>NC_092399.1:28131630-29592880 GCF_030028105.1 Mobula birostris
GCCGTCCCAGGAACGTACACAGAGACGGGGCATCAAGTGCTGCTGACAGATCAACACCTCAGAGAAGGACACCCTTAGGTCTGCCCAAAGCTTGTCAGTCTGCCGGTACGTCAAGACGCCTGAGTAGAGAAACGCCGCTGACCAGCAGATCCCAGGCCACAGGAGTACAAGCTGGGGACACACTGAAGCCCGGTGTAGCAAGTTCTGAAGAAAGTTCTGCTACTGGGCAGGGAGGGGGCAGGGAGGGGCCAGGGAGGATGAACAAGCTCCTCAGTCATTGTAGAATTGTACTGCCAGAGGGGACCTCATGAATAACAACAGTCCTATTGGTTTTAAGGAATGTACGCGACTTAAAACATTGACTATGAATGTAACTATGTAAATAATACTTCTATTATGGATGAAGTTTATTTTGGTGTATAATAAAATAACTTGGGTAAGTGTGTTCCATACGAGGTAAGAGAGATAGGTTGCTGTATGCCTGCTGTTAAGATTGATCTCCCAATCTCAAATAAAGGTCTATTGCCACCGGCTAAAGGATTTCAGTTAGTTTGCTAAATCTTTTGGACAAGTGACAGAGGGGAGCTTAGTTTGATACGGCATCTTCAAAAGCCAGCAGCCTTGGGAAGTGCTGAACGCCCTTAGCAGTGTGCTGGAGTGCTCAGTGACAAGTCGTATCTGTTGCCTAGTCTCTCTGGTGGAACTCGAGCCGGAAAACGGTTGTGTCAGCCAGTCCGAACGCGATGTATTACTCATTTCAGTAACAAAGTTAAACAAGTGCTAGAACTGACCAAAGGACACTTCATGCCAAACTGATGTCTGCCACCACTGATCAACTTCCAGTGCGCTGAGAATATTTCCTTCCCAGATAGCCAGCCCTGTTGAGTGACCCTGCAATTTTTGTATGTTGTGAGAGAGTGATTACAGTGCTAAATAATGAACAACAGGCTGTTATTATGGCTACAGCAATTTGTGACATTGTGCATGTAAATGTTCAAGGATTTCTGCCTAGAAATTGGATTTCATTGTTATCTGAGTATTGAGATTCCCCTAATGGCAAGTCAGGGGTTACCAAAACCATTATGAAACTTGTTCGTTATCTGACATTTAGAAGAGCTAGAATGCAAAGGCATAGGGGAGAAAAGTCATAGACAGCCAATATCACTGAATGGTGGGCTAAAGGGAGAGGCTGGAGAGTTGCTTGGTTGTCAAAAGCTATTCACTATACATTAGTGGGTCCTGACGAAGGGTCTCGGCCCGAAACGTCGACTGTACCTCTTCCTATAGATGCTGCCTGGCCTGCTGTATTCACCAGCAACTTTTTGTGTGTGTTGCTTGAATTTCTAGCAACTGCAGATTTCCTCGTGTCTGCGTCACTGAACATTAGGCTGAATTACTTGAGGTATTCCAGAAGGAGAAGAGTTCAGAGAAAAGTGTGAAATAAAAACCCATAGAGAAGACGCTGAAAGCTTTCACTGATCAGAGTTGGAAGTAGATTGGCGGTCAGACCAACCAGCCACTCTTTCTTCCTGAGTGGTCTGGGACGTACTACCTGCCCTGGACGTCAGTATGTTGCGGGGCAGAGAACACCCTCTTTCAACACCAGCAGGCAGCTGCACTCACAGAATGGGTTTGACAGCCAGTGTAGCCCCACCTCAGCTGTAATTAAATGTTTGCGAATGTCTTTAGCATCCTCAATAGAAAATAAAAAAATATATAGTTGAGCCGAACATTCTGATTTGTAGTCCATTTGATTTTATAATGGACAGCAAATAAAAAAGTTTTGCTTTCGCAGTTTATTCAGTCAAATTTGTGAAAAAGCAATATAAGTATTTACTGCATAAGGAGCCTTAGAGCAATAATAAGCCCCTCAGCTCAACTCATCCATGGTGCCCAGCTAAGCTAGTCCCATTTATCCATGTTTGGCTCATTTCCTTCTAAACCTTTCCTACTTGCCCAAATTTCTTTTATATGTTGTTATTAAACCTGCCTCAGTTACTTTCTCTGGCAGTTCATCCCACAGACATATCACCTTCCCTGTGAAGTTGCTCCTCAAATCCCTTTCAAATCTTTCGCCTCTCACCTTAAGCATGTGCCCTCTTGCTTTTGTTCCCTGTTCCTTGGGGGAAAACCACTGTGTGTGTTCACGCTATCGATGCCTCTTGGTATTTTATACACCTCTGTGAAGGTCACGCATCACACTCTTACCTTCCAAGGAATAAAGAGCTCGCTTGGCGAAATTCAGGCTCTCAAGGCCCGGCAATATTCTTGAAAAAACTCCCTTCAGCTTAACAAAGTCTTTCCTACATCCTGTAAAACTAACATGCAAAAATAAAATCACAAAGAGATCTGCAGGTTTTACAAAATTAGTGAAAGAGGGAACATTTCTTTGTGTCGAAGTATCACACTCATTCACGTATAATTCAACCTACAGAAAAAGGAAGGCTGGTACACTCTCAGAAAGGTTGAGAACAGAAAGACACCTGGTTGCTACAGGGACCAAGACTGAAATGTATCCCATTGTAGCTGGTGACCACGACCATGAATAATCAGAATTAGATTATTACTGACATATGGTGTGAAATGCGTTGTTACGCAGCAGCGGTACTGTGTCCTCAATAGAAGAATTGTCTAAAGCCCAGAATAAAGGCAATCAGAGTGCAATAGATATGAGATATATAGTCCAGAGAGTGGACTTCAAGGATAAATTCAATTTCATGTTTAGTTTGTAGGAATTTGCTTTGTAGAAATTGACTCCGGCTGTTTGCTGGATCTATACAATGGGCAATGGATAATCTACTCTATAAATCTTCTTTTTCATTTTTGCTACCAAAACAAAATATTTCATTTGTTTGACATCGGATCAAAATCAAGTCAAAGTAAATTTATTATCAAAGTACAGGTATGTCACCATACACTACCTTCAGATTCATTTTTTGAAGCATTCACGGGAAAATAAAGGAATGTAATGGGATGTATGAAAAACTACACATAAACAAAGGCTGCCAACAATCAATTTGCAAGAGAAGACAAATTGTCCAAAAACCCCCAGAGAAAATGCATTGTAGTCCTTGAATGTGAGCCTGTAGGTTGTGGAATCAGTTCAGTGTTGAGGTGAGTGATGTTCTCCATGCTGACCCAGAATAGCAAATGCAGGGAATACTCAGGTGGCCAGGCAGCATCTGTGGAGAGAGAAAAGTGTTCGCATTTCAGACCTGAAGCACGAGAAAATCGGCAGATGCTGGAAATCCAACATCTTGTCTTGGCCTGCATTTGTGTATGTAGCATTTCAGACCAGCTGGAGCTCTCTTTCTCCTCAGTTGGTGTATGACCGACTAACCCTTTGTGCATTTACTATCATTCTGCTGTAAGGCACAATAGTTTTGTACACAGTGCTTTTGCTGATCAAACCCAATGAATTTTACAGTCCAATTTCCAGGTTACTGAGGAAAGCACAGCTAATTTAAAAACTAGAAGTGAACAAGAATAAGAATGGACATAGTAGTGGCGGCTTGCTAGTGCGGTGGTTAGCTCAACGAAGGGAGAGGAGAAGATGGTGGCGTGACGCAGCTCGTAGCGGCCACTCCAGTGGTGATGCCTGTTATTTGTCAAGTAGGGTGCCGTGCACAATCCTGATTTGATGGAGATGGACGCGAGAGCATGGAGGAACATCTGGTGAAACTTCTGAAATGCCTGCTTTGCTGCTGCTGCTACTGTGTGGTTCGTAATCTCCAGAGGGGAAGGCCCCGAGTCCTCGGCTTTGCTTGTTGCTCGGCGGCCGGGGCAGGGTCGAAGCGCTCGGCAGAGATGGTGCTCGGTGCTCCGTGTCGAAGGGCTGGTCGGAGGCTCAAAGTTTTCAGAGGGACTCAGAGTCCGCTGCGGTCGGGTACTTCCAATGGTGCTGCATTGGCAAGTTTGCGGCGCTTGGAGGTTCATGGCAGGGAGAGTTTCTCCTTTCTACCGTCTGCGTGAGATGATGGGGCTATTGGGACTTCGAGACTTTTTTTTACCGTGCCCATGTTATAATTATGTGGTTTTGTCAGTTTTAGTCTTGGTTTGTCCTGTGTTTCTTGTGATATCATACTGGAGGAACATCGTATCATTTTTTAATGCATGCATTTTTAAATGACAATAAACGAGGACTGAGTGTCCTCATAATCTAATCTAATCTAACAGTACAAGGGACCACCACTGCCTGTAAGGAGGTTGTATGTTCTCCCTGTGATTGTGTTGGTTTCCTTTGGTTTCCACCCACAGACCAAAGATGTACCAGTTGGTAGGTTAATTGGTCATTGCAAATTGTCCCTTGATTAAGCTAGGGTTGAATCAGGAGTTGCTGGATGGTGCAGCTCGAAGGGTCGTAGGGGCCTGTTCTGCACTGTATCTCAATAAATAAATAAATACAACACCTGAAAGCTGACTGATAAACAATGAGCATTGAATCCAAATTGTGTTGTTTTAAACTCAATCAGATTTGGATTTTTAAAAATCAAAATTTCACATGAACTGTGTAAACAAAAATCAAACGATAAAACCAATAGACAGATCTTTCACTTGCCCCAGTTCTGCTCTTCTCTGTGTTCATGGGATGTGATCTCCTAGGTACCCGTACACTGCTGAGGTTCATGATATGACATGACCTCTCCCAACAACAACTGGGTATACTATGACAGCTGAAGCCTCACTTCCCTGATGTAAAATCTGTCACGGGCATTGATTCGTTTTAAGTTGTTAATTTCTTTAAAAAGTTAAAAGGTTTGAAAACATGATCTGCTCCAATGGACAGTGGAAGAAAATGTCCTGTTACTTTCTTGATAGCCAGTAGATGGCGCTGAATGCTTAACTTTTCGATCAACTGGAAAAGCAGGTAAAATTCAGTGAATTGCATATAAGCATGAATTAATTTTGTGGGATTAGAAAAATATTTAAAACAGAACACTCCAACATTTGCAGTCCATTTGATTTTATATATTGGAAGTTTCAGTCAAATTTATAATGAAACAAGTTCAATGCAAAACAAATTGTGTAGTTTGTGGACTAAATCCAGGCTAAATTCAGAAGAAGGAATTCAAGTCAAGTCAAGTCACTTTTTATTGTCATTTCAACCATAACTGCTGGTACAGTACACAGTAAAAACAAGACAACATTTTTCAGGACCATGGTGCTATATGAAACAGTACAAAAACTACACTGAACTACGTAAAACAACACAAAACTACACTAGACTACAGACCTAGGACTGCATAAAGTGCACAAAACAGTGCAGGCATTACAATAAATAATAAACAAGACAATAGGCACGGTAGAGGGCAGTAAGCTGGTGTCAGTTCAGGCTCTGGATATTGAAGAGTCTGATGGCTTGGGGGAAGAAACTGTTACATAGTCTGGTCGTGAGAGCCCGAATGCTTTGGTGCCTTTTGCTAGATGGCAGGAGGGAGAAGAGTTTGTATGAGGGGTGCGTGGAGTCCTTCATAATGCTGTTTGCTTTGCAGATGCAACGTGTGGTGTAAATGTCTGTAATGGCGGGAAGAGAGACCGCGATGATCTTCTCAGCTGACCTCACTATCTGCTGCAGGGCCTTGCGATCCAAGATGGTGCAATTTCTGAACCAGGCAGTGATGCAGCTGCTCAGGATGCTCTCAATACAACCTCTGTAGAATGTGGTGAGGATGGGGGGTGGGAGATGGACTTTTCTCAGCCTTCGCAGAAAGTAGAGACGCTGCTGGGCTTTCTTGGCTATGGAGCTGCAGTTGAGGGACCAGGTGAGATCCTCCGCCAGGTGAACACCAAGAATTTGGTGCTCTTAACGATCTCTACGGAGGAGTCCTCAATGTTCAGCGGAGAGTGGTCGCTCCCTATCCTCCTGAAGTCAACAACCATCTCTTTTGTTTTGTTCACATTCAGCGACAGGTTGTTGGCTCTGCACCAGTCCGTTAGCTGCTGCACCTCCTCTCTGTATGCTGACTCATCGTTCTTGTTGATGAGACGCACCACGGTCGTGTCATCGGCGAACTTGATGATGTGGTTCGAGCTGTGTGTTACTGCACAGTCGTGAGTCAGCAGAGTGAACAGCAGTGGAGCGAGCAAACAGCCCTGGGGGGCCCGCGTGCTCAGTGTGATTGTGTTGGAGATGCTGCTCCTGATCCGGACTGACTGAGGTCTCCCAGTCAGGAAGTCTAGGATCCAGTTGCAGAGGGAGGTGTTCAGGCCCAGTAGTCTCAGCTTTCCAATCAGTTTCTGAGGAATGATTGTGTTGAATGCTGAACTGAAGTCTATGAACAACATTCGAACGTATTTGTCTTTTTTGTCCAGGTGGGTTAGGGCCAGGTGGAGGGTGATGGCAATGGCGTCGTCTGTCACACGGTTGGGACGGTACGCGAACAGCAGGGGGTCCAGTGAGGGGGCAGCAGGGTCTTGATGTGCCTCATGACGAGCCTCTCAAAACACTTCATGATGATGGATGTGGGTGCAATGGGACAGTAGTCGTTGAGGGAGGACGCTGAAGACTTCTTTGGCACGGGGACGATGGTGGCGGCCTTGAAGCACGTAGGAACGACAGCACTGTTCAGGGAGATGTTGAAGATGTCAATGAGAATATCTGGTAGCTGGTCTGCACATCCTCTAAGCACTCTGCCAGGAATATTGTCTGGTCCAGCAGTCTTCCATTGGTTGACCCTGCACAGGGTTCTCCTCACAATGGCCACGGTATGACACAGCACCTGGTCACTTGGAGGAGGGGTGGTCTTCCTCGCTACCACGTCAGTTTCCACCTCAAAACGAGCGTAGAAGTTGTTCAGTCCATCTGGGAGGGAGGCATCACTCGCACAGGCAGGTGATGTTGTCTTGTAGTTGGTGATGTCTTGAATGCCCTTCCACATGCGCCACGTGTCGACGCTGTCCTGGAAGTGGCTGTGGATTCGCTGGGCGTGTGTGCGCTTTGCCTCTCTGATGGCCCGGGACAGTTTGGCCCTCGCTGTTGTTAGGACTGCCTTGTTGCCTGCTCTGAAGGCAGAGTCACGGGTCCTCAGCAGCGTACGCACCTCCGTGGTCTTCCATGGCTTCTGGTTAGCACGTGTAGTGATGGTCTTAGCCACAGTGATGTCATCGATGCACTTGCTGATGTAGCTAGTCACTGATGCCGTGTACTCCTCTAAGCTGGTAGAGTCGCCATCGATTGCAGCCCCCCTGAACATGTGCCAGTCAGTGTGCTCAAAGCAGTCTTGAAGAGCAGACTTGAACATCAAAACTTTATATTTACATCAAATCTGAAAAAAAGGCTGACCAAGTCCTGGACAAGTTGACAGCAAAAAAGGATAGCCCATTGAGATAAATGTTAGCCATGATTTAAATAAAAACAGTTTTGTTCAACATTTTGTTACCTTCCAGATGAAACATTAAACAAAGATCCCACCATCTCTCTTTGTTGGACATAGAAAATCCAACAGGGCTATTTGTAAAGAGCAGGTCAGTTCTCCTAGGTGCCCCGGCTACAATATACTGTGCAAAAGTCTTAGGCACATGTATATAGCTAGGATGCCTGAGATCTTTGCACAGTACTGTATATTATTTCTTTCCAGTTACAAAAAAACAATGCTACTGAACTAATACAAAGTCAAGTACTCTTATTTCTGGTTCCCAACCACCTTCCTATTTTAACCAGCATACAGTACTATGCAAAAGTGTTAGACACCCTAGCTATAAATATGTACCTCAGTCTTTTGCCCAGTACTGTAGCTCTCAATGAGGAGGAAACAGAGGGAATTTGATACCTCAGCCTTCCGTACCTCTGCCTAGCATCACATGGATTCCTTCGATTTCATCTGGGAGGCATGTTTCTCTGTCCATACTTCCTTGCAAGCAACGTCACTAAAACTTGAATTTCATAGCTTAATGTGAAGTAATATTTGCAAATAAAACCTCATCTACAGAATCAGAATTAGGTTTAATATTACTGGCATATATCGTGAAATTTGTTACCTTAGTGGTAGCAGTACAATGCCAATACATGGTAATATAGAAAACGAAGTAAATCAGTTACAGTACATATATATGTATATTAAATGGTTAAATTAAAAACAGTGCAAGAACAGAAATAATAAAAGTGAGGCAGTGTTCACAGGTTCAATTTCCTTTCGGGAATTGGATGACAGAAGGGAAGAAGCTGTTCCTGAATCATTGAGTGTGTGCCTTCAGGCTTCTGTACCTCCTCCCTGATGAGAAAAGGGCATGCCCTGGGTGTTGGGGGTCCTTAATAATGGATGCTGCCTTTTCTGAAACACCGCTCCTTGAAGATGTCCTGGGTACTTTGCAGGCTAGGTGCTTTGCAACTGAAAGCCATTTTAGGCACACAAATCACCACAACCAATGTCGCCCTTCTGAGGCACTGCTTCCTAAGGATGTCATGGATACTGCAGAAGCCAGTACCCAAGGAAGAGCTGACTAATTATACAAAGTTCTGTAGCTTCTTTCGGTCCTAAGCAGTAGCCCTCCACCCCCATACGAGACAGAGGTGCAGCCAGTCAGAATGCTCTCCACGACACATCTGTAGAAGTTGTCGAGTGTCTTAGGAGACAAACCAAACCTTCTAAAACTCCTAATGAAATATAGCTGCTGTCTTGCCTTCTTTATAGCTGCATCAATATGTTGGGACCAGGTTAGATCTTCAGAGATCTTGACACCCTGGAACTTGAAGTTGCTCACTCTCTTCACTTCTGATCCCTCTATGAGGAATGGTATGTGTTCCCTCATTTTACCCTTCCTGAAGTCCACAATCAGCTCTTTCGTCTTACTGACACTGAGTGCCAGGTTGTTGCTGCAGCACCAACTCAACTAGCTGGTATATCTTGTTCCAGTTAAAACCTGTGGATGCAAAAGTTGTAAACTCTGCCAGCTCCAGCATGCGCCCCCAGCATCAAGGACATCTTCAAAGAGTGATGTGACTAAAAGCCAGCATTCATCATTATTGACCTCCATCACCCAGGCATGCCTTCTTCTCTTGCTACCATCTTACTGTCAGAGAAGAGGTACAAGACCTTGAAGACACACAGTCAACATTTTAGAGACAACTTCCTCTCCCCCTTTCCGCACCCCCTGCCATCAGATTTCTGAACAGACAATGAATTAACCCAAGAACACTACTTCACGATCTCTTTCTCTTTTTGTACTATTATTTAATTTAAATTTGTATTATATACTTATATATTTCTTACTGTAGTTTACAGATTTTTAAATGTACTGCAATGTACTGCTGCCGCAAAACACCAGATTTCATGACATATGCTTAGATATGGGCTTTGTAAATATGTTTGTACGTGACAAAGCTCTTCTAAATTTGGTGATGATAAAAAACAATGATAATTGTTCTGTGTGTCCTCCGAAAAGGAACTGAAAGCCATTTTTGGGTGCACATAAACACCACTACCAAAGGCACGTAATTAGGTTGGTGCCAGTGTCTCAAATCGCCACCATTTTAATCTGATAATGAATTTATTGAAAAAAAATCACTGGCATAAACATTGGAGAAATCAATCAATTAAAAAATTATGCATGAGATTAAAATATTTAATCACAAGTTAATTACAGTTTTAATCACACTGTCAAACAATAATAGAACACAATTCATTTATATTTTGTTTAATAAATGGCAAACAGCATAATGTTCATATTTTTTTCTAATTTTTAACATTTTTAATATTCCACATTGTTTTCATATTTTTAAACTTTATGAATGACAGAGACTTTCAGAAACATTCCCCGTTCTCTGGACAGCCTGACTGTAAATTAAATACAGAATCTCTGCAGCTCTATGGGCCAATCTCATTTTGCCCCCACCACTGCTCTCACTCAGTCCTTGACTCTGAGGATTACAAACACATAAACTCCTGCCGGGAGATTTGCACAAGGTATGCAGAGAAAGGACAGCATGGAGAGCTCAAACTCACTGGAAAATCTAGACCATTTCTTCTTCCTTCAGTCATGCGAAAGTCAATACATAAAACCGTAGCAACACCTTAACCATGCATATCATCTACGATTAATTGACAGGCCTACTTAAAATAGGCTGCATCTCTTTCTTCTGTGGGCAATTTCCCATTCGTAGAATTTAAATTTGTTACACAGTATAATACAGTATTATAGTTTTGATTATTCATTAGCTTCACAGTTTCAATAATCCTTCAAGGCACATTATTTTAATCCAAGAATCTTGTTGCCAGCAGGAGTTTGCACATGATGACTATGATTCGGATATATACTTTTGAGAAAGATGTCAATAGAATTAACTGCACTGATGGAAAGTTTTAAGATACACAGTCTCAAGAACGTTAGCCGGCTGCATTTAGCAAAATGAACATTAAAAACCATTGGAGTCTAGAGATCTGAAATAAAAACAGAAAATGCAGGAAAGATTCAGTCGTCCAAGCAGCATTGGTAGGAAAGAAAGCAGACTTAATAATTCAGTTTCAAGAAACCAGGCATGTGAAACAATGGTTTAAAGAGAGCCAAAGTTTTTTTTTCGCTCTTATCCAAGGGAGCTACAGGAGAGAGAGCCACTTTAAAATTATCTCCTTAGAAGCTGGGGCCTTTGAGACAGATTGGCACTGGCAAGTAAAGGTTTGTGTCCTTGAAAAAAGGTCGGGGAAGTGGCAAAAGAAAACCAGTGAAACTAGGATCACAGAGAACAGGGGTAAGAAGCGGGTGGATAGAAAAGATTCACATAGCTGTGGCTTTGGTTGTTTGTCAGGCCAACATCAAGTCCTAATGAAAAGTAAGACTGAGTTCCAAGCTTATAAAGCAGCCTGGCAACTCTTGACAAGCTGTTTGATGAGATCTCCCTCATTAGTACTGCATGGTGTGTTAGCCCACAGTCTTGCATCTTAAAGGTAAACCCATTAGCAATTGAGCTATAATCTAGGCTTGTGCATGCGGGAGAAAACAAGTGGCTTAATCTTAGCATTAAAAACACTAATGAATAAAGGAATCAATACATAGCACAAACTTGCTCAAGAAGACATACTGTCCATACTGTAGATGTGGATTAAAGCAGCCGCTCGCATCCTTACAGCTTTCGTTATCGTAATCATTTCTTATAAGTTGGTGTGAACTGACAGCGGGAAATTCCACTTATACTTGGGAGTCACCTTTGTCGTCCACCCTTGTGGGGGCTGCAGTGAATCACTCTTGTTCCTTGTTGCCTCTATGTTACTCACCCAGTCAGCCAAGACTGAACAAACTTAAGGATAGGTTCAAAGATCAGGGTTCAAGGGTCAACTTTATTTGCCATGTACATTTATGCATATTAAGAATCTGCTGTGGTGCGTTGGTGAAATCAATGAAACAACAAACAGCAAATGTCAACACTTAGGAGGATAAAGTATTATATATAAATAAACTTACAGATTAAAGTACAGACATGGAATAAAATGTGCATAAGCACATAAATACCAGCATGTATTTACAATGTAAACAGCATTATAGACAGTGGTTTTAAGTGTTTACAGTGTAGCGAATGAGATAATAAATAGAGCCATTGGGAGGGGCGCTAACTGGAATGGTTTAGAAGAATTCAGGAAGACAAATCTCAAGGTTGTATGTGGTTTACATACTTTGATAATAAATATACCTTAAACTTTGAACTTTGCCTGACCCAGGCTGACTGCCTGCGAGAAGAAACTTTTAAGAGGGCATGATTTTTTTTTGTTTTCACAGCCCAATAACACTTTCCAGAAGAGAGCTTTCGGAAAAGGCAGTTAGCTGGGTGGGTAGTGTCTACTATGATTTTGGCTCGAACCTGACAGAGCTGGGCTATTCGAGACTCTGAATCCAATGCAGGTACATAAAATTAAGATAAATATTGGCCATAATGTAATTGAATAGCTGAACTGCGTATAGAGAGGCAAAGGCCAACTTCTATACCTAAAGATTTAATCCCGAAGAATACTTAAACATTCGAAGTAAATTTATTATCAAAGAATGTATATGTTACTGTATGTTACCTTGAGATACATTTTCTTGCCAGCATTTACGAGAAAAGAGAAACGCAAAAGAAGTACAAAAAAACATAAACAGACAAAAGCTGACAACCAAGGTGCAAAAGACGACAAAATGTGCAAACAAAAGTAAAGCTGAGAACAAGATGTGAAGAGTCCGTGAAGGTGAACCTGAAGGCTGTTGAATCAGTTCAGAGTTGTGGCGAGTGAAGTTATCCTCACCAGTTCAGGACCCTGATGGTGATGTGGGACTTAAGACTCCTGTGCCTCCTACTAGATGGTAGCAGTGAGGAGAGAACATTGTCTGAATAGTGGCAGTGTTCCATGTAAATGTACTCAATGGTGGGGGTGTGGGGTGTGGAGTGAGAGGGGAGGTGTTTGCCTGGATTGTATCCACCACTTCCTGCAGCCTTTTCTGTTCGGGAGCACTGGTGCTTTCATACTAGGTCGTGATGCAATGGCGAGGACCCTATCCACTGTCCACTGTGTGTCTTTGCAAACTTCTAAAAAAGTTAAAGAGCAACTTTACAATTACAAAAGTGTGTAACTACACAGAAAACACAGCAGGGGAAAAGATACTTCAGCCCTGCTGGTGCTATTTATTGGTCAGCTAGTTCCTGTTGTTTCCATCCTTATTTCCCACACCCAGGGCCACAGATCACTCAGTCACTGACTCATTCACCAAATACCAGCTTTTATCTACTCTGCCCCATCTCTGCATAATTCTTCTTCCTCAAACAACTCCTCCTTGCATTGCCATTCCATGCTATTGCCTACCCTGCTAAATGATTCTGTGCTGTACTTTCCCTATTTCCTCAACAAAGCCCATCCTTTGTAGACCACATCTTCACAATACATTACTAAGGCTTTGCATCAATTCATCATTACATGTCCGCTGGATATAAGTGTGACAACGTCTAGAATTTCATTAGGTTTCATGGACACGTTCTTGCGGCAACTGTGTTTATTGCTTTCTGAACCTACTTCCCCAAATCTCTTAGTTTTCACCTTCCCCAGATTATATTTATCCATCTGACAATATCTCCCATTCCATCAACCCAACCTCCTCTGGTCCTACGCATGTCACCATTATTTACTCCAGCACAAAATACATTTGGAAATAGGAATGCTCCCACAACAGAACCCTAAAATCACACTCTAGTGATCAGAACACTTTAATCACACTCAGCAATTGCCTACTTTGTCTTCCTTTTGCAACCTTTCTTTAAAATCTCAGCACCTGTTAAGTTCTCCGATAGCCTCCTCTATGATGCCCTGTTAAAAGTTTTCTGAAAATTTGGGTACCTGGCATCTACTTTATTAGCCCCCATTCACTAAATCCAGTGACTTCCCAAAGTATTCTGCAGTGAGAACAATCAGGAGCAAAATTCAAAACCATCCTGTTATTTGGGAAGTTCATAGCCGAACCTCACCCACTCTTTCATACGAACTCTGAAAACATTTGAATCTAAAAATCTATCGAGGTAATCCGTGAACATACTGAACTAAGCTACCAAAGGAGGAAGAAGAAGAAGAAGAAGAAGAAAGCCCTTAACTCCGAGTGGAGTCATCGGGACGCTGTCATGACATTATTTTTTTTTTGGCAGGCTTTCTTATTTTTACGAGGCCGAGTTGCTAGCTCGATGCTCAACCCAGCGCGGATGGAAAGCGTGCAAGGGAGCTGGCTGGATTCAAACTCGGGAGCCTTCGCTCCGAAGTCTGGCGCTGATGCCACTACACCACCAGCCAGCTAAAACTACCAAAGGACTACCCTGAATTTTTCTTTGTTTTTGTCTTTGTTTTGTTTTTGGACAGAATTATTTTCACTGTATGGTATAATTTATATTGTGTTCTGTCTGTGTCTACGTGCCTGAGATGTTGCTGCAAGTGAGTTTGTCATTTTACCTGCACCTATCTGTACTTATGTACGTACATGACAATAAACTTGACTTAGCCTGGGGATATGTTGCTGCCTGTTGTCAGAGTCATTTTGCCTCTATCACTGAATCAATATTTGCTACTCTAACAATTTTTATTCAATTTCGAAACTCAAAGTAAGTTTATTATCAAAGTACATATATGTCACCATATATTAACCTGAGATTCAATTTCTTGTGGGCATTCACAGTAAGTGCAAAGATGCACAGTAAAATCAATGAGAACAGCATCAGCAGCAAAAACAGATAAACAACCAGAGTTGAAAAGACAACAGAATGTTCAAGGGGAAAAAAGAACAAAATAATAATCATAAATCAATAAGCAATAAATATTGAGAACATGGGATTGTAAGAGTCCTTGAAATTGAGTCAGTTCAGTGTTGGGGTGAGTGAAGTTGGGTGAAGTTATCCCATCTGATTCAAGAGCCTGACGGTTGAGGGTTAATAACTGTTCCTGAACCTGCTGGTGTGGGATGGGAAGCTCCTGTTTCTCCTTCTTGGTGGCAGCAGTGAGAAAAGGGCACTTGCAGAAAGCTAACACTAAATGGCTTCAAGAAGCAAGATTCTAAAGCCTTTTAGTTAGTTTAGTTCCTATTTGGAACATTACCACAATTACTTTCATTAATAGGTGGTAACAACTTAATAATATTGTTCAAATGGTTCTCTCAGGTGATGTTACGTCTTTATTTGGTAAACATCAGAAGTCGAACTTTTGATCCTAGATTTCACTTCAAGAAAAGGTGGGGCTCTTTTGCTGTTACTATCATTTGATTTGAGTTAATTAAGATGGTCCTCTTCTGATTCTTGGGTAAATGGATTTGGTTGGCGGATAGATGTCTTTTTTTTATGGAAGCTTGTATGGCGTAAAGCTCCGGGTTTGTGCTCCAAATGTTCTTTTTTCCCTTTTTTTTTTGACTTCAAGAAAAGGTGGGGCTCTTTTGCCATTACTATCATTTGATTTGAGTGAATTAAGATGGTCCTCTTCTGATTCTTGGGTAAATGGATTTGGTTGGCAGATAGATGTCTTTTTTTTATGGAAGCTTGTATGGCGTAAAGCTCCGGGTTTGTGCTCCAAATGTTCTTTTTTCCCTTTTTTTTTGACTTCAAGAAAAGGTGGGGCTCTTTTGCCATTACTATCATTTGATTTGAGTGAATTAAGATGGTCCTCTTCTGATTCTTGGGTAAATGGATTTGGTTGGCGGATAGATGTCTTTTTTTTATGGAAGCTTGTATGGCGTAAAGCTCCGGGTTTGTGCACCAAATGTTTTTTTTTCCCTTTTTGTTTGTTATTAGAGTTTTTTTGTTTGTTTTAGTTAGTAGGGGTTCTTTTTTCCTTCTTTCTTTTTTCCAAAAAAAAGTTTTAACATTTTGTTTTTTTTCCTTCTTATTATTGATATACTGTTTAGCTTGGTTGATAGTTTAACTCTTATTACACATATTGATATGTTGTCTTGATTATTTCGATGAATTTTTCTTTGTTGTTGAGTTTCAATAATAATTAATAAAAAAGATTTAAAAATGAAAAAAAAATTGTTCAAGCCAGCAAATCAGCTGATCACATTTCACGCAGTCGTGCAGAGTATGGCTTCTTGCAGAAGCAGGTATTTTGGTTGCAGCCTAATTTTTCACTTTCCTACATTAAAAATCAAAACAAGCAGCAGGTGCTGGAAACCTGGAACAAAAACAGAAAATACTAACAGTACTCAGCAGGTCAGGCAGCGTCCGTGGAAAATAGAAGCGCAGTTAATGTTTCAGGCTGAAAACCTTTCATCAGAACAGAATTGAAAAATATCCTTGTAACAAGATAATAAATACACTGATGTAAAGCAATAATTCACAGATGCCAGTAAAAGGAAATAAAACAGAAAACATTGGATATATTCAGGTAGCTTCTGCAAACATGGAGATAGAGTTAGCATTTTCCTTCGAGGGCCTTTCAAATTCATCGCCTGTCATAGAATATGTCCTGCCTTTCTGTTTTGATTTCAGATAGCTGGTGTCGGGGGCAGATTTGAGTTTGTATTTGCTGATGGATTGTATGAGACAAAAATGTTACAGCAGATTCAGTGCAACACCTTTGACACTAATGTGTTGGGAATTTCTATTGCTGAGTATATAGACCTGGAAATCACGGAAAGGTAATGAATGCCGATCTTTTGGGGTTCTGCTTTTCGTGGATGTCTGTGAAGAGTAAGAATTTAGATTAGATTAAATTATGAGAACATGCAGTCCTCTTTTATTGACATTTAGTGATGCATGCATCAAGAAATGATACAATTTCTTCCTCCAGAATGATATCACAGAAACACAAGACAAACCAAGACTAAAAAAACTGACAAAAACCACATAATTATAACATATAGTTAGAACAGTGCAAGCAATACCGTAATTTGATAGAAGAACAGACCATGGACACGGTAAAAAAAATCTCCAAGTCTCTCGAAAGTCCCATCATCTCACGCAGATGGTTGAAGGAAGAAAACTCTCTCCCTGCCATGAGCTTCCAGCGCCACAAACTTGCCGATGCAGCATCCTGGATGCACTGGACCACAGTCTGACTCCAAGTCCGTTTGAAAACTTGGAGCCTCCGACCAGCTCTCCTTCACCGAGCACCAAGCACCATCTCTGCCGATTGCTTCGACCCTGGCCCCAGCAACAGGCAATAGGCAAAGCCAAGGATTTGGGGCCTTCCCCTCCGGAGATTCTCAATCGCACAGTAGCAATGGCAGCGAAGCAGGCATTTCAGAAGTTTCTCCAGATGTTCCTCCATGCTTCTCACAGCTGTCTCCATCAAATCAGGATTGTGAACGGCATCCTACTTCACAAATACGATATCAATTCGGAGCGGCCGCGCACGCTGCGTCACGCCGCCACCTTCTCCTGGTTGTATACTGTATACATTCTCCGATAATAAATGGAACGATACAAACTCACTGCTTACTCACTTGTTGGCATTCATTTAGCTACCATGACAGAGAAAGGAAAAGATTCATGGATTTGCTCAGTGACGGCTTGACCCCACTGACTCCTGGGAATCTCCAGCCCATGTTCACAAGGCAGAGGAGGAGGACCAGGGATGGTATTGGAAACCTCAATTCCATGTGTTATGAACATAAAGGCAGAGGTAGTACCCTGACTAATAAATTATTCCCCCCCCCCGCCACCATTAGCCATCTCCTGCCCCAACTATGGAAGAGTCTGGTTCTCACACTGACCACATCAACAACATCAGATCTCACAGAACCAGAATGGAAGCAGAACAGAAGCAGAGTCTAAACGTGCCACCCTTGATCCGAAGAGGTCATATTTAAAGAAAACAGTGGCAATGTAAGAAAAGTAATGCTATTAGTGAACCTGGCAAAACTAATAGATATCAGACATTACCTTTTTTTTTCCATAGATGCTGCCTGGCTTGCTGAGTTCCTCCAGCATTTTGTGTGTGTTGCTTGGATTTCCAGCATCTGCAGATTCACTCTTGTCTGAGATATCATACATTGGCCAGTAGTTGCTCTTTTGGTGTGGAGTCAGACAGCTGGGCTTGTGATCCCCACTCTAGCCCTCGCAGAACCCATGTACATTGACATTTCAGTACAGTATAGAGCAGGTGTGGCACTTTGGAAATACTACTTACCCGTTAACATCAGTTTCACACTTATACCACATTAACAAGCTCTAGCTAGTTATCTTCAGCAGATGCTCTGTATCATCACGTGGATGATTCTGTTTGAAGAATGAGTGTTCCCTGCAAAATTTATCCTCCAAGCCAACACAATCTGGAAAGATCATATGGTTCTTATCACATATGTGTGGCACTGTGCTGTACTGCTGTACGAATTGCTTGGCAACAATGATGTCAATCAAATCTAAACACCTGATTGGCTGCTAGGTGAGGTTAAAGTCAAATTTATCATCATATGCACCAGTACGTGTTTGCACAGTTGCAAAGGAAAACTTAACTTAACGGGCACATAGCGTCAGCTACACAACATTTATATGAACATTAGAACATAGAACAATATAGCACAGCCCAGGCTGTTGTGTCATCCTTTTAACCTACTCTTCAGTCAATCTAACCCTTCCCTCCTACATAGTCCTCCATTTTTCTGTTATCCCTGTGCTTATGCAACTCTGCCATAGATGGTCCCAAACCCGACTGCGAAAGAAGGAGGTTTGGGCATGGGGCTAGCTATCCCATCCCATAAAAGCCCAGTGCTACAGAAACACCAACAGAAGCTTGAAAGGCTTCATCCCTGGGAGAGAATGGATCTTCGCCGAGAAGATGTATGAGGTCGTGTGGTGAAAACGGAGGCCACAGGGTTGATGAGACTTTGGTCTTGGACAGAGGACTCTGGCAAACTGCTGTTGATGGCCTATGTCACCAATAGCAGCTTGAGGAAAGGGTGACGATGATGATGATGATAATAATAATAATAATAATAATAAAAATATTTTATTGATCTCTAGTGGAACATTATTTTGTTACAGCAGCATTTACAAGCAAACTTAGCAGTAATAATAAATAATAATAAATACAATAATAATATTAACTAATGCAGAATAATAATATACATTATAATAATTTAATAATATGCACTACTGTGTAATAATAATGTACAAAATAATAAAGCAGGGACTATTGTACTATGATGTGTGTTCTCCTGTCTCACAGAGATGCTTATTGCATTTGATATGCTTATTGCATCTGGTAGGAAAGATTTTCTGTAACGATCCGTGTGGCAGTGGAGCTGAATGAGTCTGTTTGAAAGGGTGCTCCTCTGCTTAATCAGTAAGTCATGGAGAGGATGTGCCTGATTGTCCATAATGGATAACAGTTTGTTTAGTGACCTCCTCTCCACCACTAACTCAAAAGAGTCTGGGTTGTAGCTAATGATGGATCCAGCCATTTTGATGAGTTTATTTAGTCTTAACAATGAGAAGATGTCCTATCTAAGAGTTTCTTAAATGTCACTAACATATATGCAGATACATACATAAACATAAAACAACAACATAAATTATACAAAGCACTTCATGTCATTCTGAGGCCCAGAAGAAGGTTACATTCTGCAAATTCTTCCTCTTGGTATTAAGATTTCATGGTCCCTGTGGTGGCGAGTTCTGCCTATATGTGTACAATTAATGTTGGATTATTAATTTACAAGCATCTGTCACTGTATGCTTGAAATCTGTTGGGGAGGATAGTTTAATGGAGGTAACTATCCAGGACTTGTTTATGAAATAGATGGGTAATGGACTTATTTTCTTTGGTGAGTGAACTGTAGTGTCCTAGAATAACACACTGAGAAACAGTGTTACTTTTTGAGAGCATCTTTCATTTTGTGATTTTATTCGGCTAACCATATCTGTAGGATTTGAAGCAAACATTTTTTAATCATATTGGATTTGGTATTGGTATATCATTGTTCCATGTTCTGAGATACAGTGAAAAACATGTCTTGCATACTGTCAATACAGAACAAATCATTACACAGTGCATTGAGGGAGAACAAGGTAAAACAATAACTATGTAGAATAAAGTGTAACAGCGACAAGAGAAAGTGCAGTGCGGCTAAACGATAAGGTGCAAGATCATAAAGAGGTAGATTGTGAGGTCAAGAGTCCACACATACTAAGGAAACATTTAATATTCATATTACAGAGGGGTAGAAGATATCCATGAGCCTAGTGGTGTATATTTACAGGCTTTTGTATCTTCTGTCCAATGGAAGAAAGAACAAGAGAAAAAATCTGGGTTTCCTAATCAAAAAACTCCAACCAGCCATACCCTGATTCAATTCAATTCAAGCTTAATTCTTGTTCAATCATACATGAATACCCATGAACACAGCCAAACATGACAGCGTTACTCCAGGGCTAAGGTACAAAACACAGTACCAACAGTCACACACAGCACAAGGCACACATAGCACATATAAGATAGTAAGCACGTATAAGATATCAGTTAAATACAGCCACGCAAAAAAAAATGGTTAAGACCCTGAATGGCGCAGAAATCTGCCACAATGCAGCTTGTCTTTGGCCGGGCAAACACTGGGGGGCAGCTCTGACCCAGCCTGGATGCTGCACCACACTGGTCCCTGTGGAGTGCACCAGCTTTGACGCCTCTCTCCGGGTGGCAGTAAACAGGCGACACCATGGCTTGAGGCGTAATCCTCACTATGACTGAGGTCACACAGCTTCCCCGCCGTCCGCCAATAAATCAGTGAGTTGGACTTGCAGAATTCCTCTTTAACAATGTCCATAAGGGTCTTGTGATCACAAGGAAAGTGACTAAATAGATCACTTGTTGTTGAGCTGTGTGCCTCCTTTGCACACTAATTCCTCCAAAGCCTCTCTGACTCAGGCAGCAGCATAATCCACACCAAGTCCAGTTCTTTCAGTTTCTCTGCCAACAAGCAACTCGCTGATGGGGTAGACCAGCAATACTTTAAATTCTTAATGTCTAGCAGGATCTTGCGATCACAAAAAAAAATGTTAAAAAGGACAGTAGCACCCTTTGTTGACCCTGCAGAAGCATCTGCAATCAGACACACCACCATTTTACCAGATTCTTTCCTTCTTCCATCTACACTATATTCTTCCCTCTTGCAGAACCTTGACCCGAAATGTCAACTGTCCTTTCCCCTCCACAGATGCTACCTGACTCACTGAGTTCATCTAGCTGCTTGTTCTTGTTCTAGATACAAACTTAACCTTTCAACGTTCCTCATATTGAAACCCACCCGTTCTGGGTATTAGCCCAGTGAATCTTCCCTGGAATGCACCCAAAGCTTGAACATTCTTCCTTAAATAATATGTGTAATGCTGAACACAGAATTCTACCTGTGATCTCGCTTTATGTGTCGGCAGAATAACCTCCATACTTTGTGTTCAATTTCCTTAGTGATTAAAAAAAACCAAGCAAGTAGTTTTTTCCAGCTGCATCCATGCCAATCTTTTGAGAATCATGCATTAGGAGATCCAGATCCCTCTTCATCTCAGAGCTCTGTGATCTTCAGCCATCTCTGTTGTGACTTTGAATGAGCCACTGGGAGTCTAGTCATTGAGGTAGGGATGGAGAGGTGTTTCTCTGAGATGAGAATTGTGACCATTGATGTTCTGCCACTCTCAAATCTGAGACATCTGTTGTGGCATGATATTTAAAGGATCTGGATGAAAATATTAGATTAGATTAGATTCAACTTTATTGTCATTGTGCCAAGTACAGATACAAAGCCAATGAATGCATTCAGCATCTGACCAGAAATGCAAAGAATAGTGTTATTTACAAAATAACTGCAAATAAAAAAAGTGCTACAGCACACAAATATAAAAGTACTGAGACAGTACAATACGGATGCAATACTGCTTAGCGCTGTGATGTGAGGTTCAGCAGTGTCACAGCCTCAGGGAAGAAGCTCTTCCTGAGCCTGCTGGTGCGGGAGCGGAGGCTTCTGTAGCGCCTACCGGGTGGGAGGAGAGTAAAAAGTCCATGGTTAGGGTGCGACGCATCCTTGATAATGCTTTTCGCCCTACCCAGGCAGTGTTTATGGTAGATGTTCTCAATGGTGGGCAATTGGGTGCCAATAATCCGCTAGGCAGTTTTCACTGCTGGAGTGCTTTGCGGTCTGATACGGGACAATTGCCATACCACACTGAGATGCAGTTGGTGACTATGCTCTCAGTGGTACAGCGGTAAAAGTCCATCAGTATCCTGGGACAGAGGTGAGCTTTCTTCATGATCCGCAGGAAATAAAGGCGCTGTTGCGCCTTTTCGATCAGGATGGAGGAGTTCAGGGACCAGGTGAGATCCTCGGAAATGTGGACACCAAGGAATATCAGAGGTCTGATTAGTAAGCATGATAGTGACATGAACATTGGTGAAGTTGCAGTTAGGGAGAAGCTTTATCAAAGGATATACAGCAGATAAACTGGAAATTTTGGGCATGGAAATAGCAGTTAAAGTTGAATTTAGACAGAGGTAACATCAAGTGTATGAGGAGTAGTTTTGTGTTCCTTAGCTAAGAAAGGACATGATGATATTACGAAAGGTTCAAAGGAGATTCATGAAAATGATTCCAGGATTGAAAGGCTTATCATATGAAAAGTGTTTGATAGCTCTGGGCCAGTACTCACTGGAGTTCAGAAGAATGAGGAGGGCATCTCATTTAAACCTAACGAAAATTGAAAGGTCTTGATAAAGTGAATGTGGAGAAGATGCTTTGCATAGTGGGGAAGTCTAAGACCAGAGGGCACAGCCTCAGAAATGAGTGACATCCATTTAGAATGGAGATGAGGAGGAATTTTTTCAGTCAGAGAGTGGTGAATCTGTGGAATTTGTTGCCACAGATGGCTGTGGAGGCCAAGTCATTGGGTATATTTAAGGCAGAGGTTGATAGGTTTTCGATAGGTCAGGGCATGAAAGGATACGGGGAGATGGCAGGAGATTGGGTGTCAGTACCTCTAGTTGAACTCTGTCTTTTTGTGTGTTTCTCCCAGCTGTCAGTCTGTGGTTTTGTATTGCCATGTGCTCCTGTCCCTGCTCCTGCTCTACTCCAGCCCCTGTATTACTGTCTCTCATCTGCTTCTCATTATTACCTGTTTTGCTGCCACCTGTGTCTCAGTGTGCTCCACCTATCATCTGCCTCTCTGTTCAGTATATTTCAGTCCTGTGTACCAGTGAATTTTCCTGAGCCTTTCTAGCATTTGTATCTGTACTGTGTCCATCTGAATATTGACTCTGTATGTTTCCAGATTCTGGTTTTTCGATTTCTCTGGATGTTTTGATCTCGGCCTGAACTCTGATGATGGGGTTATTTGCACCTTGGGATTTGTTGCTCAACTAATATCATTGTGTGCACAGTACTGAGTCTGCGATTGGATCCCTGCTCTGGCATCCTGACATTGGGGCTGAGAGGGAAACGGACCAGCTATGGTGAAATAGCAGAGCAGACTCGATGGGCCAAATAGTGTAATCCTGCTCCTGTATCTTATGGTCTTGTGGTATACAATAGATGCTTTTAGGGGTAGAGGGATCTTTGTGTGGCACCTGAAAGTGGCACCCTAAGTAGCTAGGGTGGTAAAGATGATGTACAGTATACTTATTAGGAGATTATAAGGGGATCTGCGTACAACAAGTCAGGAAGTCAACAGCTGTATAAAACTATGCTTAGGCCTCATCTGGAGTACTGCCAGACCATAGGATGGATATGGAAGGTTTGGAGATGGTGCAGGAGTGATTCATCAAAATGCTGTGTGGATTGGAGAACAATAACTTTAAGGAAAGGCAAACAGACATGGATTTTATCTGGAGCATGGGTGGCTGGGATGGGGGGGTTGGTGCGGAAACCACATGATGAAAGTCAATAAATTTATGAGGGGCATCAACAGTGTAGATTATCAGAGTCTTCTTACCAAGGTGGAAATGTCCAATATTGGAGGGCACAGATTTAAGGTGAGAGGGGAGAAGTTTAACTTTTATGACAAAATTTATTTTAATCCAGAGCGTGATAGGTGCCTGGAATGTGCGACAAGTAGAGGTGGTAGAGGCAAACACAAGAGCAATATTTAAGACATGTAAAGGGGAAGGAAATATTGGGGTATAGACTACGTACAGGCAGATGGGTTTAGCTATATTGGCATCATCGCCAGTGCATAGATGGTGAGTCAAAGTGCCTGTTGCTGTGTGATATCATTGTATGGTCTGTGTTCTTTGTTTCATTGCTTTGGAACTGACTGATGGAGATAAAGTGATTTGGATAATGGACAGTTCAACAGTGTTTGGTACTTGCTATGACACAGATGATACAGACATCTTTGTGGTTCCTTGCTCAGGCAAAAACATAACCTAATAGGCTCCAGTGTTTGGATTGGGTGCATAGGCTCAAGGTCTTGTATTTGCCTCTCATGATGTAATTCCTGACAAGATGCTTATGAGGAGATCTCCAATGGAGTTAGCTTTCTTTGCATCTCAATTGTCAATCACACCTCTCTGGCGAGATATTCCTCTGATTGTTAGAGTCAAAGACCTCATTGGTTTCATCCATCACTTTCAGGGCTGAGAACCACAGATAAGACCATAAGACATAAGAGCAGAATAAGGTCATTTGAACAATCCGCCATTCCATCATGGTTGATTTATTATCCCTATCAATCCCATTCTCATGCCTTCTCCCTATATCATTTGAAGCCCTGACTAACCAAGAACCTATCAACCTCTGCTTTATCCTCTCTCTATACGTACTCAATAACCTGGCCTCCACAGCCATCTGTGGCAATGAATTCCACATATTCACTAGACACTGGCTAAAGAAATTCCTCCTCTTCTCTGTTCTAAGTGGACATCCCTCGATTCAGAGACTGTGTCCTCTGCTCCTAGATTTACTCACTATAGGAGATATCCTCCCCACGTCCACTCTATCCAGACCTTTCAATTTTGATAGGTTGCAATGAGACCACCCCTCACTTTAAACTCCAGCGAGTACAGGCCTAGAGCAATCAAATGCATCTCATACATTAAGCCTTTATTCACGGAATAATTCTCATTAAGCTCCTCTGATCCCTCTCCAATGCCAGCACATCTTTTCTTAGATAAGGGGCCCCAAAACTGCACACAATACTCCAAGTGTGGTCTAACCAATGCCTTTAGAAACCATGCTGACTTTAGCTTACTTTATCACGTGCCTTCAAGTACTCCAAAACTTCAACCTTAATAATGGACTCCAACATCTTCCCAACCACTGAAGTCAGGCTAACTGATCTATAATTTAATTTTCCAGTCCTTCGGAACGATTCTAGAATCTCGTGATTCTCGAAAGCTCATTATTAATTCTTCTACAATCTCTTCAGCCACCTCCTTCAGAAGCCTGGTATGTAGTCCATCTGGTCCAGGTGACTGATCTATCTTCAGACCTTTCAGCTTCTCCTTAGTAATAGCCACTACACTCACTTCTGCTCTGACACCTTTGAAATTCTGGCATACTGACACACATTGACCCTATTGCTACCTCTCCAGTGTCATTTTCCAGCAGTCTATTATTTCTCTAGGTTCTCTTTTACACTTCATATGTTTGAAAAATCTTTTGATCTCCTCTTTTTTATTATTGGACAGCTTACCTTCATATCTCATCCTGTATCCTCTTATGGCTTTTTAAATTGTCTTTTGTTGGTTTTTAAAAGCTTCTCAATCCTTGGACTTCCCACTAATTTTTGCTATGCTAGATGCCCTCTCTTTTCATTTTATGCTGTCTTTGACTTCCCTTGTCCGTCATGTCTGCCTCATTCTCATTTAGAATACTTTTTCATCTTTGAGATGGTTTCCTGTGCCTTCCAAATTGTCCCCAGAAACTTCCGCATTGCTGTTCTGCTGTCATCCCTGCTGGTGTCTCACTCCAATCAACATTGGCCAGCTCCGCTTCCATGCTTCCGTAATTTCCTTTACTCCTCTGTAATACTGATACATCTGAATTTATCTTCCCCTTCTCAAGCTGCAAGATGAATTCTATCATGTTATAGTCACTGTCTCCTAAGAGTTCCTTTACCTTAAGCTCCATAATCATTACACAACACTGAATCCAGAAATGTCTTTGCCCTAGAGGGCATGTAGCCAAGTGGTTAAGGAGTTCGACTAGCGATCTGAAGGTCGTGAGTTCGACCCCAGCCGGGACAGTGTGTTGTGTCCTTGAGCAAGGCACTTAATCACACAGTGCTCTGCGATGACACTGGTGCCAAGTTGTATGGGTGCTAATGCCCTTCCCTTGGACAAACATCAGTGTTGTGGAGAGGGGAGACTTGCAGCATGGGCAACTGCCGGTCTTCCATACAACCTTGCCCAGGCCTGCGCCCTGGAGAGTGAAGACTTTCGAGGCGCAGATCCATGGTCTCACAAGACTAACGAATGCCTTTTAGAGGGCTCAAGCACAAGCTGCTCTAAAAAAGCCATCTGATAGGCATTCTATAATTTCCCTCTCTTGGAATCCAGCATCAACCTGATTTTCCCAAACTACCTCTGTATTAAAAACCCCATCACTATCATAACATTGCCCGTTCTACATGTGTTTTTAAAATCTCCCATTGTAATTTGTATCCCACATCCTGGCTACTTTTGGAGGCCTGTATATAATTTCCATCAGGGTCTTTTTACCCTTGCAGTTTCTTAACTCTACCTACAACTCTATCTGTTTTAAGGATTTGATTTCACTTTTTACCCACAGTGCCAACCTATCCTCTCGTCTTAACTGCCTGTCCTTTTGATACAATGACTATCTTTGTATGTTAAGCTCCCAGCTATGATCCTTCAGCCATGACTGGTGATGCCCACACAATTGCACCTGCCAACCTATAATTACAGGATCATCTAGTTTATTCTGTATATTACATGCATTCAAATGTAACACCTACAGTTCTGTATTCATCATCCTTTTCTATTTTGCTTTCATGTGACACTTCAACTCATCCCACTGACAGCAATTCTGCCCTGTCGCTGGCTTGTCCTTCCTCACAAACTCACTACATAATGCTCAATTTAAATCTAAACCTAAACCTGTTTTTGAACTGTAATCCAAGCCAATCTGTCACACTAACCCTCCCCTCCCTAAACTAACACTTCCCCTTTCACTTAATGCTCACTGTAACATTAACCGTCATGTCTTCAACCCTCCCAAAAACTTAACTCTGACCCGAACCACAATCAAATATTTTTCCCAAGACACATTACTAACCAACACCCTTAATCGGTAGCCTAACTTGACTAAGAAGCAGAAAGATGCAAATGTTACAAATGTGAAATAATGTCAGAATAATGTGAAATAATTGCTGGAAATACGCCACAGGTCAGGCAGCATCTATGAAGAGGGTGTTACGTAACCGGCAACAATGAATATTAATCGAGACAAGTTTTATAAAAACAACCAAACATTTATTAAACACGTATAACGATAAGGAGAAAAACAAAACAAAGGAAAACTTTAACCGGAGGTTAAACAGGTATGCAGCCGTTCATCAACTCCACTCGGCTCTGGTTCTTAAAGCGTTAAATGCAGAAACAGTTCTTAAAGCGATACAGTCAGATATAGTTCTTAAAGCGATAACTTCAAAGGTCCAACAGTTTTACGCATTCAATTGGGAGAGACTTCTCTGGAGAACATTTCTTCACCGACGCACCTTTACTACTGGTTCTGTCCACAGGATCCCCGATGCCGAAAATAAACAGTTTAAATCGACTGACCTTAAATTCCTTTAGCGAGAGAGAACCTTTTTGCATGAACTCATTGCCCTGTTGCAAGAGTTATCTCAATGCAGATTCTCTTCAACGAAGACTCAATAAGGTCGATTCCTTATTAAACCGCCACACGATGCTGACTTCTCTCAATCCTTCACTTCGATGAATTCTTCACTCTCCCTTCAAAACTGTCGGAATTGAGTAAATTGGCACTTCCAGCCACAAATTTCCAGTTCAATAATACAATATCTTGTAAGAGAACGCACCTTCCATTTTAAAAATGAAACTGCGTCACAAAAGCAAGCACGCAACAGAAACGGAGGCACAATACGTTCTACCTGGAAATCTACAAACTCAAAAACCAACTGCGTCACCTGGGTTGACCCTAATATAGTCACGGGGCACACGTCATCACGTGACCTCACATCGGCGGGAAAATCACATCAGGTGACCTCCGAAAGACCATTACATCATTCTCACAAAAAAACAGATCTCCTTGAGCATGTAACAAGGGAAACAAACTTAATGCTTCAGAATGATGACTTTTTCTTAACTATATGCAGAATTGGCATCACTCAACCTAACTATGACCCTAATCTTCAGCAGTTATCATTTTTTTTAAAAAATAGGAAGTATTCATCTGTGGTCACTTTTCATTAATGGAATGAATACTGTAAGGCGAAAAGGATTTAAAAAAAAAGGAACAAATCCTTTTTGATCTATTTTATTTACTGCAATAACACTTTGTAACTTATGTAAGCTGTTTTGATAGAAACAATTTAAAAACTATCAGGACATATTTATTGATATGCCATGTGCTTGTTGAATCCAATAACTCAATAAAAAATCAACTACTTCACAAAAGGAACAGAAAAAGAGAGAAAAAGAATGTAACTAAAAAGGACAGACCAGGTTACTTGTTAATGGGTACTGGTCCCTGCTTCATTTTGTTTCTTGAGCAAAATGCCACTTTCTGCCACCATTTCCAATAAGAGATGAAAGCAGAAAGACAGCACAAAGTGTATTTTGATACCATTTCATCAATGTTTACATCTCCAGCCTGACAATAGTGTCACAGCTGATTGGAAAGCCACTCAGCCTGCTGATGTAGTGTGAAATGAAACCACTACCTTTCTGCCTCTGTGACTTTTTTCTTTATAGTGGAGAAACATCAGGCTTGTATGTGCGAAGAAAGAAAGACCATGATCGGCAGATTATTTGTGAATTTTTCCTTTTGCTTTTCCATGAAAAAGACCTGACAAAATTAAGTTCACACTGCAGTGCTTTTCAATGGCTAAGTGAAGTGCCTTGGTGGGACAGAGATTCCATCTCCCAGTCTAACGGAGTGATGATTCATTGACTATGAATTCCATTAAATGCCAATATAGAGTGGAAAAGGGAGACTGCAACTGGATGACAATAAAGTCTCCAGATTAATAAGTTCTGTTCAGAGGGAACCCCATCGAGTAATAGATGATCCTATAAGCCTTAGAGAGTTGAATATCTCTTACAGGTTGTGATTCAGCATGTCTTCCATTCCAGAGCACTTATGTGCTGACAAGTAGACTTGTTTTGTTTAACCAACCCAAAATGAATGAAATACTGCAACCCCGTCTGTGTAGAAACTACCTGGTTAACATTTTCACTTTTAATCTATTTTCCTCCACCTTAGCTACACAAAATACAAATGATCACTGCAATTAAAAGTTACCAAAGGACAGTTTTCAAAATCAGGAATAAATAAAATGTGAAAATGGCTGAAATGCAGCCACTGCCTAATTTACTCTTTCTTAGTTCATAGATCTCATAACGAACAGTTTTTTATTTCTCTCTCTACCATCTTATATTGCAGATAACACACATAAAAGTTGCTGGTGAACGCAGCAGGCCAAGCAGCATCTCTAGGAAGAGGTACAGTCGACATTTCAGGCCGAGACCCTTTGTCAGCACTAACTGAACTTTCAGTTAGTGCTGACGAAGGGTCTTGTCCTGAAACAAGCGATGCTGCTTGGCCTGCTGCGTTCACCAGCAACTTTTATGTTTATGTGTGTTGCTTGAAATTCCAGCATCTGCAGATTTCCTCGTGTTTGCGTTATATTGCAGATGTTGCTTTGTAGAAATCACTCAACCATGTCAAATGGACTTCCTATAGACATATAGTCATATCTGAGACTGTTCAGTTGCATTGAGTGGATGGATTTTGTCTGCTGAGACCATTATTGAATAGAATGAAGGGAAATATAAAGAATAAAATACATTCCTGCCATAATCTAATTAAGTACCAGAACAAACTTGAAGGGCTGAATGGCTTGCTTCCTTACTATATTATTTATGGCCGTGAAACTAAAGCCCAGCAGGTAGTGTATTGGTAACTGCTGTTAAAGGAATGGAATGAGGCAATCTGCACAATAGATGTAATCTCTTTATTTACAAAGACGGAGATCCATTTGTATTAAAATCCTCTTAAGCTTTTCCTTTTGGTTCTTTTACAAAACATATTTTATAAGGAGCTTAGAAAAAGCAAGCAGCAATTTGTAAATGAATGAATTTCGCTGCTGCACAGCTGGCACGACACAGAAGCTTCAGTCCCAGATGTCTCGTGCTGCTCACATCCAAGCCTCAGTCAAAATAATACTCAACACTTTTTCACTGTTAACATTCCAAGGAGCTTGCCAGGTCATAAAAGTTGAAGGTGACACTAACTCACTTTTACATTTTGGCAGTCAGGCACATGAAACAATGTCACAAAACAATGAACCTTGATTACTTCCCTATCATTGCAGGGTATTTCAACCAGGCCAGCTTGAAGAAATCCCTGTACAAATACCACCAGCATATCGCCTGTGAAACCAGAGGAGCCAACACACTTGACCGCTCTTATACTGTAACGTCACATGCCCGCACTTTGGGAAGTCCGATCACCTGGCTGTACTTCTACTCCTGGCATAATAGGCAGAAACTAAAGGTCACAATGCCAGTGGTGAAGACCAAGAAGGTATGGTTAAGGGAGGTGGAGGAGCACTTACAAGACTGCTTTGAGTTGGTAGACTGGACAATATTCAGAACTTCATCTTTGAACCTGAATGAATACACTACAATTGCCACCAGCTTCATCAAGACCTTTGTGAATGAGTGTGTGCCTTTGAGAACATACTTGACATATCCAATCCAAAAGCCATAGATGAACCTGGAGATTCATAATCTGCTGAGGGCTAGGATCTGCGGCATTTGACATCAGTGATCCAGAACTATATAAGAAGTCCAGTTACAACTTTGAGAAGGCTATTTTAAGAGTGAAAAACCAATTCTGATTGAAATTAGAGACAGTGTAGGATTCTCTGCCTTATAATCAATGGGTGATGCTGGGAACACACTCACGAAGCATCACCCTGAAATGAACAATAGATGACCTTGGCAGCTGGAACTCATAACGTTCACAGATCTCTGATGCCCCAATGTGCAGGCACTGTCGATGCTGCATGGCAGTCAGCGATTTTTGGTATTAAATGTCAATGCCTGCACGGTAAAAACTATCATGTATAGATGTGAGATTGTCTGATTTGGAGCTGTGGGCATGAGTCTGCTGACAGGGCTTATGGAGATAGGGAAGGGAGGAGGAATGATGCACCTCTGACTGGCTGAGTGTAGACAACTGGACTTTCTAGCAAGCTCCCTATAGCCCTTCACAGGTGTATTAGCAAAAGCTAAGTGAACTTGATCAGACATTTGTTGCATAAAAAGTTCTTAAAAAATAAAATAAGGATGGTGATTGCCAAGAGAGATAACAGTGGTCCATTAGTTCTGAAGGCCTAACCTCACCCAGGCCAGGCAAGAAGGACAACAGTTTGGCGCGCTTAGACTCAGATAGTCCAAAAATCTGTATTAGGTGAGTTAATAGTCTCTCTGCTGCAGAGGTTCCACCCTGCTTCAAAAGGGCAGGGTGAGCTGTTTCACTGACTACCACCCAGTTGCACTCACCTCTGCTGTGATAAAGCGCTTTGAGAGGTTGGTCTCAGCCAGAATTGACAGCTTAAGCAAGGACATGGACCTGCTGCAATTTGCCTATCTCCATAATAGGTCTGGAGCAGATGCAATCTCACTGGCTCTCCAGTTGGCCCTGGATCACCTAGGCAAGAGCAATACCTATGTCAGGCTGCTGTTTATTGACTACAGCTCATCATTCAATGCCATCATAACTTCAGTACCAACCAACAAACTCTAGAACCTGGGCCTCTGTACCTCCCTCTGCAACTGACTTCCTAACTTGAAGACCATAATCTGTGCGGATTGGAAATAACATCTCCATCCTGCCGGTAATCAACCCACTGTTCTACTCTCTCTACACCCACAACCATGTGTCAATGCACAGCTCAAATGACATAAATACTGTTGGCAGGATTTAAAATGTTAATGAGGAGGTGTATAACTGGATAGATCATCTGGTAGAGTGGTGTTGTAACAATCTTGCAGTCAAGGTTGTTGCAACACCAATCTGACCACTTTCTGGTCAGATGCTAACTGCATTTCATTGGCTTTGTATCTGTACTCGGCACAATGACAATAAAGTTGAATCTAATCTAATCTAATCTAACATCAGTAGGAGCAAGGAATTGATTGTGGATATCAGGAACGGGAAGTTAGGGAACACACCCCAGTCCTCATTGAGGGAGCAGCAATAGAAAGGGTGAGCAGTTTCAAGTTCCTGAGTGTCAACATCTCTGAAGATCTATCCTGGGCCCAACATAATGATGCAATTATGAAGAAGATACGACAGCAGCTATATCTCATTAGCAGCTTGAAGAGACTTAGTATGTCACCAAAGATTTGTGCAAATTTCTACAGACGTACCGTGGAGACCATTCTAACAGGTTGCATCACCATCTAGTATGGAGGGGCCACTGCACAGGACCAGAAAAAGCTTCAGAAAGTTGTAAAGTCAGCCAGCTCTACCACGGGCATTAGCCTCCCCAGCATCAAGGACACCTTCAAAAGGCAATGCCTCAAGGCAGTATCCATCGTGAAGGACTCTCTTCATTCAGGACATGCCCTCTTCTCATTGTTACCATTAAAGAGGAGGTACAGCAGCCTGAAGAGACACCCCCAATGCTTCAGAAGCAGCTTTTTCTCCATCTCCATCAGATTTCTGACTGGACAATGAACTAATGTACACTACCTCAATATATTTTTTCATATTTTTCCCTCTCTTTTTGCACTAATTGGTCAAATATGATGGCAGAATATATCATTAATAGTAAGACTCTTGGCAGTGTGGAGGATCAGAGGGATCTTGAGGTCCGAGTCCACAAGACACTCAAAGCTGCTATGCAGGTTGACTCTGTGGTTAAGAAGGCATACGGTGCATTGGCCTCCATCAATCGTGGGATTGAATTTAAGAGCCGAGAGGTATTGTTGCAGCTATATAGGACCCTGGTTAGACCCCACTTGGAGTACTGCGCTCAGGTCTGGTCACCTCACTGCAGGAAGTATGTGGAAACTATAGAAAAGATGCAGAGGAGATTTACAAGGATGTTGCCTGGATTGGGGAGCATGCCTTATGAGAGTAGGTTGAGTGAACTTGGCCTTTTCTCCTTGGAGCGACGGAGGATGAGAGGTGACCTGATAGAGGTATACAAGATAATGAGAGGCATTGATTGTGTGGATAGTCATAGGCTTTTCCCCAGGGCTGAAATGGCTAGCACGAGATGGAATAGTTTTAAGGTGCTTGGCAGTAGGTACAGAGGTGATGTCAGGGGTAAGTTTTTTACGCAGAGAGTGGTGAGTGCGTGGAATGGGTTGCCGGCAGCGGTGGTGGAGGTGGAAATGATAGGGTCTTTTAAGTGACTCCTGGATGGCTACAAGGAGCTTAGAAAAATAGAGGGCTATGGGTAAAGCCTAGGTAGTTCTAAGGTAGGGATATGTTTGGCACAGCTTTGTAGGCTGAAGGGCTTGTATTGTGCTGTATGTTTTCTATGTTTCTATATACATACATATTTAATTATAATTTATAGTTTTTATTATGTATTGCAATGTTCTGATGCCACAAAACAACATATTTCATGACCAATTAACTAACAAAAGTTGGGGCCAAACTTACTTTGAAAAAAAAGCTCTGGGATTGATACTCACCTTAATTGGATGTACACATTTTTTGGTATCTTAATGCCTGCTGGGAAACTTAATCCTAGACTCTTTGGCTAGAATATCATTTGTGCAAGTACATTTTTACTGCCCTACATGTGGTCAACCAAAGTGTAAAGGTGAGAGCTCGTTTTCAGTGTGATTTCAACCTTATTAGCCTGCAACCAATAACTGCACTCTTTGACTTCACTATCATCTCTGATTACTTCTGACCCAAATTACAGGAACTCATGGCTCTCAGTGGGGGTCAGGATCACATTGACTCTCATCTTCCTAAACTTAGGACCAACGCAGACTTTATTCACTGAAGAAACTCAGCATTGTGGAGAGGGTGGGGTTGCACTACTAATCAGCCTTTGCCCACGCTGCTCTGGCAGTCTGACATCCAGCTGGGCAACCCATCGCAACCTGTGGGTATCTCACGTATGTGTTGCTGGTCTTCAAAAGTGGAGCAGAGGCTTACAGCTCTGGCCTGTCCTCTAACTTCCCCACATCCCTGTTCCTCATCCCTAACCTGACCACCAACTCCCCTCTGTCCTCAAACACATCCCCACAAACTCCCAAAAAACCACTAAAAAACAATTAAAACAGAGCTTGGTGCCATTTTGAAACCTGAAATGTGGCTCCACCACCTCCTTTAGCAGCTCGGTCCAGACACCTACTAATCTTTGTGTGAAAAATGTATCCCTTTAAATCTTCTCCCCTTTAGTTTTAGGATCCCTTACCACTGTACCTTTATCATGTCATCTCTCAGCTTCCTTTGTTTCAGGCATAACAGACCCAATCTATCTGATCTCCTCATAACTCAAGCTTTCCAGTCTATGCAACATCCTTGTAAATCTATTCTGTAATCTCTTTAGTGCAAGCATATCCTTCCTCTAGCAGAGTGACCAGAATCCTGGGGGATTCAGTGAACTAGACTGGGTGGGTTCGGGAAACTAGACACTCGAAAATGCATATACAGCCATTGCTGGGGATGGATGCTGTATCGAGGCCTGATAGCAGAAGGTGAGAGTTGCTTGACTTCTTTACTCTGCACTGATTAAAGAGTTGCGCGAGATTAAAATCATCAAGGTCAAGGGCTGACAACGAACAGGAGTTCAACACCGTCTGCCTACATTTGACTGGTCTTCCTCTCTTCTCAATGATACCAATGGATTGAAGATGCAGGAGTCTTGGGTCCCACACAGCCAGGTTTGGGAGCAGTCATCCTGCAGCCATCAGGCTCCTGGATGGGCTTCAGTCACCTCACCACAGCTGTGGACTCACTTTCGAGGATTCCATGTGTTATCTTTTTTCACTATTTGCACGATTTGTCCTCTTTTGAACATTAGATATGTGGTGGTCTTTGTTGTGTGTGTTTTTTTGTGAATCTCAAGACTGTATATGGTACATGTAGGGCTCTCAGTAATACTAGATGGACTGCTAATTGTTAATTGCTCATTATCAATATGGCTTCTCTGAGGTGTTACATTAAAATAGCTTCTCGTACTGTTAACTGCTGAGCAAAGGGTTCTCTGTAACAGCAAAGTTTGGGTTATACAGTGTGATGGTGGAAATTGTGTTCATTTGTTAACCAATGGAAGTCATGTTCTGTTATCTTGTACATGTGTGCTGAGTTGAGGAGCGCGGGCTTTTTCGGGAAGCCAGCAGAGAGGACGGACGTGTGAGGAATGGACAGCGCTTCCAGGGCAGCGGACACCGGACCTTGGGGGTTCGGAAGGTGGCCCGAATTTCGGAAGGACTTTGTGGATGGAATCGGAGGCGTTAGCTCCAATGTATTAAAATATTATGTGCACACGACTGATAAGTTACTTATAAGTTACTTCGCCTTTTCTTTTAGTTGTTGCTACTAACTCATCACCAAAATTTGCTATAAAGTGTAATTCTTCACTCGCACTTTGTATATTGTTTCATATTTGTGTCGTGGCTGATCATTGGACGACTCACACCATATCCGCACTATTTGCACTGTTTGGCGGGGTCGACGGCTATGCACCCTAGGCAATGGGAGTCAGTGGGGGCAAAGGCCGTTACATATACATACTGAGATAATAAATCTGAACTTTGAACTTTGACTTTGAGAATATACAAAATACTGCAAGTGTGACTTAAGCAATATTTTATATGATTTATTTATTGATTGACTGATTGAAATTCACTGCAGAACCGGCCCTTCCAGCTGTCTACCCAGCAACCCCCTGATTTAATACTAGTTTAATGGGACAAGTTACAATGATCAATTATTCTGCCACCTGTGGGAGGAAATCAGAGTACCTGGAGGAAACCCTTGTGATCAAGGGGATACCATGCATACTCCTTAAAAAGCAGCGATGAGAATTGAACCCTGGTCGCCTGTACTGTAAAGCGTTCTGCTAACCACTACTCTACCATGATGTTGTAACATGACATTGCAACTCTGATCCTCAGTGCCTTGGCTGTTGAAGTCAAGAGCGGCATATGACTGCTCCTGCACCCTTTCTAGCTGTGTTTCAATTTTGTGTAAGGAGTTTCTTCATTCATGTTACTTGCTAAGGCTAATAAAATGGCTTCTCTGTAACATTAACTGCTGAGGTAAGGGGTTCTCTGTAGCGGCATGTTTGGGTTGTAATTAGTGATAGCGGGACTTGTATTCATTTGCCAACCAATTGGGACAGATGTTATTCTTTCTTGTGTATCTGAAAGCTGTTGTTTGCATGGGATTTGGTCAGAGCGCGCCATGGGGATGAAGAGAGAAGACGCACATGAAGAGATGCTGTGAGCTGGCTGGTGGAGCGGACCCCGAGCGGGGGCTTGGGACCCGGCGGAGTTTGGAGGAAATCGAATGGTGGACCGAGGATACTGCATGAGCTCCAATGAGTTATTTGTGCATGGACTGTCTAATTATTATTCTTGGCGCCTTTTTATTTTATATTTTGGTTCTCTACTAATCCCATAGTTCAAGTAAGAGTTATAAAAACTTAATTATTTAACCACATCCTGTGTACGGCTTGTCATTACGGGGTACTGTTTTGAAACAGGGGGCACATCGCACAGCATTCACCCAAATGAGAGTTCTAAGGTTTGGCCGGGCAGGGGGTTATCAACCCAAGACCATGCCACGAGTGTTACATTTGTTTCAACAATTATGTACAACAGGGGTCCCCAACCTTTGTTGCATCGCAGACTGGTTTAATATTGACAATATTCTTGCGGACCGGCCGACCGGGAGTTGGGGGGGGGTGTTGTTCAAGTAGGGTTAAACTCACCTCAACATGTCTTTTACAGTTAGGGTTGCCAACTTTCTCACTTCCAAATAAGGGACAAAAGTAGCAGTCAAATCCCGGGACACTTTACCCCAGGAAGGACTACCATGACCATGAAGCCTTGCGCAGGCACCTGTGTGTGCATGTGTGCCGTGCGCATGTGATGTGTGCATGCACGTACGTGCTGATTTTTCCCCCCACAAATCAGTTTTGCCTTCATCTTCCCGACTACACTGTACATACATCATTTCTACTTTATAAAGGCTGTGTACTTATCACATCATTCCTGCTTTTACTATATGTTACTGTTATTTATTTTCGGTTTTATGTGTTATTTGGTATGATTTGTTAGGTTACTTTTTGGATCTGGGAACGCTGAAAATTTTTCCCATATAAATTAATGGTAGTTGCTTCTGCGCTTTACGCCATTTTGGCACGAAATGTTTCAAAGGAACGCTCTACCTTAGTAGGGGAAATATGGGACAAACCAATTTAGCCCGATATATGGGATGCCCCGGCAAATACGGGACAGTTGGCAACCCTATGTTTAAGTTCAACAGTGCGTGACAGGGAATGAGGAAAGGGTGCAGCTGACTCATATCGTTTCCTCACGGCCCGGTAGCACATGCTTTGATGCCCGGTACCGGTCCGCAGCCCGGTTGTTGGGGACCGCTGAGGTACAAGATCTCTCTGTTCAACAATACACCCCATCTCTGTCACTCACTGTGCATTAACCTTCCCAAATCAAAGACTAACTTGATGATCTGTTCTTTCTCCTTCCATAACAAACTAATAGAATTCTGATCACTGGTCCCAAGGTACTCCTGACTGACTTATCGATCACTTGCTCAGTCTAATTTTCAGTGTAGCCCCTTCTCTAGTTAGACCAGCTAAACATTCTTTCAGAAAACTTTCCAGGACATACTTTATCATCTACTGTTCCACCTATTCCCCTTTCACCATGGCAACCCCGGTCAATATTAGAGAAATTAAAGTCATTTATTATTACAACCCCATTTTTTCTACACTTACCTGATATTTCCCTACACATTTGCTCCATTAATTCTGCTGACTATTGGGGGATATGCAAATGAAGGAAGGCAAATGCAATGTTAGGATTAATTTCAAGAAGTCTAGAATACAAGAGCAGGAATGTGATGTTGAGGCTTTATGAAGGCTCACCTTGAGTATTGTGAACAGTTTTGGGCTCCTCATCTAAGAAAAGGTGTGCTGGCAATGGAGAGGGTTCAGAGGGGGTTTATTAGGATGATTCTGGGAATGAAAGGGTTATCATACAAGGAATGTTTGATAGCCCTGGGCCTGTACTCGCTGAAGTTTAGAACGATCGGGGGTGGGGGGGGGGGATCTCATTGAAACCTTTCGAATGTTGAAAGGCCCCCCATTGTGGGGGAGTCTGGGACAAGAGGCACAGCCTCAGGATAGAGGGGTGTCCATTTAAAACAGAGATGCAGAGGGTGGTGAGATGGTGGAATTTATTACCACGGGCAACAGTGGAGGCCAGGTCATTGGGCGAACAGTATTTAAGGCAGAGCTTCATAGGTTCTTGATTGGACATGGCATCAAAGGTCATGGGGAGAAAGCCAAAAAGTGGAGCTGTGGGGGAGAAAAAAGAATCAACCATGATTGAATGGCGGAGCAGACCTGATGAGCTAAATAGCCTAATTCTGCTCCTATGTTTTGTGGTCTTAAGAATATAATCCATAATGTGATTATCCCTTCGTTACTTCTAAGTTCTAACCAAATGGTCTGAAAGGACGTTCCATTGGGATATCCTCTCTAAGTACTGCCATGCTGTTCTTGCTGGTTAAGAGTGAAACTCCCTCTTCTCTCGTACCTCCATCTCTCTCACAGTGGAACACAGAGCTGCCACTCCTGCCCACCCTTCAAGCATAAATGCTTGTAGATTTACCGTAGGTTTACTTATTAATCACATGCACACTGAACTGTAAATGAAATACGTCATTTCCATTAACATCCCACCCAGTCTGAGGATGTGCTGGGAGCATCCCCATTTTACTGTGTCCTGTGTTTTTCTACTGATTAGTGAGAGCATGTGATGTTGGCACTGGAATGTGGGGTGGCAATTGCAGGCTGACCACTGCCCATCCTTAAGTGTGTTGGTTGTTAATACAAGTGGCACGTTTCACTCTATGTTTTGATGTACATGTGATAAATAAATCTGAATCCTAATGTTCCATGCCCTGCCTGCTGATCTTGCTAATTTTAACCTTTATATTTTTCACCACTTTGGGTCCAATCTCTGCCAGACCAGCTTAAACTTTTCCAAGCAGCACTAGTAAATCTCCCTTCAAAGGTGCTGGTCCCCAATTCATTCTGATGCAGTCCATCCATTTGTACAGGCCACCTCAACCCCTGAGAAGATCCCAATGGGCATAGTAACTGATGCCTTCTGATCTGTGCCAGTTCTTCAGCCAAGAGTTTATTTACCCTATCCTCCTCTTCCTACCCTTGCTAGCATAGGGAGTAACCTGAGATTACATAGAACATAGAACAGCACAGGCCCTCAGACCCAATATGTTGTGCAGACCTTTCAACCAACTCTAAGGTCAGTCAAACCCTTCCCTCCTATATAGCCCTCCATTTTACTGTCATTCATCTCTTGTTGTTCCTTCCTGCTCCTCGTGGTGCATCGGGTGGCAACCTTGCCGTTCCTTTAGCGTTTTTTTTTGTCTGTTTTTTACGAGGCCAGGTTACTGGCTCAACACTTGACTCAGCACGGATGGAAAGCATGCCAGGAGCCAGCCGGGTTCGAACCCAGGGTCACTTGCCTCGAAACTCCAGTGTGAATGGCACTACACCACTGGCTGGCTATATCATCTATGTCTAAGAGTTTCGTAACTATTCCTACTGTACCTGCCTCTCCCATCTCCACTGGCAGGGCATTCCATGCGCCATGCAACTCTCTATGCCCTGTCTTTTCCTTTTATGCTGTCTTTGACTTCCCTTGTCAGCCACGGTTGACTTTATCTTGAGCTCCCTCATCAAATCTGGTTCATTTCACACTACTCAGTCCAGAATTGCCTTTTCCCTAATGGTCTCAACCACAAGCTGCTCTAAAAAGCCATCTCAAAGACATTCTACAAATTCTCTCTCTGGGATCTAGCATCAACTTGATTTTCCCAATCTACCTGCATATTGAAATCCCCCTGACCATCACAGCATTGCTCTTTTTACATGCTTTTTCTATCTCCTCTTGTAACTTGCAACCCACATCCCGGCTATTGTTCAGAGACCTGTATATAACTCCCATCAGGAGATTTTTCCCTTGCAGTTCCTTAACTCTGACAACAAGGATTCTATACCTTCTGATCCTATATCACCTCTTTCTAAAGATTTGACTTCATCTTTTACTAACAGAGCCACCTAACCCTCTCTGCCTTTCAACGCAATGTTTATCCTTGGACGTTAAGCTTATGATCTTCTTTCAGAGAAGCCCACAACATCACACCTGCCAATTTCTAACTGCGCTGCAAGATCACCTATCTTATTCTGTATTCTGCACAATACTCTAACACTTTCAGTCCTTAATTCATCACCCGTTTTGATTTTGGCCCCCGTTACACTTTAACTCATCCCACTGCAATGTCGCCCTAGAAACAGAAGCAAGTTGGTTGTACAGCAATGGTTGCATCACTGGCATGTGACGTGAAATTTGTCAACTTAGCAGCAGCAGTTCAATGCAATACATAATCTAGCAAAGGAAAAAAAATAAGTAAATCAATTACAGTATATATATAATGAATAGATTAAAAATGTGCAAAAATCAGAAATACTGTGTATTAAAAAAAGGTGCAGTCGTATCCTAGGGTTCAATGTCTATTTAGGAACTGGATGGCAGAGGGGAAGAAGCTGTTCCTGAATATCTGAGTGTGTGCCTTCAGGCTTCTGTACCTCCTGCCTGATGGTAACATTGAGAAAAGGGCATGCCCTGGGTGCTGAAGGTCCTCAATAACGGATGCTGCTTTTCTGAGACACGGCTCCCTGAAGATGTCCTGGACACTTTGTAGGCTAGTGCCCAAGATGGAGCTGACTAGATTTACAACCCTCTGCAGCTTCTTTTGGTCCTGTGCAGTAGCCCCTCCATACCAGACAGTGATGCAGCCTGTCAGAATGCTCTCCACGGTACATCTATAGAAGTTTTTGAGTGTATTTGTTGACGTACCAAATCTCTTCAAACTCCTAATGAAGTATAGCTGCTGCCTTGCCTTCTTTATAACTACATCGATATGTTGGGACCAAGTTAGATCCTCTAAGATCTTAACACCCACGAATTTGAAACTGCTCACTCTCTCCACTTCTGATCCCTCTTTGAGAATTGGTATGTGTTCCTTTGTCTTACCCTTCCTGAAGTCCACAATCAGCTCTTTCGTCTTACTGATGTTGAATGGTTGTTGCTGTGGAACCACTCCACTAGTTGGCATACCTCACTCCTGTAGGCCCTCTCGTCACCACCTGTGATTCTACCAGCAATGGTTGTATTGTCAGCAAATTTATAGATCGTATTTGAGCTGTGCCTAGCCACAAAGTCATGTGTATATAGAGAGTAGAGCAGTGGAATAAGCACATGCTTCTGAGGTGCACCAGCGCTGATCGTTAGCGAGGAGGATATGTTATCACCAATCCGCACACATTAAGGTCTTCTGGTTAGGAAGTCGAGGATCCAATTGCAGAGGGAGGTACAGAGGCCCAGGTTCTGCAACCTCTCAATCAGGATTGTGGGAATGATGGTATTAAATGCTGAGCTCTAGTCGATGAACAGCTTCCTAACGTAGGTGTTTGTGTTGTCCAGGTGGTCTAAAGCCGTGGGGAGAGCCACTGAGATTGCATCTGCTGTTGACCTATTGTGGCGATAGGCAAATTGCAATGGGTCCAGGTCCTTGCTGAGGCAGGAGTTCAGTCTGGTCATGACCAACCTCTCAAAGCATTTCATCACTGTAGATGTGAGTGCTACCAGGGGATAGTCATTTAGGAAGCTCACATTATTCTTCTTAGGCACTGGTATAAATGTTGCCTTCTTGGAGCAACTGGGAACTTCCGCCCGTAGCAGTGAGAGGTTGGAAGCATCCTTGAATACTCCCGCTAGTTGGTTAGCACAGGTTTTCAGAGCCTTACCAGGTACTCAATCTGGACCTTCCACTTTGTGAGGGTTCACTCTGTTTAAAGACAGTCTAACATCGGCTTCTGAGACAGAGATCACAGGGTCATCCGGTGCAGCAGGGATCCTCACAGCTGTAGTTGTGTTCTCCCTTTCAAAGCGGGCATAGAAGACGTTGAGTTCATCTGGTAGTAAAGCATCGCTGCCATTCATGACGTTGGGTTTTGCTTTGTAGGAGATAATGTCCCGCAAACCCAGCCAGAATTGCCATGCATCCAATGTTGCTCCAACCTCATTTTAAAATTGTCTCTTCGCCCTTGAAATAGTCCTCTGCAAATCATACCTGGTTTTCTGGTACAGGCCTGGGTCGCCAGACATGAATTCCACAGAATCTGCCTGTCCTTCCTTACTGTCTCACTCCACACTGCATCTACTTGTATACCAACTGCCCCATCCTCAGACCTATTACCCTGGTTCCCATCCCTATGCCAAATTAGTTTAAACCATCCCCCACAGCTCTAGCAAACCTGCCCAAAAGAATATTGGTCTCCATTGGGTTCAGGTGTAATCCATCTTTTTGTGCAGGCCATACCTTCCTAAAAGAAATCCCAACGATCCACAAATATGAAACCCTGTCCACTGCACCAATGTTTCAGTCATGCTTTCATCTGTCAAATCATCCTATCCTTCCCTCACTGGCATGTGGCACAGGGCACAATCCAGAAATTACTACCTTGGAGATCCTGCCTTTCAGCTTTCTGCCTAACCTTCTTCAGGACATCCTCCCTTTTCCTAACTACGTTGTTGATACCAATACATACCATGACTTCCGGCTGTTCACCCTCCTCCTTCAGAATTCCGTGGACCTGATCCGCGACATTCCTGACCCTGGCACTTGGGAGGCAACATACCATCCAGGTCACTTTCCCATCCGCAGAATTTGCTTTCTGCTCCTCTAGCTATGGAATCCCGTATCACTACTGCACTCGTCTTCTCCCTTCTTCCCTTCTGAGCCACACAGCCACACTTAGCGTCAGACACCTGGTTCCCTGGCCTTTCTTTGGTAGGTCGTCCCTCCAACAGTATCCAAAGCGGAGTAGTTATTCTTGAGGGGAGTGGCCACAGGAGTGCTCTGCACTTGCCGTCTGTTCACTTTCCCTCTCCAGACAGTCACCCAGGGGTGACTACCTCCCTGTAGTTCTTATCTATCATTTCCTCATTTACCTGCATGAATAGTGTACTCATGAGAGAGGAGATTAGACAGAGGGACTCTAGTACTATCTGCCTTCTGCTCCAAATGACCACCCAGCTGTCTGGCATTGCTTCTGTTGTATCCACTTCCCTGAAATTCCAACCATTGCACTTTTAACTTCCAGTATCCTCCTTACTGAGTCTAATTGTATAGAGTTTAGAAGAATGAGGTGATATCATACAAAATTCATCATAAATAATAATAATAGTAATAATCATCATCATCATCATCGTAAAAACTTTATTGATCCCGAGAGGGAAATTCTTCACACTTAGCGGTGTGCAGACTTAACTAATAATGAAGTACAGAATAATAATATACACAATAATAATTCACAATAATCTGCAATAATGTGCAATAATAATGTACGAAATAACAAAACAGAGACTGTACTATGATGTGTGTTCTCCTGTCGCACAGAGACGAACTGTACACGCTTAACAAGCTGACTACAGTCAAGCTGTTTCTCTTGACTGAAGAGTCTCCAACAAGAGGACACAAGTCTCAGAATATCAGTTCAGACTCAAGTGAGAAGATTGTTAGAAATAACTTGGATGAGGAAGTAGAAGTGTGGATTAGTAGGCTTGCAGTTTGCAGATGACATGAAGGTTGGTGGAGTTGTTGATAGCTTGGAGGGTTATTATAGGTTGCCATGGGACATTGACAGGGTGCAGAGCTGCACTGAGATGTGTCAGATGGTGTTTAAGCCAGAAAAGTGTGAAGTGGTTCACTTTGGAGGCAGAATACAGGCTTATTGATAGGATTCTTAGCAGTGTGTAGGGACATGGGAGTCCACATAGTCAAAGTTGCCGCACAATTGGATATGGTTGTTAAGAAAATGTATGGCGTGTTGGTTTTTATTAGTCATGCAAATTGAGTTCAATAACCACAAGGTAATGTTGCAGCTTTATTAAACACTGGTTAGACCTCACTTGGAATACTATACTCAATCTGGTCACCTCATTACAAGGAGAATGTGGAAGCTTTAGAGAGTGTGCAGAGGAGATTTACCAAGATACTGCCTGGTCTAGAGGGCATGTTTTATGAGGATAGGTTGAGCGAGCCAGGGCTTTTTTCTTTGGAGTGAGGGAGGATGAGAAGTGACTGGAGTCAGGTGTACAAGATGATAAGTTTTTTACACAGAGAGTGGTGAGTGCGTGGAATGGGCTACCGGCAGCAGTGGTGGAGGCAGAAAGGACAGGGTCTTTTAAGACACTCCTGTATAGGTACAAGGAGCTTAGAAAAATAGAGGGCTATGGGTAAGCCTTGGTAATTTCTAAGGTAAGGACATGTTCGGCACAGCTTTGTGGGCCGAAGGGCCTGTATTGTGCTGTAGGTCTTCTGTGTTCTATGTTCTATAAGAGGCATAGATTGAATGGATAGCTAGAGACTTTTTCTCAGGACAGAAATAGCGAATATGAGGGGGTATAATTTTAAAGTGATTGGAAGAAAGTATAGGAGCATTGCAGAGGTAAGATTTTTTTCACACGCACAGTAGTGAGTAGATGGAACACCATGCCTGAGGTGGTGGTAGAGGCAGATTAGCGGAATTTAAGAAACTCTTTGTTGGAGACATAGAAATATACAAAATGGAAGGTTACGCAGGATGAATGGGTTAGATTAATCTTAGACTAGGTTAAAAGATTGGCACAACATTGTGGGCCGAAGGGCCTGTACTGTGTTGTAATGTCCTACGTTCTAAATCCTTTCACTTAGAGGACCCCCAGGATGCTCAGAGATTGAAAGGCATTGGACATTTCGACTCTGAAATGATTTAGAGACAGCCCTGAAAAATATCACTGAGGAAGTAACAGAACAGTCAGAAGGCTGAGTGACCTGCCTCTGCTTTTTCTTAGATAAAGCACTGACAAGTCATGGACTGCAAGACTGGGATGTAACCTATGCCGCAATAATGCTGAAAAATAGCAGGCAAAGACCATCAAAATCCAAAGCAATATATTTAAAAGTCTATCAGTAAGTTAAATAATAGATCACTGTGGGTTATAACTGCTTGTTATCCATTGGAGATGCATCAGAAATGTTTGAATATTATGGGAAGTCTTCATCAGTAACAATTTATGAATATGCTTTGTCATTAAAATCAATATTACTCCCCATCACTCACGGTAATGAGGACGGCTTGTCTCAATGATGTTTATTAGTTGTGAATCTGTGAATCAGTGTAATGTTGGCAAACACTTTTGGCATCTAAAATTATCAAAATTGCAGCTTCTCAGTCTGCACAGCGAATTTTGCAGTGAAAACAGTCGCATCCTGTTAACTAATTCCTCTTCATTAGAAAGGCAGTGAAAATTATGTTAGTGATATATTATCTCACAACAAACACTCATTTATCCCTCAAGAGCCCTGAACTCTAACACAAACCCTTCTTGTTGTTGCCTCTTAACCACATTTAATTCAAGAAGAAAGCTTGCACAACTGACCCTTGCCTGAACAGCCAGTCCTTTTAGTCACAGCCCTTTATGTCTTTATTTTGTCAATAGTGATAGAGAAATACTCTGACAATTTGAGACACTCAGGATTTTGGTGGTGCCAGACAAACCCTATTTTCTGAACTGTTAGATGCTATACCTCTCCCACATATATCAATTCACTTTAAAAAATGTGATTGAAGTATTATTACATATTTCCCAGTGAACTGTATGAGTTTACAGGGACTGTGGGAAACAGTATCTTGTTCACTTAAGGGACAGCACATAATCAAGGTCGTGGTGGGCCAGATGAAGTTTGGGATCTGTAGATCCAAAGAGATGGAAGGGAGCATGGCAAGCATTAATTATCGATGAACCACAGAAAGCATTCTATCTGGATGCATAACAGCTAGGTATGGTAACTGTTCTGCAAGTGACCACAAGGAACTGCAGGGAGATGTGCACACAGCTCGGCACGTCACAGAAACCCAGCTCCCCTCTGTGGACTCTGTCTACACTTCTCGCTGCCTCAGTGAAGCAGCCGGCATAGTCAAAGACCCCACCCACCCCAGCCAATCTCTCCTCTCCCCCCTCCCATCGGGCAGAAGATACAAAAGCCTGAAAGCACGTACGACCAACCTCAAGAACAGCTTCTATCCCACTGTTATACCGTCCTAGGACGGACCTCTTGTAAAATAAGATGGACTCTTAACCTCACAATCTACCTGACTATGATCCAGCTCTGTACTGCTTACCTGCACTACATGTTCTCTGTGGATGCACTGTTGCTATTTTACCTCAATGCACTGTGCTGCTAACACAATCTGCTGCTAATGGCCAGGGCCTGGGAGATGAGGGTCGATGTGGGAAGGAGGTTGCAGTTCCCGGATGTGGTGCACACAACCCTACGCCCGGACATTGTACTGTGGTCAACGGAAGACAAGAAAACAATTCTGGTTGGGCTGACTGTGCCGTGGGAGGAGGGATGGGAAGAGGCCCACGAGAGAAAGACCTTGAAGTACCAGCCCTTAGTGCAGGAGTGTAAAGACAAGGGATGGCAGGCATGGTTGTTCCCTGTGGAGATCGGCTGCAGAGATTTCCCAGCCAAATCAGCATGGCGGTTGTTGTCAGATCTGAACCTGGACAAAAGGAGCGAAAAACAAGCAGCTTGTAGGATGGGGGAAGAGGCAGAACGAGCCTCTTGTTGGATTTGGAGTAGGCGAGAGGAGGGAAGCTGGAAGCCAGGAGCAGATGGGCAGTGATTTGGCCATCACTGCCAGCCCACCAACTGGAGAGTGACATGGTTGAAGGTCGAAACACTCGGTGAAGGTTGGGAACCACCTGATGACATCTGCTCCTGGCTGAAGGCTGCGGTTACCTTATAAGGTAACTGGAGAAGGCACCCTAACAGGTGTATGTAACAAGTAATGACTTGACCTGCAAGACAAGCTTTTCACTGTACCTAGTGCATGTGATAATAACAAACGAATTCCAATAAACAGCAAGTCAGATGCCAAACCATCAGGAATTCCAAAGATTGGGATAGCAGTTTATCACAGTTTCATTATAGTACATTGTATACACAACAGTAAAGAATCCAAAGCAAGAAATTTGACTCATTTGGACTCTGCAAGTGTCTATAGGTCACACCGTATAAATCACATTATCTGACACTATCATAATACCCTTCTATTCCTTCCTTGTCAACTCATGGATGGGAAGCCTAGTGTGACTATTAGATCTCTGGAACCGTGAGACAAGTTTGAGTTCCGTTTTGGTTACAAACCAGAGAAAATCTGCAGATGCTGGGAATCCAAGCAACACACACAAAATGCTGGAACAACTCAGCAGGCCAGGCAGCATCTATGGAAAAGAGTACAGTTGATGTTTCAGCCCAAAACGTTGACTGTACTCTTTTCCCAGACACTGCCTTGCCTGCTGAGTTCCTCCAGCATTTTACGTGCTTCAGTTTTGGTTGCTGTGTTCTGGAGACCTCCTTGCAACCCCTGTCGGCTTCTTCCAGCTGCTCCACAGCACAAAGGTATGTGAGCATGTTAATCGGTCGCTGTTAATTCCTACTTAGTGGAGGCAATTGACTAAATGGTCAATAGGGATTGGATGGACATCAGAGGCAAGATAGTCGATGGGAACTAGATGGGCGTTGGAGAGAGAAAAAGTTGCAGGAGTGCAGGGAAAGTAAGGAGAGAAGAAACTGGACTGATGTTATTGCTCACACGTGAACACATTCCACGCGACAGCAGGTGCTTGTACCACATTCCCTGAAAGGAAACACCATTCATTTCACGCTTTTCATACTGATCAGCCAGCCCCAAAATGTTACCACGAGTAAGGAAGTTCCTTCTGAATTTCATACGAGATTATGATATATATTAGGTGGAGGCAGATAATTTAGGGATATTTAAGAAAGGCTTAGGTAGGCATATGGATGATGGGCACAAAGAAAAATGGAGGATTATGTAGGAGGGAAGCATTAGATTGATTTTAGAGTGGTTTAAAAGGTCATAGGCCACACTGTGCTGTAATGTTCTATGTTCTGTATAGGATACCCACTTTAAGTACCATGTGCGACACCCTCTTCATAGAGTAATTTCAAGGTTGTTTCTCGAAGTTTCCCCACCAGGGAAAAATACTTCTGTTGTTAGTTTAATCAAATACCTGTACAACTTTCTCTGTATCTGCTTTTCTACTCTGTCCCACTTGAGACAAATTGCAAAGAGTTCTTTGTATTTTTCAACAGTGTTAATTAATTTGGGGTTTCAGTAACTGGAGCTCTTTTCATCTAGAGAATCACAGAATGGTCATTGCAGGCAAAGAGGTGATTTGACCTACTGTCCATGGAAGCACAATAAAGGAGCAATCCCACTAGTCCCACACCCCTGCACCCACCTCCCAGGCTTTATTTACTTCATCATGCAATTTATTGTTTTGTGGCAGTAGTACAGTAGAATGGTGTCAAAATGGTTGTTGTGACACATTCTAGTGCGGTAGTGTAGTGGGTAGTGCTTGTCGCTCTCACGTTCAGCTTCCACCTCCGGCTAGCAGTGTTACGTGAAGTAGAGCTGAATGCGTAAGTCTCTCCCTGCCAGTACGTAGCCTCTCCAACAGCATTTAGCGCCTCCTTGCGGGCAACACACAGAACTGAACCCCTTTCAGATTCAGGCTGAACTACAGAGGATGAGGAGGAGGTCTGGCCCCTGCACACGAAGCACACAGGCCCACCGGTGTGTGGACATGTCCTGGTGCTCATGAACCAGATCCCCAGCTATGGGTAAATAGCCCCACTGCCTTGTGGGCAGCCTCAGGAGCGACAGAGGTTATGGGAGTAAACCCAGACAGCAAATCCGCAGTGGAGCCCCTGATGCAGCTGGATGTCATTTTACATCCTTCTGGCAGCTCCTGCAGCCAGGCTGATACCAAACGTATTGCTTCATAAGCTTTCCGTTGGATGACACTGTTGAGGCTGAGAGCGGGATCTTGATGACTGGGCATCTCAGGACCTCTGTACCTTCTGCCCAGGCTTGTGATGATGATCATCACCCATTGACCTTCGAGACAGACGGATGCCAGCCACCAGCCACCACAGTAGAATACATAACAATAGAAAAATTCCTGGATAGCGGGGTAGATACATCTCTACCAAAGGAGGTGTAAGGCACTCCTTCCCTCCACAAGCCTGCAGATCACCCTTGGGCAAGGTATAGCACCTGCTTAGCCCCCCAGCCCTGATCAGGGTAACGTGAAGCCATGGAAGGCAGGTGTTGGGTGGTGATATGAGCTGCTGGTGCATATCACAAGCTCTGGTCATGCGACCACTGACACCAGGCAGACAATCTCTGAAGAGTATTAATAATGGTACATCACAACCTGGTATGGAAGTTGTCCTGCCCAAGACCGGAAGAAGCTGCAGAAGATCGTGAACACAGCCCAGCACATCACACAAACCAATCTTCCATTCTTGGATTCACTTTACACCGCACGCTGTCGGAGCAGTGCTACCAGGATAATCAAGGACACGACCCACCCAGCCAACACACTTCTCGTTCCTCTTCCCGCCGGGAGAAGTCTCAGGAGCTTGAAGACTCGTACGGCCAGATTTGGGAACAGCTTCTTTCCAACTGTGATAAGACTGCTGAACGGATCCTGACCCGGATCTGGGCCGTACCCTCCAAGTATCCGGACCTGCCTCTCGGTTTGTTTTTGCACTACCTTACTTTCCATTTTTCTATTTTCTATTTATGATTTATAATTTAAATTTTTAATATTTACTAATTTTAACTATTTTTAATATTTAATATTTGTAATCCAGGGAGCGGGAAGCACAGAATCAAATATCGCTGTGATGATTGTACGTTCCAGTACCAATTGTTTGGCGACAATAAAGTATAAAGTATGAAGTATGGCTAGGGTTACCCATCTTGTAAAGACACTGCCCAGAAAAAATTGCTCTGTAGAAAAATTTGCCAAGAACAATCATGGCCATGGAAAGATGATGATTGCTCATGACTTATGACATGGTACATAATAACTTAATGAAAAAATTAAATTAGGTAAGTAACATAAAAAGAGAGCAAAAAAGAGAAATAAACAGTGAGGTAGTCTACATGCCTCCCTATCACCATCTGAAATTCTGCGAACAGTAGTTGTGTCACCTACAAAACTATAGATGGTGTTTGAGCTGTGCCTAGCCACATAGTCATGGATGTAGAGAGAGTAGAGCAATAGGCTAAGCCTGCATCCTTGACGTGTTCCATCGTTGACTGTCAGCGAGGAGGTGTTTTTCCGATCTGCACTGACTGTGATCTCCTGATGAGGAGGTCAAGGATCCAGTTGCAGAGGGAGGTACAGAGGTCCAGGTTTTGGAGTTTGTTGGTTAGTACCAAGGGTATGATGGTGTTGAACACTGCGCTGTAATCAATAAACAGCAGCCTGAAGTAGAGATTGCTATTGTCCAGGAGATCCAAGGCTGACTGGAGAGACAGTGAGATTGCATCTGCTATAGACCTATTGTGACGATAGGAAAATTAGATTATGAGAACACTCAGTCCTCTTTTATTGTCATTTAGAAATGCATACTTGCATTAAGAAATGATACAATGTTTCTCTGGAGTGATATCAGAGAAAACAGGACAAACCAAAGACAAACGCTGACAGAACCACATAATTATAACATATAGTTACAGCAGTGCAAAGCAATACCATGATTTGATGAAGAACAAACCATGGGCATGGTAAATAAGGTCTCAAAAGTCCCCGAGTCAATCGACTCCCGAGTTCCCGATAGCAGGCGGCAAATGGAGAAACTCCCTGCCATAAACCTCCAGGCATTGTCAACTTGCCGATGCCTTGGAAGCAGTCGACCCCAGCTGACAATGAGTCCATCCGTCCAAAAACTTCGAGCCTCCAACCAGCCTCTCTGATACAGCCTCCCAAGCGCCATCCTCTGCCGAGCACCTTCGACCTCATCCCGGCCGCTGAAACACGCAAAGCCGAGGATTTCGGGGCCTTCAGCTCCAGAGATTCTGGTTACCTCACAGTAGCAGTGGCAGCGAAGCAGGCATTTCAGAAGTTTCCAAATGTTCCCCCGTACTCTCACGCCTGTCTCTCCATCAAATCAGAATTGTGCACGGTCCCCTACTTGACAAATAACAGACATCAGCACCAAAGTGGCCACGCGCACTGCCGTTGCACCGCCATCTTCTCCAAATTGTCCAGGCCCTTGCTTAGTCAAGAATTGATTCTGGCTATGGTCCACCTCTCAAAGCACTTCATCAGAGTAGGTGTGAGTGCAAGTGAACGACAGCCACTGAGGCAGCTCACCCTGCTCTTCTTGGGCAGGGTGCGATTGTCACCCTTTTGAAGCAGGTGGGGACTTCCGACTGTAGCAGTAAGAGTTTGAAGATGTCTTGATCATTCCCGCCAGTTGGTTGGCATAGGTTTTCAGCTCCCTACCAGGTACACTATCAGAGCCTGATGCCTTTCATCGTCTTGAAGGAACTTCTGACATCAGCCTCCAAGACAGAGATCACAGGGTCAACACATGCTGCAGGTCAGACAGCATCTGAGGAAAGGAATAAAAAATCAGTGTCCTAATGAAACATCTTGGCCCCAAAATGTTGACTCTTTATTCCTGTCCAGATGCTGCATGACCTACTGAGTTCCTCCCGCACCTTGTATGTGTCATTCTGGATTTCCAGCACCTGCAGGATCCTCATGTTTATTAACGTGCAAATAGAAGCAATCAAAGGCAAGTCCACGATCGTGCAAGAGGCAGTATGCTGTGTTCTGATGCTGAAGTAGGACTGGGTTGTGCAGGTGAGTTCAAACACCTAATGTTGTAGGAACATAACTGCTCCAGAACCAGGTGATGTGTGACTTCAAGAGGCATGATCTAGATGGTGGGGACACTTTATAAAGATGTTGTAGTCTTGAGGCAGCATCTCAAGTAGATTCTGTCAATGGTGGAGAAGGCTTTGTCTGTGATAGACCAGTCTACCTCCACCAGCCTTCTCACTTTTGTCACCTTTAGATCAGTACTGAAATTAATTTGCATTTCCTGGTAATTGCTGTATCTCAGAGAGTTTGTAATAGCATCTAAATATACTATAATGTATACACTAAATATACACCTCCTCCTCCTTGCACCAAGGTGAAAGGTTAACTTCCCTCTGTCAATATCTTCCACTCAGATTTCTGGTGGGATTTGAACCTAAAACCTTCAGAGAGAACCATGCCCCCAGTGATTTATGGCTGACTTGATAACTCTAATACTTTGGCCCCAGACCACAATCAAAAACTTCAAGTAGTGAAAAAAAAATGTGTTTTAATTTTATGTAAAAACAAAACTTTTACATTAAAGATGTTTGTTCGTTATGTGCCTTGTTGTATGACATGGCTGATCATGGTCTTTCCATGACCATGGTTGTTCTGGAAATTTTTTCTACATAATTAGTTGCCCATTGCCTTCTTCTGGGCAGCGTCTTTACAAGGTGGGTGACCCCAGTCATTATAAGGCCATAAGACCATAAGATATAGGAGCAGAAGTAGGCCATTCAGCCCGTCAAGTCCGCTCCAGACTTAGGCTGATCCAAACAGTCCAAACATGGGCTGATCCAATATTTCCAGTCATCCCCACTCCCCTGCTTTCACCCCATACCCTTTGATTCCCTGGTTAATCAAGAACATATCTATCTCTGACTTAAATATTCCCGATGACTTGGCTCCACAGCTGCTCGTGGCAACAAATTCCACACATTTACCACCCCCTGACGAAAGTAATTTCTCTGCATCTCAGTTCTAAAAGGACGTCTTTCAATCCTGAAGTCATGCCCTCTTCCGCGGGAGGAGAACCACAGGAGGAGAAGATGGTGGCGCGATGCAGCGCACGCAGCCTCTCCGGTGATGAATATCTGTTATCTGTCAAGTAGAAGCCGTGCACAATTCTGATTTGATGGAAGCAGACGTGAGAAGCACGGAGGAACATCTGGTGAAACTTCTGAAATGCCTGTTTCGCTGCCACCGCGACTGTGTGACCCGAAATCTCTGGAGGGGAAGGCCCCGAATCCTCGGCTTTGCCTGTTGCTTGGCGGTCGGGGTCGAAGCGCTCGGCAGAGATGGTGTTCGGTGCTCGGTGTCGGAGTGCTGGTTGGAGGCTCAAAGTTTTCAGACAGACTCAAAGTTGGACTGTGGTCTGGTGCTTCCAGGATGCTGCATCGGCAAGTTTGCGGCGCTGGAAGCTCATGGCAGGGAGAGTTTCTCCCTTCTACCGTCTGCGTGAGATGTTGGGGCTATCGGGAATGTGAGACTTTTTTTACTGTGTCCATGGTCTGCTCTTATCAAATTACAGTATTGCTTTGCACTGTTGTAACTATATGTTATAATTATGTGGTTTTTGTCAGTTTTAGTCTTGGTCTGTCTTGTGTTTCCGTGATATCATACCGGAGGAACATTGTATCATTTTTTAATGCATGCATTTCTAAATGACAATAAACGAGGACTGAGTGTCTTCATAATCTAATCTAATCTAATCTAATCTTCATACTCTTCAGAGATGGTCTGCCTGATGTTAGCGGTTGCATAACTGGGACATGTGGCATGCATCAACTGCTCATACGACCATCCACCACATGCTGTCACAACTTCATGTGACTCTGGTTGCGGTTGAGGGGTGGGGGAATAAGCAGCTTGCCCAAGGGTAACCTGTAGGCTAGCGGAGGAGAGGAGTGCCTTACACCTCCTTCGGTGGAGACTTATCTGTCAGGTCTGTGCACAACTACGTATCAATTAAATAAAAGCATGCATGTGGGAGTTTAACTGGTGTGTTCATATTGCAAAGAGAGAGAGAGAGAGAGAGAGAGAGAACAATATGCATGCGTAGGCAACAGATCAAATCGTAGTGCTAAGGGGGAGGGGATGTCATTGCACTAAACAAAATTTATCCGTATATTACACTTTCTCCCCCTTTAGATTAATGTAACATAAAACTGTATATGTACTAATTATTTAATTTCTCTTTCATAAGCCATATTTCAAATAAACATGCTTTCACAATAACAGTCCATAACTAACTTCACAGTTCTAAAGGTTCAGTCTTTTGGGCGGTGCTGTGTTTCTTTCAGGGTAGCACCTCTGGACCTGTGGACTGGCATCAGGTTTGGCAACACACAAAATGCTGAACGAATTTATGGAAAAAAGTGCAGTCGATGTTTCAGGCCGAGACCCTTCAGCAGGACTGGGGAAAAAAAGATGAGGAGTAGATTTAAATAGGGGGAAGGGGAGGGGAGAGAGAAACACAAGGTGATAGGAGAAATCAGGAGGGGAGGGATGAAGTAAATAGTTAGGAACTTGATTGGGGGAAGAAATACAGGGCTGGAGAAGGTGAGGATAGAAGGTCATGGAAAAAAGAAAAGAGGGCAGGAGCACCAGAGGGAGGTGCTAGGCAGGCAAGGAGATAAGGTTAGAGAGGGAAAAGGGGATGGGGTCTGGTGAAGGGGAGGATAGGAAGGGCCATTACCAGAAGTTCAAGAAATCGATGTTCATGTCATCAGGTTGGAGGCTGTCCAAATGGAATATAAGGTGTTGTTACTCCAGTTCAGTCTAACTGACCTATAGATTGCATTCTTCTGCTTCTCTCCATTCTTGAAGAGTGGAGTGACCTTTCTAACCTTCCAACCTCTGGAACCTTTCTAGATCCTTGTGATTCTTGAAAGGTCTTTACTAATGCCTGCATAATCTCTTCAGCTACCTCTTTCAGAACCCTGGGGTTTACACTATCTGGTCCAGGTGACTTATCTACCTTCAGATCTTTCAGTTTCCTGAGAAACTTCTCTCTCGTAATTGTTACTTCATACACTTCATGCCCACCTGGAAGTCCCGCCATACTGCTAGTGTCCTCCACAGTGAAGAGTGATGCAAAACACTTATTCAGTCTGTCTATCATTTCCTTGTCCCCCATTACTCCCTCTCCAGCATCGTTTCCCTGTGGTCCACTCTAGCCTCTGTTTTACACTTCATGTATTTGAAGAAATTTTTGGTATCCTCTTTAATATTATTGACTAGCTTACTTTCGTATTCCATCTTTACCTTCTTAATTACTTTTTTAGTTGCTTTCTGTTGGCTTTTGAAAGCTTTCCAATCCTCTAACTTCCCACCGATTTTTGCTCTAAATATAACTTCTCTTATGTCCTCGTTGTCCACGGGAATGGTACCGGAGGATTGGAGGGAGGCGAATGTTGTCCCCTTGTTCAAAAAAGGTAGTAGGGATAGTCCAGGTAATTATAGACCAGTGAGCCTAACGTCTGTGGTGGGAAAGTTGTTGGAAAAGATTCTTAGAGATAGGATCTATGGCATTTAGAGAATCATGGTCTGATCAGGGACAGTCAGCATGGCTTTGTGAAGGGCAGATCGTGTCTAACAAGCCTGATAGAGTTCTTTGAGTAGGTGACCAGGCATATAGATGAGGGTAGTGCAGTGGATGTGATCTACATGGATTTTAGTAAGGTATTTGACAAGGTTCCACACGGCAGGCTTATTCAGAAAGTCAGAAGGCATGGGATCCAGGGAAGTTTGGCCAGATGGATTCAGAATTGGCTTGCCTGCAGAAGGCAGAGGGTGGTGGTGGAGGGAGTACATTCAGACTGGAAGGTTGTGACTAGTGGTGTCCCACAAGGATCGGTTCTGGGACCTCTACTTTTTGTGATTTTTATTAACAAACTGGATGTGGGGGTAGAAGGGTGGGTTGGCAAGTTTGCAGATGACACAAAGGTTGGTGGTGTTGTGGATAGTGTGGAGGATTGTCGAAGATTGCAGAGAGACATTAATAGGATGCAGAAGTGGGCTGAGAAGTGGCAGATGGAGTTCAACCCGGAGAAATGCGAGGTGATACACTTTGGAAGGACAAACTCCAAGGCAGAGTACAAAGTAAATGGCAGGATACTTGGAAGTGTAGAGGAGCAGAAGGATCTGGGGGTACTTGTCCACAGATCCCTGAAAGTTGCCTCACAGGTGGATAGGGTAGTTAAGAAAGCTTATGGGGTGTTATCTTTCATAAGTCGAGGGATAGAGTTTAAGAGTCGCGGGGTAATGATGCAGCTCCATAAAACTCTGGTTAGGCCACACTTGGAGTACTGTGTCCTGTTCTGGTTGCCTCACTATAGGAAGGATGTGGAAGCACTGGAAAGGGTACAGAGAGGATTTACCTGGATGCTGCCTGGTTTAGAGAGTATGGATTATGATCAGAGATTAAGGGAGCTAGGGCTTTACTCTTTGGAGAGAAGGAGGATGAGAAGAGACATGATAGAGGTATACAAGATAATAAGAGGAATAGACAGAGTGGACAGCCAGCGCCTCTTCCCCAGGGCACCACTGCTTAATACAAGAGGACATGGCTTTAAGGTAAGGGATGGGAAATTCAAGGGGGATATTGGAGGAAGGTTTTTTACTCAGAGGGTGGTTGGTGTGTGGAATGCACTGCCTGAGTCAGTGGTGGAGGCAGATACACTAGTGAAGTTTAAGAGACTACTAGACAGGTACATGGAGGAAATTAAGGTGGGGGGGGGCGTTATATGGGAGGCAGGGTTTAAGGTTCGGCACAACATTGTGGGCCAAAGGGCCTGTACTATGCCGTACTGTTCTATGTTCTATGTTCTTTGGCTTTTATGTTGGCTTTGACTTCAAACCAGAATGTGACATGAAAGTTGTTAACTTAGCAACAGCAGTTCAATGCAATACATAATATAGAACAAAAAAAATAAATAAATAAGTAACTTCTCCGGTTAGCCACAGTTGTGTCATCTTTCCTGTAGAATACTTCTTCCTCTTTGGAAGGTATATATCCTCTGCTTTCCAAATTGCTTCCAGAAATTCCAAGCATTGTTGCTCTGCCACTATCCTTGCCAGTGTTCTTTTCCAAGCAATTCTGACCAACTGCTCTCTCATGCCTCTGTAATTCTCCTTACTCCACTGTAATACTGATACATCTGACTTTAGATTAGATTAGATTATGAGGACACGCAGTCCTCTTTTATTGTCATTTAGTAATGCATGCATCAAGAAACAATACAATATTCCTCCAGTGTGATATCACAGAAACACAGGACAGACCAAGACTGAAAAACTGACAAAAAACACATAATTATAACATATAGTTACAACAGTGCAAGCAATACCATAACTTGATGAAGAACAGGCCGTAAGCACGGTCAAAAAGTTCAAAGTCTCTCAAAAGTCCCACATCTTACGCAGATGGGAGAAGGAAGAAAACTCTCCCTGCCATACCCGACCACGGTCCGACTCTGAGTCGTCCGAAAACTTTGAACTCCGACCAGCCCTCCGACACCGAGCACTGAGCACCATCTCTGCCGAACACTTCGACATCAACCCTGGTCACCAGCAGCAGGCAAAGCTGAGGATTTTGGGGCCTTCCGTCCGGAGATTCTCAATCGCACAGTAGCAGCGGCAGCGAACCAGGCATTTCAGAAGTTACTCCAGATGTTCCTCTGTGCTCTCACGGCTGTCCCCATCAAATCAGAATTGTGCACGGCCCCTATTTCACAAATACGATATCATTTCACCGGAGAGACTACGCACGCTGTGTTGCGCCACCATCTTTAGCTTCTCCTTCTCAAATTTCAGGGTGAGTTCAATCATATTATGATCACTTTCCCCTAAGGGTTCTTTTACCTTAAGCTCTCTAATCAGTTCTGGTTCATTGCACAATATCCAATCCAGAATAGCTGATCCCCTAATGGGCTCAACTATGAGCCACTCTAAAAAGCCATATCATAGGCATTCTAGAAATTCACCCTCTTGGAATCCAGCGCCAACCTGATTTTCCCAATCTAACTGCATGTTGAAATCCACCATGACTATCATAACCATATCAGTTTATGATATTGGTATAACTTTCCTCTGTCCAACACCTCTATTTTAAATATAAGAATAACTTGCACTTTTCAAAATCTCAGCATGCCTTCAGAACAGACCCAATAGCCAAGCAAAAGTTAGTACTGTTTTAGAGTATGAAACACTGCAACCAGTGTACACAGAGGTATAAGACAATAACACATAATTGGGAGATGAAGATTGATTTCAACTGCAAGGAGACTTACTTTGCTATTCACTGAAAAGCTGCTGAGGGATTTTTTTATAGTGTCCAGCTGAGTTGACAGAAATGGCCTTTGCCTTCTGAAAAACGGCAACTCCAACATTTCAGCACTCCTTCAGAAATGCATTGAAAGATCAGCCTGGATTTTCAGCCGATAATCAAAGCATGCCAGTGCTAAGACACAGTTAACAATGAGGTTATTCAACCCGCAGGCATCTCATGGCACTGGTCTATTCCCACTTGAAAGTACACAGAGGCATTTCATCAGCAATTTCATTGGGCTGCAACGTTTAACAAGGAGTGGGAACTTGACCTGAAATACTCTTCCCCACAAGCCGAGGACATCAACTGTGCCACTACAACCATTAACATGAATGAGCTAATCTCCTTCTGATTTTTGAGTCACAGAGAAAAACAGGAAAGAATTAAATCCTTAGGGTCCTTTGAGACTATGCCAACCATCAAGCATTTGATTTTACACTAATCCTACCTTAACACCAGATATTCAGAGATTTATGTACTGCACATTATATTGGTCTCCTTTAGTTTTCAGTTTTTTCGTTCTTCTTGCCGACTGGCAGGTGGATGATACATTACTTTTTGTGAGAGGGAGGGGTTGGGGATTTGGGGTCTGATGTTCCTGTTGGTGTTTTTCTGTATGGCCATTCTGTGAGGAAGGGGGTTGGGGGGTAATGTTATCATTGCTGTTTTTTTTGCAAGGGAGTGGGTCAGGAGTTTTGGGATTTGTGAGTTTTGTTTCTTTAACTTTTTCATGCTTGTTGGGGGGGATAAGTTGATATCTTTCCTTTCAACAACTCCTATAGTTTTTCTGTATTTCATGGCTATCTGGAGATGATGAATATCTTGTACATGCATACTTTGACAATAAAATGAACCTTCGATCCTTTTTGAAACTTTGAACCTCTTTTATTCTTCCAAAATTACCATTAACTCCCTCTGTATTCCACTACTCAACTACACATTAGGGAGAATTTGCAGTGACAATTCAACCTGCAAACTTGCATGTCATTGGGATAAGAGAGGATAATGTTTATTTACTACATTTAGCACAATTATTCCTACAGTTCTGATTGAAAAGTTCCAGAACCTGGGCCTCTGTACCTCCCTTTGCAACTGAATCATCAACGTCCTAACCGGAAAAGCAAATAATTCCATATTTCAGACACTGAAACTTTCTGGTTGGCATTTCCCAAAACTGATAAAAGAAGATCTTTGTCAACAAAATACAGAATCCTGTGGTTGATTCTCAATATTTTCTGTAGTGAATTAAATAAGCAGTGAAAAAATAGAAATAAAGAAGTAGTGAGGTAGTGTTCATGGGTTCAATATCCTTTCAGGAATCAGATGGCAGAAGGGAAAAAGTTGTTTCTGAATCATTGAGTGTGTGCCTTCAGACTTCTGTGTCTCCTTCCAGATGGTAGCAATGAGAAGAGGGCATGTCCTGAATGACGGGGGTCCTTAATGAAATACACCACCTTTCTGAGGCATTTCTCCTTGAAGATATCTTGGATACTATGGAGGCTAGTGACCATTATGGAGCTAACTAATGTTGCAACTCTCTGCAGCTTACTTTGATCCTGTGCAATAGGCTCTCCTTTTCCAGATGGTGATACAGCCAGTTAGAATGCTCTCCATGTTGCCTGTGTAGAAATTTGCGAGTCTTTTTAGTGACATCCCCCTGTCTGCACATGCAGTCTCCTCCCAGTCTCCACCCAGCTAATAGGGTGCACCTGCCCCTCGTTCCTGTCTTATCACCTGCAGCCTATTTGACCCCAGCTCTCATCCATAGTCTGAGTTCATTCTTTGAACTAGCCAGCCTCAACCAGTTGCTCCTAATTTTCTCCCTGCCTAAAATTTACCCAATTGTGTTTAGTTTCTATTCTTCCTTGTTTTATGGCCCCTCCTGGCTTGTTATTTTGGAGACTAATATTAAATTTATTGTTCACTGCCGAATCATATCCGCTGCTGGGTAAACCCTCCTCTACATTTCCTGACCACCAGGGGTGCAGTGCTAGCCGGAGCGCACCGGATCACATCCAGCATCTCTTTAAGAAAAAAGCTGAAATAAACGAGCTAATTAGGTGCCACCCAGGGTGATTTGGAGTTTAAAAGAATGGTGCCAAAAACAAAAACAAATCCAGAGTGGATTTAACAAGATGTTTTCGCTCACAGAACAACCGCTTGCTGGATGTTTTTTTTTCTTTTTGACACCATTCTTTGTAAACTCCGGAGTCTGTTGTGTGTAGATATCCCAGCAGATCAGCAGTTTCTGAGATACTCAAATCACCCTGAGTGGCACCTAATTAATTAGCTTGTTTATTTCAGTTTTTTTTCTTAAAGAGTTGCCAGATAGGCTCTGGTGCGCTCCAGCTAGCACTGCACCCCTGCTAACAGGCGTGTTATGGCAGCAGTAGGTGCTACACTATTACAGCGCCAGCAACCCTGGTTCAATTCATCTGCTATTTGTAAGGAGTTGGCCCCTTCTCCTCGGGATCACACAGGTTTCCTCTGGGTGCTGTGGTTTCCGCCCACATTCCAAAGATGTACAGGCTGGTAGTTTAATTGGTCACATGGGTGTAATTGGGCAGCACAAGCTTATTGGGTCTGAAGGGCCTGTTACCATGCTGTATCTCTGAAAAAAAATCATCGATCAATACAGTACAGGCCCTTCGACCCTCAATGTTGTGTAGGCTATTTAACCTACACCTAGATCAACCTAACTCTTCCCTCCCACATAGCCCTCCATTTTTCTTTCATCCATGTGCTTATCTAAGAGTCACTGAAGTGTCCACAGTGTATCTGCTTCTACCACCAACATGGCAACATGTTCCACACCCCCACCATTCTGTGTATAAAAACAATTACTGACATCTCCCCTATACTTTCCTCCAATCACCTTACAGTTCTGCCTCTCATTTCAGCCATTTCTGCCCTGAGAGAAAGGCACTGACAGTGCACTTTAGGCCACTTATCTTATACAACTCCGAAGTCACCTCTCATGCTCCATCTCTCCGAAGAGAAAACCCCTCACTCGCTCAGTCAAATTATGCCAGAATCCATCACAAGGAAGGTATAATGGAGCAACGTAACTTGAATTTTGCATCGACCAGTCATACACTGTCAGACAAGCAATAGTACAGATCCCCAACCATACCTGGAGTTTTGCTTCAAAAATGAATCTTCGTAATGCGCTCATGAATTCAGTTGATTAGTTGGAGGAAGGCCACAGCCAATGTGTGTACAGCCCCAGTGAGATGAACCATCTGCTGAAGGGTTCAGAGAAGTAAGACCTTTGTGTAAAGTGTCAGATGGCTGAAGGAGCAGCTTCTTGAAAAAGAGTAGGCAGGACTGATTCATGGAAGCATGCTGCCAGGAGAGGTAGCAGAAGCTCATACAGCAGCAACATTTAAAAACACAGGAGGCTCTGCAGATGCTTAAGATCCAGAGTAACCCACACAAAACGCTGGAGGAATGCAGCAGGTCAGGTGCCATCCATGGAGAGGAATAAACAGTGGACGTTTCAGGCCACAGTATTAGACATACCCAAGCAAGCAGAGAATGAGGGATACTTATGCATGGGCTGAGCTTGGTTGGTATCATTGTAGGCATAGACATGGTGGGCCAAAGACCTATTCCTGTGCTTTCCTGTTCTATGTAAGTTATTCCTATCAGCTGGAGCAGTGGGAGAGAGGAAGGGGATTTCAGATGTTAGTCTAACTTTTATTGTTGTGCTCCATTCACCTCTCAAGTTGGTAAATACTAATCACAGAAGCAGAACTCCTCCTTGGAGGTAAAAGTGTGATGATAGGAATTGATGGGAATGTAGGGAGAAAAAGAAAATGGAATTAGTGCCAAGGGCTGCTCGATGGCTGGCCTGTTTGTTTTATATAACTCTTATACACAGGAATTATACCTTGGTATGTGCATCCGTTACAGAGAATGATTGATCCATAACCAACCATTTCAAGGCAGGCGATGCCAGTCAAACTTCCAGTGACGTATTCTGAGAGCTGCTGTAACCACATTCAACCCCAGCAAACAAAATCAGAACGCAGGAATAACTCATCTGATGGAAGAAGTTGGGTAAGGGAGAGGGGTGCAGAGGCTGGGAGGTGAGCGGAGGGTTTGGGGTATGTGGAAAAGGGATCAGAGCAGGTGTGTGAGAAATGGAGGAATATAGTCTGCTCTGACCGACTGCCTGCGATGTGCTGAACAAAGGGTGGGCATGCATTTTGTACAGTACCTGAAATCTGTCCTTTATGGTCACCTCAAGTTTCCTGTTGCATGTCATTTTAACTCACTTTTCCACTCCCGCATTGACTTGCCTGTCCTTGGCCTTCACCACCACTACAGGAAAGCCAAGTACAAACTGGAAGAACAAGATGCCATATTCTCTTTAGGTATCTTTACAACCTAATGGTCGGAACACTAAAATACCCAATTTGTTAATTATGGTAATTCAGAAAATGACTTAGATTACTTGACAACATTTCGATCTAGTGGTTAAACATGGAAGTGGAGTAGCAAATTGAAGGTAAATTTACTTTTGATGATGATGTGAAGTGTGTACTAATTATAATAGCAGGACCGTATTTTAATCTGCAGTGAATTGAAAAATTGTGTAATCATCCAAACTACTTCTAGATACTTAGAGCATCACAATTGTATGGCAGTTAGCATAACATTATTACAGTGCCTGTGATACGGGTTCAGTTCTGCCGCTGTCAGGAGTCTGTTTGTTCTCCCCATGTCTGTAAAGGTTTCCTCTGGATGATCCAGTTTCCTCCAAAATTCCAAAGACATACGTAATTAGGCAGCTGGACTCATTGCGCAGGAAGGGCCTGTTAGCATGCTGTATCTCTAAATAAAATAAACAAATATTCAATTCAATTCAAGTTTAATTGTCATTCTACCATACATGGATACCCATGAATACAGCCAAATGAGACAACGTTACTGTAGAGTCAAGGTACAAAACACAGTACCAACAGTCATACACGGCACAAAGCACACATAGCACATGTAAGATAGCAAGCAGAAATAGTATCACAATCACACAATAAAAGATTTGCAACATCAATCTGCAGTTAACCAGAATAAAGCTGGTATTCTGCCGAGCAATCACAGGGGTGGGGGGTTAGCGGCACTGACTCCAGCCTGGATGCTGTGCCATACACTGGCTCTGATGCCTGATTCTGATTCTGACTCTGACTAAGGTATCTTATAACCAAAGGTTATATTTCAGAGCACAAAGATACTCCATGAGTGACAAATTTATTACAAAACCATATGACCTCCCTGCTCACCTTTGTATTGTTGGTGTGGCAGCTGTTTGGGAGAACAATCGTCCACTTGTGCTGATTTCAGGTTCAAGTACAACACAAAGGAAAATACTGTTCAGTTGAATTATTCTGTGATCTATCTGCGCCCTGTGCAGATAAATGATCATCTTTATCTAGCTGGTGATAAAAATTTAAAAAAGCATTTAGAGTGAGATCACGACTAATGTCACCTTTAAGAGATCTTACATAGGTTTCTATACTACATAATACGGTGGGGAAGCACCCTTCCTCATTATCCCTGGCATCTGAAGGGTTAGCAATATTTATCAGATAACCAATGTTTTTACAAAACTATTCCAGTCAGCTTCCTGTGGAAAGGAGTCAATGGATATAACACCACATTTATTGTCAGAAACATTTGATATATAATACCTAGTCCTCTCATTATTCAAATGGGATTGTATCTGCATCCATATATAATGCTCCAGGCATATCATGAACTGACAGTCCTAGCAGCTCATCTTTATCACTGTGTTTAATTTCTGCAGCATTTAAATAATTATTTTGATGTCTTTATCATGAAACGTAGAACCAGAAATAAAAATCAGCAGTTTGATGCTACAACAGTCTGTCGTTACAGGAGTTTGAATGACTTCAGTAACAGTAGCTGCAGAGAATGTAAAATACTACGAGGAATATTAATCATTTTCATAAAGTGACAATATTGCAATCTTCACTAAGTGTTAATACTTTTATGGGTTGTTTATAATGTGAGGAGAGATTTATTGGTTTCAAAGACACAGGAAGTACTGAATTAGAATCTCGTCAAATAGAGCAATTAAAAAGAACAAACACACATTTGCTGGCAGTTGAATGAGCCTTGTGGAGACCAGAGCAGTAGATGGTAACAAGTCTGTAGTCAGAGAAGCTGGTCATTTATGAATTGGTTTATTATTGTCACCTGTACCAAGGTATAGCGAAAAGTTTTTTTGCATGCCATCAGTACAAATCATTACATCACATTAGTGCATTGAGGTACTACATTTGTACAAGGGAAAAGCAATCACTGAATGCAGAATAAAGTGTTGCAGAGAAAGTGTGGTGCAGACAATAAGGTACCTGGCCATGTTAAGGTAGATTGTGAGTACATGAATCTGTGTATCTTATTGTGCAAGAGCTCTGTTCCAATCTGGTAACAACGGGAAAGAAGTTGTCCTTGAGGTTGGTGGTATGCGATTTCAGGATTTTGAATCTTCTGCCCGATGGAAGGATGTTTAGAGTGGGAAGGGTCTTTGATTGCGTTGGCTGCTTTCCTGAGGTAGCAAGAAGTGTAACAGATTAGGCTAGGATGCTTTCTTTGGAATCTTGTAGAGACTCCATAAGATCACGATCCATCATGCTTCTTCCCCCCTCCTCCCTCACTCTTTCAGCACAAAGAACAGCAGGTGACCAAAATATAACTTTAATGGTTACTTTTATGTTCTGCCCATCACCTGCTGTCATTTAGGGCAGCAATGAAGGGCCTCGATCTCTGACTGTATAGAAAGATTCCTCATTGTTGTTTCTGTAACAATTGCTTTTTGACCAATCAGTGTTTTTAGCCCTGAGCTGAAACCGTGAACCTGAAGGACCGGTGATCCACACTTAGTCTGGCCTCTACCCTTTAACCTGTTTGGTATGGGCCAAAGCACAAGGCCCTCACTCCAGCCAACATAGCTCATGGATCATTGAGGCATGCAAGCCTCCAAACCCCACGGCAAGGTTGTGGTCTTCTTGGAGGATCTTTAATAGTTATAATTGCAAAATTTACTTCAATACTTTACGTTGCAGAGATTGACATATTTACAATGGGAGAATATCTTAACTGACAAGATCTTAAGACAAAATATTTCATATCAATATACTGAAGTATTGCCTAACTATTTTGACAATATTGTAACATATTACTGAAATCTTCTGAAGGTCACAGGATTGTGAGGGTTTCTCCTTGGGTACACAAACACACAACATATCCATTACTGAAAAACGTAACTATCACTATACTAAGATGGCGCTAAAAAGCGACTCCTTTACTTGCATCTTCAGAAACAGCTCTATTTCCATCTTTAATATTTTTATTTTTTCCTTTCAGGTTTCTTTTGAAGACTCTAACCTGAATTTGCACGCTGACTTCAGTTCTTTGCGGGAATGGGACCTGTTCTCGGGGTTTTAGGACCAACCGTTGTTCGGCACGCCAAGTGTTCAGCCTGAGAGGTGGCCTAGTGTTTGGAAGCCTAAGATCTCGGAGCTCTGGAGATGGGCAGATCGAGGGTCGGTGTTATGGCAGTAGACTCGTGTCAGCAGGGAGGCCAGAAAATCTTTCACTGTGGGCCCGAAGACCCGAGATCTTTGTGATCTTTGGGCACAGAGCTCATAAAAAGAGACAAAGTGGTCTTTTTAGCATCGTAAACCAGCGGGTTGTTGTTATGTCTCCCGCTCACTGTGAAGATGGGGGACACCTCCCTCTCCCTTATTAGGGAGAGAGGGAACCTGTGGGTTGCTGAATGCTGGATGAATTGTGACAGTCTTTGGGGTAACTGCAAGGTCTGTGTCTTTGCTATCGCTTAGCTCATGCTTGTGCTCGATGGCGGGTGTGCTTTTTGTTTTGCCAGTGCTGGGAGGGGGGATTGCTGCTTCTGCACGGGAGGGGTAGCAGGGGGCATTTGGGGCTCTCACATTTAACTGTCGTTCATTCTTTGGGGCACTTCTCTGTTTTCATGGATGTTTTGCAAAGAAAAAGCATTTCAGGATGTATATTGTATACATTTCTCTGACATGAAATTGAACCTTTGAACCTTCAACTAGCAAAATTGCCGTAGGGAAACTCTTTTGAGCCCTGTCACAATGGTGCAATTGGCAAGTTTAAACTGAGCAGGCAGGGGAACTAAGCACAGAGTAGCTGTTCAGATGGGGAGGTACAGGCACCTGCAGGAGAAGCAGTCGAGGAAGTCAATGCACATCCAGTGCAATGAATAGAACTAATAAATGACCTCAAATGAAACTAATGAAACCAATAGATGAACTCAAAGCTTTATTTTAACACAAGGGTTACAATATTGTTGCCATCACTTAGAAATGGTTGAAGGATCATCTGGACTAACATCTCACTGTCTTGAGAGGGGGGATGTGGGGAGAGGGAGGCAAGAGAAGGAGGAAGGAGGGGGGTAAAATGAGAGACATTGTTCTGGTAGTCAAAGGTTGCATTGCTTCTGTGTAAGGGAGGATCTCCGAGAAGACCCAATCTTCGATGCGTCTAGGAGAGCCCTTTGACACATTATGTTGATTGACCAGTGGGGGAAGGAGCTTCACTGGACCGTACCTTAGGGAATGCAGCTGGACGAATGCATAATCATTTTGGATGATGTCCATATTCATATATTTTAATGTGGTTTTGGAAAAGTATAAAGATGGACCTGTGATAAAGGTTTTAAACTTGAAATTAGTCCAACTTCATTAACGTAAGGAAAGATCTGGTCAAAGTAGGATTGGGAGCGTCTTCCTGCAGTTAAGTCTAAATTTCACAGTGCGAAACATTCAAAGCAGAAATAGCCAGATTGACCAATATGTTTCAAGTACAGGGAGCCCAGGATTTGATGTTAAGGTTGATACTGAGGAAAAGAAAGGTATAGTAGATATGGGGAATTATTGAAGGAAGAGACCAGTCAAGATTTTAAGAAGAAAACGGTAGTGCTCAGAAAGAAAATTAGGAAGGCTAAGAAGGGTTATGAAAAAGATTACTGGCAGATGGAATTAGGGTAATTAAGAAGGCATTCTTTAAGTACACACAGTGGCTGTTTTATTAGGTATCTTCTTTTCAAGGTTTGATGTGTTGTCTGTTTAGAGATGCTCTTCTGCACACAACTATTGTAATGCATGGTTATTTGAGACATCGTTGCCTTCCTGACAGCTTGAACCAGTCTGGTCATTCTCCTCTAAACTCTCTCATGAGCAGGACATTCTCACCCACAGAACTGCTGTTCACTTTATGTTCTTTTTTGTTTCTTGCACAATTCTCTGTAATCTAGAGACTGTTGTGTGTGACAATCTCAGGAAGTCAGCAGTTTCCGAGATACACAAAACACCCCGTCTGTCATCAGCAATCATTCCACAGTCAAAGTCACTTAGATCATATTTCTTCTCCATTCTGATGTTTGGTCTGAGGAACAACTGAACCTCTTGTCCATGTCAGCATGCTTTTTAAAGTTCGAAGTTTATTATCAAAGAACATATATGTCATCATATACATCCCTTAGATTCATTTTCTTGTGGGTGTTTATGCATTGAGTTGCTGCCAAATGATTAACTGACTAGATAATTGCATTAACAAGCAGATGTACAAGTGTACCTAATAAAGTGGCCAGTGAGTGTATATATCCTGCAGCTTTGAGAAAATAACCACCTTAGTTTGCTTCTATAGAAAGGGAAAACATGTCTACCTTTCTATCCAGCTCTTCTTGAAGTCGATTATGATCTTCCTGAATTAAGAATGCTTGTAGTTTTGAGACCATCTGGAAAGTTAGAAACTTGACTTGCATTACTCAAGTCCATATCATTAATATATCATCATTCTATACATTAATATATACGTTAACAAGAACACTGTCCCTGTTTCTATGATTTTGATTTCCCTCACTCAGGCAGTTCTTTAGTCAGTATTTGCACAGATCCTTTTATTTAATGAGCTTTTCATCTTGACGCCAGCACATTATTAAACACCTGCATCAACCTTATTCCCTTCATTGGTCCTCTGGCACCTTAATCAAAAAAGTACCAAAATTAATTACACAATTTGTCTTTAATAAATCCATGCACCTTTCTCCAATCAACCTGTGCCTCTCTGTGTGATTACTAATTCATGCCCTGAATACAATTTTAAAAAATTGGCATTTCACTGTAAACTGATGGAGTTGCACCCTCTTTTGAAAAGAAGAGAAACATTTAAAATTCTCCAGCTTTCAGGCACCATCAAGGTGATTGAAAGATTAAGGTTGATATTTTTTAAATTTCCAGCCTTCGTTCCCCGAGCAAATTTAGGTACAACTCATCTGGACCATATGATCTATCCACTTCTAGTGCAGGAAGCCTGTCACATCTTTATCAATTTTAGCCCATCTACTATCTCACCTACATCATCCTTTGGTGGGAAACCATCAGTGTCTACTTTTGTTGGCATTGTAAAACTTACCTACTGTCCGTTACGCTGTTGGCATTTAGGAGCAGTAATGAGGGTCCTCCATCTCTGGTAGTGTTCAGAGCTTCCTTCGCAAGTCAGTAGCTTCCTCTTGGTTTTTACTGCTGTCAATCATGTAAGTCCTGGGTGGAGACTCAGGAATACCGTTGCACACTCAGATGTAGAAAGATTCTTCATTGCTGTTTCCACAACAATCTTGTTTTACCATTCAGGGTTGTTAATGCTGAGCTGAACCTTCAAAACTGGAGGACCAGTGGACCACTCTTAGTCTGGGTCTACTCATTGAACTGTTTAACATGGCTGACCCTACCAGTCATCAAAGCGTAAAGACCTGGCTCCAGTCAACGTAGCTCTCTGGGCCATTGAGGCACACAAACCTCAAAATCATGCGGTACAAAATGCCATCTCTCTCTCTGAGTTCCTCTGTCTCTGCTGCACCCGCTGTCAGGATGAGGGATTTCATTCCAAAATGCAGGAGGTGTCCTCCTTCTTCAAAGAAAGCGTCTTTCCTTCCTCCACCATCAACGATGCCCTCAACCGCGTCTCTTTCACTTCACCCATGTCAGCCCTGATCCCATCCTCCCACCGCCCCTACAACTGATAGGGTTCCTCTTGCCCTCACCTACCACTTCACCAGCCTCTGCGTCCAGCACATAATTCTCCGTAACTTCCAACAAGCACATATTTCCCTCCCCACCACCCCCACTTTCTGCTTTCCTCAGGGATCGCTCCCTACGCTACTCCCTTGTCCATTCCAATCTCCACACTTATCTCTCTCCTGGCACTTATCCTAGTAAGCAAAACAATTGCTACACATGCCCCTACACTTCTTCCCTTACTACCATTCAGGGCCCCAAACAGTCCTTCCAGCTGAGGCGACACTTCACCTGTAAGTCTGTTGGGGTCATCTATTATATCCAGTGCTCCCAATGTGGCCTCCTGTATATTGGTGAAACCTGACGTAGATTGGGAGACCACCTTCTCCGAGCACCTATGCTCCGTCCATCAGAAGAAGTGGGATCTCCCAGTGGCCATCCATTTTAATTCCACTTCCCGTTCCCATTGCACCGTGTGCATCCATGGCACCCTTTAGTGTCGCAATGGGGCCACACTCAAGTTGGAGAAGCAACATTTTATGTTCTGTCTTGGTAACCTCCAAAACCTGATTCCATGAAAATTAATTTCTCGAACATCGGTAATGCCCCCCCACCACCACCTTCTCTATACCCCACCTCTTATCCCTCTCTTACCTTATCTCCTTGCTTGCCCATCACCTCCCTCTGGTACTCCTTCCCCTTCTTCTTTCTTCCATGGCCTTCTGTCCTTTCCTATTATATTCCCCCTATCCAGCCCTGGATCTCTTTCACCAATCAATTTCCCAGCTCTTTACTCCCCCCTCCCCTCCCCAGTTTCACCTCTCACCTTGTGTTTCTCCCTCCCCTCCCCTCACTTTCTAGCTCTGACTCTTCATCTTTTTTCCTCCAGTCTTGCTGAAGTGTCTCGGCCTTAAAGTGTCAACCGTACTCTTTTCCACAGATGCTGCTCGGCTGCTGAGTTCCTCCAGCATTTTCCGTGTGTTCCTCCAAAGAACAACAAGGTTGTGGATCTGTTGGAAGTATGGCACTGTGAAATCCTCATTTGACATCTCAGACATGCCCCCTTCCTCAATCAACTTTTCTGCCTAATTGACCCCACTCCTTTTTCCACTGGCTGTTTATATGTTTGTTGAAGGTGCTCTGGATTCTGGTTAATTAGGGCACATTGGGTCCAGTACACTTAGACTTAATTAAGTGGCTGTCTCCATTAGCCAAAGTTTCAAGGAAATAGTTAAAAAGGTATAAAAAGGAAAAACTACTGTTTAGCTGAGTAACAAATTATGTATTTAAATGAAAAACAAAACAAATTAAAATACTATCAATACTTTATCAGTACAATAAAACGGTGTATTAGTTCCTAACAGTTATTGATGGATAATTCATTCAGTTGTATTTTGCCACTGTTCTTTAGATTGACTGTAAATGAACAATATCAGCACAGACACCTAGTGCAGATAATGGACTGCGTTCAAACAATCCTTTTGACAATTGCATCCTCCAAAACTACATTTTCATTGTAACCTTCCTGTAAGCAGGCAGTGCATTCAGTCGCAGCAGCGTTTACAAGGTCAACCAAAGGTTTTAGTGTCTTTTTTTAAAACATACTTTTGCAATCGCAAGACCCTGCTGGATATTAAGAACTTTAAGTTCTGCAGGTGGATCCCATGAGGAGTTGCTCAGTAGTGGTGAAACTGAAGGAGCTGGACTTGGTGCAGATCGTGCTGCCGCGTGCGTCGGAGAGTTGGTTTACAGTGCGTGAAGTTGGTTTGCAGTCGTAGTCACTTGTGATCACTACACACTGTTGGACGTTGTTAATGTGGAATGCCGCAAGTCTGATTCACTACCCGATGGCGGGTAATGCATGGCCTCAAGCCTCCCAGGAGAGAGGCTTTGGAGTTAGTGCAGGAGGCAGTTTGATCTCAGGCTGGAGTTAGTGCCGTCCCCCAGTGTCTGCTTGGCAGAAGTCTGCCTCAACATTCATGGACTCACGGTCTTGGACTATATTTTTCCGTGTGACTGTAACTTACTGATACCTTATACGTGTTTGCTGCCTTTTATGTGCCTTGTCCTGTGTTTTGCACATTGGTCCCAGAGTAACACTGTTTCATTTGGCTCTATTCATGGATATTCATGTGTGGTTGAATATCTATTAAACTTGAACAATCAATTGTGAACCTCCAAGATTATTGTTGATACCTTCAAATTCTAACTTGCTGAAGTAACACTGAGTCTGTCTACAAGAAGGGGCAGAGCCGTCTCTATTTCCTGAGGAGACCGAGGTCCTTTAACATCTGTCAGACGATGCTGAGGATGTTCTACGAGTCTGTGGTGCGATCATGTTTGCTGTTGTGTGCTGGGGCAGCAGGCTGAGGGTAGCAGATACCAACAGAATCAACAAACTCATTTATAAGGCCAGTGATGTTCTGCAGAAGGAACTGGACTCTCTGACGGTGGTGTCTGAAAAGAGGATGCTGTCCAAGTTGCATGCCATCTTGGACAATGTCTCCCATCCACTACATAATGTACTGGTTGGGCACAGGAGTACATTCAGCCAGAGACTCATTCCACTGAGATGCAACACAGAGCGTCATCGGAAGTCATTCCTGCCTGTGGCCATCAAACTTTACAACTCCCCTCCCTTGGAGGATCAGACACCTTGAGCCGATAGGCTGGTCCTGGACTTATTTCCTGGCATAATTTACATATTATTATTTAATTATTCATGGTGCAACTGTAACGAAAACCAATTTCCCCTGGGATCAATAAAGTATGACTATGACTATTGAAATCATTTCTTTTTCACTCCTGGCTGTTTCTAGCATCTCCAAGACTAAATGCTTGAAACTGCAGTGAACAAAACGGTTCTGAATTGTCTTTCTGCTTATTTCTCACCAACTATCAATGACAAAGATCACTACACTTTGAACACAAACACACACAACTTATGCTATTTAAAAACAGTGTATCATCTAATAGCCACACAAGTGCATGTGAGTGATGCCAGTTAGAAACTGTTTGGCAACTGTCTCCTGCCCCAAATAAGCAGCATAATGTCCCAAATAAATGAAGGGAATCATGTCTGTTTCTTGATTAGTTTTTGTTCTTTAAGAGTTGTGCCAAATAAGTGGCTGTCCCGATTAACTGATGGCCCAATGAACTGGAATCCACTGCATTTGGATTCCTCTTTATTGAAAGTGGAGCTAGATACACTTATAAAGATATGGGAATTGAGGGCTATGAGAAACTGATGTAGAAGAGGCATTGTTGCCTGCAAAGATCAGCCATAATTATTTTGAATGGTGGGACAGGTTTGAGGGATCTGGTGGCCTTCTCCCGTTTCGTGCTCCTGCTAAATTTTCCTCATGCTCTTTTAACTTTAATTACTTCCTTTCTTGAATCTCCCATCTGATTTTATAATCAGGTACCTGTTATCAATCATATACCCCTTTATTGTGCTTTATTTTCCTCTTCATCATTATGGTCCTTCAGTGAGTTCTGGACTTTAATTCCTTATTTATTCTCCCTTGTGGAATGTACCTAGGCTGTACTTGGACACATCTCCATCAATGGCTCCCACTTCCCAATTACAAACTGGCCTTATAATCTGTGTCCTTACTTTTACATGGGCTCAAATGGCCCTCATCAAACCAGTTATAGAGCTGTCCAGATCTTTTTTCCAAATATGTTGCTCAGTATACTGTAGAGAGCTCACCACTGCTTTAGAATTTGCTATGAGATCCATGAATCCTACTCAACTGAATGTTGGGAAACTTTTCTTTATTTGGCCGTTCTATTGCCGTTGAGGATCTTGGTGCAACGTGGTTGTTGGCTTTTTGTTATGTCCATACTAAGAGATCAAATGTGGTGCATGTTTAATGTTTTGTCTTAGAAATGGCACTTCTTAAGCATACCTGAATTTGTGTGTGTGTGTGTGGGTGTGTGTGTGTGTGTGTGTGTGTGTGTGTGTGTGTGTGTGTGTAGGGGGGGGGAGGAGAGGGAGGGTGTGGAATTGATCTTCCTGTTGCCGTTTGCAGGGTGTTATTTTGCGTGGGGGGGGATAGTTGTTTTTGTTGTCGTTTGCATGATTTGTTTCTATTTTATATGGGGAGGGTGTGATGTTTTTCATTCTTTGAACAGCTTCTATGTTTTTTTTTGTTTTGTGGCTGTTTGGAGAAGATGAATCCCAGGGTTGTATAGTGCATACATACTTTGATAATAAATCTACCTTTATACCTTAACTTTCAGGAGGTGCTCTTGAGGTGAGATTTTTGTACTCAAAGTCTTAATCCCTGAGTGCTGCCCATTCAACTTTTTAAAAGGCATTGAAACTGAAATTAAGCATCGTGTAGGTTTGTATCCACAGGTCCATATCTCCGCTCCTTCATTGGCAAGCGATATGAAGAAAAATATTTTTTAAAATTGTCAATAAAAGTGCTCCATTTCTTTCTTTAAGCATGAGAAAAATAAATCAAAAGTTCTTTCATGGATTTTCCCAGATTATCTTTGGTGATCTTGATTTAAACAAAAGCAAAATAACCAGGAGAATTTACAATTACTGCAGCTAAATCATGTATAGAAAACAACTAGGGCGATCCAACGCTTTCAATTCATGGTGAGAGGCAGGCTGCATAGCAATTTATTAGTTTCATTGAGGGAATCCACGATGCTCGCAGATGGGAGTATTGAAACACTGCAACTGCCTGAGACTGGGGCCGTGATTTATTTAGGACAAGCAGGGGACTCAGTTGCTAGCCCAATGCTACAAGGGTAGACCTTAAAAACAACCTGGAGTGTAAAACAAGGAACAGTGCTGCATTTTCATAGAACAACATCTACTCATGCCTAAGACAGTAATGGGAAATATGTTAAAGAGGGAATTTCAAATCTTATAAGATTTTTTTTCATCCAAAACACTGCGATCTTTCCCTTCATGGTTCTTAAAAGCAAGCAAACTGAGTTTCAGAGTAGGACACGGCATTTACAGAGTCACTGCTTGCTGCTGCCTCCAATCACCCCACTCCATCCCCATCACCTCCCCACCTCAGAGCTGCTCCATCTTGGTTGGTGTTACCAAGAACTGAGCAAAGCACTCCTCATGTAAAGGGTGTGTCACTATGAATACAATTTAACTCACCCAGTTTCATTCAGTTTGATCTTTGCTTATGGTGTTAATTAGCCAATTATACAGAATTATTGTCTGTTGGTTTAATTGTTTAGTTTTTTGTTGCTTTTTTACAAGGTAAAGTATATTTCATTTGGATTCTCAGTGATTACCAGCTTTGGCTTTATTAGCTCTGTAACTTGGCTCCCCAGATTTACTCCTACCTCACCCAGTCGGTGAATATCTTGGCCCTTCCCCTCTCACCATCCATCCTCTCCTCTGCTCCCAACCAACTACAGTCCAGTCCTGACCCATTTCCCATGCATCCACCGCCACTGTTCAATGTCTGGGTCTCCATTGTCCATGCCTCCACCTTAGCACATATCCTTCCTCTCTCCGATCTCTGCCAGAGCTTGGACATGTAGCCCCTCATCTTTCTGAGCACAATCTCCAAAAGGACTATTAGGCTACAACTTCGTAGTGCCAAAACTTTGCTATAACCAGTCATTTAGCCTTGGGTTTTGTAAGTAGAGACCTATGTCCTAGTATTATCATTGGTGTCCTACTTTTGCTCCTCTCCTACACAGGTGGGATTTCCAAACACCCGAATGTTCAGCTCGGGCTCTGCCTTGTCACAGGCAACTGCACAATAAGCAGCAAAAGGATGTTGTTGTCACCAATGAGATAAAATATTCTTGAGTTGGTTTCACATGTGAAAATATGTCCTCACACAAAGTTTTCACTGAATTCACAAAGAATTGGGAAATGATCCATGTTTAAGTTCAGAGCAAATTTCTCTCGTGATACTGTTTTGATGCTGCAGAAACAACACAACAAGATCCCCAGGGTTAGAAAAAATGCAAGTTCTCCTGGGTCAAGTGGTGCAGGCACATGGAACATGGGTGCAAAGGGGCGGCAGAGTAGGGTCCTGACGAAGGGTTTCGGCCTGAAACGTCGACTGAACCTCTTCCTACAGATGCTGCCTGGCCTGCTGTGTTCACCAGCAACTTTGATGTGTGTTAGCAGAGCAGGGTAGTGGTTTGTGCAATCGCTTTACAGCATCAGCAATCACTAATCGGGCGCTGATTCCCACTGATGTTGGTAAGGAGCTTGTATGATCTTACTATGGGTTTCTCCTCGTGCTCTGGTTTCCTCCCACAGTCCAAAGGTGTACAGTTAGGGTTGGTGATCTGCGGGCATGCTATGTTACTACTGGAAGCATGTCGACAAGGCCCTGGTCAGTCCCCACCTGGAGTATTGTGTGCAGTTTTGGTCTCCAAATTTGAGGAGGGACATTCTTGCTATGGAGGAAGTGCAGCGTAGGTTCACTGGGTTAATTCCAGGGATGGTGGGAATGTCATATGTTGAAAGATTGGAGCGACTGGGCTTGTATACACTGGAATTTAGAAGGATGAGAGGGGATCTGATTGAAACATATAAAGATTATTAAGGAATTGGACACGCTAGAGGCAGGAAACATGTTCCCGATGTTGAGGGAATCCAGAACCAGAGGCCACAGTTTAAGAATAAGGGGCAGACAATTTAGAACGGAGTTGAGGAAAAACTTTTTCACACAGGGGGTTGTGGATCTGTGGAATGCTCTGCCTCAGAAGGCAGTGGAGGCCAATTCTCTGGATTCTTTCAAGAAAGAGTTAGAGAGAACTCTTAAAGATAGTGGAGTCAAGGGATATGGGCAGAAGGCAGGAACAGGGTACTGATTGTGGATGATCAGCCATGATCGCAGTGAATGGTGGTGCTGGCTCAAGGGGCCGAATGGCCTACTCCTGCACCTATTGTCTATTGTCTATTGACACTTGCGGGCTGTCTGTAAGACAAGTGTTGGGCTGTGTGGGTCACTGACGTAAAATGACGCATTTCACTATATGTTTCAATGTATACAGTATGTAACGAACAGCTAATTCAGGACAGTGGGGCTCCATCCCACGGTAGCGGGAAAGCTTGGAATGCTGACCAATTCCCTCCAAAACATGTGAAACCACACCCGGCAAGTTTAGCTATCGAAAGATTGTATTAGACGCCTTTGGATTAGAGCTATAGATGTAGCTGATGGTAATTGGAGACAATATCTGCATCAGGAAAATGTTGGGCAGGCTAGTGTTTTAATCCTGTGGCGTTGGAGACTGAATGGTGATCTGATAAAGGTGTATGAAGCCAACAGGGGCATAGAAAACTCTCACAAGGTTGGAAAAATCAAGAATTTGAGGCTACAGGTTTAAGGAGAGAGGGTCAAAATATGGTAGGAACCTAAGGGCAATTTTTCTTCACACAGAGAATGGCACTTACATGTGCTGCTAGAGAAAATTGTTGAGCATGTATAATAAAAATATTTAAAAGACAATTGGACAGGTACATGGATTAGAAAGATGGACCCCTTGCTTAATGGTATTGGTTCATGGCATATGAAAAGTTGGGATCTGTTGGTTTAGAGGGATATAAGTCAAAGGTGGGAAAATGGGCCCAGTGTGGATGAACATGTTGGTCAGCAGGGCCAACCTGGGCCAAAGGGCTCACTTCCATGGTGTATGACTATTAACAGGAGTAATGTCCTCACAACCTAAAGAAGAGCCAGTTTCTAGGGTGCTAGATGATCAGATTTTAACTCAAGGAAGTATCAGTTTTAAATCCCAGGTGGTCCTGAGATAACTGAACATAGTTCAAACGCCAATGGGCTTGGTACAGTTGTCTGCTTTGTTGCAGCAATATGGATGCAGATCAAAAGTGCGTATGACATAGGGGCAGAATAGGCCATTCAGCCCATCGAGTCTGCTCTGCCATTCCATCATGGCCAACTTATTATCCCTCTCAACCCCATTCTCCTGCCTTCTCCCTGCAGCCTTTGATACCCTTACTAATTATGAATTTATCAAACTCTGCTTTAAATATATCCAAATACTTGGTCTCCGCAGCTGTCTGTGACAATGAATTCTACAGATTCACCACCCTTTGGATAAAGAAGTTCCTCCTCATCTCTGTTCTTAAGAGACGTTCCTCTATTCCAAGGTTCGCAACCTTTTTTATGCCATGGATTTCTACTATTAGGTGAGGGGACTATAGAATATACTAAGGCAGTGTCCTTTGACCCTAGACTCTCCCACTACAGGAAACATCCTTTCCATATCATGTTAAAAAATTTTTAAAAATCATCTTTCAAAATTTGATAGGTTTCAATGAGATCACCCCCCTCCCCATTCTTCTAAACTCCAGCGTGTACACACCCAGAGCCATTAAATACTCTTCATATGTCAACCTTTTCATTCCCAGAATCATTCTCGTGAACCACCTCTAGACCCTCTTCAATGCCAACACACTTTTTCTTAGATAAGGGGCCCAAAACAGCTCACAATACTCCAAGTGCAGTCTGACCAATGCCTTATAAAGCCTCAGTATTACATGCAACACACATAAAAGTTGCTGGTGAACGCAGCAGGCCAGGCAGCATCTCTAGGAAGAGCTACAGTTGACGTTTCAGGCGGAGACTCTTTGTCTATGCTCCATCTGCCAGAACAAGCGGGATCTCTCAGTGGCCACCCATTTTAATTCCACTTCCCATTCCCATTCTGATATGTCCATCCATGACCTCCTCCACTGTTGGGATAAAGCCACACTTAGGTTGGAGGAACAACACCCTATATTCCATTTGGGTAGCCTCCAACCTGATGGCATGAACATTGATTTCTCAAACTCCCAGTAATGCCTCCCCCTTTTCACCATTTCCCATACCCCTGTCCCTCTCTCATGTTATCTCTTTGCCCCCGCCCATTGACCCCCTCTGGTGCTCCTCCCCTCTTTTTTCCAGCATCTTCAGATGTTCTCTTGCTTGTGATCCTTTGTCTAACCTGCTCCCTCAAAGCATTCCAACAGATTTGCCAGGAAAGAATTTCCCTTAACGTCTTATCCACCAATGTCGTTGTAGCTCTTTCGATTCTGTTTAAAGAGAAAGGTTTCCAAATGAAATCTTTAAAATGATTAAAACGTTCAATCAGGTAAATGCAAAGACACAACAATGTGACACCATGTGAGTAAGAGCAAATAGAGGTATTACAATCCAAAGGAAAATGCAAGTGAATTCTTCTCACAGAGTGGTGAATATTTGCTCCCATAGAGTAGTTGAGGGGAAGACCACAGGTCCAGTGAGGATGAAGTGAGAATGAAAAGAGTAGAAAGAAGATAAATGATAACATCATAAGGAGAAGTCAGCTCATGTAAAGCACAAATACTAGCAGAAATCCAGATTGTATTTGGTCTGTTAGCAAAGATTACTGCAACTCCTCAGCACCAGCAGCTACTGAAACACAACACATTTATCTTCTGCTCAAGTTTTGCCTTCTGGCAAAATGTTGTTTGCAGCTTGCTGGAGAGAGGCAGCTTTCTGGACCTCCACTGATGTTAGCATCTAATTATCAATTCTCCTGAAAGTGGACAGTGGAAACACTCTTGGCATATTCTACCTGACCAGTTGCTGGAGACTTGGACAGAGAGCTTATTACTTTCTTTCTCACACAAAAGTAGTTAATCCATACATGGAATAATATAGTTGCTACAGAAAGCTTGGATCTACTCCATACATCTACAGTTTGTCTTGTAACAAGGATGGATGCTTGGAATGGTATTTCATTTCTGGAGTACAGCATTACCAAGGCAAATGGAATATTTAAAACTTAATTTTCAATCTGAACAAGTGTAACTGGCTGGAATGAGACCGCGTTAGTGATAGCAATGAGCCAGTGGAACTGATTGGAATTAAACAATGCAAACTGCTTCCAATTTGTGTTGGTAATCAATTGTGATGTAATTGTAACTGGCAGTAAGAAGGCTCTGTAACTTTGCCAGACTTTATTTTCTTTCCAATTTAAATGGCAGGTGTGAATCAAGCACTTTGTCGTCAGGGATTTCTTCAGTTCCCTGCCAAGATGGTTAACTGAAGTGGTATCAGAGTGGATATGCTGCTGAACTAGTAATCCAGAAACTTACACTCATCCAGAGAGATGAGGTTTGAGACTCACCAAGGATTAATTAATCAAAAAAATCTATCGAAACTTTAACTTCTATTTAGAGGAGAAGATGGCGGCGCGACGGCAGCGCGCGCAGCCTCTCTGGTGAGTGAATGATATCTGTAATCTGTCAAGTAGGGGACCGTGCACAATTCTGATTTGATGGAGACGGACGTGAGAGTATGGAGGAACACCTGGAAAACTTCTGAAATGCCCGCTTCGGTGCCGCTGCTACTGTGTGGTAACTGGAATCTCCGGAGCAGAAGGCCCCGAAATCCTCGGGTTTGTGTGTTTCAGCAGCCGGGGCGAGGTCGAAGGCGCTCGGCAGAGGATGGCGCTCGGGAGGCTGTATTTGGAGGGGCTGGTCGGAGGCTCGAAGTTTTTGGACGGACGGACTCAGTGTCGGCTGTGGTCGGCTGCTTCCAAGGCATCGGCAAGTTGATGGTGCCTGGAGGTTTATGGCAGGGAGTTTCTCCCTTTTGCTGTCTGCTATCGGGGACTCGGGAGTCAATTGACTCGGGGGCTTTGAGACTATTTTTACCGTGCCCATGGTTTGTTCTGCATCAAATTATGGTACTGCTTTGCACTGTTGTAACTATATGTTATAATTATGTGGTTCTGTCAGTGTTAGTCTTTGGTTTGTCCTGTTTTCTGTGATATCACTCCGGAGAAACATTGTATCAATTCTTAATGCATGTATGCATTTTTAAATGACAATAAAAGAGGACTAAGTGTTCTCATAAGCTTATTACTTAATAGCTAAGAATAGGAAATTCTTGTTTTTCAGAAAATACTTGGTTCATTGATATTGGGGGAGGAAGTTAGCTGTTCGGTCCCATCTGTGGCTTCAGACCCACAGCAATATGGTTGACCCTTAGCAGTCCCCTAAATAGCTGAGCAAATTGTATCAAATAGCTTTGACAAATCATAACAGCCTGGAGTTTGGTGATTTACCTGCCCAAGAATCATTTCTTTTAACCATTGCTTCAGGCTCTGCCGCAATGGATCCAAACCTACATGAAATGGAGGCACGGTGAGAATCTGTTGAAATCAAACAGCCCAGGGAGTCTTTAGTCAATTCATGACAACTTGCAGCGTTACATTAGACATGGACTATCCACGCTGGATTGTAATGAATACAGCTCGAATGCATGCTGGAATTTATAATGAAGGAAGTAGTAACAGAATGCCTAAAAATGAATTGAGCAGATTCAGTTCTGATATGACAAGGGTTATCATCATCTTTGACCACATTATTGGAATTGTTGGGGATGTGACTCGCAGAGGTTTTAGGAGACGCGGCAGCTTTAGAGTTTCAGAAGGAAAACCATGTTATTTGGGGGTTATGAACAGAGACAAGGTGAGAATTGATTAACATATCAAAAGCAAAGACTGGGAATAAATGGGCCTTTTGTCTGTTCTTGCCCTTAGGTTGTGCATTGAACTAATAACTGGAACTTTTGAGGAGGCATTAAGTGGAGTAGATGAGAGAAGATCAGTAGAGGTAATGTACAGTATTTGAAATTTTAGAAGACTTTCAAGAAATTAGCACTTTCAAGAAAACTGCACATGCAGTTTTGGATAATATACTAATATTGGGTGACAAGGTGGAGTAATGTCTATACCAAAGGAGGTGAAGGCACTCTTTCCCCCTGCTAACCTGGAAGTCACTTCGGTGCAAGATGTAGCACCCTCTTAGTCTCCCGATCAGTGTTACTTTGAAAAGCAATGGGAGCAGGTGGCGGATGGTCGTATGAGCAGATGGCCCATATCACGTCCTGGTTATGTGACCACCGACGCCAGGCAGACAATCCCTGAAAAGTATTGATAGTTGCTGGAGTCACCTGTCTTGTAAAGGTACTGGCCAGACGAAGCCACTGTTGTAGAAAAATTTGCTACAACAATCATGATCAAAGACCATGATCACCCACATCATATGGTGCAGTACATAATGATGATGGTAACTAATATTGACCCAGGATTGGTTAACAAAGAGGAGAAATAAACAGGTCCTTTATGAGTTGGCAGTCTATGACTAGTAGAGTGCCACAAGGATTGGTGCTTGGTCACCAACTATTCCTAATCTACAATAATGATTTGGACAAGAGGATGGAAAAGTCTTATTTCCATATTGTTGATGATATAATAGAAGGCAGGATGACAAGCACAGAAAAGGATGTAAAAAGGAGTGGATGAGATGAAAAATGATGGAACAATGTGAAAAATGTTGAGTTTATCCACGTTGATGCACAAAGTAGAGTGATTTTTAGGATGGTGATAGACTAGGTAACGTTGAAGTTCAAAAATGCCAAGTTATCCTTATACACAAGGACTGAAAAATAACACAGGGTGCATCAAACAATGGAAATGGCATGTTGGTGTTTATTATGAGAGGATCTGAGTACAGGAGCAAAGATGACTCATGCGATTTCACAAGGCCTTGGTGAAACTATCCATTGATCATTGTGTCCAGTGATGGTATCTTTTACTAAAATAAATAGACTTCTGTAGAGGGAACCAAGTGAAGACACACTACACTGGTTGTTGGGATGGTGATTTTGTCACATGAGGAGAGAAGGAAAGTAGACCTGTATTCTTTGGAGTTTAGAACAAATGAGAGGTGAATCTTATTGAGGCATACAACGTTCTTTGGGTAGGTGCAGGGAGGAAGCTTTTCCTAACTGAGCAGTTTAGAATCAGAGGGTACAGATTGAGAATAAGGAATAAGCTGTTTAGGACTGAGATGAGGAAAAGGTTTGTCACTCAAAGAATGGTGCATTTTCAAAATTTTCCACCCTGAAATTCTATTGAGATTCAGTCACAGGGTTCATTCAAAAGAATGATCAACAGATTTCTCGATATGGGGATAGAACATGACAATGGGACCAGAGTGCATCATCAGCCATGGACATTATGAATTGTACAGCATACTGTAATGCCTTACCCTTGCTATTAATTATTCTGTCCAAGGGTGATTAGAGATGGGTATTGAACTCTGGTTATGCCAGAGGTTCCCTCATTCCAGGAATACATAAGGAAGATCTTGCCAGTTTAGATATCAGCTGTCAAGTATTTCATTTTTCTCAGCACCTCCTTACATCACCTTACAATCGTCCAAATCTACTTTCCCCACACCAGGATCAGTCTATTTCCCTCAGCCCTTCCTCTAATGAAGCCCTTGCCCATACTTGCATTACCCCTGGGTTCACTTATACAGCCTCTCGTTCTTTGGACTGTAACTGCCGTGCAGATGCCTTGCAGTAATTTGCACAAAGTAACTTACATATTCAAATATGAGTGGAGGCAGTACACATTAAGCCAAATCAATTAGATCACAGATAACCAAATAATGACAAAGGATTATTGTAAAAGACGGTACTATCTTAAAACAGGCCCAAAGCTCAATTCAGCTTATATGAAATGTCCCTGGATAAAATTACATAAGATGAACACTGCTGTTTAGACCTCCATGCCAATTCATTTCAAATTTCAAAGACTATTACCTTTCATCTTTAATTAGACTTTGTACCAAAGAAAGATTACAGTCCCAGAAGACTTTGACAGAAGCTATTTAAATTAAGAAATGGAGATAGGACAGGGAGATGAGCTTCTGGAGTATCAATATACTGTATATTAAAAGGAAGAATGGTTCTAGTTAAAATGGAAGGCTTATTTTCCACTCCATATGACCCTGTGGCTTATGTGTCTACGTTGTTAAATTCAGATCACTTGCTGATTGATGGTGTCTCTGTAGTCCCTGTTTGCCAATGTCAGTTACATTGTAACTCTAGGCTGCAAATGAAAGTTGGCACTTGTAGAGATATATTTATACACACAGATAGTTTATCCCACAAGTGAGAGAATCTTTTTATTAATTTAATTCATAGGATAAAAAAAAATCCCACAGGATTGAGAGCCGCATTGGTATTTCATTTGACGCCGTGTTATGCTTTGTTGATTTTAATTGGATAAAGAGTAAGCTTGGGCGGCCCGGCTATATAGTGATTAGCACAATCACTTTACAGCCTCGGCGATCACTCACTGGGGTTCAATTCTCATCACTGTACATTCTCCTCATGACCACATTCCACAGATGTACAGGTTAGGGGTTAGAGAGTTATAGGCATGCCAGGCTGGTGCCACTAGGCAGATATTTTAAACGTTTCATCTACTTACATAGTTGCCAATAACCAGAGGGCCTAAGTTTAAGTTAAGGGGTAGAAGGTTTAAAGGTGACCTGAGCAAGAACGTTTTCCACTCAGTGAGGAGTTGGATTCTGTAACACAATGCTTAGATGCCAGAAACTGTCTTCGAACAAGCGCTGTTGCTTGGATTGTGTTGTTTATATGACAGAGTAGATGTGGAAAGGATGTTTCCCGTGGTGGGAGAGTCTAGGACAAGAGGGCACAACCTCAGGATAGGGGGGCGTCCATTCAAAACAGAAATGCGGAGAAATTCCTGTAGACAGAGGATGGTGAACTTGTGGAATTTGTCGCCACATGCAGCTGTGGAGGCCAGGTCGTTGGGTGTATTTAAGGCAGAGATTGATAGGTTCTTGATTGGACATGGCATCAAAGGTTACGGGGAGAAGGCCGGAAACTGGGGTTGAGGAGGAGAAAAAAAGGGATCAGCCATGATTGAATGGTGGAGCAGTCGGCCAAATGGCCTAATTCTGCTCCTGTGTCTTATGGTTCTATTGAAGTGTGGCGCAGATTCTATCTGTCTATTGACATTGACACTTTGGGAATGTGGAAGGAAACCCAGGTGGTTACAGGGAGAATGTACAAACTCTCCTTATGTAGTTCTTGGTGTAGATCTGGTCAGATTGCAACATTAAGTAGGTAAGCTTCTTTTGTTGACTATATTATATCTGCCATGCTACCTGTTTGCAGAAATACAGGACAATATAAATATTTTTCGAAGGAACACACACAGAAAGCTGGGGGAACTCAGCAGGTCACTCAGCATCTATGGAAATGAATAAATAGTTGATGTTTTGGGTTGAGATCTTTCTTCAGGACTTCATCAATACAGTATTTTGTAACCTACACAAAACCTGCTAGTCCCTTCTTTGTTATGGTACAATCAGTCATGTTCTAATCGTACAAAATTCCCAAATAAAAATGTATGCATCAAGCCTCAACAATTCCTTATTACAAATTTAAACATGCAAACTTAGCAAACTAATGTGTGAAACAAAAAATGTAAAGAGTTAGACTTGCTGTTCTAGTTAAAAAAACATAAAATCATTTGCTCAAATCTGTACAAATCATTTTTCTCTTACATTTTATATTCTCTTAAGATCTTTTGAAATTTCTTCAACATCTGTCAAGTAATGAGAATATTAATGAATTATGAAGTTTATCATCAAATACAAGCTCTACCCTGATATCTCTCATGAGGTCAACATCGCTTGGACACAGACACAACAGCAATGCCAATAGACCTTTCTGTTAGAAGACTGAAAGAAATCAGCAGCCTTTGGAACTCGAGGCTAATTCCCAGTCCATGTGAGTGCAGAGGAAGGGTGTAGTAAGATTCAAAGATTCACTGTGGTCATCCGATTGTACATCAGATGATGTACCTGAAAAGGTATATTCTCTGAAGATCTGCCAATTAATTTGGCAAACTCGCTCATGTGTGACTCTGCAGCTGAAGACGAGATTAACCAATGTTCCTCACTCAGATTAATGATATTTTATCTCCAGCCTTTACATACACACTAAGGCTGTAATAACAGTTGAATCGACAAAGCATCTGGGATTCATTAATGCAAGAGCACTTAAGCTATAATTTCATTTTGGACATTTCCTGTGATGGTTACCAACTCTTCGTCAAAAACTGGTTGCAAAATTGCGTTTTAAAGTGGTCATGTTTTTCCATACTATTGGAGCAATGTTTCTGCAGTCTGATGTTTGGACTATATTCATTGGCAGATTAAATTAGCATTTGTCTAGTTAAGCAGTAACTCATAGAGTCACAGAGGCATACGGAACGATGCAGGCCCTATCGTCCAACTCATCCATACCAACCAAGATTACCATTTAAGTTAGTCACATTTGCCTGAGTTTGGCCCATATCCCTATACACCTTTGTTGAGAACCTTTGCTCCACCCACAATAGGCAGGATTTCCCAGTGGCCAACAATTTCAATTCCACTACCCATTCCATTCTGATGTGTTGGTCCAGTACTGCCACGCTCAGGGCACACTCAGGTTGAAGGAGCAACACCTCATATTCTGTCTGGGTAGCCTCCAACTTGACGGCATGAAGACTGATTTCTCTAATTTAGGGTAATTTCTCCCACTCCCTCTTCTTACATTTTTACATTCCCCGTTCTGGCTCCCTTCTGACCCCTTTTCTTCTCTTTACCTGCCCATCACCTCCTCCTCCTTCTCTTTCTCCCATGGTCCACTCTCCTTTCTGAATCCTTCTTCTCCAGCCTTTTACTTCTTGCACCTATCACTTCCCAGTTTCTCGCTTCATTGCCCCTCTCCCACTCACCCACCTTCCCCTTCACCTGGTTTTACCTGTCATCTGTCAGCTTGCACTCCTTCCCCTCTCCCCAACTTATTATTTTGGCTTCCTCCTCCTTCCTTTCCAGTTCTGATGAAGGTCCCAAAACATCAGCTATTTATTCCTCTCCATAGCTGCTGCCTGATCAACAGCATTTTGTGTATTTTTCCCGATAAACCTTTTCTATTCATGTACCCATCAAATTGCCTCTAAATGTCATTGATATACTTGGCTCACCCACTTCCCCTGTCAGCTCATTCCAGAAGCTCCTTTCCACTCTGGTGCAATTACTTTCAATGGAACACAAGATGCAAGTAGGTTTCTTTTTGCAACGGACCATCAATTACAAAGGAAGTCTTGTCTACAAGTTTGTAAAAATATGCTTGGTCTCTTGCTCTTCAGGTTCCAAGGAAGGAAGAGCAGAAAGGTTGCAACAAATGTGAATCACATCCATGCAACACACATCAAAGTTGCTGGTGAACACAGCAGGCCAGGCAGCATCTCTAGGAAGAGGTACAGTCGATGTTTCAGGCCGAGACCTTTGAATCCCTTACTCACTCTTCCTTCAGTTAGTCCTGACGAAGGGTCTCGGCCTGAAACGTCGACTGCACCTCTTACTAGAGATGCTGCCTGGCCTGCTGCGTTCACCAGCAACTTTGATGTGTGTTGCTTGAATTTCCAGCATCTGCAGAATTCCTCGTGTTTGGATCACTTCCATGTTTAACAAGGCAGAAATCAAACAACCTCTGAAGTGTGCATAAATCAGGGAACTCAGTTCAAAAATTTCGGATCATTCTCTTTCTAAATCAGCGGGATTGTAATCACACAATGTAACAAATGGACCACAAACCCATATCGACCACTGTCCTTGGAAATGGTTATTATATACAAATAGCGTTATTTCTTTCTTGAGAATGCTAGATTTATTTATTCAATGCTTATTGAGAGGCAGTGTGGAATAGGCCCTTCTGGCCTTTTGAGCTGCACCGCCTGCCCTCCGATTTAACCGGAGCCTAATCACAGGACGATTTACAATGGTTAATTAACCTACTAACAGCCATGTCTTTGGACTGTGGGAGGAAATCGGAGCACCTGGAGAAAACCCACACATTCCATGGGGAGAATGTACAGACTCCTTACAGGCGACATCGGAATTGGACTCTGAACTCGTAATACTGCCAGAGCACCCAGCTTAGTTGCAATCGGGCACCGCATACTAGTCTGAAATCCACATCAAGAGATCCACAGGAGGACTGAAATTACTCCTTGTCTTTTACTTGCAGGGATACCAGATGCAGCAACAGAGAAGCTTATCCAATTTTTGTATCAAAATAAACTTTATTGATAAAAACATTATTCGCAAGAATAAACCATGCAATGCCTTTTCAATCTTCCATTCACGGTCACTGCTCTGTTAGATTCCTTAAAACCAATATGGCTGTGTAGACCCATGGGGAGGTACAACACTACAATAACTGAGGGGCTTCCTCATCCAACCCAGCCCCTCCCTCTCCAGTAGTGGAAGAAGCCTATACTGTGGTCCTTCCCCACTGAGCCTTTGCGATGGCTGCGCCAAACTGCAGAGCATCCCTCAGCAAGTATTACTATAGCCTGGGACGCGCCAATCGGCAGCATTCCTCCATGGACAGCTAATCCAATTGCAATAAAGTTAACATAGAGCTGCCACATTTCCAACTGATCCTCCTAAATGCAGGGGAGGATTTTCAAAACAATAATCACTATTGCCTTTCGTTGGTGGTGATCCCTTATTCATTTGGGACACAACAAATTGTACCATTGCTGCACTGGTATTCTTCCAAAGATCAAGGTAAATGTATTTTCAAAGTATATATACATCACCGTACACTACCTGAGATTCATCTTCCTTGTGGGCATTCACAGTAAATACAAATAAACTCGATAGAATCAATAAGAAGACACACACAGCAAGAAAAGACAAACAACCAATGTGCAGAAGCTTGATGGTTGAGGGGTAATAAAGACAAAAGCTGTACAAATGCAAAAAATAATAAATAAATGTAAAGCTATAAATATTAAGAGCATGAGTTGCAGAGACTTTAAGTGTGAGACCATATGTGGAATCTGTTTAGTATTGGGGTGAGTGAATTTAGCCCATCTAGTTCAGAAAGAAGCCTGATGGCTGAGGGGAATAACTGTTCCTGAACGGTGGTGTGGCACATTAGGCTCCTGTATCTCCTTCATGATGGCAGCAGCGAGAAGAGAGCATGACCTGGGTCCCTGTTGGTGGAGACTGTTGTCCCTGTGATGGTGCTCCTCGTAGATGTGCTCGATGGTGGGGAGGTCTTACCTTTATTGGACTGGGCTGTATCATTACTTTTTGTAGGCTTTTCCGTGCAAGGGCACTGGTGTTTCTTTTTTGCAGATGTCATAGTCCTGCTCTCTGACCGGATGGAGGAAGCACAGCAGCTACTGACAAAAGTGGAAATTGAGTGCAATAAAGTTGGTCTTCATCTAAATGCTAAAAAGACAGAGTACATGGCGTTTAACTGCGACGAAGGTACTCTCAAGACCGTAGAGAATGACACCATTAAGAAAGTCTTTGATTTCAAGTACCTCGGGTCAAGAATGATGAGTTTGGAGAAGGACATAAAGATACGGAAGGCACTGGCGTGGAGGGCTATGAATGACATGAAGGAAATCTGGAAGTCGAACCTGACCAGAGGGCTTAAAAAGAAGATTTTCATAGCAGTCATAGAGTCCATTCTCACGTACGGATGCGAGACGTGGACACTTACCAAGACGATACGAAAGTCTCTAGATGGTTGCTATACACGAATGCTCCGGATGGCTCTTGATGTGAGTTGGCAACAGCACATGATTAACATCGAGCTCTATCACAACCTACTGATGCTCTCCACTAAAATCGAGGCGAGAAGACTGCAACTAGCGGGGCACTGTCTACACCACCCCGAGCTACCTGCCAGCCTAGTCATCATATGGGAGCCCAAGCATGGGAGGATGAACCCTGGGCGCCCCCCCAAGACTATGGTCAACACGCTCCTAGAAGACAGCAGCACGGCTAATGTAGATGCACGGAACACGCTGATGAGGGAGAGGGAGAAGTGGGGAGTCTGTCATCGTGCCCGACGCTGGCCCCTTAGGCCTGAGTCAACGTTGTAGTAGTAGTAGTGACACTGGTGTTTCCATACCAGGCTGTGATATAGAGGGTCAGTATACTCACCACTGCGCATCTATAGAAGTTTGTACCAGCATCTCCTTCATAATACATGTTAATTTCTCTAAATGGACTGCATTTATAATAGTCTGATGTTATTTTTATGTTTGTAGAGGTGGGATCTTCAATTAGCAGCCAGCATAATCCACGGCCCCACCCATCCCAGACTTTCTCTTTCCCACACCCTCATCCCCGCCACTGAACAGAAGATTGGGCTGAAGGCACATTCTTCTATTCCAGTGTTATCAGACTTCTGAACAGACCTCTTGTACGATAACTAGACTCCTGACATCACACTCTTACCTCTTTAAGATTGTGCACTTAATCATTCACTTGCCATGCACTCTAGTATACTTTGTTCTGCTTTGTTATTGCTCTACCTCATTCTAGCTCAATGACTGCATAATGATTCAATTTGTATAAACAATATGCGAGACACTTAGTACATGTGGCAATACTAAAACAATACTTTGTTGATTCAATGAGCAAACAAAGAGATTGCCTGTGCTGTATTTGCCTTGGACGGTGTGTTCATAGCAGGAAGACATGCCAGACTGTTACAGGATTTTCCCCTTTCTTGAAATAAATGCACTTTGTATGTAAAATAAGGACTACTGCCACCCAGTTTCCCATTAAGTTTACTGTGTTGTCCTATGAGGCATACGAAAACGGGAAGCTAGAACTGATAATACAGAGATGTACAGCACAGAAGGAGGCCATGCAGCCAAATATATCCGTGCTGTTCAATTGTCCACATGAACTGGACCCTTTTGCCTCTACTTGGCCCATTAAACTAGGGGTTCCCAACCTGTTGCCATGGATCAATACCATTAAGCTAGGGGTCCATGCTTGGGACCCCCTGCTTTAAATCTTTCTTATCCATAAATTTGTCCAAAAATCTTTTTAGATTTTGTAGTTCTATCCACCTGTATCACTTCTATCTCTGCTTGTTGCATACAACTGTTACCCTCTGAGCAGAAAAATTTCTCCTTAGGACCTTTAAAATTATCCCCCTCCTACATATCCATATCCCTCATGATTTTATATACTTCTATAAGGTTATCTCTTGGTCTCCTCTGTACCAGGGGGAAAAGAAAAGCTCCAGCCTATTCAGTATCTCCTGAAAACTTCAACACTTCAGTCCTGGTAACATCCTTTTGGATCTTTTCTTCATCCTTTCCAGTTTAATCGCATCTTTCAGATGCTGAGGGGACCAGAACTGCATGGGATATTCCAAGTATCTTGAGCAGCTGTAACATGATGGCCCAACTCTTCTACTCAGTGCACTGACTGGTGAAAGCAAGCATGCCAAACATCTTCTTCACCTTCCTGACCAGCTATGTCACAGGGTTGATGTATAGTATGTTCCTCTGACACTATTGGAAGTGTTGAGATTCACCGCCACCAACAGGAACCAAGATAATCAACAAGAAAGGATGTTGGAAAAGATAGAAAAGTGTGAAAATACACTAGGGAGCAGCATTTCTGGTACGGTGATTTTCCAACACTCACATTTCTTTACAGCATAAAAAGATGCAGCTTGGACCATCAAACCTATGCTGACTCTCAAAGCAACCCATCATTCCCATTCTCCTTCTTATTTCTTTTAAGCCTTTCTCTCAAACATGGACATTAACAGCCTCAGACATTCCCTTCCCACCCACCTACATTAGAGAAGCTTTAAGCTACCGCCTTGATTTTACAATTTACAAGGAAACCGGAGCATCTGGGGGAGCCTACATGGAGGGTATGCAAACTCCAGAAAGACAAAAATGAACCCCAATTGCTGGAACCACAATACATCCATGATACCACTGAGAATAAAATATTCCGTCTAAACAGATAAATGCACTCCATTCTACATTGTGATAGTGTATCCGTTTGACAGTATGATGTGATTGGAATCAGTAGGGTTAAGTACATACCTGGCAAGTTCAACCTGTCTGAAATTCATAGAAGTGAAATATTGAATGCTTGGAATGATTTCATTTCTGAATATTTGCTTGTGCATCAAAGATAAATTACTGCCAAATGATACCCTAAATTGAAATAATATGGAAAAGTGCAAGGGTAGTTTACTGTTAAATAGACTGAAACCAATTCATTAACTGAGTAAACACAATGGAGCAGGTTAATATTTCAGCATAAAATAACCAATTATAATCTAGCTTTTACAAAGGGTGCTCTAGTCAGTCAGCATGCAAAGAATGTCAAAGCGTTAAATAAGTTGGCATCAAGGAACAAGAAATGTATCTCAGAAGTCTCTGTCTGTGGTGCAAACACAAACGTGGAGCCAATAGATATCTTAGAACACTTCGTATCTAAAATATATAACGTAGGCCAAAGCATTCCTATTCTAGATTGATGAGAATTGAGCATTTCATATGATTCCCTCATTGTGGAAGAGCTAACATCTGCATTGGCACTATCTTGTTCCTCCTTAAAAACACTTTTGTTTTGGTTAAGTGGTTATATTTATACATCCATTGACACTAGGGTCAAATTCAAATCTTTTGGAGATCAGTTTAATAAAGTCTGTTGGATTTCAGCATTTTTATAGATTAACAAAAGGCAAAAGGCGTCAGAGAAGTAAAAGAGCAAGTTAACATGAGGAAATCTACAGATGCTGGAATTTCAAGCAACACACATAATAGTTGCTGGTGAACGCAGCAGGTCAGGCAGCATCTCTAGGAAGAGGTACAGTCGACGTTTCAGGCCGAAACCATTCGTCAGGACTAACTGAAAGAAGAGCTAGTAAGAGATTTGAAAGCGGGAGGGGGAGGGGGAGATCCAAAATGATAGGAGAAGACAGGAGGGGGAGGGATGGAGCTAAGAGCTGGACAGGTGATTGGCAAAAGGGATATGAGAGGATCATGGGACAGGAGGCCAAGGGAGAAAGAAAAGGGGGAGGGGGGAAAAGCCCCAGAGGATGGGCAAGGGGTATAGTGAGAGGGACAGAGGGAGAAAAAGGAGAGAGAGAGAGAAAGAATGTGTGTATATAAATAAATAAGTAAGGGATGGGGTACGAGGGGGAGGTGGGGCAGAAGTCTGAGAAATCAGTGTTCATGCCATCAGGTTGGAGGCTCCACAGACGGAATATAAGGTGTTGTTCCTCCAACCTGAGTGTGGCTTCATCTTTACGGTAGAGGAGGCCGTGGATAGACATGTCAGAATGGGAATGGGATGTGGAATTAAAATGTGTGGCCACTGGGAGATCCTGCTTTCTCTGGTGGACAGAGCGTAGGTGTAAAACGATCTCCCAGTCTGCGTCGGGTCTCACCAATATATAGGAGGCCACATCGGGAGCACCGGACGCAGTATATCACCCCAGCCGACTCACAGATGAAGTGTTGCCTCACCTGGAAGGACTGTCTGGGGCCCTGAATGGTAGTGAGGGAGGAAGTGTAAGGGCATGTGTAGCACTTGTTCCACTTACGAGGATAAGTGCCAGGAGGGAGATCGGTGGGGAGGGATGGGGGTGACGAATGGACAAGAGAGTCGTGTAAGGAGCGATCTCTGCGGAAAGCAGAGTGGGGGAGAGGGAAAGATGTGCTTAGTTGTGGGATCCCATTGGAGGTGGCAGAAGTTACGGAGAATTATATATTGGACCCGGAGGCTGGTGGGGTGGTAGGTGAGGACAAGGGGAACCCTATTCCTAGTGGGGTGGCGGGAGGATGGAGTGAGAGCAGATGTCCGTGAAATGGGGGAGATGCGTTTGGGAGCAGAGTTGATAGTGGAGGAAGGGAAGCCCCTTTCTTTAAGAAAAGAGGACATTTCTTTCATCCTGGAATGAAAAGCCTCATCCTGAGAGCAGATGCGGGCAGAGATGGAGGAATTGCGAGAAGGGGATGGTATTTTTGCAAGAGACAGGGTGAGAAGAGGAATAGTCCAGATAGCTGTGAGGGCCAGTAGGTTTATAGTAGGCATCAGTGGATAAGCTGTCTCCAGAGATAGAGACAGAATGGTCTAGAAAGGGAAGGCAGGTGTTGGAAATGGACCGGGTAAACTTGAGGGCAGAGCGAAAGTTGGAGGCAAAGTTAATGAAGCCAACGAGCTCAGCATGCGTGCAGGAAGCAGCGTCGATGCAGTCGTCGATGTAGCGAAGGAAAAATGGGGGACAGATACCAGAATAGGTTTGGAACATAGATTGTTCCACAAAGCCAACAAAAAGGCAGGCACAGCTGGGACTCATATGGGTGCCCATGACTACACCTTTAGTTTGGAGGAAGTGGGAGGAGCCAAAGGAGAAATTATTAAGAGTATGGACTAATTCCGCTAGACGGAGCAGAGTGGTGGTAGAGGGGAACTGGTTAGGTCTGGAACCCAAAAAGAAGCGGAGAGTTTTGAGACCTTCCTGATGGGGGATGGAGGTATATAGGGACTGGACATCCATGGTGAAAATAAAGTGGTGGGGGTCAGGGAACTTAAAATCATCGAAAAGTTTCAGTGTGTGAGAAGTGTCATGAACATAGGTAGGAAAGGATTGAACAAGGGGGGATAAAACTGTGTCGAGGTATGCAGAAACGAGTTCGGTGGGGCGGGAGCAAGCTGAGACAATAGGTCTGCCAGGACAGGCAAGTTTGTGGATCTTGGGTAGGAGGTAGAAATGGGGAGTGCGAGGTGTGGGAACTATAAGGTTGGTAGCAGTGGATGGGAGATCCCCTGAGTGGATAAAGTCAGTGATGGTGTGGGAGACAATGGCCTGGTGCTGCTTAGTGGGGTCATGATCGAGGGGTAAGTAAGAGGAGGTATCTGCGAGTTGTCCCTGTGCCTCAGCAAGGTAGAGGTCAGTATGCCAGACTACAACAGCACCCCCTTTATCGGCGGGTTTTATAGTAAGGTTAGGATTAGTGCTGAGGAGTGGAGAGAAGAGTGCCCTTTTCTCCTCCCCCTTTTCTTTCTCCCTCCCCCTCCTGTCTTCTCCTATCATTTCGGATCTCCCCTCCCCCTCCCACTTTCAAATCTCTTACTATCTCTTCTTTTAGTTGGTCCTGACGAAGTGTCTCGGCCGGAAACGTCAACTGTACCTCTTCCTAGAGATGCTGCCTGGCCTATTGCGTTCACAAAGAACAAGTTAATACGTTTAGGTTTTCTCAACTTTTGGGAATATGGACCACAAACTGACTTAACAGTACATCAGTCCACCAGCCACCAGATGCCCATTATGCCACTGGGGTTGAGGGCAGCAGTGAAGGTCCTCCATCTCTCACTGTGTTCAGCACTTCCCTTAACATGTCAATAGCTTCCCCTCCATTTTCACTACTGTCAGTCATGCAAGTCCCAGATGGAGACTCTGGAATACCGTTGCACTCAGGTGCAGAAGGATCGTCATTGTTGTTTCCGTAACAATTTTGCTTTTACCAGTCAGGGTTGTAGGCCCTGAGCTGAACCCCCGAACCTGCAACACTAGTGGACCACTCTTAGTCTAGCCTCTATCCTTAGACCTGTTTAGCATGGGTGACTCTACCAAGAGCCAAAGCATTAAGCCAGCCAACATAGCTGTCTGGGTCATTGAGACATGCAAGGCTCCAAACCCAGCAACAAGGCTGCAGTCCTCTTGGAGGACATCCATCTAGCCTTATTAATGTAGGTAGACTTACTCATGCTCCTCCTGAAGACATGGCTGCATTGTTGACTAAGATTTCCGAAGATTAGGCTCAAGCAAAACATTATGATATTGCCATTGTGGATCATGAAACTCTATAAATGTACAGGTCATGATAGGATCTATAGACCATTGATTGTAAATATTATCCAGCTTACCATCTAAGCATGCCCATTTATTGGATAATTCTACTCAATCTGACATCTCTCCAAAGCTCATCATTATCCTGAAGCAAATCTGCCTTTGTGACTACTTTTATTTTCCCTAATAGGCATTGTGTTAACTCTAAACTAATTCTTGCACGGAATTCATGTCCGGACCTCAGATTTCAAAGCTGACTCACCTTCCTGAGGCATGTTAATTATTTCGTACTGAACTGCTGTCGCTCAATTGTGCACATCTATAACTGTCATTCTTTACAGTTTCCATCAAGCATTTTTGCATTTAATTGTTTTGTATAGGAAAAATATACTTATGCACACTCTCCAGCATCTCAGTATCATAAAACATTTATCAACAAATGCAAGACTCCCTTTGGGTTCAGGAGGCGACTGGAAGTCCTTAAACTTATTTTGAACTTTGAACATTGAAATTTGTCTCACCCCTTACTTCTGATGTCTCAGAGCCTTACTATCTGATTTGTGAGTGTTTGTGGGGAAGAATGTTAACATTTTTAATGCAAAATTGCCAAATAACTTTTCTCCCATATACATTCTGAATTTGACAAACACACACATTAATAGCACCAGATAACTTTTGGCAAATTGTACCTTGGCGATTTATTCCAATTTACTCACTGAAATTATTTTAGGAAAACCTACACTTATGAAGGCAATTTTCCTCTTTTTAATTTAAGCTTTTCTTAGATATCCTATTAATTATCAATTTATCTCATCCACGAGTCTGTCAAATATGATATTCAAGGTAAAGTATATAGCTTAAATATTCCCTTTGCTCTCGTGCATTTATGTACTTCAATTGTTTTTGAGAACGTGGGAAAATTAGAGATAGACGAAAGATAATAGAAGTTCCCACAGGTAAGTTGTGGCAGAAAGCCATGTCCAAAGAAATGTGATGTAGATCTTCTGCAAATGATAAAGCTAATGACCTATGATGTGTTTCCATGAAGTGTGATGGCCATAATGAAGATGACAAAAACATGAAACAGTCCAGTGGTGTGATGCCCGTGCTGTATATAGCAGCTGTTTTAAATGTACAATAAGCAGAAAATGGCAAGAAAATACCTGACCAAATGCTATCAAAGCAGACCTTTTGAGTTGGAATAGATAGCTTGAAAAATGGTCAGGGAGCAGATACTCTAAGCTGATTTTAAGGCAGCATCAGTTCAAGTGGAGGAGTGGGAAGCAATGGATTAGTCCCACAGTCAGCTGTAAAGCATTACTGTAAGAACAACTGGACAGGACTAACTTTGCTAATTGGGAACTGTGGGCGTCATCATGTACGAACAGGAGCTGTAGGATAGAAAATAGATTGAAAGAGGAAAGATGGGCAAAGGAAGAGGATAAAAGAAAAAGAAGTTTCTGGCAATAGTTCCCACCTGAGACAGTAAAAGGGAGGTTAGACAAGAACCTGATGAGACCCGTTACAGTGGAAACTGTATTGTTAGGGAATATTTTTACAAAATATTCTGAAGGCACTCTGTATGATGATGTAGAACAAATATCCTCCCCCGTTAAGTAAGTCAGATCTAGTGGGAGTAAAAATAAAATGAACAAATCTACACGCAGATGAGAAGTAAGTCATAGGATTGTAGCAGACCTTGTTGGAATGTCTATGTAATTGATCCATTGTCCCTACACAGACAGGGTATGGAATAGTCAGAATCATCATCATCATCATCATCAGGTGCCATGCCCAGTTTGAGCTTTGACTGTCATGGCCCACACACTCCTGTTTCGGGTCAAGTGGATCAATTCATTGGTATTCATTTCCAGTTCTCTGGCTGCTGGTTCCATCATCATTTGACTTTGCCTTCCTCTTGCTTTCTTCCCTTCAATCTTTCCCATAATTACCGTGCATTCTACTCCTCTTTCCTAATCACATGTCCAATGAAGTTACGTTGCCTTTTCATGATCACGTACATTATTTCTCTTTTTTGTGCTTGCTCTGTTCATGACATCCTCGTTAGATATTCGTTTTGTCCATGATGTTCTTTGGACCCTCCTCAAAAACCACATCTCTACTGCTTCAATTCGTTTCCTCGTGCTACTAGATATTGTCCAACATTCTGAGCCATATAACATAACTGGATAAACGTAGCATTTCAGTACTCTGAGGTGGGTTGTTATGCCTAGTTTAGTATTGGTCATTATAATCTTCATTCTCATAAATGTGTTTTTTGCCATCTCTGTTCTTCTTTTGATGTCACCCAGCTTGCTAAGTAGCAAAAGTTCTGTACTTGTTTTATGCCTTCCCCGTTTATTCTCAGCCTGCAGATAGGATTCTCCTTCTTTTTGGATATCACCATACATTGTTTTTTTGCAATTGATAGATAGACCCATTTTTGCACTTTTTTCAACAACTATATCAATTAAGTTTTGTAGTTCTTCCTCCGTACTTGCAATTAGCACAGTGTCATCCGCATATCTAAATTTATTGATGGAATCGTCACAGGATGTAAAAGAGACAGAGAAGCTAAATGCATATGCCAAAAAATGTAGGGTTAGATGATAATTTTATGAATGCAAATAGCCTTTGGAGTAATATGGCAAGTAACTACTGTCCTATTGTGGGCGCCATGGTAGGGTAGCGTTTAGCACGATGCTACTACAGCTCGGGGCGTTGGAATTTGGAGTTTAATTCTGACATCATCTGCAAGGAGTCTATATGTTCTCCCCGTGAATGCGGGGGTTTTCTCCGGGTGCTCCTCCCACAGTCCAAAGACCTACTAGTTTTGGTTTATTGGTCATTGTAAATTGTCCCATGATTGGGCTAGGGTTGAATCAGTGTTTGCTAGGGAGGCGCGGCTCTCAAAGGCTGGAAAGGACTATTCTGTGCTGTATCTTTAAAGAATAAATTAATAAAAGACCTTCGATGATAGGTAGTATCAAAAGTAAATTTTATTGATCAAATGCTGACCAAGAGCATTAGTCTCATCCTATATTGGCCAAGTAGTATTACAACTACTGCTGGAACATGAATAGTTATGAATAGGTTTATTCATCAAGAAAAAAAATGCTCACTTTTACTGAAAGCATAGCAAAAAGTATATTACTTTTGATTTTTAAATAATTTTAGAACCTTATACCTTGGTGACTTCTTTAACATATAGTAGAATAAGTTAAATCAACAAAAGAGCTTGGAGTTTGTCCGATCACTGCATCATGCAGGATGTCCACAGGACTCACACAAGAAAAAGTAATGAATGCCATCACTCCATCTGAGGAAGTCTTTAGGAGAATGTGACAGCGAGAAGAATTGCAGGAGGGAAATAAATCATCATCTTCGGGAGAAATTAGTCACATCTCAGATGATAATAATCCAAGGTAAATCATGCTAAATCTATTGTTAGCTAGAAGACAGGAAACACCGTACATGACAATATGTGAGGTGGAATAATTTAGGACAATAGGAACTGAACCTTGAGTGAGTTATACTATATGAGTGGGCCAAGTATGAGACCACTGGAGGTCCATCTCAATACTGCGAATATTATCGCTTTTTTAAAATTGTGTCGCACCAGTCAGTCATTCTAGTCTGGTGTGTGGTGTCAGGATTGGTCTCCTTTCGGATTAACCGGGTCATGATATGGAAGTTCCTGACCCGACCCTTTTTTTTTTACGAGGCCGAGTGGCTAGCTCGACGCTGAACCTGACACGGATGGAAAGCATGCTCGGGGGATGGCTTGACTTGGATTTGAACTCGGGAACCTTCACTCTGGTGATATCATTGCACCACCAGCCGGCCTACATTATCGCTAACTGGAGGCTTAATTGGCAAAGATGGATACAGGTCCACTGAAGGTGAGAAACCATATCATGTGGTCCTCTCCTTTGTGTTGATACAGCAACACAAATCTTTTCAATCAAGGGAAAGCAATCAAGCCAAGTTCTGGGTTATTGTACAGAGGTATTGATGGCCAGTAGAGTGGACAGCCTGGAAATGAAGACCCATCAATTTCTTTGTGTTTTCTGGGGCTTGAGTGGAATTTTTACCACAAAAAAAGCCGGAGGTCCATAAGTCAGTCCTCATTTGGTAAACAGAGGTGGAGAGTTTTAAATTCCTTGGCATAAACATATCAGAGGATCTGTCTTGGGGCCAACACTTAGGTGTTATCACAAAGAATGCCTCTACTTTCTTAGAAGTTTGCATATATTCTGCATGTCATCTAAACCTTTGAGAAACTTCTATAAGATGCACAGTGGGTCATGAAATGGTTGCGTCACACCTGGCAGGGAAACACCAATACCCAGGAACAGAAAGGGCTACTGAAAGTGGTGGATACAGCCAAGTCAATCACTCGCAAAGCCCTCCCCACGATTGTGCAGATTTACATGGAACGCTGCCACAAGAAAACAGCATGCACCATTAAACACCCCCACCATCCAGGTCATGCCCTCTTCTCACTACTACCATTGGGTAGGAGGTACAGCGCCTTAGGTCCCACACCACTAGATTTAGGAACAGTTATCACCCTGCAACCAACAAGGTCCTGAACTGCTGTGGATAACTTCATTCACCATTACTCAGAACCGATCCTACGATCTACAGGCTCACACTTAAGGACTCTTTACAACTCATGTTCTTGGTATTATTTTTGTTTATGCTGTTTGTCTTCTTTTCCACATTAGCGTTTGTCAGATTTGTATAGTTTTTCATAAAATTCTATATATTTTTTCCCTGTAAATATCTGCAAGAAAATAAATCTCAAGGTAGTACATAGTAACATATCTAGTACATACACTCAGTGATCACTTTATTAGGTACTTCCTGTACTGATAAAGTGGCCAATAAATGTATGTTCATGATCTTCTGCTGTTGTAGTCTATTCACTTCAAGGTACCTCCGAGTGCTTTGCACTCAGAGATACTCTCCTGTTGTAACGTGTGGTTATTTGTCATCTTGCTGTCAGCTTGAACCAGTCTGGATTTTTCTTTGATCTTCCTCACTAACAAGACATTTTTGTCCACGGAGCTGCTGTTCATTGGATTTTTTTTGTTTATCGAACCATTCTCCGTAAACCCTAGAGGCGGTTGTGCATGAAAATCCGAGGAGATCAGCAGTTTCTGAGATACTCAAACCACCCCTTCTGGCACCAACAAATTATTGCATAGTCAAAGTCACTTAGATAACCTTTCTTCCCCATTCTAAAGTTTGGTCTGAACACTTCTGAACCTTATGACCATGTCTGCACGTTTTTATGCTAATGAGTTACTGCCACATGATTGTCTGATTGGATACACATGAAAAAGCTGGTGCACAGGTGTACCTAATAAAGTGGCCACGAGTGCATATTGATAGTAAATTTACTTTGAACTTAAACTTTGAAATTTAAGGGTCAGGTCGATATCTACACCAGCCTCAATCACTCTAACCCATCACCGAGGATCAAGTCCACCATTACCATTAAACCTGCTGACTAGGGTGGTGTTACTGTTTGTCAAACTGGCCTTTACCTCACAGAGGCTTTCAGACATATCTCCAACTGGACTATAATTCCACCACTAATATTAGGCCATAGTCTTCCAGGCTTTATTTGCTTTGGGATGTTCTCTCCACAGCCTCCACCATTATAACATTATTGAGCTTTAACCCAGCAGAAACCTCTTTTATCTCAATTCCAGAATTTATGAGCAGTACAGTCTTGGTAAATACTATCATTTTGGCTTCTTCTGTGTGTGTGTGTCTGTCGTATGCGATGAGGACCACTGACATCCTTTGGTGGGTATGTTTGTTATTTGTGTGTCTGGGTGGGTGTGTTTGTTATTTGTGTGTCTGGAGGTGACTGATGAGTCTAATCCAGGCTAGGAAGTTAACTCCCACACGTGGGGCAAGTGTGTGAGGGTCCTGTAGTTGAGGTGCCTGCTACTCGTTCTTTCCGCTGCTGTCATATTTGTTTTGCTTCAGTGTTGTGATTCTTTTCAGCTTTGGTGGCACCTTTATTGAGAAGGCTGTGCCAGGCTGAGTGATTCAAGGTTGCATGTTCTCAAGAAGTGTAAGCGATCTCAAGGGCCTTGAGCGAAGTCTGGACCGTGTCTTTGAATCATTTTCGCTGACCCCCGCGAGAGTACTTCCCTGTGGACAGTTCCCCGAAGAACAACTGCCTGCGGGTGTGATCATCTGCCATCCTGATGACATGGCCTGCTCATCTGACGACGTTTCATCAGCAAAGTGTGGGTGGTTGGCATGTCTACTACAGGCAGGACTTCCATGTCAGGAATTCTGTCTTGCCAATTGATATTTATGATCTTCCGTAGGCATGGTAAGTGGAAGTGGTTCAGCCTACGTGCACGTCTCATGTACATAGTCTACGTTTCGTACACATAGGGGAGGGTGGGTAGGATGTCAGTGCGGTAGACTTTCAACTTGGTCCTCAGAGTAATTCTTCTTCGCCGCCAGACAGTAGTCTCCCAAAGGTGGCGCTAGCCTTGGTGATCCAGCAGCTGACCTCATTGTCCACGTGAACTGCTCTTGAGAGGGTGCTGCCTGTCGACTGCCGGGAGCTGCTGGCCGTTCACTGAGATGATGGCTCCACACAGGGTCGATCTGAGGCTGCTTGGTGCATGGCCTCCATCTTCTACGTGCTGATGGTGAGACCGAAATTGTCACACACATTGGAAAATATGTCAATGATGTCAGACTCAGAGCTTGCACTGAGAGCGCAGTCATCAGCAAATAGGAAGCCTCTTAGCACCGTCTCTTTGACCCTAATAATGGCTTGATGTCTGCTCAGGTTAACAGCTTGCCATCCGTCCCGTATTTGATGTGGTTTCCACATAAAGCATCAGTCAAAATCGCGCTGAAATGTGGTGCATGGGGTGTCAGGCAGGGGTAGCACCTCTGGTGTGAAGACCTGTTGTACCTCCACATTTGATTCTCCCCTGTGGCTCCAAGTAAACTGTTTGCATGCAACAGGGGCCACACCCCAGGCCATGGCTTTGACAGGCCGGCCAAACCAGGTGAGAATAGCCATCGGGGTTTTTTCTGAAACCTCAGTGACTTTGGACTTGTCTACCCAAAGCATAAGAAGACTAGATTCAGCGGACTGCGCGGAGGAAACCACCAGCGGGTTCAAGGGCAGGAAGGCATTTCCCAGCTCATGTTGTGGAGCGCGAGGAGCATGGCAAGATACATAGATCGCCCTGGTCATCCACTGCATCCTGACCTATCTCCAGTTGTCTTGCCACTGGTTCCAGGTTGACTAGGATGAGAAAGTGAGGTTGATGACCTGCACACCTCTCCCTCACTGTAATCAAACTCATGCGCACGGCCTCTTCTAATTTTTCTCTCTCTCTAGACTCTTCCTCCTTTACTCACTTCTGATGACCCCAGTGTTGTAGCAACATCTAGTTTCCTCTGCCCAACAGATCCTTTTTCACAATGTTCCAATCCCTCTTCACCTCCATCCTCCAGTAGGGTGATTGCTGCCTGACCTACTGAGTTTCTCCACCATGTCCAGTTTAATTTCCCATCACCGAACAATTGAACCACTGTCTTATCCACAGTCCAAGCTGCCATAGAGCCAAGCACCATGGAGAAAGGCCCTTTGGCCCATTGACCGTTCACGATCTTCTGCAGCCTCTTTTGGTCTTGGACAGGACAACTTCCATACCAGGTTGTGATGCACCCTAGAAGAATGCTTTCTACGGTGCATCTATAAAAATTAATGAGGGTTTTAGGGGACAGGCCAAATTTCTTTAGTTTTCTCAGGAAGTAAAGGCACTGGTGGGCCTTCTTGGCAGTGAACTCTGCTTGGTTGGACCAAGTCAGGTCAATTGTGATATTGACCCCGAGGAACTTAAAGCTTTTGACCTGTTCCACTTGCACACCACCGATGTAAATTGGGTCGTGTGGTCTGCTACTCCTTCTGAAGTCAACAACCAATTCCTTCTTCTTGCTGACGTTGAAGGATAGGTTATTGACTTCACACCATGCCACCAGGTTCTTAATTTCCTCTCTGTACTCAAACTCATCATTACCCGAGATACAGCCTACAATTGTTGTGTCATCAGCAAACTTATACATTGAGTTTGATGGAAACTTGGCTACACAATCATGAGTGCACAGTGAGTACAGCAGGGGGCTGAGTACACAGCCTTGTGGGGCACCGGTGCTCAGAGTGATTGTAGAGGAGAGCTTGTCCCCTATTTTTACAGCCTGGGTCCTGTCTGTGAGGAAGTTGAAGATCCAGCTGCAGATCTGAGTGCTAAGGCCCAGGTTCTGGAGCTTAGGAATCGGTTTATTTGGAATGATGGTATTAAAGGCAGAGCTGCTGGAGAATGCTGGAGGAACTCAGCAGATCAGGCAACATCTATGGAGGGAAATAAACAGTTAACATTTCGGGCTGAGACCCTTCGTTAGGACTAGAAAGGAAGGGGGTAGAAGCCCGAAGAAAAGTTGGGGAGAAGGAAGGAGTACAAGATGGCAGGTGATAGGTGAAGGCAGATAAGGACTGAGCCAGGATCTCTGGTGAGGCAGCAGTGTTGCTGGTTACAGAAGTTCACAACTCTAATAGTGAAATTCATCACCTGACATGCTAATGCACAACTACATTTTCACTACCTACGTTACATTTTCAACAGCTATGAGAGGGAACTGATTGTGAGGCCTCCGTCAGTCAGGGTCGACCATGGAATGTTGCACCCTAGCTCTCTAGATGGACAGTACGATTTGGAGAGCAAACTGTTGCCCATGTAGCAAGCTCCCCCTCTCCACGCATCTGATGAACCGAAAGGAATGGCAGAGACCAATACAATTTGGTACCAGCAGCTTCGCAGGAGCTGCCAATCTGTGTTGAACTCAATGTAGGACTGCCTTAGGGACACCAGCTCCAGAATTTTTTTTCCCTCAGGGTTTATTCCCGAAGCCTTCCCCATGAATGGGTTTAGCCGCAGTTTGAGATCAGAGCCTTGCTTCTCCTAGGTGACCTGCCAACCACGGTTGATGAACCCCATCTGCCCGGTGACTAGTTTTAAGGTGCCAGTAACCCGCCTTTGACCCCTTCTTCTGTCAATAGAAACTGTTCCGTCAGGCTTAGTAACTACAGCCAGCTGGCAGGGGGCGGTCCATGTCTTCCAGCTTAGTGACCTAGAGGAGAAAATACTGGCAATTCTGGATGAGTCTCTGCAGTCTTTGCGGCCGGTGATAGTGGGAGATCACTGAAAATGAAATTGTGACAAATATCCCACTTCCCACTCAGCCCACAGTCCCCCCTGGTTTCCCAGCTGTGAATGGTGTAGTGCACACAGTAACAAGGCAGTCTGTGTATTTGTTTTACAGCACCAATAATCGGAAGATCGTGGTTCAATTCCTGCTACTGTCTGTAAGGAGCTTGCATGTTCTCCCTGTGGTTTCCTCCAGGTCCTCTTGTTTCCCACACTTCAAGATATACAGGTTAAGGTGCCCTACTTATTAAGTTGTGGGCATGCCATGTTGGCACTGGAAGCATGGTGACATTTGCGTACTGCCCCCAGCACATCGCAAATGATCAACACAAGCGATGCATTTCGCCTTGGGTTTCGATCTTCCAATGTCCATGAGACGAAGGAAAGTAATCTTTTCTTATTCTCACCTCTGCTTGGTCCATTCCGCTCAACAGCGCCCCTTCATTGTGCCAATCTCCTTCCAGACACGCAGCAGGTCCCGGGACCCCACTTGCTGGAAAGTGAGCAAGATGTCAGTGGCCAGGGGGACTCAGCCCTCTGTGTGACACTGAACACCACTCCAGGTGAGAGGCTGGCACTTTGCACGCTGATTAAAGGTGAGATCTGTATCTGCAATTCACAGGGCAGGGCAGAGGCAAAGAGGAGGCTCAATGAGGGCAAGATTACATGCATTTTTTTGTGGACGTCTTGGATAAAATTTAATTATAAACAAAAGAGTGAATCAATAAGAGTGAATAAACTCGAAATCTAGTAAATTTAGTACTTGAAGAATTGGATGCCCTACCCTATATGAAGTTGTCTATCTTTGCTGTACTAGGTTCCAGGCTCCACAGAGCAGTGGTAAATGTTGTAGGGAAACATTGACAATGGCTGAGTGGATCCTTTTGTGGGGAAATGAAACCAACTCCACTTTAGCCATAAGGTAGGATCTGATGGCGGAAGCCTTGGCTGTCACTGCTTCACATGAGCCCTGCAGTGGAGGTGGAGGCTTCTGAGGTACAAGCTCAGGCCACCGGCACGGCTCATCCAAAAGGACGATTGTGGCTCTCCAGCAGTTCATCTATGGCCGGATTACTGAGGCACTACCCTGGGGGAGAATGGTGGAGCACAATGGCTCTCCTCCCTCAAAGGTTGACAGCACCCACGGTCCTGTTGTACATCTCCACCAATCCCACTCCTCGGTCCGTTACCCAGTCTAGGGAAGTTGAAGATCGGGTCACTTAAGCTCAGAAGTAAGCTTCCTCCACTTTGCAGCTCCATACAGGCTTTCAGGCCAGTTATCCAATTCTTTAAATACTTTATTATCCAAATCTACAAGCTTCCGGGCAAGCAGTCATCTAACAGCTTGGGTGTAGTCACTGAAGCGACTGCACAGCAGTTGTAGGAAAGGAAGTGCCTTAATAAGGTAACATCCATCACTAGGGAGTCTCACCATCCAGGACGTGCCCTCTTCTTATTACTACCATTGGGGAGGAGGAACAAGAGCCAAAGGAACCACACTCACCATTTCAGAAACATCTTCCCCTCTGCTACCAGCTTTCTTAACAGTCCATAGACACTCCCTCATTGTTACTTTATTTTGTACTATATATTTTACAATTTATGGTAACTTTTATGTCTCATTTCACTGTGCTGCTGCCACCAGACAACAAATTTCATGTCACATACGGTACTGTGGCACTCTAGCTATGTACAGTATATGTGCCTAAGATTTTTGCACAGTGATAGTAAACCTGATTCTGAATATCTGGAATGAGCAGGTAGTAGAAGCAGATGCTATTACAACTTTGGAAAGGCACTTAGACTGACAGCAAGACAGGAAAGAAATAGAATGATATGCACCAAGTGACGTAGATTAGATTAGATTATGAGGACATGCAGTCCTCTTTTATTGTCATTTAGTAATGCATGCACTAAGAAATGATAAAATATTCCTCCAGTGTGATATCACAGAAACACAAGACAGACGAAGACTGATAAAACTGACTAAAACCACATAATTATAACACCTAGTTACAACAGTGCAAGCAATACCGTAATTTGATAGAAGAACAGACCATGGGCACGGTAAAAAAAAGTCTCAAAGTCTCTTGAAAGTCCCAACATCTCACCCAGACGGTAGAAGGAAGAAAACTCTCCCTGCCATGAACCTCCAGCGCCGCAAACTTGCTGATGCAGCACCCTGGAAGCACCCAACCACAGTCGGACTCTCAGTCCGTCCGAAAACTTCGAGCCTCCGACCAGCCCTCCGACACCGAGCACCGAGCACCATCTCTGCCGAGCGCTTCGACCCCAGCCCCGGCCGCCAGCAACAGGCAAAGCCGAGGATTTGGGGCTTTCCCCTCCGGAGATTCTCGATTGCACAGTAGCAGCGGCAGTGAACCGGGCATTTCAGAAGCTTCTCCAGATGTTCCTCTGTGCTTCTCACGTCCGTCTCCATCAAATCAAGATTGTGCATGGCCCCTATTTAACAAATACGCTATCATTTCACTGAGAGGCCGCGCCCGCTATTATCGTTATTACAGTCAGCATGGATGAGGTGAGCTGAAAGGAATTGTTTCTCAGTTGTGTGTTTCTATGTAAGTTATGGCAATATTTGTACTGAAGTTGCTTCTATTGTGTTCTTAGGTAAGGAAAAGACACATTTTGACCCAGCATTGAAACAACAATGGCACGTTCCCCAAGTCAAGATGTTAGCTGTCTCAAAGGAAAACCTTCAGGCAGTGCTGTTGTTATGTACCTGCTGTCCTGGTCCTTTGATGTAGCTGAGGTTAAACCACTTCAGTGCATTTTATAGATGCTACACACTCAGCCATTATGCACTGATGGTAGTTGTGAGCAAGAGGGCTGGAAGGATGAGAAACAAACTGCAGGCACAAGAAATTTGAAAAAAAAACACAGAAAATATTGTAATTACTGATAAGGTCAGGCAGAATCTCTGGAAAGAGAAGCTGTTACATTTCAGGTCAGAGACCCTTTGTCAGAAGAAGGATAATGGGGAAGAATAATTCACCACCACCTTCTCAAGGGCAAATAAAGATATCAACGCACTCGATCTAAGTGAGGCAATACAGAAATTCTGAGACCAATGTAGTTGTCAGATTCTGATGGGTTGTAAATTTGACCATTTTAGGGTCTTGTCATCACACAAGTGATGAAGGTCACTGTATAGTTTGATTAACTGAATGTGGATCAAATGTCTGAGATATGTTTGCATTTGTCATTGTCTTCACCATGCTTACCTTTGCTTCTGATTCAGAAGTTCATGGGATCAAATTATACTCTAGAACAGGGGTTCCCAACCTTTCTTATGTCATGGTCAAATATTATTAAACAGGGTGTCTGTGGACCCCAGGTTGGGAACTTTTGGCTTAGACGTTTATGTAAATAATTTACAATGAATCTCCAGTGCAATATGGAGAAAATGTGAACCTTTTTTTGGGGGAAACCATGTTTTGGGTGACCTTTATGAACGTTTTTCTCTCTCATGTGAACACACAAGAAAATGCATGCTTCATGAAGGAGCAGAGTGCCCTGACCAGCCATAGAGACACAGCCTGGAAAAACCCTTTGGGCTCAATTAGATTTCACCAACCATCAAGCATCCATTTTTACACCAATCCTGCCCTAAGTCATTTTATTCTCCCCACACTCCCATTAACTAGTCCCAGATTCTACTACTCACCCCCACAATCGGGACAATTTACAATGGCCGATTACTCCAACACACTCATCGTTGGAAGTGGAGCATCAGAGGAAACTCATGGAGAATTCCACACAGACAACACGAGGCCAGGATTGAACCTGGGTCACAGGAGCTGTGCCAAAGCCGGCCAACTGATTATTAAGTATATGCTTGTTTGTGGGATCTGGCTGTGCATGAATTCATTCACGTTTCCTGCAGTGTAACAATGACCACATTTGAAGTTCCTGGGTGTCAATATCCCAGGGCCTAACACATTGGTGCAGTTACAAAGAAACAGTAGCTGTATTTCATTAGGGGTTTGAGGAGATTTGGTATGTCACCAAAGACACTTGCAAATTTCTACAGAGGTTCCAGACAGAGCATCCTGTCTGGCTGCATCAACATCTGGTATGTGCGGGGGACTACTGCACAGGATTGAAATAAGCTTCGGGGAGTTGTAAACTTAGTGTGCTCCATCATGGGCACTACCCTCCGTAGTATCCCGGCCATCTTCAAGGAGCCTTGCCTCAAAGAGAAGCCATTCATCATTAGTGGCACCCATCACCCAAGACATGCCTCCTTTCATTGTTACCATCAGGGAGGAGGTTCACAAGCTGAAGGTACGTTCTCATTGATTCAGAATCAGCTTCTTCATCTCTGCTATCCGATTTCTGAATGGGCATTGAACCCATGAACACCACCTCACTACTTTTTTATTTTTATTTTTGCCCTACTTATTTAATTCACTATTTACTGTATATATTTTACTGTAATTCATGTTTTTTTCTCTATTATTATGGACTGCATTGTACTGCTGCCGCAAAGAAAATAGATCTCATGACCGATGCCAGCAATATTAAATATTTTTGGATCTACCCTCCCTCTCCCACTTTCAAATCTCTTTCTAGCTCTTCCTGCAGTTAGTCCTGATGAAGGGTCCCGGCCCGAAACGTCGACTGTACCTCTTCCTAGAGATGCTGCCTGGCCTGCTGCGTTCACCAGCAACTTTGATGTGTGTTGCCAGCGATATTAAACCTGTTTCTGATTCTGAGTTCATTGGCTGTTAGACATTTGGCAGAGTATTCAGGGCATGGAAGACTTGAATAAAATGCAAGTCTTTCTTTCCTCTTTGTCCACAGTAATCTTCCCAGATATCACAAAGACCCAGTAGCTGAAGACAGGAGGTTTCTACCCTGTTCAACAGTGGGTGTCCCACACAATGACATGGCTGATTTAATTGTAGTTGACAATCCTTGGGTTGGAACTGATATTGTGATTCATTGAAGCAGCTGCTGCCCTCTCTTCATACCAGCACGTTGGGACTTCGATGAAGTACACAATCGCTATTTCATCAGGATGAATATCTACAGTGATAACTAATATCACAGGCTGGAGCCTCCGGTCAGTGCAGTGTCCATCTGTTTGAAAATTCTGCTTCTGGCCTGGTAATAAAAAGTTTGAGAATTTTTCTTTTACCAAGCAGAATCAATTTCAAATCAAGTTAAGCCACAAGGGGTTGTTAATTTTAATTGGCTTCAGCGAGAGTGGGGAACAAATACATTTAAATATGGTGTGAGTATTAAATGCAGGTTAACTTTGCAGGTGTTGGAATCTGAAACAAAATACAAGCTGCTGGAGGAACTTAATGGGTCAAACTGCACCTGAGAACAGGAAGGAACTGTTGGGTTTTCAGGTTGAGACCTTGAATCAGGAATGATTGTGGAGAGGGGAGACAGCCAGTGTAGAGAGGAGAGGGGATGTAGTGGAATGGGTAGCTTGGTGATGCTGAACTAACAAGAGGTTAAGAATAACTAGCAGGTAGCGGCAAGGCAGTGGAGGAGTAGATTTGGGAGAGAGAGGCAGGTGTGTGATAGGCAGACGCAGGCAAGAGAATTGCAGATGCTGGCACAAGAGCAGGTGCTGGAAATACAGTATAACATACAAAATGGTGGAGGAATTCAGCAGGTCAGGCAGTATCTATGGAAATTAATAAGCAGTCAACATTTTGGGCTAAAACCATTCAACAGGTCTGGAAAGGAAAAAGAGCGGATCTGGTGAGTACATGGTGGAAACGTCAGAGGGCAAAAAGATCATATAAGGGAAGGGGAGCAGTGAGAGAGGGTCTCACTGATCTCACTTTAAAGAGAAGATTTAAACTCCTTCAGGGTAGGCACCTCTTGAAGAAACTTATTAAGTTTGAAAAACAAACTGTTGAAGTAGTTTAACTATCATTAAAGTTCAAGGTACATTTCTTAGTGTAACACACTGTAAGGTTTCACTACTAATGTAATGGCCTCTCTGGAATGTTTCACTGCTAATGTAATAGTTTCTCTGCAGCAACAATGTTTGGGTTATGCCTGGAGATAACAGGGCTTTAGAATGTGAGGCTGTCCAATGAGAGGAATGTTGTTCTTTCTTGTGGGTTGGGATGAAATATTTTTGCTGTTTTTTGTCGGCGAGAGATGAAGAAGGAAGACACGTGTGGAGAGAGCTGGTAGACCAGTGGACGGAGTGGACTGGGAGCGAGGGATCGAAGGTCAGCGACACTCGGAGGGGTCGACGGTTGATGAATGGCCGTATCAGTGAGTTCCAACGTGCACTTTTGACTTTTTCCTTAAAATGGGCCCTTTTTCTTTTTATTTTCTTTACTTACCCTATATTCATATTAAGATTTATAAAGTTCAATCATTTAATTGCGTATGGTGTACTGTCTGATATTTTGAGGATTGTAACCGGGCAACACATCACGCAGCATCCACACAGGCGAGATCTCTCAGTTCGGCGGGGCCAGAGGCTGTCCTCCCCTAGACGAACACGTGCTGGCCGGGCCTGAGGGTTACATTAGCAAAATATGTACACTGTATTTAACCTTGAGATTCGACTTCTTGCAGGCAGCCACAAAACAATATAACCCATGAAAAAAACCCACACAACGAAGACTGCCAAACACCCAATGTGTGGAAAAAAGAGCAAGTCGTGCAAACAATAAAATACAAACAAAAACACACAGAACATAAACCACAGTCCCCGAAAGTGAGTCCGTAGCCATAGAGGTGAGTGAAGCTGGACAGGAGGCCAATGGTTGCAGGCCGTAGCCAGGGAGCCAGATCAGCACTGAGACAAATTCCAATGACTGCAAGGCACAGCAGCAGAGTCAGTTCAGCGCCAAAGTTAGCCAACCTCGCGGAGTAGTAAGCTGAAACCCATTCATCCTTTGCCCTTGGCCTTGACACCTTGATCAAATTGCTCAAGTAGTAAAATAAAAGTAATTAAAAAGATATGGGACATGAACAGCAGAGTCCCCAAAGTGAGTCCATAGCCGTGGAGGCCATCCAGCGCTGAGGCGAGAGAAGCCTGCAGGACAACATCAGCTCCCGTACCTGGCAGCGTGGGATCCAAGACTCCCGTCCGACAGTAGTAGCGAGAAATGAGGGAGACCGTCCCAGCACAGGCTGATGCAATGAGCACCTGTCTGTTTACAGCGTTCATCCTCAACGGTTTTAATCCTGCCCAACGCTTAATCAGCACGGAGTAGTGGAGCCAACCACGGGTTCATCTTCCACATCAGTCCACCCCCAGGGATGGCTGTCCCAGACATATCTGTAACCTTAAGAGCCTAGTTCGCTGAATCCCCCAGTAGGTCACAAAAGTGCTGGATCATTTAGTCAGTACAAAAGAACACCCTGAAAGGAGAAATTACAGGCTGCAGATGGCAACGATTGAAGCTCAGAAGGAGTATATCTACTACAGTATCTGAGGACTCCAGAACGCTTACTCAGCTCTGCGCTGAATTAAGGCTGGGGCTGTGGCCTGCTTGGGATGCCCCGGACTTTGTGTCAATGGATTCACTTTTGTTCTGATCGCTATTTGCTTATTTTTTTATTGTTTGCACAATTTGTTTTTTTTTCCTTTGTGCAGGTTGGGCGTTCAACGGTGTTTTTTTAATGGATTTATTTGGGTTTCTTTGTTTTGTGGCTGCCTGTATGAATCTCAGGGTTGTACTACATAATGTATGCAGACTTCGAGACCATAAGATACAGGAGCAGAATTAGGCCATTTAGCCCATTGAGTCTGCTCCACCGTTTCATCATGGCTGATCCAACTTTCCTCTCAGCCTCAGTCTCCTGCCTTCTCCCCGTATCCCTTCATGCCCCGACCAATCAAGAATCTATTAACATCTGCCTTACATTTATATAAAGACCTGGCCTCCTCGGCTGCCTGTGGCAAAGAATTCCACAGATTCACCACTTTCTGGCTTAAGAAATTTCTCCTTATCTCTGTACTGCAAGGATACCCCCTATTCTGTGTCCTCTGCTCTTAGACTCTCCCACCATAGGAAGCATCCTCTCCACATCCACTCTATCGAGGCCTTTCACCATTCGATAGTTTTCAATTAGATCACCCCTCATTCTTCTGAATTTTAGTGAATACAGACCCAGAGCTATCAAATCCTCTTCATAGGACAAGCATTCAATACTGGAATCATTTTCGTGAACCTCCTTTGGAACTCCCCCCCGCAACTTCAGTACGACCTTTCCAAGATTGGGGGCCCAGAACTACTCACAATACTCCACAATACTATGAAGTCTCAACCTTGCTTTTATATTCTAGTCCTCTTGAAATGAATGCTAATATCACATTTGCCTTCCTCACCACAGACTCAACCTGCAAATTAACCTTTAGGGAATTCTTGCACAAAGACTCCAAATTCCAGCTATTGCTGTCTGCCGTCATCCCTGCCTGCGTTCCTTTTCAATCAATTCTGGCCAACTCCTCTCTCATGCATCTGTAATTCCCTTTCCTCCACTGTAATACTGATACATCTGACTTTAGCTTGTTCTCAACATTCAGGGTGAATTCGATCATATTATGGTCACTTGTCCCTAAGGATTCTTTTACCTTAAGCTCTCTGATCAATTCTGGTTCATTGCACAACACCCAATCCAGAATAGCTGATTCCTAGTAGGCTCAACCAAGAGCTGCTTTAAAAAGCCATCTCTTAGGCATTCTAGAAATTCCCCTTGGAATCCAGCACCAACTTGATTTTCCCAATCTACCTGCATATTGAAATCACACATGACTATTGTAACATTGCCCTTTTGGCATGCATTTCTATCTCCTGTTTGTAATTTGCAGACCACATCCTTATTAATGTTTGAGGGTCTGTATACAACTCCCATCAGGGTCTGTTTACTCTTGCAGTTCCTTAGCACTATTCACAAAGATTCAATACCTTCCAACCCTATGTCCACCTCTTTCTAATGATTTCATTTCATCTTTTACTAACAGAGCAATGCTGCCCCCCTCTGCCTTCCTGTCTGTCCTTTTGAAACAATTTGTATCCTTGGATATTAAGCTCCCAGCTACTGTATAATCTTCTTTTAGCCATGATTCAGTGATGCCTACAACATACATGCCAATTTGTAATTGTGCTACAGGTTCATCTATCTTATTCTGTACACTGCGCACATTCAAATATAACACCTTCAGTCCTGTAGTCACCCTTTTTGATTTTATCTGCCTTTTACGTTGCAACTCAACTTGTTGACTGTAATTTTGCCCTGTCAACAGCCCCTCCTCACTACGCATTGCCTCTGTTTGTAATAATAAATGTACTTTGAAGCTTGAACTTTGAGTTTGGGAGATCAGTGAAAAGAGTTAACAATTCACAATCTTTTATTTTGCGCCATTACCAAAATCTTCCTCAATTAAAAAAGCGCAAGTATTTTTTGGCTACTTTTGAATTGTTGGCAATGATATTTTTGATGCTATTCAGGTTATTATCAATTTAACAAGTTGGTTCAGGAGTCAGAGGAGGCAGGCTTTTGTAAGAAGAAACAGCTTTAGAGTCCAGTGTCCAAAAGGAGGCCAAGAATTCAAACCAAAGAATGTGACAATGGTCTGCCTTCTAACTTTCCGATTTGTAAATAAAGAACTCTGCCGCTCACTGGGGGATGATAAAATACAAATCCATCCCTCATTTTAATGAGTGTACATAACAATAGTAAAATAAAATAAAATTGTAAAGAAAATAGTGAAATGAGTGTCGGTGGAGCCATCTGCTGCCAATAAATAAAGTCTACCTAGGGAGAAATTTGGATCACAAGTGGGAGCATTTAAAGTGACAACAATTAGTATATCTTGGGGAAATAATGCTGTAAATAAATTCTCCCTTGTGAAAGTTAGTAGGAAACCTTGCTGTGAACAATTGCAATGTAATGTTTGCTCTTGGCTCAGCTAGATAATTTACCAATAAAAAAAGTGCGACGAAGGTTTAGAAGAGGATGACTGATGCTAACTGTTGTCTTAATTACTGATTTTTTTTTGGGGGGGGGCTCAGTTTCTGAGCAATAACTTGTTCATTTTAAATCTAGTCTCTTTCCTCAGATACTTCGTCCATATGCTGTTCTCCATCTGGCTTGCTATTATATGCAGCTTCTTTACTCATTAAAATAACATCACAAACAAATATAGTTTACTCTGGGATAGCAATCAGAGCTGCGTTGTAATTAAAATTGCGTTTAATTTATGATTTCTCTCCTAAAACTGCAGTTAAAGAAATATGGTATGAAAGTATACATCAAAACAAGGATGCTCAGAATGCTTATTTTTCAGATTTATGTGATGGAAAATATTGATTATTTCCCTGTGCTCTTGAAATTTGACCGAGCACTTCAAATCTAGAGTACAGAGCCAAAATAATCTATACCTATGTTTCAGTGGAAGAAGCAAGGGAGTGCTACTCTGTTAGAGATATTGGCTTTTGAATATTATATATTAAAACCTTAACGTGTTTCCTAATAGATGCAAGTTATGACATAGTGCTCATTAATGGGAAATGGGACCTCTTTAGTGCGATGGTCAATATGGGGGTGGGGGGAATCATTTTAAGGTAATTGGAGGAAAGAATAGGGGGGATGTCAGGGGAAAGTTGATTTTTACACAGAGAGTGGTGGGTGCATGGACTGCACTGCCAGGAGTGGTTGTAGAAGCAGATACCCAAGGGGCACTTAAGAAACTCTTAGACAGGTGCATAGATCATAGAAAAATGAAGGGTTATGTAGTAGGGCTGGATTAGATTGATCACAGAGTAGGTTAAAAGGTCAGTACAACAGAAGGGCCTGTACTGTGCTATAAATTTCTATGTTTCGATCTCCCAGTAATGATCACTGCAACCCCATGCTATCTATATAGACACCAGCATCATTATGTGCTGAGTTGTATGATGTGGGCAATCATGGTCTACATGACCACGATTAATCTTCGCAAGTTTTACTACAGAAGATGGTTGCCATTGCCTTCTTCTGGATAGCGTCAGTCATTTCATAACCAGGACTTGTGATATGCACCAGCTGCTTATATGACCACCTGCTTCCATGATTCACATGACCCTGATCGGGGTGTGGGGTGGGTGGTGTTAAGCAGATTCTACACCTTGCCCAGGAGTGACCTGCAGGCTACCGAGGGAAGGAGCGCCCTACACCTCCCTTGGTGGAATCTAGGTACATACTATCTATAAACGCCATGCTTAAAAATTTCTCCAATATCTGTAAAGTACATTGGGACATACAGGGATCATGAAAATGGCAGGCAACATGAATGTAATTGCCTGCCTTCTTTTCTGAAGGAGCTATAAATGGAACTGAACACATCTCAAACATCCCCCGTTCTGCCCTTGTGGTGGTAGAAATGTCACTGGTGGAGCAGCCGAGGAAAGCTGGGCCCATGACTCCCTCTCGAGGAGCTGTTACAGCAACACAGTGCATCTAAAATAATTGATCTTTAACTGGAGAACATTGCCATATATCAGTCGCGCCATCTTGGCAACACTGAGACTAAGATGATTGATCTTCAACTGCAGCACTCTTTGAACATAGCATGACTCCATCTTGGAGAAATGCCCCTTAAATTCACTGCCTTAAATATTGCTAGGGCTTGCCTCACCGAGCTTGGCAATTACCTTGCAGATGTTTCATCACCATTTGAGGTGACATCTTCAATGCACAAGTTGTTGGTATTTTTCTTTGCTTATATAGCCCCTACACTTGACCTTTGAATTCTATTAGCTCACATTTCTTTCGCTCTTAGGGTTTCGTACATGGTGTCAGTTTTAATATGTTTGTGTACAGAATTATCAGAAGAGAACCACGCTTCTAAAAGTTCTCATGCCTGCCTCGTGTTGGCCTGTGCCAGAACATCTGCAGTGTCTCTGTTCAAGTGGTGTCCTTCTTGGTCTTCATGTACCGAGATCAGCGACAATGGATCACGTCTCCGTGCCACCAGTTTGTGTCCTGTAAATGAGATGAGCTTTCATGTCCTGTCTGGCCAACGTAGTTGTTATTGCAGTCTCCACAAGTGATCCTGTCCACAACATTGCCTTTGTTCGTTGTCTTTAATGGCACTTCAGTTCTTGAGACAAGCTTCCTTAAACTGCAAGGACTCCTTATTACCACACGTAGATGCTACCTTAGGTGTTCAGGCCCACTGTCTATATTGGTCTAAGGTTGTAATAAGACCAAGTAGTGAGTTTCACAACAGTGACCAAAACTGAGTATTGTAATCAGCTGCACCATGGCAACTGACAACAAATAAGTTGTTGGATCCGGTCATTTTCAAAATTAGGACATGTCAACAGAATGCTTTAACCCCAATGGAAATGTCAAAACATCATTGTGGTAGCCTCTTTTTCACGCTGTTTTGAGATTAACCAGTGAACTATAATGGACTTTACGGAATATAGTTAGTTTCATAAAATCAACATCAAGAGCTATTGAGACATATATTCAGGTCATCAGAAAATGCAAATATTGTTACTGTACAAAATGGATGGCTCAGGGCTGAAACCTTGTTTCATGTTTGCTTCCTGTATAGTCAGAATCAGGTTTAGGGTATTGGGCTCCCTTTCAAAACAGAGACGCAGAGAAATTCCTTTAGCCAAAGGGTGGTGAATCTGTGGAATTTGTTGCCACCTGCAGCTGTGGAGGTCAGATCGTTGGGGGTATTTAAGGCAGAGATTGATAGGTTCTTGATTGGACTTGGCATCCATGGTTACGGGGAGAAGGCTGGGAACTGGGGTTGAGGGGGAGATAAAAAAAAAGGATCAGCCATGATTGAATGACGGAGCAGACTTGATGGGCCAGATGGCCTAATTCTGCTCCTATGTCTTATGGTCTTATGGTCTTAATATCACCAGCATATGTCGTGAAATATATTGTCTTTGTGGCAGCTGAACAAGGCAATACATAATAATATAAAAAATTTGAATCACAGTAAGTATATACATATATATATATTAAATAGTTAAATTAAACAGGTAGTGCAAAAATCGAAATAAAAAAGTAGTGAGATAGTATTCAAGGGTTCAATGCCCATTAAGAAATCGGATGGCAGAGGGGAAGAAGCTGTTCCTAAAACGTTGAATGTGTGCCTTCGGGCTTCTGTACCTCCTTCATGATGGCAGCAATGAGAACAAGGCATGACCTGGGTGATGGGTGTCCTTAATGACCGATGCCACCTTTTTGAGACATCGCTCCTTGAAGATGTCTTCGATACTACAGTGACTAGTGCCCGTGAAGGAGCTGACTGAGTTTAGACATCTCTGAAGCTAATTTTGATCCTGTGCAGTAGTTTCCGCATAACCAGAAGGTGATGCAGCCAGTTGGAATGCTCTCCACCGTACATCTGTAGAAATTTGCAAGTGTTTTTGGTGACATTCCAAATCTGCTCAAACTCCGAATGAAATATAGCTGCTGTTGTGCCTCCTTTGTAGCTGCATTGATAATGTTGGGCCGAGGATAGATCCACAGAGATATTGATATACACATTGTTCTCAACTTTAGTGGCCCCATGGCTTCTGACATTTTCCTGAGCCCATGCTTGTAAAAGCATTTTCCCCAATTCAAAGTGTATCTAATGATTAGCAGTACATGAGCACTAAAGTGGTACACAATGGTTGTTGAGTTAATATAGTTTAATATAATTTAAAGTGGTTTTAATAGCTAGGAAAATTAAACATTAAAAACATGAAGACATAATACATGATTTCTGTAATCTAATTGGAACATCAAACGTTTATTAAAATGCAATAAAATAAACAAACCATTTCCTTTCACCTAACTTTCAAGTGCAGATCAGAAGCTGTATTCAGATGAAGAGGACCAAGCTAGATAACCCAGCTGGAGTAATTATTTTCACCAAAGACTCTATCGTGGAGAGCATTCTGACAGGTTGCATCACTATCTGCTATGGCTGCACCAGTGCGCAGGACGGGAAAAAACTTCAGAGAGTCGTAAACTCAGCCAGCTCCATCATGGGCACTAGCTCCTCGCCATCGAGGACATCTTCAAGAGAGCATGCCTCGAGGAGCTGACGTCCATTATTAAGGATCCTCACAATCTAGTAGATTAGATTAGATTGGATTAGATTAGATTATGAAGACACGTAGTCCCCTTTTATTGTCATTTAGTAATGCATGCATTAAGAAATGATACAATGTTTTTCCAGAATGATATCACGGAAACACATGACAAACCGACTTAAAAACTAACAAAAACCACATGATTATAACATATAGTTGCAACAGTGCAAACAATACCGTAATTTGATAAGAACAGACCATGGCACGGTGAAAGTCTCAAAGTCTCTCGAAAGTCCCATCATCTCACGCAGACGGTGAACCTCCGGCACCTCCAACTTGCCGATGCAGCATCCCGGAAGCATCTGGCCACAGTCCGACTCCGAGTCCATCCGAAAACTCCGAGCCTCCGACCAGCTCTCCGACACCGAGTACCGAGCACCATCTCTGCCGTGTGTTCCGACCCCAGCCCCAGCAACAGGCAATAGGCAAAGCCGAGGATTTGGGGCCTTTGTCTCCGGAGATTCTCCATCGCACAGTAGCAGTGGCAGCGAAGCAGGCATTTCAGAAGTTACTCCGGGTGTTCCTCTGCGCTTCTCACAGCTGTCTCCATCAAATCCAGATTGTGCACGGCCCCCTAGTCACATATAATCGATATCATTCGGAACGGCCACGTGCGCTGCGTCACGCCGCCATCTTCTCGTCCCTCCCTCCTCCTAGTACACGCTGTCTCCTCATTGGTGCCATCAGGCAGGAGGTACAGAAGCCTGAAGACATATTCTCAATGTTTTAGGAACAGCTTCTTCCCCTCTGCTAACAGGTTTCTGAACTGACCATGAACCCATGAACACTACCTCACTTTTTGGACTACTTCCTTACATTTTATACATTTCATATTGTAATTTATAATTTTAAATATATCTTATCATATTTTATAAATCTCATGACATATGTCAGTAATAATAAACAATCCTGATTCTGATTTTAAACCTGGAGGTCACTTAGGAGATGACTGCAGCACCATGTTACAGAATGCCTCTGCTCTCAGTGTGCCTGCACCTGGCCCTTAGCATGCCCTGAACTCTCATGCTCTGCTGCGCACATCCACATCGACACGAGCAGTGCAGATGAACGGTGGTTCTTTACTGAGCTGCAGGCTAGCCACCAGTCTAATCCAACCCATCAAAACAGTAGTTAGATCATCCTCAAGCTTACCTCTTCCAAAAATGCCCCACCAGAACTCCTTTTATTTACACCAGTTAAAAGTGCTTTTGAAGGAAACGTTGGAACATATGGGCTCATTTACAAGTCATATAAATGGAAGATTAGTCACAACTAATAGAGTCAAATGAAAGTAGATCTCCAGGGGAGTATGTGACAGAATAAAATATGGGAGAGAATCCCAAGTGGATTTATATCAGTAGCTAAAAAAAAACCTAATTCTCTTCATAGAAATGCTGCTATAAAATCTTTCTGTTGGGCCTGATTAGCTCCCTACTGTTTTCTGTCCCCAACAGAAGTTTACAGCAGAGGAAGTAACCATTTGGCCCAATATTATAGTATGTTTCTATAATAAAATATATTCTGTTCTTTCAATTCGATACTGAAGCATTGGTCCCTGTGTTTCATCTGAAACTGTTCTTAGTTTAAAGAAGGTTCAAAATGGCATTGAGTCGTGGCTCAGGTTTAGCTGCTTTTTAATTGTTTTTTACATTCGTAGGGATGGTTTTGTGACAGAGAGGGGAGTTAGGGGTAGTTTCGGGTTTAGGGACAGAGATGTGGGGGAATCAGAGGACAGGCTGGTGCCTGAGTCTCTACTCCATGTTTGAAGGCCAGAGAGGCGGAGGTGAGACATCTGTGGTCAGATGTCGGATAGAAACCATAGAAAACCATAGAAACTACAGCACGGAAACAGGCCTTTTGGCCCTTCTTGGCTGTGCCGAACCATTTTCTGCCTAGTCCCACTGACCTGCACACGGACCATACCCCTCCATACACCTCCCATCCATGTATCTGTCCAATTTATTCTTAAATGTTAAAAAAGAACCCGCATTTACCACCTCATCTGGCATCTCATTCCATACTCCCACCACTCTCTGTGTAAAGAAGCCCCCCCCGTGGACCTACCACAAGTCAGTGGGATTTTGGTGGGGGGGGCGTTGTTGGTGCTGGGGTTCAGAGTTGGAGTTTTGTGTAGGCAGAAGGAACATGTTTGAGCATAGTGTATGGTGATCGACGGATCCGGGGACCGGTGCCGAAGATCGAGGCCCGAGTATCGAATTGGAAGTCTGGAAGATGAGGCCCATTGGCAGAGCCAAGTCTGCAAATCTCTTGTGAGTTGACTGGGAAGTTGAAGCCTAATGTCTGCAAGCTTGGGTCTGAGTGTTCTGGAGGCTGGAGAACGGAACCCTCTCCCAGAGATAAAAACAGTGTATGTGCATGATTGGGAGGGAGGAACGGGCTTTGTTTATCCTTTATTGTCTCGTTGCTTGCTATGTCGTCACCGGAACGTGTGGTGACACTTGTGCGCTGCCCCAAACACACACACGAATGATGCACTACACTGTGTATTTTGATGTACTTGTGATAAATAATCTTGAATCTTGAAACCGAATCTTGAAGCTTAAAGTTAGAGTAGATATGTTGATCATTTGTCACCTTTGGAAATGATCACTGCATTGAATACAGGTTCTGATTTTGTCCCCTTTGTTTCCAACATGGTCATAGGTAATGAATTAATTTCAAAATGAATATGGGGCAAAATCAAGAGGAAAACAGTAACTAAGTCTAGGTAGTATTAGGTTTATTTTACATGCAGGATTCATAAATCTGTAGAAGAAGTCACAAGTTACAAAGAGTTGTCCAAACAGTGCAAAGAAACGAATGATGTGGTGGGATAATTTCATGAAAGATAAGCAAAATACCAAGGACAGTTTTAATACAATTAAAATCAATGTTGAATCACCTTCTAAGATCAATGTTGTCAGAAGATTAAGGTCAGTTTCCTATATCCGGCAAGAGCACATCCTCAGGACATGAACATTGCATTGGAGTGATGAAGCAGCAATATTTAATGATGAAAAGATGTGTGGTCCTTATTATAGACTGGTGATCTAATGACTTGGATAACAATCTGTAGACTTAAGTTCAAATCTCAAGAGCTGACTAATTTAACTTCAATTAATTAAATAATCTGGAGTTGATAGTTAGCTGCAGTAATAACAAATTCATAATTGGAATATCATTAAAATGTAACTGTTTCAGTGATGTGTAGAACACCACAGAAATGACCTACAGAGACATTAGGTTGTTTCAAGATCACTATATTAAAGTGCAATAAGAACAAGACTGGTTATGCCACCCGGCAACAATCTGGACACATTGGAAAGTCTATCTGAGATCTGGTGACTCAGATGAATTACTGGTACCAACTAGTCAGAGAACACTCTCGTGGTAATGCATATAGGATTATAAATAAGCCAATGTCCCAGATTCATCCATCAAAATCCTTAGATGCAACTTGCTTTATCAGCATGATGGATCCACCAGAAAGGTTCAAACGGTGGTACAAACTCAGGAAGGAATAGCTTGAGGAGTCATCAATCATTGAAGATCACATGAAATCTCATAGCACAAGGTCAACATGGGAAAAGAAAATAACTTCTTGGTTGCCACCCATTGTCGTCCCTCTGTGTTTCTCCAACTCGTAGAATCAGTGCTCCTTCAGCACTTAGAAAAAGCACTCAGAGGAGCTGGAGCTCAGAACGTACATGGGTGGGAGACTTCAATGTCTAACACCAAGAGTAGCCTAGTAGCACCAGCATGGCCCAGATTGGAGGAGCCTTCAAGGACAGAGCTGTTTCTGCAGCAGGACCTAATATGAGTGGCTATTTGGCTGCTCCCTTACCTATTGAAATGCATCTGTCCATGATACTATACGGAAGCAGATAACCAGCCACCTTCCTTCATTCCAATGATACCCTCCATTATTTTGTGCAATGTTACTACTTTGCTAAATGTGAATCAATTGTAGATCAATTGAGAGACTCAATCCTGGCTCTTTGAGGAACGTAGGAGGGTATTCTGGGAGCAAATGCCAGCCATTTGAAACAATGGATGCAGGTGCATCCTGGGACCACATGCAAACTCAACTGGAAAAGCAGCTTCCAGTTGATACAATATATTGCAGCCTTGCAACCAATGAGTCACGTCAAAGATTAGCTTTATTTGTCATATGTGCATTGAAACACACGGAAGTGCGGAGGTTTTGCATCAATGACTGACACAGATCGAGGATGTGCTGGGGCAGCCTGCAAATATTGCTGTGCTTCTGACACCAACGTAGCGTGCTCACAGCTTTTTAACCTGTACATCCTTTGAATGTAGGAGGACACTGAAACACACGGAGGAAACCCACACAGTCACAGGGGGAACATACAAACTCCTAACAGGCAGCGGTCGGAATTGAACCTCCAGTGCCGGTGCTGTAAAACGTTGTGCAAAGCTCAGCAGCTGTGCTACCACTAGCTCAGGAATAGTGGAGAATAAGTAAACAAGTATCATGAAGTGGAGCCTCAAAGATATTGACCATGAATCAGTTCTGCCCATGACTACTGAAATAAAGGGTGAAATGCTGCAGCCTTCATCAGACAGAAGCGCACTGTGTGTACTGTGTGCAGCAATGCTTACTGCAGGGGACACTTGCAGAGAAGGTTTACAAGACTCATTCCCAGAATGGACGGATTTTCTTCTGAGGAAACGTTATGCTTGAGCTTAGAAGAGCACGAGAGAACTTAAATCAAACAGATTAAGATCCGCAGCGTTCTCAGTATGTTAGTTAAAATGCAGCAAAGCAAAGTTTAATGAATCTCTCCTCTTCAGAGAGCAGTGGACCAAGGAAGTTTAAATATTTGTAAGGCCAGCTGAGATAGCCTGATAGCAGAAGATGAACCTGTGCTTGGCTCAATTACTCTGCACCGATTAAAGCACCGAGCAAGATTAAAATTGTCGGGGCCACGAGTGAGAATTGAGCAGTGCCGTCTGACTGCATTTGGCCCGTCTCCCTCTTTTCTTTCTGCTGTCATTGGGCAGGCGATTCAGAGGTCTTGGGTTCTGCACCACCAGGTTCAGGATTGTCTGTTCCTCCTGGACGGGATTCATGCCAAACCAGCTCTGCAGCTGTGGACTCACTTTCGGGGACTCTGCGGTTTATGTTCTGTGTGTCGTATGTTTACATTTCTTTAACTATTTGCACAATCTGTCCTCTTTTGCACATTGGATGCTTGTCAGTCTTTGCTGTGAAAGGTTTTTGGTGGATTCTATTGAGCTTCTCTGTTTTGTGGCTGCCTGCAAGCAGATGAACTTCAAGCTGAGACCCTTCGTCAGGACTTCGTTAGTCCTGACGAAGGGTCTCGGCCTGAAACGTCGACTGTACCTCTTCCTACAGATGCTGCCTGGCCTGCTGCGTTCACCAGCAACTTTGATGTGTGTTGCTTGAATTTCCAGCATCTGCAGAATTCCTGTTGTTTGAGATGAAATTCAAGGTTGTATATGGTATACATACTTTGATAATAAATTTGAACTTCGAACTCTGAGACAAATTCTGTAGAAGGAGGGGTTTGAGAAAGGCAGAGGTGAAAGGTTACCATGGGTAGATGGGAATGTGGAGCTAAGGTTACAAACAGATCATGCACAATATCATTAAATGCAGAGAAGCCTGGTGAGAATGAGTGACCTAATTTCTATGTAATAATGTCAGCCTTCCTCTAATTCTATTCGCTCAGATTTAATATTAAGAAATGGCTGAGAGCACTGGATTCATAAAGGCCACATGACTGTAGAGCTTCGCATTTGTGTTTCTCGTCAAGCTGTTCCCGCAGAGCTGAAATGTTGGCAGAAAATCATCGTATGTCTGGTTCACATAAAACATGAAAGATCTACTTGCTAATTCCCACTTCATCAGACTATTCTTATTCAACAGCGGTGTGGTGTAAAGTGTTGACAACTGTGCTATCAGGGAGCAGTTATTCACCAATATCAAGCCCGGCTCAGTTGTGCCAAACTACTTGGTTCCAGTTATTATCAAGGAGCTGATCCAAATAGGGCTGTAAAGAAATGATCAAGAGTGACTGCTGTCAACAATTGATGAAATGCCCACCACCTGCAACAAAAGAAAGTGGATGTTCTTGGCCGAGGTCAATCATTTCAACTCTATGACATCCTTGTCAGAGTTCATCAGTCCCAGGCCCAGTCATCAGCAACAGCTTCAGTGCCATTTCTCGTTAAGCTCAGTATAGTGCCTGCAAATGAATGTAGACTGTTCTACTCCATTTGCAATTGTGTATACAAGGACGTGCCCAGGCCTGCGCCCTGGAGAGGGCACTCCAGCATCGCCTCACCGCGACGGTACAATAACAGACTTCAGCAAGACTTTCCAGGCGCAGATCCTTCATCTCGCGAGACTAATGGATGCTGCCACCACCATACAAGGACACCCAGACAACTTATTTGATATACAAGTAACATATTGCACAAATGTCGGGGTGCCATCTTCTGCAACAGAAGGTCACCCGAAATACAAGAGGCCCTGTAGATGCTGGAAATCTTGAGCATCATGGATGAAGGAGGAACTCAGCAGGTCAGGCAGCATCTTTGGAAAGGTGTAAACAGTTGACACTTCAGGCCGAGATCCTTCACTAGAAGGGAAGGGGGAAGAAGTATGAATAAGAAGGTTGGGGCGGGGAGGGAAGGAGTACAAGCTAGCAGATAATGAGCAAAACCAGGTGAGGGGAAAGCTGGGTGGGTGGGGTGTGGTGGTATTTGATTCCTTTTCTGGGTTTTCCCCAGGTTCTCTAGTTTCCTCCAGGTGCTGCAGTTTCCTCTCAGAGTCTAAAGGTGTACTGAGCAGGTTAATTGGGCATTGTAAATTGTGTGGTGATTAAATTTGGATTAATCAGGGGTTGCTATGGCGACTGGCTCAAAGGGCTGGAAGGGTTTACTCCATGTTGTATTGCTAAAATAAAAGAAATAAAATAAAATAAACGCAAAAGTAGATTTTAAGCCCTATTTGACATAGATATCTATGGGTACCTTCAATATAAGGACATTATACTGTATCTATGTACTTTTCATGGACTACTATACTTCCCCGTCTAGCATCTGTGGTGAGGTTTTAGCTGCCAATGCCCACTAATTGAGTGGTGGGTTCCCCTTCCCTACCAAGGAGGAGGTACTTCCAGCTAACAAACTAGTTTAACCACAGTTTATTTTATTTTTAATGATATACGTTTACATTTAGACAAATAGCTCTCCGCACTCATTTAATCACAGAGGATTTCTAATTTATAAAAAGATTACCAAATTATAAAGGATTTCCAAATGACAAAGGATTTACAAACTCCAAAGGATATCCAAACACAGGTACTTTCTTACAAACCAAACGGACATCTCTACAAATTGCAGACAAATGAGTCTTCCATTGCAGAAACTGAAAGTTGAGGAATGAATTCTAGTTCTTCTTTTTGTCATTCTCCTTGTCATTACTTGCAATTGTCAATGCTTCTGATATTTATACTATTTTCTGCTAAATAACATGATCTGCATGTGATTTTTTTCCAGACACCTTTGCTGGGATAAAGTAACTCACACAGATGGTCTTAAAAGCTTCTGGCAACAAAGATCCCCAACATCTACAATTAATGCTGTGAGGGCAGACCCTATGAGTACACAGACATCTCAACTTGTAACCATGTTTGATGTGCTAAGTGACTTAACCCCATTGTCTTGCACTTGGCTAATGCAGACAAGTTGTCTCCTGGTCACCTCACTTTGCAAAGCTGTGCATTCAACTTCCAACTGATCGTTGCTTGAAATTTACATTAAGATCTGGAAAGTGGTTCCCGTTTACAACAAAAAACTAGGTAAAGGATATTTGTTAAGAGTTTAACTTTATCACCAACAACTCTGACTATTTGGAAAGGTCATGCTAGAGAGCTGAGTTTAGCAATAAGCAACACAAAATGCTAGAGAAACTCATTAGGTCAGGCAGCATCTATGGAAATGGATAAACAGTCAATATTTTGGGTCAAGATCCTTCATCAGGACTGTGACTATCTGTAACAGTGGGAGGGATTGATAAGAAGCTTTGAAGTAATAGACTGGAAGGTGATAGGTGAAAGAGGAAGAGGGCTGAAGAAGAAGGAAATTAGTAGGAGAAGACAGTGGAGCATGGATGAGAGGGAAAGAGGAAGGAAACCAGAGGAATGTGATAGGCAGGGGAGGAGAAGAGAAGGGGCAAGAGGGGGACAGAGAAGGGGAAAGGAGAAAAATTACTGGATGTTAGAGAAATCAATGTCAGAGGCTACCCAAATGGAATATGAGGTATTGCACCTCCAACCTGAGAATGGCCTTCTCATGGCAGTGGAGGAGGCCATGGACTAACATGTAGGAATGGGAATGGGGACTGGAATTAAAATAGTTGACCACTGAGAAATCCTGCTTTTTGCGGATGGAGTGAAGGTGATCGACAAAGGAGGCTGCATCAGGAGCACTGGATTCAGAAGATGGCCCAACAGATTTGCAGGTGAAGTATTGCTGATATCTGTTATGGCTGTGACATGAAGGATTAACTTACTTGCCATTCAAAAGCCACTTCCACTGTGCCAGTTGCTGATTGGCTCATTCAAAGGCAGCTCTCTCCCATTGGCTGGCTTTTGTACCACGGCACCTGCTTTCAGTTTCGGGAACCCCAGGGGTATAGAAATAGTGTTTGTGAGAGGCTCGGTTTCTTTTCACTAGGGGCTTCCCTTCAGATTGGTTAATGAATCCAGCCCCTTGGCATGCAACGCCTCATATACCATCTGGGTAGTCTCCAGCCCCTTGGCATGAACATTGAATTCTCTAACTTCCAGTAATTCCCTCCCCTCCCTTCCCCCATCCCAGTTTCACTCTGCCCTCTCCTCCAGCTGTCTATCACCTCCCTCATGGTTCCACCTCCTTCTACTACCTATTGTGCTTTCCCCTATTCCTTCTTCACCTTTCCTGCTTATCCCCTTCCTGCCTCCCCTCCCCCATCCCTTGATCTTTCCCCTTACTGGTTTTTCACCTGGAACTTACCAGCCTTCTCCTTCCCACCCTTCTCCTACTTTCTTTATAGGGTCTCTGCCCCTTCCCTCTTCAGTCCTGAAGAAGAGTCTCAGCCCGAAACATTGACTGTTCGTTTCCACGGATGCTGCCCGACCTGCTGAGTTCCTCCAGTGTGTTGTGTGTGTTGCTTTGACCCCAGCATCTGCAGAGTATTTTGTGGTTAATGAATCAACCACTGACTTTGGTTCTTTGCAGGACTGGGACCCGCTCTCGGGGGCTCACGACTGGCCACAATTTGATATGCCAAGGACGCAGTCTAGGAGACCAGCCTGCCTTCAGGGTGTCGGTTTTTCGTGGTTCTGGAGGCAGGCAGCCTGGAGGTTGGTGTTGCCGCAGGAAATTGGTGTGTCGTGGGAGACCGAAGATCGAAAGCAGTGAGCTGTCTGCTGGCTGTGTGCTCAGAGACCCGAGCTCTTTTGGCACGGAGCTCGACAGAAGTGACGCAACACAATAAATCCGTGAGCTGTTTGTTATGTCTCCCTTCTCACTGTGAAACGGGGGCACCTCTTTTTCCCTTATTAGGGAGAGAGAACCTGTGGTAAGTCGAATACTGGGTGAGCGAGTAGTTTTTGGGGTTCTGCATGTCTGTGTCTTTATTGATGCTTTGCTGCACGCTTGAGTGCTCGGTGGAGGGTGCCGATGCCTTTTTGCTGGTGGAGGGGGCCAATGCCTTGCTGCTGCTTATGCCTGGGAGGGAGATACTGGGGTGGCTTTGGGTTCTAACATTTAACCGTCATTCATTCTTTGGGTCACTCCTCTGTTTTCATGGATGTTTGTGAAGAAAAAGAATTTCAGGATGTATATTGTATACATTTCTCTGACATTGAATGTTCCTATTGAAACCTGTTGAATGTTAGCTACTCTAGCAATGCCAGTGCTATCATAAGGTCGTGGCTGGGAATGGACCCAAGTGCAAGACACAGACACTGAAGTACTAGGGACAAGACTGGGATACAGGGCGAGGGCAAGGACATGGACACGAAAACTGGGAACCTGGAACAGGACTGGACAAGAGAGCTAGGAGCCTGGGTTTGGGCTCCGAGCCAGAGACTGGACAAGGACCCGGAACCTGGGTCTTGCCTCTGGCTCGGACCCCAGAACTAGGCAAGGACTAGGCAAGGACTTGACTTGGCTGGCAGGCAGGACGAGGCTGGAGTCCTCAGACTTGAGGTGAGGCTGGAGACCAGAGACTTGAGGCGTGGGGTCTTGAAGCTTGGCTTGGGGCAAGGCTCGAGCCTTGGGGTCTTGAAGCTCCTCCTGGGCAGGGTGCAGTACTCCTTGGCAGGGCGCAGTACACCTGGACAGGGCGTGGATCACCTGGGCAGGGCATGGATCTCCACCTGACGGAGGAAGGGACGGGAAGGGACAGGACCAACCGCAGGGTAACGGCAATATGGCCTGGCTTACCTGATGGAGGCAAGGGACAGGAAGGGACAGAACCAACCACAGGGTAATGGCCAGATGGCCTGACTTACCCGGCGGAGACAAGGGTCAGGAAAGGAGCTGGGTGCAGGGTGGCTCCAAGACAAGACTTCAGGCAAGGCAAGAGTTTCCGGCAAAACAAGGCAAGGCTTCAGGCAATGCAAGGTGAGACAAGAACTTCAGGCAAGGAAACAGAAGGCAGGGGAAGGGATACAAGGAGTAAGGACAAGAACAATCCAGCAGCCACGCCCTGATCTCTGGAGGTATTTATGCAGCCAGACCCAACGAGCACCAGCTGCCTCAATTAGTGCTCAACAGGAACAGAAACAGAGTAGACAGGAAAACCTGGAGCAAGGGTTGTTGGACTGGACCGTGAACCGGAATGCGGACTTCACGGACCGGACCATGACAAGTGCTCTATAAATGAGAACATGGCGCAGTGGCATAGCGGCCAGTATAACACTATTACAGTGTGAGCGGTAAGGTCTGGGATGAATTCCCGCTGCTGTCTGCAATGAGTTTGTGTGTTTTCCCCATGACGATGTGTATTTCACGTGGGTGCTCCGGTTTCCTCCTACATTCCAAAGATGTATGGTTAGGATTCGTGACTGGTGGGTATGCAGTGCTGGCACTTCTGGGCTGCCCAGCACAATCTTCGCTTGTTTGATTTGACGCAGAACAATGCAAAACATTGTATGTTTCGATGCACATGTGACAAATAAAGCTAATTGCTATCTTTACAAATAAATAGCTGGGAAATTAATATTCTGATTAATATCAAAGCAAGGTGGGTAATTAATTTTACTATTTTTTTTGAAATGGTGTCAGATACAAGTTGAACATATCAGGAAGTCTAGTTAATCTCACATTTCCTAACAACAGAAACAAGTCGGGGGCAGTGTTAATCATCAGCCTATATGGATGGGCCAATTAAATAAGGCACTTTACCATTTATAAATGACAGATTTTACTGGCTGATTACAATGAAAGTGTAATAATTCCTGTAAAGTTGACCATTACTATGTCACAAATATTGGTTGTTAGACTAAATTAACTTTACCTGTGTGCTTAGCTTTGCATCCAGGTAAGATTTTAATCACAGCTGATGGCATTTTCTCCATGAAACTGATATTTTTGCACAAGACCTAAATATAAAAGAGATATTTAAGACTTATGTCCAGCCCTTGGTACCTTGCACCAAACCTGTTCTTCTTGTGTTAATTTAAAAGTCATGGCTTCTAGCTAATTCCACACCACCATTTAATGGATCATTAATTCTTCACAGCTGAACCTCAACATGTCACCAGTCGGACTCAAAGACTACTTCACTGTCAGTGCGTCCATCACCACTGTAAGTTTTCCACAACAGCTTATTGGTTAGCTGCATTTCACACTCCATAGGTCAGGACTCCAAGACACTTCCTTGGTCAGCTGCATTAAGGTAGTGCTAGCACTGGAATCAAATATGATATTCTCCTATAGGGCTGTCTAGGGTGCATTCTCCTAATGGAGAACGCCTATGAATGGCCTTGTTTAATATGGGGAGGCTGTTGCACAGGAGCCCACCACAGTGCCCTGGTTTGTGTCCAGTGACACAGAATGCAAGACCGCTGGGGACCTTTCACTGTTGCAGCCTTATTCCACCTGTGCTGCCTTTGCGATATGTCATCATCTTCTGCCAGGTTCTGATTGGATCGCTCTTTGGCTGGAACCTCCCCCGTGACCTTAGCGCCATGAGTGAGCCTACCGTTAAGCTGAGTGCCGGATGGCTAAGCTCCAGATGAAATCGCTCTTGGGATCACAGGCACTCCCAGGCCTCTCCACCATCACAAGGCGAACGATCGTCGGGGGACGGTCAGGTGCACTCTGCAGCCCATCGGTCCGCTCCAGGTCATTGCGCATTGGTCAACTCTTCATCAGGCCACTGATCAATTCTTCACTGTGGTCCAACATCAAGCTGAATGCTGCATATTATAATCAAATGGTCAGCCCTAAACATCAAAACCTATTTGTTAGTGGCAGATCACAGGCCATTGATCCATTCTCTAACGTAGCCCATTGGATAGCTTTACACTGTAGCCCATTTGTTTGCTCTGTGTGATCGTTTCCCGTCTACTCATTTCCAGTCAACTTTTAGATCCCTCTGCAACACCAAATAGCTTCTCCATATTGATTTCCAGAACAGAGTAGAAAGTCTCGTGAAGCTATGTAGATACTGAGATCTGCCTTTAACTGTCACTTGCAATTTGCATTTTGCCTTTGCACATGCTGGAATGTGCTGTATGAATCGCCAGGTCAAAATTATTTTCTATGTAAGTCACTGCAGTGTTGCACAATCACTGCATGCTCTTGCATGGAATTTCTCCCAGTTCAAAAGGCATAAAATAAATCTTTCAGCTTGCATTGATCTCTCTGTAGTTGGGAAAAAGTTCGGGAATTCCATGAAACTTAATGCAAACCAGGAAGTTTCAGATTTGCTGACGATTTATCACATTAATGCTCTGACTATCCACTACTGCTGTGTTTCACTGATGCTGACCCTTGGTGCAGATCTGGCAACTGATCTGACCAACAAGCTCTTCTCCACTAATGTTAATGCTTCTGAAAGGCTAAGATTTATTATTTTGAGACTTTTATTATTGTCCAAGATTATTTGAGTCCTTTATAACATTTAAAAATTCTTGATATTCCAAAATCTTCTTATTCATTTGATTAACTTTAAACTTTTGAATATTTCTGAATATCATTCAACATTAAAAGCTTGTTAAGGATTTGACAACCAGCTACGTTTGTCAGCAATTTTGTGGGAATGCCTCGAGGGTGATGGAATTTAAGTTGGCATATTATTGTCACAAGTACTGTGGTACAGTGAAAAGCTGGATTTGCATACCGTTAGTACGGATCAATTAACTGCAACAGTGATACAGGTAGTAAAAGGTAAATCAATGTGAGATAACAATAAAGTGTTACAGTTACAGAGAAACTGCAATGCAAGGAGCCAATAAGGTGTAAGGTCAAAACAAGGTAAATGTGAGGGCAAGAGTCCATCTTGTTGTACTAGAGAACCACTTAAAACAAATTGACAGAAGCAGTACTTGAGCCTGGAGCACCTGCTTTTGGCTAAGATCAAGTGTAGTATCTGTTCTTATCAGACCAGAAGGCAGAGGAGAAGAGTTCGCGCTGACGCAGGGGTGGGTCCTAATGCTGATTGGCCTCCAATCTAACACCCCATACCAGCGACGACAGCAGTGAGGAAGAAGATGGCAACGGCGAGCAGTACATCGGCTCGAGGCCAGGGTATCAAGAACACTGTCAGGCTGACAGTGCGAGACCGGAACGAGGGCACCAGCTTCACCTGGGAGACCTTCATCCGGAAGGTCTTGATGGAATGCTGCGGATTTACGCCCGATGACATCTACTGCGTCCAGGACTTCGCAGGTTTCTTCGATGTCACTTTCCAGCAGGCTGCAGGGTGGCAGAAGCTGTACCAGCAGCTTCAGCTGAAGGGGACCCAGGCGCCGCTGTCGCTGCTGAAAGCACAGCCCCTCTTTGCAACGGCTGCGCAACAGGAACGGACCATCACGGTGCACATGTTCAACCCGCACGTGCCAGTGGTAGATGTCCTTACGTTCCTCGCTCGGTATGTGGAGAGCGTAGGAATACCAGCGGACGTGAAGGACGGACTGGGAATCTGGACCAGCAAACGGCAGGTGAAGGTGAAGCTGAGGTTGGATTCCAACGGCGGCGTCATCCACCCCCCCTCCGTCTTCGCCATCGGAGGGAACCGAGGGTACACGGTGTACGCGGGGCAACCCAGGGTGTGCGGAAACTGCAGCAAGGCAGGGCACATCACAGCCCAGTGCAGGGTGGTGATGTGCAAGAACTGTAAAACCGAAGGCCACCTGACCAAAGACTGCACGCAGGTCAAGTCCTGCAACCTTTGCGGACAGGCTGGCCACCTGTACAGAGCCTGCCCGAGGTGTGGGGGCACCTACGCACAGGCGACCAGGGGAGGTGCTGGCCCTGAAAGGGCCCAGGCAGTTGCGGACGTACCCGCCAGCGCTGCAGACGAGGCACCCGACAGGACGGATGACGAGACCAGGGAGGAAGGTGCAAGCACCTCAAGACCTGCCACCCCACTGCAGACCCTCCAGGACCAGGCAAACGACGAGCAGGAGTCCATGGAGGAGGAGAGAGCTGAGGTGGAAACGGAATGGAAGGTCGTAAAACGCAAAAAGACCCAAAAGGCGGCGGCCAAGCGACAGAAGGCGGAGCAACACAAGAAAAGGGCAGGGAACCACACAGCCTCTGGTACCCTGTCCTCTTCAGAGGAGGGAGGAGTTGGGGGAGGCCAGCAGCCCCGGCGGAAGAAGCGGCTGGCAGAACAGGTGGAGAGGAGGAGAGAGGAGGGAGAAAGTCTGCTGGCCACCCCCCAAGTACAGGAGGCGGAGAGCAGTAGAGACCCCCAGCTCCGGGAATCCGGGAGCAGAGCCACGGCTGGCACCCGGCAGCCAGAAGGGGAAGCAGCCCGGGAAGTCAACAACCCCCCGGGCCCAGAACCAGAACGGCCACACCCGGAGGAGTACTACCAGCAGTACCTGAGCCCACAGGAGGTGGAAAACTTCACAAAGGCGGTGGGAATAAAGGCTCAGGATGGCAAGGGTGAGGACGGAGAACAGCCAAAATAAAAGACTTACAATGATGGCAGACCTTAAATTGGCGTGCTTGAATGTGCGAAGTTTGAAGAGTACTGGGCGATGCGTCAGCACGCTCCAGTACTTGGACACTGTAAAGGCCGATGTGATCTTCCTCCAGGAGTGTGGACTACCACATCTCCGTAACTACCAGAGGTGGTCACGGTGGTGGAAAAAAGGTTTGTCGGTGTGGTCGGGGGGCAACGATTGTCGCGCTTCTGGCCTGGGGATTCTGCTGCGGGGAGGCAACTTCTCAATCACCCAAGTTAAAGAGGTGGTTGCGGGGCGCCTCCTGGTAGCAGACGTCAAATACCGGGGCACTCCGCTCCGGCTGATCAACATGTACGCCTCCCCCGTGCGGAGTGAGTGGCTGGCCGTCTTCGACCAGCTCCCACAGCTGCTGGTGACGTCCCAGCCGGTCGTTCTGTCTGGAGACTTCAACTGCACCATTGATGCGGCTGGAGGACCCGGCAGCGCCGACAGCAGGCTGGACAGTACCTCTAGACTCCTGAGGGAAATGGTGAAGACAGCCAAGCTGCGCGACGCCTTTGGCACCCCCACAGGTGGAGCACAGCCGCAAGCCACCTGGACACGATCGGACGGCTCAGCCTGCTCCCGGATCGACTTCCTCTTCCTGTCTGAGTCCCTCACGGTCAGGTCCACCGACGTCACGCCGGTGTTCTTCTCTGACCACTGCCTTCTGAGAGCCACCTGTCACTTACGGGAGGACCAGAAGGCAGGCAGGGGGACTTGGAAGTTGAACATAAAGTTGCCGACCCCAGAGAACATCGAGGAACTAGAGAGGGAGTACACAGGTTGGAGAACCTTGAAAGCCTTCTTTGGTTCCCCGGTTCACTGGTGGGAAGCCACCAAGGAGAACATTAAGAGATTCTTCATCCGCAAGGGTATCCAGAAGGCAAGGCAGGAGCAGAGAGAACTGCGTAAACTCCAGACAGAGTTGCAGCAACTTCTCCTTCTGCAGTCGAAGGGGGTGGATGTCAGGGAGGAATTGCAAGAGGTTAAGGGCCGGCAAGCCCAGCACCTCGCCGCTGAATCCTCCAAGATCATCTTCCGATCAAGGGTCCAAACCGTGGAGCAGGACGAGACGTGCTCACGCTTCTTCTTCCAAAAGGTGCACAGGGGGAGCTCTGTGATCCACAACCTTAAGGAAGAGGACGGCTCAGTCGCGTCCTCACAGACCGACATACTGAGGATCTGCAAGTCCTTCTATGCCGGTCTGTATGACGAAAAGGCCACAGAATCCACAGCCTCCCACAACTTCCTGTCGTCTATCACGCAGGTCTTAGACGACGGCAAACGGGAGAGTCTGGATCAGCCACTGACCCTGGACGAGCTGACAGGCTCCATCCGTTCCTTTGGCTCGGGTAAGACTCCCGGAAGCGACGGCTTACCGGCTGAGTTGTACTCGGCTCTGTGGAACTGGATGGGCCCAGACCTGTTGGAAGTGTACAACGCTATGCTTCTGGCCGGCAGTATGTCTGAGTCCATGAGGAAGGGCATCATCACCCTCATCTACAAGCAGAAGGGGGAAAGGGAGGACATTAGAAATTGGAGACCCATCTCTCTCCTGAATGTGGATTACAAGATCCTGTCCAAGGCTATCACCAACAGGGTCAAGTCTGCTCTGGGACAGGTGATCCACCCAGACCAAACCTGTGCTGTACCGGGCAGGAAGATCTCAGACAGCCTCGCGCTGCTGAAGGACACCGTCGCCTATGTGCAGGACAGGGGGGTGGACGCCTGCCTGGTCAGCTTGGACCAGGAGAAAGCCTTCGACAGGATATCGCACACGTACATGGCGGACGTGCTCTCCAAAATGGGATTTGGGGAGGGAATCCGGAATTGGATTAGACTGCTCTACACAGACATCTGTAGTGCAGTGCAGGTCAACGGGTGGGAAACAGACGGCTTCCCCATCAGGTCTGGAGACGGGCAGGGCTGTCCCCTCTCCCCTATCTTGTTTGTCTGCTGCATAGAACCCTTTGCGGAAGCCATCAGGAGGGATGAGGACATAAGAGGGGTGACGCTGCCAGGCAGTGGAGGGACCCAAGTGAAAACCTCCCTGTACATGGACGACGTCACCGTCTTCTGCTCTGATCCGAGGTCAGTTCGCAGGTTGAATGGCACCTGCGAACAGTTCGAGCTAGCGTCGGGGGCCAGGGTCAACTGCACGAAGAGCGAAGCCATGCTCTTTGGCAACTGGCCCGACCGATCCAGCATCCCCTTCACCATCAGGTCTGACCACGTGAAGGTATTGGGGATCTGGTTCGGAGGGGCTGAGGCGTGCAACAAGAACTGGCAGGAGCGGACTGCCAAGGTGAAACAGAAACTGGGACTGTGGGGAGGGCGCTCCCTGTCGATAACGAGCAAGAACCTGGTCATCAGGTGTGAGGTGCTCTCAGGGCTGCTGTACTTGGCGCAGGTCTGGCCCATCCCCCGCTCCTACAGCTCGGAAATCACCCGGGCTGTCTTCAGATTCGTCTGGGGATCCAAGATGGAGTGGGTGAGACGGACCGTCATGCACAAGTCCCTGGACAACGGGGGCAAGAACTTCCCCAACGTCGCCCTCACCCTGATGGCCAACTTAGTATGTGGCTGCATCAGGTTGTGTGTAGAGCCCAGGTATGTGGGCACCAAGTACCACTATGTGCCCAGGTTCTACCTGTCGCCCTGGCTACGAAGGATGGGTCTGGCCCCACTCCCGCGCAACGCCCCAGTCAGCTGGTCGTTGCCGGCATACCTGTCCTACGTAGCAAAGTTCTTCCAGGTCAACGCCTTTGACCACAGGGCCATCAGGCAGTGGTCGGCACGAAGTGTCCTGCAGGCACTGCAGGAGAAGGACGTGATGGACACAGTGGGGTGGTTCCCTGAGCAGACTGTCCAGTTCATCTGGCAAAATGCCTCATCGCCAGATCTCACCAACAGGCACCAAGACCTCGCCTGGCTGGCGGTGAGAGGGGCCCTCCCAGTCAGAGCCCTCCTGTATGCCCGGAATGTCGTCTCCGCACCCCACTGCCCACAGGAGGACTGCAGTGAGGAGGAGTCTGTGACCCACCTCTTTGCACACTGCCAGCTTGCAAAGAGGGTGTGGAGGAGGATGGACGGGCTAGTGTCACGTTTTATCCCCAGCAGCTGCGTAACAGAGGACTCTCTGATCTACGGGCTGTTCCCGGGGACGCACACGGAGACCAACATCCAGTGCTGCTGGCAGATCATCAACTCGGTGAAAGACGCTCTTTGGTCGGCCCGAAACTTGATGATCTACCAGCACATGGAGATGTCCGTGGGAGAATGCTGCCGACTGGCACACTCTCGGCTGCAGGAGTACGTGCTGAGGGACGCACTGAAACTTGGTGCAGCCACCGCAAAGGCCCGGTGGGGAAGAACCACAGTATAGGTTTCTCCACCTGTGGGAGTGGGAGGGGTCGGTGGGCGGGGAGTATACCCCTCAACAATGAGATGTTAAGCTGAACTACTGGAGTGCCACGTGGGTGGCTATAAATACGGATATAATGGAAACGTATGTAAAGGATGAAAAGTTATTGAATGGTTTATTGCATATATTTATTTTTGAATAAAGTATATTTTGAAATAAAAAAAAACTGCTTTCAAGCCTTTCTGTCCTTTTCCTGAAGAGATGAGGAGAATAAAGAACACGCAGGGATTTGATTACAATGGCTGCTTTAGTCAGGCAGTGAGAAATATTGACAGAGTCCATGGAAAGGAGGCTGGCTTCTCTGGCGTGCTGAGTTCTGCCCACAGCTCTCTAGAGTTTCTTGTAGTCACAGGCAGAGCAGTTGCCATACCAAACTGACATGATTCCAGATAGGATGCTTTCTATGGAGCATTGATAAAAGTTGGTGAAGATTGAAGGGCACATGCCAAATTTGTTTAGTCTCCAGAGGAAGTAGAAGCATTGGTGAACTTTCTTAGCTGTGGTATCAAATTGCTTGGACCGGGACAGGCTGTTGTTCATATTCATTCCTAGAGACTTGAAGCTCTCAAATCTTCTGACCTCAGTACCACTGATGTAAAGATAACCTTGTGCACTGTTCTCCTTCCTAAAGTTAACGACTAGCTCTTTTGTTGACGATAAGGAATGGATGGTTGTTCTCTATTTCCTTCCTGTACGCTGACTCATCATTATTTGAGATACAATCCACCATGTTAGTTATCATCTGCAAACTCATAAGTGCAATCAAAAGGTGGATATAGAGTTATTAATGGGAAAAATAATAAAATATTTATGGAATGTCAGAGTTATTCCCAACTTCTACTCTCCAAGAAAATGGGAACTGCAACTGCATTGTGCAACAGTTGAAGTCAGAATAATATTATATCAATGCATTCTGTAAATACAGTATTTTCTGTTTTCATTTCAAAATTCCAGTGATTTAAAAAAATCTGGTTGGTAATGGAAAGTCAATGAAAAGATAAAAATTGGTTCAGTTTTCAGATTAATGGAGATATGTAGGGGGATCTTTCCACCAACACAACAACGTTGATCTTTCATTGATTTGACATATCTATGATCACTTATTTTAAACAAATTTAAAATAAATATTTCTCTTCTGATAAGATGGCAGAGCATTTCAACACAGCAGCCTCTCGTGGGGCCAACCAAAAGTGTATAGTCTTTTTTAAATGTCTTTTTTATGATCACAAGACAATGCTGGATGTTAAGAACTTCAAGTACTTCAGATCTACCCCATCAGTGAGCTGTTCATCGGAGGAGGAGATGGAATTGGCGCGTACCATGTTACTGCTCATTACAAGAGGGCATCAGAGTCAGTGTGCGGAGGTGATATTCCACCTATCAATGAATGATTGTCTTGCGCGTTTCCCTTGAGAGATTGCAAGACCCCGTTAGACCTTGGTAATGTAAAATGCTGCAATTCAGTTTCCCCTGCTGATTGGTGAGACAAACGGCGGGGGAGCTGCGTGGCCTTGGTTTAGTGAGGACTAGGCCTTAAGCCACAGGCTTGCCTGTTGCCACAGTCCAGGGGAACAGAGGTCGAAGGCAGTGTAGCGCAGTGCCCATGCTGGGTTGGGGGGGGGGTGGTGTTGACTCTTCCCATCAGTGCTGCCTCAGTACAATCCATGGAATGACAAACTGGATTGTGTGTGTATGAGAACTGTTTGTTCTTGTCAATAACACCCATGCACCCTCAGTTACTTGGGCTACATATATTTTTTGTGTGACTGTGTGCTTACTTGTTATCTGATATATGCTGTATGTGCCTTGTGCAGTGTATGACTGCTGGTCCTGTGTTTTACACATTGGCCCCAGAGGAATGTTTCATTTGGCTGTATTCATTTATGGTTGAATGATGATTAAAATTGGACTCGTCAGTTATTTCCATCCCTTTGGCAAGCAGGTCACAGCAAATCACCACTACTGGTCAGCCTGCTTAACACTTGAATTCTCAAGACAGCTCTATGTTTGTATTTTAAATCTACCTTTAAATTAAATTTCGCATCTGTGAAAACTCACCTCATTAAGTGGCCATGTCATAAACACTGGAAAAGTTGATAGAATATTCTCGATACAGTAAACAAAGGAAAATTTGGAGATGTGATCACTCTACAAAGTTGATTGGAGGGAAGTGATCTATTTATCATATACTGAAGACTGCTGTTATTTTAAAGCAAGGAAGCTGTAAGAACAGGGTAGCAGGACACATGATTCTTCATGGAGTCACAACTTAACAGTTAATTAATCTGTTAGATAATTAATCAGTTTTCAGCAGAGACATCTTCAGTTTAATTAAGCATCTGTTTCAATATATGGGGACTATCTTATGGACCCATGGGACCTGACTATCAAACAGCTGCAGTTTTTTACCATATAATGAAAATGTTCAAACAATTTTAACAGGTCAATGCTTTATTGGAAAGATAAACCTAGAAGAATGATACTTATTCAGCTGATGATAACTATTTGACAGGTGCTGTGTATTGTTTCAGAATCACTGCTACATCTTGATGGGTGTATTGCAGGAGTTGGAGAGGAGCTCTTTGGCCACGGGGATAGGACAGTTGAGAATGACCCTGTCCTGATTCCTCTTAAGTCAGAGAACCAGACAACAGCAAGATCCGTGTTGTTACCCCAAATAGATTTAATTCCTTTATTGAGAATGATCACAACTGTGAGATTGGACCCTCAGTATGCTTTCCATTTCCTGGGTAAGAGAGATGAGGCCATGGATTTCCTCCAGCTTTACTTGTTTCACCTGCTCTCGAGACCAAGTAGCTTTTCAGAAGCTGGATTGGCATTTCTAACCTCCTGCTGGGCTGGAGCAGCACCGAGATTGTGGTGGACGGCATGTTGTGGAATAGAGTCAAGGAGAAAGGCAGTCCAGATTACAGAGAACCTTGAAATTTTCCCCACCATTGCTGGTTAACCATGAGCAGAGTCTCAATCTATGGTTGTTGGCCTGAGGGAGGGTCCTGACACTAACTTGTCTTTCTTGCCGAGGGACTTGGAGGATTATGTAAGGTAAAGGTTAAAAGTGCCTCTCTCCCTGTTCGGGATAGTTTAATTTTCAGAAGGTTTACAAAAAAAATGTTCGGAATTGTTATTCACTGTTCTTGGGTACTTTGATTTTTCACTTTAATAATCTGTAGAGGTTAGCTGCTACTGTAATGTGTTTCCTTCCTCTTGTGCTGAATCTAAAATAACAAGCACAACAGAACAAAACATTCCACTCTGTTACGAATTATGCAGTCTGTTGATGGTAGTTCTCCAGTGCTTTCTGACGCCTACTGGAGGATACCCACAGTTGCACAGCTACAAGAGGCCAGAGGTCAAAGATCACTGTTGGGTGTAAGGTTTCATGTCTTCAAGACAAAGGCTTTGTCCCAGTGGTGAATTTCATTACTCATATCAGCCTTCACCAGCAGGTATCCCAAGGCACGGGAAATGGTTTCCAGCAAGAACCATGCTCACCCCTGTCCTTCTGTAGTTCTTTTCCATTCCTGTCGACTTGGAACGTAAATGGTTCTGACAGCAGCGAGGAATCAGGTAACAAATTCAGGATACAAAAGCCTGAAAACATTACACACAAAATGCTGAAGGAACTCAGCAGGCCAGGCAGCATCTATGGAAAGGAATAAATGTCTGAAAGCAAACACCAAGGGAAATGTAAGAAGTAAAGTAACACGGCCTTGCTAGATCTAACAAAATCGTTCAGTTCTGCTAGGAGAGAGGGATTAATGCTTACGTTGTGCTCAGGTATTAATTAGCATCGTGTGATAATCTAGACCAATACTTTTACCAAGAACCCAAGCCAGTGCTGACTGTGGTCCTCACTATCTACTCCAATACATTTCTACTCCTCCCCTGCAAAAGCTTTTAGGTGAATTGGAGTTAAGTTATAGAAGACTGTGATCACAAGATGCGTAAAAGCTGCAGACAGTTGTAAACTCAACCATTTCCATCATAGCCATTAGCCTCTCCAGCATCAAGGACATCTTCAAAGGTGGCATCCATTATTAAGGACTCCCTCCATTCAGGGAACACCTTCTTTTTATTGCTACCATCAAGGAGGAGGTAGAGGAGCCTAAAGACATGCACTCAATGTTTTAGGAACTGTTTCTTCCACTTTACCATCAGATTTCTGAACAGTCTATGAACACTAACTGACTATTTTGCTCTTTTTTTTGCACTAATATGCATACCGTACATATCCCCAGACCCCACTTCATGAGGTAAACCTGCTCCCACCTGCTCTAATATCTAATATCTAATTAAAAATCTAAATATCTAATTAGCCAATCATGTAGCAGTAACAATGCCTAAAAGCATCCCTAAATAAAATAAAATAAAATAAAATATTCTTTGTTGTTTCTAGCAGACTAATAGAAGCTTTCTTCATGCTCATGTGTTTGTGGATGTTCCCTTCAGAATATCAGTAGAAAAGTGTGCCCCCTATGTGCATACATTACTATAGATTGTATACAGATTGCTGGTTAATTTGATTTGCACACTGTGAATCTAGGACTGTGCAGTGAGCCAGAGGTGTTGCCCTGGGTTGCTTGAACAGCATAAAATTAATTATTGAGAAGTAAGTAACACACCTGCAACACACCTGGTGGGGAAACTGCTAGAGTCAGTTATCAAAGATGTGATAACAGCACATTTGGAAAGCGGTGAAATGATCGGACAAAGTCAGCATGGATTTGTGAAAGGAAAATCATGTCTGACGAATCTCATTGAATTTTTTGAGGATGTAACTAGTAGAGTGGATAGGGGGGAACCAGTGGATGTGGTATATTTGGATTTTCAAAAGGCTTTTGACAAGGTCCCACACAGGAGATTAGTGTGCAAACTTAAAGCACATGGTATTGGGGGTAAGGTATTGATGTGGATAGAGAATTGGTTAGCAGACAGGAAGCAAAGAGTGGGAATAAACGGGACCTTTTCAGAATGGCAGGCAGTGACTAGTGGGGTACCGCAAGGCTCAGTGCTGGGACCCCAGTTGTTTACAATATATATTAATGACTTGGATGAGGGAATTAAATGCAGCATCTCCAAGTTTGCGGATGACACGAAGCTGGGTGGCAGTGTTAGCTGTGAGGAGGATGCTAAGAGGATGCAGAGTGACTTGGATAGGTTGGGTGAGTGGGCAAATTCATGGCAGATGCAATTTAATGTGGATAAATGTGAAGTTATCCACTTTGGTGGCAAAAATAGGAAAACAGATTATTATCTGAATGGTGGCCGATTAGGAAAAGGGGAGGTGCAACGAGACCTGGGTGTCATTATACACCAGTCATTGAAAGTGGGCATGCAGGTACAGCAGGCGGTGAAAAAGGCGAATGGTATGCTGGCATTTATAGCGAGAGGATTTGAGTACAGGAGCAGGGAGGTACTACTGCAGTTGTACAAGGCCTTGGTGAGACCACACCTGGAGTACTGTGTGCAGTTTTGGTCCCCTAATCTGAGGAAAGACATCCTTGCCATAGAGGGAGTACAAAGAAGGTTCACCAGATTGATTCCTGGGATGGCAGGACTTTCATATGAAGAAAGACTGGATGAACTGGGCTTGTACTCATTGGAATTTAGAAGATTGAGGGGGGATCTGATTGAAACGTATAAAATCCTAAAGGGATTGGACAGGCTAGATGCAGGAAGATTGTTCCCGATGTTGGGGAAGTCCAGAACGAGGGGTCACAGTTTGGGGATAAAGGGGAAGCCTTTTAGGACCGAGATTAGGAAAAACTTCTTCACTCTGAGAGTGGTGAATCTGTGGAATTCTCTGCCACAGGAAGCAGTTGAGGCCAGTACATTGGCTATATTTAAGGGGGAGTTAGATATGGCCCTTGTGGCTACGGGGATCAGGGGGTATGGAGGGAAGGCTGGGGCGGGGTTCTGAGTTGGATGATCAGCCATGATCATAATAAATGGCGGTGCAGGCTCGAAGGGCCGAATGGCCTACTCCTGCACCTATTTTCTATGTTTTCTATGTTTCTACAATGCAACCTATAAGTTAATTAACCTTGAGGATAAACACATTTATTTTCATGTGTGAATTCTGGAAGTTTCATCCTTAGCAAGTTTTTTTCTGATTCCCCCCCTCCCAATACCATATTTATCTACATTAAAGAAAGTCAAGATATTGGATTACTTGAATAGAAACTTGGTTGCCACTTTGTTAGGTAAACCTGCTCATTAATGCAAATATCTAATCAGCTAATAATACGGCAGCAACTCAATGCATAAAAGCATGCAGACATGGTCAGGAAGTTCAGTTGTTGTTCAGATAAAACATCAGAATGGAGAGGAAATGTGATCCAAGTGACTTTGATTGTGGAATGATTGCTGGTGTCAGACAGGGTGGTCTGTGTATCTCAGAAACTGTTGATCTCCTGGGTTTGACACACACACAACAGTCTCTAGATTTCACAGCGAATGGTGTGGAAAATAATTTAAAAAATCCAGTGAACAGAGGTTCTGTGGGTGAAAAGGCGGTAATCAGAGAGGTCAGAAGACAATGGCCAGACAGGTTGACAGGAAAGCGACAGTAACCCAGATAACCACGTGTTACAACAGGAGTATGTAGAAGAGCATTCCTGAATGCACAACACGTTGAATCTTGAAGTGGATGGGCTACATCTTCAACTGTCCTATCCCAGTGGCCAAAGAGCTCCTTTTCCACTCCTGCAATACACAATTCACCCATCGAGATGTAGCAGAGCAGTGATTCTGAAACAATACACAGCACATGTCAAATAGTTATCATCAGTGGTATATATTGTTTTTCTGGGTTTATCGTTCCAATAAAGCGTTGGCCTGTTAAAATTGTTCGAACATTTTCATTATATGATAAAAAAACTGCAGCTGTTTGATAGTCAAGTCCCATGGGTCCATAAGATAGTCCCCATATATTGAAACAGATGCTTAATTAAACTGAAGATGTCTTTGCTGAAAACTGACCATTAACGTACACTCACTGGACAGTTTACCTCCTGTATCAGAATCAGAATCAGGTTGAATATCACCAGCATATGTCATGAAGTTTGTTGTTTTTGTAGCAGCAGAACATAATAATAAAACTGTGCTTTGAGTAAGTATATATACTATATAGATAGATAGATACTTTATTGATTCCAAGGGAAATTATGGTGTCATCCCAGTAGCATTACAAGTGCACCGATATACAAATATTAGAAGAGAGTTAAGAAAGAATAAAAAATGTTACTTCAAACAGTCTATCAGAGAGGGTCATCACTTCCCTGGCTATAGGTTGACTCATTATGGAGCCTAATGGCCGAGGGTAAGAATGACCCCATATAGCACACTTTGGAGCAGCACAGTTGTCTTAGTGTGTTCCTATAAATGCTCCTCTGTTCAGCCAAGGTGGTATGCAGAGGGTGAGAAACATTGTCCAGAATTGCCAGTGTTTTCCTTTGTTCTAGAACAGACTCCAGTATGTCCAGTTTGACTCCTATAACAGAGCCAGCCTTTCTAATCAGTTTATCAAGCGTGTTTGTATCACCCAGGTTAATGCCATTGCTCCAGCACACTACCATATAGGAGATTGCACTGGTGACAACAGACTGGTAGAATGCGTGAAGGAGAGACCTGAATACTCCTCAGGAAGTAGAGGCGACTTCTGGTCCTTCTTGTACACAGCCTCTGTGCTGGTGCTCCACTCAAGTGTGTCATCCAGGTGCACCCCCAGGTGCTTGTACGTCCTCACCACATCCACATCCTCACCATCAAAAGTAATAGGGAGCAGTGTAGGCTTAGTCTTCCTACAGTCCATCATCATCTCCTTTGTTTTACTGATGTTGAGCTGCAGATAATTCATCTTGCACCATTTGACAAAGTCCTCCACCAGGGCCCTCTATTCATCCTTTCCTTAATATACTCAACTATTGCTGAGTCATCAGAAAATTTCTGCAGATGACATGACTCAGTGTCAGTACCTAAAGTCCGAAGTATACAGGGCAAATAGGAAGGGAGCCAATACAGTCCCCCGTGTGGCCCTAATGCTGCTTATAGCCATGCCAGACACACAGCTCTGAAGCTGCACAAACTGTGGTCTGCCATTCGGGTGTCCAATTATCCAAGAAATAGTGGAAATGCCAACCTGCATTGAACAGAGCTTCTCCCCCACAGTGTGGGCCGTATGGTATTGAAGGTATGAGAAATCAAAAAACATGATCCTCACAGTGCTGCCCTGCGTATCCAAATGGGAGTCGGCTCTGTTCAGCAGGTAGATGACAGCATCATCGACTCCGTTGTGCTCCTGGTAGGCAGACTGCAGGGGATCGAAGGCTGATCTGACCAGGGGTTGGATGTGAGCCAGGACCAGCCGCTCTAGGATCTTCATGATGTATGAAACATAGAAACATCGAAACATAGAAAATAGGTGCAGGAGTAGGCCATTCAGCCCTTCAAGCCTGCACCACCATTCAGTATGATCATGGCTGATCATCCAACTCAGAACCCTGTACCTGCCTTCTCTCCATACCCCCTGATCCCTTTAGCCACAAGGGCCATATCTAACTCCCTCTTAAATATAGCCAATGAACTGGCCTCAACTGTTTCCTGTGGCAGAGAATTCCACAGATTCACCACTCCCTGTGTGAAGAAGTTTTTCCTCATCTCGGTCCTTTATCCTTAAACTGTGACCCCTCGTTCTGGACTTCCCCAACATCGGGAACAATCTTCCTGCATCTAGCCTGTCCAATCCCTTTAAAATTATATACGTTTCAATAAGATCCCCCCTCAATCTTCTAAATTCCAGCGAGTATAAGCCTAGTCAATCCAGTCTTTCATCATAAGTCCTGCCATCTGCCACATGCACCTGTAAGTGGTCAGGGCCACTGGGCAGTAGTTATTCAAGACTTTTGGTTGGCCCTTCTTGGGTACTGGGACCGCACATGATGTTTTCCACACAGTTGGGACCCTTTCTAGACTGAAACTCAGATTGAGAATGGACTGTTCAGAATAATCCTTCAGGACCTTGGAGTTCACACCATCCAGACCCAATGCTTTATATATATATATTTAAATTAAATAAGTAGTGCAAAAAAATAATGAGTATACCTTCAGGCTCCTGTACCTCCTTCCCGATGAGAAATGTGCATGTCCTAGGAGATTGGGGCGGGGTGCGTCATAATGAAGGATGCAGCCTTTTTGAGGCATTGCTCCTTGAAGGTGTCCTGGACACAATAGAGTCCAACTGCTCATGATGAAGCCGAATGAATTTACAATGTTCTACAGCTTATTTCGAGCCTGTGCAGTAGCCCCGCCCCCTCCCACATACCAGACAGCGATGTATCCAGTTGGAATGCTCTCCGTGGTATATCAATAGAAATTTGCTAGTGTCTTTGGTGACATACCAAATGTCCTCCAACTCCTAATGAAATATAAGCGCCTTTGTGCCTCCTTTGTAGCTGCATTGATATGTTGGGCCCAATTCTGATCCCTTTATGAGGACTGGTGTATGTTTCCTCATCTTAATGCCTTCTGAAATCCACAATCAGTTCTTTGGTCTTACTGACGTTGCGGGCAAGGTTGCTGCTGCAACAGGCTTAAATAGCCGATGTATCTCATTCCTGTGCACCTTCTTGCCACCATCTGAAATTCTGCCAACAATAGTTGTCTCTAATAAAGTGTCTAATCATCATGTCTTATGGCTGCACCAAATAAAGTGGCCGTTTGCCTACCTCAGCGATAATAACCCTGATTCTGATTCTGACTCTGAAATTGCCCAACCTTAAGGATGTTCTCAAAGCCTCCTTGACATTCAACTTCTGCACCAGCCCATGGGAATCCCTGACTGCACAAAATGGAGAGAGAGCATCTAAAAAGGCACTGAACTCCTGTATCTCGACAGGAAAAGCCACGTGCAAGCAAACAGGAGAGTACAACTTCGCAGCTCCACCGTCACCCACCCTATTAAACGGCACCCGCCCTACTTTTGGCAAAACCTGCAGATCTTATTCGTTAAGTATAGAGATTAGCTTTATTTGTCATATGTACATTAAAACATACAGTGAAATATGCCATTTGTGACAACAGCCGGCATAGTTTGAACATGTACTGGGGCAGCCCACGAGTGTCACCACGTTTCCGGCGCCAACGTAGCAAGCCCATAACATACTAACCCTAAGCTGTACATCTGTACTGAGAATGAGGCTGAGTCTGTGGACCTGCTCCGGGCTTCGTGTCCATATTGTGTCCATCCATCTGATTGATGGCTTTCCTCTCTTCCGCTCTCCTTTCACCTTGCCGAGCATGATATCCTTTTCCAGGGAGCTGTTTCTTCACATGATGTGCCCAAAGTACAATAGGCAAAGTCTTGTCATTCGGGGTCTCCAGAGAGAGACTCAGTTTGATCTTGCTGAGGACCGATTCATTTGTTCTGTGAGAGATCCACGAGATGTGTAGTATTTTTCTCCAGCACCACAGTTCAAAGTCATCGATACGCTGCCTATCCTTCTCCTTTACCGTCCAACTTTCGCATCCATACAAAGTTGATGAGAACACCATCACCTACACAAGTTGAACCTTTGTAAATTGAGATAGATTCTTGTTCTAGAGGATCTTCTCTAAATCCTTCATGGCTGCTCTGCCAAAGGTGATTCTTCATTGCATTACTCGATTGCTTACTGCGTCAGAGTTAATCATTGATCCAAGTAAGTTGAAACTGTCAACCGCTTCAATTTTCTCTCCAACGAGATTGAAATTGGTTGTGCTGCCAGCAGTCATAATCTTAGTCTTTTTCAGGCTAAGGTGCGGACCCATCTTGAGGCTACGTTCCTTGGTGCTGGTTAGTAGTTGCTTCAAGTTTGCAACCAGTATTGTTGTGTCAAACTTCTCTGCACATACTTTATTAATAAATATACTTTGGACTTTAAACTTTGAACTTTTGAACTTCTGAACGTGGCAGAAAACTAGAGCATCTGGATGAAACCCATACAGTCACAAGAAGAATGTACAAAGCTTGTTACAGACAGTGGTGGGAATTGAACCATGATCACCGATTGCTGGTACTAGCTACTACGTAACTGTGCCACCCCATAAAACTACAGAAATCTTGGTTTAAGACCAAGAATCAGAATCAGAATCAGATTTAATGTCTGGATAAAGCATTCAATATGTTGTTAAATTTGTTAACTTAATTTCAGCAGTACAATGAAATGCATGATAAATAAATATAGACAAAAAACTGAGTTACATTAAGTATTTATGTATGTCTATTAAAGCATTAAGTTCAAATAAGTAATGCGAAAAACAGAATTAAAAAAGTAGTGATGTCAATTTGGAAATCGGATGGCAGAGGGGAAAAAACTGTTCCTGCATGGCTGAGGTTTTGCCTTTAGGCCTCTGTACCTCCTTCCCAATGGTAAGAGTGTGAATTGGGCATGCCACAGGTGGTGGGGACCCTTACTGATGGACACGCCTTCCTAAGGCACCGTCATAGATACTACAGAGAGACTTACTCTACAATAAGCCAGTGCAATCCGAAGAAAATATCAGAATAAGCAGCCTGCCACGTCATGCATGAATGTTTGAGATCAGGATTTAGTACAATTGTATCTAGACAGGTAAATATTCCACTCACAAGTTCATTAACCCAGTCAGAAACAAAAGCCTCTGTTGGTGAACCTCTGGCAGTGGCTTATAATGCCTTTGTTAATATACAAGATGACAGGAATTTAATGATTACTTTTTGTAATAATTCTGCATCTCTGATCTTAGTAAACAGAGAAGAAGGGCTTTGTAACGATCCGCTGTTGGTTTCGGAGCCATCCGCATTCCAGGGCAAGTCGTCCACCATCAGCTACAAAATTGCACAGCTCCCAAGTTTAGCTGAATTATTTATCAGACCATCTAAATACCCCTTTCAAAGTGTCAGGCAGACTGCTGTTAAAGACAAATTGGCACACATATCTAAGTGCTGCTGCAGCAGAAATTAGTACCCACAAAACACAGATCAAAATGCATTGAATGCATAATGCTGAAGAATAGTTAAAAGCCAAGAAATAAAATGCTCTCCTGTGCTACCCTGCAACAAAGTTTTGCTGAAAGTTAAGTGCTTTTATACACATCGCAAAATCATTCAAGGATTTAAACTTCCAACCAGGAGAAAAAATCTTCAGCCTTTAGTAATTGCCTCTCCTGCCAGTCCAGATCTCGTTAATGTCTCTTAGATTATTGACAATCTGAAATTTTCAACCATGTTTCTCTCTCTGTGCAATGCTAATGTTAACTGTGATTCTATCTCTTCAGGAATTGTTGAAGCGTCGAAGAAGCTGAGCCAGCCTGGAGAATCACGCCATCTTTCCGTAAGAATAAGCCAGGCAGTGACGTTCCCTGTTTCTTTATCTGTAACCTCTTTTTTCTGACACCTTTTAACTCTTTATGGAAACCATGATTGAATCTAGTTTCCACCATCCTTTCCAACTGTGTTGCTCAAAATGGAGGAAGAGCATCTGAGGTATGGTATGGTATGGTATGGTATAGTATGGGAGCAGCAGAACATTGGACTGGAAGTCCCTGAAAAAGACAGTGAGAATGGCTGAGAGGATCATAGGGGACTCCTTCCTATCTGTTGGGGACTTTTATCAGCAGGGCTGTGTACACTGGACCCTAAGTATTATTAAGGATCCCACCCATCCATCCAACATCCTCTGTGACTTTTGTGACAAAATACCAAGTTATCAGAAGATTGAGGCCGATAAGAAATACAATGGGGGAACATTCAGAAATGTTAATGGGAAAGGAGAGAGATTAACGAAAGGAGACACAGTTCCGAGTATTGTCAGACGGGTTGCTTTGAACCCGAACTGTTTGAAGTTTGAGGAACAAGCGATACCCCAGCAGGGGGATAAAAGGAACAGGTTCGCTAAGGCAAGCGACACACCAAGACACCATGAGATAACGAGACCCTGGAAAAGCGGTGTGCCCCCACAAGTTGATGGGAGTTTTGGAGGTCTGGTCGCGGGACCAACCATAGACGCACAGGGTGAGAAGGTACGATCGGCGGGAACCTGGTGTGTGTGTCCACCCTTGCCTGGGTGCCGGGTTCACCATGGAAGAACGATTGTATCTGGAACGGAGGGGTCACAGTCGGTGACCTCAGAAGACATTAAAAAGGGCTCGCGCCGAAAGCTAACTGCGAAGAACAAAGGTCGGTCTGAATCCAATTTGCATATTCATTCTCTCTCCCCAACGGCACAACAGCGATTACTGCGAACTGAACTAAACTGAACTGAACTCTGTGTCACTTGAGACTGATCATTTTACCCCTAGACTGCGATAGAGCTTGATTGAACCTATTATCCTAGTTCTGTGTACATGTGTGTTTTATCATTGCTAACCTGTTGTGTTTATATCCTTACGTGTAGAGTACTGTGTTACTTATTTCTTTAATAAAACTTTCTTAGTTCCAGTAATCCAGACTCCAACTAAGTGGTCCATTTCTGCTGGTTTGGCAACCCAGTTATGGGGTACGTAACACTTTCTACCTTAAGGCAGGAGATTCAAAAGCATAAAGACATGGACAGTTGGGATGGGAAACAGCTTCTTTCCCTCAGGCTTCTGAATTAAGATTATGAGGACACTTAGTCCTCTTTTACTGTCATTTAGAAATGCATGCATACATTAAGAAATGATACAATGTTCCTCCAGAGTGATATCACAGAAAAACAGGACAAACCAAAGACTAACACTGACAGAACCACGTAATTATAACATATAGCTACAGCAGTGCAAAGCAATACCATAATTTGATAAAGAACAGACCATGGGCACGGTAAAAAAAAGTCTCAAAGTCCCGAGTCGATCGACTCCCAAGTCCCCAATAGTAGGTGGCAAAGGGACAAACTCCCTGCCATAAACCTCCAGACACCAACAACTAACGATTCCTTGGAAGCACCTAACCTCAGCTGACTCTGAGTCCATCCGTCCGACAACTTTGAGCCTCCAGTCAGCCCCTCCGATACAGCCTCCCGAGCGCCATCCTCTGCCGAGTGCCTTCGACCTCGCCCCAGCCGCCGAAACAAGCAAAGCCGAGGATTCAGGGCCTTCTGCTCAGGAGATTCCGGTTACCACACAGTAGCAGCGGCAGCGAAGCGGGCATTTCAGAAGTTTCTCCAGATGTTCCTCCGCACTCTCACGTCTGTCTCCATCAAATCAGAATTGTGCACGGTCCCCTACCTGACAAATAACTGACATCAGCAGTGAAGTGCTGCGTCGCGCCGCCATCTTCTCCTCCTCTCGGAGGAGTCAGTCAATGAATTCCCTGCCACATCGCATTTGTAGTGTCACCGGTTAATTTGTTCTGTAGCTGACAATATTTAATTTATTCAGTTTACTTTGTTTATTCATGCATAATTCGTTTGTAGAGTTAATTCTTATATTCCTTAGTTATCATGTGTTACATGTGTGCTTTACACCATGGTTTAGAGAAACGATGTCTCGTTTGACGGTATACATGTATATATGACAATAAACTTGACTTGCCAACATTGAGGTCAGCATGAAGGCTACGTACAATCAGAATCAGGATTAGTAGCATGTTAATTAGCCCTGTCCTATCTGTCATGAAATTTGTTGTTTTGTGACAGTAGCATAGTGCAAAGCCATGAAATAGCCATAGATAACAAAATTAATAAATAGTGCAAAGAAAGGAACAACTTCACAAACTACCCCCACACCCCAGCCGATTAAGCAGCTCCTTTTTCTCTTGTGGCTGATCCCACACCAGACCTTACAATCACCTCAGAACTTAGAGAATTTTGAGTGGAAACCTTACTTTCAATGACATTAAAGCTTGCTGTGTAATTAAAAAATGAATGTTGTCATATTCAGTTTTTACCAAACATGCTAAATCTGTGTCTTCTACTTCATAGTTATTTACTATTTGGCACAGGTCCTCCATTCACCTTGCCTAGAGCCTTCATGGTTTCAGACAGTGAAATATCCCTCAACCTTCTCTTCTCCATTGAGAAAAATCCCATCATTTCTAATCATTCATGCTCTTCCTTTTAATGAAATCATGACTCCAGAGCAAAAGCCCTTCCTTTCACTCTGACTTTCCACCTCAAGTGAGAGATTTTTATTTTTCAGCCTGACTTGTTAACTGATCTACTCAGTTTTCAGCTGAAGTGTTACTTTTGGACAAACAGGGAAAAGTAAAACCTCTCAATATGTGGATAACGGAAAACAGTGAAAGCTTGGGTTTAATTTCAGTACAATGTTCTCAACTGCAGGTTTGGACAGGCTTGTAAATCACTTGTACAGTTTATGTCATCAATTGAACATTTTGATTAGATTACAGCTTGTAATCACTCCAGGGTATCCATTATTTTATATGGAAATCATATGAAAGCCTATTAGATTACAACCTGCAAATTACTTCCAGAAAAGATTTATGCTCGGAATAATTTCTGTATAAAGACTTTTGGGAAAAAAATACACTTCATCGACTGAAAACCAATTGATGGGTTTTTCTCAATTGGAACAAAAGTTGACAGTCACATAGAAGCAATAATAAAAGATTCCCCTAGAGCACTTTCTAGTACTGTGACCAAAAATGTTGTGGTCGTACATAAAATACAAAGGCAGATAACTAAAATTTTCAAACATTTATGTCTAAAAGACAATTTTGAAGGAGGAAAGAGGCATTCAAAAGCAAAAGCATTTGGGAATTAATTCCTGAGTTTCAGATCTTAGCAATGGATATCACAATCACCAGGAATGGAATAACCAAATCAGGAAGGCAGAAGAGAGAAAGTGCAGCCATTTTGGAAAGATGTAGGCTTCCCAGCATCATTCCTTCTGTTGGATTTGTCTGGCCCATGAGGTAGGAGGTATCCAGGATGATGGAGGAGTTCACATATTGTCTGTAAGGTATAGTAATGAGATTATGACTATATCAGGCAGTCATTTGATTTGTTGAAGGGGACTCCTCTCCCAATTTAGAAACCAGTTCCCAGATGAGGGAGGTTTTATAAGCTCGACTAAGCTGGGAGAGACTTGTGTGGTAACAATATTTAGTCTTTCCAATATTCATTGGCGCGACTCTTGTTCATGCAAAATTCAGCATCTGGCATGCCAGGCAATAAGTTAAAGATGGTGGAAAAGGATGGAAATTGCTCCTGAGATTAGACGAGTTGAAGAAGTACTCAGAAAAAAACTCTGATGCAGCATTTACGGGTGATCGGCTGAGTGACAACATGCATATAGGAAATAGGAAGAGATCACGGATAGATCCGGAGAAAATGAGCAACTCCTGGAAGAGAAGACATTGTAGGTGATTCCCTGTTCACGCTCAGAATGCAACCATGTGACTGTATCCAAACCTACCAGAGAGCAGTGAAGACACATTCCAGAATGAAGCTGAGTTCAAACATGACAAAGAGAACCTCAACCGAAAAAATACTAAATGATTTGAGTATCCTTATCTCTAAAAGGTACAGAAATTCAAAGCTTTATTGTCCATCATATAAATACCAGGGGTGATTGATAAATTCGTGGCCTAGGGTAGAAGGGGATGAGTTATTAACTTCAAACTTTATGCATTTTCACTCAAAGAGTTGAACTGCATGTGCATGTAATGAGAGCTGTATAACTTATCTCCTTCTACTTTAGGCCATGAACTTATCAATCACCCCTAATAAATTTCTGCTCATCTCTGTGTGTTGCATCCCTGACTACTTATCCTGATCTTCTCAGCTCCAGCTATGGGAAGCAGTCTCTCAGCTTCCATCCTCTGAATCATGAGAGCACGTCTCAGTCTGGTGAAACCATGGTAGTAGATTAGTGCAGCAGTAACTGCTACTACCTCAGAGCTGCAGGGGTCCAGCTTCGATCCTAACCTCGGGGACGCTCTGTGTGCGATTTAGTATATTCTCTTCTTGGCCGTGTGGGCTTTTGCTCAGTGCTTTGGTTTCTTCCCATATTCCAAAGATGTGCTGCTAGTTTAAATGTAAGTTATCCCTTAGCAGAGGGCAAAGTCAGGTGAAAAAAAACAAATCCAAAAGGTACTGAGGGACAGGTATGAGAGCTAATGGTTGCAGCAGCACAGGGAAATAAAAAGAGGCAAAAAAGGGCTGATGGAATAGATCTGTAGGGGACAGGCATGTGCCAGTAGATCTAATGGGCTCTTTCTGTACCGTTATAAAGTAAGGTAAAAATCTAAGCTTCACTGAGTCATGGTGCCCAGATTCCAAAATTAAATAGAATACAACAAATCAGCAAAGCAATATCACCCCTCCCCTCAGCCCTACTATCTTACAATCTTGGTCATTCTTCCATATTCTTGTTTTCTAATCCCTTTTCAATAAATGCCAGCACGCTACTTGCTTTCCTAATTGCCTGTGTGTTGACTTTGTGCTCAGCATGATGTGTGTCTCAGCACAACACTAGAATAGGCTCAAACCTACACTGAATCAATGCTTTTTGACTCAGATCTCCCACTTAGTGGTGAAAGCCATCCCATGTGTGAAACGGTTATCACTGCCAACAAGGGCATTGTATATCAATATAATATTTGACAAAAGGAAGCTGAGGTAAGCCTGACTCCTAATAAAAAATAATAGTACATTGAAAGGGACTATAAGTAATATCCCTTTATTGTTCTTCCAATCATGTTAACTAGCTCAAATAGATCACTCTTAATTTACGTTCAGGGTAATATATTCAAAGGTGATATTGTACATCATCGCCTCTTTCTTTAACCCTTACAGATCTGGTGCATTTGTATCTGTTCAAAACCAAAATACACTCTCTGAGACATGGTAGCCATGTAGATATATGGGCACAATGTCTCAGAAAGTGTACTTCGTCGATATGCAGATTGGCTGTAGAAATGCAGATGTATAACCATAGTTCTGTACAGATGCATTGTAAGAAACATTCCATTGTATTTTATCCTTCTTGGGGAAATAGTCTACATTATCATATCCTTTCTCACTTTGTTGTACCTGTCCAGTGTTTTATGCAGATAGACCCAAGCGATCTCCATTTGCTTACACTTTTGCACTTCCCACCACTTAGGAATGCTGCATCTTATCTTACTTTGGCCTAATGTACATTAGACAGAGTTTCATTTGCTCAACCCATCTGTTGAAGTCATCATGCTTGCATCTATACTCTTTGCTAGGGCTCCTAACTCAATTTGGTCAGCAAATACACTGTAAATCCGCATCTCTTGAAATCCTTGTCAAAGTCATTATAAATGCAGGAAGAGCTGAGGTCAGAGGCAGATCCTTTGAGACAATACAAGTTCATGTCCATTGTCCTCCCCTGTCTCCATCCTCCTGACCAATTCCTCATCCCGGCTGGAGGATGAAGTTTAGGTCTGAAGGCTAGGTTTGTTAAATGTGCACAAGATTTCTATTCATCTCCCAGCACACCCTTCATGGAAATCTTATATTAGATCGGGAGGTGATGCTGTCCAGAAAGTTCTTTGAAAGCCAAGTTTGAGGCACAAATCTCATGGTTGCAGCTGTTTTAATAGATGCTGTAGAGCAGGTCAAATAGGATTGTCCTGTACCAGCAATCAAGGTAAATGGAGAAGTAACAAAAGGATGCAAACACGAGGAAATCGGCAGATGCTGGAAGTTCAAGCAACACACATAAAAATTGCTGGTGAATGCAGCAGGCCAGGCAGCATCTCTAGGAAGAGGTACAGTTGACGTTTCAGGCCGAGACCCTTCGTCAGGACAAACTGAAGGAAGAGAAAGTAAGAGATTTGAAAGTGGGAGGAGGAGGGGGAGATCCAAAATGATAGGAGAAGACGGGAGGGGGAGGGATGGAGCCAAGAGCTGGACAGGTGATTGGCAAAAGGGGATACGAGAGGATCATGGGACAGGAGGCCTAGGGAGAAAAAGAAGGGGGAGGGGGAAACCCAGAGGATGGGCAAGGAGATGAACAGAGGGAGAAAAAGGGAGAGAGAGAGAGAGAGAGAGAGAGAGAGAGAGAAATATATATAATAATAATAAATAAATAAAGGATGGGGTACGAAGGGGAGGTGGGGCATTAACAGAAGTTAGAGAAGTCAGTGTTCATGTCATCAGGTTGGAGGCTACCCAGACGGAATATAAGGTGGTGTTCCTCCAACCTGAGTGTGGCTTCATCTTGACAGTAGAGAAGGCCGTGGATAGACATATTAGAATGGGAATGGGACGTGGAATTAAAATGTGTGGCCACTAGGAGATCCTGCTTTCTCTGGCAGACAGAGCGTAGGTCTTCAGCGAAACGGTCTCCCAGTCTGCGTCAGGTCTCGCCAATATATAGAAGGCCACATCGGGAGAACCGGACGCAGTATATCACTCCAGCCGGCTCATAGGTGAAGTGTCGCCTCACCTGGAAGGACTGTCTGGGGCCCTGAATGGTGGTGAGGCAGGAAGTGTAAGGGCATTTGTAGCACTTTTTCCGTTTACAAGGATAAGTGCCAGGAGGGAGATTGGTGGGAAGGGATGGGGGGGACGAATGGACAAGGGAGTCACATAGGGAGCGATCCCTGCGGAAAGCAGGGGTAGGGGAGATGTGCTTAGTGCTGGGATCCCGTTGGAGGTGGTGGAAGTTACAGAGAATTATATGTTGGACCTGGAGGCTGGTGGGGTGGTAGGTGAGGACAAGGGGAACTCTATCCTAGTGGGGTGGTGGGAGGATGGGGTGAGAGCTGATGTGCGTGAAATGGGAGAGATGCGTTTGAGAGCAGAGTTGTTGATGGAGGAAGGGAAGCCCCTTTCTTTAAAAAAAGGAGGACATCTCCTTCGTCCTGGAATGAAAAGCCTCATCCTGTGAGCAGATGCGGCGGAGACGGAGGAATTGCGAGAAGGGGATGGTATTTTTAAGGAAATCACTTTTATACTGTGACTTAGTCCTGAATCGGGTTAGATTAGAAACCTGCTAACTGCTACTGACCAGTACGGCTTTATAGATGGAGAAACTACAGGACTATAGAACAGAATGTGGTGCAAGTTACTAGAAGTTTATGGACCAGCAGGTGATTATACAAACATACAGGCAAGCATAATGAAAGCTAATGCCACTGGGAAAAACACAATAAAAGATGCAATCTGGACCCTAAACCAACACTTGGCAAAGTTACTTGAAGCCAAGTAATCTGTGTTTCTAAGAGAAGTCCATCTGTTTAATAAATACTTTGGGAGAAGTCCATGTAGCAGAATTAATCCCTTTGATTTTTTTCATTAGATGTGTTGGTTTGTCTTTTACCTCTGCTTTGAAGACTGGTAAAAATAATTCCTCTTCCTCGTTTGGCAGCTCATTTCATTTGTAATATTATCATCAATTTTTTAGAAATTCCTCTTTGCATTTGACTTATAAAACAAGGTATTTCTTCCCTTTTGTTGCTATTGTCATATTGCATAGTTTTCAAGATCTATAGTCCTCCTTGTGTCCTCTATCCATTATGGATTCTCAACTGTTTTATTCATTATAGACATATTTAAGAACAACCGTCTTCCATTCTCATCTTGTTATATGCTAAATGATTTCCTTGAATAAAACACGACATTCATCCTGACTTCAGGTTTGCACAGTGTCTTTCCATTAGTATTTTTCACACACTAGTTACGATTGCTCTAGGTCTCTTCAGATCCAGCAGAGAATTTAATCACTATTTGGTAAACACTCACTCATTTTTAGGCCATTAACTGAGCCTGGTTCAATATTCAACAATCAATTTGGAAAAAAAGCTTCTCCTCTTGGCTGATCGTAATATATATTTCAGTTGAAAGCTATCTTAAATGTCAGAGAAATTCATTGCCTTTTCATTCTTGTTGTATATGAAAAGTAAACCTTCATTAAGAACAGTTTGCTTTTTGCCACCTGTTTCTCAAATCTTTGAATTAAAACGTTCTGACACTTCTTGCTGCTAGCCAGAGACACAGGCAATTTCCATCATAATTACATATTTAGTTGGACAGTTTGATAAAACTAGAAGTTGTCCAACAACAGGAACGTTGGTTATATTATCAGATAAATGTTTTTGCAAGGGTCTGCAGCTTCAAGCTTCTACAGTGAATGAGATTAAACGTTTTGGGACTCGGTCTGTATCTGATCTAGTTGTTGTAAGAAGACAGTCTGGGGTGCAGAGAAGAAGGACAAAGAAAGGGAAGGGGGAGTTGATGACAAGGGTCCAGTCATCTGCTGGGGGATGTGAACATGAGGCTGCCAGGGCCTGAAGAGCGGAACAATGGGGATGTGTTGCACTGAAGTGGGGTGGATGGGAATAGATTGCAGAAGGGATCAGGTGGGACGATCTGAGGGAGAGATGTCACAGAAGGCACTCCTTGAGCCTGAAGAAGACTGTGTCCCCTTGTTCTAGAGTCAGGTTCCTCAGTCAGGGGAAACCTCCCTGTAGCCAGCTTGTTGAAGTTGTATGATGAATTTTGTGTGATATCTCCTTTCATTCTTCTCAACTCTGTACAATAAGACCACCTCACCATGAAACTGAGGAGCAGAATTAGGCCACTCAGCTCATCGATTCTGCTCTGCCATTCCATCATGGCTGATTTATTAATCCCCTCAATCCCATTCTCCTGCCTTCTCCCAGTAACCTTACGAATCAAGAACCTACCAACCTCCACTTTAAATATACGCAATGACTTGTCCTCCACAGACAGTGTCTCTGGGAATGAATTCCACAGACTCAGCTCTCTATAGCTGAAGAAATTCCTCCTCATCTCTGTTCTAAAGAGGCACCATCTACTAACTTCTGATGCATTTTCTTGCAGACATTTACAGGAAAATAAAGAAATAAAATAGAATTTATGAAGAACTATACTTAAGTAAAGACTGACAAACACCGAGCGTGCAAAAGAACACAAAATGAGCAAAAAGGATACTGGGAACATAAGTTGTAGAGTCTTTGAAAGGGAGCCCATAGGTAATGGAACCATTTTCAGAGTTGAGTTGAGGTGAGTGGAGTTATCCATGCCCAATCAGGAGCCTGATGGTTGCATCTTAATACCTCTTCCTGAACCTTGTGATGTGTAACTTAAGACTCTTGTACCTCCTGCCCAAAACAAGAGAAACTGAGCCAGTTTAAAAAAAGGATCATGTTGCTGCATGTGTCAGAGAGGCGTTGGAGGAATCGGTGCATGAAGGAGGTGTGCAGTCTAACAGACAGTGATCCTGTTAGTCACTTTTCTTGTGATCACAAGAACCTGTTGGACATTGTTACTGTAGAATGCTGCAAGCCCGATTCACTGACTGGATGGCAGACGGCAGGGGCGGACTGCGAGGGAGGTGCATGGCCTCGGTTGTAGCAAGGACTAGGCCTCAAGCCATGGTGTCGCCTGTTTACAGCCTCCCAGGAGAGAGGTGTCAGAGTCGGTGCACTTCACTGGAGGTGGTGTCCAAGCTTGAGTCAGTGCTGCCCCCCAGTGTTTGCTCAGCAGAAGACAAGCTGTATTGCAGTTGAGGGCAGATTACTGCAGCATTCATGGACTCAGGGTCTTGGTCTATATTTTTTGTGTGACTATTTTACTGATATCTTATATGTATTTTCTACCTTATATGTGCTTGCTACCTTAAATGTGCTATATGTCCCTTGTGCTGTTTGTGACTACTGTGTTTTGCCCCTTGGCCCTGGAGTAACACTGTCATTTGGCTGTATTCATGTACGGCTGAATGACAATTAAACTTAAACTTGAAAGTAATGACAGACAGAAAAGGCCAGATCTTTTACAGACTGACAAAAACAGTGAGCTTTTGGAGAACTTGACAATGAGTCCAGAATGTTGCAATGTATTCATAAGACTATAGGACATAAGATAAGAATTAGGCCTTTCAGCCCATCGAGTCTGCTCTTCCATTTGATTATGGCTGATCCAGTTCTTCTGCCCTCTATTCTGAGGCTGTGCCCTCCGGTCCTAGAGACCTCCACTATAGGAAACATCCTCTCCCCACCCACTCAGTCCAAGTCTTTCAACATCAGATAAGTTGCAATGAGATCCCCTCCCTTATTCTTCTAATTTCCAGTGAGTACAGGCCCAGAGCCATCAAATGCTCCACCCTTTACTTGTCATCTATTACTACCTATCTATCAGGCTCCAATCATACCGGTGCCCAAGAAGAATGTGGTAACCTGCCTCACTGACTGTCACCAAATGGCACTTACTGGCACTGAAGTGTTTTGAGAGGCTGGTGTTGAAGCAGATCAGCTCCTGTCTGAGGGGCAACTTGGATCCACTCCAATTCAACTACCGAAGCAACTGGTCTACAGCAGATGCTATCTCGTTGGCTCTTCACACAACCCTGGAGCACCTAGGCAACAAAGATGCATACAACAGGAGGCTCTTTATTGATTACAGTTCAGCTTTTAATGCCATCATCCCCTCAAAATTAATCAGTAAACTTCAAGATCTGAGCCCCAATGCCCCCCTTCTGCACTGGGTCCTGGATGACAGCATCGAGAGAGAGAGAGACCATTCAAACGCAGGGGCCTGCCCTCAGGAGCTGTGAGTGAGAGGGAGAGAGAGAGAGAGACCATTCAAACGCAGGGGCCTGCCCTCAGGAGCTGTGAGCGAGAGGGAGAGAGAGAGAGAGACCATTCAAATGCAGGGGCCTGCCCTCAGGAGCTGTGAACGAGAGGGAGAGAGAGAGAGAGAGAGAGAGACCATTCAAATGCAGGGGCCTGCCCTCAGGAGCTGTGAGTGAGAGGGGGAGAGAGAGAGAGAGAGAGAGAGAGAGAGAGAGACTGAAGCACCTTCAATTACTCCAAAAGACTGAGGTTTGGTAAAATACTGAAAGGCTTTTATTCGCTGTACAATACAACCTCCACAGTGAGTGTCTGCCCCCGGACTGAGGGGGAGGGGCAAGGCGAGCACCTTTATACAGGACTCTCTGGGAGGAGCCACAGGGGCAGTCAGCAGAGGTTTGTGTCCAGACAGGTAACCGAGTTACAACATATATACATGGTATACCACATTCACCCCTCCTTTTTTTTAAAAAGAGTCCCGCGGGGTGAAGTGACTGACAATATTTACAAGAAGTATATTTACAGGTTAAGTCTATCAGGCGGTCGAGTCCGTCGCTTTGATCTACGTAGCACCGGCGATGGCGGTTGTGCTGGCTCTGGCCTGACTTCAGGTGCCAGCACGTTAGGTGTCGGTAATCCCTCGTGCGTGTGCGTCGCACCCGGTATGGGAGTGTCGTGTGGTGTCTGTATAGGGTTTGGGGAGCATGGTGTTTTGTAGGTACATACATTGGTGGGTACGGGGTCAATAGTCACCACGGAGTGTTCAGGGTAGGGGCCCGGAGCTCCTGCGGGTGCCAGGTCACGGATGCAGACCGTGTCCTCCCGCCCATCAGGTAAAACCACGTAGGCATACTGGGGGTTCGCATGAAGTAAGTGAACCCTCTCGACTATCGGGGAGTATTTATTGCTCCTCACATGTTTCCGAAGCAGCACTGGCCCCGGGGACGTCAGCCAAGCTGGGAAAAGGAAAGAGCCGCTCATGCGGGGTGGCATCGGTGGCTGTGCATAACAGGGAGCGGATGGAGTGGAGTGCCTCGGGAAGGACCTCCTGCCAGCGGGAGACCGGCAGTCCCTTTGACCAGAGGGCTAAGAGTGTGGCTTTCCACACTGTGCCATTCTCCTTCTCTACCTGTCCATTCCCCCGGGAATTATAGCTCGTGGTCCTACTGGTTGCAATTCCCCTAGCCAGTAGATATTGGCGCAGCTCATCACTCATAAACGAGGACCCTCTGTCACTGTGGATATAGCATGGGTATCCGAACAGGGTGAAGAGCTTGCGCAGGGCTTTTATAACTGACGTGGTAGTGGTGTCGGGGCAGGGGATGGCGAAGGGGAACTGCGAGTACTTGTCAATTACGTTAAGAAAGTACACATTGCGGTCGGTGGAGGGAAGGGGGTCCTTAAAGTCAACACTCAGTCGCTCAAAGGGGCGGGTGGCCTTGATGAGTGGTGCCTTTTCGGGTCGGTAGAAGTGCGGTTTGCACTCTGCGCAGACTTGACAGTCCCTGATCATTATCCTGATCTCCTCAAGGGAGTAAGGCAGGCTCCGGGCTTTCACGAAGTGGAAAAGCCGGGTGACTCCCGGGTGGCAAAGATCTACATGTAGGGTGTATAGCCGGTCGATCTGCGCACTGGCACATGTTCCCCGGGATAGGGCATCGGAGGGCTCGTTGAGCTTCCCAGGCCTGTACATGATGTCATAGTTGTAGGTGGAGAGTTCGATTCTCCACCTCAGAATTTTATCATTTTTGATTTTGCTCCGCTGCTGATTATTAAACATGAAACGCGACTGAGCGCTGGTCAGTTAGCAGGGTGAACCTTTTGCCGGCAAGATAGTGCCTCCAGTGCCTTATAGCTTCCACTATGGCCTGGGCCTCTTTCTCTACCGCAGAGTGCCGAATTTCAGGGCCTTGAAGGGTACGGGAGAAGAACGTCACTGGTCTTCCTGCCTGGTTGTGGGTAGTAGTCAGTGCAAAGTCGGAGGCGTCACTCTCTATTGGAAGGGAGTGGCCTCATCCACTGCATGCATTGCTGCTTTGGCAATGTCCCCTTTTATGCGGTTGAAGGCCGCGTGGGCCTCGGCAGAGAGGGGGAATGTGGTGGACTTGACCAGGGGGTGGGCCTTGTCTGCATAGTTAGAGACCCATTGGGCGTAATATGAAAAGAAGCCCAGGCACCTTTTGAGGGCTCTGAGGGTATTGGGAAGAGGGAGTTCCAACAGGGGGTGCATTCGGTCAGGGTCAGAGCCAATGACTCCATTCTCCACGACACACCCAAGGATAGCAAGTCGGGTGGTCCCAAATACACACTTGTCCTTGTTATAGGTAAGGTTGAAAGATTTGGCCGCTTGGAGAAATTTTTGTTGTCGTGATCCTGCTGGTCGTGACCGCAGATGGTGATGTTATCCAGATATGGGAACGTGGCCTTCAGTTGGCACTGGTCCACCATCCGGTCCATTGCCCTCTGGAAGACAGATACACCATTCGTGACACCAAAGGGGACGCGCAGGAATTGATAAAGCCTGCCGTCCGCCTCGAAGGCAGTGTAAGGGCAGTCCTCCCAACGTATGGGGAGCTGATGGTAAGTGGATTTTAGGTCTATGGTCGAGTACACCTTGTACTGTGCTATCTGATTGACCATATCCGCGATGCGGGGTAGAGGGTAGGCGTCGAGCTGCGTGAACCTATTGATGGTCTGGCTATAGTTCACGACCATCCTATTCTTCTCCCCATTCCGAACAACCACCACCTGCACCCTCCAAGGACTTGTGCTTGCCTCAATGAGCCCCTCCCTGAGCAGCCGCTGCACCTCCGACTTAATGAAAGCTCTGTCCTCCGCGCTGTACCTCCTGCTTTTAGTTGCCACAGGTTTACAGTTGGGGGTCAGGTTGGTGAACAGCGGTGGGGGAGGGATCCTGAGGGTGGAGAGGCCGCAAGTGGTGTCGGTAGTGTGGCAGTTGGCATGATGTTGGGTGGGATGCGTGGGTCGGTGTGTGTGTGTGGTCAGTAGCGGGGTACGTGACATATCTCTACAAAACAGGGGATTTATGACAGTAATTGGCGGGAGGGGCCCATCATACTTCATTGTCACGCTTTTCAGGTGGTTCTGGAAGTCCAACCCCAACAGCACAGGGGCACACAGTTGAGGCAAGACCAGTAACGTAAAGTCCCGATATTTTGTGCCCTGCACCACTAGTGTCGCTACACAACCCCCCTGGATGTCTGTTGTATGCGACCCGGAGGCCATGGTGATCCTCCGACTTACCGGCCGTATCATGAGTCCACAATGCTGCACCGTGTCCGGGTGGATAAAACTCTCCGTGCTGCCTGTGTCAAACAGGCAGCTTGTCCTGTGCCCCTCCACCAGGATGGCCATCATTGACCTTGTGAGCTGCTGGGGAGCGCTTTGGTCGAGGGTCACGGAAGTCAGGGTGGGGTCGCTGTCTTGGTCCAGCGTGGTGGGGTGCCCCGTGAGCACCCGTTGGCCGTAGGCGGTGGGAGGTGGCGCCGACCAAGATGGCCACCCCCATGTCTCGCACGTGGTGGTGGCGTGCAGGGAAGATGGTGACCCCCACGTCTTGCACGCGGCGCTGCTCGATCCCGCTCGCGGTTTTGACTTACAGACCTTGGCGAAGTGGCCCTTCTTTCCGCAGCTGGAGCAGGTAGCTTGTCGGGCCGGGCAGCGTTTCCGGGGGTGCTTCTCCAGTCCGCAGAAGTAGCATTTCGCGGACTCACGACTGGCGGCAGCCGAGGTCGATTCGCCGGCAGGTTGCGGGGTCTGCGGCACCCACGAGGCCATCGGGGGATTGCGTGCCTGGAGAGCCTCGGAGTTATGCAGAGCGGCCACCAGCGTGTCAGCCAGCTCGATCGCCGAACTTAAGGTAAGATCGGCTTTTTCCAGCAGCCGCTGGCGCACGTACACTGACCTGGTCCCCGTGACGAAGGCGTCCCTCACTAGGAGTTCTGCATGCTGCGCCGCCGTCAGCTCCTGGCAATTGCAGACTCGCACGAGTGTCTGTAGGGCCCGGACGAACTCAGCACTCGATTCCCCGGGGCGTTGTTGCCGTGTCGCTAAACGGTGCCGAGCATAGACGCTGTTTATCGGCCGCAGGTATTGTCTTTTGAGTGCGTTCATCGCGCCGTCGTAGTCCGGCTGGTCTCTGATCAGCGAATAGACCCGTGGACTGACCCTGGAGAGTAGAACTCTGCGCTTCGCTACGGGGTCGGTCGCTTTAATCTCCTCTAGATACGCTTCGAAGCAGGCCAGCCAGAGTTCGAAAGCGTTTCCAGCTTCAGGTGTTTGCGGATTGAAGTCTAATTTTTCTGGTCTCAGGGACTGTTCCATGTCTTAAAACGTACAGCGAATAAAATTGAAGCACCTTCAATTACTCCAAAAGACTGAGGTTTGGTAAAATACTGAAAGGCTTTTATTCGCTGTACAATACGACCTCCACAGTGAGTGTCTGCCCCCGGACTGAGGGGGAGGGGCAAGGCGAACACCTTTATACAGGACTCTGTGGGAGGAGCCACAGGGGCAGTCAGCAGAGGTGTGTGTCCAGACAGGTAACTGAGTTACAACATATATACATGGTTTACCACAGAGACCATTCAAACGCAGGGGCCTGCTCTCAGGAGCTGTGAGCAAGAGGGAGAGCGAGAGAGAGAGAGAGACCATTCAAACGCAGGGGCCTACCCTCAGAAGCTGTGAGCGAGAGGGAGAGAGAGAGAGAGAGACCATTCAAACGCAGGGGCCTACCCTCAGAAGCTGTGAGCGAGAGGGAGAGAGAGAGACAATTCAAACACAGGGGCCTGCCCTCAGGAGCTGTGAGCGAGAGGGGGAGAGAGACAGAGAGAGAGAGAGAGACAGAGAGAGAGAGAGAGACGGTCACACACAATCACTTTCCTTTGGCAGATGCAATCGAGTGGCTGCTGGACTGGGCTTAAAACTCGCTCGCCTTCTGCATTTGCCTCTATGTTGTCAATCGCTGTGTAGGTCACAGGCTCCAACAGTACCAGCACCTCATTTAAAAGATAAAGAAGACATAAAAGAAACGAAATAAACAGGTGCTGTCCCATTGGCTCTTCACACAAGGCTACAGTTCAGCATTTGATGCCATCATCTCTTCAAAGTTAATCAGTAAACCTCAGTTTCCTGGACTATCTGAAGAATGTTGCTCATAGAAGTGTTGTTTGCTAGAACCATTTTAACTCTGCTCATAACAATTCCACATCTTCTGATCATATGTCACTTTATTCTAAGAATTCAATTTCATTTTTTACTAAAAGACCTACCCCACCCACGCTGCTTACCTGCCTGTCCTGTCGACAATGTGTATCCTTAGATGTTAAGCACCCAGCTATAATATTCTTTCAGCTAGGACACATTAATGCTCACATTTACATATAACAACTTCAGTCCAGTATTCATCATCCTTTTCAGTTTTGTCCCACTGTTGCATTTTAACTCATTCAACTGACTGTAATTTAGTCCTATCATTTGCCTGTCCTTCCTGACAGTCTCAGTACACACTGCCTCTACTTGTCTACCAACTGTCCCACCCTCAGCCCTATCACTCAGTTTCCCATCCCCCTGCCAAATTAGTTTAAATCCTCCAAAACAGTTGTAGCAAATCTGCCCGCAATGACAGTATATTGGACCCCTCTGGTTCAGGTGTAACCTGTCACTTCTGTACAGGCTCTACATTCCCCAGAAGAGATCCCAATGATCCCTTAACCTGAAGATCTGAAGCCCTGCCCCGTGCACCAGTTCTTCAGCCATGCATTCATCTGCCAAATCATCCTATTCTTGCTCTCATTAACACATGGCATAAGCAGCAATCCAGAGGTTACTCCCCTGGAAGTCTGCTTTCCAGCTTTCGACCTAGATCCCGAATTCTTCCTTCAGGATCTCCTCCCTTTTCCTACCTATGTTACTGGACCCAATATACTTTATACTTTATTGTCGCCAAACAATTGGTACTAGAACGTACAATCATCACAACGATATTTGATTCTGCGCTTCCCACTCCCTGGATTACAAATATTAAATATTAAAAATAGTAAAAATTAGTAAATATTAAAAATTTAAATTATAAATCATAAATAGAAAATAGTAAAATGGAAAGTAAGGTAGTGCAAAAAAAACCGAGAGGCAGGTCCGGATATTTGGAGGGTACGGCCCAGATCCGGGTCAGGATCCGTTCAGCAGTCTTATCACAGTTGGAAAGAAGCTGTTCCCAAATCTGGCCGTACGAGTCTTCAAGCTTCTGAGCCTTCTCCCGGAGGGAAGAGGGACGAAAAGTGTGTTGGCTGGGTGAGTCATGTCCTTGATTATCCTGGCAGCACTGCTCCAACAGCGTGTGGTGTAAAGTGAGTCCAAGGACGGAAGATTGGTTTGTGTGATGTGCTGCGCCGTGTTCATGATCTTCTGCAGCTTCTCTCAGTCTTGGACAGGACAACTTCCATACCAGGTTGTGATGCACCCAAGAAGAATGCTTTCTACGGGGCATCTATAAAAATTAGTGAGGGTTTTAGGGAACAGGTCAAATTTCTTTAGTTTTCTCAGGAAATAAAGGCACTGTTGGGCCTTCTTGGCAGTGGACTCTGCTTGGTTGGACCAAGACCTCTGGCTGCTCACCCTCCCTCTTTAGAATGCCATGGACCTCATCCGAGACATCCCTAACCCTGGCACCTGGGAGGTAATATATCACCCGGATGTCTGTATTCATGTCCATAGAATCTTGAGTTTACTTAGAAACCATAGAAACCATAGAAACTACAGCACAGAAACAGGCCTTTTGGCCCTTCTTGGCTGTGCCGAACCATTTTCTGCCTAGTTCCACTGACCTGCACACGGACCATATCCCTCCTTACACCTCCCATCCATGTATCTGTCCAATTTATTCTTAAATTTTAAAAAAGAACCCGCATTTACCACCTCTTCTGGCAGCTCATTCCATACTCCCACCACCCTCTGTGTGAAGAAGCCCCCCCTAATGTTCCCTTTAAACTTTTCCCCCCTCACCCTTAACCCATGTCCTCTGTTTTTTTTCTCCCCTTGCCTCAGTGGAAAAAACTTGCTTGCATTCACTCTATCTATACCCATCATAATTTTATATACCTCTATTAAATCTCCCCTCATTTTTCTACGCTCCAGGGAATAAAGTCCTAACCTATTCAACCTTTCTCTGTAACTGAGTTTCTCAAGTCCTGGCAACATCCTTGTAAACCTTCTCTGCACTCTTTCAACCTTATTTATATCCTTCCTGTAATTTGGTGACCAAAACTGAACACAATACTCCAGATTCGGTCTCACCAATGCCTTATACAACCTCATCATAACATTCCAGCTCTTATATTCAATACTTTGATTAATAAAGGCCAATGTACCAAAAGCTCTCTTTACGACCCTATCTACTTGTGACGCCACTTTTGGGGAATTTTGTATCTGTATTCCCAGATCCCTCTGTTCTATCGCACTCCTCAGTGCCTTACCATTAACCCTGTATGTTCTACCTTGGTTTGTCCTTCCAATGTGCAATACCTCACACTTGTCTGTATTAAACTCCTTCTGCCATTTTTCCACCCATTTTTCCAGCTGGTCCAAGTCCCTCTGCAGGCTTTGAAAACCTTCCTCACTGTCTACTACACCTCCAATCTTTGTATCATCAGCAAATTTGCTGATCCAATTTACCACATTATCATCCAGATCATTGATATAGATGACAAATAGCAATGGACCCAGCACTGATCCCTGTGGCACACCACTAGTCACAGGCCTCCACTCAGAGAAGCAATTCTCTACCACCACTCTTTGGCTTCTTCCATTGAGCCAATGTCTAATCCAATTTACCACCTCTCCATGTATACCTAGCGACTGAATTTTCCTAACTAACCTCCCATGCGGGACCTTGTCAAAGGCCTTACTGAAATCCATGTAGACAATATCCACTGCCTTCCCTTCATCCACTTTCCTGGTAACCTCCTCGAAAAACTCCAATAATTTGGTCAAACATGACCAGCCACGCACAAAGCCATGTTGACTCTCCCTAATAAGTCCCAGTCTATCCAAATGCTTGTAGATTCTGTTTCTTAGCACTCCCTCCAATAGATACTACCGACGTTAAACTCACTGGCCTATAATTTCCCGGATTACTTTTCGATCCTTTTTTAAACAACGGAACAACATGAGCCACTCTCCAGTCCTCCGGGACCTCACCCGTAGACAGCGACATTTTAAATATTTCTGCCAGGGCCCCGGCAATTTCAACACTAGTCTCCTTCAAGGTCCGAGGGAACACTCTGTCAGGTCCCGGGGATTTATCCACTTTAATTTTCCTCAAGACAGCAAGCACCTCCTCCCTTTCAATCTGTACAGTTTCCATGATCTCACTGCTTGATTCCCTCAATTCCATAGACTTCATGCCAGTTTCCTTAGTAAATACAGACGCAAAAAACCTATTTAAGATCTCCCCCATTTCCTTTGGTTCCGTACATAGCCGACCACTTTGATCTTCAAGAGGACCAATTTTATCCCTTACAATCCTTTTGCTCTTAATATACCTGTAAAAGCTCTTTGGATTATCCTTCACTTTGACTGCCAAGGCAACCTCATGTCTTTATCCCAGTTTGTTCATCCCAGTTTGGCAAAAGAATAAATCAAGGAAGGTAGTGCACCCGTGGCTGACAAGGGAAATTAGGAATAGTATCAATTCCAAAGAAGAAGCATACAAATTAGCCAGAAAAAGTGGCTCAGCTGAGGACTGGGAGAAATTCAGAGTTCAGCAGAGGAGGGCAAAGGGCTTAATTAGGAAGGGGAAAAAAGATTATGAGAGAAAACTGGCAGGGAACATAAAAACTGACTGTAAAAGCTTTTATAGGTATGTAAAAAGGAAAAGACTGGTAAAGACAAATGTAGGTCCCCTACAGACAGAAACAGGTAAATTGATTATGGGGAGCAAGGACATGGCAGACCAATTGAATAATTACTTTGGTTCTGTCTTCACTAAGGAGGACATAAATAATCTTCCAGAAATAGTAGGGGGCAGAGGGTCCAGTGAGATGGAGGAACTGAGCGAAATATATGTTAGTAGGGAAGTGGTGTTAGGTAAATTGAAGGGATTAAGGGCAGATAAATCCCCAGGCCCAGATGGTCTGCATCCCAGAGTGCTTAAGGAAGTAGCCCAAGAAATAGTGGATGCATTAGTGATAATTTTTCAAAACTCGTTAGATTCTGGACTGGTTCCTGAGGATTGGAGGGTGGCTAATGTAACCCCACTTTTTAAAAAAGAAGGGAGAGAGAAACTGGGGAATTATAGACCGGTTAGCCTAACATCGGTGGTGGGGAAACTGCTGGAGTCAGTTATCAAGGATGTGATAACAGCACATTTGGAAAGCGGTGAAATCATCGGACAAAGTCAGCATGGATTTGTGAAAGGAAAATCATGTCTGGCGAATCTCAGAATTTTTTGAGGATGTAACTAGTGGAGTGGATAGGGGAGAACCAGTGGATGTGGTATATTTGGATTTTCAAAAGGCTTTTGACAAGGTCCCACACAGGAGATTAGTGTGCAAACTTAAAGCACACGGTATTGGGGGTAAGGTATTGATGTGGATAGAGAATTGGTTAGCAGACAGGAAGCAAAGAGTGGGAATAAACGGGACCTTTTCAGAATGGCAGGTAGTGACTATTGGGGTACCGCAAGGCTCAGTGCTGGGACCCCAGCTGTTTACAATATATATTAATGACTTGGATGAGGGAATTAAATGCAGCATCTCCAAGTTTGCGGATGACACGAAGCTAGGTGGCAGTGTTAGCTGTGAGGCGGATGCTAAGAGGATGCAGAGTGACTTGGATAGGTTGGGTGAGTGGGCAAATTCATGGCAGATGCAATTTAATGTGGATAAATGTGAAGTTATCCACTTTGGTGGCAAAAATAGGAAAACAGATTATTATCTGAATGGTGGCCGATTAGGAAAAGGGGAGGTGCAACGAGACCTGGGTGTCATTATACACCAGTCATTGAAAGTGGGCATGCAGGTACAGCAGGCGGTGAAAAAGGCGAATGGTATGCTGGCACTTATAGCGAGAGGATTCGAGCACAGGAGCAGGGAGGTACTACTGCAGTTGTACAAGGCCTTGGTGAGACCACACCTGGAGTATTGTGTGCAGTTTTGGTCCCCTAATCTAAGGAAAGACATCCTTGCCATAGAGGGAGTACAAAGAAGGTTCACCAGATTGACTCCTGGGATGGCAGGACTTTCATATGAAGAAAGACTGGATGAACTGGGCTTGTACTCGTTGGAATTTAGAAGATTGAGGGGGGGATCTGATTGAAACATATAAAATCCTAAAGGGATTGGACAGGCTAGATGCAGGAAGATTGTTCCCGATGTTGGGGAAGTCCAGAACGAGGGGTCACAGTTTGAGGATAAAGGGGAAGCCTTTTAGGACCGAGATTAGGAAAAACTTCTTCACACAGAGAGTGGTGAATCTGTGGAATTCTCTGCCACAGGAAACAGTTGAGGCCAGTTCATTGGCTATATTTAAGAGGGAGTTAGATATGGCCCTTGTAGCTAAAGGGATCAGGGGGTATGGAGGGAAGGCTGGGGCAGGGTTCTGAATTATTATGATCAGCCATGATCATAATAAATGGCGGTGCAGGTTCGAAGGGCTGAATGGCCTACTCCTGCACCTATTTTCTATGTTTCTATGTTTCTATGTTTCTTTTAGCCCTCCTGATTACTTTCTTAAGTATTTTCTTGCACTTCTTATTCTCCTCAAGCACCTGATTTACTCCCTATTTCCTATACATTTCATACAACTCACTCTTCTTCCTTATCAGAGTTGCAATATCCCTTGAGAACCAAGGTTCCTTATTCCTATTCAATTTGCCTTTTATCTTGACAGGAACATACAAACTCTGCACTCTCAATATTTCCCCTTTGAAGGCTTCCCACCTACCAATCACATCTTTGCCAGAGAACAACCTGTACCAATCCACACTTTTTAGATCCTTTCTCATTTCTTCAAATTTGGCCTTCTTCCAGTTCAGAACCTCAACCCTAGGACCAGATCTGTCCTTGTCCATGATCAAATTGAAACTAATGGTGTTATGATCACTGGAACCAAAGTGCTCCCCTACACAGACTTCCGTCACTTGTCCTAACTCGTTTCCTAACAGGAGATCCAATATTGCGTCCCCTCTAGTTGGTCCCTCTATATATTGATTTAGAAAACTTTCCTGAACACATTTTACAAACCCTAAACCATCTAGACCCCTAACAGTATGTGAGTCCCAATCAGTGTATGGAAAATTAAAATCCCCTACCACCACAACTTTATGTTTCCTGCAGTTGCCTGCTATCTCTCTGCAGATTTGCTCTTCCAAGTCTCGTTGATTATTGGGTGGTCTGTAATACAATCCCACTAATGTGGCTATACCTTTCCTGTTTCTCAGCTCCACCCATAAGGACTCAGTAGACAAGCCCTCTAATCTGTCCTGCCTGAGCACTGCTGTAATATTTTCCCTAACAAGCAATGCCACTCCCCCACCTTTCATTCCTCTGCCTCGATCACATCTGAAACATTGGAACCCTGGAATATTAAGCTGCCAGTCCTGCCCCTCCTGTAGCCAAGTTTCACTAATTGCTATAACATCATAATTCCACGTGTCAATCCACGCCCTCAACCCATCCGCCTTCCCTGCAATACTCCTAGCATTGAAATATATTCACCTCAGAAGATTTTTACCACCACTCACAACCTTTCTATCAGCGGATTTGCTTGAACTTTCAATATCATTTATTTTCACCCCAGCCACACTGTCAGCTCTGGCACTCTGGTTCCCATCCCCCTGCAAATCTAGTTTAAAGCCTCTCCAATAGCACTAACAAACCTTCCTGAAAGGATATTCGTCCCCCTGTAGTTCAAGTGTAACCCATCTTTCTTGTACAGGTTCCACCTGCCCCAGAAGAGGTCCCAATGATCCTGAAATCTGAAACCCTGTCCCCTACACTAGTTCCTCAGCCACTTGTTCATCCTCCAGAGCATCCTATTCCTACCCTCACTGGCACGTAGCACAGAGATTACCACCCTTGAGGTCCTGCTTTTCAACTTCCTACCAAGCTCTCTATACTCACTCTCCAGGACCTCCTCACTCTTCCTTGCTATGTCATTGGTACCGATGTGCACCACGTCATCTGGCTGGTCACCCTCCCACTTCAGAATGTCATGCAAGCGATCAGAGACATCCTTGACCCTGGCACCCGGAGGGCAACAAACCATCCTGGATTCTCTTACTTCTCGAACTTTGGAATTCCCTATCACTACTGCACAGTTCTCTTCTTCCCCCTTCCCTTCTAAACTTCAGTGCCAGAGACTCTGTCACTGCAGCTTTGCTCTGGAGGATCATTTCCCCCAACAATATTCAAATCAGCATACTTATTACTGAGGGGAATAGCCACAGGGGGACTCTGCACTGGCTGCCCATTTCCCTTCCCTCTCCTGGCAGTTACCCAGGTACCTGCCGCCTGCAGCTCAGGGGTGACTACGTCCCAGTAGCTCCCATCTGTTATCTCTTCAGTTTCCCGTATGGACCAAATGCCATTCAACTGCAGCTCCAGACCCTTAACACTTTCTCTAAGGAACTGCAGCTCAGTGAACCTGGAGCAGATGTGGTTATCCAGGAGGCTGGAGATCTCCCAGAATTCCCACATCTCATGCAAAAAACATAACAGAGCCCCTGGCGTCATTCTCACTGCTCTAACTGTGTAATGAAAGATAAAGAATGAAGAATACAGAAGAAACTTACAAGATACATACCTTGCCCAATCCTGTTCTCACTGAAGCGTGATGAGCCAAAACCTCCCCACTCTATCACTTGACCACTTCAATAGTGGTCGCTCCGTTTGTCCCCTGCCTTACTTTTATTTGCCAATTGCTAATGAATTGCTTTTTGATCGAGCTACTGGAAAACACTGAAAGCCTGCAAATCCTCCTTTTTAAAATCTTACTCACTGCCCTGTAAGTTACCTCTTCTTTCTCAATTCAATTGGGCTGCCAAAAAAATGCTGAAAGCCCAAGAACGCTTCTTTTTTAAGTCTCATTCACGGACCTGTGAATTGTCTCCCCTCTTTCTCCTGATTTGTTTGGGCCACCGGAAAAATAAAATCCAGACAGAAGATGAGGTATTGTTCCTCAAACTTTCATCAGGCCTCATTGTAACATTGCAGGGCCCCACAGATAGAGGTTGGAGTGGACATGCTAAATAAAATGGTAGAAACCAAGTACTCTGGGTTGCTCCTGTAGACTGAATGCCAGCACTCTACAAAGTAGTTACCCAGTTTGCATTTGGATTCCCCAGTGGAGAGGAGGCCTCCTTGTGAACACCGGATGCAGTATGTTTGGATCACTGCTTCCACGAACAGTTGGAAAGGAAGAAGTGAGAAGACCAGTTTTGCATCTCCTGCTGTTGCTTGGGAAAGAGCAGGAAGACAGGAGTGATTGGTGGGGACAGATGAGAGGACTAGGAAGTTATGAAGGGGATAGTGCTGAAAGAGGAAGAGATGGGAGGAGTATATGTGTGTGGTGGAATCCTGTTGGAGCTGATAAGAAATCACAAGGGGTGATTTGTTGAGTTCGGATTCTGGTAGGGTGGAAGGTGAAGATTGGAAGAACTCTGCTGTTGCTCAGCCTTGGAGGAGAAGAGATGAGAGCAGAAGTGCAGCACATAGACAAAATGCACACAAGGACAATGTTAAGGTTAGAGGGGAAGCTACAGTTCAAGATCACCACAGAGAAATCTATGAGGAATTTCTCATTGTCAAAGGCAATGCAACGGACATAGATGAACTGAGAGAATGGAATGGAGTCCCTGCAGGAGGTAGGATGGGAGGAAGTATGGTCAAGAATGTGAGGCCCGTGGCCTTGCAATGGATGTCAATAGCCAAACCGTTCCCTGAGATGGAGAAGGAGAGAACCAAAAAAGGAGAAGACTCAGAGTGATCAAGTGAAGATGAGATTAAGGTGGAATTTGGCAGCAAAAGCGATGTTTTTTCAGTTATATATGAGGCCAGGAAGCAGCATCAATGCAGTTGTCAATGTACCTGAGACAGAGTTGAGGGAGTGATTGAGGAAGGACTGAAAGATGCGTTGTTGCCCATGGCCCACAGAATGTAGTGGTAACTCAGGCCTGTTGTTATACCTTTGATCTGAAGATGGAGCTGACGAAGTTTATCAATGTGTGGACAAGCTTAGCCAGGTTCTTTTACGCACAAACTCAAAGTTTAAAGTTCAAAATACATTTATTATCAAAGTACGTGTACTTTTTACACACTTGAGATTCGTCTCCTTACAGGCAGCCACCAAACAAAGGAACCCAATAGAACCCATTAAAAACAAAAAAAAGCCATCAAACACACACAATGTGCAATTCCTACAAACAATAAAAGCAAGCAAACGTCATCAGATCTGAAGTTTACAAAGCCAGGCATCACTGCAGCTGATCTAGAAGTCCAGCAGTTTCAGGTCACAGCCTCAATCCAGCACAGAGACAAGCAATCCCTGTGGAGCAGCAAGCCAAGGGAATCATCCCTCGCTTCCAACATCGACTCTGTGACTATTTAAATCTAGCCTGTCACTTAAATCATCCAAACTTCAGGTCATTCCTTGCTCTCTGCCACTTCAATACGTCCTCGGGCTTAGCTGCTTTGATTCGGCCAGCACTCGAACTTCCCAATTCAACTCGGCTCTTAAACTGATCAAACCTAGGATCTTTTCTTGACCACCTCACCTTGGTTCCGCTGCATCGAATTGTCTCCAGGTCCGCTCCAGCAACTCCGGTCTAGACGTGCTGCAACTGTCCTGCCTCTCTGGGACCCCACCCGCATTGTAAAAATTACAGGTCGCACAGGTGATTCAGCTCAACTCCACCAGGGAATCCCCAGGCTGCTGTCTGCAGTGATCGTTCACCATAAAAAGTGTGAAAAGCAAAGCATTTAGCTACTCTATTTGTTTAATTGGCCACCAGCAAGTAGTTACTGAACTTCAGCAGTACCATCTTAAACCAGAAGCTTGCTCCCAGATCACAGATGTGTTGCTTTGCTGCACACTCTTTGCATAGCAAGGCAAACAATCTCTTAATCACTTCTTTGGGCTGGGAATCATGCAGTTAATTATTGTGCCTTCATTATTGTCCTTTCTAAGAATGCATCACTCAGCACCGTCCAGGACTCTGGAAGGTGCAAGTCACCAATGGCACAGATGTAGCCGTACCCAAAGGAGACGAGCAATCTGTGACATCTGACCTCACAATTTACAACGGATAGAAAGCGATAATGAAAATGGATCTAAATTCTAATTTGCACATAATTTACATCTGAATGGACCAGATTTCAACACTGGACAGTCAATGAAACATTAATCAATTCTGGGTTTATATTATTTTGTTTCTCTGATGAGTTTTCCTGTTGTCATTTGTGTACTCAGTTTTATTTTTCCTGAAACATATTAAATGGTTTTTAAATGTATGATAAAATATTGCCAATTTTCAACTGAACTCTGATAAATGATGGCCCTAAATAACCAGAGATTGACTCATTTTAAAACTAATGATAGTGTACGGGGTCTTTCTTTTGTTACATTTAAAATGGCGATTTTGTTATGTTAATCCGGGGAATGCGGCTTTGTTGTGTTTTAACGCTGCAGAGAGTTTGCGCTAACAGTTTGTTTTACTTTAAAATGAGATACCAAGGTTCTATTAGCCAATGGGTGGTTATGTATCGTTTTGTTTTCGGATGCCATGCTGTATGATATGACTGTGGACTGAGTTTTGGCGGGGAGTCGGAGGAGAGACAAGGAGGACGGCGGACGTGCGGAGAGGCTCCGGTCGATCATTTCCGGTGGTCCCGAGCCGTGGGTCGACGGAATTCGGGTGGTCGTCTGACGTCGAACTGAGCTCCAACGGTAGCGCGCGAAGAACTTGGACTTTGATAAGTGGTGGCACCTTTTTTTTCCATTGCTTTCCTCTCTGTTTCAAATGCATATTAATGTCATAGAATTAGTAATATCTATAAAGTGTATTTGTTAAAATTTACTGGGTGTGCTGGCTGATGATTAATGTTTCTGATTGATTCGGGCGGCGACTGACCCTAAGGGGAGTGTTGAAGCAGGTGCTGGGTGGGATTTCCCCTAGACATACACAAGCCAATATAACGGAACGTTACAATAGTTAGAAGTGATTAGATGTCTTTTAAGGTTCTGTGGACAGAGGACAGCAGGACCACATCACAACTCATCCCACCCCCACCCACAGAACATAGAAGATAGAATAGCGCAGGAACAGCACCTTCAGCTCACAATGTGGTGCTGAACCAATTAAATTAGCAATCTAATGGCCAACTAAACTAATCTCTTCTGCCTACGCTATGTCCATATCCTTCCATTTTCCTCAATTAGATTATGAAGACACATAGTCCTCTTTTATTATCATTTAGTAATGCATGCATTAAGAAATGATACAATATTTCCTCCGGTGTGATATCACAAAACACAGGACAGACCAAGACTGAAAAAACTGACAAAACCACATAATTATAACGTATAGTTACAACAACGCAACAATATCATAACTTGATGAAGAAGTCCATGAGCACAGTAAAGTTCAAAGTCTCTCAAATGTCCCACGTCTCATGCAGACGGGAGAAGGAAGAAAAACTCTCCCTGCCATGCCGACCACAATCCGACCCTGAGTCATCCGAAAACTTTGATCTCTGATCAGCTCTCCGACACCGTGTACAGAGCGCCATCTCTGTCCGAACAATTCGACCTCCTTCTCGGTCGCCAAAAGCAGGCAAGGCCGGGGATTTTGAGGCCTACCCTCCGAAAGATTCCCGACCACACAGTAACGACAGCAGCGAACAAGCGTTTCAGAAATTTCTCCAGATGTTCCTCTGTATTTTCACGTCCATTCTCCATCAAATCAGAATTGTCCACGGCCCCTATTTAACAGATACAATATCATTTTTCACCGGAGGGCTGCGCACGCGCAGGTGCACTGCCATCTTCTCCTCCTGTATTCATGTACCTATCTAAACTTCCCTTAAACGTCAAAGGTTAATTTTACTGTCAAAGTATGCATGTAGAATGCAATACAACTCTGATATTCATCTTCTCCAGATAGCCATGAAATACAACCAAAAAAAAACATGGAAGTCACTGAAAGAAAACACATCAAATCCCCCTGAACAAAAAAAAAGAAAGAAAAACTTGCCAACCCCAAACCTTCTAACACATACCTCTCACAAAAAACTAACAGATCGACCGCCAGGAAAACAGCAGCTAGAACATCAAAAACCCCAAACCCCCAACCCTCTCTCTCGCAAAAAAACAGTGACAATAACATCAGAATCTTGACTCCCCTACCCCACAAAATGAATGTCCCTAATGTCTCTGCCTCTAGTACCAGCCTAGGTAGCACAAACCACGCACCTACCACTCTCTGTGTAAAAAAACTTACCCCCCACTTTTCCTTTGAACTTACCCCTTCTCACCTTACATGCATGCACTCTAGTATTAGACATTTTGACCCTGGGGAAAAGTACTGTCTACTCTAACTGTGCCTCTCATACTCTCCAATAAACTTACATCACATCTTCCTTCAGCCTCTGCCGGTCCAGAGAAAACAATCTATGTTTGTCCAACCTCACATTACAGCACATGCCCTCTAATCCAGGCAACACCCTGGTAAACCTCTTCTGCACCATCCCCATAGCCTTGTCATCCTTCTTACAATGGGGTGACCAGAACAGGAAGCATAAATCGGGAACAGATGTTCTCAGGGAAATGTATGGAAGAAATGTGGCAAATGTTCAGGGGATATTTGTGTTGAGTTCTCCATAGGTACATTCCAATGAGACAGGGAAAGGATGGTAGGGTACAGGAACTGTGGTGTACAAAGACTGTTGTAAATCTAGTTAAGAAGAAAAGAAGAGCTTACGAAAGGTTCAAAAAACTAGGTAATAATAGAGATCCAGAAGGTTATAAGGCTAGCAGGAAGGAGCTTAAGAATGAAATTAGCAGAGTCAGAAGGAGCCATGAGAAGGCCTTGGCAGACAGGATTAAGGAAAACCCCAAGGTATTCTACAAGCATGTGAAGAGCAAGAGGATAAGACATAAAAGAATAGGACTAATCAAGTGTGACAAACGTGTGTATGGAACCGGAGGCGATAGCAGAGGTTCTTAATGCGTACTTTGCTTCAGTATTCACTACAGAAAAGGATCTTGACAATTGTGGGATGACTTACAGTTGTCTGAAAAGCCTGAGCATGTAAATATTAAGAAAGAGGATGTGCTGGAGATTTGGAAAGCATCAAGTTGGATAAGTCACCGGGACCGGATGAGATGTACCCGAGGCAACTGTGAGAGGCGAGGGAGGAGATTGCTGAGCCTCTGGTGATGATCTTTGCATCATCAATGAGGACGGGAGAGGTTCCGGAGGATTGGAGGGTTGCGGATGTTGTTCCATTATTCAAGAAACGGAGTAGAGATAGCCAGGGAAATTATAGACCAGTGAGTCTTACTTCAGTTGTTGATAAGTTGATGGTGAAGATCCTGCGAGGCAGGATTTATGAACATTTGGAGAGATATAATATGATCAGGAATAGTCAGCATGGCTTTGTCAAAGACAGGTCGTGCCTTACAAGCCTGATTGAATTTTTTAAGGATGTGACTAAACACATTGATGAACGTAGAGCAGTAGATGTAGTGTATATGGATTTCAGCAAAACATTTGACAAGGTACCCCATGCAAGGCTTATTGAGAAAGTAAGGAGGCATGGGATCCAAGGGGACATTGTTTTGTGGATCCAGAACTGACCTAGCCCACAGAAGGCAAAGTGTGGTTGTAGAAGGGTCATATTCTGCATGGAAGTCAGTTACCTGTGATATGCCTCAGGGATCTGCTCTGTGACCCCTACTCTTTGTGATTTTTATAAATTACCTGGATGAGGAAGTGGAGGGATGAGTTAGTAAATTTGCAGATGACACAAAGGTAGGGGGTGTTGTGGACAGTGGGTGGAGGTCTGTCAGAGGTTACAGTGGGACATTGATAGGATGCAAAACTGGGCTGAGAAGTGGCAGATGGAGTTCAACCCAGATAAGTGTAAGGTGGTTCATTTTGGTAGGTCAAATATGATGACAGGATATAATATTAATGGTAAGACTCTTGGCAGTGAGGAGGATCAAAGAGATCTTAGGGTCTGAGTCCATAGGACACTCAAAGCTGCTGTGCAGGTTGACTCAGTGGTTAAGAAGGCATACAGTGCTTTGGACTTCATCATTCGTGGGATTGAGTTTAAGAGCCGAGAGGTAATGTTACAGCTATATAGGACCCTGGTCAGACCCCACTTGGAGTACTGTGCTCAGTTCTGGTCACCTCACTATAGGAAGGATGTGGGGGATACCATAGAAAGGGTGCAGATTTACAAGGATGTTGCCTGGATTGGGGCGCATGTCAATGTTGAATCAGCCTTATTTCCTTGGAGCGACGGAGGATGAGAGCTGACCTGATAGAGGTGTATAAGATGATGAGAGGCATTGATCACGTGGATAGTCAGAGGACTTTTCCCAGGGCTGGAATGGCTAGCACGAGAGGGCACAGTTTTAATGTGCTTGGAAGTAGGTACAGAGGAGATGTCAGGGGTAAGTCAACCCAGAGAGTGGTGAGTGCGTGGAATGGGCTGCCGGTGACAGTGGTGGAGGCAGATACGATAGGGTCTTTTAAGAGGCTCCTGGACATGTATATGGAGCTCAGAAAAATAGAGGGCTATGGGTAACCCTGAGTAATTTCTAAAGTAAGGACATGTTCTGCACAGCTTTGTGGGCCGAAGGGCCTGTATTGTGCTGTAGGTTTTCTATGTTTCTATGTTTCTACTCCAGATGCAGCTTAACTAGGGTTTTATAAAGCTGCAGCATAACTTCCTGGCTTTTGAACTCAGTGCCTCGATAAAGGCAAACTTTCCATATACCTTTTTAGCTATTCTATCCATCTGCGTAGCCACTTTCTGGGACCTATGAACTTGGAATCTAAGATCCCTCTGCTCACCATCACTGTTAAGTGTCTTGCCTTTGATCTCATTACATTTGACCTACCAAGGTGAAATACTTCAGCAATCAGAGATCTTCAACCAGAATAAGTCCATTTGACCACTACCCTCCGACTTCTATGGGTAAGCAAGTTCAGAATCCAATTCACCTTGGATCGCATGCATCCTAATCTTCTGGATGAACCTCCCATGAGGGACCTTGTCAAATGCTAAACTAAAATCCATGTGGACAACATCCACACCTTTACCTTCATCACCTTGTCAAAAAACTCAAGCCACAAGCTGCCCTGCACAAAACCATGCTGGCTCTTTCTGTTCAGTCCATTATTTTCCAAATGCTCATAAATACTGTTGCTAAGAATTCTTTCCAATAACTTCCCAATGGTGATGTGAGACTCGCCAATCTATAGTTTCCGGGATTTTTACTGGTTCCCATCTCGAATAATGGAACAACATTATTGCTGCTACTATCCAGTCCTCCAGAACTTCATTTCTGGCTAGAGAAGACATGTAGAAATTGGTCAAGGCCCCAGGATTCTCTTTTCTTGCCTCTCTCAATAACCTGAAGTATATCCCATCATCCACCTTAATGCTTTTTAAGATTCCCAACACTACCTCCTCCTTTACCTCAAAATATCCAAGCATGTCAATATTCTCCCAATCCTCCACGTTCTCCTTGGTAAGTACTGATGTAAGGTACTCATTTAGGACCTCATCCACATCCACCACATCAAAACAGGTGATCCCCTGCCCCCCCCAACCCCCGCTTCTCCTTGAGTGGTCCTACCCTCTGACTAGTTATCTCCTTTCTCTTGATGTATGTACAGAATGACTTAGGAATTTATTTAATCTTACTTGTCATGCCCCCTCTTTGCTTCCCTAATACCCTTCTTGAGTGCTTTTCACCAATGGCGTATGCTGCCATCACAGAGAGTTTCCATGATTTCTTTGCTCTAAGATGATGCTTAATCCTCTTCTTAGAACTTGTTGGAGATAGAGAGATTCCTATTAAATTCCACCATGACCTTTAGACACAGAGGCAATAAGGATTGCCCATTGTCCTGACTCATGACTAAGTCTGACCAAAAGTAACTGGTCATGCTAATGTGTGGTGGGTCATTTTTCAAGGTATAAGACCGACATTGTGATCATATCTACTCAGCCTTGAGAAGATGGGGGTGAGCAGGTAAGGAACTCATGATTGGAGGGAGGAGGAGAATTCAGGGTGGAAGAAAGGAGTCAACAGGCACTGTTCAGCATTTCTAGATAAACCCCTGGGTTGGAGAATTAGTGAGACTGAAATTCAAGGTCTTGTGTTTGTGGGTTCCATCATCGGCAAGGCTGGAGGTTGAAACTTGTGATTGGTGTGTCCTGGGATTGATGCTGAAAAATGAGGTCCGAGGGTCGAATCATAAGTCTGGAATTTGAGGCCTGTTGGCCGGAGTTGAGCCTGTGAGTCTCTGAGAGTGCATTGGGGCAGTCAAAGCCTAATGTCTGTCGGCCTGAGTCCATGTCTGCTGCAGGCCTATCCTGGGGCTAAAGGACTAGGGTGTGTGGATGGGAGGGAGTAGTGAGGTTCATTTTTGCTGTTGTTGTTGTTTGTTGCTTGTTGTGTTCTGCGTTAATCTGCTGAGCATTGTGGGCAAGCTATGTTGGTGCCAAAATGTGTGGCGACTCTTGTGGGCTGCCCCCAGCACAACCTCGGCTGTGTTGGTTGTTAAGTCAAATTACACATTTCGTTGTATGTTTCAATGTACGTGGCTCCCGATGGAGATGGTCAGTAACTGGATTGGCACGTTCAGACCCGGGCCGGTGGCGGTCTGACCCACCTCTGCAGTCACCCTTTACGGAAGGATTGTTCTTCACGTATGCAGATGAAAAGGTGTTTCCAATATTCTGAGATTTAGGTGATTATTGTACTGAACTTTATATTGGTTTCCTTCAGTTTTATGGTGCTTTCTTTCCCGTGGCCGATTGGTGGGTGATCCATTAATTTTTTCATATGCAAGAGGGGGGAGTTGGGTGTTTACTGGTACTGTGGCTGTCCTTTATCCGCAAGTGAAGGGGTTGGGAAGTGTTACTCTCACAGCTTTTTACTGCGAGTGAGGGGGTCAGGGAGTGTTATACAGCTCTTTTCTGCAAGTGAAGGGGTCAGAGACTGTAAATATTGCTGTTCTTTTGCTGCGGATGAGGTGGGTATTTTGAGGTCTGCAAGTTTCCTTTTTTATGCCAATGGGGGGGGGGCAGGTGGGAGTTGATTTCTTTCTTTCATCCACACCCAAGGTCTTTCTATATTTAGTGGCTATCTGGAGTAAACAAATATCATGCATAAGTGCATACTTTGAAAATAAAATGAACCTTTAAGCCTTTGACAAATAAACTTGAATCTTCATTCTTGGTCTCCTGATGCACCTGATATGAAAGACCTCCCTAGCTCCTCTGTAGACTGAGGCATTGTTTCAAAATGGTGGCTGAATGGAATTTGACAAAGTGCTGTCATATCAGCTTTGATCAAAGTTCAAAGTTCAAGGTGAAGTTATTATCAAAGTACATACTGTATACATCACCACATAATACTCTGAGTTTCATTTCCTTGTGGGCATTCACAGTAAATACAAAGAAACACAACAGAATCAATGAAAAACCACACACAACAAAGCCGGTTGAATAACCAAAGTGAAAAGGACAACAAACTACGCAAATACAAAAAAGGTAATATTATTATTATTATTATCATGTATTGGATAATATGACAACACTGGCCTTTGGCAACAGGAGGCAGAGTTTGGAGAACATCAATCGGTGTAAAATTAGTCACGTCCACCCCCCTCCCCCCATTGCAGAAACAAATCCAGACATATTTGAACCCAAATAAAACATGGAATTTCACAAGAGCTGGAAAGAAACCAACCTAAAGAGCACGACAATACTACACTAGAAAATAATGAAGATGAAACCCATCAAAGCACTGAGGAAAATACAATTATTTCAACTGTTTCACAATGGAACTTTAACAGCAACAATACAGTTCCAGGGCTTCCGCAGACTGCTGATGATGAAGCTGAACTTACAGACTTCTCAGCAATATTTTATTGCCACAACATTTAGGAAAACTTGAAACATTTGAAGAACTACACCCAATAACATTAATGGCAGTGCAGCGCAATGGCTCCAAAATAGAGTCAATCACTAATAGAAACTCAAAACTGAGTAATGAAATGAGAAAACCAAAATGGCAGAAGAGATTAATTAAACAAAATCGAAACCTTAAGAGTAGAAATAGTCCATCTAATGGAGAATTAAAAGGATAACCTGAACAAGAAAGTTAAGAGAAAAGCTAAGGAAATAATAGGTCAATACAAGAAATGATCAACCTAACAAAAATACTGTAGAGTTTATAGATACATTAAATCAAAAGCTTGGTGCATACAAAGCCAGACTAAATAGATACATGAAATGCACTAGATGAAGAAAACGGAAAGATCAGTTCAGAAACAATGATATAGGACATTGAAACTAAATTCATTGCACCAAATTGTCACCAGCCTTAGCAGAGAATTATCAACAAACAGAGGGATGATTAACTTTTGGTCAAATATCTGGTCAAACAGGGTGATGTACTATCAAGAAGCTAACTGGATTAGGGAGAAAAAAGAATGCATGCATTCAATTGAATAAATATAAATACCTGAAGTTACAATGGATATGCTGAAAGAGGTTATAAAAATACCGACAACTGGAAAGGTACTGACAGTGATAATATTCATAATTATTGGTGTAAAAATTTATTTGCCTTCATCATACCTATTAATGTATATCAAAAATTTTCTTAATAATATTGAAAATGCTTGGATTTTTGACATAAGGTAAAACATATCTCTTACCTAAAGGGGAAATCACAAAAGATCCATTAAAATATTCTCTTATTACTTGTTTACAAGTTATATACCAAATTATAACATCATGTATCTTGTAATTAATCACCACTTAGATAACCACAAGACACTTACTGAAGAGCAGAAAGGATGCCATAGAGGCATGAAAGGAAGTAAAGAGCAACTGATAATAAACTTTGTAATTCTATATCAAGCCCAGTGGAAAAGTAGAAATCTTTCATGTTGCTATATTGACTCCCAAAATGCACGTAACTCTGTCCCACACTGCTGGCTACTAGAAGTCATTAATATGTACAAACTACACCCAATACTTGTGAAATTCCTTCAACACCTGACGAAGCATTTGCGTACTGTGAAAACTCTATCCATTAAACACCAAAATGGAACAACCACCTTTACCAAAATAAACCAAGGCATTTTCCAAGGCGACTCTCTAAATTCACTATGGTTCTGTCTAGCTTTAAACCTGCTCTCTAATTTATTGAATCGGACAAAAATTGGGTGTCAATTCAGAAACAGCAAATTGAGCTATACCATAACACACCTTCTATACATGGATGATTGAAAATTATATGCTCCTTCATCAGTAAAGCTAAAGCAATTAATACAAATAGTAGAAGTATTTGCAAAAGATATAAACATGAACTTTGAACTGGATAAATGCATAACATTAAACAGAAAGAAAGGAGCAATAGAGTTAATAGAATACGAAACAGAGCAGCAGCATACAATACAACAGATGGATGATTATGAGACATGAAAGTGTCTGGGATATCAACAAGCAATGATAATAGATCATATTGTGATAAAGGAAAAGCTTTAGACAGGACTTAGTTCAAGGCTTAAGATAATCTGCTAAACAGAGATCGACTGTAAAAATGTAATAAAAGCAATAAACAATTTCCCTATACCTATATTAATGTATTCTTTTAGCATAATATCTGGGTCTAAAACTGATCTGGAAAATTTACAAAGAACTGAAATGGCAAATTTCGGAAAATATTATGTACACTCGAATGCACTTAGATTAACACTACCTAGGACAGAAGGGGGAAGAGGAACAACAGACATTAAAAATCTACAGAACAGTCAGATAAAATATCAAAGGGTATAATTAATTAACAAAAAACAGGATTAAGCACTCCACCAGAGCATATGCAATTGTATTATTATTCTGCAGTAAACATAAATGAGAGCATAACATAGAAAAATAAAGGCATTATCACAATTGAAAAAAAAGTTCACTAGTGGAAGAGCATGACCCTCTATGGAAGACATTCCCATGATCTGAACAAACAAGATGTCGACAAGGAAGTGTCAAACACTTGGCTCAGTGTTGGAGACTACTTCCCAGAAACAGTAAGTTTCCTTGTGGCAATACAGGACCAGGTGGTTAACACAAAAACTTTATCAAATATACACAAGAAAAGACCAAAAAATTCAAGATGATAAATGTAGAGAATGACAAGAAAAATTAGAAACAATTCAACACATTACAGGATCCTGTAGCAGTTTAACACACTCTGATTACTTACACAGGCACAATCAAGTGCAAAGCTTTATCAAAATTTTGCTTTAAAATGCAAACTCATTAAAGAAATCATACCATACTATAAATACAAACCTGATCCAGATTTAGAGTCAGAATTTTACAAATTATATTACAATTGTTCTGTTATTACAGACAGGACAATCCATAATAACTGTTTGGATGTAATAATACAGGATCAACGAGCAAGAAAGGAAAGAATCTAGTGCAAGAACAACTTACTTAATAGATATAGCCAATCCAACCATACATAGAGTACAGAAATCAGTAAGTGGAAAAACACCACAAATATGCTGAATTAAAAGAGGAAATTTAAAGACTTTGGAACATGAAGAGGGCATACATTGTCCCAATGGTAATATCTACAACTGTTATCATTCCAAAGGCATGACATGATAGGATTGAACAATTAGGGCTACACAGCAATATCTATGCAAATCTTCAGAAAACCACAATAATAAACACCATTGGAATAGTCTGACATTTCTTAGCAATTGAGAAATGGGTATGCTTGGCTATGCCTGCACCTCAGGTTTTACCAGCTGAGAAAAAAAAATAATAATCAATAAATAAAAGCAATTGATATTGAGAACATGAGTTGCAGAGTCCTTGAAGTTGAATCTATTGGTTGTGGAATCAGTTTAGTGTTGAGGAGAGGGAAATTATCCCTTCTGGTTCAGGAGCCTGATGGTTGAGGGATAATAACTGTTCCCTGAACCTGGTGGTGCGGAAGATGAGGTTCCAGTACCTCCTTTCTAATGGCAGCAACGAGAAGAGAGCATGGCCTCGATGGTCCTTGATGACAGATGCTGCTTTCCTGTGATAGCACTCCTTGTACAGTAAATGTGCTTTAGTTTACATTAAAACTGTGTGGGCATTCAGAGTACTGTGTTAAAAACTTCTAAAAAATGAACAATTTATTTTATCTTCCCTGGGAAAAAAATAACGTTCAACAGAGAAAATAGGATCTTTTAAAGCAATATAAGTAATTTCCAAAATGTAAGGGATTCTAGTCGGAAAGCCCAGTAACATTGAACATAAGAGAATAGCAAAGGCAGATCAAAATTTTGAACAAGGTACAAGGCAAAAAAAAAAGAATTTGTCTGGGGAAATTTGAAAGTGACCCTAGTATACACAGACGTTGTGATAATATTCTTATTTGGGAGTGCAATTCCCATTTTCTTTATCTCCAACTCCCTGGGTGACACAAAGCTGGGTGGCAGTGTGGAATGTGAGGAGGATGTAATGAGAATACAGGGTGACTTGGACAGGCTGGGTGAGTGGGCAGATGCATGGCAGATGCAGTTTAATGTGGATAAATGTGAGGTTATCCAATTTGCTGGTAAGAACGGGAAGGCAGATTATTATCTAAGTGGAGTCAAGTTAGGAAAAGGGGAAGCACAACGAGATCTAGGTGTTCTTGTACATCAGTCACTGAAAGCAAGCATGCAAGTACAGCAGGCAGTGAAGAAAGCTAATGGCATGCTGACCTTCATAACAAGTGGAATTGAGTATAAGAGCAAAGAGGTCCTTCTGCAGCCGTACAGGGCCCTGGTGAGACCACACCTGGAGTACTCTGTCCAGTTTTGGTCTCCAAATCTGAGGAAGGACATTTTTGCTATTGGGGGAGTGCAGCGTAGGTTCACAAGATTAATTCCCGGGATGGCGGGACTGTCATACGTCGAAAGATTGGAGCGACTGGGCTTATATACTCTGGGATTTAGAAGGCTGAGAGGGGATCTTATTGAAACATATAAGATTATTAAGGGATTGGACGCGCTGGAGGCAGGAAGCATGTTCCTGCTGATGGGTGAGTCCAGAACCAGAGGCCACAGTTTAAGAATAACGGGTAGGCCATTTAGAATGGAGTTGAGGGAAAACTTTTTCACCCAGGGAGTGGTGGATATATGGAATGCTCTGCTCCAGAAGGCTGTGGAGGCCAAGTCTTTGGATGCTTTCAAGAAAGAGATGGATAGAGCTCTTAAAGATAGCAGAATCAAAGGTTATGGGGATAAGGCAGGAACTGGATACTGATTGTGGATGATCAGCCATGATCACAGTGAATGGCGGTGCTGGCTCGAGGGGCCGAATGGCCTACTCCTGCACCTATTGTCTGTTGTCTATTGTCGGTCTCAGGTTTCTGGTCACTGTTTCCTGGATCCTCTAGGTTAACTTCCTGTCACTTTGACCACTGTTATGGGTGTATTTTAAAGCATTGTTTTGGGAAAAGCTTGCAGATAGTTTTCCTTTCTAGAATAGCTAGCTCCTGTGTAGGGAGCTCAGAGCCAAGAAAGGACGCATGCCACTCTTGTCAGTTCTTCTGCTAGATAAAGCACTTCGTTTGTTCATCTGATTCCTCAAGTAGCTTAAAGGATGATATTGATATACAACCTGAAATATCTTAGTTTTCAGTTCCGTCACTGTGTAGTTGAGGAAGCCTTTGATTTGTTTAAAGAAGGCTATGTTCTCTATCAGAGATGCAAATATTATCTGTGTGATCTTACACTCCTGTATATTGTGACTGGGAAGTAGGGAGAATGATGTTATATCATGATTACATGATTACTGTATTCTTTTTGCATGACCTGTGACCTATCAAATAATTTTTTTTTCGAACAACAGTAGCTCACTTGCAATAAGAGTCTGACTAATATTCGATGTATTGCACTGGAGAGGCAGATTGGTAAAGCTAGTGTAGCTGATCGCTCACAGCTCCAGTGACTAAGATTCAAATTGACCTCCGATGCTGCCTGTGTGGCGTTTTCATGCTCTTCTTATGATCCTGTGGGTTTCTTCCAAGTGTTCCAGTTTCCTCCCATGTCCCAAAGATTTGTTGGTTAGTCGGTTAATTAGCTGGTGTGGATTGACTCTAGCACGTTAAGTGTGTGGCAAAATATGCAAAGGTTGGATAGATAAGATGGGAGGATAAAATGGTGGTAAATAATTGTTTGATTATCAGTGTAGACTCCATTAACTGAAGATCCTCTTTCTATGTGGTCTGACTGTTAATTCTCAGCTGGAAGGGTCCCAGTTCTGCTTACTTATCAAGAGTTCAGATCCTTCTTCTCAAGAATATTCCCAGTGTACTAATTCATGAGGAAGCAACAAGGAACAACCTTGAACATTTGGTTTGATTATAGCCAGAATGAAAGAAACTTTACAAGTTACATTGCTGCAAGTTATTTTTTTGGCTGCTAACTTTAAACAGCAGTGGGCACCTAGGTTATAACTGCAGTGTTACCAGCCAAATAACTGTACTTCAAATGATCCAAATCTATTTTGATATCTTTCGTGTAAATATGAAAATTGAATTGTGTTCTAAAATAATTTAACCCAAAAATATTACAAGCTCTCTTTCGTTCAGTATAACACATAGCATTTCCCTGCTCGGATGGATTGAAGAAGGGTTTCGATGACAACAGGTCCCACCTGGGAGGTCCTGCATTTGGAAGTCATTCAGAGAGATGTGAAATAGATATTGGTGCAATTTATATCTGTCTGGGAATAAACTAGATACATCTCTAAATCTCATTTCTTCTTACCAGGTTAGACAAGATGTCAATTACAGATTTTCTGATTCACTTAGACATCTTGATATGTCTAACAGATGGTATTCAATTTAAACATCAGCAAGTTACAATCTGCCTAACAGTCAGCTGTGTAAAATATTATTGACTATGAAATCATTATGAAAGAGATTGCAATATTTTCAGTGATAACTTGGTGACATTTTTAGAAATATCTACTTATAATATAGAATAGGGCAGCATGGAGCGTAATGGTTAGCACATCGCTTTAGCAGCGACCCAGATTCAACTCCCCCTTTGTTTTTGTAAGGAGACTGTATGCTCTCCCCCTGACTATGTGGCTTTCCTCTGAGCACTCCAGTTTCCTCTCACAGTACAAAGATGTACCAATTGGTAGCTTAATTGCTCTTTGTTAATTGTCCCTGTGATTAGGCTAAGGTTAAATCGGGTGTTGCTGGGCGACAGGACTCAAAGAGCCAGAAGAACTGACTCCATGCTGGATTGCAATAGAAGAAAATAATGGTGGGAGGAGAAGATGGTGGCGCGACGCAGCGCACGCAGCTCTCCGGTGAAATGATATTGTACTTGTAAGTAGGATGCCGTGCACAATTCTGATTTGATGAAGACAGACATGAGAAGCACAGAGGAACATCTGGAGAAACTTCTGAAATGCCCGGTTCGCTGCTGCTGCTACTGTGCGATCGAGAATCTCCGGAGAGAAGTCCCCAAAATCCTTGGCTTTGCCTGCAGCTGGCGGCCGGGGCCTGGGTCGAATTGCTCAGCAGAGATGGTGCTCGGTGGTCGGTGTCAGATAGCTGGTCGGAGGCTCGAAGTTTTCGGATGACTCAGAGTCGGACTGTGGTCAGGCATGGCAGGGAGAGTTTTCTTCCTTCTCCCGTCTGCGTGAGATGTGGGACTTTCGAGAGACTTTGAACTTTTTTTATCATGCTCATGGCCTGTTCTTCATCAAGTTATGGTATTGCTTGTACTGTTGTAACTATATGTTATAATTATGTGGTTTTTGTCAATTTTTCAGTCTTGGTCTGTCCTGTGTTTCTGTGATATCACACCGGAGGAATATTGTATCATTTCTTAATGCATGTATTACTAAATGACAATAAAAGAGGACTGTGCGTCCTCATAAATCTAATCTAATGGTCAGCTAGTCACCTGTAATCACTGCTCCCTACATCTGAAATCTACTCTTATTTTAAGCAACAGCCTGCTGCATATTGGAGTGAATGGAGGTTTTCCCGGTTAGTGGGAAACGAAAAGTATAAGTGGCCGTTGTTTGGTTGGGAAGATGTAAGGAGTAGTGTGCCATAGGGATCAGTGCCTGGCCTTAGCTTTGTACATACTATGCAAATATTAGGTGAAGTGACCAAGAGTATTTCCGCCTTATTTGATGTTGATTCAAAAATAATTAGGAAAGTAAGTTGTGAACTAGGCATAGGAGGCGACAGGAGGGTACAAGTACAAGAAAGTCTGCGGATGCTGCGAACACACACAAAATGCTGGAGGAACTCAGTAGGTCAGGCTGCATCTATGGGCATGAATAAACAGCCGGCATTTCGGTGCCGAGACCCTTCTTCAGGACGGTAAAGGAAGGGGAAGATGCCAGAATAAAAAGTCAGGGGGCAGGGAAGAAGGCTAGCTAGAAGATGATAGGTGAGGCCAGGTACTTTGGAAAGATAGATGACTGGAGAAGAAAGAGTCTGATAGGAGAGGAGGGTGAGCCAGAGGAGAAAGGGAAGGAGGAAGGGACAGGCAGGTGAGAAGAGTTAAGAGGTCAGAGTGGGGAATAAAAGAAGAGGGGAGGGGGAGGGAATTTTATTTACTGGAAGGAGAAATTGATATTCATGCCATCAGATTGGAGGCTATATAATGTGTTTCTCCCCCACCTTGAGTGTGGGCTCATCTTGGCACAAGAGGCCATGGACTGGCGTGTCAGAACTGGAATGGGATTCAGAATTAAAATGTTTGGCCACCGGGAAGTTCCATTTTTGCTGGATGGAACGGAGGCGTTCGACGGAGCAGTCTCCCAGTTCATGATGGGTCTCACCTTTGAGGAGGAGGCTGCATCATTGAGAGGCATAATGATCACTTCTTAATCATGACTGGAATTAAACTTATAGCTTGCATTGTCTACTTACGATAAAAATACCATTCGTATCAGGTGCCCGTCCATTTGTACATTGAAGTAGGACAAAAGGTGGAAGCAGAAGCAGAATGCAAAGTAGAATGTTACAGGTATAGAGAAAGTTCAGTGCAGGTAGACAAGTAAGTTGCAAGGACGATAGACCGAGAGATCAAGAATTCACCTTTATTGTATAAGGAGTCATTCAAGACTCTTACAACAGTGGGATAGAAGCTGTCTTTGAGCCCAGAATTCTCAAGCTTTTTTATTTTATGCCAAGGGGACATCTGTTGGGGACAAGAGTCATGGGAGGAAGGGAAAATGGATGGGAGGTGTTTTTGATTAAGCGGCTGCCTTCCTGAGCCAGCTGAAGTATAGACAGAGACAATGGAGGGGAGGCTGCTTTGTGTGATGGACTGGGCTGTGTTCACAACTTTGCAATTTAATGCTATTTGAGGCAGAGCAGTTGGTTGTATCTCAATTGCTTTCTAATAAACTGGGAAGAACTGGTAAAGGGTATAAAAATGGATTTTCCCCTTTCTTCTGTGGGTTTGGTGGCCCTCTGTCATTATAATAACATAGAACATAGAACAGTACAGCACAGTACAGGCCCTTCGGTCCACAATGTTGTGTCGACCCTTAAACCCTGCCTCCCATATAACTCCCCACCTTAAATTCCTCCATACACCCATCTAGTAGTCTCTTAAATTTCACTAGTGTATCTGCCTCCACCACTGACTCAGGCAGTGCATTCCACGCACCAACCACTCTCTGAGTAAAAAACCTTCCTCTAATATCCCCCTTCAACTTCCCACCCCTTACCTTAAAGCCATGTCCTCTTGTGTTTAGCAGTGGTGCCCTGGGGAAGAGGCGCTGGCTGTCCACTCTATTTATTCCTCTTAATATCTTGTATATCTCTATCATGTCTCCTCTCATCCTCCTTTGATGCTTGAAGGTCTTGTGAAATTCTTGTTTCCCCTAAAGGTCAATTAGACCAAGATGTTACTTGCCTTCTTTTTGGTTTAGTGAGATGCTTATGATGTTGTCTTAGTAGAACACTATAATCATACAGTGACTTTAGCAACATTCCACTTCCAGCCAACACCAACGCAAATGCATAAAATGGGCATTCATTGTGGAAACATGCAAACAACACTGAATACATTTTTGCAAATTAAGTCATTTGTATGCTTAATGTCATGATCAGACCAGATGGTGGAATGGAGACTGGGAATATTAAAAGATAAAATTGCAAGACTGGAGCAAGAGCAGATTATTAATTACAAGCTGAAGGTCTCCTGGTCCTCTGCAGTTCCAAGTGTTCAGATAGTCATGAATGTGGCTTTAGATTAGAGAACAAGTTCGTCAACTAGCATCAAGAAACAGTCAGCACATGAATAATAAGTATCGTAAGAAACTATTTAAATACTGAAGGTTTCTCTTACAGTGCCTTGTTTCAGGTGTGACAGTTTCCTGGGATAGATTAGATGGCTCCTCTGTAAAGAGAGTTAAGTGCATCAAGTTCCTGGAAGTTCACATCATGGACGACCTCACCTGGTCCCTCAATATCACCTCCCTGAACATGAAGGCACAGCGGCGTCTCCACTTGCTGAGGAGGTTGAGGCAAGCAATGATCCCCCTTATCCCAAGCTTTGAAAGAGGATCCTGAGAAGTTACATCTCCATCTGGTATGGGAGCACCCAAGCATCGGACTGGAAGTCCCTGCAAGTGACTGTGAGAATGGCTGTGAGCATCATAAGGGACAACCACCCGGTGGGGATATTTATCAGGAATGCTGCGTGTGTAGGGCCCTTAGTATTATTAAGGATCCCACCCATCCATCCATCTTCCTACCATCAGGCAGGAGACTCTGATGTATAAAAATAAGAATGGTTAGGATGAGAAACAGTTTCTACCCTCAGACCATTAGGCTTCTGAACTCTCTGCCAGATTGTATTTGAATGCCACCAGTTAATCTGTTCTAAACCTTGCAATACTTAATTTATACACTTTAGTTTATTTATGTTTAATTCATCTGTAGATTTTATCTTTATTTTCATAAGTTATTGTGTGTTATGTGTACTACTGTACATTACATCCAGGCTCAGAGAAACGTTGCCTCATTTGATGGTATGCGTGCATATAGTTAAATGGCAAGAAACTTGACTTGATATTGCGAGTGTGACAGTGAGGGAGAGAATGCCCATTATAATGGGTAGAGTGACTTCATGAAAGGTTTGGCACCTGGTTAAGTGCACACATCCAATCATTGCCTGAAGTCTTTTGGAAGCCTCACATGAACAGCTGCTCTATGGCTCACCACTGACATCAGAATCCGAACCAGGTTTATGATCACTAGCATGTGTCCTGAAACTTGTTAACTTAGCAGCAGCAGCAGGACAATGCGATACATGATAATATAGAAAGAAAAAAAAGTAAGTAAAACTATTACCGTAAGAATATATATGTATATCAGCTACCAAACAAGACAAGAATAGACTCCAAAGAACCGTCAGGGCTGCGGAAAGGATTATTGGTGTGAAGCTGCCCTCGATCCAGGACTTATATGCATCTAGAGTCAGGAAGCGAGCAAGCAGCATCATTGTAGACCCATCACACCCTGGACATCACCTGTTCCAACTCCTTCCTTCTGGTAGGCGCTTTAGATCACTGTATGCCAGGACAAATAGGTACAAGAACAGTTTCTTTCCATATGCCATCACCCTTATGAACACTTGAATTTTAGTGTATTATAAACCAAGTCCACCTGTACATACACAGGTATACCTCACTGTATATAGTTCACGATTATTTGCACCATTGTTTTGATTCTGTACACCGAGAGCTCAGGGAAACCAGCATCAAATTCCCTGTATGTGTCCACATACGTGGCGATAATAAAGGATTCTGATTCTGATTAAATAGATATAAAATAGTGCAAAATAGAAATAGTATATATAAAAAAGTGAGGTAGTGCTCGTGGATTAAATGTCCATTTAGGAATCAGATGGCAGAGGGGAAGAAGCTGTTCCTGAATCGCTGAGTGTGTGCCCTTAGGCCTCTTTCCTCTTTCCTGATGGTAACAGTGAGAAGAGGGCATGTCCTGGGATGGGAATCCTTAATAATGGACACCTCCTTTCTGAGGCACCGTTCCTTGAAGATGTCTTGGATACTACAGAGGCTAGTCCCAAGATGGAGCTGACGAGTTTTACAACTTTCTGTGGCTTCTTTCGATCCTGTGCAGTAACACTACCCCTCCCCCCCACCACCCCCCTTACCAGACAGTGATGCAGCCTGTCAGAATGCTCTTCACGGTACTTCTACAGATGTTTTTGAGTGTTTTAGGAGACAAACCAAATGTCTGCGAACTCCTAATGAAATATAGCCACTGAATGCCTTCCTTATAGCTGCATTGATCCTCAGAAAGCTTGACACCCAGGAGCTTGAAGCTGCTCACTCTCTCCACTTCTGATCCCTCTATGAGAATTGGTTCACGGTCCCTCGTCTTACCTTTCCTGAAGTCCACAATCAGCTCTTTCTTCTTACTGACATTGAGTGCAAGATTGTTGCTGTGACACCACTCAACTAGCTGGTATATCTTGCTCCTGTACACCCTCTCATCCCCATCTGAGAATCTACCAACAATGCTTATATCATCGGAAAATTTATTAATGGCATTTGAGCTATACCTAGCCACACAGTCATAGGTATAGAGGGAGTAGAGCAGTGGGCTAAACACACATCCCTGAGGTGCACCAGTGTTGATCGTCAGCGAGGATGAGATAATACCAATCCACTTAGATTGTGGTCTTCCGGTGAGGAAGTCGAGGATCCAATTGCAGAGGGAGGTACAAAAGCCCAGGTTCTGTTGCTTATTGATCAAGACTGTAGGAATGATGGTGTTAAATGCTGAGCTATAGTTAACAAACAGCATTCTGACATAAGGAGTTTGCATTGTCCAGGTGATCTGGCTGTGTGAAAAGTCATTGAGATTGCGTCTGCTGTAGAACTATTGTGGTGATAGGCAAATTGCAGTGGGTCCAGGTCCTTGCTGAGGCAGGAGTTAATTCTAGTCATCACCAACCTCTCAAAGCATTTCATCACCGTAGATGTGAGTACAACTGGGTGATAGTCATTAAGGCAGCTCACACTACTCTTCTTATGCATTGGTTTAATTGTTGCCTTTATGAAGCAAGTGGGAATTTCCGACAGTAATGAGAGGTTGAAAATGTCCCTGAATACACCCACCAGTTGGTTGGCACAAGTTTTCAGAGCCTTACAAGGAACTCCATTGGGGTCTGCCGCCTTGCAAGGGTTTACCCACCTGAAAGACAGCCTGACATTGGCCTCTGAGACAGAGATCACAGGGTCACCGAGTGCAGCAGGGATTTTCACACCTGTTGTTATATGCTCCCTTTACACCAGGTGTAGAAAGCATTGAGCTCATCTGGTAACAAAACATTACTGTCATTCATGGTGTTTGATTTTGCTTTGTCGAGTCCCGCCAGATTTGATGTGCATGCGATGTCGCCTCCGTCTTACTCAGAATTGCTTCTTCACTCTTGATATAGCCCTCTGCAAGTCATACCTAGTTGTCTTGTACAGTCCTGGGTCACTGGACTTAAATACATCAGATCTAGCCCTCAGCAGACGACAAACCTCATGGTTCATCCATGGCTTTTGGTTTGGGAATGTACAGCAAGATTTCACAGGCACACATTTATCCACACAGGTTTTAATGAAACACTCACACCACACTGGAGGGACTCAGCAGGTCGGGCAGCATCCGTGGAAAAGATCAGTCGATGTTTCGGGCAGGAACCCTTCATCCTGATGAAGGGTTCCGGCCCGAAACGTCGACCGATCTTTTCCACGGATGCTGCCCAATCTGCTGAGTTCCTACAGCGTGTTGTGAGTGTTGCTTTGACCCCAGCATCTGCAGATTATTTTGTGCTCAGGTTTTAATGAAGTCAGTAACTGCAGCATATTCAGCCAAATTCAAAGATGAACCGCTGAATACAGTCCAGTCCACTAATTCAAAACAGTCCTGTAATCGCTCCTGTGCTTCCCTTGTCCATAACTTCTTGGTCCTCACTACAGTCTTCAGTGCTGCAGTCTTCAGTCTCTGCCTATACTCAGGCAGTAGAAATACAGCCAGATGATCAGACTTTCCAAAGTGTGGGTGTGGAATAGCACGGTAGCCATTCTTGATGGTGGTGTAACAGTGGTCCAGTGTGTTGTTTCCTCTGGTACTATAAGTGATTTGTTGATGGCAATTATTTAGTGACTTTTTCTAGCTGGCCTGGTTAAAATCCCCCAAAATGATGGTGAAGGCATCAGGGTGTGCAAGGACACGCATAGAAAACCGTGAAAGTGTAGTTGTTTCATGGTAGCTACAAACTGAACATAATGTAGATATTTAATGAACATAATTATGAGTGTAATATCCTTTTACCAACCTGTTAAGAGTTGAAAACTGGCACCTATTCTTCTGGCACCAAAAATAATTATCATTCCATGTTGCAGATATTTTTAATAGATATAAAACTGACAATTATAAAGCTTTTGCACTTTCTTATGTTCATTTCACCATCATTTACTATGAATCTAGTTTCTCCATTTCCTTCTACCCTTGTGGTCCTTGATGTCCTATTTCTATACTTTACTTCCTGTAATCTGGTGGCAAAAATCTTATTTTTGTGAAGCGAAGTCTATGGATGCCTCCAATATTGGAGGTATACTAGACAGAAGGTTTTCAAAGATTACAACAGCATTTAGGTCAACTGAGAAGGTGGGCGGGTGGAACTTAACTTGGACAAGTGTGAAGTGATGCATTTTGGGTAGGATTACACAGAGCTCTGGGGACTGGGGACTACAGTTGGCAGAGAAAACTGGGGCAAAAGTACATGCAGTAATTCCCTGAAATTGGCGATGGAGACAACTTAACACACTTGCCTCCATTCGTACAAGCATTTAGTACAGGACTTGAGGTGCCATGTTTCAGAGATATGCTGTAAAATATTGGCGAGACTGCTCTTTGACTATTGTGTGTAGTTCTGATTGCTACGCATCAGAAGAATGTGATTAAGCTAGAGAGGGTGCAGAAAAGATTCACAAGGATGTAAGTTGGCAATTTGATAATTTGGTTCATTATTGTCACATGTACCAAGTGAAAACTTGCCTTCCATACCACTCACACAGATCCATTCATTACAATAGTGTGTTGAGGTAGTACAAGGTAAGCCAACACCATAATGCACAAAAAAGTGTTGCAGTTCCACAGAAAGTTCACGGCAGGTAGACATTAACGTACAGTGCAAGATAGACTGAGATCAGAAGCCATTTTATTGTACTAGGGAATGGTTCAATGGGATTATAACGATGGGATAGAAGCTCTCCTTGAACCTGGTGGTATGTGCTTTGAGGCTTTTGTACCTTTTGCCCAATGGGGGTGAGGCACGAAGAGGCAATGGCAGGAGGCTGGGGTGTTTTCATTATGCAGACACCCTTACTGAGGCAGCAATGAGAATAGACAGGGTCCACAAAGGGGAGGCCGGCCTCCATAACGTTTTCAACCATCTCCACAACTTGGCACTTTTTGCTGTCATGGATAGCATGCTTCCTATAGTGTTATTGATAAAAATTGGGAAGGGTCAATGGAGATATGCCAAATTTCTTTATCCTCCTGAGGATGTAGAGGTGTCGGTGAGCTTTCTTGGCTGTGACATCATTGTTGTTGGTAGGACAGACTATTGGTGATGTTCACTCGAGGAACTTGAAGCTTTCAACCCTCCTGACCCCAGCATGAATACAGCCAAACGAAATGCCATTCTTCTGGGGTCGAGGTACAAAACACAGTCACACACAGCACACAGCACATACAGTCTAGTACATATAATTATGATAGGAGAGAAACGTACAGTCACATGCAAATGCAGCCCCACTCCTTGACTGTCATGGCCTATAGACTGATGATGCGTGGGATGTTGTCCTGCATCAAGCACGCAGCAGTCCTCATCGTGTGCCAGTGCAGCTGCAGATGAACGCAACTCGGCTTGTCTTTTACCAATGTGCGGGGTTATTCACCCAACCGAGAATGGACATCAGCTCTCTCGCACACTGGCTCTGGCGCCTCCTTCCCCGGGCAGTTGTAACAAGCAGAGGGACTTGTTCACACGATATACACTCATGCCTTGATGATCAATTTAGTTGGAACTTTGAAGACCTTCATCAGACTGTTTAAAGCAGCAACAGAATGAATAAGGAAAAGGGCTAACAAGTTCTTGCCATGATCTAGTACAACCACCTCCAGGACCTGGACTTGAACGCATCTAAAACCAATGGAATGCCTGAGTGTTTCTGCGCTGGCCTTTAGGACTGGCAGCCTCTCCTAACAATGTGTAAACCTCCAATGTAAAATGCAGTTAGTAACAAATACCCAAGTGTAGAAGAAACTTGTGAATCAGATTTCTAAATTGTTTCCTGGTAATTAATCTTAGTGCCAATGCCAGTAAAGGATAATTCACTTGAGCTTGACACATCTGAACCTCCAACTGCATCAACAGGTAATAACAACATTATTCATTATCTTTCCATTGAGGGGACAATTTTGACTGTTACTTTACAAGAAGGCTTTCATCACTATTGGAAGATTTGCATGTGATGAAAATTACCTATACTGGGAATTCCCGAGTTCCAAATGATACAATTCAGACATGGCATCTGTCTATAGGATCTCAAAACAAAACCTGTAACACCAGCAGCTCGAGTGACAGGATGTATTTTAATATTTTAATGAATCCTTTGAAGATCTGATAACTACTTAGTAAATCCTGTTCTGCTCTTGCATCTGATCGGGAAAAAGTTAGGAATTAGACAGTAAGTACAATTAAAGACAATTAAACCCCAAAATGGATTGCCACTGAACAAGAACACTAATGCTGAGCTGGGGGAAGATTCACACTATGTCCATTGGTGCATCCTAGACATAATGTGTGACTGATGAAGACATATTTGGAGTGGAGTTAAATGCCTGTCTACACAAAATCAACAATCAAAATCTCAATCTCATGCACTTGCCTGTATATTCCTGTGCTAATTGACTTCAGCACTCCAGTCCTTAGAGAGTACACTCACTAAATGATACTCACTGCTGTAATTACTGTTCAGTTTCCTTGGCTGTGCTCGCACACACACACACCAAATAGTTTCTCTGTTGTAGGCTGCATCATTTTTTGAAAGAGATGGAGAGCAGATGTCATATCTGTGCCAGAGCTGCCAGGAGGCACCAGAGGAGAAATGAACAGGAGGTGGCAGGGACTGGCAGCAAAACTGTCCTCCAAGGATAAAACTTCCCACACGCAACAGAGATGTAGTAAGACATTGTGATTGTAAAAGATGTGTCAATTGAAACTAAAACTTTGAACTGTATCCAGAGTTACTTTGATTTTCCAAAAATTTACTTTAGAGATAAAATGTGCATTTATACAGTAGAACACAGTAGTGCAGATGGCAATGCTCTCCTTTGAACACAGAGCAATAGAGCAGAGTTCCAAACAATTCTACAGATTTGAGACTCAGCACCTCCCTTTACATCTGGATCCTGACTTACTGCTCAATAGACCACAATCAGTAAGGATTAGTAGCAACATCTCTGATACAATTATCCTCTACATGATAACCTATAACACCACGTCCTCAGCCCCATCCTTTACGCTCTGAACACTTATGACTGTATAGCCAAGTTCTGCCCTAACTCTATCAAGAAGTTGGCAGCTTACTCTACCATAGTGGACTACGGAAAGGAGGTAGAGAGTCTATTAACATTGTGTTATGAAAATAATCTTTTGCTCAATGTCAGCAAAACTAAAGAGCCTAGTCAGGAAATGGGGCGGACCACATGCATATGAGGTGGAGATGATTGACAGCTTTAAGTTCCTAGGTGTATGCATCTTCAATAGTATGTCCTGGTCCAACCATATAGATGCTGTGACCAATAAAGCCTTTGTATCTTTAGAAGGCTAATGAAGTTTGGCATGTGTCCGCCGACACCTCATCAACTGTTGTAGCTGCATCATAGAATGTATCCTATCTGGACTTGGGGACTAACTTGGAGTTTTGTGAACAGTTTTGGGCCCTTTATCTAAGAAATAATGTGCTGGCCTTGGAGAAGGTTCAGAGGAGGTTCATAAGAACCATTCCAGGAATGAAAGTGTTAATGTGTGAGGAGCATTTGATGGCTCCAGGCCTGTACTTGCTGGAGTTTCGAAGTATGAGGGAGAATCTCATTGAAATCTGTCAAATATTTGAAGTCTTGGACAGAATGGATGTGGAAAGGATATTTTCTATACTGGGGGAGTCTAGGACAAGAGGGCAAGGCCTTAGAATAGATGGTTGTCCCTTTAGAAAAGAGATGAGGAGGCATTTCTTTAGCAAGGGAGTGGTAAATCTGTGGAATTCATTTCCCCAGATGGCTGTGGAGACCAGGTTATTGAGTATATTTAATCAGGATCAGAATCAGGTTTATTATCACTGGCACATGACATGAAATTTGTTAACTTAGCAGCAGCAGTTCAATGCAATACATAATCTAGCAGAGAAACAAAAAAAAAGTAAATCAATTACATATATTAAATAGATTTATAATCGTGAAAAAAAACAGAAATACTGTATATTAAAAAAAAGTGAGATATTGTCCAAAGATTCAATGTCCATTTAGAAATCAGATGGCAGAGGGGAAGAAACTGTTCTTGAATTGCTGAGTGAGTGCCTTCAGGCTCCTGTACCTCCTACCTGATGGTAACAGTGAGAAAAGGGCATGCCCTGGGTGCTGGAGGTCCTTAATAATGGATGCTGCTTTTCTGAGACACTGCACCCTGAAGAAGTCCAGGGTAGTGCCCAAGATGGAGCTGATTAGATTTACAACCTTCTGCAGCTTCTTTCAGTCCTGTGCAGTGGCCCCTCCATACCAGACAGTGAAGCAGCCTGTCAGAATGTTCTCCATGGTACAACTGTAGAAGTTTTTAAGTGTATTTGTTGACATACCAAATCTCTTCAAATTCTTAATGAAGTATAGCTGCTGTCTTACCTTCTTTATAATTGCATTGATATGTTAGGACCAGGTTAGATCCTCAGACACCTTTACACCCAGGAACTTGAAGCTGCTCACTCTCTCCACTTCTGATCCCTCTGTGAGGATTGGTATGTGTTCCTTCGCCTTACCCTTCCTGGAGTCCACAAGTAGCTCTTTCGTCTTACTGACATTGAGTGCCAGGTTGTTGCTGCGGCACCACTCCAGTAGTTGGCATATCTCACTCCTGTGCACCCTGTGGAGGGTGATAGTTTCTTGATTAGTAAGGATGTCAAAGGTTATGGGGAGAAAGCAGGAGAATAGGGTTGAGAGGGATAATAAGTCAACTATGATGCTGGAGTAGAGTTGATTGGAAGAATGGTTCAATTCTGTTGCTACATCTTATGGTCTTATGGCTGCATCACAGTTTTGTAAGGCAACTGCTCTGCCCAGTACCACAAGAAATTGCATTCAGCTCTGAACACAGCCCAGTCCATTTTGAAAAACAGCCTCCTCTCCATGGATTGTGCCTACACTTCTCATTGCCCTGGAAACACAGCCAACATAATCGAGGCGCTTTCCCACTCTAGTCATTCTCGCTTCTCCCCCCTCCCCTTCCATCAGACTGAAGATCCAAAAGCTGGATCACACATACCACCAGCCTCAAGGACAGCTTCTATAGCAACTTTATAAGACTATAGAACAGATCTTCTGTGTGATAAACTCTTGGGACCTCAAAATCTTCCACATCACGCCTTTACACTTTAATGTCCACCTGCATAACATCAAATTGTAACTGTAACTGTCATGGTTCCGTCCGGCAATGCCCCATCTTGCTATTATCTGCTTGATTAGGTCTTAATCCCCTCGCCTGTTTTCCAATTGTTCCCAGTTTTCATTAATTACAGTACACCTGCTTTCCATCAGGGAACTGAGGATAAGAACCCTGGCGTCACTGCCATGCTTCGCCAGTTCGTCGGTCTATTGTAGTGTGTGTAAACCTCGTTTCCTGATCCCTTAGGACTGTCAGTTCTAAGCTCCATACCATTCCCTGGATAATCTATGTAAATCTTATCTCGGTGTAAAGCTTCTCCTGATTAACTGTTCCATGATCACGGCTGCGCTAACGCCTCACGGCCCTGTCTCCGTGCCTGCGTCCTGCTCTTGGGTTCGTCCCCAGCCACGTCCTTGCAACAGTTACACTATGTTCTGCATTGTGTTGTTGTTTTTCCCTCGTTCTACTTCATTGTACTCATGTGTTGACATGAACTGTATTGATTGACATCCAAAACAATTTTTTTCACTGTATCCTGGTACATGTACCAAAGATAAATCAATAACCAATTACCAGTTACCAGCTAGAGTATGTGCAGATTCAACAATACCAATATTTGTCTAGCCATAATTTCCAAGGTTTTTACAGACTAAGGGCTTTTTTTTTCAAGATTTCAGCTGTTCAGTGCCCAGTAGGGAGAGGAATGAGGTTCTTAAATGTCTGGCCTTTCCCAACAGGCGAAATCACTACATAATATTGTGGTTGTAGTCATAGTCATAGTCATACTTTATTGATCCTGGGGGAAATTGGTTTTCGTTACAGTTGTACCATAAATAATAAATAGTAATAGAACCATAAATAGTTAAATAGTAATATGTAAATTATGCCAGGAAATTATGAAATAAGTCCAGGACCAGCCTATTGGCTCAGGGCGTCTGACCCTCCAAGGGAGGAGTTGTAAAGTTTGATGGCCACAGGCAGGAATGACGTCCTATGACGCTCAGTGCTGCATCTCGGTGGAATGAGTCTCTGGCTGAATGTACTCCTGTGCCCACCCAGTACATTATGTAGTGGATGGGAAACATTGACCAAGATGGCATGCAACTTAGACAGCATCCTCTTTTCAGACACCACCGTCAGAGAGTCCAGTTCCATCCCCACAACATCACTGGCCTTACGAATGAGTTTGTTGATTCTGTTGGTGTCTGCTACCCTCAGCCTGCTGCCCCAGCACACAACAGCAAACATGATAGCACTGGCCACCACAGACTCGTAGAACATCCTCAGAATCATCCGGCAGATGTTAAAGGACCTCAGTCTCCTCAGGAAATAGAGATGGCTCTGACCCTTCTTGTAGACAGTGTTCTTTGACCAGTCCAGTTTATTGTCAATTCATATCCCCAGGTATTTGTAATCCTCCACCATGTCCACACTGACCCCCTGGATGGAAACAGGGGTCACCGGTACCTTAGATCTCCTCAGGTCTACCACCAGCTCCTTAGTCTTTTTCACATTAAGCTGCAGATAATTCTGCTCACACCATGTGACAAAGTTTCCTACAGTAGCCCTGTACTCAGCCTCAGCTCCCTTGCTGATGCATCCAACTATGGCAGAGTCATCCGAAAACTTCTGAAGATGACAAGACTCTGTGCAGTAGTTGAAGTCCGAGGTGTAAATGGTGAAGAGAAAGGGAGACAAGACAGTCCCCTGTGGAGCCCCAGTGCTGCTGATCACTCTGTCGGACACACAGTGTTGCAAGCACACGTACTGTGGTCTGCCAGTCAGGTAATCAAGAATCCATGACACCAGGGAAGGGTTGAGACCATCATCCATGGCCTCTTTTCAAAATACACTCTGAACAGTTACCTAACAGAGAACTCTGTGATTGTTGGGCAGTTTCTGAGGACAACACTGAAGCAGGTATTGATGGCTGCTGGGAGTTATCAATGGTGAAAACTGCTCTCTAATCTGTCGGCAATTTACTGTTTCCCCAGTGTAAACAACTGCCCATGAGTGAACGTTGCAGACTGGCACACTCCACGTTACAGGATCTTGTGCTGGTGCATGCACTGGAGCTGATACAGCCACTCCGAAGCCCAAAGAACCCTTACAGCAGTCAATATCCAAATTCACCATTGTCTTTAAGTGGACCAATCACAAATCACAGAAGATTAAAGCAGTTTTTAGATGTGTCCTTCCCACTTCAAGATTTACTCTCTGTGAGTATTCTACGATATAATCGTATGTTCAGTGTGTCTGATGGCACCTCTCTTGTTGGTTGCCTGAGGCCATGAGCCCGTGTGCCTGGAGACCACTGTCTTTGGGTGAGGTAACTCACATCACAGATATCGCTGTGCTTTAATTGAGGTCAAGGACGATCTCCTACACTTTGGAGCATCCACAAATCCAGGATAGAGATTTTGAAAAATGTGAGCAGCAGAAAACCCCTGAAGCAGGCAGACTGACAACTGTCTATTGAGGTGGCTTGTCTAACAGGCTGTGGGAAGTTACAACTCCAAGGAGTACAGAAGTGATTGGTAGTATTTACTGGCAAGTTGTCTCAGAACATTAGCTGCCCTTCTGATTTTATCAGGCACTCCTAGTGATATTCATGTTTTATATCTTGAAATCTAAACATAATTATACTGAGCAATTTCAAATTCCAGGGTGTCAATATCTCTGAGGACCTAACCTGGTCCCACATATTGATTAGTTAAAGTCCGTCCCGAGCCTCATAGGCTTATGCCGGTTTCCACGGCGTGAAGCGACTGAGAGTATGAGACACTCCCCTGGATTGGACGCCAGTCTATCGCGCTACATATTGATGCAGCTATAAAAAAAAGGTAAGATACCGGCTACGAAGGGTGATTGATAAGTTCGTGGCCTAGGGTAGAAGGAGTTGATTTTAGAAAACCTAGCACATTTATTTTTCAGCATAGTCCTTTCCTACATGTATACACTTAGTCCAGTGGTCGTGGAGCATATGCACCCTTCTTTGTAGAAGTGGTCCACAGCAGAGGTGAATGATAGGTTCGTGGCCTAAGGTAGAAGGAGATGAGTTATTAACTTCAAACTTTCTGCATAATCACTCAAAGAGTTGAACTGCACGTGCATGTAACAAGAACATCTTGGACCTCCAGGTGGTCCACAGCAGGAGTGATTGATAAGTTCGTGGCCTAAGGTAGAAGGAGATGAGTTATATACCTCTTGTTAAATGCACATACAGTTCAACTCTTTGAGTGAAAATGCAGAAAGTTTGAAGTTGATAACTCATCCCCTTCTACCATAGACCATGAATTTATCAATCACCTCTGCTGTGGACCACTTCTGGAGGTCCAAGACGCCGACCTCTACAAAGAAGGGATTTGTATGCTTCATGACCGCTGAACTAAGTGTGTAAATGTAGGGAAAATAAATGTGCTGGGTTTTCTAAAATTGACTCTGTCTACCTTAGGCCACGGACTTATCAATCACCCCTCATATATTTCATTAGGAGATTGAGAAGATTTGGTTTGTCATCTAAAACACTTGGAAATTTCTACAGATGAACTGTGTTGAGCATTCTGATAGGCAGCATCATCACCTGGTGGTGGTGGTGGTGGTGGAGGTGGGTACGGAGACTGCACAGGATCTAAGTACACCGCAGAGATTTGCAAAGTTAGCCAGCTCCATCATGGCCACTTGCCTCCATGGCATCCATGTTATCTTCAAGGAATGGTACCTCAAAAAAGCAGTCTCCATCATTAAGGTCCCCCAGCACCCAGAACATGTCCTTGTCTCATTGTTACCATCAGGAAGCAGGTACAGATGCCTGAAGGCACACATGCAGTGATTCAGTAAAAATATCTCCCCCTCTGCCATCCAGTTTCTGAATGGACATTGAACCTGTGAACACTACCTCACTACTTTTCATTCCTGCTTTTGCATTCTTTATTCAATTTAACTACTTAATATATGTATGTATATGTATACTTACTGTAATTCACAGTTTTTTTTTCTATATTATCATGTATTGCATTGTATTGCTGTTGCAAAGTTAACAAATTTCAAAATATATGCTGGTGATATTAAATCGGATTCTGATCTTCTTTAGCCCAAAGGCACTAAGCTTGAATGAAACACCTCCACTGCTATACTAACACAGCCTGTCCACCAGTGTACGACTATTTTGTTTCCAGTTCTATATTGGAACACACTGCGTGTAGAACTGTTCCCCTTTGCTTCTTCTAGGGCATGGTCCAACTCAGGTATGCACTACAGGTGTATTGTTTTAACAGTTAGACTACTACTTGGCTATAATGTTGCAGTGATTTGTCTAAACTAGCCACATAAATGAAAGAAAAGTGGAGGGCTATATGGGGGAGAAGGGTTAGATTGACCTTGGAGTAAGATAAAGAGTTGGCACAACACGGTGGGCCAAAGGGGCTGTACTGTTCTAAACTGGGATGAGAGGCCTAATGGGTATATAACAGAGTAAGTATGCTTCTACTTTGTTCTTTTTGTTCTTTTTGGATGTTGCCATATAAGGTGTGGTCCTGAGAGAGTTCAGTCTTAAATGGCTATGCTTCTATTTGTCTTGGGCAGGGTGCTGCAAGTGTGGATTGCTGGCATTTGTTTCTGCCATAAAGCATGTTCTTTTGGGGTATGTTTGTTTTGGGAGACAGCATTGTTTCGCAGAATTATTATGCCACTTGGATTGAGTTAAACTGGGCCATTGTCCTGCAGAGATTTATGTATTGATTTATAGTTTCAGTGTAGTAATAATAAGGTAGGCTGAATATAATTCTATTGGAACATGGCTCCATTGAAGTACAGAACTGTTTGTAAGAAGTAATTCTCCATCCTTCTGTCTGTAAAATCATACTTCTGCTAACCTCTAAATCCTTATCTGCAGTCAAAATATTTTTCCCAGATTTATTAAACCTCACAGACATAAACAATGGGGATTGAGATTTGCTATTGATCAGTGACAGTCGGAAAAGTGCCCTGAATTGTGTCTTTTATAAGTCGGTTCGCATGAAGCAGTGAATCTACTGAGATCTGAGACCAGTACCTGGATTTCTCCGCATGCCAATGAAGTCTGCTTCATGCTGGATGTGTCAGACAGACCGACCATCAAAACCTAGTGTCAGGTCAGCAAAGGTAGCAAGAATTAGAATCAAGACTGAAATCTCTTAATATCACATCTTAAAGCAAGAGAAGTTAGTATGTTATATCTGAACACTTAGAAAAATAACCAGTGCTTTGGGAAATTCAGCATATTGTGTGTAACTATCCTTACTGTGTCAACAGTGAATTAAACTGAAATACTTCATCATCATCTTTATGTGTCATACCATACAGGGTAGGCATTCATGATCTTTGACCATGATGGTTCTTGTTGAATTTCTCTAAAGAAGTTGTTTGCCATTGCCTTCTTCTGGGCAGTAGCTTTACAAGATGGGTGCCCTCAGCCATTAGTAATAATCTTCAGAGATTGCCTGCCTGGCGTCAGTGGTCGCATAACCAGGACTTGTAATATGCACCAGCTGGTCATATGACCATCCATCACCTGCTCCCCTGGCTTCACGTTACCCTGACTGGCGGGCTAAGCAGGTGCTACACCTTGCCCAAGGGTGACCTGCAGGCTAGCAGAGGGAAGGACCGCCTTACACCTTCTTTGGTAGAGACGTACCTCCACCCTGCCACTCAGCAAGATGCTTCAGTGTTGTAATTTGTTGCTGGGCATCAGGCTAAGTTTAAGTTGCCCCAGTCAATCCTGAGGCAAGCCACATAGAAACATAGAAACATAGAAAATAGGTGCAGGAGTAGGCCATTCGGTCCTTCGAGCCTGCATCGCCATTTATTATGATCATGGCTGATCATCCAACTCAGAACACCGCCCCAGCCTTCCCTCCATACCCCCTGACCCCCGTAGCCACAAGGGCCATATCTAACTCCCTCTTAAATATAGCCAATGAACTGGCCTCAACTGTTTCCTGTGGCAGAGAATTCCACAGATTCACCACTCTCTGTGTGAAGAAGTTTTTCCTAATCTCAGTCCTAAAAGGCTTCCCCTCTATCCTCAAACTGTGGCCCCTCGTTCTGGACTTCCCCAACATCGGGAACAATCTTCCTGCATCTAGCCTGTCCAATCCCTTTAGGATCGTATACGTTTCAATCAGATCCCCCCTCAATCTTCTAAATTCCAACGAGTACAAACCCAGTTCATCCAGTCTTTCTTCATATGAAAGTCCTGCCATCCCAGGAATCAATCTGGTGAACCTTCTCTGTACTCTCTCTATGGCAAGGATGTCTTTCCTCAGATTAGGGGACCAAAACTGCACACAATACTCCAGGTGTGGTCTCACCAAGGCCTTGTACAACTGCAGTAGTACCTCCCTGCTCCTGTACTCGAATCCTCTCGCTATAAATGCCAGCATACCATTCGCCTTTTTCACCGCCTGCTGTACCTGCATGCCCACTTTCAATGACTGGTGTATAATGACACCCAGGTCACGTTGCACCTCCCCTTTTCCTAATCGGCCACCATTCAGATAATAATCTGTTTTCCTATTTTTGCCACCAAAGTGGATAACTTCACATTTATCCACATTAAATTGTATCTGCCATGAATTTGCCCACTCACCCAACCTATCCAAGTCACCCTGCATCCTCTTAGCATCCTCCTCACAGCTAACACTGCCACCCAGCTTCGTGTCATCCGCAAACTTGGAGATGCTGCATTTAATTCCCTCATCCAAGTCATTAATATATATTGTAAACAACTGGGGTCCCAGCACTGAGCCTTGCGGTACCCCACTAGTTACCGCCTGCCATTCTGAAAAGGTCTCGTTTATTCCCACTCTTTGCTTCCTGTCTGCTAACCAACTCTCCACCCACACCAATACCTTACCCCCAATACCGTGTGCTTTAAGTTTGCACACTAATCTCCTGTGTGGTAAATAAGCATCCTGAATTCCTGGCCAATCACCATTTTGTACAAGTTGCAAAGAGACACATGTGGTACATTTTGTTGGCATCACAGATCTCTGAGATCCCTGTACTCGCTGCTCCTGATCTCTAGCCTCAGTGATCATTGTTCCAGTTTTGACGACTGTGACTGTAGTTCCCTTGGCTAGGTGCACAGCAATTCATAACAGTAGGATGTTATTAGACAACATTTGTCAGCAAATCATGCCATGAAAAATCATATACACAATTAAATGCTTGATTTTAAAGAAATCTTATTAAATATTAAAAGTTAGGATTCCAGAGTTTAGACCTTTGGCAGTTCAAAGCATGGGCATTTTGATTAATACTTTGATTACTTGAATAAGCTTACTGCACTTGATCATGTTTGACTTAATGCTCAGGAATTTTCAAAGTACACAGTCATGCCTCAGTTTTAGAGACTATAGAAGCACGGTATGTTACGTACACAAAAATAGATGCTTTCTTCTGTCTGTACCTACCACTAAAAGATTATATGCTGGATTCTAAAGAGGTGGAAGCCCTTGCTTAGATGATTGTGGATAAAAAACAGAGCTGCATCCAGAGAGGAAGATCTCTGCAATGAATGTGGAGTTCCAATCCTTTTCATCCAGTTTACAACTTTCCACCTGAATCATCATTAAGGATCCCCATCATCCAGGGTGTTGTGTGTTTAGTATTTCAGTAATATTTGAATAATATTCTAGTTCTGATTAAGCATTCTTGTTGTTAACATAAATCATTGAGAGTTATATGTAAAAGTATGTAAATGGCATACGTCATCATGCCACCATGTCATAAGTGCGTGCCTTGATAACTAAAATGGAACAAAACATTCATGAGTTATTGCTGGGGCTCCCATATTTTTCTTTTGAATAGTTTTTGGAGTTACAAAACATAATAGTAGCGAAATGTAAACTTTGAAATGAACCCAAGTCAACTATATGTCAGTTATAATAAACTTATTCTGTTCTGATTCTGGTTTATTTATGGAGACCTGCACAAAATTTTCAATTGCCCCTTCACCGATTTTGCCAACTAAAAAGTCTTCTGCCTTTGTAAATGCTGATTAAAATCAGTTATTCAGGACTTCACCTCTACCTTTTGTCTGCACAAACAGGTTGCCCACATCGTTCCTAATGGGCCTTATTTTTTCCTTGGTGATTCCGTACAGTGCCTACAATCGCAGATCAGGGTTCAATTCCCACTGCTGTCTGTACATTCACCTCATGACCACCTGGCCTCCTGTGGGTGCTCTGGTTTCCTCCCACATTCCAAAGATGTAACTGAGGGTTAGGGTTAGGGTTAGTGAGTTGTGGGCATGCTATGTTGACACCAGACGCATGGCAACACTTGCATTTCACACCCTACGCAATCCTTGGACTATATTGGTCACTGTGCAAACAGCATGATTCACTATATGTTTTGATGTACATGATAAATAAAACTAATCCCTTTAAATCTCAACATAGCTACTTTAAAAGAAAATTTCCTTGCAACATAAGAACAGAAGCAGTGTAGTCCACATGCCAACTCCATCATTCAAAAAGATCACCCTTATCTTTTGCCTCAGCACTGTCTTTCTACAACATCCCCAAATCCCTTAATTTCTCCAAAGATCAAAAAATCTATCAATCTCTGCTTGAATATAATCAAGGACCAACTTCCCCAGTTCTTTCTGGAGGCAGAATTCCAGGTAACCACCACTTTCTGGGAGCGTGTTGTAGGAGGGAAGGGTTAGATTGACCTTAGAGTATGTTAAGAGATCAACACAATATTGTGGGCTGAAGGGCCTGTACTGTGCTGTAATGCTCTTTGTGATCTATGTTTGTTCTTTGTGAAGAAATATCTGCTTATCATTCTCAGAAAAATCCAACCCATTATTTAGGATCTGTGACTTTTAATTCTGGACACAGATTCTAAGCTACCACATCAAGGCACTTGTTTTCATCATTATATTAATCATAACAATCTTGTTCACTGTGAGGTACTTTACATGCTTCATGGTCTCCACTCATCTATAAGCTGTCTTACAGATGGATTACCGATCTGCGTATTTTGCAAAGTAGGAGCTGTTGCTTCGCCCTGGCCCGTAAGGGCAACACACCAACAGTGGGAGCGGTTAGTTCGGCTGTTCATGTGTCCTCCAGCACTACCTGGCTCTAGATTTGTTCCCCAAAGCCAAACCTGATGCTTAGCTCCACGCTGAAATGAAGGAGCTGATTCAGTTCATAAACTCACTATCCCATGACCCATAACACTGCACCAAAAACAAAGACTGGAGGTGGTTTTATTAGAGAAGAGAAAAAATAAAACAAAAACATAATAAAGGTCTCTCGCGCCCCCCCCCCCAAGTAGAGAGTGCCGAGATTCTAAACTACAGGTGATTTATGTAAGCAATTCTTCAAAAGTTGCATTCCAATCTTGCCAAAAATGAACTGATTGCATTCTATCTCTCACAGAACTCCAGCGTGTTCTGTTTGTCCTACCATGGGGTAAAGGCAAGGAAAGCAAGCCAGCGTCTGACAGCAGCACACGTTGCTTCTGCCTTCCCTCTCAGAATACAACCCGCCTTCGCAGGTTGTTCATTTCTGTCGAGCAAGTGCTCAACCACAGCTGCCCACCTAAACTCCAGGGACAGGCCAGCTGTTAGAAGCAGCACTTTACTTGCTGTACATGGCAAAAAATTTTTGCCGTGCCTTTCACATTCTGGCTGTGAACCTCTCGACCACCGTTCTGCTCACTTATTAAGCAGCCTCAATCCCAGTTCATGGGGGATGGAATAGCTTCAAAGCTGGAGAGATCCTCCTGTTGAGTCCGAGAGTGCAGTGGTTCACTTAGCCAATGTTATGCTTTGTGACTCCAAAACATCAAACTAAATGAAAGAAAAACAAGGGAGCTCGAGGGATGCGTATAAACTTTGTTTTTACTTTAGTTTTCTTCAGTGAGGTATGTAAGTATGACGTGGCGATGAAATGATATGTACTCTATAAAACTCTGGTTAGGCCACACTTGGAGTACTGTGTCCCGTTCTGGTCGCCTCACTATAGGAAGGATGTGGAAGCATTGGAAAGGGTACAGAGGAGATTTACCAGGATGCTGCCTGGTTTAGAAAGTATGCATTATGATCAGAGATTAAGGAAGCAAGGGCTTTACTCTTTGGAGAGAAGGAGGATGAGAGGAGACATGATAGAGGTGTACAAGATAATAAGAGGAATAGATAGAGTGGATAGCCAGCGCCTCTTCCCCAGGGCACCACTGCTCAATACAAGAGGACATGGCTTTAAGGTAAGCGGTGGGAAGTTCAAGGGGGATATTAGAGGAAGGTTTTTCGCTCAGAGAGTGGTTGGTGCGTGGAATGCACTGCCTGAGTCAGTGGTGGAGGCAGATACACTAGTGAAGTTTAAGAGACTACTGTACAGATATATGGAGGAATTTAAGTTGGCGGCTTATATGGAAGGCAGGTTTGAGGGTGGGCACAACATTGTGGGCCGAAGGGCCTGTACTGTGCTGTACTATTCTATGTTTAACATATAACTCATAATGAACTAAGCAAACAACAAAGAATACTTAAACAATAATATAACTCAAATATTAAATACACATCAGTCCTCTCTGCTTAGCTATAAACTCAGACTCAAAATATGGTAGAATGCTTCTCAACAACTTATATACAAACAGATAAAGTGTACTATATAATGCAACTACTATCTAGACATCCACAGCATGCCAAATTTTAAATTGTCCCATTCAGTCTAAAGGTTTAATCGCTGTGGAGGATTTCTTTCTCTTGTGGGACAATGTCTTTCTTGACACGGGTGGTTACTTTGCTTGCAGGAGAGACTTGTGGCTGTGAAACAATCTCAGGTTCTGGGCTCTCCTTCATGGTGGTTGTCGGGGTTGACTCATGGGACTGCAGGAAGTGGTTCTGACAGCTCTGAGCACCTTTCTTTGGACGTACGGGTATCCTGAAGAGCGCATGGCAAGCTGCTCGATCTGCTGATCGATCCCAGGCCACCAGACAAAGCTTCGAGCGAACACTTTCATTTTGACCATACCTAGATAAATGGCTTGTAACTCCTCCAATACTAGCTCTCTGCTTGGATTGTACAACAGCTCTTATTCCCCAGATAAGGCAAACCCTGTCAGGGGCAAGTTCATTCAGATGCTGGTAAAAATGGGGGAACTGGAAATTTTGCTGCATATTCCAACCATTTTGGGTGGCAATGTAAACCAGAGACAGTGTGGGGTCTTTTCTGGTTTCCCTTTGGATAAGCTCTGACGTAACAGGGAGACTTTCGAATTGTATTAGGGAGAATATGGCAAGAGGAGTACCCTCTTTTATAAATTTTCCAGTTATTTCCTTTTCCAAGCACAAACAGGACAATCCATCACCATTTCCAGGATTAGCTGTCTTCTTGAATTTGGTTTTGTAATTGTGCTCTCCAAGAAACAAAGCCCATCTCTGCTTTTGTGCTGCTGCTTCTGTAGACTGAAAATGAACACCAATGGTTGATCAACTATTGGTTTATGATCAGTAGGGAGGGTAAATCTCTCTGATACAGCTACTGATTGAGAGTTTTAACACCCCAAACCAGACTAAAGGCCTTTCTGTCAATCTGTGCGTAATTTTTCTCTACAACAGTAAGGGAACATGAAACAAAGACTATGGGGCCTTCACTTTCAACACTCATAACAAGTGACATAACTATACCTAAACTATAAGATGAGGCATCACAGACAAGCTTCACTGGATGATGTGGATTGTAATGTGTGAGTACAGTGTCTAATCTCACCATTTCCTTTACCTTTTAGAAAGCATCCTCACATAGCTTTGTCAAGTGCCATTTCTTCCCAATCTGCAGAAATGAGTTCAAGGGGTGGAGCACAGTAACCAGGTTTGCTAGGAACCTGTTAGAGTAATTGAAAAATCCTAAAAAGGACCACAACTTTGACACGTCCTTTGACCTTGGGGCATCCACCACTGCTTGAATTTTCTTAGCACACTTCAAATCTTGGGCATCAGTTGTTTGATCACAGTAAGTGATGTTTGGTTTAAAGAATTCACACTAGTTGCATCATTCTCTAAACCCATAATCTGCTAATCTTTTTAACACTGTCTTGAGATTTTGGAGTTGTTTCTTTCCTTCTTACCAATAACAATGATATCATCCAGGTAACACTAAGGGTCTGGGCAGCCTTGCACTATTTGGTCCATAGCCTTCTGTCAGAATGCAGGTTATTTTCTGATGCTACTCCAAAAATAAGCCTATTATAGCAATAAGGTTCTTTGTGAATGTTATGGTGACTAACCCTAGACCGTTCTTCCATCTCCATTTGTGGGTAGGCCTCAGCGAAGTCCACTTTGCTGAAATGCTTTGCTCAGAAAGTTTTACAAAGATATACTCTATCCTGGGCAGAGGGTACTGATCTACTGTCAGTACTAGGCTAATGGTGACATTAAAATCACCACATTGTCCATGGGTTCCAATCAACCTTGGAAAGAATTCATTCAGCCTCCATGCAATCAACCTCACTGGCTACTTTGTCACAGGTGGTCTCAGGAACCAGACGGGCTTTTTGCTTAATATTATTTTACCCTTGATATGTTTGAGTTTTTCAATGGCACCCTTGAAAACTGCTGTGACATCATTCAGTACCTATCTTAAGCTGCTTTCAGTAAGGGATGTGGCATGCAAATATTTGATGGATCTCCAATTAAGTGGTAGTTCCCTCAGTCAACCATGACCCCACCATGCTGACTCACCTGTTTTTACTATATACTGTACAAGCTCAATGTGGCTTATTGGTTATTGTATTTCACTATTATGAATCTCATTCCCATGGGAGCTATCCTTTCTCCAGTATAAGTTCTTAGCTGGATATCTGCAGGCTTTATTTCAGTATCTTTGAAATGCCATTTGCACTCATTTTATGGAGGGACTGAAACGGCCGAGCCTGTGTCCAATTCCATTTCAATGAATTTGCTATTTGCTTCTGGTGTAAACAATATTGTTGTCTGTTGCTAGTTTTCACAATGTAAACCTCAAGGCCATGCAGTTTTGGATCTTATTTTCTCTTTCTTTCTCTTCTTTTTTCGGAGAACACGTATTGTGTTTTTTCCCGGACCATTTTACACAGCAATGGATACCACAATAATGATCGCGCACATTTATTTTTACTTCTACAATCTGTGGAGAAGGCAAAGAGATACGATCAGTCACCACTTTATTCGGTACCTCCTAATGAATGGGTATCTGAGTTATAGTCGCCTTCCTGTCAGCCTGAACTAGTCTGGCCATTCTCTCCTGACATCTTTCATTCACCAGGTGTTTTTTGCCCATGCAACTGCTGCTCACTGGATGTTTTTGCTTACTGCACTATTCTCTGAAATCTCTAGAGACTATTTTGCATGAAAATCCCAGGACATCAACAATTTCTGACATATCTGAAACCATCCTGTATGTCACCAACAATCATTCCACAGTCAAAGTCATGTAGATTTTGATGTTTGGTTTCAACACCAACAGAACCTCTTAACTAAATGTTCCCAAGCTGGGGTCCATGGACCCCTTAGTTAATGTTAGTGGCCAATCGCATTAAAAAGTTGGGATCACTGCTCTTAATTGCATCTGCATGCTTTTAGGCATTGAGTTGCTGCCACATGATTGGCAGATTAGATATTTGCAATAATGTGCAGGTGTACATGTGTACCTAATACCACTGAGTGCAATTATCGGTTTTCTGTTTCAATAACCGCTATCTTGACTTTTTTTTCATTGCAGATTAATATGGTATTCAGGGGGGACTCGAATGGAAACTTGTTCATAATTAAACTTACAGAATTCACAGAGTAAAATAATTTTATTTGACTTAAAACTTAATCAGCTTATAGTTTGGATTGAGTTGCAAATGTGAATGAATGATTAATCTTATGCTGTACAATCAACCCAAAGCAACACTGCTGGCTTCACTGCCCAGTCCTGGGTTCACAGAATTTAGATCAGATTAATCAGCAGTCTCCGTAGAGTCTATAGTGATCGATTCGCGTGGAGGTGCACTTCTCTCCCGATATTCTGAAGGAAACATCAACCAACACAAGGGCATGACACATAGAACATAGAAACACAGAAAACCTACAGCACGATACAGGTCCTTTGACACACAAAGCTGTGCCGAACATGTTCTTACCTTAGAACTACCTAGGTTTACCCATAGCCCTCTATTTTTCTAAGCTCCATGTATCCATCCAGGAGTCTCTTAAAAGACCCTATCGTTTCCACCTCCACCACTGCTGCTGGCAGCCCGTTCCACAGCTTACCCCTGACGTAGCCTCTGTACCTAGAAAATAATAACTCTGTCAGTCAACTTGAAATCACAAAGAATATCTTCCCAATTCAGCATGGCTTTCATAAAGCCATAGAGAGGTATACGTAGTTGACACTAACCATGCATTAAAACAGTGGTGTGCAAAAGAACATCTCCGAAAGCACAACACATCAAACCTTGAAGTGGATGGGCTACAGCAGCAGAAGACCACATGCTGTGTACATGTGTGGTCACGGTTGCTGACTTTTTAATGGATTTCGGAGGACAACGAGAAGATCGACGGGGTCAGCTCGACTGAAGACTCAAATCTCTCCCTCTCTCTCTCTCTCCATCACTAATCAACCCAACACCATGAACTGAACTGAACTTTACTCATCATTGTAAGACTGTATCCTTTTACTCCTAGACTTGAAGAAGCTTGATTTTCATATATTTCCACACTTACTGATATACTTACTTACATACAATCATTGCTAACCTGTTTGATTTATCTACATTTATATTTATATTACTGTATGGCGTAGTTACTAATATACTGATAATATACTGTGTAGTTAATAACAATACTGGACTCCAAAGTGTTTTCTATTTCTGCTGGTTCTTTATTCCCGCTGACTTCACCTAAACGCTAAAAAGACAGAGTACATGGCGTTTAGCTGCGATGAGGGTACTCTCAAGACCGTAGAGAATGATACCATTAAGAAAGTCTTTGACTACAAGTACCTCAGGTCAAGAATGACGAGTTCGGAGAAGGACATAAAGATACGGAAGGCGCTGGCGTGGAGGGCTATGAACGACATGAAGGAAATCTGGAAGTCGAACCTGACCAGAGGGCTTAAAAAGAGGATTTTCATAGCAGTCATAGAGTCCATTCTCACGTACGGATGTGAGACGTGGACACTCACCAAGACGATCTCTAGATGGTTGCTATACACGAATGCTCCGGATGGCTCTTGATGTGAGTTGGCAACAGCACATGATGAACTTTGAGCTCTATAACAACCTACCGATGCTCTCCACTAAGATCGAGGCCAGAAGACTGCAACTAGCGGGACACTGTCTATGCCACCCCGAGCTACCTGCCAGACTAGTCATCATATGGGAGCCCAAGCATGGGAGGATGAACCCTGGGCCCCCTCCCAAGATTATGGTCAACACGCTCCTAGAAGACAGCGGCGCGGCTAATGTAGATGCACTGATGAGGGAGAAGTGGAGAGTCCGTCATTGTGCCCGACGCTGGCCCACTAGGCCTGAGTCGATGCAGTAGTAGTAATAGTAGTTTACTCCCGTCACAGGGGACGTGACAAGTAGCCACTTTATGAGGGACAGGTGAAGCACCTTCAATTACTCCAAAAGACTGAGGTTTTGTAAAATACTGAAAGGCTTTTATTCGCTGTACAACATGACCTCCACAGTGAGTGTCTGCCCCCGGACTGAGTGGGAGGGGCAAGGCGAACACCTTTATACAGGACTCTGTGGGAGGAGCCACAGGGGCAGTCAGCAGAGGGGTGTGTCCAGACAGGTAACCGAGTTACAACATATATACATGGTTTACCACAACAGGTGCACAGAAACAGAACATTTAGCTCACTGAGCCAACTACCCATTCACAATAATCTTACACTAGTCCCAATTTTTATTTGCCCCACATTCTTGTCAACTACAACCAGGTTCAACCACTCTGCTACACATTAGGCCCATGTTATAGGGACCAATTAATCCAGCGATGTCAGAGGAAAGTGGAGCACCTAGGAAAGTCTCACAAGTTACACAATGAATCTGTAAACTCCATGCAAATGGTATCAGAGGTTAAGATGAAACCTGGGTCTCCGGCACTGCCAAGCAGCCACCCTACCAACTGTACCACTGTGCTACCCATAATTACTTGCAATTTTTTTTGGCAGGATCCTTATTATTTAAATGAGGATATGTTCTTCTGTCTCAGTTTGCTTACAACAACAGACTGAAATACAAAGGCACTCATTCCTCTGAGAAATATTAGTAGATTGTGCAAAGTCCCATCTGTAAACTCTAAGGGTTTAAATCTCCAAAGATGCAGAGAATCCAAGAGTGTTATGGTTGAAACTTCAATGAGTAATCAACAAACATTTCAGTGTGCATCAGGCTGTGTATTTGCATCCCTCATTAGGACTGCAACAGCTGATGCCATTAGCTTCTCCTTCAAAGGCTTAATGCTCTTTTCACTGGACAGATCAAGACAGATCAGTTCCATTAATGCTGCAGCAATCATGGTATCAAAATCAAGCTGTTGTGTATGTCAGCTTTAAACTAGCACTGTAGCATTATGAATGCATGCTTAGTCATTTGGTATGGCTTAGCAATTAGCTTTCAAGATAATCTTCGTGCCAAGATACAAGAGAGTTTTGTTTCACCGTAGCCAATCATGAAATATTCATGATAAATCTTAACTTTTCAAGCAAATTGTTTTGGACTTTATCATTGCAGCCAATCACTTTCTCGTGATGCATCCACATGGCCTCAGTGGGCCTGGTCCTCAGGCTGATACATGCACTTGCCAACTGTTTCACATAACGTATCCTACATCCACACAGCCTCGATGCACCAGGTCCTCAAGCTGCTCGCACAGATTATCAAGAGCTACAAATGTTATCAGTCCAAAGGGCATCAGAGAGTAATGATAGCAGGTTCAGTCAGCCTGAAGGTTGGATAGCCACCCAGCAGATAGAACTGCTACCTCATTCTTTCACCGGGCCAAATTAAGTCTTGACTTCCACTAGAGTTTTTACGTTCTCTGTAAGACTCTGCAGGTTTCCATTCACATCGACAAAACACAACCACTTGATGAATTAATTGGTTCCAATTCATATGGGTAGTAGGAGAGTTAGTGAAGTTAATGGATACACGAGAGAGAACAGGTTACAGGATAACTATTGGACAATGATGGGGTTGTTTTGGGAATGTTTGTAGACCCACTGGGTTGAATGACCACTTTGCTGGTCATGGCATGAGGGATGCAAACATCTCTGCCATTCTTTCATTAGAAGATGTCATAAGCTTACGGCTGCCGATGTTTGAAATGTGCTCTGTGCTAGTCCCTTTGACAAAGCAGGGTGTGGGCTGGAACTGAAATCTAGGCAGGCTAAGGGCCCTGTTGAAGTTAGTCTTCCCTATTCACTCCTTGTCAGGTTTATTTCCCTTGGAGCAAAAGAGCATGTGAGGATGCCTGAGAGAGGTGTAAAAAACTCTGAGAGTCATAGGTAGGGTGAATAGTAAAACAAAATCCATAGTTTTAAGGAGAAAAATCAAGGAGTTAGAGATGTTTCAAGGAATTTTCTTTTTCACTCAGACTGGTAATTGGGTTATTATTGTTACATGTTTGTTGTTGTTTCAGTTTAAGATGATGCTGGATAATTTAAATGGCAGGCGAGGTTGTCAGGATCAGAGGCCAGGGTCGGACCAGTCCCGCTTGTTGCTCCACTGTGTTTACTCGGCTCTGCACTGAATTGAGGCTGTTGCCTGCTCCGGCTGCAGTGATGCCTGGCTCCCTGTCTGTAGACTCACTTTCATTCTGAGTGATATTTGCTTGCTTTATGGTTTGCACAGTTTGCTTTTTCTCTCTTTCTGCACACGAGGTGCTTGATGATATTTTTTTTTAAATGGGTTCTTTTTTGTTCCTTTGTCTTGTGGCTGCCTGTGAGGAAATGAATCTCAAGTTTGTATAATGTATACACACTTTGAGAACAAATGTACTTTGAACTTTGAAGGTACAGTGAAATACTCCATTCTGCATGCCATCTATACAGAGCATTTCAGCATATCCATACATCAAAATAATATAAGGGAAAAACAATAATTAAATGTAGAATACAGTGTTATATTTAGAGAGAAAGTGCAATTCAGGTAGACAGCAAGGTGCAAGATCAAAATAAGGTAGGTAGTGAGGTCAGCAATCCATCTTATCATTCAAGTCTTATAACTACAGGATGGAAGTTGTACTTGAACCTAGTGGTATGTGTCTTCAGGCTTTTATATCTTTTGCCCGGTGTTGGAGGGGTGGGGGGGGGGGGTGGGGGAGGGGGAAGAAGAGAAGATGTCTGGGGTGAGAGGAGTTTTTGATTATGTTGTAGATTGCTCTGGAAAGTGCTGGCTGAGAAAGTGGTGGAGGCAGAGACTCACAATGGTTAAAAATATCTGCACAAACACTTGAATCTCCAATGCTTAGAAGGCCATGTAGACCCAGTGCTGAATAGAAGGGTACCACAGGGCCTTTCTCTGCTCTCTATGATTCTATGAGTTAGATGTAACACTTGATACGTTTCAGAAGTATCTTAACAATGCTGTTTGAAGTTTGCCATCTCAGGATGGAAAATTATTGAATCTATGTATCATTATTTCTTCCGCCAGTCATTCACAGCAAATGGATTATCCCTCCTCTGTCATTTGATATCTGTTTCTCACTCCTCCTTTAATTATTTTTCATTCATTTTCAAGATATGAATATCACTATAAATACAATACTTATTGTCCATCTCTCATTGCCCTTGAGAAAATAATAGTGGAGCTGTACCACAGCATTTCCTCTGGTGGAAATATTCCTATATGCCTTTAAGTAAAGAGCTCCAGGATTTAGACTCAGCAAGAATAAAGGACTGACATCCATCATCAAAAATCCTCACCACCCAGGACATACTCTCTTCTTATTACTACCAACAGATAGTGGTGTTACCATCTCCTTTTCGGTGGTAGAGGTTACGAGTTTGGAAGGTGCTCTCAGGGTAAGCTGTGTGACTAACTAAAGCATCTTCTGTAGATGGTACACAGTGCAGTAACTATGTACTAGTAGTGGAAGGAACAAATGATCGTGGGACGCCAATCACAGGAGCCATTTTGTTTCGAATATTTCTGAGCTCCTTGAGAGTTGTTGCTACCATGTTAAGGCAGTGGAGAATATTCCACTACGCGGCTGACGTGCTTTCTAGATGATGAAAAGACTTGGCGTGTCAGGCGGTGAGTTACTTTCCACAGGATGCATGTTTTCGGTATTTATGAAGTTGGTCCATTTGAGTTTCTGGTCAGTGGCGACTCCTAGGACACTAATGATAGGCAGCTCAGGTTGTTTGTCTCTCTCTCACTCTCTCCTTGGATACAGTCATTAGCAGGAACCTTCAGTTGTGAATGTCCCTTGTTATTATCTAACTTTGCCTGATTGATGTCTAGATTTTGTTGATTGCTTTATTTCTTGAGGCATCCTGAATGGAATTAAGCATTGTGCATTAATAAGAGTACATTCCACTTCTGACCTAATGGTGGAAGTAAAATCATTGATGGAGCAGCAGAAGATGATTAGGCTCAGGACATTGTGATGAAGAATGTCTGCAGTGATATCCTGGGTCTGGGATGATGGACTTCCAACAACCACCGCCATCTTCCTTTGTGTGAGAAATAGCTGCAAGCACTCGATTGTTTAACCCTCGTGCCCACTCACTTCAGTTTTACAGGAGCACTTTGATGCTACACTTGGTCAAATGTTGCTGCAGTGTCTAAGACAGTCACTTTCACCTCAGCTCATCTATAAATTTCAGGTCTTTATATGGACCAAGGCTGGAAATGAATGATTCTGGCAAAACCCAGAGTAGGTTATTGGTGAACAAGTGCTGTTCCATAGCTATTGTCGACAATAGTTTCTATCACTTTGCTGGCCACTGAAAGGAAGCTGATTGTTCAGTTATTCATCAGATTTGATTTAGACTCGACATGACATCCTCAAGACATTCTTCATGTTGTTGAAATGCTATTGTTGGAACTGTACTGGAACGGTTTGGTTGGAGATGCAGCTAGTTCTGGAGTACTGATCTTCATTATCATCAATTATGGGATATTGTACTGTCCCAGGCTTTCATTATATCCAGTGCTCTGAACCATTTCTTGAAGTGATGTGGAGTAAATCAAATAGGCTGGAAATAGTTTTTATGATGGTATGATCCAAAGATGATGCTGAGGCAGGTCGCCCACTTGGTATTTCTAGCTGAACTAGGTTGTGAACGCTTCCACGCTGGAACCAAAGACATTGTAGAATGATGCCTGGCTAAGTGATGAAAGCTCTGGGTTTTCTGAGCGGTAGCCAAAGCTTTTCAACCTCTCTAACTTTGCCATTCTGCTTAAAGGTTGTCTTGTTGCCTCTAATTTGCCTCCGAGCCAATTTCAGTGTGCCCACGCTCCTGAGTCAACAGCAGTAATTGCATTTATAAAGCACCTATTAAGGTACTTTCAGATACTTTACTTCAATATAGTGTTGTATCAATGCAGCTAATGCTGTTGAATCTGAGAATATGTTGATCTTGGGACACAGTTAGGTAGGCAGAGTTGTTTCCACACAGCTTCAGTGACCAAGGTTCATTCCAGATCTTTGCTGCTATCTGTGCTGGGCTTACCCATTCCTTCTGCATCTGAGTGCTCCCAGAATTGTTTGTTGGCAGGCTAATTGGCCACTGCTCCTAATGTGTAGATGAGCGGGATTATCTGAAGGGAGTTGATGAGAAAGATTTAAAGTACACTTATTTTCAGAGTATGTATGCAGTATACAACTCTGAGATCTGTCTTCACACAGACAGCCATGAAACAAATAAACACCATGGAACCCTTTCATAGAAAAACATTAAACACCCAATATGTAACAAAAGAACAAATCGTGCACGCGGCAAAATTTGATAGAAAATTGCAGAATATAAAAGATCAAGCCACAAAGCCATTGAAACAGTACAGGAATGTTTGGTACAGTTCAGTTCAATTTAGCGCCGTGTCGTTCACTGAATGCAGGCTGTAGAGCCAGTCCGTCCTGATCAAAATCGAACAAAATTACAATAAATAAAGGAGTGACCAGAAACCAGCAACACATCATAATGTGAAGTACAGAGTCCAACCCACAAACCATGTCAAATTGGCCTTGGCCAAGACCCAAGACTCTGGCAGCATCCAACGAGAAGGAGAGAGGGAACGATCAAACGCAGGCACCTTGCTCCAGGAGCAGCGAGCAAGAGCGAGAGAGAAATTGTGGAGAATAAAAATGGGATTAGTGCAGAGGGGGTTTTGATGATCAGTGCAGACTCAGTGGGCTACCACTACTACTACGTCGATTCAGGCCTAGGGGGCCAGCATCGGATACGATGACGGTCTCTCCGCTTCTCCCTCTCCCTCCTCAGTGACAGTTCATCTACATTAGCCGCACCGCTGTCTTCTAGGAGCATGTTGACCATAGTCTTGGGAGGGTGCCCAGGGTCCATCCTCCCGTGCTTGGGCTCCCATATGATGACTAGGCTGGCAGGTAGCTCAGGGTGGCATAGACAGTGCCCCACTAGTTGCAGTCTTCTCGCCTCGATTTTAGTGGAGAGCATCGGTAGGTCGTCATAGAGCTCGACGTTCATCATGTGCTGTTGCCAACTCACGTCAAGAGCCATCCGGAGCATTCATGTATAGCAACCATCTAGAGACTTTCGCATTGTCTTGGTGAGTGTCCACGTCTCACATCCGTAGGTGAGAATGGACTCTATGACTGCTGTGAAAATCCTCTTTTTAAGCCCTCTGGTCAGGTTCGACTTCCAGATTTCCTTCATGTCATTCATAGCCCTCCACGCCAGCGCCTTCCGTATCTTTATGTCCTTATCCAAACTCATCATTCTTGACCCGAGGTACTTGCAGTCAAAGACTTTCTTAATGGTATCATTCTCTACAGTCTTGAGAGTACCTTCATCGCAGTTAAACGCCATGTACTCTGTCTTTTTAGCATTTAGGTGAAGTCCAACTTTATTGCACTCAATTTCCACTTTTGTCAGTGGGCTGAAGGGCTTGGATCTGTACTGTATGACTTTGTCCTATACCATTCTGTATACTTCACAACCTCACATTGTCACAGCTTTTCCATTTCAATCTACTTATGAAGATCTCATCATAATTTAATACTTCCATCTGTACTGCATACATTGTTGCCAGTTTCATATCTATGGCAAACCTGGGTTTTCTCTCCCATGCCTACATCACTCAAAACTATGGTGAATATTGTGGCTGCAACATCGACCCTTGTGGAGTGCCATTTGGCCCACCTCCGTACTTTGTGCATCTGCCACAGAGCCTGCTGCCCATCTCTGCTCAGTCTGTTTCCTTGCCAGGATAGTCAAATGCTTCAAGTTCATGAGCATCAACTTAGAAGGTGTTTATCATTTCTCCCTGGTATTCCATATTAATAATATCCACAGTGATTTTCCTGTTGAATAGGTTAGTCAACTGCTCAAAAGATTTGAATTGGTTCATTAAGGACAAACTGTCCTTTACAGATCCATGTTAACTCACGTGAATGCTTAATTATAGGCTCCCTACAGCAGATGTTGGACTTTGGTCTCTTGTCCCCTACCTTCAATCTCACTCACCTTTCTGAACTAACAGACTGACAGGTCCAATTTTCCAATCTAAGTGAGAAAACTTTAGGGAAACTGGTGGAGATGCTCGGTTTTGTCCCTCCACATCTCCTCACTATGACTTTGTCTAGAGTTTTGGATGTTGAGGCAAGGACAATAGCAACATTTACAAGGTACTTGGACAGACACCAGGATAGGAACGATGTAAAGGGATATGGGGCCAAACAGGAGCAAATAGGACTTGTTGTGCCTGTACAACTACAGATCAAATAAATAAAGGCACACACTTGGAGAAGAAGTTAATTGGTGCATTCATGTTGCGGAGAGGGCAACAAATTAATGTGCATGCATAAGTTTTCAGTCAATAATTCGTGTTCAGGAAAGTTATTGTGCTAAAAGAAATAGACCCGTACACGAAGGACCAGCATAAATGAGAATCTTGCTCAGAATGGGCCACTTGGTCGTTTCTTTGCATATGACTCAGTTTATGATTTTGTGACTCCTCCAAAGAAATACTGGGAAGACTGAAGCTATTGTCAATGATTTCTACCAAATAAAACTTCATTTCTTAAGCATTAACTCTGTCCCTTCATCTCAAGTGAGACCATTCACAGACATGGTATGGTTTCCAGACGTTGAGAAGTATTTCCTGCCAATTGTCGCAGCCAGCTTCTCGTTCGTCAGCTTCCTCACCCGTAATCTTTCTGACACTAACTGCACCCCTGCTCAGGTGCCTTGCCGTTTCCTCCTGAAGGCATTTGAAGAGTCTTTGTTCTTCCAACTACCCTAAAACCCTGCTGCCTGTACCTCAACATACCTTGTCTTGTTTTCTGGAACTTAGAAGGATGAGAGGGGATCTGATTGAAACATATAAGATTATTAAGGGATTGGACATGCTAGAGGCAGGAAACATGTTCCCGATGTTGGGGGAGTCCAGAACTGGAGGCCACAGTTTAAGAATAAGGGGTAGACAATTTAGAACGGAGTTGAGGAAAAACTTTTTCACACAGAGGGTTGTGGTTCTGTGGAATACTCTGCCTCTGAAGGCAGTGGAGGCCAATTCTCTGGATTCTTTCAAGAAAGAGTTAGATAGAGCTCTTAAAGGTAGTGGAGTCAAGGGATATGGGGAGAAGGCAGGAAAAGTGTATTGATTGTGTATGATCAGCCATGATCACAGTGAATGGTGGTGCTGGCTCGAAGGGCTGAATGGCCTACTCCTGCACCTATTGTCTATTGTCCATTGTCTATTGTTTTTCTGTCAGCCCCATTTTTCTCATCTTGCATTGGTCCAAAAATGCATTAGTTTTGCCTTAACTTCAAATCCTTCCACAACCTCCTCCAACCCTGCATATCCCTGTAATCTCCATTTCAGACTTCCTTCACATAAGACCATATGACCATAAGACATAGGAGCAGAATTAGACCATTAGGTCAATTGAGTCCACTCCACCATTTCATCATGGCTGATCCCGGATCCCATTCAACCCCATACACCTGCCCTCTCACAGTATCCCTTGATGCCCCGACCAATCAGGAATCTATCAACTTCTGATTTAAATATACTCAAGGACTTGCCCTCAAACGCAGACTGTGGCAGAGCATTCCACAGATTAACCACTCTTTGGCTAAAAATATCCCTCCTTACATCCCTGGCTGTAGCCTCTCTCTATCACTGGTCGCTGTACACTCAGCTGCCTGACCATAAGTTCTAGTATTTCCGTCCTAACTCTTTTTATCTCTCTCCTCGTTATAACTGCTCATCATCTGACTTTAGTTTTCCATCTGTAGCTAGGGGTAAAATATCATTCTTCTACCAATAAATCTTTTAAATTCCTAACTGTGAATTGCCATGTTGGAGTTGCTAAGTGGAAGTGCGATTGTTGAAATAGGCAATGGTTCTCTCAGCATGCTGTGAACTGAAAAACGGCTTCTTCCCGGGGACTGTTGTGCAGCTGAATATTGATATACCCCAGCTTGTTAATGCCCTTTGAGTGTTATGGACTATTAATGTCAATATGGAAATATTTATTTATAGGTATTTAATTTTTAAAAATTAAGCCATACCATATGAATTGTAAATATCTCTTTTGCACAGACTGGAGAAGCACTGCAATCTTGTTGTCTTGAGTAATGACAATAAAGTTCTGTCTTATACTATTCTACCACAGGAGCGGACAAGCAGAGCTTGAGGAGGGAAATGATAGTTTGCACTTTGGCAAATGTGATGCAGTGAAAGGTGTGGTCTATAATATGCCTTAAGTCTTTGGATTAGCCTATATATACAGTCTCAACCAACCTTACGTCAGCCATTTCTGAGTTTGGTGACATTTCATAATCGTCAGTCTAAGAGTTGCTGAGATTGCCAACTGAAATCAGAATCCTCCAGCACATCAAAGTGCAGTAAATGTAAATATTTAATGATTGTGAAGGTCATACATAACTGACTTATTCTATTATATTTTGTTTGTTACAATTCCATCTTTTTTCTTAAACTATAATCATCTTAATGCTTGTGTTCATGTAAGATAACTTTTAAGTGAACTCCTCTGAATTGAAGACCAGGTACAGTATGCAGGAACTGACAATGGAATCACTTCTTGTAAATTGCTGCTGGCAAATCCGTACAAGATTTATGAAATGATTGTTGTTTTTCTTTAAACTCTTCTTCATTTATTATTCTCTTTGTCCCAAGATTATTATTTCCCTCTGACCCAAAAGTCTATAAAAAATTCATCAGACTTTTAGACCTGCAGGTCCATTTGAAAGAGTCTCTCTGAAGTATTCAGGAAATATATTGTATGTATCATTTGAAAATGCATATATCTTAAGATTTTTCCTTCACAGTTTATCCAAGTTTTAATCCCAGAGATGATTTAATTGGATTTAGTATAAAGTTATGGCAAAAAAGAAAACTCATTCCAAATCCTTTTGGGAGCATTTTTCATGTGATAACATTTTTGATTGGTTCCTGCCTTGTTTCTTTACAAATCTAACCCCAAAGGAAAAGAGGAAATTTTTTTCTTAAAATTTATGAGTATCGTTCTCCACAGTCTTTATATATATCAAAAATATATTACCTATGGCAAAAGTCTTTTTAATACTTATATTACAATGTTATATTTTGACATAAATAAGGCATTAGATTGGTTATTTTGGGCAGAAATAAGAGTAATAGAGACAAAGAGCAGAAGTAGGTTACTTGGCTTCTTCAAGTCCACACTGTCATTCACTATTGTCAAGGCTGATCTGACCAGTGCCTCAGTTCCTCCTCTCTATGACAATTCCCTCAATTCTTACATCTTTCAAAGATGTATCTACTTCCTTAGGAATATGTAAAATTCTAGGAGTCATGGATAGGGTTGATAGTCAGAATCTTTTTTTCCCTGGTAAGGATATCAGAAACTAGAGACATTGGTTCAAGTTGAGGGAAAGGAGTTTTAAATGGAATCTGAGGAGCACTTTTATTAACAACAAACCAGATACCGCTGGAACTCAGTGGATGACATAGCATCCGTGGAGGGAAATAGAGAACCTACATTTCAGGCTGCGACCTTTCACCTGGAGTTAGTCTTCTGCAGAAAGAATGGCTTATATATGGAACCTACTGCCGGACAAGGTTGTGAAACTAGATCCAGCACTTAAGTGACATTTAAAGAGGCACTTGAATAGAAAAGGCGTAGAACAATAGGGTCTGAAGAGGTTAATCTAGATGGGCAAAAAAAGTTGGCATGGATGATGAGTCAAAAAGCCTATTTCTCTGTTGTACAGCTCTGGACTGATTTTATATACAACCAATGATCTAGCAGTTGCAAGCCATCTGCTCTAAATTGGCCTATGCAAAACTTTGAGATTAGATAAGATGAGGGAAGATTTTTAGCAGGGGAGGTTGGTGGATATTTTACATAACGTACAGGAGACCATTGATCAATCCAGAATGTAGGAAGGTGTGAGTAAACCCACCCTGTCCAGTCCTCAAAGACCACAGTGACCACCTATATCTTTACATCTTTATAGGCATCGGTTAGTCTCATGAGACCAGGGATTTGCGCCTTGGAAGGTTTCCAGGGCGCAGGCCTGGGCAAGGTTGTATGGAAGACCAGCAGTTGCCCATGCTGTAAGTCTCCCCGCTCCACGCCACCGATGTTGTCCAAGGGGAGGGCATTAGGACCCATACAGCTTGGCACCAGTGTCTTTGCAGAGCAATGTGTGGTTAAGTGCCTTGCTCAAGGACACACACTCTGCCTCAGCCAAGGCTCGAACTACCGACCTTCAGATCACTAGACGAACACCCTAACCACTTGGCCATGCGCCAACACCCATCTGTATACAGATCCTGAAGATCAGAATTAAAATCCTATAATATCTTCTGTGGCTTCTACGGCAGTGTAATCACAGACCCAAAGCCTTCGTTCTTACAGAAATCGCTGCCCTTCGGACGCAGGGATTTGAACCTAACGCATGTGGTTTAGCGCAAAACCCTGGGAGCGCAGATGTGCACTGAGCAGCCAGGCAGCTCGTGTCTTTATATCCTCAGGGGCAGCTGCTCGACACTTCATTCATTTGTGCTAAAAAAAAAGCTGACAAATAGAAATAATCCAGTGAAAGAATTAGCAGTAAAGCTAGAAATTATCTAATAATCACCATAGCAGATATGGGAATTAATCAATTATTTAATTTCATGCTTGTGCTGGGCTTAATTAAGGATTCCAATGTTGTTTTTATTTTGAATATTTCAGTGTGTTTCAGGACCTAGTCATTGCTGCATTATTTGAATCTTTAATTAAGCCCAGCACAAGGGGGAAATAATTGATTGATTCCCATATCTGCAATGGTGGTTATCAGGTTACTTCTACCTAATGCCCATGGGTCTTAAACTGAGTGTACCACATTGGTGGGTCACATTAAGGGAAGATGAGTAAAAATGGTAGATTTCTTTGACTGAAGGATATTAGTGAATTAGATGGATTTTTATGACTATCCAGCACCAATATGGCTGGCATTACCCTGACCAGAGCCCTGCTTATTTTTTTTTAACTTGAAAAATTAAATTAGTTACATTCTATGGTTGCCATATTGGGGTTTGAAATCCGTCCTTTGGTTTACCTCGCTTGATGTGCAAAGGGTGTCACCTCATTTTGGAAAGGTCTTGACATGGCTGCACAAAATCGATTCAAGATTCAGGATTGTTTGCTGTCATTCTTCAGTACACAAATGTAAAGAACAATAAAATGAGATACAGCACAGAGTAGGCCCTTTCAGCCCTTCAAGTGGTGCTGTCCCAGCAACTCCCAACAACTGGATTTAACCCTACCTAACCTAATCATGGGATAATTTACAATGACCAATTAGCCTTCCAGGTACGTTTTTGAACAATGGGAGAAGTTAGAGCACCCAGGGAAAGCCTACACATTCCACAGGGAGGACGTACAGAGATTCCTCTATTGTTAATTCATCTCTTATTGTGAATGCAATGTACACTGAGACAAAACATCTATAAGCTTGTCTTTAGCATTATTAACCTTCATACCTTATTTTGCCCTGGGGCCCGTTCCCAGATTCATACCATTTCTACTCCCTTTCTCTAACTCACACTGACCTGTCCATCCTCGACCTTCTTCACTGCTAGGGCTAGATCAAACACAAGTTACAGCTATACCTCAAATCCACCCCATTCCCCTCCCCCGGTAGTCTACAATCCATAGGTATGAACATTAAATTATCTAAGTTCATATAACCCTTAAGACCTGTGTTCATCCTACCTTCCAATCCACCTCTGTTTCTTCCAATGTATTCCCTTCCCCATAATCCTCTCCTTTGCCCCTGCACAGCTCATTTACCTACTACCCACTCATTTTACCTGCTGGATCATTTCTCTCCCATCTGGTTCCATCTGCCCTTCACCCCTCTCTAATGGTTCCATTATCCCCTTCCTTACTTATCAGATTCCTACACCAGTGGCCTTTTGGTTCCTATCTGCCACCCTCTTAGCTGTCTCTACCTCCACCCTTCCTCCCCCACCCCCCCACCCCTAGCTCCTCCACTTATCATCCGGCTTCTTGCCTCTGCAGATCGACTGGATGTAATTTCACCGCTCTGAAATTTTTATCAGTCCATCCCAGTTAATGATATACAGCAATCCATTTTTGTGGACTGCTTGTCCGACTCCCGTCATGGAAGAGGCAAGCACATCAAGACCATTAGCCTCTGAAACAGCCTCTGACCCCCAAGCCATCTGGCTGATCAACACCTCCACCCATTAACCCAACCTACCATCCCCTACCACCACTACATCCACATCACCGAGCATCATATTATGTAAGTACAATTAGTCTTTGTACTGTGTACAACGGTTACTTGAACAATGTCTTTTTATATTTATTGTATTTTCTTTGCTTTGCTCCTTATGCTTATTGCGTTGTTTTTTATGCTGCATCGGATCCAGAGTAACAACTGGAAAATAGGCTAACCTTGACGTGGTATTGCACAATGAGGGATACTCAACAACCTTGTGCACGATTGTGGGTGGAAGGGAAATAAAAGTGAGATGGAATTATTTATTAACTTGGAAAGAACTATAGTAGAATCAGAAACTGACTTTTAAACTTGGAGAGAAAAGAAACTATGAGCCCAAGAGGCATAAAGTGACAGAGAAATCATAGAGCTTGTGTCCAGATTTAGTCTCTCTACCTGAGGAAGGTTGTCCTTGCCACAGAAGGAGTGCCTCAGAGGTTTACTGGACTAACACCTGGGAGGGTAGCACTGACATGAATAGGAGAAATTAGGTCAGTCAGATACACAAGGGATTCAGCAGATGCTGGAAATCTTGAGCAACACACTCAAAATGCTGAAGAAACTCAGCAGGTCAAGCAGCATCTGTGAGGGAAATAAATAGCTAACTTTTTGGGTTGAGACCCTTGGACTTGGCGGTTTATTACCCGCCGTAGATGCTGCCTGACTTGCAGAGCTTTTCCAGCAATGTGTAGGTCAGTTGGACATTTATTCACTGGGGAATAAGAAATTGAAAGGGGGTCTATTAGAAACCCTCAAGGCTAACAAGGCTCAGTAGACTAGGTGCAAGTAAGATGCTCCCAATGCCCGTGGAGTCCAGAATCAGGAAATAGAGCTTCAAGTACAGGGCATGCCATTTAGAACCAAGATTAGGAGGAGTGTCTTCAGCCAGATGTTGGTGACCTATGGAATTCTCTATAGGATGTAATGGATGCTGAGTCATTGTATTCCAGAAGGAGGCGGATATATTCCTTAATGCCACTAGGATCAAGAGGAGCAGAAAAATGACACTGAAGTAGATGATCATGTTGAATTTTGAAACAGGCCGAATAACCAACTCCTGTTTCTATTTCATATGTTGCTATTTGTCGATGTGCCAGAGTGCTGCACCAAAAATTCCAGATATGAGTGGGGGAGTTTGAGAGAAGATTCGCACATGCCACACCATCAGATGTTGCTGGGAAGAGGGCTCTCAGCTTAGATGGCGTCTGTCCCAAATTTCTGGAATTCACTCTATTCCTGGCCCTTAGGAACTTTATGGTCAGGCCTCTCTAATGCCAACACCAAACTTTGGACAGAACAAGCTGGACCGTCGACACCAAAGCACAGAATGCAGAGAGATGAGTGAGGGAAAGGTGCCTGATATATCGCAGAGATTCACCATTCCTTAGCCAGAGAATGATAAATCTGAGGAGTTCATTGCCTCAGGTAGCTATGGAGGCCAAATCATTGAGCATATTTAAGTCAGAAGTTGATAGATTCTTGATTAGTCAGGGCATGAAGGGACATGGGAAGAAAGCGGACGATTGGGCCCGAGAAGGATATAGATCAGCCATGATGAAATGGCAGAGCAAATAGCCGAATTCTGCTCCTATATCTTATGCTCCTATGATCTTATCAGGCCCTGGAGTCATATATCAGGTCAGTATGATGTCAATTCAGGGCAGGATAACAAGGATTCATCATTCTCTTCCATAAAAAGAAAGTCTCTTGCATTTGTAAGTGGAATGAAGAGCTAATAGAATGTGACTGTTCCATTGACAAAGGACAGCAAGGATATCTTAATATCTTTGATCAAAGATAATGAGATTGTAAACCAATTGCTTAAAACATTGTGGTAATTTATTAGATACACACTTCGAAAGGGAAATAAGCACTAATACGAGGAAGCAAAGTGATGTCACGGCTCCTCATTGAGACTGGCACAATTGTCTTTCTCCTCTTGAGGATTCTGTGAAGAAAAGCTTCTAAGTAATGCCAGTTGACATCATTGATTCTGCTGAATGTCTGGAGGAGGTAATTACTTCTTCAATTATGCTTTAGAATGCATTTCAGAAGAAAAATCTATCTTCTTATCCTAGTCAACGCACTTCTACTTCCCCTTCCACCTCATCAACCCCAGCACTAAATTGGAAGATTCTTCTCATGTCAAATTGAATCCGACAGGCGTAATAAGATATAACTAAATTCTAATATTATTTCATTCACATGTTTATAGTTGGATATGACTGAGATTTCACCATAATATCTCAGAGCCATACCATAATATTCAAAGCATATTTTTGCCATTAGTTCCTATAGATTTCACCATATATTGAAAATTACATACTGTATATTAATATATTTTCTGTCCTGGAAATTCACAGCTTATGGTTGAGATTTATGGTCACAATTTTTTTGTTCATATTAAAATCTACAGAACTTTGGGAATTGCAGGGTTCTGTACTGCTGTTGCTGAATAAGACTTCTAGGTGGTGGTGTAACTCCATGAGTTAAGCACCCAGTGAATGGTTGCATAGGAGACGCACATGTGTCCATTATCTTCCTTGCAAATGATATGAAAGGGAAGAGTACGAGAGGAAATCAGAGTATAATGGAGTGACAATGTGGACTCATATCACTGAATGTCTGCAGCATCCAGAAGGCCATCAATTGTTTTCAGCAAGTGCATCAGTAGGACAAAGAAGTCCTTGTGCTTTTGCTGGTTTATGTTCTCTGGCTGTCCACTCGATCTTTGCCTCTTATCATTTTGTACACATGTTAAAAAAGCACATCTGAGAAGTTGATTGCCTGACAGCAATAATTTTAAAAGAAGCTCAAATCTGTGAGTGAGCTGTCTTTGGACAGCATGGAGCTAACTACAGGCTGAGTCAGTCTTTTAAGACCGTAAGATATAGGAGCAGAATTAGGCTATGAGTCTGCTCCAGTATTTCATCATGGCCGATCCATTTTCCCTCTCAGCCCCAGTCTTCTGCCTTTTCCCTATATCTCTTCAAGCCCTGACCAAGCAAGAATCTGTTCACCTCTGCCTTATATATACCCAGTGACTTGGCCTCCACAGGCACTAGTGGCAACAAATTCTACAGATTCTTCACTCCCTGGCTGAAGAAATTCCTCCTCATACCCTTTCTAAAAGGACGACCTTCTACTCTGAGGCTGTGTCCTCTGGTGTTAGACTCTCCCAGCATAGAAAACATCCTCTCCACATCCACTCTATCAAGGCTTTTCAACATTTGATAGGTTTCAATGATGCTGTCCCTCATTCTATTGAATTCCAGTGAATCCAGGCCCATAGCCATCAAACGCTCTTCATATGTTCAATCGTGGATCATTTTTGTGAACCTGCTTCGAACCCTCTCCAGTGTCAGCACATCCTTTCTAAGATAAGGGACCCAAATCTTTTCACATTACTTAAGTGAGCCCTCACCAGTGCTTTATAAAGCCTTAAATTACATCCTTAGAATACAAATCAACCTGAATCTCTCATTTACAATTGGTTCAGTCATTCCCTATGGAGAAGTCATTGATCTGAAACATTAACTCTGTTTCTCCTTCCATAGATTCAGCCTGATCTTCTTGGTATTTCTGGCATTTTCTACCTTCCTTTAACTTTTCAGCATCTGTGCTATTTGATTTTTTTAGGCAGTTCTGGATTCAAGCTATTCAACATATGAATTAACTCCAATTGATCCAGCTATTCCAAACTTAACTCTCTATATATCAGCATTTGCTATTATTTCCTTTGTTTTCTCTGCTCTTGTTAAGAAGAAATGGTGCCAGCATTGTCTTTCCATTAATTGAGGGTACCTGAGTTATCACTTTTGTTTTGCAGGGAATTCCGATTTAAATCATTCAGCTGAAAAAGATGTGGATCCTGCACTGTTTACAGAGATTCTTTTGCTTTAATGAAAATGCTCAAGGAGTTCCAGGCAGCTGCTTCCTCCTCACCAACATCACTTCAGTGGCAAAGTTCTTCATCAAATTATGGTATTGCTTTGCACTGCTGTAACTATATGTTATAATTGTGTGGTTCTGTCAGTGTTAGTCCTGTTTTCTGTGATATCACTCCGGAGAAACATTGTATCATTTCTTAATGCATGTATGCATTTCTAAATGACAATAAAAGAGGACTGAGTGTTCTCATAATCTAAAAAAAAATCTAAGTAGCATAAACCCTGCTTGTGACACCCTTCCCATGAAGTCGAGATATGAACTACCCCAATTAAATCCAATTACCATCAGGAGAGATAAGTTTCCCGAATAAATGTTTAAAGTACAAATTAAATTTATTATCAAAATACATACATGACAGCATAGACAACCCTGAAATTCATTTTCTTGTGAGCATACTCAATAAATCTATAGAATAATAACCATAACAGAATCAATAAATAATCACACAACTTGGGTATTCAGCCAGAATGCAGAAGACAACAAACTGTGCATAAATAAAAAGAAAGAAATAATAATAATAAGTAAATAAGTGATAATTATTGAAAACGTGAGATGGAGTCCTTGAAAATGAGTCCATTGGTGGTGGAAGCATTTCAATGATGGGGCCAGTGAAGGTGAGTGAAGTTACGTACACCCCTCATAAACTTTGCAAGCAATGAATTGCAAACAAGCAAACTCATGACATGTCATTCATCTTCTTCATCTTCAGATGCTACTTGATGAATCCATAAAGCAGGTTTTAAACTAGCAGAACAGCTGACTGAAAGCATGTCATCCCCAGCAATATTTCCAATTTTCCTAAATTTGGTAAAACAGGTTGAGAAAGGAAAGAGATTCATGATGTTGCATATGACCAGTTTTCTTTCCAACAATATGTAAGTTCAGATGAAGAAACCATGCACAAAATGCATCTCATCAAAAGTTTCCATCCTCCCCAACAGCCCTTACTTAATAATAAAAATAAAAAGTGTTGGAAATACTCATCAGGTCAGGAAGCATTTGTGGAAAGTGAAATATTATGGATCAATAATATTACTGGTTGATCTTGGTACACAGTTCAAGTGCATTTTTCACAATGATTGCATAATAACTGATGTTCTTATGCAAGTTAGTTTCTATTAGGATAATTAACTGCAAGGTTGGTTTCATACAAACTTTGTGTCAATTTACTTATTTAGAGATACAGAACAGTATCAGGCTGACAAATTACATCCATGTGACCAATTGACCTACTAAACTGTATGTCTTTGGAATGGGGGAGGAATGGGGGAGGAAAGCTCCCAGAAGAAATCAACGTGGTCAGATGGAGAACATAACAAACTCTTTACAAACAGCAGTGGAATTGAATCCGAGTCACTGGCTTTGTAATAGCATTACACTAACCACTATTCTGCCTTGCTGCCCTATATCAGTATTAATTCTATTAACATATCATCCACATTCCTATTGGTTTTAAAGATGTCATGATTTAATGGTTGCATTTGCTGGAATGCAAACTCAATTTAAATAATAAACTTTGAAAATGTTACCTCCACACAGAAGCAAGTGGTGAGGTTCTCTTTATAAAACATTTGGTCTAAAAATTAAATTAAGAACTAGTTAATGCTGTTACAGTTTGAGTCCATAATTATTTTAGGAGTTTTTAAAGTAGGCACATTCATCTACACAGACATCACAAGAAAAGCCCTCCCCACCAGTGAGCACATCTACAAGGAGCACTGCTACTGGAAGGCAACCTCCATCATCAAACACCTACACTCCCCTACCCCCCTCTGCCCCTCAACAACCTGGCCATGCTCTCTTCTCACTGCTGCCATAGGGAAGGAGGTGCAGAAACTTTAGGTCCCATACCACCAGCCTCACGAGCAGTTATTACACTTCAACCATCAGGCTTCTGAACTAGCGTGGATAACTTTACTCACCTCACCACTGAATTGATCCCATAAGCTATGAGCACTCTTTCAAGGACTCTACAGTGGTATTACTTATTTATTTTTTGAAATATTTGCACAGGTTACCTTCTTTTGCAGATTTACTTTTTTTGTCACTCTTTGTTTGAGTGCAGTTTTTCATTGATTCTATTGTATTTCTTTGTTTCACTGTGAATGCAAGGGTAGATTGTAATGAAATAGATTGTGAGCACATATATTCAGGATTTCAGATATGAAAGGGTGGTTCACGATTACAGCATCAGAGTAGTATGTAGTGACATACTGTGTACATACTTTGATAGCAAATTGACTTTGAACTTTGAATTTTGAACATTTGTGAGTAGATGTGATTAAATGTCAACAAGTGAACGCACACTAATACGATCAATACTTGCTATGTTGTTCCTCCCCACCATACAGTTTCATGTCCTCTGCAAATTAATTCAATAATGGGCTCTCTCTCTTCATTTCATATTGTTTTACTTTCCAAAACGCTGTTTGTTAAGTAGTGTCGGATCTGTGGCTCAACAACAAATTTGTGTAGATGCAGCATTGAAAGCATCCTAACTGGATGCATCACATCCTGGAACTGGCAACTGCTCTGTACCAAACCACAAACAATTGGAGAAGTACAGCCCAGTCCATTATGCAAACCAATCTCTCCTCCATTGACGCTGTCTGCACTCCCCACAGCCTCGGGAAAGCAGCCGACATCATTGAGGATCTCTCGTTCTCTCCTCTCCTTCCTTCCACCAGGCAGAAGGTACAAAAGCCTGAGATCACAAGTGATCAGACAAGACCGGCCTCTATCATGCTGTTTTCATGAACCGGCCTTTCATGTCTGAAATCCTGAGCACCTCATCTCCCAAAGTGCCTCATTACAATCTACACTTGCACTTTTGTTTGTCTACCTACACTATATTTGATGGTATGCAAACCAAAGATTTTCATACAGCATGTGGGTATATTTGACAATAATTAACCGATACCAATTGCAACGCCTTGTTCATTCTTTGGTGCTCTTGCTGCATACTCCATCAAGTGACACAATGTATTCTCTTCATACTATATAGTGCACCAGAGGTTTATAAAGTACAACAATAAGCTAACTTAACAATAGAGCACCCTATTTATTCTAACAATACAGTATATAACACTGAAGGTGAGATTGAAGATGGCTCCCAGTGGACTAGGAGTACATCATTAGGTTGTCGTGATGGTTTTGTGATGGGCGATACATATCAGCCATCACTGTCGACAATGCTGCATTTTGCAGCTGAATTTAAAATTGAGAATGTCACAGTGGATGTGGAAATAATCCTGTCAGGGGAAGGGTTCTTAATTCACTCTGGACTGAATATTACACAAGTTGCAAAATCTCCATTCTGAATGTGTGCAAAGCCTGGGGAAGCACCCGCAGAAACTGATTAGATTGTGCACGCATATGTGTTTGCAAGTTCATGAGTACAGATTGCCCCCCAGTTGAAACAGATCACAGTTGAAACAGATCAGTCCAGGATTGTACCTTTGTCCAGGATCATAACAGCTAAATTCCATCTAAGATCACGGCTTTGGATTTCAAAATGGGCTTCTGGGGTACGAAGTTCAAAACTCAATAGTTCAATGGCTCATTTAATACAGCAGAATGTATACAGTACAGTATACAACCTGAAATTCTTACTCTTTGCAGACATCCACGAAACAGAAGAAAAACCCTGAAGAATGAATGACGGAAAAAGGTTAGAACCCCACTGCACATGAGAGCACACGTGAGAAACAGAGATGGGAGAAATCTTGTCTTGACACTGCACACTGTAGTCCATGCAAGCAACACATTTAAAAGGTAGGAGTAGCTGGGATGGAATAAACTGTTAACAGCTGTTCAAAAATAATTTGTAGTTACTTGATCAATCACAAGGCTTGTCGAAAAGAAAGAACCAGAATTAGAATCAGAATCAGGTTTATTATCATTGGCATGTGTCGTGAAATTTGTTGACTTAGCAGCAGTTCAATGCAATACATCATCTAGAAGAAGAAAAAAACAATAATAAATAAATAAGTAAATCAATTACAGTATACGTATTTTGAATGGATTAAAAATCGTGCAAAAAACAGAAATAATATATATTAAAAAAGTGAGGTAGTGTTCAAGAGTTCAATGTCCATTTAGGAATCAGATGGCAGAGGAGAAGAAGCTGTTCCTGAATCGCTGAGTGTGTGCCTTCAGGCTTCTGTACCTCCTCCCTGATGGTAACAGTGAGAAAAGGGCATGCCCTGGGTGCTGGAGGTCCTTAATAATGGATGCTGCCTTTCTGAGACACTGCTCATTGAAGATGTCCTGGGTACTTCGTAGGCTAGTACCCAAGATGGAGCCGACTAAATTTACAACCCTCTGCAGCTTCTTTCAGTCCTGTACAGTAGGCTCCCACCCCCCCATACCAGACAGTGATGCAGCCTGTCAGAATGCTCTCCACGGTACATCTATAGAAGTTTTTGAGTGCATTTATGGACATAACAAATCTCTTCAAACTCCAAATGAAATTGTCGCTGTCTTGTCTTCTTTATAACTGCATCGATACGTTGAAACTGTTCACTCTCTCCACTTCCGATCCGTCTATGAGGATTGGTATGTGTTCCTTCATCTTAACCTTCCTGGCGTCCACAATCAGCTCTTTCGTCTTACTGACCAGGTTGAAGGAGGATTGAAGTCATTGCACAGAAAGACTCAAGAATTCTCTCTGAGAGTTGATGCTTCAAGCAAAAGCTATATGCCTATTTGAGACAGAATTAGAATGAGTGAATATTTAAGCATTAATAAACTTGATTAAAATTAACTTGCCACTGTGCTGACTGGCCAATATCCTTGCTATAATTTGTTTGTTAATCAGAAGAGGAAATCTCAGATTATAACTTAAATTCTTTTTGAACAAGACAGAACTTTGGAGGCAATTCAACTTTGGAAGATGGAGCCACATTTCATGGTAAGTTTGAGTCACTGGTGAACCAGTGCCAGTTTAGTCACTTTGAAAGGTGAGTTTACATGTCATCATGAGTGGCAGCAGAGTGAAAGTCACACACAACTCACATTGCTTTTTTTTAAAAAAAATAGCAGGATGAAAATGAGCAAAGCAACTTATAAAGAATATAGCAATGCCGATTTCACCTTTATTCACCCACATGAGAGGATGCAGAGGAGATTTACCAGGATGCTGCCTGGACAAGAGGGCATGACTTATGAGGAAATGTTGAGCGAACGGGGGATTTTCTTTTTGGAGCAAAGGGGGACAAGAGGTGATTTGATAGAAGTGTACTGGATGAGAAGTGGACAACCAGAAATTTGCAATACAAGGGTGCAACATTTTAAGGTGATTGGTAGAAAGTATAGGGGAGGATGTCAAAGGTATGATTTTTATACAGAGAGTGGTGGCTGCATGGAACGCTCTGCCAGGGGTGGTGGTAAAAGCAGTTGCATTAGAGATATTTAAGAGGATCTTAGATAGGCACGAAGATGATAGAAAAATGAAAGGCTATGTTGGAGGGAAGGGTTAAATTAATCTCGGAGTAGGTTAAAAAGTCGGCACCTTGTGCAAAAAGGCCTGTCCTGAACTGTAATGTTCTATGTTCTTAATAAGTGGTGAACTTGCACGCCAGTGTTGTATTTTCCAATCAAAATGACACCACTTAGAAAATAGCTATTAATAACTATAGTTACCTTGTCTTGTTTTACATCCAAGATTTATTACTTCATATTTTTCTACATTAAGCTGATACTTGATCCTGTCTGCTCCTCTGTGCCTTTCTGGCATCTTTCCCTATCTGTAGTTGTTTAATATAAGACCATGAGACAGGGGAGCAGGATTAGACTACTCGACCCATTATGTCTGTTCTGCCATTCCATCGTGGCTGATGTATCATTCCTCTCAACTCCATTTTTCTGCCTCTTCCCCATAAACTTTCATGCACTGCCTAACGAAGAACCTACCCTTGTCTGCTTTATACTCAACTATTTGGCCTCCACCGCCGTCCATGGCAATGAATTCCACAAATTCACATCCCTCTGGCTAAAGAAATTGCTTCTTATCTCTGTTCTAAATGGGCACCTTCTATTCTGAAGCTGTGCCCTCTGGTCCTAAACTCTCCCACTATTGGAAATATCCTCACCACAATCACTCTACCTAGGTCTTTCAATATTCTATAGATTTCAAAGCGGCCTATCATCATTTAAACTCCAGTGAGTACAATGCCATTACATCTTTTCTTTTATCAAGGGCCCAAAACTGCTCACAATACTCAACGTACGGTCTGACCTATTACATGCTTGCTCTTACATTCTTGTCCTCTTGAAATGAATGCTAACATTGCATTTGCATTCCTTACCACTGATTCAAATAGGAAGTTTAGGAAATCTGCATGAAGACTCCAAAGTCCCTTTGCACCTCTGAGTTTTGAATTTTCTCCCTGTTTAGAAAATAGTCTACGCCTTTCTTCCTTCTTCCAAAGTGCATGACCATACACTACCTTACACTATATTCCATTTGCCACTTCTTTGCCATTCTTGCAATCTGTTAAGTCCTTCTGCAGATTCCCTGCTTCCTCAACACTACCTGCCCCTCCACCTATTTTTGAACATTTGCAAACTTGGTCACAAACTTCATCATCTGAAGCAATCAATTCCATTATCCACATCATTGGCATTTAACGTGAAATGAAGCAGTCTGCATACCAACCCATGCGGAAAACTACTTGTCACCGGCAGCAAATCAGGAAGGACTCCATGACGTTCTGCACTGTCGGGATAAGGCCACACTTAGTTTGGAGGAACAACACCTTATATTCTGTTTGGGTAGCATCCAACCTGATGGCATGAATATTAATTTCTCGAACTTCTGGTAATGCCCCCCACCGACCCTCTCCTTCACCATCTCCCATCCTCTTGTCTCTCTCTCATGTTATCTCCTTGTCCACCCATTGCCTCCCTGTGGTGCTCCTCCCCCCCTTTTTCGTTCTTCCATAGCCTTCTGTCTCCTTCACCAATCAACTTCCTAGCTCTTTGCTTCATCCCTCCTCTTCCAAGTTTCACCCATCACCTGGTGTTTCTCACTTTCCCCTTCCCCCACCTTTCAAACCTATTCAGCTTTTTTTCTCCAGACCTGCTGAAAGGTTTTGGCCCGAAGCATCAACTGTTCTTTTTTTCCATAGGTGCTGCCTGGCCTGCTGAATTCCACCAGCATTTTGTGTAAGTTGCTAAAACTCCCTTTAGTCCCATTCTTTGCCCGCTGCTAATCAGCCTATCTTCTACTCATGTTAGAATCTTACCTGCAATACCGTGGTCTCTTATGTGGTTAAGTATCTTATGTGCAGCACCTTGTCAAAGGCCTTCTGAAAATCTGAGTAAACAACATCCACTGACTCCTCTTTGTCTATTCTGCATGTTATTTTCTCAATGAATTCCAACAGATTTTCCTTAAGGAAACCATGCTAATTTTGACCAGTTTTATGATTTGCTTCCAAATTACCCAAAACCTCATCTTTAGTAATGAACTCCAAGTCTTCCCAACCACTGAAGTCAGGCTAACTGGCTAATGATTTCTTTTCTTCCATTTTTCTCCCTTCTTAGGGACGAAGGTGGAAGGGAGATGAGGCTGAGTACAGGGCTACTGTAGGAAGCTTTGTCACATGGTGTGAGCAGAATTATCTGCAGCTTAATGTGAAAAAGACTAAGGAGCTGGTGATAGACCTGAGGAGAGCTAAGGTACCGGTGACCCCTGTTTCCATCCGGGGGTCAGTGTGGGCATGGTGGAGGATTACAAATACCTGGGGATACGAATTGACAATAAACTGGACTGGTCAAAGAACACTGAGGCTGTCTACAAGAAGGGTCAGAGCCGTCTCTATTTCCTGAGGAGACTGAGGTCCTTTAACATCTGCTGGACGATGCTGAGGATATTCTACGAATCTGTGGTGGCCAGTGCGATCGTGTTTGCTGTTGTGTGCTGGGGCAGCAGGCTGAGGGTAGCAGACACCAACAGAATCAACAAACTCATTTGTAAGGCCAGTGATGTTGTGGGGATGGAACTGGACTCTCTGATGGTGGTGTCTGAAAAGAGGATGCTGTCCAAGTTGCATGCCATCTTGGACAATGTCTCCCATCTACTACATAATGTACTGGGTGGGCACAGGAGTACATTCAGCCAGAGACTCATTCCACCGAGATGCAACACAGAGCGTCATAGGAAGTCATTCCTGCCTGTGGCCATCAAACTTCACAATTCTTGGAGGGTCAGATACCCTGAGCCAGTAGGCTGGTCCTGGACTTATTTCCTGGCATAATTTACATATTACTATTAAACTATTTATGATTTTTATTACTATTTAATTATTTATGGTGCAACTGTAACAAAAACCAATTTCTCCTGGAATCAATAAAGTATGACTATGACTATGGCTGTTAAATAGATGATTGTCATTTGCAATTTCCAGTCCTTTGGAAGCATTCCAGAATCTAGTGATTCTTAAAAGATTACTATTAATGCCTTCACAACCTCTTCAGCTACCTCTTTAAGAACCATGGTGTGTAGTCCATCTGCTCTCGGTGACTTATCTACCTTCTGACTTTTCAGCTTCCCAAGTACCTTAATAATAGCTACAACACTCACTTCAGCCCTCTGACCCTTTCAAATTTCTGGCATGCACCCTCATCTCCCATTTCTTTTTCCCCCATTACTACTTCTCCAGCCTTATTTTCCAGCGGACCAATAATTACTTTCACCTCTCTTTTACTTCACAGTTCTCTAAATTTCCACTAATTTTGCTATATTATATGCCCTCTCTTTTGCTTTTATGCTGCTTTTGACTTCCCTTGTCACCCAAGTTAGCCCCATCCTCCATTTAGAATACTTCTTCAACTTTTGGATGTATCTATCCTGCAACTTCTGAATTGCCCCCAGAAACTCCAGCCATTGCTGTCCTGCCATTATCCCTGCTGGTGTCCCCTTCCAGTCAACTTTGGCCAGTTACTCTCTCAGGCCTTTGTAATTTTCTTTACTTGCATGTAAAACTTATACATCTGACTTGATTGTTCCACCTTAAACTGCAGGATGAATTCTATCATATTATGATCACTGCTTCCCAAGAGTTCCTTTATCTTAAGCTCTCTAATCAAATCAGTTTCATTACACAGCACCCAATCCACAATTGCCTTTCCCCTAGTCAGCTCAACCACAACTGCTCTAAAATGCCATCTTGTAGCCATTCTCCAAACTCTCTCTCTTGAGATCACGCACCAGCCTGATTTTCCCAATCTACCTGTATATTGAAATCCCTCAAGACCATCATAGCACTGCCCTTATTACATGCCTTTTCTATTTCTCATTGAAATTTGTATCCCACATCCTGGCCACTGTTCTGAGGCCTGCATATAATTCCCATCAGGGTCTTTTTACCCTACATCCTCCAATCCTATGCCACCCTTTCTAAGGATTTGATTTCATTTTTAATCAATAGAGCCACCCCACCCCCTCTGCCTACCTACCTGTCCTTTTGATACAAGGTGTATTCTTGGATGTTAAGTTCCCAACTTTGATCTTCTTTCAGACATGTTGCAGTGATGCCCACAACATCACCACTGCCAATCTCTAACTGTGCTAAAAGATCATCTACCTTATTCCGTATACAGTATGCATTCAAGCATAACACCTTCAGTCCTGTATTCATCGCTCTTTTCAGTTTTGCCCCCATGTTACACTTGTCCTTCCTCACAGTCTCACTACACACTGCATACAGCCCCATCCTCAGCCCTGTTTCTCCAGTTCCTATCCCCCTGCCAACTTAGTTTAAACCCTCCCCAACAGCTCTAGCAAACCTCGTCGCAAGGATATTGGTCCTCCTTGGGTTCAGGTGTAACCCATCTTTTTTGTACAGGTCATGCCTTCCCCAGAAGAGATCCCAATGATCCAGAATTTCATGTTATCAGAAAAATCTAAGTTGATTATTTGATTCCTGAATCTAAATTCCTATGTAAACAACATACAGAGAGGTATCGGACCATAAGGAATACCTCTCACCAGCCCTTTCATCCACACCTGTTCTGAGATCCACCTAGGTTTCTGTGCACTTCCTTACAAACTTGCCTCTTCTGTTTTTTCCATGAGATACACATTTACATCCCTTGACTCATTATCTGCACAGCCATTCATCATGTACTGTTTTAAACTGTGGACGCTTCACATACTGTTAACGTTGTAAAACATTATTGCCCATCGTGAGCCTCTCTCATCGCAATGTCTGCACAATCACAGGAGGCTCAAGATAATCATTTAGACACTGGGGCAATTTATCTTCTTTAGGCTGGGGTCACCGGACATTAAACCATGAACTATCACTCCTGCTGTATTCAATTAATTTCCTCGGCACTTCACACTGAGCACGCAGCTCACTAACTGGTAGAGCTCACTGTTATGGAGTAAGTCCAATAAATGAGTCCATGCAGAAGCTTTCAAAAATAAATTCTCCAGTGTTTTCATCTCAAACTGCCCTGTGTTGACGGAATTAGTGTCATAAATTGTACAGCACAGAAACGCCCTTCAAATCACTGCATCCCGCACAGATCTTTTTGTTCATCTACAGAAATACTACATGACCCCACTAGATTCTTCTCCTTTTTATGCTATGCTTTTTATTAAATACTTGTCTAAGTGTCCTTTAAACATAGTGATTACACTTAACTCTACCAATTCTATCTCCTTTACCATAGCATTGGAGAGGGATAGGAACAGACAAGTTAGGGAAATGTTTAATTGGAGTAAAAGGAAATATGAGGCTACCAGGCAGGAACTGGGAAGCATAAATTGGAAACAGATGTTCTCAGGGAAATGTATGGAAGAAATGTGGCAAATGTTCAGGGGATATTTGTGTGGGGTTCTGCGTAGATACGTTCCAATGAGACAGGGAAAGGATGGTAGGGTACGGGAACTGTGGTGTACAAAGGCTGTTGTAAATCTAGTCAAAAAGAAAAGGAGAGCTTACGAAAGGTTCAAAAAACTAGGTAATGATAGAGATCTAGATGATTATAAGGCTAGCAGGAAGGAATTTAAGAATGAAATTAGGAGAGCCAGAAGGGGCCATGAGAAGGTCTTGGTGGACAGGATTAAGGAAAACCCCAAGGCATTCTACAAGTATGTGAAGAGAAAGAGGATAAGGCGGGAGAGAATAGGACCAATCAAGTGTGACAGTGGAAAAGTGCATATGGAACCCGAGGAGATGGCAGAGGTACTTAATGAATACTTTGTTTCAGTATTCACTACAGAAAAGGATCTTGGCGATTGTAGGGATGACTTGCAGCAGACTGTAAAGCTTGAGCATATAGATATTAAGGAAGAGGATGAGCTGGAGCTTTTGGAAAGCATCAAGTTGAATAAGTCACTGAGGCCGGACGGGATATACCCCAGGCTACTGTGGGAGGCAAGGGAGGAGATTGCTGAGCCTCTGGCAATGACCTTTGCATCATCAATGACGGGAGAGGTTCTGGAGGATTGGAGGGTTGCGGATGTTGTTCTTTTATTCAAGAAAGGGAGTAGAGATAGTTTAGGAAATTATAGAGTAGTGAGACTTCAGTTGTTGGTAAGTTGATGAAGGAGATCCTGAGAGGGCAGGATTTAGGAACATTTAGAGAGGTATAATATGATTAAGGATAGTCAGCATGGCTTTGTCAAGGGCAGGTCATGCTTTACGAGCATGATTGAATTTTTTGAGGATGTGACTGAACACATTGATGAAGGAAGAGCAGTAGATGTAGCGTATATGGATTTCAGCAAGGCATTTGACAAGGTACCCCATGCAAGGCTTATTGAGAAAGTAAGGAGGCATGGGATCCAAGGGGACATTGCTTTGTGGATCCAGAACTGGCTTGCCCACAGAAGGCAAAGAGCGGTTGTAGACAGGTCATATTCTGCATGGAGGTCAGTGACCAGTGGTGTGCCTCAGGGATTGGTTCTGGGACCCCTACTCTTCACGATTTTTATAAATGACCTGGTTGAGGGGGTGGAGGGATGGGTTAGTAAATTTAATGATGACACAAAGGTTGGTGGTGTTGTGGATAGTGTGGAGGGCTGTCCTAAGTTACAGTGGGACATTGATAGGATGCAAAACTGGGCTGAGAAGTGGCAGATGGAGGTCAACCCAGGGAAGTGTGAGGTAGTTCATTTTTGTAGGTCAAATATGATGACAGAATATAGTATTAATGGTAAGACTCTCGGCAGTGTGGAGGATCAGCGGGATCTTGGGGTCCGAGTCCATAGGACACTCAAAGCTGCTGCGCAGGTTGACTCTGTGGTTAAGAAAGCATATGGTGCATTGGCCTTCATCAATCGTGGGATTGAGTTTAGGAGCCGAGGGGTAATGTTGCAGCTATATAGGACCCTGGTCAGACCCCACTTGTCTCAACTCTGGTTGCCTCACTGCAGGAAGGACGTGGAAACCATTCAAAGGATGCAGAGGAGATTTACAAGGATGTTGCCTGGATTGGGAAGCATGCCTTATGAGAATAGGTTGAGTGAACTCGGCCTTTTCTCCTTGGAGCAATGGAGGATGAGAGGTGACCTGATAGTGGTGTAAAAGATAATGAGAGGTATTAATCGTGTGGATAGTCAGAGGCTTTTTCCCAGGGCTGAAATGGCTAGCACGAGAGGGCATGGTTTTAAGGTGGTCGGAAGCAGGTACAGAGGAGATGTCAGGGGTAAGTTTTTTACACAGATAGTGGTGAGCGTGTAGAAAGGTCTGCCGGCCGTGGCGGTGCAGGCGGAAATGGAATCAAAGATGACATCTTTCAGAAAGTTCACTACTTCTTTTATTTCTTCTTCTTTCAAGTATGATTCTGCTACTATTGAAAACTGTGATCTACATTTTAATGGTGTGTTCTTGCGTCGATTGAGCTTTGCTGTCTCCAAGGGATTTTGGTGAGGAGTCCAGCAAAGTTTGTGGCCTGGAGACCAAGAAGTCTGGGCACAGGTCATGAACTCATGACTGACTTCATTTCCTGATGAGTAAAGAGGGAGGAAGATTGAAATCAATGAGGACGAGACTGGAAGGTCACTATCTGCTCAGCACCATCTGCCTGCATTGACCAGTCTCTCTCTCCCTGGCACTTGATGCTACCAGAGGATGGTGCTGGAGTCTTGGGTCTTGGGCAAGATTGTAGATTGGACTCTGTAGTTCATGTTATGATGTGTTTCTGGTTTCTGGTTACTCCTTTTTTATTGCAATTTTGTGTGATTTTGATCGGGGCAGCATGGCCCTACAGCCTGCAGTCAACAAACGGCAAAGTGCTAAATTGAACTGTACTGAACTAAACTGAACGTTCCTAAACTTTTTCAATGACTCTATGGTTTGATGGTTTATATTCCATGTTTTTTGCTCATTTTTTGCTGAATTTGTTCTTATTTTTGCGCATTGGTGGTTTGATGTTTTTCTTTAATGGGTTCCATAATTACTTTTGTTTCAAGGCTGTCTGAGTGAAGGCAAATCTCAGGGTTGTATGTTACATACATACTTTGATAATAAATATACTTTGAATCTTTGAATTTTTGAATATAGACTTGAATCCCGAGTTTGCCCCCCAACTGTACACTTCCATTGCAGTATCCTACCATTAACTATATATATTCTCCTGCTAACTGGCTTCCCAAAATGCATCACCTTGCACACCTCGGGATTAAGTTCCATATGCCAAATTTCTACCCAACATTCTAAATGATCCATATCCTTATGTAATCTTCAACAGCCTTCCAAACTATCCAGAACTTTTGTGTCATCCACAAGCTTACTAGTTATAAGTAAATAACGTGGGTCACAGTGCCAATTCCTACAATATACCACAGGTCACAGGCTTCCAATCAGAGAAACATCCTTTCACTTCAGCCCTCTGTCTTCTATCATCAAGCCAATCTTGACCCAATGAGCCAGCTTGTCCTAGATCTCCCTGCTTTAACCTTCTGGACCAGCCTATTATCAGAGACCTCATCAAATGCATTATTATAGTCCATGTAGACAATGACTTTCACCCTGTCTTCATCCACCTTCTTATCCACCTCAGAAAACTCACTTAAATTAATGAGGCAGCATTTTCCCCTCACAAAGCCATGCTGACTACCCTTAGTCAGGCCCTATCTTTCCAAATGTATGCAAAGATTATGAATATTTTACAAAGATTAGCTTTATTTATCACTGCTACGTACAGCGAAGTGCATTTTTTGGATTCCTATTAAATCTTTCAGAGAGATAATAGACATTAGCTTTATTTGATATAGGTGCATCAGGTTAACAGTGAAATGCATTGTTTCTGTCAAATCAAATTGGTAAGGATTGTGCTGGGCAGCCCACAAATGTCACTTCTCTTTCGGCGCTAACACAGCATGTCACTAACGCTAACCAAATGTTTCTGATGTGTGGTAAGAAGCCAGAGTACCTGGTGGAAACCCACACTGCCACGGGGAGAACATACAAACTCCTGACAGACAGCAGTGTGTATCAAACCCTGATCTTACAGCTGACACTGTAACGCATGAGGCTAACCCCCATGCTACTGTGCCACCCATAAGCTGTATCCTTTGGAATGTAAGGCAGTAATTTCCCCAGAGCTGATGTAAGGTTCATTAGCTTGTAGTTGACCTTTTGACATAAAGCAAAACAGTAGTTATCCTTAAGTCTTTTACCTCACCCATGGCTAACAAAGATGCAAAATTCTTTGTCAGGGACCCAGCTCTTCTTTTCCTTCTTCCCCTAGCTCCCATCCAGTTCTGGGATATACCAACTCTTATTGATCTCATGGCATCTAACAACATCCCTTTCTTAATCCTGACCTGTTGCAGATTATCCATTTATCCCTTCTTGAGCTCATGTTCTTCTCCTTGGTGAAGAGAGATGAGGAATATCTTTTTTTGGACCTCTCTCACATTGTCTGGCACTATACTTTGCGCTTTACACTTCTTTCTCTACCAGGAATGGGGAACGGTGAAGTGGGTGGGGGACAGTTACCAGGAGTTTCAAAAATCAATGTTCATGCCATCAGGTTTTTTTTAGATTATGAAGACACGCAGTCCTTTTTTATTGTCATTTAGTAATGCATGCATTAAGAAATTATACATTAATTCCTCCGGTGTGATATCACAAAACACAGGACAGACCAAGACTGAAAAAACTGACAAAACCGCTTAATTATAACATATAGTTACAAACAGAGCAACAATACCATAACTTGATGAAGAAAGTCCGTGAGCACAGTAAAGTTCAATGTTTCTCAAATGTCCCACATCTCACACAGACGGGAGAAGGAAGAAAAACTCTCCCTGCCATGCCGACCACAATCCGACTCTGAGTCATCCAAAATCTTCGAGCTCTGATCAGCTCTCCGACACCGAGTACTGAGCGCCATCTCTGTCCGAGCGATTCGACCTCCTTCTCGGTCGCCAAAAGCAGGTAAGGCCGGGGATTTTGAGGCCTACCCTCCAAAAGATTCCCGACCACGCAGTAACGACAACAGCGAATGGGTGTTTCAGAAATTTCTCCAGATGTTCCTCTGTGTTTTCACATCCATTCTCCATCAAATCAGAATTGTCCACGGCCCCTATTTAACAGATACAATATCATTTTTCACCTGAGGGCTGCGCACACGCAGGTGCGCCGCCATCTTCTCCTCCTGCCCAAATGGAATGCAAGGTGTTGCTCCCACAACTTGAGGAGTTTCCAAGTTAATAAAGAGATTAGTTCCTTAAGAACCCTTTGCTGTGCCAAACTCTGTTTTGCAGAGCTGTTACTTTCACTGAGAATGGGTATGATGAGAAGGGATCTCAGAGGCTGGAAGGAGTGGAGGGGAGGGTTTTGCTGGGTCTAAGAAAAGTTGAGTATGTTGAGACTTTATTCGTTAGAGCTTAGAAAAATGAGAGATGAATTGTGAAAGTGCATAAAACGATGAGAGACTTAGATAGGGTGAATATGCATCATCAAAGACGCAAGGAAGTCTGCAGATGCTGGAAATCCAAAGCAACACAACAAAATGTTGGAGGAACTCAGCAGATCAAGCAACATCTATGGAAGCGAAGAGACAATCAACATTATATGGTTATAGTGCCATAGTTGGACGCATCAGCAAGGGAGATGAAGTTGAGTACAGGGCTACTGTAGGAAACTTTGTCACGTGGTGTGAGCAGAAGTATCTGCAGCTTAATGTGAAAAAGACTCAGGAGCTTGTGGTAGACCTGAGGAGAGCTAACGTACCAGTGACCGCTGTTTCCATCCAGGGGGTCAGTGCGGACATGGTGGAGGATTACAAATATCTGGGGATACAAATTGACAATAAGCTGGACTGGTCAAAGAACACTGAGGCTGTCTACAAGAAGGGTCAGAGCTGTCTCTATTTCCTGAGGAGACTGAGGTCCTTTAACATCTGCCAGACGATGCTGAGGATGTCCTACGAGTCTGTGGTGGCCAGTGCGATCATGTTTGCTGTTGTGTGCTGGAGCAGCAGGCTGACGGTAGCAGACATCAACAGAATCAACAAACTTATTCGTAAGGCCAGTGATGTTGTGGGGATGGAACTGGACTCTCTGACGGTGGTGTCTGAAAAGAGGATGCTGTCTAAGTTGCATGACATCTTGGTCAATGTCTCCCATCCACTACATAATGTACTGGGTGGGCACAGGAGTACATTCAGCCAGAGACTCATTCCACTGAGATCCAGCACAGAGCGTCATTGGAAGTCATTCCTGCCTGTGGCCATCAAACTTTACAACTCCCCCCTTGGAGGGTCAGACACGCTGTGCCGATAGGCTGGTCCTGGACTTATTTCATAATTTACTGCCATAATTTACATATTACTATTTAACTATTTATGGTCCTATGACTATTTATTATTTATGGTGCAACTGTAACGAAAACCAATTTCCCCCGGGATCAATAAAGTAGACTATGACTATGACTATATGGTTATATTGGTTGAAGACCCTTCTTCAAGACTGAGAAAGAACATGGAACATGGAACGTAGAAATCTACAGAACATTACAGGCCCTTTGGCACACAATGTTTTGCTAACCTTGTAAACTAATCTAGTAACTGCCTAGAATTTCCCTACCGCATAGCCCTCCATTTTTCTAAGCTCCATGTACCTAATTAACAATTTCTTAAAAGACCCTATTGTGTCCACCTCTACCATCCTCGCCGGTGGTGCATTCCACACAGCCACCACTCTGTGTGAAAAACTTACCTCTGATATCCCCCTTCTACCTATTCCAAGCATCTTAAAACTGTGCCCCTTCATATTAGCAGTTTCAGCCCTGGGAAAAAGCCTCTGGCTATCCACGTGATCAATACCTCTCATCATATTATACACCTCTATCAAGTCACCTCTCATCCTCCGTTACTCCAAGGAGAAAAGGCCAAGTTCACTCAACCTTTTCTCATTGGCACACTCTCCAATCCAGGTAACATCCTCGTAAATCTCCTCTACACTCTCTCTATAGCATGCACATCCTTCTTGTAGTGAGGTGACCAGAACTGAGCACAGTACTCCAAGTGGGGTCTAACTAAGGTCCTATATAACTTTAACAATACCTCATGCCTCTTGAACTCAATCCCATGGTTAATGAAGGCTATCACGCCATATGCCTTCTTAACAACACTGTCAACCTGCACAGCTGCTTTGTGTGTCCTATGGACACAGACCCCAAGATCTCACTGATCCTCCACGCTACCGAAAGTCTTACATTTAATATATTCTGTCTTCAAATTTGACCTACAGAAATGAATTACTTCACACTTATTTGGGTTGAACTCCATCTGCCACTTCTCAGCCCAGTTCTGCATCCTATCGATGTCCTGCTGTAACTGCAGTAAGGAAGTGGGAAAATACCAGAATGAAAAGGTGAGGTGAGAGGAAGGAGGCTAGCTGGAAGGTGATAGGTGAAGTCTGGTGTGTGGGAAAGGTTAAGGGCTAGAGAAGAAGGAATCTGATAGGAAAGGAGAGAGGATCAGAGAAAAAAGGGAAAAAGGAGGGGACCCAGGGGGGAAGTAAAAGGTAGGTGAGAAGAGGTAAGATGGTGGGCAATAGAGGAATGGGGAGAATTTGTTTAGCAGGAGAAATTGATAATTATACCATTAGGTTGGAGGCTACTCAGATGGAATATGAAGTGCTGCTTCTCCATCCTGAAGGTGGCCTCTTCTTAGCACAGGTGCCTCCATGGACCAACATGTTGGAACGGGAATGGGAATGGGCTTTCAAATGTTTGGCCACTGGGAAGTCCCGCTTGTGGTGGATGGAGCTGAGATGCACCACGAAATATGCATAATATTTTCTCCTGGATTGTGGAGTCAAGAACCAGAGGGCATAGGTGAGGGACAAATTTTTCACCCAGAAGTTGGTCTATATGTGGAATAAGCTGCCACAGGAAGTGCTGGAGGCTTGCACAATAACAACATTTAAAAGACATTTGGAGAGGTATATGGACAAAATGTAGGCAAATAAGATTAGCTGCAATGACAGCTTTGGGCAGCATTGGGATGGAGAGTTTGTTTCTATGCTGTATGACTCTACGAATCACTGACGATGTTTGTCAATTTCCTTCCTGTACAAATGCAATAAACGAACAGTGACCCCAGCTTGTTTTAACAAGCTGAATCTGAGTAACCATTCATCCAAGATAAAGATTAACTTTATTTGTCACATGCACATTGAAACAGCGAAACATATATCTTTTCTGCCAACGACAAACACAGTTTGAGGATGTGCTGGGGGCAGACTGTAAGTGCCATCAACATTGCTTGCCCTACAGTTTAATTACCCTAGCCCGTACGTCTCTGGAAAGTAGAAGGAAACTGGAGCACCTGGAGGAAACTCATGTGGTTGTGGGGAGAATGGAGAATGAGCAGACTTCTTAAAGACAGAAGAAGGAGTTGAACCTGGGTCACTAGCACTGTAATCTGTAATCTCACTGCAATCTCTAAACCACTGTGCCATCCTGGTCACTGCTGAAAGATGGAGAGTACAGGTACACAAAGAGAGTTTATAATAACTTCATTATTTCACCAACTCCTTCCTATTGTCGATATCAAAATAAAGAAGCCTTGAAGATAGTCTCCAAATGCATTCTTTACCTTTTGCTGCAATTATCAGAATCTTTGCTAAGCAACAAACTAACTCAAATAAAACACTCGGGAATACTTCGATGGGCAATGCAACGCAGGGAAATGGGGTTAAATGCAGCTGCGATGCTATAATGCAGCAGATGACGACAAGTCTGAAATAAAAACAGAAAATCTGCTATTTTTTTGATGTATCAAATAATCCCACAACACTTTACAGGGGATCGTAAAATGAAACTTAATATAGATCTATGAACTTAACGAAAATCAGATAAACCAAGAGGGGAACATTTGATAGTTCTGGGTCTGTAATCACTGGAATTTAGAAAGATGAGGGGGGATCTCATTGAAACTGTTTGAATATTGAAAGGCCTGGGCAGAGTAGATGTGGAAATGGGAGTCAAGGACAAGAGAGCACAGCCACAGGATAGAGGGGCATCCATTTAAGACAGAGATGCGGAGAAATTTCTTCAGCCAGAGGGTGGTAAACTTGTGGAATTTATTACCACAGGCAGCTGTGGCGGCCAGGTTATTGGGGATATTTAAGGCAGAACTTGATAGGTTTTTGATTGGACACGGCATCAAAGGTTATGGAAGAAGGCTGGGGAGTGGCACTGAGGAGGGGAAAGAAGGATCAGATATGATTAAATGGCAGAGCAGACTTGATGGGCTAATTCTGCTCCTATGTCTTATGGTTTTATGGAAGAGAAGGCTGGGAGGAACAATAGTTTAAGAATCACAGTGTTGCCCAGCACATAAATAGGCTCTTCAACTCACAATGTCTGCACTGCCACTTGTGCCATCTCTACTAATCCCATTTACCCACTAAATCTATAGGCTTCCATACTTCTGCATTTCAAATACTCATCTAACTGATTTTTGAATGTTGTGAGAGTATCTTACTCAATTGTTTAGGGAGGAAATTCTATAGCATAGCACCATGGCAGACGAAGACATACTCACCAATAGTGAGCAAAGGAGCTGACGGATGCACTAAACAGCAGACGGCAGGGAAGTCCATTGGAGCAATGTAGGTAACATAAACATTAATAATACTGATAAATTAAAATAAAATGAAATTGGGCCAGGATAATGTACTTCAGGTTTTAATCCAAAAATCCAGAGACAGCCACCAAGTTACTGAGAAAAAATGCAGGACTCTAATCTGAAGCCAGTTAAAAGGATTTGAATCTAGTTACCTGACAAAGTGTCTGCTTGGACGTGGGAACTCATAGCTAATGACGTAAATGCAGGGGCCCCAACAGAGGTATTTAAAATGTCCTTAAACATGGATAATGTGCCAGAACATTGGAGGACAGCGAATGTTCTGCTGTTCAAGAAAGACCTTACTTTCAGCCTTCTTTGCCGTAAGTTTTAGGGTTTTTTGTTGTGAATTACATTATAGTTTTAGTAGTCAGCATTATATTTTCTCTTTATATATATATATATATATATATATATTACAGCTCTGTGGGGTTGAATGTTCCGATTAATTTTTCTTTTATACATAGAAAGGGTTGGCCTGGGGCTCTATAGCGGGACGGTGGGAAGGGCACTAAATTTATATGATTTTATTTTGGGTGCTTTTCACTTATTGTTATGAATTATATCTCCGCTTTGTTGATGGTTTTTTTTCTGTTGCTGTATTGTACAAACACATAAAAAATTAATAATAGAAAAGAAAGAAAGAAAGACCCTAAGGATAAGCTGGGAAGTTTCAGGATGCTTTGCCTGATGTCGGTCACTGGTAAATTATTGGAAGATATTCTAAGGCACAGGAAATATAAGTATTTGGATAGATAGGGACTGGTTAGGGCTAGTCATCTTGGCTTTTTGTGTGGTAGGTCATGTCTAACCAATCTTATCAAGTTTTTTGATGAGGCTACATGGAAAGCTGTTGAAGGGAAGGTTGTCTACATGGACTTCAGTAAGGCCGTTGACAAAGTCCAACATGGGAGGCTGGTCCAGAAGGTTCAGTCACTTTGACATTAAGGATGAATAGTAATTTGGACTGAGGTTGGGTGAGGCTAGAATTAGAAGTCCTCGTTATTTAGGGACAACCTGAGGGGGATCTTCTTCTCTCAGAGGGTGGTGCAAGTATGGAATGATCTGCTAGTGGAAGTGGGAGATGCAGTTTCAATTGCAACATTAAAGAGAAGGTTGGATAAGTACATTGATGGGAGGGGTATGGCCCAGAGGTGTGTCAATGGGCTAGGCAGAGTAACAGTTCAATATGTTCTATATGGACAGAAAGGCCTGCTTCTGTGTTGTGGCTCTCGATGACTCTACAAATCTATAAAATGCAATGGAGGCTTAACTTGTAATCATTTGGCATTATTTAATTTTATCTGAGGGAAGGGGTGTAAATGGAAATGTGTCTCTAATTCAGTACAGCTAAGCACGTTCTTCCTACATCTGGCAGCATGACTGATGCACACCTCTATCGCAATCGGATGTATCTTAATTACAAGAGCTGAATCTAAGCACCAGCCTCAGAAATAGTTCATTGGAGTTACTATTGGAGGAGACACATACCCTATCTGCCCAACCAGCCCCATTAACACAGAGGGTTATAAGTGATTCTCAGGTTTCACATGACTTCCAGAGGGTTGTTGAGTCCTTTTGTTCTGGCATTCATTTTGAACTGCCTTGTCTGCCATTAGCAGCAAACGTACCTGGTAATAAACTTAAATTTGGAAAGATAGATGGTGCTCTGTCAGAATGTAAAGCTGTTCTTTTTTATTCCGTGTATTGCATGAAAAAATGAAATCAAAAAGACCTCTGTGGGTGAAAAATAAAGGAATTCTGAAATTGTCTCTAACAGTAATTGGAATGAAAGGACAACCTTTTTCAATACCTTCTGCAGTATTCCATTATCTTTGACTCCCAAAGGCCATTCAATTGCATTGCATTGATTCTTCCAATTGCTAACTCTCAGTGCAGCGCACTTCAGTGTCCCTTGTCATTAGATAATCTTTTATTTAAACAGTAGTCATTCTATGTTAGTCATAATGAGCTAATTTCTTGGAAATTGAAAACCTACAAAGGTAAGTCGGAGTGTAATCTAAAAGAGTATGAAAAGTTGAGAACCTGATGTATGCTATTCAGTGAAGGGTTAAGGAGCTGTGGTCTGGAAGATGTATAGATATTTATTTTGGTAGAATGATCAGGAAAAAGAACAGATTTAAGAAACACGAGAAAATCTGCAGATGCTGAAATCGGAAGCAACACACACAAAGCAACAGATGCTCAGTAGGCCAGTCAGCATCTATGGAAAAGAGTAAATAGTTGACGTTTCGGGCTGAGACTCTTCATCAGGACTGGAAGGGAAGTCAGTATAAGAAGGGTGGAGGGGAGGAAGAAGTACAAGGTGGTGGGGGGGTGAAGTAAAGAGCTGGGAAGTTGGTTGATGAAAGAGATAAAGGGCTGGAGAAGGGGATTCCGATAGGAGAGAACAGAAGACCATGGGAGAAAGGGAAGGGGGAGGAGCATCAGAGGGAGGTGATGGGCAGGTAAGGAGATAAGGTGAGTGAGGGAAAAAGGAATGGGGAATGGTGAAGGAGATGGGGGCATTTACTAGAAGTTGGAGAAATTGATGTTCATGCCATCTGGTTGGAGGCTGATGGAATATAAGGTGATGGTTCTCCAACCTCAGTGTGGCCTCATCGCAGCAGTAGAGGAGACAAGGACTGATATGTTGGAATGGGAAGGGGAAGTAGAATTGAAATAGGTCCCCATTCCTCTCCAGTTCTGATGAAGGGTCTCGACCCAAAATGTCGATCCCAGTTATTCTTTTCCATAGATGCTACCTGGCCTGCTGAGTTCCTCCAGCATTTTGTGTGTGTTGATTGAGGAAACCTTGGCACTCAAAGGGATTGTCTGCTATTGGAAACAAGGGTCAACATGTTAATACGATTTACAAGAATCATTAGGAAGGAAAATTATGTCTTTATTGGAGTAGAAGAATAAGAACATTTTATCATAATGGTACAAGACTTTGCTGAGACTATACTTAATGTAAAACATAGAGATATGATTGCCACACATAATAAAGATATATCTTTCTTAGTGTTGGCTGGCATAGATATATAAGATTGATTGCTGAGAGGAGAGGTTGCCCCATCTGTTTGATGTTTAGAAGAATGGGAGATGGTCTCATTGATAGAGGGTGGTATAACAAATAAACAAGAAGATATTGAGAATCTGTTTTCTTGTGAAATGTTATAAAATGTACTGAGGCACTTTACGAGGTATTTCGAGGGAACTGTTCCACATCATAGAGTTGTACAGCATGGAAACTAGTTTTTCAGCCCAAATGGTCCATGTGGAGAAAGATGCCCCATCCAAGCAAGTCCCAGTGTTTGGCCCATGAGCTTCTAAACTTTTCCAATCCATGTACTTGCCCAACTATCTTTTAAAAGTTCTTAATGTACTGGCTTCAATACTATCCTCTGACAGCTAATTTAACACAGATACAATTGGTTTGAAAAAGTTGCCTCTCAATTTCCTATTATTTTTTTTCCTCTCACCTTAAACCTATGCCCTATAGTCCTTGATTCTCCAACCCTGGGTAAAGACTATGTGCATTCACCTACCTATGCCCCTCATGATTTTATACACCTCCGTAACATCATCTCTCAGCCTTCTACTCTCTAAGGCATAAATTCCTATCTGGTCCAAATTTTCTCAATAACTCAAAGGGAAATACAACATATATTGCAAAACTTAAATGCTGAAAACGATCAGCAGGTCAAGCAGTATCTATGTTTCAAGTCTAAAACTGTCTTCATTTTCAACAGTGCAGGGAGAGAGAGATCTTCAAACAAGTGGTTAAGGTTTAGTCAAAAAGGTACATTTAAAGGTGTACTTTAAATGATGGGATGGAGAAATAGAAGGAAATACAGAGCTTCAAACTGAACAGGGTGAGGACATGGCTGCCAGTGGTGCGGAATGTGGAAAAGACCTGGGATGAAAAAGTGCTGGTGCCTTAGAGGGCTGATAGTGAGGACTAGGAATCTGAATACAAAGCTGAGATTTTGTAAATCAATAAAATTCAAAGTAGGTCTGTGAGAATCAAGGTGATGGGTGACAGTAGGATTCAGATTTCAGAAGAATCTCTCCAGGAGAGCTTTGTGGACATTTGGTCTGGAGGTAGCTACACTAACAGAGGTGTTACTTGTAGTTCTCAGTGCAATGTACTGACTCAACAGTGTATGCAGAACTGAAGATATACTGCAAGTTTGAGCAAGATATAAGGATCAGGAAGCTTTGAATGCATTTGATCGCCATACACACAATTGTGGGTTACAGAGGCAAGAATATTACTTAATTTCAGCAAAAGTAGAAAAATGTGAAATTTCTTATCTCAGTGGGTAGTGAGTCTTTGGAATTCTCTTCCTTGAAAGGCAGTAGAAGCAGAGTGTTTAAATATTTTGAAGGCAAAAGTAGATAGAGAGACAAGAGATTGCTGATCCAGGGTTTCAACCCAAAACACCAACAAAGCCTTTCCTCTCTAGGATGTTGGCTAAGTTCCTCCAGCAGATTGTTAGTTGCTTGTCAATTAAGCTTTTGCTAAGCAAGGGGACGAAAAGTTATCATGGGTAGATAGTCGATGATGCTAGCAATTCAGCCCAAAGCTTACAAAATGACAGAACAGGTTTGAGGAGTAGAATGGGTTACTCCATAGATGCATATGTTCATATATGAAATATGTTCTTCATAGGCTTTAGAATGGTAGATTGGCTGACTTGGACAGAGATTGCCTTGCATTAGAATGTACATCAGATCAAAGGTTTCATCTGATGTTGATAAAGAAAGTGTGAAAATAGAAAAGTGGTAATAGCAGATGCAGAACTGAAAGCAATGAAATCCAAACTTGAGAAATTATGGGTGAGTGAAGATCTGTTGCATCTGTGCTTCCATGCTACTTTAATAAACTGAGCGACACAATTTGCCAAGAAAAATTATAGCTAAGTTACCAATGAGATGTTTGTAGTAAGTAGCGGATATAGAACTGTATGTGATCTGTTTGGGAGCAAGGGTTCAGGCCATGACCCAGCTGCAGTGTGCTGAGTTGTGAGGGCATAGTCACGTGCGAAAGGCAACATCCAGCTGTGAATGCACTTCCCAGCTGAGATCAAATGGACTTTTGGAAAATAAATTTATGCACCAAACTAACTTGTCTTGTAAATTTCTTGAATAAATTGAGGATAAACTGTGATACCATCTGGTGCACTCAACACATCCAGCTCAAACAGTCCTCACTTTCACGAAAACAAAACTTCATTTTCACATAAGTTAAAAAGAATAGTTTTTATTTTGTATTTTTTCATCGTCTTCTTTGCAAATCATTTCATGTTTCCATCCATGAACTTCCTTGGTGAGATTCAGAGACTGAGAGGACCAAGGATTCAAAATGCAAGTCCTTGAATTCAGCAGCTCAATATAATGGGTCTATTTGAAAAAAATAAATTATTGAATCCTTGGCTTAGTAAATAAATGCAAATAGAAAAGCATATAGGTTAAGAGCCTTGGTAGCAGTACCTCAGGTCTGTTCTATTTTTCACTTAGAATATCTCCATCTGAAGTTCTTCAATCACCATGGTTCTGCAACCTTGCTTGATAAAAATGTTTTGAACTATGTTCTAAACGTTCAATTGAACAAGCATTTTGTACAGAGTTCCAAGTATCCCCACACTTGCGAGAAAATATTTTCTGACATTACTGTGCAAGGCCTAAACTGAATGTGCTTATGCGTGTGCTAATAAATTAGCTGTTCTGATTGTGCATGGTAGAATTAGTACTGAGATTCTTAACTTTAAAGCTGCGATAACATGTGCATTATGTTTATTAAAATCTCTAATTACACTTGCATGCATGCCTAGTCATACATATACATCAGAACTTTACACAGACTACTCAGCTTTTCCTTTTTGAAAGGAAAGTATGAATACCTATTCACAGATTCAGCACGGTCACACAGTCTCTGACCTCATGATCTTCTCAGTGGAATATGTTGCTGGTGTGGCCTCTACTTCTTGAATTGGGAAGGATGCCACTTTTTATCTCAGCTCAGTAGAGTGTTGTCTCACTTCTGTCCCAGCGTCCAGAGGATCAACTTCTGGAATGCACTCCTAATCACACAACTCTGTAATATTTCCTAATGTACTTCAGGCATAAGATAAGCCGTTTATGGAAACTTCATCAAGAGATTCACAACCCACTGCCCCTGACTTCGGCTAACCAGGAAGGCACAGAGAAAGAAGTTGCCCCCCACCCAGCCCATAAGAGTGCACTGGCAAGTACAGATGCGGCTGACTGATCACAAAATGATCTGATTGGGCTTCCTACACACAGTATACTTTCTTTTGTGTGCAGGCTTACGAGTGGGTTTGTTTTTGTCTGAGTGAGCCCAGTTTGTCACTCCTACACTGCAAGTTGCCAGCTGTGTACCATGACTAACGTAACTCAGTAAAAACTTTTAATCATACACCTCCTTTGTTATTCTTGCTCTGTGCATACAGAATTTTTTGAGGATGTGATGAAAGTAAAGCCGTAGATGTAGTGTATATGGATTTCAGCAAGGCTTATTGAGAAAGTAAGGAGGCATGGGATCCAAGGGGACATTGCTTTGGGGATCCAGAACTGGCTTGCCCACAGAAGGCAAAGTGTGGTTGTAGAGGGGTCATATTCTGCATGGAGGTGGGTGACCAGTGGTGTGCTTCAGGAATCTGTTCTGGAACCCCTGCTCTTCATGAGTTTTATAAATGACCTGGATGAAGAATTGGAGGGATGGGTTAGTAAATTTGCTAATGACACAAAGGTTGGGGGTGTTGTGGATAGTATGGAGGGCTGTCAGAGGTTACAGTGGGACATTGATAGGATGCAAATTGGGCTGAGAAGTGGCAGATGGAGTTCAACCCAGATAAGTGTGAGGTGGTTCATTTTGGTAGGTCAAATATGATGGCAGAATATAGTATTAATGGTAAGACTCTTGGCAGTGTGGAGGATGAGAGGAATCTTGGAGTCCGAGTCCATAAGACACTCAAAGCTGCTACACAGGTTGACTCTGTGCTTAAGAAAGCACTTCATCAATCGTGGGATTGAGTTTAAGAGCGAAGAGGTAATGTTGCAGCTATATAGGACCCTGGTCAGACCCCACTTGGAGTCCTGTGCTCAACTCTGGTTGCCTCACTATAGGAAGGATGTGGAAACCATAGAAAGGGTGCAGAGGAGATTTACAAGGATGTTGCCTGGATTGGGGAGCATGCCTTATGAGAATAGGTTGAGTGAACTCGGCCTTTTTCCCTTGGAGCGATGGAGGATGAGAGGTGACTTGATAAAGGTGTATAAGATGATGAGAGGCATCGATCATGTGGATAGTCAGAGGCTTTTTCCTGGGGCTGGAATGGCTAGCATGAGGAGACACAGTTTTAAGGTGCTTGGAAATAGGATCAGAGGAGATGTCAGGGGTAAATTTTTTACGCAGAGAGTGGAGAGTGCATGGAATGAGCTGTCGGCGATGGTGGTGGAGGCGGATACGATAGGGCCATTTAAGAGACTCCTGGACATTTACATGGAGCTCAAAAAAATAGAGGGCTATGAGTAACTCTAGGTGATTTCTAAGGTAAGGACGTGTTCAGCACAGCTTTGTTGGCTGAAAGGCCTGTATTGTGCAGTAGGTTTTCTATGTTTCTATCTAACAGATTTTTTTCCCCACAAGATTTGGCCTGTATACTAGCTATCACTCCAACATCCTAATCTAAGCATTAGATTATCTTTTTTGGTGATAACACTATGTTAGAATTATTTCTCTCCATAATTTGAGTCAGAATTTTGCTCCTGTCTCAAGCACTCTTCTTCCATTTTCTCCACAAGGTTTGGCCAAACTAAACTCAAATCACACTCCAGTCCGCTCTACTTCAGAGACACAGCAGAAGTATAATTTCACAGTTTTAGATTATTTCATATCATATTATTTTATTAGTTGAGGAATGTGCCATTTTATTATAATTTCATAAAAGTTTTATAATACATCATTGCATTTACTGCATTCAGCCAGAGACTCATTCCACCGAGATGCAACACATAGGAAGTCATTCCTGCCTGTGCCCATCAAATGTTACAACTCCTCCCTTGGAGGGTCAGACACCCTGAGCTAATAGGCTGGTCCTGGACTTTTTTCCTGGCATAATTTACATATTACTATTTAATTATTTATGGTTTTATCACTATTTAATTATTTAAGGTGCAACTGTAACGAAAACCAATTTCCCTCGGGATCAATAAAGTATGACTATGACTATATGACCACGACTATGTACCACCTGATACCTGTTTCTTCAATGCCCCACTGATTACTCTCTCACGTAATGCTGAATGATAAAGGAGAAACGAGTGTATAATTTAATTTTAAAATTGCCCAAAAAGAAAGTGAACCAAGCTGAGTTTAATATCTGAGGCCAACCCTTCTAGTAGTCCTTAGCATGAATCAATGATCTCAATGCTTTGATAAAACCTTTACGTAGTATATATATGCTGCACTTTAGTCCATTTCCAGTAACTTCCATGAGCAGAATCAGAATCAGAATCAGGTTTATTATCACCGGCATGTGATAGGAAATTTGTTAACTTAGCAGCAGCAATACATAATCTAGCAGGGAAAAATAATATAATAAATAAAATAATAATAATAATAAATAAACAAGTAAATTAATTATGTACATTGAATAGATTTTTTAAAAGTGCAAAAACAGAAATGCTGCACATTTAAAAAAAAGTGAGATAGTGTCCAAGTATTCAATGTCCATTTAGGAATCGGATGGCAGAGGGGAAGAAGCTGTTCCTGAATCGCTGAGTGTGTGCCTTCAGGCTTCTGTACCTCCTCCCTGATGGTAACAATGAGAAAAGGGCATGTCCTGGATGCTGGAGCCTCTTAATAATGGACGCTGCCTTTCTGAGATACTGCTCCCTGAAGATGTCCTGGGTACTTTGTAGGCTAGTGCCCAAGATGGAGCTGACTAGATTTACAACCTTCTGCAGCTTCTTTCGGTCCTGTGCAGCAGCCCCTCTATACCAGACAATGATGTAGACTGTCAGAATGCTCTCCACAGTACAACTATAGAAGTTTTTGAGTGTACTTGTTGACATGCCAAATCTCTTCAAACTCCTAATAAAGTATAGCCGCTGTCTTGTCTTCTTCATAACTACATCGTTATGTTGGGTCCAGGTTAGATCCTCAGAGATCTTGACACCCAAGAAATTATCAGTCCTCCTCCTGTTACAAAAATGGCGGAGCAGACTCAATGGGACAAATAACCTAATTCTCCTCCTATACCTTATGGTCTTATACGCATTCCATAGAAAGTCCTGTTGGCCGAATTCAGCTTTGTATAGCATACGTACACTGGCTTGACTCTGTGCTCTTGAAAAGCATTACATTCCCACTGGCAGTTCAAGATCATCGGATAATTCTGGCAGAGGTTAAAAAGTTTTGGATTTTTTGCATGTGTATAATCTCAAAATGCACAATGAAAATATTTTATACCGATCTGACGTCTCAATGCATTAGAAATGCAGATAGTGGAATCTGAAGCAACACACAAGATTCTAGAGGAGCTCAATGGGTCAGGCTGCAGGGAAATGAACAGTCGACGTTTTGTGTCGAGGCTGGATTGATGAAACCTTGACTGTCCATTTCCCTCTAGAAATGAAATTTGAACCAGATGTGCTATGCAGCTCTGTGTACCAATTTAACACATTTGTCATTCCATGATAAACAGTGTGTTGGTTTCCATGGAGATCTATGTCTTCATCTGGGCAAATATCTGATACTGACCATCTTTTCAAAGTTATTTCACACTTATATCAGAATAATATATTTTTAGGTTTCATCAGATTTTAATAAACAGTTGAAATTGATCTAAATAATTAAGCACTTAATTTAATATATAAAATGTACAATGTTTAAATAAATGCATATAATATAAATTAATTCAAACATCCGCCTTAATATAAATGGAAGAAAAAAATCAATAGCTTCCTTTGCTGATCCATATTATTATTGATCCCTCCAATAATTCAGTGTCACACTAGGCTTAAGCCAAGGGGCATCTGCTCCTCAACTCTGTGATCCAGGAAAGCTCTACTCAGAGCTGAGGCCCCTGGTAGAGGAAGAGATCAAGTCCAGTGCAGTACCCAAGAGCAAAAGCTATGAATGCCATTAATGATGCGTCATAGAATCATAGAACACAATAAAGACAAACAGCGTGGTTAAAACTAATATATTTATTTACGGACTGGCTTCTACTCCACATGAGTGCCTGTGATCCCGCTCACCAACGTCACTTTTGGTTTCGGGGTGACCTACCTGCATTGCACACTAGGAACATAGAAACATAGAAACATAGAAACATAGAAAATAGGTGCAGGAGTAGGCCATTCGGCCCTTCGAGCCTGCACCGCCATTCAGTATGATCATGGCTGATCATCCAACTCAGAACCCTGTACCAGCTTTCTCTCCATACCCCCTGATCCCTTTAGCCACAAGGGTCATATCTAACTCCCTCTTAAGTATAGCCAATGAACTGGCCTCAACTGTTTCCTGTGGCAGAGAATTCCACAGATTCGCCACTCTCCGTGTGAAGAAGTTTTTCCTAATCTTGGACCTAAAAGGCTTCTCCTTTATCCTCAAACTGTGACCCCTCGTTCTGGACTTCCCCAACATCAGGAACAATCTTCCTGCATCTATCCTGTCCAATCCCTTTAGGATTTTATATGTTTCAATAAGATCCCCCCTCAATCTTCTAAATTCCAACGAGTATAAGCCTAGTTGATCCAGTCTTTCATCATATGAAAGTCCTGCCATCCCAGGAATCAATCTGGTGAACCTTCTTTGTACTCCCTCTATGGCAAGGATGTCTTTCCTCAGATTAGGGGACCAAAACTGCACACAATACTCCAGGTGTGGTCTCACCAAGGCCTTGTACAACTGCAGTAGTACCTCCCAGCTCCTGTACTCGAATCCTCCTGATATGAATGTCAGCATACCATTCGCCTTTTTCACCGCCTGCTGTACCTGCATGCCCACTTAATGACACCCAGGTTGCACCTCCCCTTTTCCTAATCGGCCACCATTCAGATAATAATCTGTTTTCCTGTTTTTGCCACCAAAGTAGATAACCTCACATTTATCCACATTAATTTGCATCTGCCATGAATTTGCCCACTCACCTAACCTATCCAAGTCACCCTGCATCCTCTTAGCATCCTCCTCACAGCTAACACTGCTGCCCAGCTTCGTGTCATCTGCAAACTTGGAGATGCTGCATTTAATTCCCTCATCTAAGTCATTAATATATATTGTAAACAACTGGGGTCCCAGCACTGAGCCTTGCGGTATCCCACTAGTCACTGCCTGCCATTCTGAAAAGGTCTCGTTTATTCCCACTCTTTGCCTCCTGTCTGCCAACCAATTCTCTATCCACATCAATACCTTACCCCCAATACCATGTGCTTTAAGTTTGCACACTAATCTCCTGTGTGGGACCTTGTCAAAAGCCTTTTGAAAATACAAATATACCACATCCACCGGTTCTCCCCTATCCACTCTACTAGTTACTGCAGTTATTTATTAGGTACACACATAATAGCACACTCTACAGCACAGAAACAGTCTCTTCAATCCATGCTGAACTATAAATCTGGCCAAATAAACTGATTCCTAAGCACCAGAACCTGGGCCTTAGCATTCAGATCTGCAGCTGGATCTTCAACTTCCTCACAGACAGGACCCAGGCTGTAAAAATAAGGGACAAGCTCTCTTCTACAATCACTCTGAGCACCGGTGCCCCACAAGGCCGTATACCCAGCCCCCTGCTGTACTCACTGTACACCCATGACTGTGTAGCCAAGTTTCCGTTAAACTCAATATATAAGTTTGCTGATGACACAACAATCATAGGCTGTATCTCAGATAATGATGAGTTTGACTACAGAGAGGAAATTAAGAACCTGGTGGCATGGTGCGAAGTCAATAACCTATCTCTCAACGTCGGCAAGACAAAGGAATTGGTTGTTGACTTCAGAAGGAGTAGCGGACTGCACGACCCAATTTACATCGGTGGTGCGTAAGTGGAACAAGTCAAAAGCTTTAAGTTCCTTGGGGTCAATAGCTAAAATAACCTGACTTGGACCAACCAAGCAGAGTCCACTGCCAAGAAGGCCCACCAGTGCCTTTACTTCCTGAGAAAACTAAAGAAATTTGGCCTGCCCCCTAAAACCCTCACTAATTTTTATAGATGCACCGTAGAAAGCATTCTTCTAGGGTGCATCCCAACCTGGTATAGAAGTTGTCCTGTCCAAGACCGGAAGAAGCTGCAGAAGATCATGAATAGAAGTTGTCCTGTCCAAGACCGGAAGAAGCTGCAGAAGATCATGAACATGGTGCAGCACATCACACAAACCAATCTTTCGTCCTTGGACTCACTTTACACCGCATGCTGTTGGAGCAGTGCTGCCAGGATAATCAAGGACACGACCCACCCAGCCAACACACTTTTCGTCCCTCTTCCCTCCGGGAGAAGGCTCAGGAGTGTGAAGACTCGTACGGCCAGATTTGGGAACAGCTTCTTTCCAACTGTGATAAGACTGCTAAACGGATCCTGACCCGGATCTGGGCCGTACCCTCCAAATATCCGGACCTGCCTCTCGGTTTTTTTTTTGCACTACCTTGCTTTCTATTTTCTATTTTCTATTTATGATTTATAATTTAAATTTTTAATATTTACTATCGATTTTTACTCCAGGGAGCGGGAAGCGCGGAATCAAATATCATTGTGATGATTGTACGCTCTAGTATCAATTGTTTGGCGACAATAGAGTATAAAATCCCATTGACCTGCACCCAGACTATAGCCCTCCATAACCTCTGCCACTTATGTACCTATCTAAATTTCTCTTAAATGTTGAAATAAAACCCGCTTCCAGCTCTTCCACTAGCAGCTTGTTCCCCTTTCACCTTTCACCCTTAACCCATGACCTCTAGTTCTAATCTCACCCAACCTCAGTAGAAAAAGCCTGCATGCATTTACCCTACCTATCTTCCTCATCATTTTGTATACCTCCTTAATCTCCTATGTTATAGAGCATAAAGTCCTAACCAATTCATCCTTTTCCTTCAACCCAGGTTCTCAAGTCCTGGCAACACCCTTGTAAATTTTCTCTACACTTTTTCTATCTTACTTAAATCTTTCCTGTTGGTAGGTGACCAAAACTGCACCCGATACCCCAAATTAGGCCTCACCAACGTCTTATACAACTTCAATATAACATTCCGACTCCTGAGCTCATTACTTCCATTTATAAAAGCCAGCATGTAAAAGCTTTCTTTACGACCCTATCTACCTGTGATACCACTTCCAAGAAATCATGGATCTGTATTCAAAAGGTGCACCTCGGGTTGTTCAGTTACAAGCCACCTGCATAAGGAGGATTTGGCTTAATAACTTTTTCAGACTGTGGGTGGACTTGAGAATCATAAAGGTATTGGAAAAGCAGCTAGGAAGTATGCATTGTGTTCATTCAGCTCTCTTACGGCACTCTGCATTTGCAAGTGTCATATATTTACATTGTATATCGACTTTTATTTACAGGACTGAGCTCTAATAAGAAGCACAAAGGCACTTGGGAGTCCTTGTTCAGGATACCCCGGAGGTTAACTTGCAGGCTGAGTCGATGGTGAGGAAGCCAAATGCATTGTTAGCATTCGTTTTGAAAGGGCTAGAATGAAAAAGCAAGGATGTAATGCTGAGCCTTTATAAGGCATTGGTCAGACTGCGGTTGGAGTATTGTGAATAGTTTTGGGCCCCTTATCTTAGAAAGGATACACTGATGTTGGAGAGGGTTCAGAAGGGGATTACAACACAGATGCCAGGAATGGAAGGGTTAATATATGATAAACATTTGATGGTTTTGGGCCTATACTCACTGGAGTTTATAGGGATCAGGTGGTGGGGGGAGCGGGGGCGCAGGGATCTCACTGAAACCTATCAAATGTTGAGAGGCCCAGATAGAGTGGACACAGAGAGGATGATACTTTTGTGCTGGCGGGGGCAGGGAGTGTCTAGGACTAACGGCACAGCCTCAGAATACAAGGATATCCCTTTAGATCAGAGATGAGGAGAAATTTCTTTAGCCAGAAGGTGGTGATTTTGTGCAATCCATTGCCATGGACAGTTATGGAGGCCAAGTCATCGGGTATATTTATTTATCTTTTTATTTAGAGATACAGTGTGGAAAAGGCTCTTCGAGTTGTGCCGGCCAGCAAGCCCCGATCTGACCCTAGCCTAAACATGGAACAATTCGCAATGACCTACTAACCAGTATGTCGCTTATTTAAAGCGACGGTTGATTAGTAAAGGCATCAAAAGTTATGTGAAAAAGGCAGGAGAATGGGTTGTTCAAGAGGGATAATAAACCAGCCAAGATGGAATGGTGGAGCAGACTCGTTGTACTAAACGGCCTAATTCTGCTCCTATGTCTTATGGTCTTATGGATATGGAGTGGTCCAGAAAATGAGGAGAAGGGTAGAAAATAGATCAAATGAACATGAGCGAAAGGTGGAAATTTGAGGAAAAATTGATGAAGTTCTAATAAAAAATTCCTTTTTCATTCTCTGCTTTCAAGTTTAACTCTTACGGAGGTGGAAATTCAAATAAGGGTCACTGTAGATTCAACATGCATAGAAGCTTTGAATGTGAAATCATCAGGCTCTCATCCTTCAAGCTTTCTGACTTTACCAATGGGGCCTGTGACTCTTGACTTCAACCTCTGGTCACACCTAATCTCGAATGCTCTCTGTGTAGAGTTTGCACATTCTCCCTGTGACCCTCTGGGTTTCCTGTGGGTACTCAGTTCAAAGAAACATAGAAACATAGAAAATAGATGCTGGAGTAGGCCATCCGGCCCTTCGAGCCTGCACCGCCATTCAGTATGATCATGGCTGATCATCCAACTCAGAACCCTGTACCTGCTTTCCCTCCATACCCCCGATCCCTTTAGCCACAAGGGCCATATCTACCTCCCGCTTAAATATAACCAATGAACTGGCCTCAACTGTTTCCTGTGGCAGAGAATTCCACAGATTCACCACTCTGTGTGAAGAAGTTTTTCCTAATCTCGGTCCTAAAAGGCTTCCCCTTTATCCTTCCCTATCCCCAAATACTTATGGTACGCAAGATCATTTGTCCACAGTGAATTGCTAATGTGCAGAAGGACAGCAGAATACTTAGTGAGGTGGGGTGGGGTGGGGGGGGGGAGTAGTGAGAGAAGAGTAAGATTATGAAATTAGCTTTATTTGTCACATTAACTTCAAAACATGGAAACATACTGTACAGTGAAATTGCACCATTTGGGTCAATGATCACCACAGTAAAAGGATGTGCTGTGAACGGCTCGCGACTGTCACCACGCTTCCGGCCCCAGCATACAGCAAAAGTCTTGGGCACATATATATCAAGTGGAGCGGAGAGCGAGTTTGTAAATCTGCTGGGAGCAAAGGATGTTGAGAATGGTGAGGGTGGAGCGCCGTGGGAGAGCTGGGGGACAGGTGGCTGAGGAGTGCCGGTGTGGGGGTGGTGTGGGTGCAGACACACCCAGCCCTGAGACACCAGGCAAGGTCACTTGATTCCAAACAACTGGTTTACTGGTCACTACAGAATATCTGCCCGATGATTCTTGCTCCCTCTCCTCTCCTTTCCACTTCTCCCAACCATGATTCCCCTCTCACTGCCCCCTTCCCACTCTCAGTCCACAATAGAGACCCATTTCAGAATATGGTTTATCATCACTCACATATGTCATAAAACCTGTTTATTTTTGTGGCAGCAGTACAGTGAAATCCATAAAATTACTACCGTACTATGCAAGAGTCTGAGGCTCCTAGCTATATATATGTGCCTAAGAATTTTGCACAGTACTGTAGCATGCCCACAACTGTAGAAAAAAATGAAATGGGATCAGAATAAACGGGTGATTGATAGCTGGGATGGTCTCAGTGAGCTGAAGGTATGTTTTTGTGCTGCATGGGCTGTATAACCAATAACACCCACATCTTTCATGGAAAAATTCGATCTCATTAGAAGTTCTCTGTTCAATAGGGGTAGTTGTCATCTGGTGCAGTCAACCTGCTGTGTGTTCAGCAACTCACTGCTGAACCTAGACCCTTTTAAATGGCGCTGCATTATGGATATATTTCCTTTGTGACTGGCCAATGGTAGTCAAGCTTGGGGCCAGAGTTACCTAATTTCTGCTAACTATGCTCTTAAAACAGCATTGTCATAATTCTGCATTTGGTCAACACAAAATATGCATCTGCCAGGCCTAGTCTCCACCCAGTTGATAGGAGTCACCTGCCACTTGTTTCCAGCTCATCACTTACAGCCTATTTAAACACAGCTCTCATGCACAGTCCTCGTTTTCCCATCGAATCAGCCAGCCTCAACCAGTTGATCCAAGCCTTCAGTTATCTCGTTGCCTTGTTGTGTGAAGCATCCGTTCTCTCTCGGTTTGTGGCCCCTTGTGCCTTGTTTCCTTGTAGTTTATTATTAAAGTTATCGCACAGCATTAAATCATCTCTGCTGCTCTATGTTTTGGTCAGGCCTCCTCTACAATTCCTGACAGGGTCATTAGCTAGTGCAGTGATTGTGATGGGAATTTTGTAGTTAAATTTCGGAAATGTTAAGTGTCAGCTGGATGTGGTCACAACCCCGTTTTGTGTAAAATCACTTTTCAGTTTATTTTTTTGGTGAATTAAAAGGTCAACACTATTTACCTAGAGGTGGAGAGTGTTATATTCAAGGGTAACCCTGTGTGGCTCGTTTGGCCCAACTGCCTGCAGTGGCTTTGACTAACGTTATGGAAGGAAGGTTTTAAACGACAGAGATTACATGGGTTGCAGTTCAGATACCTTTAAGAGCCATTGGAGTCATTAGTCGCAGGCTCTATTGATTGGTCCCACTGAGTGAATTATGTTAAACCTTACAAAATCTGGTTTTGCTTAATTTCATAGCAAGTGACTATCACAGTTTTTGCTGACGATTTCTTGACAGTTTCAAATGACAAATTAGTTGTTGGAGAGAGGTTGGAACTCAAGATTAAAAAGAAAATCATTGAGGGAAATCATTCAGGAAACAAGCGCCAGGACTCCTCATTCTAAATGCGGGAACTAGGTTTTGACACATGAATTTACATGAATTCCATTCGTGTAAAACAATAGAAGGAAAAAAATTACCCTGTTTATCTGATTTGATGATCTCTGCTGAATGTAACTCAAAAGTAGGCCATTCAGCCCATTTTGTCCATGCATACTCCCAGCAGGACAATCCTATTGCCCTTCTCCTGCAACTTGCCATTTTATTGGTTTACTTCTATTGGTTTATCATTGTCACATATATGTGAAAAACTTTAGTTTGTGGCTATCTGGTGAGATTATGCTATACATAGCTATGTCAAGGTAGTAAACAGAATGCAGAATATAGTACAGCAGCTACAGAGAAAATGCAGAGCAGGTGGTTAACAAATAAAATGCCAGGGACATGGCAAGGTAGATCTGGAGATCACAAATTCACTTTTAGCATATGAGAATTCTGTTCAAGAGTTTGATAACAGCAAGATAGAAGTGCGGTGGAGTCTGGTAGTGCATACGTTCTCTCTCCCTCCCTCTCCCCCTCTCTTCCTCTCCCCCTCTCTTCCTCTCCCCCTCTCTTCCTCTCCCCCTCTCTGTGTCTGTCTCTTCCCTCTCTCTTCCCCTCTCGCTTTCTCTCTCTCCCTTTCTCTCTCTCCCTCTCCCCCTCTCCTTCCTCCCTTTCTCTCTCTCTCCCCTGCCCCTCCCTCTCCCCTTCCTTTCTCTCCCCTCCTTCTCTCCTCCTCCCCTTCTTCTCTCTTCCTCCTCCCCATCTCCTTCTCATCCACCTCCCTTCTCTCTCCTCCTCTCTCTCCCCCTTCCTTTCTCTCCCCCTTCCTCCTCCCCTTTCTCCTCCCCATCTCCCTCTCCCCCACCTCCCTTCTGTCTCCTCTTCCCCCTCCCTTTCTCTCTCTCCCTCTCCCCCCATACCACTCACCCCCTCTCCCCCTATCTCGCCCCCACTTTCTCTCTCTCCCTCTCTCTCTCCTTTCCACCTCTCCCCTTCGCTTCGCCCACCCCTTATCTCTCCCCCTCCTCTTTCCCTCGCTCCCTCTCTCACTCTCACTATCTCTCTCAAATGCCAAAGAATTCCCCTTTCGATTATTTTGCCGCCCATCCTCACTGGGGTATTTTGCAATAGCCAATTTACTTTACACGCGCAGGTTGTGAGAGGACACCAGAGACAGAGACTGCAGGAGAGGTCACACAGAGGAATGTGCAGACAAGACTGGAGGTCAGATTAAAATCCGGGCTGCTGGAGATGTGGTGAAGCAGTATCAGCTGCTGTAGCACAGTGAAGTTCCCGACTGTGCGAATCTAAAATTATAAAACAGCGTATTGATCACAAAACACTTTTTAACCAGGTCATTTATTTTCATTAGAGCTGTGTCGACATCTTCATATTGCTGTCCCCTCTGCAGGGTGACATCTGTCCTCTGGAGCACTTTAATTCCATTCGCTCCACTTCATGCACTTGTTTGTTAATGCATACTGGCTTCATTAGATTGGATCCTTATTGTCCTAGGGCTGTTGTCATTTTTGAAAACAGCTTCAATCTCAGATGAGCAGGCTGAGGCCATTTACAAAAATGACAAACTTAAAACCTCATTTGACCCAGTGATTAATGATGAAATATTTCACATCTTTCTTCAGCAGATGCCATATTCAATACAATTAATGATTGACCAAAACCAGCACTATTATTTTACTAACGGTGAAAAACTGTTTGTTCCTAAAATTATTCTTTACCTTTCTGTAAAATAATAAGATCGAAATATGAATATTAAGTTGTTCTGGGTGATTTCCTTTCCCCAAATAATAGATCAGAGAGAAAAAATGGGTTGTCTGAAGTCAATTAAATGAGAAATACTTTCTGCATCCATCTGCAAAATTTGATAAGGACAGCATTCTGCCTGTATTCAAATATCATTTTTATGAAAAAAAAGATAACCTTGTCAAAAACTGCTGATACACCAGTCTGAAGAAGCTTTGTTGTAGCTTTACACAGAGACTGGGGGTGTAATTTTAAACTGACTTGACAGGAAAGAAGCCATAGGATTGGGTAGAATATTGGTTCTGCACTTCACCTAATGGTTCTCACTATTTCCTTCAACGGAGATTAACATCAGGCAGGATGCAAAACTAGTGCTGGATTTAATCTTGCTCAGAAAATCGGGTTAAAATCTCTCCTCTCTGTAACATAATGACAGAGAGTAGTAAACACGGCCCATTCCATCAAAGGCTCAGCAGCTCTTTCCACCTAATTTCTCTTCATGGTGCTAGGTTTTAGGAAGACTAAGCATACCTGCCACCCTGGCTCTTCCCTTTTCTTTCTTCTACCTTCCAGGACGAGATACAGGACCTTGAAAATACTGATCTTCAGACTCAAGGGCAGTGTTTTCTCCACTTCTGTCATTTTTCTGAAACATCCCTTTCCGGACGGAGCATCATGTTCTTGAAACCTTAATTCTACCTCTTTGATTATTGCCAATTCTGCATCTCTTTTTACTCTACTTCAGTTTGCACTATCATTCTTTGTCCTATTCTGTTCTTTCTGTTGTAGCATTTAAGTGTTAACAAATCATCTACCCAAAAAGAAATCCACTCTAACATTTCCACCCATCACTGAATTTATTGTGGCATTTTTAATGCCTTGTAAACAGTTCACTCTGTGAGTTTCATGCAAGCAAGGAATTTCATTGTATCCTGGTGTATATGACGAGAACCTTTATACTTTATACTTTATTGTCGCCAAACAATTGATACTAGAACGTACAATCATCACAGCGATATTTGATTCTGCGCTTCCTGCTCCCTGGATTACAAACAGTAAATATTAAAAATATTTAAAAAATAGCAAAACTTAGTAAATATAAAAAATTTAAATTATAAATCATAAATACAAAATAGAAAAATGGAAAGTAAGGTAGTGCAAAAAAACCGAGAGGCAGGTCCGGATATTTGGAGGGTACGGCCCAGATCCGGGTCAGGATCTGTTCAGCAGTCTTATCACAGTTGGAAAGGAGCTGTTCCCAAATCTGGCCGTATGAGTCTTCAAGCTCCTGAGCCTTCTCCCGGAGGGAAGAAGGATGAAAAGTGTGTTGCCTGGGTGAGTCGTGTCCTTGATTATCCTGGCAGCGTGCGGTGTAAAGTGAGTCCAAGGACAGAAGATTGGTTTGTGTGATGTGCTGCGCCCTGTTCACGATCTTCTGTAGCTTCTTTCGGTCTTGGACAGGACAACTTCCATACCAGGTTGTGATGCACCCTCGAAGAATACTTTCTATGGTGCATCTATAAAAATTAGGGAGGGGTTTAGGGGACAGGCCAAATTTCTTTAGTTTTCTCAGGAAGTAAAGGCGCTGGTGGGCCTTCTTGGCAGTGAACTATGCTTGGTTGGACCAAGTCAGGTCACTTGTGATATTGACCCCAAGGAACTTAAAGCTTTTGACCGGTTCCACTTGCACACCACCGATGTAAATGGGGTCGTGCGGTTCGCTACTCCTTCTGAAGTCAACAACCAATTCCTTCGTCTTGCTGACGTTGAGGGATAGGTTATTGTCTTCGCACCATGCCACCAGGTTCTTAATTTCCTCTAATCTAATCTAAACTAATCTGAATCTGAAATATTATTAGGAAATCCTTATTCCATTCACATTGCCTTCCCAACAGAAGAAGACTTAATAACTGAGCACATTGGATATCCATCCAATTTGCACTAGGAGGAGAAAGTTGTGGGGACAGGAGCCTGTTATAGGACCACCATTCATTTAAGTCTTGGTCTCTACCAGAGAAGCATTAACAACAGTGCAAGCAGCCTCCGAGAAATGGGTTAGGGAACTAGGATGGAATTAGTCAGGATGGTGGTCATTCCCAAATTTAATCTCCATGATCCTCTTGAAGAAATATATAGAGATGTAGCAGATTTACTGGATTGGGGATGTCCTGCGTCACACAGTCAATGGTTCAGGAGCAGCTTCTTCCCCTCTGTCATCTGATTTCTGAATGGACATTGAAACTCATGAACACTACCTCACTACTTTTTTGCACTACTTAGTTAATTTAACTATTTATATATATAGTACTTAATGTAACTCACAGTTCTATTGTCATGTATTGCATTGCACTTCTGCTGCAAAAACAACAAATTTCATGACATATGACAGTGAAATTAAACCTAATTCTGATTCTGATTGTGGTCTGCAGTAGATTTAGCTCCTCAACAGCAATAACTTGTATCCACAAAGCATTTTCAGCTCAGTAAAACATCGCCAGAGGAATATCAATATCGGAATCAGGTTTATTATCACTAACTTTTTGTTTGTTGTGGCAGCAGTAAAGACAGAAAATTACTATAACTTAAAGATTCTAGAGGTTTGTCACCTATACATCGAAACATCAGAACGTACGGTGAGATAGGTCGTTTGTGAAAAAAGGCTGACACAGTCCAAGGATGTGTGAGGTCAGCCCACAAGTGCTGCCATGCTTCCGGCACGAGCATAGCATACACACGGATTACTAACCCTAACCCGCGCATCTTTGGTATGGGAAGGAAACTGGGGCACTTCGAGGAAACGCACGCAGTCTTGGCAAGAACTAACTCCTTATAGACAATGGTGGAATTGAACCCATTTCACCAGTGCTGAAAAGCATCACGCTAACTGCTGTGCTACTGTGTCATTATTTTTAAAAAAAAGGAATAATAAGTTAGTTAGTGTTCATGGAATCCAGTAGTGGAAGGGAAAAGCTGTCCCTGAGTCACTGAGTGTCAGTCTTCAGGCTTCTGCACCTCTTCCCTGATAGTAGTAGCTAAGAAATGGACGTGTCTCGGATGGGGAGGGTCCTTAATAATAAATGCCACCTAGACTAACACCAGACCACATGAAGCAATATTCATTATGTTGAACATTTGAAAGTTCAGAGAATTAAGTAACTATTGTTTTTGTTAAAAATGTGGGCACATGGCCAAGTGGTTAAGACATTGGACTAGCGACCTGAAGGTCATGAGTTCGAGCCCCAGCTGAGGCAACATGTTGTGTCCTTGAGCAAGGCACTTAATCACACAGTGCTCTGCGACGACACTGGTGCCAAGCTGTATGGGTCCTAATGCCCTTCTCTTGGACAACATCGGTGTCATGGAGAGGGGAGTCTTGCAGCATGGGCAACTGCTGGTCTTCCATACAACCTTGCCCAGGCCTGTGCCCTGGAGAGTGAAGACTTTCCAGGCGCAGATCCACGGTCTCGCAAGACTAACGGATGCCTTTTTTTTAAAGTAAAATAAACAAAAGGCTTGGGAAATTAACTTCAGAGTTCAGGAACAAAATTGTTGAAGGAAACCATAATGGGAAGTGGACAGGTAAATAGGCCCTTCAGACCACCCAGGGTTACCATCTTTCCGAGTAAGACATTCAATTGCTTGACTTTGTACCCAGACGCTCGTAATCCCGTCTGCTGAACATTAAGTAAGGAGAGGTGTAATGGGACTGTCGGGATTGCTCTCCTTGGAGCCGATGTGAGCCTGATAAGGTGAATGGTTCTCTTCTGTTTTATTATAAATTAAGAACATAAGGTAAGGGCAAACAAAAGTAATTTGAGTGACATCTTCAGGGAACATGTAAGTACAGGCTATTCCCCAGGTAAATAACAGGTTCCATTTCTATACTCATTTGCAAGCAATATTTTCCAATTCAGACAATACACCAACACCACTTGATAATGTAACCAGACCTCCCAAGTATTGTAATGAATGACATTAACAACATATAACACCACCATGAAGCATCAATTACTGAAGGTGGAGAGAGATAAGAACCTGCTTCTGCCACTTGTAGGAAAAAACTTATGTATAGTACTGTGCAAATGTCTTAGGCACATATACATAGCTAGGGTGTCCAAGCCTTTGCACAGTACTGTAGTACCTTTACTGCTGCAAACATAAATCATGTCATATGTTAGTGATGATAAACCTGATAATGATAGGCGTCTCTACTGAGGGTGGGATGGAGACAGGGAGAGGGGAACCATGGTTGGGAAAAGGGGAAGGGAGAGAGGAGGCCGCAGGAAGCCCCAGAGAGATATTCTGTAATGATCAATAAATCAATTGTTTGTAATCAAATGGACTTGCCTTGCATCTCAGGGCTGAGTGTGTCTACACCTCGTGCCACTGCCCGCCCCAATGCTCCGTCTCTGCCATCTGTTCCACACCCCTCCCATGGCGCCCAACCTCGCCATTCCCAACATCCTTTTCTTCTGTCAGGTTTACTGCTACGCTGTTCTCTCCATGTTGACAAATGCAGCACTGTGCAAAAGTCTTCAGCACCCTAGCTGTGTGCGTGTGTGTGTGTGTGTGTGTGTGTGTGTGTGTGTGTGTGAAAATCCCAAGAAATTAGTAGTTTCTGAGATACTCAAACTACCCCATATGGCACCAACAATCATTGCATGATCAAAGTCAAATAGTTGAATCTCTTGACCATGCTTGCATGCTTTTATGCATTGAGATGCTGCCATATGATTGGTTGACCAGATATTTGCGTTAATGAGCAGATGTACATGCGTACCTAATAAAGTGGACACTGGTGTACAACTGTAACCGTCACCCGTGCCCTGATTAAAAGAGCCATTCAGAGTTCAGCCAAGTAATTCACTTTCTCTCTGTGCAAACTGTTTCCTTCCACAGCAGTACCCAGTGCAGGTCAACAGCATGATGGGATGAAGATCAAAGAAAGACACAGATACTGGAAGTCCGAATGAAAAGTCGAAAGTACTGGAAGCAGTCAGCAGTTCAGGTGGCATTACCGGAAAAAGAGTCATCAGATCAATGTTTCATCTGAACTCAAGAGTGACTGAACCAAACATAAATAGAGATTCAGCTCCACAGTGTTACCTTTTTATCTCCTTCAAGAAGTGCTGCCTGAGTTGTTGAGTTGTTCCAGCATTTTAGGCCTTTCTTAAGCATGAAGGAAACTTTACGCGATGTGAATGAGTATTGCTCCAAAAACTCTGAAGAGCTCAATAACATTCAGGACAGAGCAGGTGACCAGATCTCCACACTACACAATTGTCCTTTACATGACCAGTGCTGGAGCACAGGAGAATAAGGGGAGGTTTGGTAGAGTAAACAAACGTATGAGGGGTATAGATAGGGTAAATGCAAGCAGGCTCTTTCCACTAAGGTTGGATGAGACTAGAAAGCAGAGGTCATGGGTTAAGGGTGAAAGGTGAAATGTTTAAGTGAAAGATGCGGGGGTGCTTTTTCACTCAGAGGATGGCGGGAGTGTGGAACAAGCTGCAAATGGAAGTGCTGGAATTGGGTTCAATTTCAAAGTAGTTACTTAGAGCCACAGGCGTTTGGGGCAGTACTCGTGACGTTCAGGGCTTTCTTCATTATGTCAGTTGCTTCCTCCACATTTTCACTTCTGCCAGTCATGCAAGTTCTGGGTGCAGACTTAGGAATACCATCACACTAAGATATGAAAGGATTCTTCATTGCTGTTTTGTTTTACCAGTCAGGGTTGTTAGCCCTGAGCTGAACCCCAAAACCTGGAGGACCAGTGGATCACTCTTAGTCTGGCCTCTACCCTTTGACCTACCTTGGCACAGGTGACCCTACCAAGAGTCAAATCATAAAGCCTTGACTTTAGCTAACATAACTCTCTAGGTCATTGAGGCACACAAGCCTCCAAACCCAACAACAAGGTTCTGGTCATCTTGGAGTTTCAATTTCAATATTTAAGAGAAATTTGGGTAGTACATGGACCGGAAGTGTTTGGAGGGCTATAGCCCTGGTGAAGTCGATGGGACTAGGCAGATTAATATTTCAGTGTGGACTAATAAATGAAATTAGGTTTGGTGAGTGAGGACAGAAGAGACTCACTACCAATAAGTTGGTTTACAATTTGTCTACAAGACAAGACAGGCACTAAACAATCAACAAACCCTTCAAGTTCAAAGTAAAGTTAAAAGTAAATTTATTATCAAAGTACATATATGTCACCGTATTCAACCCTGAGAATTTTTCTGTGGGCATTCTGAGCAAATCAATACCCGAGTGATAACTTCTATACTCATTCGGGATGTAGGTGCAGCACTCCTGACCCACCAGAGCAAAGGTGCCCCCTTTCTTCACCAGCAGGTCATCCAAGGCCACCCAATTTTGCAAGAACACCCTCTATTTAGCCAAGATCTCAGCTGACAATATTTGAGAGCTGTGGCCATTTCATTGGCCAGCAGCTCCATGACAGAGGCTAGGCAAACCAATACCAGGGACAGCGTGGCCATATTATACGGAGAAAGGATATTGTCCAGAACCTTTCTACCTCTGTGGTACTCCTCTTACTGCACCTCATGGGAAGGGTGATTATTCAGGCTATTCAGGCGATGTATGGTTGGTACAATGTACCTCGGGTAAGCAGCCTTACCATCCATGGGAGGCTGCAGGTATGCCCGCGTGCCGCATATCCAGTAAGTACCTTTTAACGTCCAGGGAGTGCCCATCTTCATGGCACGATTTGTAGTCGACACATTCACCCCAGGATACTGCCCCTGCTCATACTCATCGTGCCCCACTTACTGACTGGACCTGTGCTCTTCCAACGAGTAAGGGGACGGAGTGTTGGTGCAGGAAGGACTGTTAGTCCCACGGAATACTGGACACCGCAGCCCACTCCTGGACTGCATCCCCTGCGAAATGTGAGCCACTGTCTGAGGCGGGGAGGGGGGGGGGAGCAGGTGAGCGCCTTCCACTGTCCGACACCTGCTGCCACTGAAGGTCCACTTGTGTCTTTTACAGAGCCTCCAGCAGGTGATACAGAGAACAGTCAGTGGTTTGCAAAGAACTGCTGAGGGGCAGGAGGAGATTTTACCAGGGGATGCCTCGGAGAATGACCCTTCTCCCTCAAAGGTCTCCTTGTCTCTCTTCCCCTGGCAGTTTCATCTCCATTTCATGTGAGTGGGAAACCCATCTATCAGCTCCTTCGAAATCCCACCTTGAGCAATGCCAAAAACATATCTTTTGGGGTCACAAGGGGCCTCCACTCCCAAGCTGCCTGCTGATTTTTCACACCTGACGATGGGAACCTTTCACCATGTACTCTAATTCTTCTAAAAACCTGATGGCAGCATCTTCAGTTCCGATAAGGGCAACTGTACTCCCCTTGAACCAGGAACTGCGGCTTTAACTAAATACCCCGCCATGGTTGGGGTTAACCTGTGATCCTCTAATGGGATGTCACTGCCATGATAGATCCCTGTGATCTGAGCCCACTGCTGAAGGGCTCTGCTCCCTGCCTGCCCTGTGCTCCACTCCTCCCAGGGCTGCAAATCCCACTGGAAGAGTGAGGGATACCCGACCTTCACTGCTGCGCAGTGATTCTTCACCTTTGTGGGAAGTGGGTGGCACTCTCAGGGCATTGTTGATTGCATGGTGGGACGACAGCCCCTCAGGACACCCATCTTCCTGTCGGATAAACTCAACCCAGCACCGTCCGCACCTCAGATCCTCAGCAAACATGTGGGCAGAGGTTCTCCTTGCTTCTGCAAGTACCTCTCTTCCAGCTCTGGCAGTTCCTTGGCTGAGGATTCTCCCTCCCTCAGTCTGCTGTTCTTCCTTATACTGTTCCACGGAGGTTGCAGGGGCTATGGACTAGCGGACCTCTTGCTGGGACTGGGACAGCGCGGCCACTGGCCTGGCCTGTGTTGGTATGGCTGCACACCAGGAAGGGCGCACACTTAGAGGGGAAACACTAGGCTCTCTTCCCCATGCTCACCATCTAATCAAATGTCCCCAAACCCCGTCCGCGTGTCAAGGCCGCCAGCCCACAACATCAGGACTTGGACCTTAATGGAGTCCGGTTGCTAGTTAGCCTTGCAAGCATTCTCTGACTGGGGCACCTTTACTAGCTGACAGGCTATCTTTGTGCTCTTACCCTCTAACTCCCTAGACCATGCCTGCGCTGATCGGGCAATATCTCCCATGGCAACACATCGCTGGTTTAGCAATTCCGCCTCATTCTTCAAACTACCTACCTCTTTCTCCTTCTGTGAGATTACCTCATGCTGCTGCCTTAACATGGCTGCCAGCAGCCAGATGGCACCCCTCTGGCTCCCCTTGCTCTTGGCATACCCTACCTTATTAATACAGTCACCATGGCATGTCTCACTTCCTCCCTGCGGGAGTCTAAATTGTCTGACAAGTCTATGGATGTCCCACAGTTCGCCATGAGGTTGGCAAGATGCCCCAATATCACAATTTTGTCGTTCCACCTCAGAACTCAGCACTCCCCACACTTGGAGTTCTCTCTCTTAATTTCCCGTCTAAAGATATTCATCTTTCTTGCACATTGGTTGTCCACCCTGTTGGGTGCGGTCTTTCATTAGTTATTGGATTTATTGAGTGTGCCTGCGAGAAAACAAATCTCAGGGTGTATATGGTGACATAAATGTACTTTCATAATAAACTTACTTTAAATTTCGAACTTTGATGCGCTATTCAATCACCAAACCCTGCTCGCAGCACCAATTATTCTGTGATGTCAGGTTCATGGGCTCAGTGAGTGGGGACAGAAGACATTCAGTTCCAGTAAGTACATTAACAATTTACTTAAAAGACAAGACAGACACTAAACATTCAGTAAACGCTTAAAGCTAAAATCAGTTACAACATTTATCTAAACTGAGCATCCCAAGTGGCAGGACAAAACAGACACTAAACGTACACTCAGTGGCAAACACTTATCTAAAGTGTGTGCCCGGGCCCACTTTACTTCAGTACACCTGCTCTGGTTACAGTTTCCATGGGCACCGTCTGCCCGTGATGATCCAGAGAGAGCGAAGAAAGGCCATGTGGTTACCACATGCTAGATTTCAACTCTGTCGGCACTATGATGTCATCAGCTAAAGGACAGCTGAGGGGGGAGGGTCTGCAGTGCTCTTTACACAGGCCAATCCCTGACTCCCATGGAGAGTGGCATTCGATGAGCAACTAATTTAGGAACTTACTGCAAAAACTAGATGGGCTGAAGGGCCTGTTTTGGTGCTGTAGTCTTCTCCGACTCGATGGCTCTATGCAGTGTATGCGATCTATTGCAATAGCTTTGCATGTTTCCTTCAACCACACCTTGGAAGCCAGCCAATCCTAATGCAACCGACTGGTAGACTGGAAAATCACAACTTTGTATATCCTAGATTTGTAAGTATATCATGAATCCTTTGTAAGTATATCATGAACCACTTGGCATGTGGCCAAGTGGTTGAGGCATTGGACTAGCGACCTGAAGGTCGTGAGTTCCAGCTCCAGCCAAGGCAACGTGTTGTGTCCTTGAGCAAGGCACTTAATCACACATTGCTCTGCGACGACACCGGTGCCAAGCTGTGTGGGTCCTAATGCCCTTCCCTTGGACAACACTGGTGTCGTGGAGAGAGGAAACTTGCAGCATGGGCAACTGCTGGTCTTCCATACAACCTCGCCCAGGCCTGCGCCCTGGAGAGTGAAGACTTTCCAGGTGCAGATCCATGGTCTTGCAAGGCTAACGGATGCCTTTACTTTACTTTATCGTGAATCCTTTGTTATTGCTGAGTCGAAATCCTGGACGTCCCGCACCCACAGGAACATGGAAGCCCCTTCAGCTAAACCTGGTAGCTCAGCACTAACCTTGCCGGCTATTCCAGTGCTTGTCAGGGGTTGCTGGGGTGGGGTGGCTGGAAGGGCCTAAAGGACCCATTCCACACCGAGTCTCTAAATAAAATAAATAAGGTACTGGAGATCAAAGCCCATAGGTCGATCAGAAGTTGAAGCCCAATGACTGAACTCTGGAGACTGGAAAGAGGGGACCTGTCCTGGTGTTGGAGGTCTGTCCGAGAGCGTGGATGGGAGGGAAGGAGGGAAGAGGTCTGCTTTGTTGTCGCACTCTGTTTTGTTGCCCTCTGTTGTTCTGCCAAGCATCGAGGCTGCTATGTGGCAGCTCTTGAAGATTTCTCCCTATACATCCTCAGGTGTGCTGGTTGTTCACACAAACAGTGTGTTTCCATGTACACGTGATAAATAAATCTGAATCTGAACCTACTCGTGGGCAATAAATGACCGATGATCATCAGAACTAGCATCTGCAAAGGAATAATTATACAGCAAACAACAGTGAAAAGTACAAACCATTTATCCAATTCAAAAGAGTGCCAGTCTGAAAAGTAAATGTAACTTGAAAGTACTTGCAAAATAAATAACAGATTTTTGTGCATGCATTTAAATTCTTCCCAGCTTCAACAGCTTGGATTGAAATGCCACCATTAATAGAGTGAGACGCCATTTAAGCTCTTCACCCAAGATCTGGCACTGGGCCGAGGAACAGATGCTAGGAGTTGAGACCAAAGATCTGATCCAAGAGTTAAGGTTTTGGATAAAGACAACATGGACAGACCCATGATCTCATTGCACAAGCTTATGCCATTGGGAATTTAATAAACTATCAGTTTTTGTAAGCTCCTCCAAATTTTAATTGTCATTGAAATGGCCAAATAAGAGCTAGAAAATAAAAGTGTATTGTCATAGTATAAGAGCTTTGTTTGCTAGTAGGGATACAATAATTTAGGAATCCAGGTTTGTAACATTTTAATCTAGAACACAGAACAGTACAGCATAGGAACTGGCCCTTCGGCCCATCACGGCTGTGCTAAACACAATGCCAAATTAAACTATATCTCTTCTACCAAGTCACTTTGCCACCTGCATCTCTATCTGATAGCTTCTTTATTAGAAATTTTAACTTCAGACATCATTCACTGTCATAGAACTTCTCTAATACTCTATTTTGCCTATCAACAGTATTTACCAGCATCTAAACCTTTGTTAAAATTGGCTTCAGGACGTGGCAACATCTAAAGGTTTGTTGCAGCACAAAATAGATAAAGCACTTGTCAGCACTCAGGCATTGTTGATAGATAAACACACTCAAAATGCTGGAGGGACTCAGCAGGTCAGGCAGCATCTATGGAAATGAATAGATAATCGGACTATTTGGCCAAGACCCTTCTCAGGACTGAGAAGGAAGGGGGAAGATGCCAGAAGGGAAAAGGTGGGGGGAGGAGAAGGAGGCTGGCTGAAAGGTGATGTTATGATACGCACCCAATTGCGACAGCTTCTGGGGCTTAGGCAGTCTCACTCTCCGGAATATGGACAACTGGGATGGCTCCTTTAAGGATTCAGGACTGTCTCGCTAATCGGCTAATTGCTGCTCAATCATCAATTCTACTTCGGTTATCATCTAGCATCTGGCTTTGCATTCTGTTCTTGTTTCAGTCTCGCAACGTGACTTGATTCCAGACTCAGATTCTCCAGCACTTGGGTCCAAATTTCCTCGCCTAGGTCTCTCATCACAGTAAGATTGACCCAGACTTGAACCCAGCCAGAGGGTTTTAAAATAGAGCTGGAGGTACACAACCTCCAGGTCGCCGTGGGCCAGCTTTCACAAGGGGAAAGCCAGAGTCGCTCAGGTGAGGCTGTCAGTCGCTCCGCAGAGCCAGCACATCTTCTGACCCTGGAGTGACCCTGCTCCTTGACGCAACTTCCTCACTCAATGCTCATTAGTGTTCGAACTCCTGCCGTCCCGGTTCCCTTCGAAGTGTGTAAGGGTGGCCTTCCACCCTTCTGACTGGGAGAACCCTGGCCTGGGGCACTGCACATTTGGAATAAAGGTTGGATTTTCAGAGTAATTCATGGCCGCCCTGAGGAAGGTGTTCCATCATTCCACTGGAGCAAACTGAGCCTTGGACTGTCTGATGAAAGTGCGACAAGGCAGACAATCAGCGGCTAACTGCGCTACACACACAAAATGCTGAAGGAACTCAGCAGGCCAGGCAGCATCTGTGGAAAAAAGAGTCGATGTTTCAGGCCGTGTGTGTGGCTCGGATTTCCAGCATCTGCAGATCTTCCCTTGATTATGGCTAACTACGCGATCGAGGTTTGGACTTTGGCCCAAGAGAGTGGCTGGAATGGGGAGGCCTTGATCACTGTATACTGGCACAGATTCTGAAATGAACTAAAGGATGCCTTCACCTTGAGAGAGACAGCAGAGGACCTAGAAGCTCTGATCGACCAGTCCATCCGCCTCAGTAATCATCTGGCAGAGCGAAAGTGGGACTACATCAGGAGGTTGAAGGGGACTAGCCCGAGCCTGGCCTAAACGTATCGCAATTTCACTTCCCAATCTTAGGCAATGACTAGCCTCCTCCTGCTCAGGATCCTGATGATCTCATGTACATTGGCTGCTCAAGGCTCTCTGCTGATGAGAGGTCCTGGCGTTGGAGTCGACATGGTGGCAGCAGAATCAGAATTCTGAGTTCTGAATTGATTTTATTACTTTCATCCTTCATATACATGAGGAGTAAAAATCTTTATGTTGCATCTCCGTCTAAATGTGCAATATGCAATTTGTAGTAATTTGTACTAAATAGTATGTACAACAGGACAGCCAATATAACTTAGGAATACAATTGTATCAGTGTGAATTAATCAGTCTGATGGCCTGGCGGAAGAAGCTGTCCTGGATCCTTTTGGGCCTGGCTGTTATGTTGCGATACTATTTCCCGGATGGTAGCAGCTGGAACAGTTTGTGGTTGGGCTGACTCAGGTCCCCAATGATCCTTTGTTTCCTTTATACACACGTCTTTGTAAATGTCCTGAATCATGGGAAGTTCACATCTTCAGGTGCGCCGGGCTGTCCGCACCACTCTCCCCAGAGTCCTGCGATTAAGGGAGGTACAGTTCCAAAACCAGGCAGTGATGCAGCCAGTCAGGATGCTCTCAATTGTACCTATGTAGAAGGTTCTTAGGATCTGGGGGCCCATACCAAATCTCTCCAACCATCTGAGGTGAAACAAGCACTGTTGTGCTTTTTTCACCACACAGCCGGTATGTACAGACCACGTGAGATCGTCGGTGATGTGTATGCCGAGGAACTTAAAGCTGTTCACCCTCCTAAACCCAGATCCATTGATGTCAATAGGGGTGAACCTATCTCCATTCCTCCTGTAGTCCACAACCAGAATCAGATTTAATATCACCAGCATCTGTCATGAAATTTGTTAATTGTATGGCAGCAGCACAATGGAATACATGATAAATAAATATAGAGAAAAAAACCTGAATTATATTAAGTATATATAAGTCTATTAAATAATTACATTAAAAAGTAGTGAAAAAAGAACAGAAATAAATATGTAATGAATTAATGTTCATGGGTTCAATGTCCATTTAGAAATCAGATGGTAGAAGGGAAGAAGCTGTTCCTGAATCACTGAGAATGTGACCTTAGGCTTCTGTACCTCCTTCCTGATGGTAACAATAAGAAGAGGCCATGTCTGGGCAGTGGGTATCCTTAATGATGGATGCTCCTTGAAGATGCCTTGGATACTCCAGAAGCTAGTACTCATGATGGAGCTGACTAATTTTACAAGTTCTGCAACTTACCTTGACCTTGTGCAGTAGCACCTCTCCCCTCATTCCAGACAGTGATGTAGCCAGTCAGAAGGCTCTCCACGGTACATTTGTAGAAGTTCTCGAATGTTTTAGTTGACAAATCTCCTCAAACACCTAATGAAATATAGCCGCTGTCTTGCCTTCTTTATAGCTGCATCAATACGTTGTGTCCAGGTTAGATCCTCAGAGATATTGACATCAAGGAACTTGAAATTGCTCACTCTCTCCACTTCTGATCCCTCTATGAGGATTGGTTCATGTTCCCTCATCTTACCCTTCCTGAAGTCCACAATGAGCTCTTTCGTCTTACTGACGTTGAGTGTAAGGTTGTTGCTGTGACACCATTCAACTAGCTGGTATATTTCATTCCTCTATGCCCTTTCATCACCATCTGAAATTCTGCCAACAATGGTTATATCATCAGCAAATTTATAGACGGAATTTGAGCTATGCCTAGCCACACAGTCATGGGTGTAAAGAAAGTAGAGCAACGGGCTAGGCACACATCCCTGTGGTGTGCCACTGTTAGTTGTCAGCGAGGAGAGATGTTCTTTCCAATCCGCACAGATTGTGGTCTTCTGGTTAGGAAGTCGAGGATCCAGTTGCGGAGGGAGGTACGGAGTCCTAGGTTCTGTAGCTTTTCAATCAGGTCTGTAGGAATGAGGGTGTTATATGCTGAGCTATAGTCAATAAACAGCATCCTGGCATAGGTATGTGCATTTTCCAGGTGGTCGAAATCCTGGCGAGCCATTGAGATCACGACTGCTGTAGACTAATTTTGGCAATAGGCATATTGCAGTGGGTCCAGATCCTTCCTGAGACCAACCAGGATCACCCTCTCAAAGCATTTTATCACCATAGATGCGAATGCTACTGGACGATATTGTTAAGGCAGCTACTCTTCTTGGGTACTGACATAATTGTTGCCCTTTTGAAGCATGTGGAAACTTCCAGCTGTTCCAGTGAGAGATTGAAAATGTCTTTGAATATCCCTGCCAGTTGGTTGGCAAGGGTTTTCAGACCCTTACCAGGTAGTTCATCAGGATTTCTTCTTCTGGTAAATAAATTTCACCCCCATCCCCTTCCTCTATTCCCCACCCTGCTCTTTTACCTTTCTCATCTGCCTATTACTTCCTCCCTGGGTCCCTTCCTTCTTCCTTTTCTCCTATAGTCCACTCTCCTCGCCTATCAAATTCCTTCTTCTCCAGTTCTTTACCTTCCCCACTCACTTGGCTTCACCTTTCACCTCCTAGCTAGCCTCCTTCCTCTCCCCCCCAAAATGCCCTTTCTGGCATCTTTTCCCTTCTACTTCAGTCCTGAAGAAGGATCTCAGCCCAAGATGTTGACAGATGCTGCCTGACCTGCTGAGCTCCTCCAGCATTGTGTGCGTGTGTGTGCGTGTGTGTGTGTGTGTGTGTGTGTGTGTGTGTGTGTGTGTGTGTGTGTTTTGATTTGGATTTCCAGCATCTGCAGACTTTCTTGTGTTTATGACCTGGGATTGTTGCCTTCATTTGCTGTGATACAGAGTAGAAGAGCACAGGGTTCGAAGGTTCAATTTAATGTCAGACAAATGTGTACAATATGCATCCTGAAAAGTGTTTTCTTTGGAAAACATCCACAAAACCAGAGAAGTGCCCCAAAGAATGACCGACAGTTAAACATGGGAGCCCAAAGATCCCCCTTCACATATAAGCGGCGGCAAGACAACAATCCCCGCTCCCCCCGGCAAAAAAACTGTACGCCCGCTATCGAGCACAAGCGTGAGCTAAGCAATAGCAAAGACACAGACCTTGCAGTTACCCCAAAGGCTATCGCAATTCATCCGGCATTCAGCAACCCACAGGTTCTCTCTCTCCTTAATGAGGGAGAGGCAGGTGTCAAAGTCCGTTTCGTAGCTTTTTACAAGCTCTGTGCCCGAAGATCACAAAGATCTCGGGTCTTCGGGCCCACAGCGAGAGATTTTCCGGCCTCCCTGATGACACGTGAGTCTCCTGCCATGAACACCGACCCTTGATCCACTGGTCTCCACAGCTCTGAGATCTTAGGCTTCCAAACACCAGGCTGCCTCTCAGGCCGAACCCTTGGTGTGCTGAAACAACGGGTTTCCCTGAAACCCCAAGAACGGTTCCCATTCCCGCAAAGAACCAAAGGCTGCATGTAACTCCAGGTCAGGGTCTTCAAAAGGACCCTGAAAGGGAAAAATAAAGCTATTAAAGATGGAAATAGAGCTGTTTCTGAAGCTGCAAGCAAAGAAGTTGCCGTTTAGCGTCATCTTAACACCGCCTCTTGGTAGAACTTCATAAAATATTGGCTGGACCACATCCAGAACATCGTTATGTAGTTCTGGTCACCACACTGTGCAAAGGACATGACTGAACTACAGGGGACCCAAAGGAGGCTCAGCTGGATATTGCCTTGGATGGAATGTGTTATGTGGATGGACAGTACATGCTGGATTTTTTTTAACCTCAATCCGGACAAGTATTTGAATGGCCAAAACATAGCAGGATACAGACCAGATGCTGGTAATGGGATTGGTAGGCACTTGACCAGTACGGATACAATGTGGTCCGGTGAGCATCAAGTAATATAAGTGAATAATTCATCGTGCTTTTTGATAAAAGGTACAGTCACCGTTGCAAATTGCTCCTGGTATTGTTGTTCAATAACCTTTAGGTAATTATATCATCCTCACATCATTGTATTTCAAAGCTGCTTATTGTATCTTGAGCACTTTGAAATGTTTCAAATAGACCCAATTAACCATTGAAAAAGATGCTTGCTAAACCATTTGTCTGCCATCTAACAAAGACATTTGCCTCTTTGATTTAAGTCTAAGCGCTATTCTTTTGATAGAGTCGCCATGGATGGGTTACATGTAATACCTTCCTAAGGATTCACTATTGAACTTCTAGCACCCGTGTTTGATGTTAATTAATTACAGTTAGAATGCTTGGGAAACCACATCAGAGAGCTTCAATATGAAAATGTTCAGAAACAAAATCTTTAAACTACTGCCAACTTTAAAATGTGCCTTTTACAGGAATCAGAGGCTGTGTAAGCACTCCCTGACTGACAGAAAGATTGGAGGGGGAGCAAAAATCAGGGTCTTGCTTATGGGGAAAAAGTAATGAAACAAATTGGTCGAGTTTCTTGATTTCAGAATGAAGACATCCTTATTTAGGACCTCTGACCCATTGCAAGCTTTCTTGTTTTGCATTTGGTTAAAAGTATGTCAGAGCATTGGAGCTGACCGACTAATGCACAAAATGATCTACGAATCTCCTCAAGTGTGGCACTGCTTCCTGTGTAAATCCAGGTATATGGCCAACGAGTACCGTTTGATTTAGATCAGTAAAGTACAGGCTATCAGAATCATCACACACAAGATGCTGGAGAAACTCAGTGGGTCAGGCATCTCTACAGAGAGGAATGTTTTGGATGAGGCCCCTCATTAGGATCATTGTCACATTTTCTCGCAGACGGTCTGGTATCTTGGAATTCCTATCCTCGATTGGGCAGTGGAAGCAGAGACTGCATACTTTGAAGAAAGAAGTGGATTCTTGATAAGCAGGGAGGTTCAGAGTTACTATAGGCGGAAAGGAAAGTGGATACAATCAGATCAACCTTGATCCTATTGAATGGTCGATAGGCCTGAGAGGCCAATTGGCCTAATTCTCTTATAAGACCATAAGAATTGGGCTATTCAGCCCATTGGGTCTGCTCTGTCATTCTATCATGGCTGGTCCTGGATCCCACTCAGCCCCATACACCTGGCTTCTTGCAATATCCTTTGATGCCCTGGCCAATCAGGAAACTATTAACTTCCATTTTAAATATACCTATGGACTTGGCCTCCACTGCAGACCATGGCAGAGCATTCCACAGATTCACTACACCCTGGCTAAATAAATTCCTCCTTACCTCTATTCTAAAAGGGCACCCCTCAATCTTCAGGCTATGCTTGTTTGCTTATATTGTTTATGTGGCAGCTTCTTTTGTGCTATTCGGTTCCTGTGCCTACTGCACCAGTAATACTATCTAAAACTAATACTATTTTAAAAGCACAAGGAAGTCTGCAGATGCTGGAAATCCAGAGCAACACATACAAAATACTGGAGGAACTCAGCAAGTCACGTAGAATCTGTGGAATTCGACATTTCGGGCCAAGACGCTTCATCTGAACTGATAAAAAAGTCATCTTCACCCTTTCTTTTCAGTCTAAAACGTCGACTGTTTATTGATTTCCATGGATGCTGCCTGACCAGCTGAGTTTCTCCAGCGTTTTGTGTGTGAAACTATTTGAAACTTTCTTTATTAGCCTTAAGTGCACTGGGAAAACTTGTGGTTGAAAAAGACACAAGATCAAAGCAATTTATTTTTTTCTTCAATACCATTATTTGTAAATACATTAAGTGCATTCATCTGCGAGTCTTCAGTCTACAGTATGTGGAAATAATCACCAGTTTGAAATGATTTTACTGGCATTATTATTATTGGAAGTCAAGTCCTCATGTACTTAGATCTATGAAATTACAGAATAGAATGGCCATTCAATAATAGAACTATAGTTGGCCCACACATTTTAACAACGCCCTTGTCCATTAAACATCTTCTTCTTTGCTGTTAGTTGAACAGCAATTACTGTGTCTCCTGGTTGACTCACTGAGGACCTGCATAAGTAAATATAATTGGCATTTCTTCAAAATAAAAAAGATTCAAAGTACATTTATTATCTAATATGTATAAATTACACAACCTTGAGATTTGTCTGCTTACCGGCCGCTGCAAAGCAAGAAACCTGGAGGAAGCCAATTAAAAAGAAGTCCAACACCCAGGGAAAGAGGGAAAAAAACAATCATGCAATGGGAAAAGCAAGCAATAGCATTCCAAACCAGATTGAGTCCATGGATCCGAAGCCCATAGCCCCGGTCTCAGTTCATCACACAGCGGGGCAAAATGCCGCAAGGTTCACAGACACAAAGCGCATAGCAGTCGGTGCAATCTCACGGCCTCAGCGCCACAGAGAGAGGAGTAAGTGTCGTGGAAAGTGAGCGGGATTGGCTTGACCCTTGCCTCCAGTTCCGACACTCTACCCTTTTCAGTCTAACTGGGTCAGCACTTAAATTGTCCAAACACCACGCCGTCCCCTGCATTAGGACGTGGGTCCCACCACAACAATATGCTCTGGGCTCGGACCCCACCACCCAGTCCAAGGCTGTTAACTGAAATTTGCTTTTAATGGTTTATAAAATTAAGGTCACAATGTGAAAATATATTGCTTGATTAGGCACTGTAGGAGTCTGTAATACCCAAAATATAAAATTGAAGCTGTTAAAAATAAAACATAGTCTTGCCAAGTATGAATAGCTTTATCCATCTCAAATAAGCCGTTAGCCATGCCTTTGTTTTAACTTCACTGTCCATAGTGAGATAATACAGAGATTGTATAAAAATTTCCTTAGAGCTCCCATTGTAGAAAATCTAATTGGAAAAAGGCAAAGATTCAAACCTCTTTTCTGGTATTAACTCTACAAACAGTAATGAGTTTTGCATCTCATTCCAAGAACACAATGGGAGAATCATCGTTCTACTGTGATTACGCCACTATCCAAATCTCATTGCAGGGAACCCAACAGAGTTTACTGTTTATATAGGCTTTTCTCTCATGTACAAAACATCAAGTGAGGATTAACAGTTAACTTCAAGGATTTTACTTATGCATATGTGAATTGAGTCTGCATAAATAGCTCCATGTAAAAAAGAGTTGCTTAGACAAGATACACTAAAAATGTACTGGAATATCATTTACCTGTCCTTTCCACCTGATTTCCTAGCTCCATCCTATTCACGATTTACAAGGACAATCTTCCATCAGTCTTTTACTTTTCCATCAGAGGTGGTCATGTTGAAGCCTGTCAGAGATCTAGAATGAAAACAGAAAGTGCTGGAAATACATAACAGGTCAGGCAGTATCCATGGGGAAAGAGAAGTGCTAATGTTTCAGATGTGAAATTAATATTCACTGTTTTCAGCATCTGCACTGTTTGGATTTTCAATTACTGTTTAACTTGCTTCCGTTCTCTTCTAGTAATGCCCGGTTGCTTGAAATATTAACTCTGTGTCATTCTCTTCACCTTTAATAGTCATGGTATGTTTTCATAGGCATGAAAAACATCACAAGATCACAAGACCCTTCTCCCACTGCCTCCACATTGAAAGTGACCAGCACCTTGCTTTATCCAGGACATGACCTTTCACCGGGAGACCATCTTCCACCTCATTAGCCAGGCTCAAGAAGAAAAGAGTTGGTTACTCTGATAGAGCAGCTTTGATAGGCAATGCGATCCACCCCAGGCTACAGTGACTCTCAGAGCTGTCACTGACTTTGAAAATTTGTGAACTATGACATTCACCAAAGTCCAGAATTTGGATTTTTAGCTTGGTCTGTGTTAAAATACGCTCAGAAGTCAAAAGTAAATAAACAGAATCAAACACAGATGCACAGTACTGTATCTGTCAACGTGGGGCGGAGAATGAGTTTGCAAATCTGCTGGGAGCAAACGATTTGGGAATGGCAAGGGCAGAGTGCCACTGGAGGGGTATGGGTCAGGTAGCAGAGAAGGAGGTGGCAGGAATGGGGGTGGTGGGGTGGGTGCAGATTCCGAACAATTGGGTAATTGATCGTTACATATTTTCTCTCTGGGTCCCCCCATTTCATCCCCTCTCTCTTCCTCTTTTCCGAACTGTGCTTCTCCTCTCCCTGTCCCCTCAGTCCACAGCAGAGACCTGTATCAGAATCAGGTTCATCATCACTACGTATGTCATGAACTTTGCTTTGTATTTTTGTGGCAACAGTACAGTGCAATACATAAAGTTACTACAGTCCTGTGCAAACGTCTTAGGCACCCTACCTATATATATGTGCTAAGATCTTTGCTGTATACAAGCACACCCCCAAACTCACATGCTTAAAAACAATTAAAACGTGTTAGTTAATGCTTTAGTCAATATAGTTAAATCCATTCAAAGCCTCCGTTTATCCTTCCACAGCTGATTTCTCCCATTGATTCCAATGATTGTTTCCTGCCTGTGTCAGAATAACTGGGGCACAGCCTCAGAGTGGATTTTCCAGGCTGATAGCTGAAAACCTTTGGAAGATAACCTTGCCACGAATGACATTACAAGAGGTTCTCGCGCGCAGTCCTCATGCTGCTTGGCCTGTTCTGCGACACCCAAGCCTCCACTCTCTTTCTTTCTTTCTTTATTTATTTAAATTTAGAGAGACAGCATGGTAACAGGCCCAACAAGCACACACCAACCAATTACACCTATGTGACTAATTAACCTACTAACCCGTCGATCTTTGAAATGAAGGAAGGAACCGGAGGAAACCCATATGTTCACCGGGAGAACATTCAAACTACTTACAGGTAGTGGTGGAAATTGAACTGGGATCACTGGCGCTATAATAACATCGGGCTAACCAATATGTTACTGTGTCAATATGGTATGTTATGAACGTACCTGGTGGATGAATCTCAGTAGAAAATCGGTTGCCATGAAAAAATTTATAAATTTAGGCAACACAAGACATTTAGCTCAGTTGGTAACACCCTTGCCTCTTAGTTACTGGCTCAAAGGTTCCATTTAATATCAGAGAATGTATGCAGTTATACAACCTGAAATTCTTACTCTTTGCAGACATCCACAAAACAGTAGAAAAAACCCCAAAGAATGAATGACAGACAAACATTAGAATGCCAAAGCCTCCATCCCCACGCACCAGCAGCAAAGAAATAACCCTCCCCCACCTACACGAAGAAGTCGCCCTCTGTCGCCATCTTTAGCTCCTCCTTTCTTTGGCAGGCATGAGCTAGACACCCACCCAACCACGAGTCAGCATCTGCAGGAGAAGGTGTTGTGTGCTAGTACATAGTGTTTGATTTGAAGTTCATAGACGTTGCTATATCAATGCACCTTTTCATTTGTTCTTTCTGAACTGAACATTAGTCTTTTCAATTCATTTCAAAGTGATTTCAAATATCATAAAATGCAATGTTTATTCACAAAGAGACATTAGCAGACAGTTTTCCAATTTATTGGCCTTCATGATCATAACTATAGCAACCAATTCAATCTTCCAAATTCTTCCATGAAAACAGTAAACAACGGCTACAAGCAGTTTCAGCTAAAGCTTCCATAACATTGATGATTTGTGCAGCTGAAGATTCTGTAGAATCTCATGAATATTATGATGAATGTAATAACAGCTCGTGAAAAAGGCTGAACAAAAAGAATGGTACAGGTTTAGTGATAAATGCTGTCAAAATCCGTATCAATCTTAGGGCATGAAATTCAGACAAAGACAAAATGAATTGCATCGCAGTGCTGATATAAGTCACGAGCAGGTCTATCTGATTGTAGTCCTAAAAAAACTGGAATCAACTTAACTCTTCAATGACCTCACGCTGACTTGACTTACGGGTGCTAAATAGTTCATTGTACTTTATTGAGTATTCACTGTTCACATGTCTTTGACAGCAAGTGGCAGAAGCTAATCAAGCATTGAAACTACTACAACCCCTGAACTGAACTCATGCAACTCGTAATTTTCAAAAGAAATACTATTCTACCTTCGATGGCTCTCTAGTCTGGGGGTGCTGAAGTTAATTTGTCTCCCCACTTGTCTAGAGTGAGGCTAGAGCAGGTACTAAGGATTGATTTTAGAGATCCTGGGTTTCTTCAGCTTAGTGCGGCAATGGATGTTGCAGCTGCACAATAGAACGCTGTGGATTTTGAACATTCACACAATAACTAAACATTGATTTTTAAAGTTAACAAATTTCTTTACAAATTTGAAGCAGCAATTAATCCTCCCCATGTTACACACCAACCTGTGATGTCTTTACTGCTATATTCTTTATCTCATCTATTCCAGTGCATTCCCACCTGCCCTTCCTCATTCTAATCTTCATAAGTCAAAGTTCAAAGTATGTATACTTTATGCAACTTTGAGATTCATCTCCATGAACCAAAGAACCCCAATAGAACACTTTAAAAATTAAAAAAAATCAAACACCCAATGTGCAGAGAGAAATTAATTAAGTGCGCAACGAAGCAAGAGAACAGCGTTCAGAACTGAAGTTCACAACACCAGGCATCACTGCGGCCAGTTCAGAATTCTACAGAAGCTGACTCAGAAGGCCCCAGTCCAGCATGGAATCGAGCAAACCCCGTAGAGCAGTGGGCTGAACCGGCCCGTCTTTTGCCTCTGACCCTGAAACCCTGACCATTTCAATCTGGCCTGGCGCTTAAATTGTCCAAACCTCGGGTCATCCTTGCTCTCGGGCTAGGGCTCTGTCACCTCAATAAGGCCAGCACCTGACCTTTCCAACTCGACTCGGTCATTAAGTCGATCAAACCTCAGATATTCCCTTGCCTCACCTCACCTCCACTGCATCGACATTTACAATTCTTGATGCCAGTTAAAACTGCTGCTTATTTCTTATCTCAGACCAAGTCCACCTCACCTGTCACCTCTTACTTGCGTATCTATATTTGCACTCAGTTAGTTAACTTCTGGATCCTCAAATTCTCATCTTCATTTTCAAATCCCTCCTTGATATACCCTCTCCTTTTGTCTGTAATACACCACAGAACTCAAACTATGGATATGTCCATGCTCCACTAATTCATCACCTGATTGAATTGGCCCACTAACAATAACTGCACCTTCAGCTGTCAAGACTCCAAGCTCTGAAACTCCCTCCCTAAACCTGCCCACTAGCCCTTCTCCTTCTTCTTCTTCTTCTTCTATTTCCGGCTGCTTAGACGCATCTAGGCATATTACAGCTCTCCACAGGATGTATAATTAATTATAGAACTTCAAGGAACTCAAATTCTCGAATACAACCTAGCCTCACGTATAAACTGAATGATGGACTCTTCAATCAGATGTTGATTCTCTTGATGACCAAACAAAGATTTAATAGAAAACCAAAATAAATTTAAGCCAGATAGCCTCTTGAACAACATGCTTCTTTCAATGTTGTATCGATTACAGCTCAGCAAAACATGCTGGACTGTCTCTGGACTACCACAGTCACATAATCCAGTAGGATGTTTTCCTATTATCTTTAAATAATAATTGAGCCCACAATGCCCCAACCTAAGTCTTGTAAATTTCACCATATCTCTACGACTTAAAAGGTAACAGTCTGGGACATTTTTAACTAGCGGGTGACTAGAAAAATAATGCCTGCCCCTTAATTCATTTTTCCAATCCTCTTGCCACTTCTTCTCTATACCTTTTTTAATCCTACTTCTCAATTCTGCTCTGCCTAGGGGAACTCTAATTTCTACTTGCCTGCTCTGTAAGGAAGACTTTGCAATGCCATCCACAATTTCATTTCCCTCCACTAGCCCTTCTTCCTTCATGACACTTCTTTAAAACCCGTGTCCTTGACCAACCTCTTGCTCATCCACCTTAGTATCGCTTTGTATAGCTGGGCATTGATTTGTGCTTGATAACACTCCTGTGAATTACCTTGGGATGTTTGCTCTGCATTAACAGCACTGCATAAATCAAAAGTGTTGCAGCTGTGAATTTTCTATGCATGCAAGATGTATTGAAGTTCCCGATAGTAAATTTTAAAGCAGAATATTTCACATAAATAATCTTAATTAAAGGCAATTTAAGAGAATGGGAACCAGGTTTGTTATCATTGATATATGCTGTGAAATTTGTTTTTAGCACAGTTCAGACCCTTTGGGCCAAACTTTGTGGCAACATTTTACCCCACTCTAAAATCAATCTCATGAGTCAATTTTTCTAGGAGATCAAAATTTTGTGGCAGCAGCACAGTGCAAGACATAAAAATTATGTTACCAAAAAAAGCACATAAATAGTACGAAAGGTGAATAAGTAGTGCTCATTGGTTAATGGACCATTCAGAAATCTGATGATGGAAAAGTTCTGAAAGCAAATAGATACAGTATTTTCAAATCAAATTGAGAACATAAAATACGTAAGTTTTGTGAATTGATGGAGGTCACATGTAAGATATACTTAAAACTGCTTGAAGTGAGTGTGTATCTGCAATGAAACTTTACTGCATCTGAACTTACCTTTCATTGCCAGCCTTGCCTTCAGATGTAGAAGGCCTAAACATTGGAATTTTCGGCAAATCTTCAACTGCCTTCCTCCTTTCATGAGCTCCTTAAAATCTTTGACCAGATTTTGTTCATAGCTCATCATGAAATTTTGCTCCTGTGAAGTAAGTCAGGGTGCTTTATAACAATAAAGGTTTTATATACTGTTATCCTGAATGATGAGGGTTTTGGGAGTGACAGACATAGAATTGGCAGCAAGATGCATGGGAAACCTGTATTGCTGCTCTTCTGCCCCTTGGGTCAAATACATAGCTCCACAATCACTGAAACTAGCTCAGATGTAGTCCAGGGATGCGAACCTAAACAGCTGTAACAGCAACTTGTGTTATATCATTCTTATACACTCTCTCCAGCGCATTGGTCAATTGCGTAATTGAGTGCAACACTTTGTTTTTATTGATGCAACTGCTTTCCCAAGCTAGTTACCATTCAGCTAATAACAGACCATTCTTAAATAGGTGTTTTCCAAGCAAATATTTCATAGTTACTAAATGACTCAATGGAGAACTCTAACACTTTATATTATAGAAATATAGAAACATAGAAAATAGGTGCAGGAGTAGGCCATTCGGCCCTTCGAGCCTGCACCGCCATTCAGTATGATCATGGCCGATCATCCAACTCAGAACCCTGTACCAGCCTTCCCTTCTTACCCCCTGATCCCTTTAGCCTCAAGGGCCATATCCAACTCCCTTTTAAATATAGCCAATGAACTGGCCTCAACTGTTTCCTGTGGCAGAGGATTCCACAGATTCACCACTCTCTGTGTGAAGAAGTTTTTCCTAATCTCGGTCCTAAAAGGCTTCCCCTCTATCCTCAAACTGTGACCCCTCGTTCTGGACTTTCCCAACATCGGGAACAATCTTCCTGCATCTAGCCTGTCTAATCCCTTTAGGATTTTATACGTTTCAATAAGATTCCCCCTCAATCTTCTAAATTCCAATGAGTATAAGCCTAGTTGATCCAGTCTTTCATCATATGAAAGTCCTGCTATCCCACGAATCAATCTGGTGAACCTTCTTTGTACTCCCTCTATGGCAAGGATGTCTTTCCTCAGATTAGGGGACCAAAACTGCATACAACTATATGATTGAAGTTAGACTTTATAGGCGACCAAACATTGCAGCCTTTATTATAGGGTGATGGGCATAGATCTAGAGTCCCTATAGAGCAGAAACAACCTCTCTGCCCAGTACCCCAAATCATTTATGATTAGGTTGCCTTCCATTCTGACTCTGAATAAAATGGGTCCGCTCCAGCCTATTCTCTTCAGAGGTCAAGTCTCCACAATCCTCAAATCAGAGGAACTACTCTGGTAAGCTGTCATTGCATTCAACCTAAGGCAAGTATATCCTTTCTTTGAAAAGGAAATAAAAATTGCACATAGGCCACTAGCTGCCTTTTCCACAAGGCCTGGTATATTTGCATTAAGACTTTATCTCTTTACTTCAGCCCTTTTATAATTATATCTGAAGTACTACTGATGTTCCTAATTCATGCAGCACTTGCATACTAATGATGTGAGAAGTCTTTGATGTGTGCAAGATCCTTCTGAATATTGAAAGCCCCTAGGCTCTCATCTATTCAAACATTAGCTCAAGAACCAGACTCGGAACATGCCTGTGTCTTATTGCTACCATCGAGGAGGAGGTACAGGAGATTGAAGACATGCATTCAGCATTTTAGGAATAATTTCTTCCCCTCTGTCGTCAGATTTCTGAATGGATAATGAATCTATATACAACTCCTCACTATGTTTTTGCTTTCATTTTGCACGACTTAATTAATTAATACATATATATACTCCTTTCTGTAAGTTATAGATTTTTTCATGATGATTTACACTGTACTACTGCTACAAAAAAACAAATTTTACAAGAAGTGTCAGTGATATTCAACCTGACCTTGATTCTCATTCATTTACACATTTTAATGCACAAATCACGAACAGAAGGTGACCACTGTGAAAATGGACAGGCATGTCTGGTGAACACTAACACGATGTTCAGCTCTGCTTCCCCGACCAGACCAGAACAGAGCGATAATACACAATCTCTTACCTTTGATTTTAACTTCCAGTGAAACAAGGAGTAACCTCTGCAGCATGACGCAGAGCAGAATCAGAATCAGAAAAATATTACGACCGAGAAAAGGGGTTGCTTTGTGAGTGGTTGTCAACATTTGCCTGCCTGAGCTTTAACACTCTGAAAAGCTCAGGCCTCACCACTAGGTTTCGTAGTATTGTAGTGCTGGGGAGGGTGGGTGCCACTGCATCCCTTGTATTGTGGGATGACTGCATTGGAGAGGGTACAGAGAAGATTGGCTGGGATAAAGAGTTTCATTTATGAGTAAAGACTGGTTTGTTTTTATTGGAGGGGGAGCAAGATGCAATTATGTATCAGAGTTATGGAGGGTGCAGAGTATCTAAGACTGGAAAGCATCGATTTGGGTTGAGACGGGTTGAGGAGGATTCTATTGTCCGCTAGAATGCAGTTGGAGTCTGGAACACACAAGCTGATGTTTGTGAAGGCAGAGGTTCATTCATTTAAGCAGTAGCTGGCCAAACACTTGGATCATCATGAAATACAACCCTCCAATTTAAGGCTGTAAGACCTAAGTGTTATTGAGGGTGACTCAACAGCACTGCTGTCGAGGAGAAACGCTGAGCCCTGCTCCCCTTCACCTTGGGAGGCAAAGACATTGAAACTACAGGTAACTGCCATAGGGAAATGGTGAGGCTGAAATTAAGCGTGGCAGAAGGAGCAAAAACATTTCTTTAAAAAGTAAAATTTCCCAACTCCAACAATTTTTAAGAGATCCTTAACAGGGTGTTAGTTTTCATCCCACCACCAAAAAAGAATGAACTATTTCTAAGCACTTTGGCCTTGTGGCTCCCTTAGCAAAACAGATAACTTCACTTTTATCCATGATAGGTTCTATCTACGGACATGATTCTCTTTCTTTCTTTTTAAATCTTTTTATTGAATAAGTATACAAAAGGTAAGCCATATAGGCACTAATACACTGTTAGAATATAATAAAATTACAGGAGATATTAAAACAGAAAAGAACTGATACAAACAATGTAATTTAAACATAAAATAATAAGGTAACATAATAGTATACTAATTTTTATATATATATATCAATAGAAAAAGGACCCCCCCCAAAAAAAACCCCAAGAAAACCACCGTGCAACTAAACTAAAAGCAAGGCAAAGCAATGGGCTAACTTGGAAACAAGTAGAGTTAAAAGACTTAAAACCACATCCTCAAACCCAACCTCCATTAAAAACAGCAAAAAAAAACAAGAAGGGTATATAAATATGGAGCAAAAAGGGGAAGAAAAAAAAATTACATTAAATGAAAATATTGTATAAAAGATCTCCAGGTCTGTTCAAATTTAAGTGAGGAATCATAAAGATTGCTTCTAATTTTCTCCAAATTCAAGCATATATCGTCTGAGAAAACCAAAAAAAGGTAGATGGAGCATTAAGCTCTTTCCAATGTTGTAAGATACATCTTTTCGCCCTTAAAGTAAGAAATGCAATCATTCTACGGGCTGAAGGAGAAAGATTACTGGAAGTTTTAGGTAATCCAAAGATAGCAGTAATAGGGTGAGGAGAGATATCTATATTCAATACCTTTGAGATAATATTAAAAATGTCTCTCCAAAAAGTTTCCAGAGTAGGACAAGACCAAAATGTATGAGTTAAAGAGGCTATCTGCCCCGGACATCTATCACAAAAAGGATTAATATGAGAATAAAAACGAGCTAATTTATCTTTGGACATATGTGCTCTATGAACAACTTTAAATTGAATTAGGGAATGTTTAGCACAGATAGAGGAAGTATTGACTAATTGTAAAATCTGCCCCCAGTCATCCACAGAAATGATAGAGCCCAATTCCTGTTCCCAATCTACCTTAATCTTATCAAATGGAGCTTTCCTAAGTTTCATAATAATATTATAAATCATAGCCGATGCACCTTTCTGACATGGATTAAGGTTAATTATAGTATCTAAAATATATGTAGGAGGAAGCATTGGAAAGGAAGAAAGTATAGTACTTAGGAAATTCCTAACTTGTAGATATCTAAAAAAATGTATTCTTGATAAATTATATTTATTAGATAATTGTTCAAAAGACATAAGGGAACCATCTAAAAATAAATCCAAAAACCGTGAAATACCCTTAGTCTTCCAAATTTGAAAAGCACGATCCGTAAAAGAGGGAGGAAAAAGTATGTTACCTAAAATAGGAATCGCTAGCCCAAATTGGTTAATATCAAAAAATTTTCTGAATTGAAACCAAATATGTAAGGTATATTTAACTATCGGGTTAGAGACCTGTTTAAGGCGTTTCAAATCAAAAGGAAGAGAGGAATCTAAAATAGAGCCAAGTGTATAGCCCTGAGCAGATTGTAATTCCAATACTACCCATTTAGGAATGGATAGTATATACTGGTCAAGTAACCAAAATTTCATATGTCGAATATTAATTGCCCAATAATAGAATCTAAAGTTAGGTAATGCTAAACCTCCATCTCTCTTAGCTTTCTGTAAATGTATTTTACCCAATCTCGGGTTTTTACTTTGCCAAATAAATGAAGAAATTTTTGAGTCAACTTCATCAAAAAAAGATTTTGGAACAAAAATCGGTAATGCCTGAAATATATATAAAAATTTTGGCAAAAAAAACATCTTAACTGCATTAATACGACCAATCAAAGTTAAATATAATGGAAACCATTTAGATGAAAGTTGAGTAATATGGTCAATTAAGGGTAAAAAGTTAATCTTAAATAAATCTTTGTGTTTACAAGTAACTTTAATCCCAAGATATGAAAAATAATTATTAATTGATTTAAACGGAAAGTTGTGATTTAAGGGAAGTTGTTTATTAATCGGGAAAAGCTCACTCTTACTAAGATTTAATTTATAACCTGAAAAAAGACTAAATTGTGCTAATAACTCTAAAGCAGCAGGGATGAATTTTTGAGGATTAGAAATATATAAAAGTAAGTCATCAGCATAGAGTGATATTTTATGGGACTTTAAGCCCCGAGTTATCCCAGTAATATTTGGAGATTCTCGAATGGCAATTGCAAGAGGTTCTAATGCAATATCAAACAATAAAGGACTAAGAGGACAGCCTTGTCGAGTACCTCAAAAAAGAGGGAAAAAAGGTGAGCTTAAAGAATTAGTACGGACCGAGGCTACAGGAGAATGATATAACAGTTTGATCCAGGGTGTAAATTTCGAGCTAAAATTAAACATTTCAAGCACCTTAAATAAGTAAGGCCATTCTACTCTATCAAAAGCTTTCTCAGCATCTAAAGAGATAACACACTCAGGAACATTTTGTGAGGGGGTATAAACAATATTTAACAGTGTACGTATGTTATAGAAAGAGTAACGACCTTTAATAAAACCCGTTTGGTCTTCCGAAATAATAAAAGGAAGTACTTTTTCTAATCTGTTTGCTAATAATTTAGAAAAAATTTTAGAATCAACATTTAATAAAGATATTGGTCTATAAGATGCACATTGAACAGGATCTTTATCCTTCTTTAATATCAGAGAGATTGACGCCCTATTGAAAGATTCGGGAAGTTTACCCAGTTTTAATGAAGCCTCGAAAACCCTACAGAACCACAGGATTAATGAAGATGCAAAACATTTATAAAATTCTGCGGTAAACCCATCAGGGCCAGGAGCTTTCCCCAGGTTCATAGAGGAAATAACATTCTTAATCTCATCAGTGGTAATGGGAGTATCTAGCATAGAAGACATATCCTGTGAAATCTCAGGGAGTTCTAGGTTATCTAAAAAATCATTCATATATTTAGAGTCTCGAGAGGACTCTGATTGATATAAGGAAGAATAAAAATCAAAAAAGGTTTGATTAATCCCCGCATGATCAAGTATCAGTCGATCATTTTGATTATAAATCTGATTAATTTGAGACTTAGTATAATTAGATTTCAATTGGTTAGCCAACAGTTTGTCAATTTTATCACTGTGTACATAAAATTCACTTCTTGCTTTCTTTAATTGGTTTACAATCGAGGACGAAAGTAACAAACTGTGTTCCATTTGAAGTTCAGTTCTTTGTTTATATAACTCCTCAGAGGGAGCTATAACATATTTCTTATCAATTTCTTTAATCTTGTCCACAATTACCAATTCCTTCTGCTTCAGCTTCTTCCTCAAAGCAGCAGAATACGAGATAATCTGACCACGAATATAAGCTTTAAAAGTATCCCAAAGAATGTTCACAGAAATATCCTCTGTATAGTTGATTGTAAAAAAAAGATCAATCTGTTCATTCATAACGTTAACAAAGTCCGAGTCCTAAAGCAACAGCGAATTAAAACGCCATTGTCTATTATTTTGTGTATTGGCCTGAATTTTAATAGAAAGCTTAAGTGGAGCATGATCCGAAATGGTTATAGAGTCATAATCACATTTAATCACTGAAGAAATAAGACGAGAGTCAATAAAGAAATAATCAATTCTTGAATAGGAATGGTGATCATGTGAAAAAAAAGAAAAATCTTTTTCCTGAGGATGCAAAAAACGCCAAATGTCCATCGACCCAGAATCAGAGAGGAATGAATTAATCAAAGTTGCAGATTTATTAGCCGAATGGTCCAAAGCTGGAGATAAACAGGTATTAAAATCTCTGCCCCAGATCAATGAAAACTCATTCAAATTCGGGAACTGATTGAATAATGATTTATAAAATTCTGGACAATCCATATTGGGAGCATAAACATTGACCAAAACTACCTTTTTATTAAATAGTAAACTACTAACCAGTAGAAATCTACCATTCGGATCAGAGATAATATCATGTTGTATAAAAGTAACTAAGGAGTCTATAAAAATAGAGACGCCTCGAATCTTAGTGTTAGAGTTCGAATGAAACTGTTGATCTTTCCAGGATTTAAAAAAACGTAGTCTGTCCCCCCTCCGCACATGGGTCTCTTGTAAAAATAGAATTTGTGCTTTAAGTTTCCGGAACACTTTAAAAACTTTTTTCCTTTTAATAGGATGGTTAAGACAATTAGTATTCCAGGAGACAAAATTAATAATAGACTCCATAAACCCTAAAGTCAACCCGCAAAAAGGAGGATTGATGATAGGCTCGACCCACAAACCCGGAAAGGGAACAGAACAAGCAAGAGATACCGGGAAGGAGAACACAACCAATACTTCAATAGTGTACATAGCCCAAGAAGAGAAAAACTAAAACGTGAAGCCCCTCCCACCACCCCCCACCCCATGACCCCAAGGCTAAATCTAACACAGACCAGCCAGAAAGAAGCAAGCACTAAAACTACCCCCATGACTTCCGATAGACGCTCACTAAAAAAAAGTTTAAATATAAAAAAGATCGGCAAATTACAAAACAGTAAAAGAATAAAAAAAGTAAATCAATTAAAACAAACACTTAATATAACAGAGAAAAAGCCAGAAAATATAAAAAAAACTGCAACAAACCCCAGACCCTATGAGTAAACAAAAAAAAGAAATGAAATTATTAACATAAGCTAGTTAATAAAAACCTACAAAAAAAGTAAATTTAAAAACTACAAAATTTAAGGCCTCAAGGAAAATACGTAGAATGACACTGAGGACATAACCACCCAGAATCCCCTGGGAAAAAGAAAGGAATGACGCAGATAGAAAGAAAGTTTAGCAACCATATTAATGAATCAAAGATAAACTTTCTGCCTATATAAGGCAAAAAAAAATTAAGTCCGACAGATTCACAACCTCCTATCAAACGGAGATAGTTAAAAATTACGATTAAGATGTTGAAGGTGAAAATTGATCCAGATAACTCTGGGCATCCGATGGAGATTCACAAAAACGGAGGGCTCCATCCAACGTGCGAATCCTTAGACGTGCTGGGTAAAGCAGCGCTGGTTTTAAATCCATCTTGTAGAGTTCCGACATCACAGATCTGTAACGAACCCATTGATCCCGAATTGGTTTATTGAAATCCTCCACGAATCGGAAATTAAGATCCGAAAAATCAATGTGACCTTTAGATCGAACGAATCGAAACAGTTTCTCCTTGTCTTGAAAGTGATGAAAACGTAAGACGACATGTCGAGGTTTATCTGACTTAGACGAGTATGATGGAACTCTGTGAACACGATCCAATAACGGTGGTTGGTCAGGAAATACAGTAGGAAATGCATCTTTTAAAAGTTGAGAAAAAAACTTCATGGGTTGTCAGATTCCACAGCTTCACGCACACCAATCATTCGAAGTTTCTGCCGTCGCATTCTGGATTCTAAGTCAGAGTTTTTAAAGGTCAGAAAGTCAAGTTTTTTCTTCATTATGGTAATTGTTTCTTCAATTTTCCCCATCTTGAGTTCATATTGTTGCGTGGATTTTTGAAGATTAGATATAGCCGACTGATGTTCCGTAATAGAAAATTGTATTTTATCGATTGAATCGGCAATTTTCTGGAAACTAGTTGAAATTTCCAAATGAATCAATTCCATAATAGAGGTTGAAATTTCCCTTTGAATTAGATCCGATATAGCTTTCAAAGTCACCGGTGGTTCAGTCGGAGGAAGATCGGTACCTTTCGGTCTAACCGGAGGTTTGCCGTCTGTCCCATTTTTTCCATTCTTAGACATAGCAGACCTTAAAAACATCCGATTATTGAAGAGCCCAGTTTGTTTCAAAGTATTGTAAAAGTCGATGCCTTAATGGTTAGTTAAAATATAGCTGATCATAAGAAAAAAAACTCAGAGGTAATGGAGCGAGTCAAGAACACGACTTCACTCCATGAGCTCTACTGGAAGTCCGGACGTGATTCTCAATCACTTAAGCTGAACAAACTTCTCTGTAGCATTTTGTTTGTTCTTCAGAGCATGCATTAGTCATAGAGTTATAGAGTCATATGATACTATAGTACAGACACCGGCCTGTTGGCTCATCTGCTCCATGGCAAACTGTCTGGTTCCATCGATCTGCATCCGGACCATAGCCTTCCCATCCATATACTCATCCAAATTTCTCTAATTGTTGAAATCAAACCTGCAGGCAACACTTCTGCGGCAGCTCGTTACACACTCTCACCACCCTCTAAGTCAGGGGCTCCCGACCTGGCGTTCACAGACCCTGTGCGTAATGGTATTGGTCCATGGCATAAAGAAGGTTGGGAACCCCTGCTCTAAGAGAAGGAGTTTCCTGTCATGTTTCCCTTAAACATTTCACCTTTCACATTTCACCCATGACTAGTTTGAGTCTCACCCAACCTCAGCGGGTAAAGCTGGCTTGCATTTGTCCTGTCTAACTCAGGTCCTCAAGTCCTGGAACCATTGTAAATTTTTTCTCCACTCTTTCAATCATATTGATATCTTTCCATAGGTAGGTGACCAGCATTACCCACAATACTCTAAATTAGGCCTCACCAACCTCTTATACAACTTTAACATAGCATCCCAACTCCTGAACTCAATAGTTACACCTCACACTTGTCTGCTTTAAATTCCATCTGCCATTTTTCCACCAATATTTCCAGCTGGTCGAAATTCCATTTCAAGTTTTGATAGTGTTCCTTGCTGTCCACTACACACCCATTTTTTCTGTCATCTGCAAATTTGTCAAACCAGTTTATTACGTTATCATCAGAGCATTGGTATAGATGACAAACAGCAATAGACCCAGCACTGATCCCTGAGGCACACCACTAGTCACAGGCCTCCAGACAGAGAGGTAACCATCTACTACCACTGTATGGTTTCTCCCACGAAGTCAATATCCATTGGAATTTACTACTTCATCCTGAATGCCGAGCGACTGAACCTTCTTAATCAACCTCCTATGCGGGATCTTATCAAAGATCTTGCCGAAGTCCATGGAGACAACATCCATTGTCTTGCCTTTATCAACTTTCCTGGTAACTTCCTTGAAAATCTCTATAAGATTGGTTAGACACTACCTACCACACACAACACCATGTTGACTATCCCTAATCAGTCCCTGTCTATCCAAATACTCATATATCCAGTCTCTTAAAATTCCTTCCAATAACTTACCCACTACTGATGTCACACTCACTGGCCTCTGATTTCCTGGATTATTCTTAGAGCCTTTTTTAAACAACAGAACAATATTAAACAGCACACACCAAAGTTGCTGGTGAACGCAGCAGGCCAGGTAGCATCTCTAGGAAGAGCTACAGTCGACGTTTCGTGCCAAGACCCTTTGTCAGGACTAACTGAAAGAAGAGCTAGTAAGAGATTTGAAAGTGGGAGGGGGAGGGAGAGATCTGAAATGATAGGAGAAGACAGGAGTGGCAAGGATGGAGCCAAGAGCTGGACAGCTGATTGGCAGAAGGGATATGAGAGGATCATGGGACAGGAGGACTAGGGAGAAAGAAAAGGGGGAGGGGGGAAAAAGCCCAGAGTATGGGAAAGGGGTATAGTGAGAGGGACAGAGGGAGAAAAAGGAGAGAGAGAAAAAGAATAAATAAATAATGGATGGGGTACGAGGGGGAGGTGGGGAATTAGCGGAAGTTTGAGAAGTCAATGTTCATGCCATCAGATTGGAGGTTACCCAGACGGAATATGAGGCGTTGTTCCTCCAAACTGAATGTGGCTTCATCTTTACAGTAAAGGAGGCCCCATGGATAGACATATCAGAATGGGAATGGGACGCGGAATTAAAATGTGTGACATATCAGAATGGGAATGGATTTTAATTCACACATGACGACAACTCAAGCACAGTTAAATGCTTTTATTAGTAAGAATATAATTTCCTTTTTTAAAGTATTTACAAATGGTTAATATAAACTATGCCAAGTCATTGAAAGGCACTTGATAAATTCTTCATTTCTTCACCGATGTTGCTCACAGTGTATCCTTTCAGTCTTTAAATTTTGTTCTTCACAGAGGCATCTGGTAAAGTCTCTTCACCACTCTCGTCACCTTGACTCGATGCACATAACGTCGGAGAAGCTCACCAGCTGCTGCTTTTCAAAGTAAACACTCTCCAATGAATTGGGTAGTGGATTTTGAGTGGAGTGGTACTGTTCAGTACCTGTACGATCATATCTCAGAACCTGCGATCCATCCTTGACACAGATGTATGGGCTGCCATTCCCTATTCCAAAAAATTGATGAAGGTCTGGGAGAACACAGATTATCTTCTGCACCATCATGAACACCAACCAACCTGGAACTCTCATGGTGTTGATTTTTAGCACTCAGGAGTGATATTGCTGAGTCTGACTGCAGAAACTGGAGTTGTTGCTGCTATTTATAGGGGGAAGAAAAATTGTGTGACAGTTACACATCAACAATGGTTGACAACTAGATGAACCAAATGACTAAATATGGGCAGATATAATGTTTATTGGGGGAAGATAAACACCGTGCTCAAATATGGTTGTTGTAACGATGGCTTCATCATATTAGGACATGAACATTATATCTGCCCATATTTAGTCATTTGGCAGCCCATACACCTGTGTCGAGGACGGATCGCAGGTTCTGAGATATGATCATACAGGTTTTGAACAGTACCACTCCACTCAAAATCCACTCCCCAATTCATTGGAGAGTGTTTTCTTTGAAAAGCAGCAGCTGGTGAGCTTCTCCGACGTTATGTGCATCGAGTCAAGGTGACGAGAGTGGTGAAGAGGCTTTACCAGATGCCTCTGTGAAGAACAAAATTTTTTAAGGACTGAAAGGGCACACTGTGAGCAACATCAGTGAAGAAATGAAGAATTTATCAAGTGCATTTCAATGACTTGGCATAGTTTATATTAACCCTTTGTAAATACTTTTAAAAAGGGAATTATATTTTTACAGTAGAGGAGGCCGTGGATAGACATATCAGAATGGGAATGGGACGTGGAATTAAAATGTGTGACATATCAAAATTTTGATATGTCACACATTTTAATTCCACGTCCCATTCCCATTCTGATATGTCTATCCACGGCCTCCTCTACTGTAAAGATGAAGCCACACTCAGGTTGGAGGAACAATACCTTATATTTCGTCTGGGTAACCTCCAACCTGATGGCATGAACATTGACTTCTCAAACTTCCGCTAATTCCCCGCCTCCCCCTCATACCCCATCCGTTATTTATTTATATACACACATTCTTTTTCTCTCTCTCCTTTTTCTCTCTCTGTCCCTCTCACTATACCCCCTTGCCCATCCTCTTTTCTTTCTCCCTAGGCCTCCTGTCCCATGATCCTCTCATATCTCTTCTACCAATCAGCTGTCCAGCTCTTGGCTCCATCCCTCCCCCTCCTGTCTTCTATCATTTCGGATCTCCCCCTCCTACTTTCAAATCTCTTACTAGCTCTTCTTTCAGTTAGTCCTGACGAAGGGTCTCGGCCCGAAACGTCGGCTGTACCTCGTCCTAGAGATGCTGCCTGTCCTGCTGCGTTCACCAGCAACTTCGATGTGTGCTGTCTGAAATTCCAGCATCTGCAGATTTCCTCGTGTTTGCGAGAATAATATTAGATACCACCCAATCCTCTAGCACCTCACCTGATGCTAAAATGTTTTAACTATCTCTGCTGAGACCCATGCAGCTTCGCACTAACCTCTCATAAGGTCCGAAGGAACACCTTGTCAGACTATGGGGAATGATCTATTCTAATTTGCATAAAGACAACAAACTCCTCCTCCTCAGTAATCTGTATATGGTCCATGACATTATTGCTGTGTTGTCTTCCTTCTGCAGACTCTGTACACCTTACAAGTAAATACAGGGAAAAATCTATTTCAGATCGCCCCACCTCTTTTGTCTCCATGCTTAGATGACCACTTTGATCTTCAAGAGGACCAATTTTGTCTCTTGCTCTCCTTTTGCTCTTAGTATATCTACAGAAGCCCTTGACATTCTTCTTCACATAGAGCAAACTCGAACCTTCTTTCAGCCCTCCTGATTTCCTTCTTAAGTGTTCCCAACTCCCACCATGTTCAACCTTTTGATTCCTGACTTTGTATGTAGGCTTAAGAACATTTTTCCTCCAACCACTCCCCATCTGCTCTGGTGCTCCAGTTCCTATCCCCCTCTAACCCGGGTTTAAACCCTCCCATGCAGCACTAGTAAGCCGTCCTGCAAGGATATTAGTCTCCCTCTAGTTCAGGTGCAAACTGTCCTGCTTGTACAAGTTCCACCTTCCCCGGAAGACAGCCCAGTGATCCAAAGTTCTAAGGCCCTCCCTCCTGAACCATCTTCATCGTCACTGTATTACCTTCCTATTTCTGGCCTCACGGACACATGGTACAGGTAGCAATCCTGAGACAACAACTCCAGAGGTCCTGATATTTAAAGTAGCACCTAACTCTCTGACTTCACTTTGTAGGACCTCATCATACTTCCTACCGTGTCATTGATAGCAATGTGTACCACAGCCACTGGCTGCTCACCCTCCCACCGTGGACTCGATCTGAGATATCCCTGACCCTGGCAGCCAGGAGCCACCATACCATCTGGGAATCTCATTCTCATCCACTGAGTCACTTGTCTGTTCCTCTAACTATTGAATCCTCTATCACCACAGCTCGCCTCTTCTCCCCCGTACCCTTCCAAGCTTATGAGTCAGACTCAGTGCCAGAGACTTGATCGCTGTGACTTCTCTCTGCAAGGTCACTCCCTCCAACAGTATCCAAAGCAGTATATCTGTTGTTGAGGGAATGGCCACAGGGATACTCTGCACTGACTGCATAACTCCTTTCCTTTGTCCTACACCTTACATGTAACTACCTCCTTGTATCGCCTGTCAATCAACCCTCTGGCTCCTGAATGGTCCGGAGTTCATCCAGCTCCAGCTCCAATTCCTTAACACGGTCTGTAGGAAATTGCATCTGCATGCGCTTCTTGCAGGTGTGGAGTCATCAGAGACAGTGGAAGTCTTCCTGCCTTCCCACATCCCATAATAGGGGCATTCCACTCTCCTATTTGGCATCCCCACTGTTCTACCTGTACAATGACAAAGAAAGGAAATTAAATTAAGAAGATTTATCTGCCACCTTTATCCCCTTCTTGCTGAAGCCTCTTAAGTCAAAACCTCAATTGCCTACTCTAACACTGGACTGCTCACACAATGGCCGCTCCCACAGTTGTCACTCCATTTAAATCTAGCTCCTTTTTGTTGGCCTTTTCCAAGTGTCTAAATACCCAAAAAACATTGTCCCCTCTTGTATACTTTGAAATCTCTCTCCAACTGCGCAAAAATCAATATCTCCTTGGGAACTGCGGCGCACAGAATGTCCTGAATGCCTCCCCTTGCTTCTTTTGAAATCTCTTTCCCACTACTCAGAATCCAACATCTCCAAGGGAGCTATAGCATGCAGAATGCATTGACTGCCCCTGCTCGCTTCTTTTGAAATCTCTTCCTTCTTTTCCGGCTTTATATAACTTACACTCAGTGCTTTACGTATCTTCTGCTCTCTGCTCCATGTCTATTAAATTGATCCTCAGTCCTTCTAAGTCCATGGGTCCAAGTTTTGTGTATTAGCCTAGACTGCAATAACTGTATCCAGTCCTCCGTCTCCAAGTTCTCCTCCTTCCGCAAGAAGATATATGGACAGGCAATACAATGCTTAGATCTCTCATCAGTACCAGTCATGCTGGTTCATACGAGAAGAACCAGTCATGCTGGTAATTAGTTTAACTGCACTGCTACCGCAGTCGTTCAAGGGAAAGTCCTCATTTAATATGGCAATGAGCTGAGTTTGTTCATTCAGCTTGCAAGCTGTCTCCTGCATAAAATTCATACCGATTTGTAAGGGACAAATGTTAGGGATTCTCCAGTGATGAACTATGGGTTCTGATATCTCCTTCGACTGCAGTTACAACCTCCTGCCCTGGATGCAGACTAGACCTGGATTACTAACTAATCCAAAGAATTTGAGTGCTTCCTGGAACAAATTATCCAGGTATTTCTATCTAGCCCTCCTGTTCTGCAATGTCTGCAACCCACACTGCAGTTGATAATTTGGACCTGTGTTCCCTTGAGATGCAATACTTAAAAATGTCATGTTTTGGGATGACAATGCTCTTCACAAACTCCAGTATACCATCCTCTCTAAACTGCTGTTTAGTCTATTAACATTAATAAACTGCTCTGTTGGTTGGTTTTCATTTAATTGCTTGATCTAGTTAAAGTCATAGGAGCATTAAACATTTCCTGATAATTATTCCATTACTTTTGTGTTTTCTTTGAAAGTAATTCTTAACTTTTGCTTCTTTCCCTGTCTCAGACTGCTGTACCTGCTGTGTACCATGGCCTCACTCTAACCTATTGATCCAGAGTCTACCCTCTGTCTTTGCCTCACTCTGAACTAATGATCTATTTTAGATCTTTCCCATTTCTTCTGATTTGCTCTTAGCCATGATAAACACTCCACTTTTGGTATGGAAACTCCCAATGAATTTCCACTCCACTCCATAGATGGAGTGCACTATTGATTCATGAGTAGAACCAGAGCCTCACCATGGGGCTGCCATCTTCAATTAACACCTCCCACCACTAGCTCCTCACAATCCCAACTATCGCACAGTCTGAGGGATAAATAGAACTGCCTGGCAGTATCCAAGAAGTGTTGCAGGCAGATGGAAACAGGCCCTTCAGCTCATTACATCGATGCCGACTATCACCTCCCCATTTGTGTTGATTCTATAATAATTTTATTTTGTTCTTCCCTTAGTCCCATCATATCCTACCCTATCCTTCTTCTATCACCCACCTGCTATTAACTGTGGTCAATGAGCTTGCTGAAACACACGTGTTTGGAAAAACCAATATTCATCAATTACATAAAAAATACTGGTCCTTGAAACACACGCAAAATGCCAGAGGAACTCAGCAGGCCAGGCAGCATCTATGGAAAAAAAACCTTCGGTAGGACCCAAACGTCAACTGTTCTTTTTTTTTCCATAGATGCTGCCTGCCCTGCTGAGTTCCTCCAGCATTTTCTCTGTGTGTTGCTCAGATTTCCAGCATCTGCAGATTTTCTCTTGTTTGTTACTGGTCCTTGGTTCCTAAGATTGTCATAGCCAGGGGTGGTAGTGGGGATAAGCTCCCACTGCCTATAAAGTGCTCTAAATGGTATGTGTCTCTAACAGCCTCTGACAACCAAGTCTAACTCTTGGCCTTCACCTGTGGGTTAGCTACTAGGCCCAGCAGAACTGTTTTTACTGACAGGAGAAGGGGCAAAGCCAGACCACTGGTGCCTCAAAACCAGTTGCTTCAGGCAGGTGAGGCTCATCAGCCTTGGACGGCTGCCCAGCAAGGAGAAGGAAAACTCTGACTTTAAACCTCGGCTGCCTTGCGGCCATATCCACCCATGGGAAAGGCTAGGGGAGTAAACCCCAAGGATGAAATCCGGAGCCAGGGTCCCTAAGGCAGTTTGATGTTGTTTATAACTTCACCCTGGCAACCTCTGTGCCGACACTGGTGCCAAGCTGTATTGGCACTTGCCCTTCCCTTGGAGACTACATCAGTGACGTGAAGAGGGGGAACCCGCTGCATGGGCAACAGCCAGTTCTTCAAATCTTCCCGCCCAGTCTTGTGCCCTGGAGAGGTCACAGTCCACCAGAGGCGCAAACCCATGACCCCTGCGATCGACGGCTGCCAATCATACTGGTCCTAGAAATCATTTTCCACCAGTAGGATGATACTGTCTAATAACCAACAACTGCTCTTAAACTACTTACAGTGAGCAGTACTTCTGATGCAATTTATTAATTATAAAGCACATTGGGATATCCAAATCTTATCACATAAGTATCAGTGTAATTTTTTTTCTAAGTGATAAATACAAGAACATAGGTGAAGGTGACTCACTGGCTCTTTGAACTGCTGGAGTTGTGGATTTGGTGCCTCCATAATCCTGTTACAAATGGAATTCAGGGCAATTAGTACAGCAATTATGATTTATCACCACTGTCAAGGGGTGATCACTCAATAACTAAACCACTCTCAGATGAAGTTCCTTTTCATCTGAAATTCTCATGGACATCAGCCTGTCACCCTAATTTCTTGCCCAGAAGGCTTGCTGGAGTTTGGGCATTCTTGCATTAACTTCACTTTCTGGGCAAAAGGTATTTTTCATTCTCTGAGTAGTGAGTTGAAACAAAAAAATAAAAAAAATGATTTCAAGAAGTAGTCCCCTGAAGGGCAGTTGAGCCTAATACATCTGCTAGCATTCATTTCTTGCATTGTGGGGCATTCAGGAGAGCGAAAAGAAATTACTTCGAGTGGAACAATACATATTTCGGTTACTTACTGAATATTTTAAAAGACTATTTAAAAATGAATTTTTCTTCTTATAATATGTGAACATTCACAATTATTTCTATTTGGAGAATATTCTAAACTATATGCTATATTAAATTACGGTAAACAGGATGGAACCCGTGATCAGCAGCAATGTTCTGTGGCCTACAGAAAATTAAGTTATCTCATCAAAAATGAATGAAATCCCACGTCTTCTAGGATTCAATATCCAATTTGAAGCTGGCTGAATATTTTGGTCAATTAAATTTCTGTTGCTAAGGTTGTAAAATAAGAGATAGATCCTGTTAAAGGATCTTGGCCTGAAACACCTGAAACCCTCCATACTTGCTGCCTGGCCTTTAGATTTCCTCTGGCATGTTGTGCTCTGCTCTCAAGCTACTGGGGAAGAGCTGATGACCCTTCAGAGTGTTCGTCCATCGTTGACGTTGATGAGGACCTCGACACCATTATGATGGTGTCGAGACTAGCGTGTGATTTGGATTTAAGTGAGGGAGAGTTGTGCAGCGTCAGCCTCACTCTCTCTTCTCAATTCCCATCTGGATCCAGTGGCAAGACAGAGTCTAGACGGCTGGAGATGGGACTAGGTGCAGTGGATGACCAGGACGTCTTCTGTGTCTTGTCCTGTTCTACACGTTCCACGACGCTTCCAGAGACCGCCTTCTTGACCGTTGGACCTTCCATTGGTCTCGTCCGCTCAATCCGCCAGAGTCTGTCTTCACAGGCTGGGATAGACAACTCCCTATCTCACCGAGGGTTTGAGACCCGTCGGCTACCCTCACCTGGCTTAGCTGGCTTGTCGAGGCCGTTGCCCGGGGTGTGGCCGCTGTCGCATGCAAACAGCTACGGGGAGCCACAGGTGAGAGCTGAGTGCCAGGTGGGGACCAAAGGTGGACAAACCGCCTTGAAAAGGACGCGACATGTTCCCCCACCAGCGGTGCTACCCCTCCCTGACACCCCATACACCCTTCAGAGTAAGGCCAAGATGTATGACGGGGTTGAAGTAAAACTTTCAGGACCTTCAATTGCTGATGTTCCTGGGTATGAAATGAGGGCCACAGCCTGCAAAGGTATGTTGATTTTAGGTACATGGAACATGCGCAGTATGAATCAAGGAAAACTGGAGACGGTGAAAGATGAAATGGAAAGCTTGCAAATTGACCTACTTGGAATCAGCGAGCTGAAATGGACTGGAATGGGACACTTTCAATCCGATCAACACTGGATATACTATACTGGAAATGATAAGTGCAGGCAGAATGGTGTTGCATTCATAGTCAAGAAAAAGACTAGCTGGAGCTGTATTGAAATACAGTGCAGTCAGTGACTGCCTAATCTCAATTACAAGGAAGACCTATCAAAATTACCATAAGACCATAAGATATAGGAGTAGAAGTAGGCCATTCGGCCCATCAAGTCAGCTCCGTGATTCAATCATGGGCTGATTCAATCCTTCCAGTCAGCCCCACTCACCCACCTTCACCCCATACCCTTTTATCTCCTGGCTAATCAAGAGCCTATCTTATCTCTGCCTTAAATACTCCCAATGACTTGGCCTCCACAGACGTTCGTGGCAACAAATTCCACAGATTTACCACCCTCTGACTAAAGTAATTTCTCCGCATCTCTATTCTAAAAGGACGTCCTTCAATACTGAATCTCTTGTCCTAGAATCCCCTACCATGGGAAATAACTTTGCCATATCTAATCTGTTCAGGCCTTTTAACATTTGGAATGTTTCAATGAGATTCCCCCTCATTCTCCTGAACTCCAGGGAATACAGCCCAAGAGCTGTCAGATGTTCCTCATCAGGTAACCCTATCATTCCTGGAATCATTCTTGTGAATCTTCTCTGAAACCTCTCCAATGTCAGTATATACTTTCTAAAATAAGGAGCACAAAACTGCACACAATACCTCAAGTGTGGTCTCACGATTGCCTTATAGAGCCTCAATATCACATCCCTGCTCTTATATTCTATACCTCTAGAAATGAATGCCAACACCTTCTTCACAACCAACTCAACCTGGAGGTTAACCTTTAGGGTATTCTGCACAAGGACTCGCAAGTCCCTTTGCATCTCTGCATTTTGAATTCTCTTCCCATCTAAATAATTGTCTGCCCGTTTATTTCTTCCACCAAAGTGCATGACCATATATTTTCCAACATTGTATTTCATTTGCCACTCTTTTGCCCATTCCCCTAAACTATCCTAGTCTCTGCAGGCTCTCTGTTTCCTCAACACTGCCCACTCCTCCACCTATCTTTGTATCATTGGCAAATTTAGCCACAAATCTATTAATTCCATAGTCCAAATCATTGACATACATCGTAAAAAGCAGCAGGCCCAACACCTAACCCTGTGGAACTCCACTGGTAACCGGCAGCCAATCAGAATAGGATCCCTTTATTCCCACTCTCTGTTTTCTGCTGACCAGCCAATGCTCCACACATTTTAATTCCACATCCCATTCCCATTCTGATATGTCTATCCACGGCCTCCTCTACTGTAAAGATGAAGCCACACTCAGGTTGGAGGAACAACACCTTATATTCCGTCTGGGTAGCCTCCAACCTGATGGCATGAACATTGACTTCTCTAACTTCCGCTAATGCCCCAGCTCTCCCTCGTACCCCAAACGTTATTAATTTATATACACACATTCTTTCACTCTCTCTCTCTCCTTTTTCTCCCCCTGTCCCTCTGACTATACCCCTTGCCCATCCTCTGGGTTTTTCCCCCCTCCCCCTTTTCTTTCTCCCCGGGCCTCCTGTCCCATGATCCTCTCATATCCCTTTTGCCAAACAACTGTCCAGCTCTTGGCTCCATCCCTCCCCCTCCTGTCTTCTCCTATCATTTTGGATCTCCCCCTCCCTCTCCCACTTTCAAATCTCTTACTAGCTCTTCCTTCAGTTAGTCCTGACGAAGGGTCTCGGCCCGAAACGTCGAATGTACCTCTTCCTAGAGATGCTGCCTGGCCTGCTGCGTTCACCAGCAACTTTGATGTGTGTTGCTCCATCCATGCTAGTGACTTCCCTGTAATTCCATGGGCTCTTATCCTGCTAAGCAGCCTCATGTGCAACCCCTTTTCAAAGGCCTTCTGAAAATCCAAATACACCATGTCTACTGCATCTCCTTTGTCTACACGGCTTGTAATTTTCTCAGAGAATTGTAGTAGGTTTATAGTGAGGACCAGTGTGCGCGAACCAATCCCCCCCTTTAGGCGGGGGACGTTCCTCAATGGCACAGTGAGCTGCAATGACGACAGTGACCGCAAGGCTTTAGATTGAATATTGGAGTTTCCCTTCTCCTGGCAAGGCTAACAAGTCCCGGGTTTGGAATCGGAGATAGCCTTCTCCTAGGCTGGCTGCCAACCAAGGCTGATGAGCCCAGCATGCCTGTCCAGTTATACCGCTGGACAATTGGTCGTGCCATGACATAGCAAGCTCAGTAAGGACAGGGACGCCATGTGAAGGTGTTGCTATGGGCACAGTGGTGCAGGAAGGCCATATGCGAATGACCTCCTGCATGGCAAGCCAAACAGCGGTCCTGTGGTGATCACTACACCTGGAAAGGAGAGGTGCTTCACCTTCCTTGAGTGAGCAGGGTGTCCAGCCCAGGACTCACCCATCCCCGTGAAGAAGTAAAAATGGAAAATCAGAAAATAAGGGCAAGAGCAGTCTTCTTAATGCTTCGGGAGCTGAAGAGAAAATTACAGCCTCTCGTGGGAATGCTGAAAGATGCTGATATGGTGCCAACTGGTCCCAGAGCAGAACGACTGTCTTCTGCTGCTCAGGCAGCCGCACCTGGTATACCACATCAGTGATGCTGTCGAGCACCTCTAGCAGCCCCTTCCAGCAGCTTCCAAGCTTGAGGGGTAGCCCTTACTTCCAGGTGGGGCAGTAGACCCATACTCATTCTCCCACAGTAAGGTCCTGTCCCCAGACGCGGGCATGCCAAGCCCGCTTTTGGTAGCTGCCAGTTGCACTTTGGTTCTGATGAGCCACAGCAAGTGCCCCCTGAGGTGCTGCAGGTACTCCAACCTGGCCTTCCCAGCAACCTCTGGCTCGAAGGAGGGCCAAACGCCAGATCCACGGGAGCGGGCATCTCCCGTCTGAACATGAGCACAGGCAATGTCCACCTGGCGCTCTCCTTTACTGCTCTCCAGTATGCCCACAACACTAGGGGTGGGAGGCGATCCCAATCACGCTGGTGCCAAGCTGCATAGCCAAGGAGCGGTTGGAGAGTTCCACCAGCCCGTCACTTTGCGGGTGAAGGAGATGGTCCGTGTTTTGGTGATTCCCAGCTACCTACAGATTTCACCAAACACCTGTGCCTCCATGTTGCCCCCTGGTCTCTGTGGAATTCCTCAGGGGCACCAAAACGGCAGAAGAACTCCTCCAAAAATCTCTCAGTGGTGATGGTAGCACTCTGTTCTAGGCTCCTTTGCGCCTCTGGCCATTTTGTGAAGTACAGTAATCTATGGTCATGAAAACGTAGTGGTTCCCAGCGTCGTTGCAGTATAAGGAGTAATGTACACACTCCATTAGGGCCCCCCAACATGTACTGCTGCATTGGCACCCTAGACTGGTTGCCTGGCCCCTTCTAGGATGTGCAAGTGTCGCAGCAGTGCAAGAATCGCTCCACATTCTGCCTGCACCCAGGCTGATAGAAGCAACTGCACAGCTTGCACAATGTCTTCACAACCCCGAAGTAGCCGGTGCCCATCAGTCCATGCACCAACCACAGCACCATGGCACAGAACCACCGGGGGACCACGAGCTGCAGGAGATGTTCGCCACTGTCGGAGAACCACCACTGGAACAGCAACTCATCGCCAACCTCCAGCAGGCCTCACTGAAGAGTATCGGGCTGTGGTCTCCGGATCCCAGGTGGAGACCTTGCCCCAACCCTGCCACCGTCCCACACTCAGCCATCCCCTCACCTGGTCCGGCAACACTCTCCGGCTTCCTGCGCAGCTACTGGTGGTCAATGGTGAGGAGGCCCATCTCGCCGCCGGCTGCCACAGCCCCTTGTCCCTGGCTCCGCTCCACAAGGCAGAGCCCTCAGTGACACTCAGTAGCCTCACAGGGATGGTGAAAGAGGGTGTCAGCATTCCCGTGGTGCCTTCCGGTGAGGAAGCCAGAGTCCTGGAGAGCCTCCAGCTGTCCCTTGGGACCGAGGAAGCTCAACAGCCAGGTCATCCAGGCCTGCTCCGTGTGAAGCAAAAACCGTCCTTCTAAGAGGTAGGGGCGGAGGTTATGGAGGACCTGGACCACGGCCAAGAGCCCCCAGTGGGTGACACAATAGTCGCACTCAGGGCAGCTCGAGGTGTGGCTGAAGTGCGCCACAGCTCATTCTCCTTGGTTCCCCTCTGGTGACAGCCGTGTCGCTGGCATCTGTGTCAACAATGAAGGGGCGTGCTGGATCGGGACACACCAGCACTGGGGCTTGCGTGAACGCAGCCTGGAGTTTATCGAAGGAGGCAGTGCTGGTGTCAGCCCAGGCAAGGGGCCTCCCCTTCTCGGTGAGCAGATGCAGGGAACTGCTGATGGTGGCAAAGTCCTTAATAAGCCGGTGGTAGTATGACGCCAGCCCCAGGAAACTGCAAAACTCAGAGACGTCACGGGGGCACGGGATGGGCATTTCCTTGACTGCTGTCTCCCTCTCAGCGTCCGTCGCCACTCCCTCTGCGCTCTCCACAGGAACTTCGTCTGGTGGCACAGCAGGCATCATTCTGCGGGGTTGAAGCACAGGTTCACCTGGCAGATGGTGGCAAAGACCACTTCTGCAGAGCATCATCAAAGTGGGCAAACATCTTGCTGGCGAGGTTAGACCCAAACCAAAAGGTTGAAGTTTTTAAGACGTATACCATCTCCCTACTTCATTCTTCTTTCATACTGAATTAAGCCTCCCAAGGTGCCCTGGTCAAATTAGACAAGATGATCAGGGGCTTTATTAAAGAATTTATACATATGCCTGAGGACTTTAATGGTGGATTTTTATACTCAAGATTTAGAAATGGGGATTTATTGGTCCAAAAGTTGGAGAATCAGATCCTATGGCTATTATTGAGAGATGTATGGATGAAATGAAAGAGAGGAATGGCAGCTCAGGTTGGCTGCCTGTTTGTAGGATTGTTCGCTGAACCTGGAGGTTAGAGCGATTGCGCACCGATGATATCACCTTGACTGCTGACGAAATGTTGGCGACCTAACCTCCAAACCAATGTATGGATTTTATGAAATCCAAGGATAGGAAGGTGGTTCTGAGTCTCCAATTTGCTGGGATCAATATTGATGAAGTAATAGAGGTATACTAACAATTAAGTTTTCTCAGTGCCACTAGATATTTAGAGGATGTTATTGGGGAAGATGAAGAAAAAGTTTAAGTACAAATGAATAGAAAGAATGGCAGGGATGTTGAATTGAAGGACTGAATGATCCCACTATTCCAGAGAGAAGGACCCTTCTATGAGACTATTGAGGCCCTGTGTCTATGAAAAGTCCCTTCCATCTGTTTTAACTTCCTCCTATTCATGGAAATATTTCACTCCGTGCGGAAAATGAAGCAAATAACATTCTTCATTTTGTTATATACACTCGGTGGCTATTTTTTAGGTATGCCTATATACCTGCTTGTCAGTGCAAATATCTACTCAGCCAACCATGTGGTAGTAACTGGATGCATAAAAAGCATTCAGACAGGGCTGAGACATTCATTTGTTGTTCAGATCAAACATTAGAATGGGAGGCAATGTGACGTAAATGACTTCGACTGTGGAATGATTGATGGTGCCAGATGGGGTGGTTTGAGTATCTCAGAAACTGCTGATCAGGAATTTTCATGCACAGCAGTCTCTAGAGTTCACAGGGAATGATGCAAAAAATAACCAAAAAAAACCCAAACATCCATTAAGTTTCAGCTCTTTGGGCAAAAATGCCTTGTTAATGAAAGACATCAGAGGAGAATGGTCAGACTGTTTCAAGTTGACAGGAAGGTGACAGTAACTCAAATAACCACGTGTTATTTAACAGTGGTGTGCAGGTGAACATTGCTGAATGCACAACATGTCAAATCTTGACGTGGATGGACTACAGCTGCAGAAGAAGGCCACTTACACACACTTACTGGCCTCTTTATTACATATTTCCTGTGCCTAATAAAGCAACATGGGCAACTGCCGGCCTTCCATACAACCTTGCCCAGGCCTGCGTCCTGGAAACCTTCCATGGTGCAAATCCATGGTCTCAGGAGACTAACGCATGCCTATATAAAAAAATAAAGTACTCATTGAGGGTATATTTATAGGTTTGATCTGTGTGTAGATGCTTTCTAGGTAAGAATAAAAAGTGTGGAAAGAAGAATGGAAGCAGGGAGTGTTTGTGTGTTCTTTCTCTGGAACAGTTCCACTATATATGGGTTCTCCCTCCTGACATAGATCTCACATAGATCTCTCTGTGCCCCCTCCAGCTTCTCTCTCAGCCATATCAGATATAATATGTATTACTGCTGGCTAATACCCATGGTGACTAAGTGTTGATACCACTGCACACCAAAGTAATGGTGGCTGTAATAAATATGGGGTCTTGTTGGAATCTGTACAGGTCACAATTTATTCCATTTTTAGAGCTATGAAGTCCTGGTCATACAGCAAGGAAAGGGGGCCTTCGGCCCTCCAAATCTGTGCTGACCATCAAACACTTATTTGACCAAATCGCATTCTATTCTTCCCATGTTACCATCAGCTCCCACCAGATCCTATCACTCACATCCACACAAAGGGAATTTGCAGTAACCGATTAATCTACCAACCCTGCACCTCTTTGGAATTTGGGGCAATCCACAGCAAATGAAGGAAATCCACGTGGCCACAGACAGAACATGAAAACTCAACACAGATAGCAGTGGAGATCAGGATTAAACCCACTGGGATTATGAGGCAGAGTTCTACCATGTCACACATTTTACAGATGGAATCCTTGTCACTGTTGTTGTATATTTGAAGCCAATGCTGTGATCTGCCTGGTGGAGTGGTGGGGGGAGGGGGGGAGTGCACTACTACACATAATAGCATTTTAGTCCAATTAATAAAAGTGAAATCAAATTTTTTTGTCACTTTTTGCTGCAGTTTTGTGCTCAAGGAGACTCTGGGTCAGTTTACAAATCTCTCACCAGACTCATTTTCCAATCTCAATTCCCTCTTGCAAGTGGGATAGTGTATAACATAATTATAGATTAATAATGCAGAGTTAATATCTTTGTATTACAGAAAATGTACTCTATTTGATAAAGATTAGACATGGTTTAGATGAGATCATTAAGGTTCCCCACGGTGATGATGTGTGACCAGGAGGCACCGGTTTAACTTAATTTCAGAGGCATTAGAAGAGCTTGTTCCATCGTCAAGAGAGGAAACAGTTCTTCGCTACTTTGGTTATTGTGATAAGGCATTTATAAACAAGCAAGCTTACTTTATGATTTCCATTGAGAATACAGTATTGGCGATGTGTCATCATTCAGTGGTGTGACAACAAATGACAAAAAGATCACATGATTACTGTACAAACTCAGATTCAGAGCAACTTATCATACAAGAATAACAAGTTGCATTCATTTAGTTCCTGTCTCATTGCTAAATGTCTGACAGCTTGAACAAGCATATTGTTCCACAAGGCTTGACACTGAGCTGCACAAGTTTGGTAACGGCTGGAGTACTGTATGTAGTTTTTGCGACTACGTCATGAAAGTAATGTAGTTCTGTTGGAGACAGTGCAGAGATGATTGACCAAGATGTTGCCTGTATTAGATCACAAGGATAGACTAATTGGGTAGGTTTGTTTTCCCTGGAGTGGAGGAGGCTGACAATAACCCAATAATAGGATGCAAAGTTATGAAAGGGGGTAGGTGGGACATAAAGTAAGAATCTTCTTCCGCTGGTGAGGGAGTCTAAAACAAGAAAGCACAGGTATTAAATGAAAGGTCGGAGGTTTTGAGGGGGATCTGTTTTTATTACAGTGAGTGGCTGAAATCTGGAAAACTCTGTCAGTAAAGGTTCTGAAGGCAGGTACTCTCATAACATATATGAAGCACCTAGATAAACATTTGCATTGCCAAGGTTATAAACTGTTACAAATCAAGTTGGAGATAAATGAGATGAGAATAGATAAATACAGTGATCAGCTTGGACATGGTAGGTCAAAAGGTCTCTTTCAATGCTTTATGACACCATGATCCTTTGACACTATAAAGAGACAATGGTTGGGTGGTGAAAAGGTCTGTCGTAAAGGCTTGAGGATCTCTTAAGATGAAAGAAAGGTAAAGGGTTTACAGAGGGAACTTCATACACTTAGGCACCGGAATGTCATCTGTGTGAAACCATTTAATTAAGGATGCTTCAGTGGCCAGAATTAAAGGACTCCTGTTAATATTTTAACTCAAGAGCTTAACAAGGGTGACAACAGGAGTCATGGATGAATGGAGGTTGGTACGAGATAAGATTTAGGGCATAGAGCATTCAATGAGTTGGTAATTCAACCATGCTTTTGAACGCTTAACGCTAAAATAATTATCAGCGGTAACGTAAAGGCAATTGAACCAAAATTCAAGGATTATCCTGTTGGACAGCTAAGAGTTGCTTTACAAAAAACTGGTACAGCTTGGGGCTCGGCCTCTGTTCATCTGCTTCTGAGAAAGACGACTTTAAGGTTGTGTGACTTGGTTACATCCAGTAGTATTCTTTGTATAATGCTTGCTGCTTGGATAGAGCCTGACTGCTAGGAATAAATATCTTGGTGACTTAATGTAAGAAGCAACCATGATGATGGCTAGTTCTTTGCTTGTGAGGATCTGGAGGGAAGAATAGTCCTCAGGAGAGATGGCACGATCCTTGGTAACTGTCGAGGCCAATTCTGAATCTGGAGACTCTGGGGAAATAGGGACATGGGGACAGTTGGGAGCTTGGATAGAAGGATCCTTTTTGCATCTCCTCTTCTCTTCAGCAGTCGCTCTGCTGGATTCCTCAAAATTCTTGGCTTTGCCATGGATCAGCGTTCTCAGCAGTCTCTATCACAAACCAGCTGCTGCCACTCGTTGGCCTCGATATTTGGCTGGAGAGCTGCTGCTTAAGTTGGTCTTTGTACCTCTTGTGCGGGGCACCATGCTCTCTTTTGGCCTGAGAGAGTTCTGCTTTCGGTAACCAGGAGTTGTCCATGCGAGACACGTGGCCCGACCAGCGGAGCTGGTTGAGCAGCAAAGTGGCTTCAATGCTTGGATGTTGAGCCTTCACCAGGACATCACTGTTGGAGACATGATCCTGTCAGCTGATATCCATGATAGAGTGGGGACAGCCCTGATGGAAGTGCTCGAGCAACCAGATTTTCTTGCGGTAGAAGACCCAGGGTTCGGAGCTGTATAGCAGTGTTGTGACCATGGCAGCACTCTACACCTGGATTTTTATGGACGGATGGAGTTGGTGGCTTTTCCACACATGCTTATGGAGGCACCCAAAGGCACTGCTGGCTCTGGCAAGTTGATTATCAACGTCCCTTACTACCGTGGCATCTTAGGAGATGGCGCTGCCCAGGTGGGTGAACTTCTCGACTGTGGTGAGAGGGTATTAGTCAATAGTGAGCTGAGGTGGGTTGTAAATGCCACGATGGGGCTCCAGATGGAGGATCTTTGTTTTCTTCTGGCTGTTAACCCGAGAGCCCTCGCAGCCTTGGCGAACTGAGTGACTGCAGCCTGCGGTGCATCCTCTGCGTGCGTGAGAAGAGCACAGTGGTCCGCATATAGTAGCTCAAGAATGGGCTCTTGCATTGTTTTTGTTTGGGTGAGAAAGCAGCAGAGGCTGAAGATATATCCGCCAGTGCGGAACTGAATATAGATGCTCTCCGAGATGGTCCCTTTCGCTTCCCGTAGCATCCTGCTGAAAAAGATGGCAAAGAGCATTGGTGCCAAAACACAGACTTGTTTCACGCTGGTACTGATGGGGAATAGGTCAGACAGGTTGACGTTATGTTTGGCCTTCATAGAGCTGCTGCAGGTTGGTGAGGAATTTCGTGGGACAGCCAAGCTTCGACAGAATTTTCCAGGGTCTAATCCTTGGTCAGGCCAACAAACGCTGTGTACAGTCCCATGTTCTGACGGGACACTTCTCCTGTACCTGCCACAGGATGAAGATCATGTTGGATGTGCCTCTGTTAGCTTTGAATCTACACTGATTCTCCATGATGTTGTCTTCAGCAATGACAGGGATGATTCTGTCCGAGAAAATTCTGGCGAGGATCTTCCCGGTGGTGGACATCAGGGTAACGCTCCTGTAGTTTGAGGAATCTGATTTCGCCCCTTTGTTCTTGTACAGTGAGAAAATTATAACATCACGTAGGTCATTTGGGACTGAGCCTTTCTCCCAAAACAGTGTGAACAGGTTTGTGAGTTTGCTCAGGAGAATGGCTCTGCCTATTTTGTACGCTTCTGCTGGGAACCTATCAATGCCTGGGGCTTTATGGCATTTCAGCTTGGAACTGGCAGCTTTGGCCTTGTCCAGAGTTGGCGGGCCATCACGTTTAAGCTTGACCTCACGATGGGAGATCATTTCAATGGATGCTTCTTGTACACGATGCTTATCCCTGAAAAGGCTCTTGTAGTGCTCTCTCCATCTCCTGATGATAGCTTCCTTGGCTCTCAACAGGCTGGAGCCATTGGATGAGCATAGATTAGTTTGAATCTGATGAGTCAGACCATGCACTATGCGCAGAAATTCGTAGAAGGCTCGAGTGTCACCGGTGTCTGCATAGTGCTGCATTCCCTCTGCTAGGGCAGTTCACCAATCGTTTTGCATCTTTCTCAGTTTGGCTTGGAGGATGCTGCATGCAGCTCTGTATTCTGCCTTGGCTGCTTATTCATTGGGTCTGGACAGCACCTTTTGATGGGAGAAGTGTTTCTTCTGGAGCAGGTTCCAGACTTCAACATCATTTTCAGCAAACCCGTCCTTGTTTCCTCTCGAGGAGCACCCAACAACCTTGACAGCCGTATCTTGGATGGCAGTCTTCAGGTGCTCAAGTTACTTTTCTATGTTGGAGTCTGTGCTTGGAGTGTCTTTGCTCTCCAGTTTCTCCCTTAGCATGATCCGAAATACATCTCAGAGGCCAAAGAGCTTATCCACGTCAAGTCTCTCTGACCATGGTCTCCTTTTCCTTATTACTGGCTTGATAGCCAGTCTGACTTTTACACTGACCAGTCTGTGATCTGTACAACAGTCTGTGCTCGCCATGGCCCTGGAGTGTAGAACATCCGAAACATCTTTTGGGTGCACCACGATGTAGTCCAGGAGGTGCCAGTGCTTGGATTGGGGGTGTCTCCATGTCACCTAGAACCTGGTTTTCTGTTGAAACAACGTATTTCCTACAATCAGGCCTAGTTCTGACGTCGGGCAGTGCAGCACGGCAGATTTAAAAGGGCAGACATCCTGCTTCGGATTTGATTCGAAGAAGGAGTCTGAGAGTCTGAGTGGGAGTGCCGAGAAAGACATTTTTGAAATTTTCGTTATTTTTTGTTTCTCCAACGGCATTCTGAGAGGCGGGACTGTGCAGGCGTGTGACGTCGGGCACTGCAGCGCGGCAGATTTAAAAGGAACAGAGCCTCATAGAGCGGGCAGTGTAGTTTGCGGGCTGCGGAGTGAGCCGGGAGCAGAGTGAAGGCTTAAGGGCTTCGGCTCAACGGGCTTAGGCGGAAACGGGCGAGGAAGATTTGGCATTCATTTTCTATTGTTATTTGAGGAGAGGGGCAGTATGAATGTGAGGGCAGTTTGCTGTTCTCGGTGTCGGATGTGGGAGGCCCTGGAGTCTCCAAGCCTCCCGGACGTCTACATCTGTGCCAAGTGCATCGAGATGCAGCTCCTAAGGGACCGCGTTACGGAACTGGAGCTGCAGCTCGATGACCTTCGTCTGGTCAGGGAGAGTGAGGAGGTGATAGAGAGGAGTTGCAGGCAGGTGGTCACGCCGGGGCCACGGGAGGCAGACAAGTGGGTCACGGTTAGGAGGGGGAAGGGGAAAAGTCAGGTAATAGGGAGTACCCCGGTGGCTGTGCCCCTTAACAACAGGTACTCCTGTTTGAGTACTGTTGGGGGGGACAATTTACCCAGGGGAAGTGACAGTGGCCGTGCCTCCGGCACAGAGTCTGGCCCTGTAGCTCAGAAGGGTAGGGCAAGGAAGAGGAGGGCAGTTGTGATAGGGGACTCGATAGTAAGGGGGTCAGATAGGCGATTCTGTGGACGCAGTCCAGAGACCCGGATGGTAGTTTGCCTCCCTGGTGCCAAGGTTCGGGATTTTTCTGATCGTGTCCAAGATATCCTGAAGTGGGAGGGTGAGGAGCCAGAAGTCGTGGTACATATAGGTACCAATGACATAGGTAGGAAAAGGGATGAGGTCCTGAAAGGAGAATACAGGGAGCTAGGAAGGGAGTTGAGAAAAAGGACCGCAAAGGTAGTAATCTCGGGATTACTGCCTGTGCCACGCGACAGTGAGAGTAGGAATACGATGAGGTGGAGGATAAATGCGTGGCTGAGGGATTGGAGCAGGGGGCAGGGATTCAAGTTTTTGGATCATTGGGACCTCTTTTGGCGCAGGCATGACCTGCACAAAAAGGATGGGTTGCACTTGAATCCTAGGGGGACCAATATCCTGGCAGGGAGATTAGCGGGGGCTACTGAGGTGACTTCAAACTAGAATGGTTGTGGGGTGGGAATCAAATTAAAGAGGCTAGGCGTGAGGAGGTTAGTTCACAACAGGGGGATGGGAACCAGTGCAGAGAGACAGAGGGGTGTAAAGTGAGGGTAGAAGCAAAAAGTACTATGGAGAAAAGTAAAAGTGGCAGGCCGACAAATCCAGGGCAAGCATTAAAAAGGGCCACTTTTCAGCATAATTGTATAGGGGCTAAGAGAGTTGTAAAAGAGCGCCTGAAGGCTTTGTGTGTCAATGCAAGGAGTATTCGTAATAAGGTGGATGAATTGAAAGTGCAGATTGTTATTAATGATTATGATATAGTTGGGATCACAGAGACATGGCTAAAGGGTGACCAGGGATGGGAGCTCAACGTTCAGGGATATTCAATATTCAGGAGGGATAGACATGAAGGAAGGGGAGGTGGGGTGGCGTTGCTAGTTAAAGAAGAGATTAACGCAATAGAAAGGAAGGACATAAGCCGGGAAGATGTGGAATCGATATGGGTAGAGCTGCGTAACACTAAGGGGCAGAAGACGCTGGTGGGAGTTGTGTACAGGCCACCTAACAGTAGTAGTGAGGTCGGAGATGGTATTAAACAGGAAATTAGAAATGTGTGCAATAAAGGAACAGCAGTTATAATGGGTGACTTCAATCTACATGTAGATTGGGTGAACCAAATTGGTAAAGGTGCTGAGGAAGAGGATTTCTTGGAATGTATGCGGGATGGTTTTTTGAACCAACATGTCGAGGAACCAACTAGAGAGCAGGCTATTCTGGACTGGGTTTTGAGCAATGAGGAAGAGTTAATTAGCAATTTTGTCGTGAGAGGCCCCTTGGGTAAGAGTGACCATAATATGGTGGAATTCTTCATTAAGATGGAGAGTGACATAGTTAATTCAGAAACAAAGGTTCTGAACTTAAAGAGGGGTAACTTTGAAGGTATGAGACGTGAATTAGCTAAGATAGACTGGCAAATGACACTTAAAGGATTGACGGTGGATATGCAATGGCAAGCATTTAAGGATTGCATGGATGAACTACAACAATTGTTCATCCCAGTTTGGCAAAAGAATAAATCAAGGAAGGTAGTGCACCCGTGGCTGACAAGAGAAATTAGGGATAGTATCAATTCCAAAGAAGAAGTATACAAATTAGCCAGAGAAAGTGGCTCACCTGAGGACTGGGAGAAATTCAGAGTTCAGCAGAGGAGGACAAAGGGCTTAATTAGGAAGGGGAAAAAAGATTATGAGAGAAAACTGACAGGGAACATAAACACGGACTGTAAAAGCTTTTATAGATATGTAAAAAGGAAAAGACTGGTAAGGACAAATGTAGGTCCCCTGCAGACAGAAACAGGTGAATTGATTATGGGGAGCAAGGACATGGCAGACCAATTGAATAATTACTTTGGTTCTGTCTTCACTAAGGAGGACATAAATAATCTTCCAGAAATAGTAGGGAACAGAGGGTCCAGTGAGATGGAGGAACTGAGCGGAATACATGTTAGTAGGGAAGTGGTGTTAGGTAAATTGAAGGGATTGAAGGCAGATAAATCCACAGGGCCAGATGGTCTGCATCCCAGAGTGCTTAAGGAAGTAGCCCAAGAAATAGTGGATGCATTAGTGATAATTTTTCAAAACTCGTTAGATTCTGGACTAGTTCCTGAGGATTGGAGGGTGGCTAATGTAACTCCACTTTTTAAAAAAGGAGGGAGAGAGAAGCCGGGGAATTATAGACCGGTTAGCCTAACGTCGGTGGTGGGGAAACTGCTGGAGTCAGTTATCAAGGATGTGATAACAGCACATTTGGAAAGCGGTGAAATGATCGGACAAAGTCAGCATGGATTTGTGAAAGGAAAATCATGTCTGATGAATCTCATAGAATTTTTTGAGGATGTAACTAGTCGAGTGGATAGGGGAGAACCTGTGGATGTGGTATATTTGGATTTTCAAAAGGCTTTTGACAAGGTCCCACACAGGAGATTAGTGTGCAAACTTAAAGCACACGGTATTGGGAGTAAGGTATTGGTGTGGGTGGAGAGTTGGTTAGCAGACAGGAAGCAAAGAGTGGGAATAAACGGGACCTTTTCAGAATGGCAGGCGGTGACTAGTGGGGTACCGCAATGCTCAGTGTTGGGACCCCAGTTGTTTACAATATATATTAATGACTTGGATGAGGGAATTAAATGCAGCATCTCCAAGTTTGCGGATGACACGAAGCTGGGTGGCAGTGTTAGCTGTGAGGAGGATGCTAAGAGGATGCAGGGTGACTTGGATAGGTTGGGTGAGTGGGCAAATTCATGGCAGATGCAATTTAATGTGGATAAACGTGAAGTTATCCACTTTGGTGGCAAAAATAGGAAAACAGATTATTATCTGAATGGTGGCCGATTAGGAAAAGGGGAGGTGCAACGAGACCTGGGTGTCATTATACACCAGTCATTGAAAGTGTGCATGCAGGTACAGCAGGCTGTGAAAAAGGCGAATGGTATGCTGGCATTTGTAGCGAGAGGATTCGAGTACAGGAGCAGGGAGGTACTACTGCAGTTGTACAAGGCCTTGGTGAGACCACACCTGGAGTATTGTGTGCAGTTTTGGTCCCCTAATCTGAGGAAAGACATCCTTGCCATGGAGGGAGTACAAAGAAGGTTCACCAGATTGATTCCTGGGATGGCAGGACTTTCATATGAAGAAAGACTGGATGAACTGGGCTTGTACTCGTTGGAATTTAGAAGATTGAGGGGGGATCTGATTGAAACGTATAAGATCCTAAAGGGATTGGACAGGCTAGATGCAGGAAGATTGTTCCCGATGTTGGGGAAGTCCAGAACGAGGCGCCACAGTCTGAGGATAGAGGGGAAGCCTTTTAGGACCGAGATTAGGAAAAACTTCTTCACACAGAAAGTGGTGAATCTGTGGAATTCTCTGCCACAGGAAGCAGTTGAGGCCAGTTCATTGGCTATATTTAAGAGGGAGCTAGATATGGCCCTTGTGGCTACGGGGGTCAGGGGGTATGGAGGGAAGGCTGTGGCGGGGTTCTGAGTTGGATGATCAGCCATGATCATAATAAATGGCGATGCAGGCTCGAAGGGTTGAATGGCCGACTCCTGCACCTATTTTCTATGTTTCTATGTTTCTATGTTCTGTGCGGAGCTCCAGGAGCAGCCTTCCGCTGTCATTGCAGTTTCCGACACCATGATGACCTAAGACTCGCGGCCATACGTCGATATCTCTACCCACCCTAGTAATGGTGTCGCCTAGGACGATGATGTTGTCTGCCTTACACGTTTCCAATAGGAGGGATTCAGCTCCCCGTACATCAGGGGTCCCCAATCTTTTTTGCACCATGGACCGGTTTAATATTGACAATATTCTTGCGGACCGGCCAACGGGGGGAGGGGTGGTGTTCAGGTAGGGTTGTCAACATTCTCACTCCCAAATAAGGGACAAAAGTAGCAGTCAAATTTGACACACTTGTGTTTACCCCAAGAAAGACGACCACAACCATGAAGCCTTGCGCGGGCACCTGTGTGTGCATGCGTGATGTGCGCAGATCTGACGTAGGCATGCGCATACGTGCCGATATTTTTTTTCCAACAAATCGGTTTTGGCTTAATCTTCCCGACTATACTGTACATACATTATTTCTACTTTATATAGGCTGTGTATTTATCATATCATTCCTGCTTTTACTATATGTTAGTGTTATTTGGTATGAATTGGTAGCTTATTTTTTGGGTCTGGGAACGCTCAAAAATTTTTCCCATATAAATTAATGGTACAGTAATTGCTTCTTTGCTTTACGCCGTTTTTGCACAAAAGGTTTCATAGGAACGCTCTACCTTAGTGGGGGAAATACGGGACAAGGGCGGTCCCATATGGGACAAACCAATTTAGCTCAATATATGGGATGTCCCAGCTAATACGGGACAGTTGGCAACCCCATCATCAAGTTCAACAGTGCGTGACAGGGAACGAGGAAAGGTGCAGCTGACTCATATCGTTTCCTCGTGGCCCGGTAGCACATGCTTTGCGGCTCGGTACCGGTCCGCGGCCCGGTGGTTGGGGACCGCTGCCATAGAACACCTCTTTGACTGCGGGTTCTGCTTGCAGTGTGGGGGCGTAGCTGCTCACAAGGTTGACAATTGGTTGTCTTGCAGCGGGAGTGGCAGGGACATAGGTTGATCTAAGTGTCCGACCGGTAGGCTTTGAAGCTTATTGACAAAGGTGTTTTTTATCATGAAACCCACCCCGAGGGTCTGTTCTGGTAGCTGCTTCTGCCTGACCAGAAGATCAAAGACCCTTGATCAGCAAAACGTACTTTGCTTATAGCAGCAATGCCAATGCCCACCGAGCTAGTTCTCACGCCACAAGTGCTCAGCGTCTTTGGGGTCAATCACCTTCTGTAGAGTACTGAATGTTCCACGTTCCATCATGCAATTTTGAGATATGTTGACATTTTTTGATTTATTGTCCTTTCTCTTACCATTTGAGTGAGATGCCCGTTGGCCACGGCGACCCAACCAGGTAACGGTGAGGCAAGCGTTTTTTGGACCACCCTTTCTAGGTCCGTCTGTACCTGGAACAAGCACTGCTATCCCTGAAGAGTGCTGCTCGGTCACTCAGAGGGCTGCCGAATGTTGTTGTTGCCTCAGGTCAGCAGGAAGATGACCCATGGGTCTGAGCTGCCGACATGCAGAGTTGAGACTAAGACTTCCAGTTTCACCTACCATCTGTTGTTTCACCCATTTTCCATCAGATTTTTCTTCCCACCTGCGCTGCGCAGGTTTATAGTGAGGATTGGTGCCTTGCGGCAATCATTACCTCTGGAACGAAGAGGCTGGAGGAGATACTTTACCTTCTTTAAGTGAGCAGGACCACTGTTTGGCTTGCCATGCAGGGCTGACTCCCATATGTCCTCTCCTACACTACTGTGCCCATAGCAACACCCTCACCATTCTTACAGAGTTTGCTATGTCATGGAGCTGCCCAATGTCCAGCAGTATAACTGGCCGGGCAGGCTGGCCTCATCAGCTTTGGTTGGCTGCCAGCCGAGGAGAAGGACAACTCTGATTCCAAACCCAGAGAGATGGGACTCATTCGCCTTGCCAAGCAGTGGGGACAGGTGAGTCCTGGGCTGGATGTCAGAGCCCATACGTAGCAAATAAACAATAAATTCTCCCTACCAAAAACGCTTTACTAATTCCTTCTTCATTCAAGTTTAATAATTCCCCAGTGCTCTAAGAATAGAACATTGTCGAGAAAACATCCCTTCTTTTCCACTTTTAAATCCTTTAAGGTTCTTTAAAGATTCTCTATAAAACCTAGCTCTTTTCTGTTTTATCTCATTATGTAGATTTTTGTCAAAATTTGTTCAATAATGGCCTTGTAAAGTACTAGAAACATTTGCTGCATTAATCATGCTTCATAAGTGCATGTTTAAGTGCATAAGTTCATGGTTACAAATTAATCGTCTCTGAGATGTCTCACAACCCACGGGAGGAGAAGCTGGAATAATCCTTATTGGTGCAGTTTCAGTGAACCTGTGGGTTGGGAGTTGAGATGAAGTGAAGATGTCTTTGCATCTGGTAGTGATACCCAAGCTGTCCTTGTCACTGAAGAAGGGAATGGTCCCATTTTCAAAATTGACCTTCCATTTTCAAGAGGCAAACAAAACATATTGGTTAAAGAATATTGGAATGAAGAATTGTGCATTTACCCTGCATTTGGGGGTATATCAGAGGTATATTTTTTACACTGAATGTGATGTGTGTGGCATACCCTGCCAGGGAGAGTGGTAAAGGTAGATACATTAGGGACATTTAAGATAGGCATGTGGATGATAGAAAAATGGAACGTAGGAGTGAAGAATTGGATTGATCTTGAAGTAGAATAAAAGGTCAGCTCAACATTGTGGGGCAAAGAACCTGTAGGGTATGTTCTATATTCCAGCTAACATTTGTTTAATCTGCAGATGTTCCTCTGCTCTGTATTCCAGATTGTGGGAAATACTTGTATGTGGTCAAAGTCTATTGGCAGGATTTGTTAAGGGTTGGAATTGTGATGGGCAGGATTGCAATGGGGTAACAAGAGTTCTGGTGGAGACACCAGCTCAGTGCATCAACTTTTCTCCTCTAACCTTGCACAAGGGATGATATAATATTAAACAAATAAAAGGGATTAGCAAAATATATAATATAGGAGTTTACTGGCTGGCTATTCCTGAAATTTGACCACGTTATGAAACCATCGTAGTTCTGAAAGTATGTACAGGTGATACCTGGATAATGAACAGATTCCATTCCTACAAATATGTCAATTTTATGCTGAAGTTAGAAAGTACCTAAAAATCACTCATGGAAACCAATCTTCACAAAAAGCTCATAAAACTGAAAGAACAATTACTGAAAGTAGAGAAAGAGAGGGAGAAGGAACTAGATCTGCCACTTGTATGGAGGGATTCATGTACTTAAGTTGGACTTTTGAATATAATAATATGCGAGCTCACCTGTGTGTAGAGCATGTTCATAATCAGGGATGCTCTGTATTGCAGATTCTAAAGTCAATACACCACCAGACCTTTCAGAAAATTAAATATGTAAAACACAGCAGATTTTCAAAAAATCCTCACTCCTTGCACCTTTCTTTCGGAGAGTAAGCATTTCTCACTCCCTTGCTCAGGAAGCTAGGGTCCACCCTCAAGACTTTGTGTCCATGCGTCTGGAAATACAGGTCTAGTTCAAGTTTACCTTAAACAAGGTGTGCACGTATGCATGTATCACATGGTAGCGTAATGATGCTTGCAGTTCATGTATTTTTACATATAACCCATAATGAATTATTTTACCAAACAAGATTGCTTGATCAAACTATATGTATAAATAAATATAGTCCTCTCCGGGAAGGGGGAGGAGACCTAGAGGGAACTGATGGGCAAGCAAGGAGATAAGGAGAGAGAGGGAAATGCAAATGAGGAATGGTGAAGGGTCATCATGGAAGTTTGAGAAATCGATGTTAATGCCATCAGATTGGGGGCTACCTGATGGAATATGAGGTGTTGCTCCTCCAACATGGGCGTAGCCTCGTCGCAGCAGTAGAGGAGGCCATGGACTGACATTCTGGAATGGGAATGGGAAGTAGAATTAAAATGGGAGTCCACTGGGAGATCACGCTTTTTCTGGCGGATGGAGCATCGGTGCCCAGTGATGTGGTCTCCGAAATCTATGTTGGGTCTCGCCAATATATGTATAGGAAGCCACACTGGGAGCAGCTTATACAGTAAATGACTCCAACAGACTCACATGCAAATTAATGCTCTTTTTGAAACTGCAACTTCAACTTTCACCTTTTGCTCTTCTCTGTGCAGTCCATTTCATTTTGTCTGCCCGACTTGCTCTTTGTACATCTCTGACTTATGCAATTCACGCATGCAATTCATATATTTTTACATATAACCCAATTTAAATAATTAATGAATGCTTAATCAACAAATTTATGTACAAGATTACACAAATATTACTGAAGTATTAAATAGACAACATATGAGTCATTCTGATAATGTCAAACATTGGGAGGGACATTGGGGCAGGGATGATAATCTGCAAAATCTCCCAATCCACTTTTCCAGTGGGAGGCATGGACTTTCCAGTGAAGGATTCCAATGTTACACAGTGGCAGCCCTATTCCCACCTGCACTGCACTCATTTTGTTGAGATAACCTGCTATAGTACTGTGAACACATCAAAATGCCAGACGTATACTCACCCCTGCGTGTAGAACCAGATAGGGACCTGTACATGAACATAAGGCTAGAAGATTGTACTATTATCAATCAATAAAGTGTTGTTGGTCTCTAATTCCTGACTCCAGTCTTAGAATATTCTTGACTCTATGGTCCCTGTCCTAGAGCACACTCTCAAAATTCCTGGCCTCTGCTGTCCAACTCATTCAGGTTGGGCTGACATGGTAAAGAATTGACTTCTTAAACTGGGCCTTCAATGCCACCTTCTCCTAGTTATTGTGCATTGCTGTCCTTCTACATTTACAGTAACTGGTTTAATGACATCACTATATGATCCTCTTGAGGAGTTGGGAGAGACCGGATGAGTTATGGACCTGCTGTTGCAGGCTTTAATGGTTGTGCAATAAAATTGGCATCTGGAGTCACTATCCTATGGTACAGACAATCTTCCACAGATTTCACAAACAGCATTGAGTAATCTTGTTGATGGGTGATTGATGGAAGTGTGTGCAGAGCTTGGGGCTGGTGGTGTTATGCTGCAAGGAATAAATGATTCAAGGAAAACATTATCATGTAAAAATACCTTCAAATCTTTTCTCATAATGTTGTAGTGTATGAAGAAAGAGAAGTGGTTGCAGTTATCATTTGCAAGAGAAAAGGTGCTCAAAAAGCTGAAAGACCTAAAGGTACATAAGTCACTCGGATCAGATGAACTGCACCCTAGGGTTCTGAAAGAGGTAGTACTAGAGATTATGGTGGCATTAGAAATCATTGGACGCTGGCATGGTGCCAGAGGACTGGAAAATTGTAAATGTCACTCCACTCTTTAAGAAAGGAGGAAGACAGCAGAAAGGAAATTATAGACCAGTTAGCCTGACCTCAGTGGTCGGGAAGATGTTGGAGTCATTGCTAAGGATAAGGTGATGGAGTACTTGGTGACACAGGACAAGATAGTACAAAGTCAGCATGGTTTCCTTCAGGAAAAAACCCTGCCTGGCAAACCTGATGGAATTCTTTAAGGAGATTGCAAATAGGATAGATAAAGGGGATGTAGTAGATGTTGTATATTTGGACTTTCAGAAGGCCTTTGACAAGGTGCCACACATGAGGCTGCTAAGAGCCCATGGTATTACAGAAAAGTTACTAACATGGTTAGAGCATTGGCTGATTGGTAGGGGGCAGTGAGTGGGAATAAAAGGATCCTTTTCTGGTTGGCTGCCAGTGACTAGTGGTGTTCTGCAGGGGTCGGTGTTGGGACCACTTCTTTTTATGCTGTATATAAATGACTTAGATGATGGAATAGATGGCTTTATTGATAAGTTTGCAGATGATACGAAAATTGGTGGAGGGACAGGTAGTATTGAGGAAACAGGTAGGGTGCAGAAGGACTTAGACAGATTAGAAGAATGGGCAAGTAAGGGGCAAATAAAATACAATGTTGGAAAATGCATGGTCGTGCACTTTGGTAGTAGAAATAAATGTGCAGACCATTTTCTTAACAGGGAGAAAATCCAGGAATCTGAGATGCTGAGGGACTTGGGAGTCCTTGTGCAGAACACCCTGAAGGTTAACTTGCAGGTTGAGTTGGTGGTGAGGAAAGCAAATGCCACGTTATCATTCATTTCAAGATGTTTATAGTACAAGAGCAAGGATGTGAAGCTGAGGTTTTATAAGGCACTGGTGAGGCCTCACCTTGAGTATTGTGAATAGTTTTGGGCCCCTCATCTTAGAAGAGATGTACTGGCATTGGGAAGGGTCCAGAGTAGGTTCACAAGGATGATTCCAGGAATGAAAGGGTTATCATATGAGGAACGTTTGATGGCTCTGGGTCTGTACTCGCTGGAATTCAGAAGGATGAGGGGGGGATCTCATTGAAACCTTTGGAATGTTGAAAGGCCTAGATAGAGTAGATGTGGAAAGGATATTTCCCATGATGGGAGAGTCTAGGACAAGAGGGCACAGCCTCAGGATATAGGGGTGCACTCTCCACATCTTCTCCAGAGATGTGGAGAAATTTCTTTAGCTAAAGGGTGGTGAATTTGTGGAATTTGTTGCCACATGCAGGTGTGGGGGACAGGTCGTTGGGTGTATTTAAGGCAGAGATTGATAGGTTCTTGATTGGACATGGCATCAAAGGTTACGGGGAGAAGGCCGGAAACTAAGGTTGAGGTTGAGGAGATAAAAGACAGGATCAGCCATGACTGAATGGCAGAGCAGACTTGATGGGCAAATGGCCTATTTCTACTCCTATGTCTTATGGTCTTATGGTTTATAATTGAGGTCCTCCAATCCGAACAACATTCTGGTGAATCTCCTCAGTACTCTCTCCACTACATCCTAACTGGAGAGTGGTGTCCAGAACTGCACACAACACATGAGGTGTGATCTAACTAATGTTTCCTAAATCTACAACATAATCTCCTAATGTTTATATTCCATGTCCTGACTATGCATGCAAGCATGCTATATGGCCCCTTTATCATCTTGTCTGCCTGTGTTGCCACTATCAGGAACCTGAGGAATTCACTTTGTTCACCAAATTCTATGGTGCTCTAGCTTTACCTGTATATGCCTCATCCTATCTGACGATCCAAAAAGGATTATTGAACTTATTGCAATTAAATTCTATCTTCCAATGCTCCACATGATTTTTGATCTGATCTAAATCTTTCTGTACCTTTAGACAACCCCCCTCACTATCCACAGCACCACCAACTTTTATGTTGTTAACTTATTTAGTAATCATGCCTCACGCATTGGCATCCAAGTTGTTCATGAATATTGCAGTGAATTACAAAAGACAAGGGTTCCCAGCAGCAATCCCTGCAGTACTAGTCACAGACTTTCAATCAAAAATACATCCTTTTACTAGTAACACACATCAAAGTTGCTGGTGAACGCAGCAGGCCAGGCAGCATCTGTAGGAAGAGGTGCAGTTGATGTTTCAGGCCGAGACCCTTCGTCAGGCTTGAAACGAGGACTGTACCTCTTCCTACAGATGCTGCCTGGCCTGCTGCGTTCACCAGCAACTTTGATGTGTGTTGCTTGAATTTCCAGCATCTGCAGAATTCCTGTTGTTTTCCTTTTACTAGTACCCTTTGCTTCCTATCATCAATCCAGTTTTGGATCGAATCCACCAGTTTCTCTTGGATGCCAAATGCCTTAACCTATTCAAATCAATCCTTTCTGCATCCATCAATATTCTTAATTACTCCTCAAAAAATTTATTCAAATTAGTGAGACAGATTTTCCTCTTACAAATCCATGCAGACTATATTTGATCAGCTTCCATCTTCCTGCTCCTTAGGATTTTCTCCATTGATTTCCTTACCACCAGTGCGCGGCTCTCTGTCCTCTAGTTATGCTGCCCTTCTTAAGTCAAAGAGCAACATTAGCTATTATCCAGTCTTCTGGCCCTTCTCCTGTGACTAACAAAGAGGCAAACGGCTCCATCTGGAATTGGAATTGATCATCCAACCTTGGATATATAATTGTAAGTATTGTTCATTGACCCACAACTAATGCTACAGAATAATTGAATTATTCATAACATTGGGTAATTTCTGATGAATTAGCCAATGATTTGATGATAGGGATGGCTGATAATATCTGCTGATAGTGCAGATTACCTAATGCCTTCAATGTCAGAGGTTTCATTTTGCACTAAGAGACACGCAGTGCAGCCTTTTCCCCACCTGAGATTTAAGTATAAGCATATCTTCAATATTTAGCCGGGTGGTGGCATAGTGGCATCAGCGCTGGACTTTGGAGAGAAGGCTCCCAAGTTCGAATCCAGCTGGCTCCCTTGCACGCTTTCCATCTGTGGTGTGTTGAGCGTCCAGCTAGCAACTCGACCTCGTAAAAATAAGAAAGCCTGCTAAAAAAAATGTCGTCATGATGGCATCCCGATGTCTCCACTCAGAGTTAAGGGCTTTCTTGTTCTTCTTCTATATCTTCAATACAGTGGTGAATTCTGGAGTCTGCTGATTATCCATTTTGGAAAAGAAATGAACTGTGGGTTCATCTCCCAATGCACATATCTTAATCACATGGAATTGCTGAACTGTGATTTGGACTTAGAGAAAATAAACTGATGGACAGCAGTTTATGGTATTTATTCAAGGGATGTGCAAATTCTTGTCAATGATAACATTTATTTCCCAATCTTAATTAAGCTCCTCCAAGAAGACCACAACCTTGATGTGGTTTGGAGACTCGTGTGCCTCAGTTGGAGTGCTATGTTGCCTGGAGTCAGGGTTTTATGCTTTGGCTCTTGGTAGGGTCACCCATACCAAGCAGGTCCAAGGGTAGAGGACAGACTAAGAGTTGCCTACTGATCCTCCAGGTTCAGAGGTTCATCTCAGGGCTACAACACCAACAGGTGAAACAAAATTTTTATGGAAACAGCAATGAAGAATCCTCCTACATCTGGGTGCGATGGTATTCCTGAGTCTCTGGAACTTGCATGACTGACAGTAGTGAAAACCAAGAGGAAGCAACTGACATGATGAACGAAAGAAGCCCTGAACACCACCAGAGATGGATGACCTTCATTGCTGCCCTAAATGCCAGCGGCATAATGGGCAGAAAGTTTAATTAAGCTGTGGGAGGGCTGCTTCTTCGAACAGGTGTAGTGCACAGGAGAAGGTACTTTTCAATATGGGGCTCCTGTATTTTCATCAAAAACCATAAAGGAGTGGTAACACGTGTCCAAAGTAAGATCATGCATGACTTGTAAATGTCTTGGAAGCTGTTGGATTTCTTATCCTGTTATACCGAATAATTTAAGCACGAAGGTTTAGGAAATAGTGTCAAAGATTGGTCAAGCCATTATGACTCTTTCCCGAGTGTGAGGTGATCTCTCATAATTTTGTATTTTCTTGTGATGTAGAGGGACACTATTTGGCCCACGAGGGGTGTACCAGTTTTCAGAGCATCCAAACTCCAGCAATTCCAATTCCTCATTTAGTTCCTGACACCAGTTATACTCAAATGTCAATCAATTCCTTCCTAATTCTCCTACCAAATAGCGACTCTAGGAATAGCTGATTATTCTTTAGGATGTGGGATGAAATAGGAGCATTTGGGGAAACCTGCACGTTTGCAGGGAAAACATGCACATAACCCCCAACTGCACTGGAGGTCACTATCAATCCTGTTGCATAACTGTGTTGCTGTAATGTGGTATATCATACTTTCCAAGTGTGGTCTGTGCAGTAGTAGGTTTAAGGTGAACAGAAGTCATCTCTCAGAAGGCACAGGCATTCAAAACATCTCAGTAGTTTCTTCCCCCAAGCAGTTAATCTGATCAACAATTCTAGCAATTCTCCCCACCCCCTCTATCACTGCACTGAAAACACTTTAAACTTCTCTTTACACTGTTGTTTACATTAAAAGTATATTCTAGTATCTAGGTATTTATGCACATTTTATTCCATATCAATACTATAAATCTTTAATGTTATACTTTAAAGATTGTTTATTCTTTATCATTTTGAATGTTAATTTTTGATCCATGTCATGCTAACACATCGCAGCAAATTCCTAATACATGTGAAACACCCTGGGAAAGGTTTCACTGTTAATGTAATAGACATAAAAGTTGCTGGTGAACTCAGCAGGCCAGGCAGCATCTCTAGGAAGAGGTACAGTACCTCTACAGTGCCTGCTGCGTTCACCAGCAACTTTCATGTGTGTTGCTTGAAATTCCAGCATCTGCAGATTTCCTCGTGTTTGCACTGCTAATGTAATGGTTGTTCTGTAGAAGCCGAAGCAGTGTTTGGGTTATGGCTAGAGATAACGGGTGCCTTGGAACGTGAGCCGTCCAATGAAGGGAGTGTGCTTTCACGCTGTGTGCCTAACTCCGGTGCGAGCTGGGTCTTTTGTTCAGCAGGAGATGAAAGGAGAAGATGCCGGAGAGAAGGGGTCGTAGCACTCAACCTGGATTCAACAAAAGCTCGGAGAGATCGAAGGAGGATCAGCGAAGGGGGAGCCGTGAGCTCCAACCTTTACACATTAGACTGTTTCATTAAAATGGGCCCTTTTCTATTTTTTTTTTTGATTTTTCTTTCCTAACCCTTCAGTCAGATTAGAACTATAAAGCGAAATCGTTTAAATGTATGTGGTGTACTGTCTGTTATTTCGTGGTATTTATTTGTAACAGGGGTAATGAATCACGCAGCGTCCACACAACAGGAGGTTTCGGGGTGGGCTCGCGCCTCAATCCCACGCTGGAGATGGTCTTCCCTTACGCAGCTGACGGAACTGGAGAGTTTCACACGTAAATGTTCATGGTGAATGAAGTTCATCCTTGATTCTTGAGAAAATAAAAGCCTAATTGAATAGTAGTGCACCTTGCATAATTGGCCAGTAAGTGGTTTTATGTGAAAAAAAATTGAAGAATCGTACCAACCAGCCGGGCAAGAGCAGGTTTCGAAAGCACAGGGCACCATGTGAAGCTACACTCCACAGGTTGAGCACCAGGGCCTTCCTCAACAAAAGCATCACACTGACATCAACTGATTGCTGGTAAAGGTCAAAGTGTAACAAAAGAAAACAATATATCAAATAATTCACAAAGAGGGTGAATTGGACAGTTTCACTTTAATGTTTTTAATTAAGCAATGCACCAAAGATATTCCATTTATCTAAAAGCTAAAACAAACCAGCCCATAAAAGAGAATATTCTGCCAGATCAGAACCATCGTTATTTGATTATTTTTATATTTTCCAATTTATTCATTCAGCTTAGATTTATTATGGCATTTTTACTCGGTGGTTCTGGATGTAAGGTTACCATTTTTCAAGGTGACAAGTGAGCACAGTACCATGCATCATCCTGAAACACATGTTTAGCCTGCAGGGAAAGGCTGATTATTACTCGTCCATGATGAATGTTTCATCCAACATTACAAGATAAGATGCCCCAGTTGGAAAGATTAGGGCTGTGATGCCATGTTCCCTGATGAAGCACCATCCCCTCTTTCCTTCCCCACCCCTCCCTTCCTCCTCCTCTTTGCAAATTCTGGATCTCAGATATACAGTCAGGAATAGAACAGCAAAACCTTGTCTCCTCAATGTCACACACTCATGTCTCTATTGTGCTCACTGCACTAAGTGTCTACAGCTGCAGTTTCCTGCCTCTTTACAGCAAAGAAAAATTAAATGGGAGTTTTGCCTCATTTCTTCCAAGTAGTTTGTTGGTTGCTCACTAATTCACCTTGTGATGAATCGTATTTGAACAACGAATATGTGTCTCACTTATAAAAGTTATGCAGGACCAGTTCCACCTGGTAGAGGGGTAAAGTCTGGGGTAGAAATTTCAAGTAATCAGCAGAAGTATTAGAGAGCAGATTCGAGCCAAATACTAATTTAACATATTCCTATTGTAGGCCCTTAAGTCCATCAAGTCTATAAGATCATAAGGAATAAGAGCAGAATTAGGCCATTCAGCCCATCGAGTCTGCTCTGCCATTCCATCATGGCTGATCCTGGATCCCACTCAACCCCATACACCTGCCTTCTCGCTGTATCCTTTGATGCCCTGACTGATCAGGAAACTATCAATTTCTGCCTTACCAATGGACTTGGCCTCCACCACAGTCCACGGATTCACTAATCTCTGGCTTAAAACAATGCTCCTAACCTCTGTTCTAAAAGGCCGCCCTTCAGTTCTGAGGCTGTGCCCTCTGGTTCTGGGCGCCTGCACCATAGGAAACATCCTCTCCACACTCGCCCCATCTAGTCCTTTCAACATTCAGTAGCTTTTCTTCAGATTATGAGGACATGTCCTCTTTTATTGTCATTTAGCAATACATGCATTAAGAAATGATACACTATTCCTCCGGTGTGATATCACAGAAACACAGGACAGACCAAGACTGAAAAAACTAACAAAACCACATAATTATAACATATAGTTACAGCAGTGCAACAATACCATAACTTGATGAAGAACAGGCCATGGCACAGTAAAAAAGTTCAAATTCTCTTCGAATGTTCCGCATCTCACGCAGACGGAAGAAGGAAGAAAACTCTCCCTGCCATGCCCGACCACACTCCGACCCTGAGTCGTCCAAAAACTTCGAGCTCTGATCAGCCCTCCGACACTGAGTACCGAGCACCATCTCTATCCGAACGATTCGACCTTAGCCTCGGTTGCCAGCAGCAGGCAAAGCCGGGGATTTTGGGGCCTTCCCTCCGGAAGATTCTCGATCGCACAGTAACAGCGAACTGGCATTTCAGAAATTTCTCCAGATGTTCCTCTGTGTTTTCATATCTGTCTTCATCAAATCAGAGTTGTCCATGGCCCCTATTTAACAGATACAATATCATCTTCACCGGAGAGCTGCACGCGTGCGGCGTGCTGCTATCTTCTCTGTGAGATTTCAGTGAGATCTCCCCACATTCCTCTAAATTCCAATGGGTACAGACCCAAAGCTGCCAAATGCTCTTCATATGTTAAGCCTTTTATTCCTGGAAATCATCCTTGTGAACCTCCTCTGGACAACATATTCTTTCTGAGATATGGAGCCCAAAACTGTTGACAATACTCCAAGTGCAGCCTGACTAGTGTCTTATAAAACTTCAGTTTTATTTCCTTGCTTTTATATTCTATGCTCCTTGAAATAAATGCCAACATTGCAGTTCCCTTCTTTACCACAGATACAACCTGTAAAATAACCTTCTGGGAGTCTTGCACGAGGACTACTATGTCCCTCTGCACCTTTGATGTTTTCACTTTCTTCCCATTTAGATAATAGTCCACACTATTGTTCCTTTTACCAAAATGCAATATCGTACATTTCTCAACACGGTATCTTACCCATTTTACTTTTTTACCCATTTTTCCAATTTGTCTTAGACCTGCTGCAATCGCATTGCTACCTCAGCACTACCTCCCCCTCCACCTGTCATCTCCAAATCAATTCCATTATCCAAATCAGTGGCAAACAACGTGAAAAGTAGCGGTCCCCATACTGACCTCTGAAGAACACCACTAGTCACTGGCAGCCAACCAGAAAATGCTCCCTTTATTCCCACTTGCTGCCTTCTGCTTGTCAGCCATTCCTCTCTCCGCGTCAGTATCTTTCCTGTAACGCCATGCTGACAGAATAGGTCAATGTGGACTATCAAGCACCCAAATCTACGCTAATCCTATCCTAACCTATTTTATCTCCTCCACATCCTAAACAATTCTTCTGTACAATGAGCAAACACACAGAATATAAAAACACAAAATCAAAAGGCATATTCGGTTCAGCTCATTGTTCATTACCTGCAGGCCACTGTGACTCGAAATTGCCCAAAATTGACCAGAAAACCTAGAAACACATCAGATATGAATTATAGTCCACAACCCACGAACTGCGTTGATTAAACCTTGCTCCAGCACAATCCCCCAACAGCATCGGGGGAGAGAAAGAGATCACTTAAACATGAGTACTGTCCCTCAGGAGCAGCGAAAGAGAGAGAGAGCGAGAGAGCGACATCCACACGCAAACACCTTCCTCCGGTTGCAGCGAGTGAGAGGCGGGTAGATGGGTGCCGAACTCCAGCTCGTCTCCGCACCCGCCTCACTGATTTTCAGTCTTCCTCAGCGAGATCAGCGAGAGATGGAATCGGTCACGGGCTCGCGCCCCTTCTCCAGGCTTCCTGGCTTCCACGCCGCACGCTTTGCCCATGGAACCCTCTTGGAGACCACAAAGCACCAGATCATCCGATTGGTCCGAAAACACACTGCCTGAAATAGATAACAGCGTCCAACAGGAGCAGGACAACATCTGAAATAAAAAGAAGACATTGAAGAAGTGAAAGGAGTTGCTCCGTGACCCGTCTTGAGGACGTCACCTTCGGTACATTGTTCATTGGCGTCACTGTCTTCTGGTACATAAGGGGCTGGTCATTTAAAACTGAGGTACATGGAAACTTCTTCACACAGAGGTGGTGATTCTCTACCTTGGCAGGGAACTGGATCTTTTCGAGCATTTAAAGTGGAGGTCGGTATATATTTTAGACTAAGGAAGAAGAAGTATGGAGAAGTGAAGCCAGCATAGGTCAGCCACGGTCATATGGAATCGTGGTGCAGGCTTGATGACCTACTCCTGCTGCAATTTTCTTGTAAACACAAGAGATTCTGCAGATGCTGGAAATCCAGAGTAACACACACCACACGCTGGAGGACCTCAGCAGGTCCGGCAGCATCTATGGAGGGGAATAAATGGTCAACATTCGGACCGAGGTCCTGATGAAAGTTCTCAGCCAAAAACATTGACTGATTCAGTCAGTAATCAAACCAAAAATAAATGTCAGCTTAATATTTGAATTTAATCTGAACACCAATAAAAAGAAATGAGATTTCTGTTTTCTTGCAAGCAGTCTTGATTAATATTGCAGTGTTACTTATACAAAATAAACAATATTCATTCCATAATATTTATTTTTCATTTCCATTGAGACAACATGACATGGTAAGGAACTCACTGTGGATTACTATCATAGTTTCTCTTTCAATTTAGTAGGTTCATGCAAAGGACAATGTAATATTGAAGTTAAAAGAAAACAGAAAGTGGTAGAAATACTCTGTAGGTCAGGCTGCATCTGTGGGAAGTGCAACCGAGTTAATGCCTCAGGCCAAATTCCTTTGTTGGAACTGGAAAGGAGGCAAAATAATGTTAAATGGAAGGTAGAGAGAAGATGTCTCTGATATGGTAAAAGTGGAGGGATCTGTAAACAAGATTAGCTGACTATTGAGTGAATGGGAACAGTTAGCGAGTGAGAACACAGGTAGGGGATCTTCAACAGGTAAATGTTGGAATTCCAAAATGCTGAGCAGAAAGACATTACTTGGCTGAACACATCCTCCACTCTCAGAGGGTGAAAAAAGAGAAAAAAGGGAGGGGCAAGGAGGAAAAAAGCAACAAACATGCTGATCCCAAAGTCACACATAGACAATTGATACATAGAGAAATCCAGTGACCTGAGGTTGTAGAAAGTCCAGAAGGTGGCATTGTGCTCAGACTCCACTCTGCCCTATTGGTATGTGGCCTCCTGAACTGTAACAGTGAGTCCCAACACAAAGCTGGGGAACAGTACCTCATCTTCTCTCTGGGCATGCTTTTCTATTTCTCTTCCCACATTTTCGTTTTTTTGTTTTGAATTTCATGTCTCAAGTGCTATCAGATCTGAACTGGGTATTATGGACTAGTACAGAATCCTACAGCTTCAGATAACATGATTCCTTGTCACAAACAAGAGAAAATCTGCAGATGCTGGAAATCCAAGCAACACACACAAAATGCTGGAGGAACTCAGCACACCAGGCAGCGTCTATGGAATTGAGTACAGTCAACGTTTTGGGCTGAAACCCTTCAGCAGGACTGGAGAAAAAATGCTGAGGAGTAGATTTGAAAGGTGGGGGGAAGGGGAGAGCGAAACGCCAGGTGATAAGTGAAACTCGGAAGGGGAGGGATGAAGCTAAGAGCTAGGAAGTTGACCGGTGAAAGAGAAATTGTATTTCATTAAATAAAGTAACTTATATGACTGTGTGGCTAGGTATAGCTCAAGTACCATCTATAAGTTTGTTGATGATACAACCATTGTTGGTAGAATCTTAGAAACAAAGCCAAGAGATGTTGCCTATACGGACTTCAGTAAGGCCTTTGATGAGGTTCCACATGGAAGGTTAGTTAGGAAGGTTCAATCGTTAGGCATTAATATGGAAGTAGTAAAATGGATTCAGCAGTGGCTAGATGGGAGATGCCAGAGAATAGTGGTGGATAACTGTGTGTCAGATTGGAGGACGGTGTGTGGCGGTGTGCCTCAGGGATCTGTACTGGGTTCAATGCTGTTTGTAATATATATTAATGATCTGGATGATGGGGTGCTAAATTGGATTAGTAAGTATGCAGATGATTCTAAGATAGGTGGTGTTGTGGATGATGAGGCAGGTTTTCAAAACTTGCAGAGAGATTTAGGCCAGTTAGAAGAGTGGGCTGAAAGATGGCAGATGGAGGTTAATGCTGAAAAATGTGAGTGCTACATTTTGGTAGAACTAATCAAAATAGGACATACATGGTAAATGGTAGGGCATTAAAGAATGCTTTAGAACAGAGGGATCTAGGAATAATGGTGCATAGTTCCCTGAAGATGGAATCTCATGTGGATAGGGTGGTGAAGAAATCTTTTGGTTTGCTGGCCTTTATTAATCAGAGTATTGAGTATAGGAGTTGGGATGTAATGCTGAATTTGTATAAGGCATTGGTAAAGCCAAATCTGGAGTATTGTGTACAGTTCTGGTCACCGAATTATAGGAAAGATGTCAATAAAATTGAGAGAGTACAGAGGAGGTTTATTAAAATGTTGCCTGGGTTTCATCTCCTAAGTTACAGAGAAAGGTTGAACAAGTTAGGTCTTTATTCTTTGGAGCGTAGAAGGTTGAGGGGGAACTCGGTAGAGGTGTTTAAAATTATGAGGGGGATTGATAGAGTTGACATAGTTAGACTTTTTCCATTGTGAGTGGGGAAGATTCAAACAAGAGGACATGGGTTGAGAATTAGAGGACAAAAGTTTAGGGGTAACATGAGGGAGAACTTCTTTACTCAGAGAATGGTAGCTGTGTGGAATGAGCTTCCAGTAGAAGTGGTTGAGGCAGGTTCTATGTTGTCGTTTAAAGTTAAATTGGATAGATATATGGACAGGAAAGCAATGGAGAGTCATGGGCTGAGTGCAGGTCGGTGGGACTAGGATAGGGTAAGAGTTTCGCACGGACTAGAAGGGCCGAAATGGCCTGTTTCCATGCTGTAATTGTTATATGGTTATATATGGTTATATAAGAGGCTCAGCTATGCTCAAAAACATAAGGACTGGGATGCTGAACAATAACAGGGGGTGCTGAACAATAACAGCAAGTGCTCCAGACTGATGAGTCAAAATTTGAAATTTTTGGCTCAAACGGGATGGAGTTTGTCCATAGACGAGCTGGAGAGAACTACGTGGATAGGGGTTCCCTGCATGTCTGGGGCTGCCTTTCTGCAAATGGAGTTGGTGATCTGATCAGAATTAATGGAAACCTTAGTGCTGAGAAATACAAGCAACTTCCCATCCATCACATAATGCCATCAGGAAGGTGACTGATCAGTCCCAACATTCTGCAGCAGGACAATGACCCCCATACACAAGGCCAAGGCCATAAAGACCTATCTTCAATGAAAAGAAGAACAATGAGTTCTGTGACAGATGGTATGTCCTCCACAGAGACCTAATCTCAATATCATTGAGGCTGTCTGGGATTATCTGTAGAGACAGAAGCAAGCCAGGCAGCCAAGGACTGCAAGAGAACGGTGACAAATTTACCAAGATGCTTGGAACAACTTACAAGCTGATTTTCTTATAAAACTGCACAACATCGTACCTAAGAGAATTGATACAGTTATAAAAGCAAAATGTGGTCACACCAAATATTGATTTGATTTTGTTTTTACTGTTTATACTTATACTTTATACTTTATTGACGCCAAACAATTGGTACTAGAACGTACAATCATCACAGCGATATCTGATTCTGCGCTTCCCGCTCCCTGGATTACAAATCGATGGTAAATATTAAAAATTTAAATTATAAATCATAAATAGAAAATAGAAAATTGGAAAGTAAGGTAGTGCAAAAAAACCAAGAGGCAAGTCCGGATATTTGCAGGGTACAGCCCAGATACATATAAAGAACTTACTGTTCTTTACAGTAAGTTTTTGACATTTAGGAACTTTCATTTCATTATTTTTGAAAGCATCTTCAGTTTACAGATTTTATTTTACATATACCTAAGACTTTTGCACAGTACTGTCTGTAGAAGTTTTTGGTGTGTTCAGTGACATACATGTGCACTCACTTGCTGATTTACGTTGATACCAAAGGCATAATCTGATAACTTCTTTGGACTGGATGCCATTTACTACTGTCTGTTTACCACATTAGTCCATTGATATTTTCCTGTAACCTTCTGCTTTACTGATGACTACATAGTCAATGTTCTTATTGTAATCATGCCCCCAGAGCTTAACTCTAAATCAGGGATATTTACCACAAAAAGCCAACAGGTCTAACTCTGAAAATCTGCAGATTTTGGAACTACAGATGCTGGAGACATTCTTCAGTACAGCACAGAGAAACAGTCAATGACTTGGGTCTCTGTCTGTTCATCAGATTAGGAAAGAGAGAAAAATAAGTTAGTTTTCAGTGGCAGGCTAGGTGGGGGTAGGAATAGGTAAAATAAACAGATTAGTCTAATAGAGCAAGTTCATATTTGGCTTAGAGATGTAGATTCAAACACTTTATTGCATGGCATGTCGTGAGTGGTCAGTTTCAGTGCAATCGCTTTACAGGGTTTGATTCCCACGGCTGTCTGTAAGCAGTTTGTATGTTCCCCCTATGACAGCATGTTTCTTTCAGGTGTTCCAGTTCCCTCCTACATTTCAAAGATATACAGCTTAAGGTTAATGAGTTGTGGGCGTGCTATGTTGGCACTTCGGGCATGGGTGACGGTGGTGGGCTAACCTCAACAGATCCTTGCTGATCTAATTTGATGCTGCATGTTTCGATGTTCATGTGCAAATGAAGGTAATCTTTATACTTTATGTTGACTGGGTCACATGCTGTTGTGAGGCTGTGAGATAAGTCAACGGAATAAATAAAGATGAAGAAAAACTATGGGAAATCTAACTCCAATTCTTGTGGAACCCTCCTGAAATAAGTCTACTTATCTCTAAAGCACCTTCACCTCTTACCTTTTGCCTTCTACCGGCTTAGGATCTAACTTGAGACTTTCCCTCATATTCCATGGGATTTTACTTTTCCCGCCACTCCAAAGTTGTCAAAAGCCTTGCTCCACCATGTCCTTCAGAATGGGAGCAGTAAGAGGTTAAAGTTTCATAAATAGTGACATCCAAGAGTCTGTCTATCCCAGCTGTGTGAAATGTTGACGATGGATAATTCAGCAGGATTTTGACCTGATTTCTGGACCTATCTTCCTATCTGCTAATTAAAAAATAATGTTTTAGATTTAAACAATAAGAACAAAATGCTTTTATACAATATGGAATAGATATGCAGCTGAGAGCTAAGAATATGCACAGGCTCAGTCGTGGATCTGGCTTAAACTCACTACATTATGTTATGCTGGTTTTGTCCATCTGATTATACAGGAAATGTTTGGCTGGTCTTCCCTTGACAGATTCCCCTCAGCTATTTAACTGCCATCTGTAGTTCTGAATCCTGGATATTGATGGGACATGCTTGTAAATTCATCTCTTCCCAAGCTGCCACACAAGTTATTCCAAGGTGTGGGCACCTTGGAAGTGAAAACAGTGCCACTTTTCCTTTTCTGGTTCCTGGATTTAGTTTACATCATCTGAAAAAGAAAGGAATTTAAACCAGCCATCTGGTTGTAAGGAAGGAATTAACCAGTTTAATCTCCAAAGACCCCATCCAGAGATTTCCTTACTAACGACAGAAGAAATGTGCACATATGCAAAATTTCAGGATCTCAATATGGCCCAAATTGCTTTACATTTAACAAAACTGAGGTATCTTCACTGCTATGACAGAGAAGCCAATCAGCAAACAACAATCTCTAGATCACCTGTTTCAGTAATGTTGGTTGATTTGCATATCTTGACTTGAATACTGGGAAGAGACCTCCCCTGCTCTTGGAAGCGGTGTCAGTTTATCTTCTACATTCATCTGGGAGAGCAGATGGGCTATTGGTTTGCTATTTCATCTACAAGCAGAAAGAAACTGCCTTAATGAGATACCACACTTGTTTCTCTACTAGTGCCAATGTGGTTCATTGCAAGTACTTATATTCTAAAAGTAAATAAAATTGGTAAATTGTTGTATTATGGTCACATATTGAGGTACTGTGAAAATCTTCTCTTTGTGTACCCTTCAGGCAGATCAATTTATTACAACAGAGCATTGAGATAATACAAGATAGAGCAACGACAGATTGCAGAAAAAGTGTTACAGTTCTAGAGAACATGCAGTGCAGGTGGACAGTTAGGGACATGGTCACTATGATTAGATTGTGAGGTCAAAAGTCTATCTTATTGGACCGGGGAACCATTCAATAGACTTATAAGAGTGGGACAGAAGCTGCCCTTGAGCCTGGTGGTACATGCATTCAGGGTTTTGTACCTTCTGCCTGATAGGAGGGTGTAGAGGAGAGGCTGCCCAGGGTGGTTGAGTCTTTGATTATGTTGGCTGCTTTACTGAGGCAGTGGGAAGTGTAGACAGAGTCCATGGAATGAAAGCTGGCTTTTCTGCTTTGCAGAGCTGTAAGTCCACAAGCTGGGTCTGTTCTAAAGTCACTCTGCTTCAAAGCACTAGTATAAATCAACAGTGTACAATGGAATGTATATTTTCACTAAAGACACATGTACTGTATTGCTACATCACAATGATTAAACACGAAGTGTAGAATTTAAGGGGATATGGCCCAGTAACTTTATGATAATGGTTTTCCAATGTGACAGAGATCCTTACATTGAGGATCACAAATCAATGAACTTCACTGTCTGCTCTTTAGGAAACACAATATGTGCAGTACTGTACAATGAATGAACATATTGGCATGAATACAATCATACAATCACAACACTTACTCCTTCTCTTCTCATCTGCCTATCTGGTGTCCTTCCTCATTTCCTTTCTCCCATGGTTTAGTCTCCTCTCTTATCAGATTACTCCTTCAGCCCTTTACCTTTTCCACTTATCACCAACATTTTACTTCATCACCTCTCCATCATCTATTTACCTTCCCTCTCACCTGGATGCACCTAATCACCTGCCAGCTTGTAAAATCCTACTGCTGCAGCTTCGTATTTTGGCTTCTTCCTCTTTGCTTTCCAGACTTAATGAAGGGTCTCTGCCTGAAACATCAACTATTTATTCCTCTCTATAAATACTGCTTGACCTGCTGAGTTCCTCCAGCAATTTGTGTATGTGTGATTTTCTCACTCTTCTTGGCTCCCTCAGCAGTACCATTGCATTTAGTACTTCCCTTGTGCTTGTTCTCTATTTTGGTGATCTAACTCTCTTCAAGCTCTGTGTAATATTTCTTCGACTCTGCACCTCCAACTCATTTTGAATTTCCTCTTGTCCTCATTGATCACATGACGGGCTTCAACCTACACTAAACACCTCTGCCAACTGCAGTTTCACCCTCCCAAATTTTCCAGAGGAGAAGCAGATGGTCCACATGAACCTTACGCTGCATCTACCATTAATTTTTATAGAGTAATTCATGACATTGCTGTCCCAATATGTCTAGGAGTAGTGAACACCTTCAACTGGTTGCCAACCTTGAACCATTGAACTACCCTTGGAATCTCTGGACAGGAACAGTCCTCTCAGACTTTTCTCCTCCTGTATTCTTCCATCTCAACTGGGTCACACAAAAGTCAGTCTTATACAGAGTAAGAAACATTTCAGCATCTGCGATGGGGCTCATCCAATGTTGGAGAAAGCATTCACTATACATGTAAGAGGGATGGCACAGTCCTGTGGTCCATGGACCAATAATATCTGTTATAAAGTCATAAAGTAACATAGTCTTGCAGCACAGAAATGGAAACCTTGGCCCACCCCTTTTAGACTAAGTATATTAAGTAATCGACTTTACTATTCCTCTTTTACCAGCACTTAGTCCATAAACTATGCTGATGTGTGTTTAGACATCTCTTAAATATGATGAGAGTTTTTATCTCCACCATTTTCTCTGACATTGCTTTCTAAACTCCAACCATCCTTTAGGTGAGAAAGTGTTCCTTACATAACTTCCAAACCTCTTATTTTTTATCTTAAACTTCTGGTTTTGGAAACCTTTGCTTTAGGAAAAAGGTTCATTACCGTCTATCTGCCCTATCTATGCTCTCCATAATTTCCTATACATACATCAGGAATGGCCTTCTCCCCACCCCTCAGCCTCCTGTGATTCAATGCAAAACAAAAAAGCCTATCTGGACTCACCTCATAATTGGCACGCACCATCCCTTCAGAAGTCAAAGCCATGTGTTGAAATTCTCCATTGGACATGGAGTGTAACAGGTGGTGAAAATGTGCTGAATTCCCTTAATGTGCATGAGTGACCTGTAACTGGGCAAAGCCAAAATGTGGACGGTTGTCTGAAACCAACTAATGCAGTAGAGTGAAAGTTGCCAACGTAGCACTGGCTATTTGATTTATAGAAACACAGAAACACAATCACACCTCTTGAGCCAGTTAGAGTGACTAACTATCAAGATGAGGAAATAGCTAGATCATACAAGCTAAATTGGCTGAACTGACCATCTCAATGTCTGCGTCAGAGCTTTGGCTGGTTGTAACTCTGGTCAGTGGGATAACTTTGACTCAATACCTGTGTCCTAGCTGATTCCTGCCTCATATATACACTAAAGATTTTGCAAATACTGGAAATGCATGGCAACACACACAAAAATGCTTGAGGAACTCAGAATTTTAGGCAACATCTATAGAGAATATAAACATGATGAAGGGTTTCAACACGAACTGTCGACTGTTTATTCCTCTCCATAGATGCTGCCTATCCGGACCTTGGGCCATCATTTTCATGTTGTAATCCTTGTATGCTAAGCAGAAATCTTTACCAGAAACATGGTTTTGCAACACTGTCAGGATGAATTCCGCTTCGTACAAACCTGGGGCGTTGTGCGATCACACCACCTCTGCCATGACATCTAAATATTTCTACTGATGCCCACATAAGACTCAGGTCACCTGGGAAGAGTTGGCCAGCAGACTGTCCCTAGAGAAAGTCCTTCTGAATGTCATGGCCAATCTCATTGTCTGTATCCACTGCTATACAGATTCCTACCTTCAAACCACAAACTGAAACTTTGTACAGGACCTGCAACAATATGACTACCATAAACTGTTTTTAGAGGTGATCACTGTCTTGTGCAGTGGAGCTCTGAGAACAGACTGGCCCAGAACTGTAACGGGGAAGCTGTCATGGTTAAAATAGCTAATTTTGGGCCATCAATGAGCAGCAGAGTTTTGTGGACTGCGATCAAGGTGAATGAACATCAAAGCAGATTATTCCACACATGAGAAATAGTGCCTCCTACTCAGTCTGGTACAACTTCTCTCACTGGAACCATGCCCATCCAGGCTGGCTTTACATTTTAGATCTCATTTCTACTGCTCTCCATCATGTTTCCAAGGTTGTTCATTCTGTGATGGTTCAAGAAAAGGTTGTGGTATGGTTTGATAAAAAAAATCATGCATAATATTTAATAATGTTAAAACAGGAATGGCACTCAGTGCATCTTTCAGCTCTCTCACAACCGCCAAAACTTACATATTTTTCCACTGGGTCTACATTACTTCATCTTGTATGAGGAAGAATTAATTGTGCATTGTGCTAGCACAACCTCCTCTCCTTGGCCTTTTCTTGGAGTGATGGAGGATGAGACGTGTCCTGAAAGAGATAATGAGAGGCATTGATCTTTTGGCTAGCCAGAGACTTTTTTTCCCCAGGGCTGAAGTGGTTAACATGAGGATACATAGTTTTATAGTGCTTGGAAACAGGTGCAGAGGGGATGCCAGGGGTAAGTTTTTCACACAGAGACTGCTGGGTGCGTGGAATGTACTTTCAGCAACAGTGGTGGAGGTGGATGCAATAGGGCTCTTTTAAGAGCCTCTTACATAGGTGCATGGCATTTAGAAAAACAGAGGGCTATATGGTAGGTAAATTCTAGGCAGCTTGTGGAGTAGGTTACATGGTTGGCATAACATTGTGGGCAGAACAGCTTGTAATGTGCTGTAGATTTCTATTTTCTATGTCCTATGTTCTACGTCCTCAAATTCCATATGATGCTATAAAGATGTCACTTTGATTACAGAATAACACACACAAAATTCTGGAGAAACTCAACACGTCAGGCAGCATCTATGAAGAGGAATAGACAGTCAATGTTTCAGTCCAAGACCCTTCATCAGGCCTAGAACATCAACTGTTTATTCCTCCGCATAGATTCAGCCTGACTTGCTGAGTTCCTCCGGCATTTTGGATTTCCAGCATCTACAAAATCTTCCTTGCTTAAGATTTTGATTACGTAGGAGCACTTTGTCCATTAGAGTCTGAGAGAACTGCACCGACATAGAGTATCAAATACTCCTGACTAGCCCAAAAATTGTATTGGATTTCAGCTGTGCTGTTCAGCACTTTAAACCATAATTTGATTATACTTCAGTCTTAATGATCATATCTAATTATTTCAGATACAGTAAACTATCTCTCACATTCAATAAGAATTACAGAGATTCTCTATGCTCACAGTGATGACTTCACCACCACCTTTGTCACCAGTCCAGTATAATGTGTATTTTTGTATCCACTACTTCAGTTGCACACAAGTTCACAGAGCCTCAGACAATGAAAGTATAGTGTCAGTAGTTATTGTGGCAATCCATCCTTAACTGCAGCTGCAAGTACTGTACAAGCACATCACAATGAAGAACACAACACGTTCTTAAGGTGAAAGTGACTTACCAACCTGAAGGGAATAGTTAGACTTGTATTTAATGTCACTGTTTAATGTGCCGCAGTCAATAGCACATGTTATCTGATTCCTTACAACATGGTGATGGACGTAAAGTCTGGCTAGATTGTGAAACCTTATTTAAGACATATTTAGCTTGTTCAACTACCTATAGGTTGTTGTTTGTAGCAAGTGGCTAGGCATAAATTATGGGTCCTTTACCTCATATATCCATTCTGTATACGTAGTGTGGAAGGATGGAGGTACATTTCTACCAAAGGAGGTGCTTCTTCCCTCCAGTAGCCTGCAGATCACCCTGGGGCATGGTGTAACACAAGCTTAGCCCCTTGACCGGGGTTACGTAAAGCCATGGGAGCAGGAGGTGGATGGTCGCATAAGTAGCTGGTGCTTATCACAATTCCTGGTTAGGCGGCCACTGACACTGGGCAGGCAGTCTCTGAAGAGTATTGAGAAAGACTCTGCCCAGGAGAAGGCGATGGCAAACCACTTCTGTAGAAAAATTTGCCAAGAACAATCACGGTCATGAGACTGTGATTGCCTACGTCATATGACACATCACATAATGATGACGATGATACACTTATTGGCTATAAAGTGCCTGAGTATCCCATGGTTATGAGTTTTTTTTCTTCCCCATGAGGTTTATAAGATTATGAGAGCATAGATAGAAAAGACAGTCAGCATCCTTTTCCCAGCGTCTAAATATCTGACACTCAAAGGCATGCATTTAAGTTGAGAGGGGGAAAATTTAACGGAGGTGTGTAGAGCACGGTTTTTACATTGAGTGGTGGTGCCTGGAATGTGCTGCTAGGGATGGCAATGCAAGCAACTAAAACAGAGGCATCTAAGAGGATCTTTAGGTAGGTACATGAAAATACCTAAATATGTCAATGATCCTACTGTTACTAACAAGCCTCATATGGCAATGAGGAGCATACAGGAGTGAGATGGATCGGCTGTTGAGTAGTTCTGTACTGAACATCATCAAGACCAAGGAATTGACTGCTGTCTTCAGGAAGGGGAAGTTGGGAGAACACACAACAGTCCTCTTTGAAGCTTTAGATGTGGAAAGGATGAGCAGCTTCACATTCCTGGACAACAATATAAGACCATAAGATGTAGGAGCAGAATTAGGCCATTTTGCTCTTTGGGTTACTGTTGCCTTCCTATCAACTTGAAACTGTCTGCCCATTCTCTGCTGACCTCTCTCATTAATAAGGCATTTTTGCCCACAGAACTGCTGCTGACTGGATGTCATTTTTGTTTTTTTAATATAAGACCATAAGATATAGGAGCAGAATTATGCTATTTGGCCTATCGAGTCTGCTCCGCCATTTCATCACAGCTGATTCAATTTTCTTCTCAGGCCCAATATCTTGCCTTCTCCCTATATCTCTTCATGCCCTAACCAATCAAGAATCTGGCAAACTTTGCCTTAAATATACACAAAGACTTGGCCTCCACAGCTGCCTCTGGCAAAGAATTCCACAAATTCACCACTCTCCAGCTAAAGAAATTCCTCCTTACCTACTTTCTAAAAGGATGCCCCTCAATTCTGAGGCTGTGTCCTCTGGTCTTAGACTCTCCTACCATAGGAAACATTCTCTCCACATCCACTATCAAGGCCTTTCACCAATCGATAGATTTCAATGAGGTCACCTCTCATTCTTCTGAATTCCAGTGGATACAGGTCAGAGAATCAAATGCTCTTCATATGACAAGCCATTCAATCCTGGAATCATTTTTGTGAACTTCCTTTGAATCCTCTCCAGTTTTAGCACATCCTTTCTAAGGTAAGGAGCCCAAAACTGCTGATGATACCCTAACTGAGGCCTCATCCGTGCTTTATAAAGTCTTAACATTACATCCTTGCTTTTATATTCTAGTCCTCTTGATATGAATGCTAACATTGTACTTTCCTTCTTTACCATAGACTCAACCTGCAAGTTAACCTTGAGGGTGTCCTGCACAAGGACTCTCAAGTCCCTTCCTGCATCAGTTTTTTTGTATTTTCTCTCCATCTCGAAGGATTCATTGGGGTCAACACATTGACGCAATCATGACAAAGGCACACCAGCGACTCTACTTTTTTGGGATTCTGAGGAGATACAATCTGTACCAAAGATCCTTGCAAATTTAAGTTGATTGAAAGCCTGTTCATGAAGTGGTACTGCAAGAAATTGGCATCAATTACCAAGTATTCTCACCATCTGTGAAGCAGTTTTTTCTTGTTATTATGATCGGAAGGAGGTACAGGAAACTGAAGACCCAACTCAATATTTTAGGAACAGCTTCTTCCTATTCACCAACAGATTTCTGAATGGGTTCATGAACCTAAGAATACTACCTTTTTATTCCTCTTTTGCACCATATATTTAGTTTTGTAATTTATAAGAATGTTTATGTCTTGCACTCTACTGCTGCCACAAAACAATAAATTTAATGACATATGTCAGTGATTACAAGCCTGATTCTTCTTCCGAATCTGAATCTCATTTTGATGCTGTGTTGCCCTTAAGGCATTTATTTGACTTTGTTGGGTCTACACTTTAAATAATTTGTCTGTAAATATTTTCTAGTTAAAGTTAAAGGTTGATAATTATGTTACAGTTTAACAAAGGTAAATCCATTGTCTATGGTATATTGCGGCACGTGATGACGTCACCTCCGGTTTCGCCACGTCCTATGTGTAACTTCCGGTTCGGGAAGGTGTAAAGGTGGGTGCCATGCATGCAGCATGATCATGGAGAGCTCCGTGTCTACCGACAAAGAAACATTATAGAAGCAACACCATAAGTTCATAAGAAAGTACTTAAAGTAAAAATATTAACGCGGTTTCTGTTAAGGAAGTGACGGTTTGCGTGGCGCGCGTGTTGGTTTTTCAATTTCAAATGGGGAGTGGGCTTGGGCCTGGCAGCAGTTTGACAGGACCCCTTTGCTCTCTACTCAGGGCGGTTTTCACCACATGATGTTAATGTGGAAGAGTGCACAGTAAATGTTTAACCTTACTACGACTCTGTCTTCATTGGCTCCAGTTTAACTTGGTGTTTTGTCAGAGTTTCAACACACTGCACGAGAACACTACAGTGAAAAGGCGAAATCATTAGACGTTTCGACAAGTGGTATGATGGCCTCGTGATCAAGCATCAAGTCACTTGCACTCAGCTCCAAGAGCAGTAGGACGTCGACATGTGTGGCTGCCCTCGCAGGAGCTAAAGCGGAAGCCGCAAGGTGCGAGCGCCATACGCTAACCAAGAAGCAAAACTGAAAATGGAAAAAGCTGCCAGAGAAGCGGAAAACCAGTTGGAAAAGGCAAGGATAGATACAGAGTTAGAAGTGCTGACGCTACAACGAGAAGCTGATGCAACCTCGGTGGAAGCACAAGTGTTGGAAAACGCTGAAGAAATGCACGTTCTAGACGAAGCAGGAAAATCTATGTCAGAAAGGACCAAATTGGAATGCACCAGCGAATATGTCGAATCTCAAATTGATCTGCAGATTCATTCTCCCTCTCCATACTTGCCTGTTGACGTCCCATCTCATGTGAAATCACAGGGAAGCTTCATTGCATCGCATCCACCTGGGGAAGACAACTCACAATTGCAACCTTGCCACAAACTCAAGTATGAAAGGGCTGACTACGAATACTTCCAGACACCAAACTTGCCAGATCCAGCGAGATCAGAGACAAAGGCTGAAGTCAGAACATCAAATTCATGAACGTACATGCTCAGTCAAATGTTCCCCAACATATTCCCCCAGCCACCTGCAGCAGAACCCTTGGCACAATATTTAGTGCAACGAGACCTCGTCAATTCAGGACTGTACCAGTTTGATGTTAAGCCTGAAAATTACTGTGCGTGGTACTCCTCATTCACCAGTGCCACCGGCGGAGTCCAGCTCACAGCAACCCAAGAGTCGGACCTTATGACTAAGTGGCTGGGAATGGAATCGAGTGAACAAGTGAAATGCATACGCTCAGTGTACGTCAACAACCCCAAGCTAGCCTTACACAAAGCATGGGAGAGACTTCGGGACTGCTATGCGGCCCCTGAAATTATTGAGAATGCGCTATTTCAACGGCTGGGCAATTTTCCTAGGGTATCAGCCAAGGACCACACTAAATTACAAGAACTCCGAGATTTACTCAAGAAGGTTCAAGGTGCTAAAGAAGACGGCTATTTAACTGGCCTGTCATATCTGGATACTTCATGCGGATTTGGACCAATTGTGGACAAGCTTCCATTTGGGCTGCAGGAAAGATGGGTGTCTATTGGCTCAGAGTACAAGAAAGAGAACAGTGGCCAATTCCCTCCCTTTGAGTATTTTAGTAGGTTTGTGTGCAAGGGGGCGAAGAGACAAAACGACCCTAGCTTCATGAATCAAGGCAGCACCACAACTCACACCAAGCCAGTCAAACCCATTTCAAACAATTTTGTCATCAATAAACCCATCTCAGTGCATAAAACCGAAGTCTCCGCAATCAACGATGACCCTAGCAAGAATTGTCTATTGCACAACAAACCCCACCCCCTCAAAAAATGCAGAATGTTTCGAAACAAATCCTTTGAGAAAAGAAAGGCCCTTCTAAAGGAAAAAAGAATATGTTTTAAGTGCTGTTCCTCTACCTCCCACCTCGCTAAAGAGTGTACGTTCCCCGTAAAGTGCTCGGAATGTAACAGCATTAATCACGATGGGGCCATGCATCCTGGCCCATCACCGCAAACTGCCAAGGCTCTTCCACTCCCACAACAGGATGGCGCGGAGGGAGAGCATCACTGATACAACTATTGTCAGCTCGAGCTGCACTGAGGTTTGTAGTCCAGGTCAGTCAAGCCGTTCATGCTCAAAGAGCTGCCTCACTAAGGTATACCCTAAGGGAGCCCAAGACAAGGCCATCAAGGCCTATGTAATTCTGGACGACCAGAGCAACCGCTCACTAGTGAGACCAGAGTTCTGCGAGTTGTTCAGCGTAAAGGGTAATCCATTCCCATACTACCTCAGAACTTGCTCCGGCATCGCAGAAACATATGGCAGGAAGTCAGAAGGCTTCCAGCTCGAGTCGCTGGATGGCAAAGTCATCATCAGTCTCTCTCCACTCTTATAGTGCAATGAGATCTTGAATAACCCATCCGAGGTTCTGACGCCAAGTGCAGTGCTACACCAGCCCCATCTCCACCACATTGCCAAGCACATCCCAGAACTGGATCCGGAAGCAGAAATACTCCTGCTACTTGGAAGAGACATTCTTAGGGTGCACAAAGTCAGGCATCAGATCAATGGACCAAACAACGACCCCTTTGCCCAACATCTGGATCTGGGCTGGGTGGTGATAGAAGAGGTGTGCCCTGGCAACGTACACAAACCGACAGTTAACACGCTCAAGACTAATATGCTAGAGAGAGGCCGCCATTCAATTTCTCAGCCCTCCACACGTGTTGCTTGTATCAAGGAAGCACAGCGAAGGCACAAGCATAGTAAAGTAACTGAGAAGACACTGGGACAGTCAGTCTTCGCTCAAATTAAGCACGATAATAAACTTGCTCCATCAATGGAAGATGCCATCTTCTTAACAATAATGGACACAAAGGTCTTTAGGGACGAAGCGAACAACTGGGTCGCCCCATTACCATTCAGAGTACCGTGCCAGCGCTTACCAAACAACAAAGAGCATGCAGTCAACTGGTTCACATCTTTACAACGAACCCTGGAAAGGAAACCTGAGACCAGTTACAGAGGTTGTTCTACTTCTACCTAAAGACCGATTTAGAGACTAAAGTTCTATACCATGTTTATAGTGACCTCACAAAGGTCAGGCAGGGAGTGTGTTGCCTTTAAGGCATTTATTTGACTTTGTTGGGTCTACGCTTTAAATGATTTGTTTGTAACCATTTTCTAGTTAAAGTTAAAGGTTGATAATTATGTTACAGTTTAACAAAGGTAAATTTATTGTCTATGGTATATCGCGGCACGTGATGATGTCACCTACGGTTTCGCCGCGTCTTATGTGTAACCTCCGGTTCGGGAAGGTGTAAAGGGTGGGTGCCATGCGTGCAGCATGATCATGAAGAGCTCCATTTCTATGCACAAAGAAACATTATAGAAGCAACGCCGTAAGTTCCTATGAAGGTATTTGAAGTAAAAATATTAACGCGGTTTCTGTTAAGGAAGCGACGGTTTGGGTGGCGCACGTGTCGGCTTTTCAATTTCAAAGGCGGGGTGGGCTCGGGCCTGGCGGCAGTTTGACAGAACCCTCCTCGCCCACTACTTGGGGCGGCTGGAGACACTCGCTAAAGGAAGAGAGCGTGGGTGGTCTCCAGAATGAAACAGACGTTGTATATGTTTGTATTTTTTTTATCAACAGTTTTCACCATACGGTGTTAATGTGGAAGAGTGCACAGTAAATGGTTAACCTTACTACGACTCTGTCTTCATTGGCTCCAGTTTAACTTGGTGTTTAGTCAGAATTTCAACACACTGCATGAGAACACTACAGACGCAGAGAATGGAGATATGTAGATGCTGTGTTGGCAGAAAGGACGCGTTTATTTAGGCTTTTAATTACTAGTTTAATAAATTCTAACGCAGTGGACTGAAGTGCCTTTTTCTGTGCTATACTCTTCTACAAGTCTAGTGATGGCATCAGGAGAGCCTTTGATCTTATTACGATGGTTTTTAATAAGCTGTAGGCACAGATCTCTAGAGATTAGCTGGAGAGAAATCTTATATATGTATCTGTGTGTGTGTGTGTGTGTGTGTGTGTGTGTGTGTGTATATCCACCATCTACTGTAGACACAAAGCTCCTTCTGTAATAATGAAACACTTCATTTACAAGCCACTTAAGGACATAGAAGGGATGATGAACAAGTCTCTTTAAAATCTCCCTCACCAATAACTGGAAGTAATAATGTCTCACTGACTCTTTGCCAACGAATTCTTCACCAATGCCCTGAGGTGAAGTGAGATGGTTTGGGACTGATATAATGCTTAAGTGCTCTCGAATTCAACTTTGTTCCTACATTATCTGATACCAGGGAGAAGCAGTATCATCATTTGTTTCACTGATAAGGAGCATCCGGAAAACCTTTGACAAAGATAAACTTCCAATCACCTTGAGACTGGAACTGGAGTAAAGTCAGTAGACTGTTTTGTCATTCACATCATATTCAGACTATAATGCAGGAAATAATTTCATCATAAATTATCTGATGATGCATTCCTTTCCACTTTCAGAAAAAATCACTTCATCCTGTGCCTTACACCTAAGATAAAAGACTGCACTTAAATTCCATTTATTCTAATAATTTACGGTACTTCTCAGCCCATCAGTACAAGGTGTAAGATGATGAGAAAGAGTCTTAGATTTGACCTGAAACATTAATTTTCTCTTTCTCTTTACAGATTTTGCCTGCATGTCTACAGCACTTCTTGTTTTTATCAAAGGTTTGCAGCATTATTTTTGCTTTTGGAAGATATTGAGAAGTTTGCACAAAACTTGCTGGAGAAACTCAACAGGTCAGGCATCATCTGTAGAGGGAAACGGACAGTCTGCATTTCAGGTCAGGATCTGATGAAGGGTCTTAGTGCTGCCTAATCGGCTGAGCTCCTCTAGCAGAGTTGTATTTTCCTCTCAATCTAACGATTGCATTCTCTTGTGTCCCCACTGAGCAAGTGCGATTTCAATTTCAACACTTAAGAGAAGTTTAGATAGGTACATGGATCGAAGTGGTATGGAAGGCTATGCAGGTCAACAGGACTAGGCGGTTTGAGTGGTTCAGCATGGGCTAGATGGGCTGAAGGGCCTGTTTCTGTGCTGTAGTTTTCTAGAAATCTGTGACTCTAAGTTGTCACCTTCCAAAGCACAGGCATCTTATCTATCACTGTGAATTTAAATCTCTTGAATCAGGTATTGTTCAGGCAATGCTCCTTTCTGGGTAGTGCAATATGGCTATTAAAACAAAAGCTTCATGCCATCTTAGAAGGTTCTTCCTCCAGGCTGTGAATCTGATTAACCATTAGCTCCCAATCCCTCCTCCATCTATTGCCGCCGTCACCCTACCGTCCTGTAAACAACTTAAACCACTTTTTAATAATTCTATTTATGAAATCAGAGTCAGAATTAGAATCAATAAATGTACAATGCAGAGTAGGCCTTTGGTGCCCTTTGATCTGCACTGCCCAGCAATCTCCGATTTAACCGCAGTCATGGGAGAATTTACAATGACCAATTAATCTACCAACCGGTACTTCTTTGGACTGTGGAAGGAAACCGGGGCACCAGGAGGAGATGCACGCAGTCATGAGAAGAATGTACAAGCTCCTTGCAGACAGCAGAGGGAAATGAACACAGGATGTTGGGTATGGTGAGGGTGGAGCGCAGCGGGAGGGTGGGGGACAGGTGGCAGAGATGGAGTGCCAGGGGTGGGACAGGGTGTGGGTGCAGCCACATCCAGGCAAGGCCCTTTGATTCTGAACAAATGGTTTATTGATCACTACTGAATGTCTCTTTGGTGCTTCCTGCTCCCTTCCCTCCCCCTACCTCCTTCCCATTCTCAGTCCATAATAGAGACTCATATCAGAATCAGATCTATCATCACTCACATATGTCATGAAATTTGTTTGTGGTGCAAAAAGAGAGCAAAAATAGTGATGTAGTAATGAGGCAGTGTCCATGAATTGGTTCAGTGTCTGTTCAGAAATCTGATGTTGGAGGGGGAGAAGTTGTTCTAAAAACATTCAGTGTGTGCTTTCATTTCCTGTACTTCCGCTCTGATGGTAGTAGTAAGAAGAGAGCAGATCCTGGGTAATGGGGGTCCTTACTGATGGATGCTGCCTTTTTGGAACCATCACCTTTTGGAGTTCTCCTGGATGCTGTGGAGGCCAGTGCCTGTGATGGAACTGGCAGAGTTTGCAACCCATTGCATCTTTTTCTGATCCTGTGCAGTGGCCCCTTCATACCAGATATTGATGCAACCAGTTAGAATGCTCTGTAAGGTTGCTGGGGCCTTTGGTGACATACCAAATCTCCAAATCTGTATATCCTTTTACTTCTTATGCCGCTAGTGTTTAGGGCAGCAATGAAGGTCCTTCATCTCTATTGGTGTTCACGACTTCCTTCCTCAAGTCAACAGCTTCTTCTCCGTTTACTGTCAGTTACGCAAGCCTCGCGAGGAGAACCAGGAATATTGTCACACACAGATGTAAAAGGATTCTTCATTGCCGTTTCCGTAACAGGTCAGGGTTGTTAGCCCTGGGCTAAGTCCCTGAACCTGGAGGATTGGTGGACCACTCTTAGTCTAGTCTCTACCCTTTGACCTGTTCGGCATGGATGACCCCAATGAGAGCCAAAGCTTAAACTCCTGACTCCAATCAGCATAGCTCTCGAGTCAAGGTTGTGATCCTCTTGGAGGAAACCTGTAAGTACATGCATTTATTCCATATCTGTACTCTAACCTTCTAACTTTATTTCTTTTATATAATTCTTTATTCTTTATAATTGCTGAAAGCTGTTTTCTGTTGCATGTCACGCCCTGACCAACACACCATGGCAAATTCTTAATACATATAAATGCATATGGTGAATAAAGTTGATCCTTGAGTATATTTAATATTAAATTCTTACATTTTCACAACAATTCCACTGCAAAATGTATCCATATTTTTCGACTTTGAGGCTTTTAGGAATGCTTGAAGCATGGATTTTTCTGTGAAGGAGTTAAATAAAGAACATTTGCCTAATCCAAATTCTGTGCAACCAGTAACTGTTCTTAATTACAACACTATTTTGAAATCAGAAGATTATTCAAAAGACAGAACAATCTGACTTTACACAGCAGACTGCCAGCTCCTATTTGTCTAATGAATATTGCGATGTTTCTGGAAGGACTGATTTTCTAAGACAGAAATTGAGCCAAAAATGAATTTAATGAATAATAGTGCGTTTTTGGGATTGACTAATGTAAATTGGGTTATTGTTAAAACATTCCACGTATCAACTTTATTGCTTACTTACAGGCATAGAAAATAGTTTGAGGATTTGAGGTGAGGAATAAAATCGGAAAGTATAAGTGCTAGAGATACAAGACTATAAGATATAAGAGCAGAATTAGGCCATTCAGCTCATCGGGTCTGCTCTGCCATTCAATCATCGTTGATTTATTATTCCTTGCAATCCCACTCTTCTGCCTTTTCCCTGTAACCTTTGATGTCCATACTAATCAAGAAACTAGATCTCTGCTTTAGATATGCCCAATGACATGGCCTCCACAGACCATCTGTTGCAATGAATTCCACAGATTTATCATACTCTGGCTAAAGAAATTGCTCCTTATCTCTATTCTGAAGTGATATCCTTCATTTCTGAGGCTGTGCCTTCTGGTTCTACACTGCCCCTCTACAGGAAACATCATCTCCACATCCACTCCCGCTAGGCCTTCCAATTTTTGATAGGTTTCAGTGAGACTCCCCTCCCCTCCAATTCCTCTTCTATTGCTTTTTATTGGCGGTGGGCAGACCAACGAAGAAGATGCATTACTGCCAACTACTGAAGTGATGCAGGAGAGTGGTCCTAACACCTACCACAAACCCAAGAAGATTTATAAGGATAATAATTGTAACGAAATACATAACGACATAAACATACAATACTTTTGACTTAAATTATATTAAACAATCCACCGTTTCAAGGATTTAAATACTTGCTTGTGCTTCTCTCATGTTTCTTACTCATTGCCCATCAAACTATCCAAAGGAACAATATTGCTTCTCAGGTTCTCCTTTCTGTACCACTCATATGCCCCACATTCCAATAACACATGTGAGACTGTCTTTAGAAGTTGACACTGTCTACGTTCACCTGAAGTATGTTTACCCAGTCTAAACAATATGGCATTTAAACCAGCATGGCCACGTCTAAGCTGAATGCTCCTCATTCTTCTAAACCACAGCAAATACAGGCCTAGAGACATCAAGCCCTCCTCATACATTAACCCTCTCATTCCCAGGATCATTCTCATAAACCTCCTCTGGACCTTCCCCACTGCCAACACATCTTTCTTAGATATGTGGCCCAAGACTACTCATAATACTCCAAATATGGTCCGAATAATGACTTATAAAGCCTCAGAATTACAACCTTGATTTTATAGCCCTCTCGAAATGAGTGCTAACATTGTATTTGCATTCATTAATACAAACTTTACCTTGTTACTGCTGCTTTAAGAGCACGGTGGGCTGAAGGACTTGTCTCTATGCTGTCAAACTCTGATGAGGCATTCTCTGCATTAGATAAGTCAAATATAAATTGAGTGATAGCTTTGCAGGTCACATGTGTTCAATTCTTTAGGGAGTTGGAGCTCTCAGTTGCCTGTCACTATAGTTTTCTAAACCCAACTCCCACTATGACCTCTCTGCCTCTCCCTACAGTGTTGTAACAAAACCCAACATTAATTTGAGAAGCCTTATCTTATTAGTGCTCAACGCTGCATTCAACTATTTCAGATAACCAGCTTTTCCACTTCTGATGAAAGGTAATCGACTTGAAATGTTAACTATGTTTTGTGCTCTCCACAAATCACTGCCTGACCTTTTGAACAATTCCAGTACATTATTTATTTCAGATTTCTTATAGATTATGTTATATCCTTGACATTATTGTCTGAAATTAAGGTTCTTATTGTGGAACCTCATTGGAGACAGTAAATTGATCTACAAATTTCCCAAGCACTTAGTCATAAACAAAGAACTTGCATCTTTCATGCACTTCGTAAATGAATGATGCATCGTACTGTAGATATAATGGAAGGTATGCAGCAGCCAATTCCTTCAATGTAGAGTCCCAATGTTATAATAACCAGATAGTCTTCAAGGATTGGTTGAAGGATAATTGGCAAAAACATGAGGGAAAAGTCTTCAAAATAGTGTTGTGGAATTGTTTCTGTTCACCTGAGAGAGATAATGATTTACATCTGAAAGACCTTGAACTAGTAACATGCTCTGGAATTTTCTTGAGGTCGGGCATGAATCCAAAGCCTCCTAACTCATTATAATGCTGTTTCCCCAAATTGATCTACAAATACTAAATCATTCGCTTACACTATTATAGAAACATAGAAAATAGGTGCAGGAGTAGGCCATTCGGCCCTTCGAGCCTGCACCGCCATTTATTATGATCATGGCTGATCATCCAACTCAGAACCCCGCCCCAGCCTTCCCCCCATACCCCCTGACCCCCGTAGCCACAAGGGCCATATCTAACTCCCTCTTAAATATAGCCAATGAACTGGCCTCAACTGTTTCCTGTGGCAGAGAATTCCACAGATTCACCACTCTCTGTGTGAAGAAGTTTTTCCTAATCTCGGTCCTAAAAGGCTTCCTTCTATCCTCAAACTGTGGCCCCTCGTTCTGGACTTCCCCAACATCGGGAACAATCTTCCTGAATCTAGCCTGTCCAATCCCTTTAGGATCTTATACGTTTCAATCAGATCCCCCCTCAATTTTCTAATTTCCAACGAGTACAAGCCCAGTTCATCCAGTCTTTCTTCATATGAAAGTCCTGCCATCCCAGGAATCAATCTGGTGAACCTTCTTTGTACTCCCTCTATGGCAAGGATGTCTTTCCTCAGATTAGGGGACCAAAACTGCACACAGTACTCCAGGTGTGGTCTCACCAAGGCCTTGTACAACTGCAGTAGTACCTCCCTGCTCCTGTACTCAAATCCTCTCGCTATAAATGCCAGCATACCATTCCCCTTTTTCACCGCCTGCTGTACCTGCATGCCCACTTTCAATGACTGGTGTATAACGACACCCAGGTCTCGTTGCACCTCCCCTTTTCCTAATCGGCCACCATTCAGATAATAATCTGTTTTCCTACTTTTGCCACCAAAGTGGATAACTTCACATTTATCCACATTAAATTGCATCTGCCATGAATTTGCCCACTCACCCAACCTATCCAAGTCACCCTGCATCCTCTTAGCATCCTCCTCACAGCTAACACTGCCACCCAGCTTCGTGTCATCCGCAAACTTGGAGATGCTGCATTTAATTCCCTCATCCAAGTCATTAATATATATTGTAAACAACTGGGGTCCCAGCACTGAGCCTTGCAGTACCCCACTAGTCACCGCCTGCCATTCTGAAAAGGTCCCGTTTATTCCCACTCTTTGCTTCCTGTCTGCTAACCAATTCTCCACCCACACCAATACCTTACCCCCAATACCATGTGCTTTAAGTTTGCACACTAATCTCCTGTGTGGGACCTTGTCAAAAGCCTTTTGAAAATCCAAATATACCACATCCACTGGTTCTCCCCTATCCACTCTACTAGTTACATCCTCAAAAAATTCTATGAGATTCGTCAGGCATGATTTTCCTTTCACAAATCCATGCTGACTTTGTCCGATCATTTCACCGCTTTCCAAATGTGCTGTTATCACATCCTTGATAACTGACTCCAGCAGTTTCCCCACCACCGACGTTAGGCTAACCGGACTATAATTCCCCGGTTTCTCTCTCCCTCCTTGTGGAGTTACATTAGCCAATTATACTTTGTAATAACACTATCTTGATTGATGACAAACAAAGGACAAGTAAAGGACTAAACAAAGGAGCTTGTCAAAATGTTGGGATGAACAACATTTTACTTTGATGGATTCTTTGGGGGGCTCTGCTATTGCTGGCATGGTGGCTTGTGGGGAGAGTGTGACATTTTTGTTGAGACAGATAGGGGGAGGTGAAGGATTGATGCTCTGCCGCTGCTTGTGTGTGGAAGGGAGGTGGGGTGGGCTTTGCTGTTCTAACGTTTTTCTGTCATTCATTCTTTGGGCATTCTCTTCTGTTTTGTGGATGTCTATGAAGAGTAAGAATTTCAGGTTGTATACTGTACACATTCTCTGATATTAAATTGAATCATTAAACCACTGAATTGTGAACCATCTATCTGTCATGTCCAGTATATTTACATTACCATTACTAATACAGAACTCAGCTTATCACACTAAACAAAGAGTGACAGTTTCCATTTAACAGGCCCTATTTTACCTACTTTAAATCCCATCACAGTCCCAGTTTAATTCCCAACTTCAGTTCTTCACAGTTGTTCAAGTCTGAAAGAAAGTTGTAACAACTGATATCACAAAATTCACATCTCCTTTGGAGCGAAGGAAATTACTGATATGTTTCTGAAAGAGAGGGAATGACAATCAAGCAGTTCAACAAATAACTGGCAGAATTAAAGTCTGTTGTTTTTAATTGAATATAAAAGCAATTCTCCATGTTAACAATTTCTGCATTAACAGTTTGTAGATGTAGGAATCTTAATTGCATCGATTCTTCTGAATAGAGGCCAATTAGTTGTTCTGGATGTTCTTGTTATAATTTGATTAATTTTCTTTATGAGTAGAGTGGCAAGCAGGTGAAGAAAAAGCATAACATAACAAAATGTTTGTCAAGATCAATTACTTCAGCTGGAGGGGCCTGGTTAAGACTAATTTATTTGATAGACACTAGAGCTGCTGGGATCTTGCCAAGATTTGTTGCGTTTGACATTGTTTGTGATGCTGACTGTGTTCATGAAACTTATTGATTGTAAATGTTAGATGCCGAGTAACATCGATGCAAATTGTTTGTGCCTTTTGCGTTTTAAAGACCCAGCATGGAAAGTTGGACAGATGGACTCCATACAGTCTGTGATATTCTACGATGAAATCCATTTCTCGAGATTACTCAAGACATTCACTTTAAGCCATTTGTGATATTCTGAAAAGCTGAGCATGCACTATAAGTACAAAAGTTTGCAGAGTTTGCATGAATCTGGAACAATAAACAATCTGCTGGTGGAACTTAGTAAGTCGGGCAGCCTCTGTGGGAGGAAAGAAATTGCCAAGGTTTTGGATCGAGACCTTGTGTCAAAGTCAGTAGTGACTGGAAACTCCTGTGCATCAGCCACTGAAGCAGCGTAACTAACAGAAACAGTTTAGGAACCAAGTATCCTGGCTTGAGTGACTTATTCTCTGACACCCCAAAATTCTGTCAGCCATAAATGACATGGTGGAATTCTCTCTACTTGACTGGATGAGTGCATCTCTATCATCACTCCTGAAGCTCACCACTTTCCAGGACAAAGCGGCCCATTTACTTGATACCCTATTCACCACTGTAAATAGTCATTTCCTTCACAACAAGTGCAACATGGTTGCAATGTGTTTTACCCACAAGTGCATTTCAGTACCTAGCCAGGCTGCTCCACCACTGAGGATGACAGTAAGCTCTTCAGGCACCTGGGTACACCTGCACACCATCACACACTATCATTATTCAGTATTTGATGTGACAACAGGACGATCTGGTTCAAATGGAGTCCATGGGCAAATTACACTAATAGTTGGACTATTACCTCATGCAAAGGGAGATCCTGTCCTTATGATCTTTTAGTTATGGTTAATGAACATACCAACTGTATGTGTTGTGTTCTAGGTGCAGCCATCTTCAGTTGTTTCATCAGTGAGGTAGGATCATGACGAGTCAGAACTGAGGACGCTCATTATGGATTGCACAACATTTAATTTACTTTCAATTACTCTGCAGAGCTTAATCAATATACAAGGTAGGGTTCTTTAGATTTCAGGATTATTGGCATTGTTTCTGGTCAAGTGAGGGCAGGAAAAGGGGCTCTACATGGGGAGGGGAGCTCCACCAGAACCAGATTGGTTCCAACACCTTTGCAGGAGGGCTTGTTGGTGTGGTAGAGGAGGGTTTCAATTTGGCTGGGCAATGGAATGCAGAGTAGAAGTTCAGAAAAGGGCAGGGGGACAGTCAAAGACCAAAAGAAAACTAAGTTAGTCCACCAGGCAAAATATTACATGATGAGGACATGGAAAGTTTACAAGGCTGCACTACTTCAATTGTAGCTGAAGGGGTCTGACAAGTAAGATGGAGAAACTGAGGACATTGATTAGCAGCTAGGAATATGATATTGTTGCTATCACAGATATTTGGTTGAAAAAAAATGGGTAGGAACAGCAACTCAGTACTCTGGGTAGCAAATTTTCAGGTGGAATGAGGGGTGCGATGAGGGTAAAATATAGAGGAGGATATGGTCTATTAATAAGGAGGAAAGATATAGAAAATAATTCAAATGTGCTCATATGGATGTCAAGAATAGAAACAACAGGAGGATGATCACTCACTGGGATGTACTACAGGACCCTAACCAAATCAGTGGGGGACAGAGGAGCAGAAATTTAGTCATGTATTTCCATACTCCATGATAACTTGCAAATGCATTACCTGTCCTTCATCATTCCTTGATTTAAGTCAGGGAACATTGCGATGGTACCTTCACAAAGGACCACCTTGTTCACAAACAAGAAGGATTGTGGTAGCTCATACATCCTTCTCAAAGACAGTGAGGAATGGGCAGTAAAGGCCAGCTTGCCAGTGCAGTCTTGGTCTCCCAAAATTAATAGAGCTATTAAAAAATCAGTAAGGTGCGACAGAAAATTGGTTTCAAAGGTCAGAAGGTCACTAACTTGCCCACGTGTGTAACTAAGTGGTAGAATTCAAAGATTCAAAGTACATTTAAAGAATGCACTATACAGAATGCAACTCTGAGATTTATTCTCCCACAGACAGCCGCACGATAAAGAGACACCATAGAACCTGTTCAAGAAAACATCGGACAGCCAACATGCGTACAAAGAACAAGCAACACACACAAAATGCTGGACGTACTCAGCAGGCCAGGCAGCATCTGTGGAAAAGAGTATAGTCGACATTTTGGGCTGAGACCCTTCAGCAGGTCTTGTTTGTAAGAATAAACAAATTGTTCTAATGGGAAAAAGCGAGCAAACAACACATGGAATATCAAACATCAAACTAGGAATCAAGTAGTATTCTCTTTCTTCAATTTGGTTCAATTCACTGCAGGCTGCAGAGCTATTCTTTGCTGAAGTGCCCTGGTATGCATTGATCCACCAATTAAACTGCTCAAAAACAGGGAACAAAAAGAGTAACACACACAAAATGCTGGTGGAACGCAGCAGGTCAGGCAGCATCTATAGGAAGAAGTCTTCTTCCTATAGTACTTCTTCCTATAGATGCTGCCTGACCTGCTGCGTTCCACCAGCATTTTGTGTGTGTTGCTTGAATTTCCAGCCGCTGCAGACTCCCTCGTGTTTGCGAACAAAAAGAGTAGTCAGAATTCAGAAATACATGTAACATAGCCTCATAGTCCTCCAAAACGAGTCCACAGCCTCACTGGCCAATCCTTGCAATGTGCATCCAGCAGCAGCTAGCAAGAGGGAAAGGAAGACTGCTCAAATCAAGGCAGACGGCACTGAACACCTGCCCATCCTTTGCTTGCCGCCTCAATTGGAGGGAAACAATAGGGTTGATCCTGGGCTTACACCTGCCTCCACGCCGCACACTCCGCTCCGAACCACCGACATCCCTCAGAGACAGCGAAGAGCCAGATCACTCAATTGGCCCAAAACACTCACAATCAAAATGTAAGTCACAGGTTCCAATTGCATGCAGCTTAGTAGCAGAATCATATTTGAATGAAATAAAAGAAGTCCAAGAAGTAGTCTTGTGAATTGCTTGCAGGACATCGTTATTGGTCGTGTTGTCCCCTGGCGCCATCTTGAAGGTGCTGGAGAGAGTTGATGGGAATATTGGGAGCAGAGTGAAGGATACTATGAATAGCTGCTTGATAGTTGTTACAAGCTCAGTGGTCTTTCCCCATGTTGTATTTCTTTGTGACTCTGTGGCTCAATGACAAAATTGTGTCTCACAGGTTGGACATCCATATATTACAAAGAGTGAGAAATAGTAATTGACTGGAAAACAGCACACAGAAATATTGAGGTAATGTTCAGATAAGCAGGTTTACATCCTGTGACAGTGATGGACCGTCAGTTATTTATAACCTTTTAAAGATAGAGGTTAGCTTCATTTGCCACATAGGTATTGAAACTGAAACATTCGGTGAAATGCATTTTTTGCATCCATGACTAACACAGTCTGAGGGTATGCTCGGGGCACCCTGCCAGTGTCAGCATGCTCCCAGCATCAACACAATGTAATGCCCTGTTTAAGATTTCTACTGCTCTTCTGTGAGTATTTCAATTTAGTAGTTTTCTGTCAAAACAGTGTGTACTGGTGGTAGAATATTTTGATTTCAGCTAAAGATAAAGAGCCACGTTATTCAATTTAGGAATGTTGTGTCAGCCAATCAGGATGGTGGGATCAGGAGAAAGTTCTAGAGAAAGCTGGGCAGAGAGCAATTTGTGACCGACAGTGGTGTTTTGGTGGGAGATGCAGAGAGGAGAAGATTGGGAAAGATGCCCAAGGGTTCGATCCAAGGAGAAGACGCGATTGCAAGGAGTGCTTCACAAGATGGAGGAGTCCAAGGTGGAAAGCTCTGTTGGTGATCAGCACCGAGCATAATGGTTACACCCAGCTTTTGGAAGAGATGAGCTCCAACAGTCATGCGCACAGTTAGACTGGTTTAACTGTAATGGGCCTTTTTATTTTTCTTTCTTTTCTTTTGTTTGATAACTGTTTGATAAAGCTGATATTGGCAAAATATACTTACTTTATAATTTTATGCTGGTGTATGATTTGTCATCTCTTGGCCACCGGTAATTCTGTATGAGCCATATTTACACAGCATTCACTCAAATCGAGGTTCCGTTAATCCAAACCTTCCTGTTTCGTTGAACTCCAGATCAGATTGACCCTAGACATATACTGTTATAAAGATGGTCTTCTCACTGCTGAGTCACAAGACTGTTAGCAGAGTTAGCTACTGAGCCAAGTGCGCATTTGAGTCCAGTGAGAGTGTTACATTTGTGGAGTACCCATTTGGGCTTTGCTGAATGCTGTGTGAATGCTCTCAAAGGATTGATTAAACGGTTTGTGTGTTAAAGCCTGTGTTTAAACTAGTGCCAGGTAAAGTGATTAAGTTACTTCATTATGGATATCACAGGGTTTAAGGATTGGTGTGATTCGAAGAGATTATCCACAAATAATGCTTGTGTTCTGAGCGGGGTGGAAATCTGAATCCCTGATGAACTGCTAATTAGAGTGCTGAGTTCTGTAAAAGTATTGGGGAAAGTTACACTGGTTAAATTGCGATTTCATCAATTGGCTGGTAAGGATGTCGTGTGAGTGCAGATTACAGTGATGTAACTGAAGTTGTTCTGCCTGATAGGATAGGGGCACCTTGAGAGGCAGGGCCATGGAACTTAGAGAAGCGGGGCATGTAATCGAGGATGAAGACTTCAAAGACAAGTTGTTCTTATTTCTGAGAAGTGAGGGAAAGGAATTGCCTGTTGCGAAAGGTCTAATGAATACTTTAGCGGTGAGTCAAAATTCTGAACTGACTTTGGCTAGTACATCATTGGATGATAAATGCCAACATGTATCTGTGGAGAACCAAAGTTATTGTAGTCTGAGAATGTTCTCTGGGGTCAAGCCCACCCTGATGAGGAGGAAGAACATAAGACTTGGGAGGAGCTGACTTCTCAGTTACTGGATGAGTGGCAGTGCTCAGATAATGTGAAAAGACATTGATTTGGTAGAGAGTCTAAAAGGTCCAGCTGCTGAGGTGGTGAGGTCTCTAAAGGCAGAATTTGACTCATACTGGAAAAAAATGGTTTAATTACATAACACCTCATAGGCCTGATTTTATTCTCACAAGTCAATGAATATGTTGTAAAAAAAATCACTCCCTACTCTGTACATAGTTCTCTTCTTCCGATTATTCTTTCTTTCCTCTCCTTTCTATAAGGGTACATCTCAGATAAATATTATGTGGAGATTTGTGACAAATATGATTATATGATATATATGTACAGTGTCTGAAATACATCTTATGGAAATGTTTATTTGATGATGAAATTCCATTAAAAATAAATTACAAAAAAAAAGAAAATGTTTTTTGGCACGACAGACAGCCCAGTGGAGCGTATGAAGAAGTTAAGGCTGACATTCCATAAAAAAGGGGAGAAGCTTTCTACCTACATCTTCAGGCTGGATAGGCAACTGCATTGCTTGTGCCGTAAAGGGGCCATTCAACTGTCTGAGATAAATTGAATCAGAGAAGTAGGAGAGGGGGAAAGCACAATGGAGAAGCAGGGGGCTTCTGTCAGCAGTGCAAAGTCCTCAGTAGTAGCCCCTGTTGCTGAAGTGACCCCAGATACCACACAAGCAGGGGTTTCGCAGGACATAGTGGAAAACCTTCAAGCTGAGGTATCTCGGCTGATGTTGGCTAGTGCTGCTACCAAGCGTGACAAGTCCGATTGGAAACCAAACCCACCGGTAGATGGGACTAAGCAGAGAGATGCTGTTGACAGGGATCTCTTAAGGAGGGAAACAACCGGTATTTTCTGTCACAACTGTAACAATGACATAGACAGAAAAAGAGAGGAGGTCCTGAAGAAATATTATTGGGAGCTAGGAAGAAAGTTGAAAAGCTGGACCTCCAGGGTAATAATATCAGGATTGCTGCCTGAGCTGCGTGCTAATGAAGGTAAGAATAGCAGAATTAAGCAGATGAATGTGTGGATAAGTAACTGGTGCAGGGGGCAGGGCTTCAAATTCTTGAATCATTGGGATCTATTTTGGGGAAGGTATGACTTATACAAAACAGATGGATTACACCTGAACGCAAAAGGTACTAATATCCTGGTGGGATTGTTTAATATAGCTGTTAGGGAGGGTTTAAACTAAGTTGGCAAGGGGAAGGAAACAAAGGTGTTAGTGTCGAGGAAGAGGAAAATAGAAATAAGTCAAAAATACTGTGCAGCAAAGATCGCAAGAAGGACAGGCCGGTGAATGCACAGGATAATTTGCTGCAAAATAGAAATATAGCAAAATCGACAACAGATACTGATCTAAATGTACTGTACTTAAATGCACGCAGCATTAGAAATAAAGTGGATGACCTTGCTGCGTAGCTGCAGTTAAAAGGTATGACATTGTGGCCATCATCGAGTCATGGCTAAATAATGGATGTGATTGGGAGCTGAATATCCAAGGATACACAGTGGCCCTGATGGTAAGTAACAATATCAAATCAATAGAAAGAAGAGACATAGGATCAGAAGAGGTAGAATCCTTATAGGTAGAATTAAGAAATGGCAAGGGTAAAAAGACACTAATAGCAGTTATATACAGGCCCCCAAACAACAGCCGGGATGTGGACTACAAGTTGCAGCTGGAAATAGAAAAAGCATGTCAGAAGGGAAATGTCAAGATAATTATAGGGGATTTTAATATGAAAGTGGATTGGGAAAGTCGGGAAGGTAATGGATCTCAGGAGAGGGAGTTTGTAGAATGCCTACAGGATGGCTTTTTGCAGCAGCTTGTCCAGAAGCCCACCAGGGGACCGGCTGTTTTGGATTGGGTGCTGTGTTACAAACCTGAGGCGATTAGGGAGCTGGAGGTAAAGGAAACCCTTGGAAGTAGTGATCATAATATGATTGAGTTCAGTTTCAAATTTGAAAGGGAGAAGCTGGTATCAGGTGTATCGATATTTCAGTGGAACGGGAAATTACAGTGGTATGAGAGAAGAACTGGCCCAAGTCGATTGGAAAAGTAAACTAAATGGAGGGACGGCAGAGGAGAATTGGATGAAATTCCTACAAGAAATAAGGAAAATGCAGGAAAAATATATTCCAAGAAAAAAGAAAATCATGAATGGAAAAATGGCACAAATGTGGCTAATGAGAGAAGTTAAGGCAAAAATAAAAGCAAAAGAAACGGTGTACAAGGAAGCAAAAATTAGTGGGAAAAATGAGGACTGGAAGACTTTTAAAAACTTACAAAAGGAAACTAAGAAAGTCATTCGGAAAGAAAAGATGAATTATGAAGGGAAGTTGGAGATTAACATAAAAAAGGATACTAAGATTTTTTTAAATATATGAAGAGTAAAAGAGTGACAAGGGTAGATACGGGACCGATTGAAAATGATGCTGGAGAAATTATAATGGATTACAAAGAGATGGCGGAGGAACTGAATGAGTATTTTGCATCAGTCTTCACAGTGGAAGACATGAGCAATATACCTGATAGCCAGAAGTATCAGGGAATAGAATTAGGTACAGTCAAGATTACTAGAGAGAAAGTGCTTGGGAAGCTAAGTGGACTAAGAATAGGTAGGTCTCCCGGTCCGGATGAGGTGCACCCAAGGGTTCTGAAGGAGGTGGCTTTGGAGATTGTGGAAGCATTGGAAATGATCTTCCAGGAATCAATAGACTCTGGCATGGTTCCGGAGGACTGGAAGGTCGCAAATGTAGTTCCGTTATTTCGGAAAGGATGGAGGAGGCAAAAAGAAAATTACAGACCTATTAGTCTGACATCGGTAGTTGGAAAGATATTGGAGTCAATCCTCAAGGACGAGGTTATGAAATACCTCGAGGTGCATGACAAGATAGGCCGAAGCCAGCATGGTTTCATGAAGGGAAGATCCTGTCTCACCAACCTATTGGAATTTTTTGAGGTAATCTCGAATAAGATTGACAAGGGAGAGGCTGTGGATGTTGTGTATTTGGATTTTCAAAAGGCCTTTGATAAGGTGCCGCATATGAGGCTGCTTAATAAGATGAGAGCCCATGGAATTATAGGAAAGATATTGAAATGGGTGGAGCATTGGCTGACAGGCAGAAAGCAAAGGGTGGGAATAAAGGGATCCTATTCTGATTGGTTGCCGGTTACTAGTGGTGTTCCACAGGGGTCGGTGTTGGGGCCACTTCTTTTTACGATGTATATCGATGATTTGGATTATGGATTAAATGGTTTTGTGGCTAAGTTTGCGGATGACACCAAGATAGGTGGAGGAGCAGGAAATGTTGAAGAAACGGAAAGGTTGCAGAGAGACTTAGTCAGTTTAGGAGAGTGGGCAAAGAAATGGCAGATGAGATACAACGTTGACAAATGTACGGTTGTACATTTCGGAAGAAGAAATAATCGGGCAGATTATTATTTAGATGAGGAGAAAATTCAAAAATCGGAAGTGCAAAGGGACTTGGGGGTCCTCGTGCAGGATACCCTAAAGGTTAGCCACCAAGTTGGATTGGCGGTAAGGAAAGCGAATGCTATGTTGGCATTCATTTCAAGAGGAATAGTGTATAAGAGTAAGGAGGTGTTGATGAGGCTCTATGGGGCATTAGTGAGACCTCATTTGGAATACTGTGTGCAGTTCTGGGCCCACTATCTCAGAAAGGATGTACTGATGTTGGACAGAGTTCAGAGAAGATTTACGAGGATGATTCCTGGAATACAGGGGCTAACATATGAGGAGTGTTTGTCGGCTCTTGGATTGTATTCATTAGAGTATAGAAGAATGAGAGGGGATCTCATAGAAACGTTTCGAATGCTGAAAGGGTTGGACCGAGTAGATGTGGAAAGGTTGTTTCCCTTGGTGGGTGTCCAGGACAAGAGACCATCGTCTTAGAATTAGAGGGTATCCAGTTAAAACAGAGATGAGGAGAAATTTTTTTAGTCAGAGGGTCGTGGATTTGTGGAATTCGGTGCCACTTACAGCTGTGGAGGCCCGATCATTGTGAGTGTTTAAGGAGGAGATTTACAGGTATCTAATTAGTCAGGGTATCAAGGGATATGGGGAAAAAGCTGGAAATTGGAACTAGATGGGTGAATAGTTTAGCTCATGGGGGAGCTGCGGAGCAGACTCGATGGGCTGAATGGCCTACTTCTGCTCCTTTGTCTTGTGATCTTGTAAACTGTGGTGAGGATGGACATTTCAAGCCAGAGTGTGGAGGACAGGATAACTTTCGGAAAGTAACCCTACGGTTGCTTAAACAGAAAAGGAAGTCTGGAAACTTCGGAGAGACCCAGTGAGGGCAGCTTGGAGAGAACACATCCCAAAAATGTATCAAGGGAAACACTAAAGTGCAATACCATATTCCTGAAGGCTTAGTGGGACCAAGCTCATGTGCAGCCATACAGATTGAGGATATTTATGCCAGAGCCATACTTGACACAGGTTTTCGGGTTAATCTACTCGACAGATCTGTTTACAAATGTTATTTGATGCATTTACTATTGACACCACTCAGTGCCCCAAAAATCTGGGGCCTTAGTACTGATGATTACCCTTACGGTGGTTACTTTTCATTAAAGCTGAAGTTTTCGGAAGCAGGAGATGGAGTAGGAGAGGCTCTTGATGCAATATTATTGGTCTGTCCGGATCTGGTTGAAAAAGATGAAGCTTCCGTTATTGTGGGAACAAGTACTCCCATTGCGAGAAGGCTCATGGGAGCATGCAAGGAGGGAAACAGAAAATTTTTTGAAAACCTTATCCATTTACTTGGTAGCAACACACATAAAAGTTGCTGGTGAACGCAGCAGGCCAGGCAGCATCTCTCGGAAGAGGTACAGTCGACGTTTCGGGTCAAGACCCTTCGTCAAGACTAACTGAAAGAAGAGCTAGTAAGAGATTTGAAAGTGGGAGGGGGAGGAGGAGATCCGAAATGATAGGAGAAGACAGGAGGGGGAGGGATGGAGCCAAGAGCTGGACAGGTGATTGGCAGATATAAGAGGATCATGGGACAGGAGGCCTGGGAAGGAAGAAAAGGGGAAGGGGGAGAAAAAGCTCAGGGGATTGGCAAGGGGTATAGTGAGAGGGTCAGAAGGACAAAAAGGAGAGAGAGAAAAAGAATGTGTGTATATAAATAAATAACGGATGGGGTACGAGGGGGAGGCGGGGAATTAGCGGAAGTTTGAGAAGTCAGTGTCATGCCATCAGGTTAGAGGTTACCCAGACAGTATATAAGGTGTTGTTCCTCCAACCTGAGTGTGGCTTCATCTTTACAGTAGAGGAGGCCGTGGATAGACATATCAGAATGGGAATGGGATGTGGAATTAAAATGTGTGACATATCAGAATGGGAATGGATTTTAATTCACACATTACGACAACTCAAGCACGGTTAAATGCTTTTATTAGTAAGAATATAATTTCCTTTTTAAAAGTATTTACAAATGGTTAATATAAACTATGCCAAGTCATTGAAAGGCACTTGTTAAATTCTTCATTTCTTCACTGAAGTTGCTCACAGTGTGTCCTTTCAGTCTTTAAATTTTGTTCTTCACAGAGGCACCTGGTAAAGCCTCTTCACCACTCTCGTCACCTTGACTCGATGCACATAACGTCGGAGAAGCTCACCAGCTGCTGCTTTTCAAAGTAAACACTCTCCAATGAATTGGGTAGTGGATTTTGAGTGGAGTGGTACTGTTCAGTACCTGTACGATCATATCTCAGAACCTGCGATCCATCCTCGACACAGGTGTATGGGCTGCCATTCTCTATTCCAAAAAATTGATGAAGGTCTGGGAGAACACAGATTATCTTCTGCACCATCATGAACACCAACCAACCTGGAACTCTCATGGTGTTGATTTCCAGCACTCAGGAGTGACATTGCTGAGTCTGACTGCAGAAACTGGAGTTGTTGCTGCTATTTATAGGGGGAAGATGAATTGTGTGACATAGTTACACATCAACAATGGTTGACAACTAGATGAACCAAATGACTAAATATGGGCAGATATAATGTTCATGTCCTAATATGATGAAGCCATCGTTACAACGACCATATTTGAGCACGGTGTTTATCGTCCCCCTATAAATAGCAGCAACAACTCCAGTTTCTGCAGTCAGACTTAGCAATATCACTCCTGAGTGCTGGAAATCAACACCATGAGAGTTCCAGGTTGGTCGGTGTTCATGATGGTGCAGAAGATAATCTGTGTTCTCCCAGACCTTCATCAAATTTTTGGAATAGAGAATGGCAGCCCATACACCTGTGTCGAGGATGGATCGCAGGTTCTGAGATATGATCGTACAGGTACTGAACAGTACAACTCCATTCAAAATCCACTCCCCAATTCATTGGAGAGTGTTTACTTTGAAAAGCAGCAGCTGGTGAGCTTCTCCGACGTTATGTGCATCGAGTCAAGGTGACGAGAGTGGTGAAGAGGCTTTACCAGATGCCTCTGTGAAGAATAAAATTTAAAGACTGAAAGGACACACTGTGAGCAACTTCAGTGAAGAAATGAAGAATTTAACAAGTGCCTTTCAATGACTTGGCATAGTTTATATTAACCATTTGTAAATACTTTTAAAAAGGAAATTATATTCTTACTAATAAAAGCATTTAACTGTGCTTGAGTTGTCGTAATGTGTGAATTAAAATCCAGTCCAATTCTGATATGTCACACATTTTAATTCCAGATCCCATTCCCATTCTGACATGTCTATCCACGGCCTCCTCTACTGTAAAGATGAAGCCACACTCAGGTTGGAGGAACAACACCTTATATTCTGTCTGGGTAACCTCTAACCTGATGGCATGAACATTGACTTCTCAAACTTCCGCTAATTCCCCGCCTCCCCCTCGTACCCCATCCGTTATTTATTTATATACACACATTCTTTTTCTCTCTCTCCTTTTTGTCCCTCTGTCCCTCTCACTATACCCCTTGCCAATCCTCTGGGTTACCCCCCCCCTTTTCTTTCCTCCCTAGGCCTCCTGTCCCATGATCCTCTCATATCCCTTTTGCCGATCACCTGTCCAGCTCTTGGCTCCATCTCCCCCTCCTGTCTTCTCCTATCATTTCCGATCTCCCCCTCCCCCTCCCGCTTTCAAATCTCTTACTAGCTCTTCTTTCAGTTAGTCCTTACAAAGGGTCTCTACCCGAAACGTCAACTGTACCTCTTCCGAGAGATGCTGCCTGGCCTGCTGCGTTCACCAGCAACTTTTATGTGAGTTGCTTGAAATTTCAGCATCTGCAGATTTCCTCGTGTTTGCCATTTATTTGGTGTTCAGAGCTGTTTTTGAGAAGGTGCAAGTTCTTCCTAACCAGGATGATGAGCATAAACGAGGAACCGTGCAGCATACCCAGTACAAACCCATCATGTTACATCCTGGGGAAGGAGATAGAATGATGGAAAACACCAGATTCCCTGGACTTCCTGATGCCAAGACACTCCTGGCGGATGTTCCAGTGGATCACGAAGAAAAGCCATGCTTACTTGCTGGTGAGACCTGAAGTCCAGATGCCTTCGGGTGTACATGTAAGCAGGATGACTGTGATTATCAGGAACACCATGGAGAGAGATCGGTCACCCTCAGATGTGGGATACTGATGGCACATCTTTGTCCAGTGGCCACGATGTCTCGTTTTCCAGTGAAAAAAGATTGGGGCAGGGACCATCTCCTGGATTGGGAAAGTTAACAACAAAACCATTCCATGTTGACTTCTCAGTATCTGAGGAATGATAAAGGAGATTAATGGAGAAGATTTTGAAGTTCAATGTCTTCTTTATTGAAAGTTAGGTATGGGTTGCTCCAAGAGGATTCGCCATACTATCTGAGTGACAGAGGACACCCCTTTCAGAGAAAAGTCTCAACTGTTATCACTAGTGGAGGTGGAAGATGCTCCTTCTATTGAAATTGATGTAAACTGGAGTTATCCCTGAGCCAAGGAGTCCCTATGCATCACCCATAGTGGTGGTGAGGAAAAACATTGGGAAGGTATGAATGTGTGTTGACTATTGGACATTGAACTGGCGTACAGTCCCCGACCAGTATACTGTTCCAGGGATTGAGGTTGGTCTGCATGAGTGGAGCAAAATGCTTCAGTGTGTTGGACCTATCTCAACTTCACTCAGATACCCATGTGTAAAGCTGATAAAGAGTAGACGGCATTTATATGTCCACTTGAATGCTTTCAGTTTGAAGGGATGCCACGATGTATATCAGGAGCACTGGCTACTTTCCAACATGTCATTGGAAAAGACTGTTGTGGACATGAACTTGCTTGAGGTACTGGTATACTTAGATGATCTCAGAGTGTTTTGGTCTACACTGAAGGAGCATTAGACAAGGCTACTGAAGGCACCAGACCACCTGAAAGCTGAAGGGTTAAAACTGTCACTGGATAAGTGCCAGTTCTGTAAAACGTCAGGCAACTACATCGCGCAAGTAGTCTCACAAATTGGCGTAGCTACAGATCCATTCAAGTTAGAGGTGGTGACCACATGGCCAGGGCCCAAGAATACAAGTGCTTTACATTCATTTTTTGGATTCTGTGGATACCACCGGAGATTTGTTAAGGAATATTCCAGAGTATGCCACCCTCTGAATCAGCTTTTGTGTGCTTACCCTCCCTTGATGAAGAAAGGGAGGAAAACGAAAAGAGTAAAAAAGCAATGTTTATCTTAGCCCTTTTGAGCATTTTAGGGAAAGATGGGATGCAAAATGTGAAGAGACCTTTCAGCTGCTGAAAGAGTTGCTGACTAAAGCACCTTTTTTAGACCCTCGCAAGCGCTGTGTTGTCGTATGTATTGCAGGGTTTACGTGGTGTTCTATATCAAGACCAGTTCCAAGGTTGCCAAGACAAGGATTGGTAGTGGGGACAAGCTCCCACTACCTAAAAGTGCTCCTCATGGCATGCGCCTCAAATAGCCTCTGATGACCAAGTCCAACTTCTGGCCTTCTCGTGTGGCTTAGCCTCTAAGCCCGGCGAAGCTGTTTCTACTGACAGGAGAAGGGGCGAAGGCGAGTCCTGGCACCTTAACACCAGTGCTTTGGGTAGATGGAGCTCGTCAGCTTGGGAAGGCAGTCCACCTAAGAGAGGGAAACCTCTGATTTCAAACCACCGCTGCCTTGCGGCCATACCCACTCATGGGAAAGGCTTTGGGAGTAAACCCTAAGGACAAATCTGAAGCTGGAGTCCCTAAGGCAGTCAAACATTGCGCTCAACCTCGTTCTGGCAACTCCTGTGATGACATCGGTGCCAAGCTGTATCGGCCCTTGCCCTTCCCTTGGACAACATCGGTGTCGTGGAGATGGGAGACTTGCTGCATGGGCAACTGCCGGTCTTCCATACAACCTTGCCCAGGCCTGCGTCCTGGAGAGGACACTCCAGCATTGCCTCACCACGCCAGACTGAAGCAAGACTTTCTAGGCGCAGATCCATGGTCTCGTGAGACTAACAGATGCCACCATATCAGGACCAGAGCAAAGGGTTGAGAGATGTGACTTTCATCAGCTGGAGTCTGTTACCCTCTGAACGAAACTACCCTATGCATAAATTGAAGTTTCTGGCATGGAAATGGCTGAGGTAGATAAGTTAAGTGACTTTCTATATTGTACCAAGTTCGAGGTGAAGACTGACAACAATCCATTGACTTATATCCTAGCTTCAGTGAAGTTGGAAGCCACAGATCATCATTGGTTGGTGACATTGTCTGCTTATGATTTCAGTCTGAAATATCAGCTGGAGAGTTAGAAAATTGGTGCAGATTTGTTATCCTGGTATTTGCATGAGGTTCTGGAAATGGATGGAGAGTTTGACGGCGTTCATGCCTCTGGTGTTAATGCAATGTGCTAGTTTTCCCCAGTAGGGATATCAGAGGCAAGGCAATGGCATAGTAGAGCTGAGGATCATGTGGGAGCTTTTGTCTGTGCTGTTCCACAAGCTTATTGCAGCTTGACCGCTCTGGATGCGAAGCAGTTGTCAGTCTTGCATCCTGTGGAATTGGCAGCAGCCTGAGAGACAACACTTATATACATGTCATTTGGTCATCTGTTGCAGAAGGAAGATATGGCCCAAGTTGAAAAGATGAAACATCCTACCATGCCCTTACTGATGAAAGAATGGGACAAATTGCAGTTGAGGAACAAATTTTTATGCAGGGTCACATCTCCTCCAGACAGGACTTGGCATTTCTAGATGGTTTTGCCTGAGAAGCAGGGGTGCAGTGTTAGCCGGAGCGCACCGTAGCACGTCCGGCACATCTTTAAGAAAAAAGCTGAAATAAACAAGCTAATTAATTAGGTGCCACCCAGGGTGATTTGAGTATCTCAGAAACTGCTGATCTCCTGGGATTTTTACTCACAACAGACTCTGGAGCTTACAACGAATGGTGCCAAAAACAAAAAAAAACATCCAGCAAGTGGCTGTTCTGTGAGTGAAAACATCTTGTTAAATCCACTCGCAGGATATTTTTTTATTTTTGGCACCATTCTTTGTAAACTCCAGAGTCTGTTGTGCGTAAAAATCCCAGGAGATCAGCAGTTTCACTCAGGAGTAAGATCACATCCTGTTGCAGGAGGATTATTCATTGCTGTTTCCATACCAATTTTGTTTTGTCAGCCAGGGTTGTTAGCCCCGAGCTGAACTCTTGGACCATTCTTAGTCTAGCCTCTACCCCTTGACCTGTTCAGCATGGGTAACCTTACCAAGAACCAAAGCGTAAAACCCTGACTCCAGCCGACGTAGCTCTCTGGGTCATCGAGACATTCAAGCCTCCAGCTGCAGCAACAAGTTTGTGGTCCTCTTAAGGTTACCAGTGCAATATGAAATAGTATGCATGCCATTCAACGATATACTTCCTAAGTCCCCTTAAAAAAATAACATCACAGCCAACATTTGCCAATTTTTCTATTCACTTATTTTATTAACATCACTTTGTAGCCTCCTGTTTTCAATTTGTCTAGATTAGCAACATTGACAAATGAATATATAGTTCTCTACTCTGTCAAAGTCATTAATAAATATGGCAACTAGTTACAAGCTAGTTATATTCTGTACCAGGCCCTCTAATAGGGATAATCAGAATGCATTCAGAATACAACCAGTTTGTAACTATTTGCCATACTTATTCATGACGTTACACACAGGTATACATGGCCTGAAGGCTTGTTTCAGTAATATATTTAATAACCTCAGAGTTAGCAATCTACTCACACAACTGCAGAAGTTACATTTGCAGCCTTGAGATATTGTCTTAATTCATCAGCATATTCCTTCCCCCACAGAAGCCTCCATATGTCATTAACCTAGTAGTCTAATAGGCAGCCATCGATCCCAGGGGATCATGGGTTTGTGCCTCTGGTGGACAGTCTGCTCCAGGGCGCAAGCCTGGGTGGGAAGATTTGCAGAACCAGCTGTTGCCCATGCAGCAGGTTCCCCCTCTCCACATCACTGATGTAGTCCAAGGGAAGGGCAAGCGCCAATACAGCTTGGCACCAGTGTCATTGCAGAGGTTACCATAGTGAAGTTGTAAACAATATCAAACTCCCTTAGGGAATCCAGCTCTGGATTTCTTCCTTGGGGTTTACTCCGGAAGCTTTTCCTGTGGGTGGATATGGCCGCAAGGCAGAGGAGGTTTATGGTCAGAGTTTTCCTTCTCCTTGGTGGGCTGCCGTCCAAGGCTGATGAGCCCCACCTGCCTGAAGCCACTGGCTTTGAGGCGCCAGTGGTCCACTTTTGCCCCTTCTCTTGCTCGTAGATACACTTATGCAGGACCTAGTAGCTGAGCCCCACGTGAAGACCAAGAGTTGGACTTGGATGTCAGAGGCTGTTATTGGTGCACACTATTTGGAGCACTTTATAGGTAGTGGGAGCTTATCCCCACTACCACCCCCGGCTATGACTACCTTAGGAACCATGTCATTAATAGTATATATCTATTGACAATCTAATTTGGAGAATCAGCAACCAATAGGTACAGCCAGATCTTGGTCAAGTGCGTCACCCAATAACGAATGCTTAGGCTAGTGTGATGCTTCTGTCTTTCATCTCATTTTTATCCCTAATTTTAATAATGGGGAAAACAGAAAATCACACGTAGTGAATTGCACACTGCATCTTTCAATCTGCACTACTTCTAATTAAGACTGTACACCAAGAAACAAGGACCAACAGCCTCCACTCACGGACCATCTTGAGCAAAGCAAGTGGTCCCAAACCCTTCTTAGGACCACTGTCAAATTAGAACTAATAATAAACCACAAAAGGAGATACTAAAGCTGTTGATCAAAAAATTATACTAGGTAATAAAGAAATTCTGTAAAGAGGAAATTACTGCATGTCAAAAGGTGGAAGGAAGTATTAGGAATCAGGCACAGGACTGCCAGCACAGTAGGATACTGCATTGATTGGCGAATTCTAAAATAATGACAAGGCAGCCTACAGAGAAGTCATCACTCTGACACAGTGGTGTCAAGAAAACAACCTCTCCCTCAATGTCGTAAAAACAAAGGAGCTAGTTGTGGACTACAGGAGGAACGGAAGCAGGCTAGCCCCTATGGACATCAATGGATCTGGGGTTGAGGGGGTGAACAGCTTTAAATTCCTCGGCATACGCATCACCAAGGATCTCATGTGGTCTGTACATACTGGCTGTGTGATGAAAAAGACACAACAGCAGCTCTTTCACCTCAGACAATTGATGAAGTTTGGCATGGGCCCCTAAATCCTGAGAACTTTCTACAGGGGCACAATTGAGAGCATCCTGACTGGTTCATCACTGCCTGGTATAGGAACTGTACTTCCCTCAATCGCAGGACTCTGCAGAGAGTGGTGCAGACAGCCCAGTGCATCTGTAGATGTCAACTTACCAGTATTCAGGACATTTACAAAAACAAGTGTGTAAAAAGGGCCCGAAGGATCATTGGGAACCCGAGTCACCCCAACCACAACTGTTCCAGCTGCTACCACCCAGGAAATAAAAGTCAGGACTAACAGGCTCTGTGACAGCTTCTTCCATCAGGCCATCAAACTGATTAATTCACGCTGATACAATTGTATTTGTATGTTATGTTGACTGTCAACAGGTACATTTACTGTCAGAGAAATGTATTTAATATACATCATGAGATTCTGTCCTGTTGTACATACTATTTATTACAAATTACTATAAATTGCACATTGAACATTTAGACAGAGATATAACATAAAGATTTTTACTCCTCATGTACGTGAAGGATGTAAGTAATAAAGTCAATTCAATTCAAGTGAGGAATCAGAAGAGGCCATAATTAGCAGTGAACGGATATTGTGCGGGATTAGAGCAATGAAGTAGACTGCAGAAGTTGAGGAAGGTGAATACACAGAAAGGGCTGAAATCGGGGAAGTTGAGCTACAAATCGATGTAGGTCAATGAGCTCAGGATGGAAGGTAGCGGTTCTCAACAACACTGAGCATATGAAAGTAGGTCCTCCAGCCAGGGGTGCATGGATTAGCCAAGGCTCAAGTTAACAAAGGTATAACAGAGGTTTTGCAGAAGATTAACTGAGGCAACAGTCAATTAAATGATATTAAAGATTAAATTAGGAATGGCACAAATACCTGATCTGAATCTTGACCCAGAGCCAAAAAAAGGTCACGGTGTCTTGGCCAGAAACGTCGACTCTACTCTTTTCCATAGATGCTGCCTGGCCTGCTGAGTTCCTCCAGCATATTGTGTGCATTGTTAACAGTGTCAGGTCCGGTTTTAGTCAGATGTCAGAGAATGATATGGAGTTGGTGACAGGAAAGGGGACTGATGGCAGATAATGAAGAAGGAGACACGGGCTTGCCAGAATTGGAGGAAACTTCTGCAGAATCCCTCTGCCTTTACGCTTTCAATGGGATTAATCAGCGAGGAAAAGGTGAAACGAAGCCAGGGATATTTTGTTTTCTTTTCATCCCTGTGAATCAAACATAAACCATCTGGTAAAATTCTCATAAGCATTGCAGATAGACAGCTGGAATTCGGGACTAAAGAATTTGATAAACACACCAAGGAATTCTTCAATAAATTTTCAAAAATTGTTCCACTTGTTCCAAGTCCATTATTGTTACAACTATAGAATTGAATTTAATAGTGAGTGAGTGTTTCATAATAACACAAATTGCTGAATGTTTTAGCATTGATTTCATGACAAAATATTTGCTTAGAAGTTATATAATATCATATTTTAGTGCTTAAATTAGTGCTTTATACAATGCTCCAGTAGTTTGTAGACTTGGTCAAAGTGCATAAGAGCAGCAGTTTACTCACAGAATCATATACAGTGTTGTTACTGTCAGAGATAGCCTGAACTGCTCCTGTCTGCATTGCTACATTGATCATGGTGTTGGTCACCAGGTCTTAAAGGGACCATTCACAGGGCAAGTAATGTCCTGTTGCATCAAGGTTGCCATAGAAATGATGGAAAACACAGGGCAGGTGGACATGGTGAATGTCGATGTGTTTAGGCTTCCTCGACACAAAGACCTAACCTGAGTGATTGACCGCGTGATTGGACGGCACATGGTTCTAAAATGTCGGCCATCAGAGAAAGAAGGCAAGACAGCTCCTCTACCTCCTTTAGGTGATATGATTCAGCGTATCACCTAAAACTTTGACAACCGACTATAGATGTACCATGGAGATATTCTAACTAGTCTGGTATGGAAACACCAATGCCCAGGACTGGAAACATCATTAGGAACTGGTGGATACAGCCCAGTCCATCACAGGCAAAGCCCTCCTTATCACTGAGTAGATTTACATGGAGTGCTGCCACAAGGCATTAGGTCACACTCGAAAGCTGCATTTTCTGCTGATAGTGGAGGATAGTGTAGTTCAGAATTACTGACATTTCCAGGTATAAATAAAAACTGGGAATATGCCAGCTTCATCAAGGTAAATCTTACACCAACATGACTCGACCAATTTCCCAATGGATGCAATTTCATCCACAGATGATTGTATAATCTAAACCAGATTTAATTATTTTATGCATAATTTTATGCACATAAAAACAGGCTCTAATGTTTGCAACTTCTAGCCTATTATGTTATTTACTGAGCACGATGTCAGTAACTTGCTTTGTTACGAGAAACATCCTACCGAATTAAAAAGTATCACTGCGAATCATTAAGGAAGCAAGTTTGCCTTATTATACCAATTAGCTTCAACAGTTATACAGCCATCTCACCACAATAGACTGACACAGCTGAAATGCAGAGTCAGAATAACTATATCTAATAGCTTTCACGTTTGTCAATTTCCATTTGTGTATCAAGAAGAAGTGTTAGAGAAAGTAAAATTACGGCTCAACACAATTTGCTTTCATTAATTAAGCTGTTATGTTCATATCAAAATTGCGAGCACAGAGTGTTCCTCGTCCTAAATGCCGATGAAGAGGCTGTTGGGAACCTGGTTTAGAGGACAGAAAGAATTAAAAGTGACAGAGTTAATAAAAAGATTTTGATTCAGAATGCTTGCTCCCTTCGTCGTGAAATCATTCAGGGAAATGGTGTTACAGATTAGCTCACCTTTAAGGGCTTTGGTTTAAAATGGGTTGGTAATCAGGAGAAAGATCTGTGAGTTAATGGCATAATCCTGTTTTTAGCTGTATTGGAAGGAAAACACTATAGCTCTACCTGGCAGGGTTCAAACTGCTTCAAACCTTTGACCCTGTCTGCCCCTTTTACAGCTATTGCTCCATCCCAGTGCTGTTGTGTCCAGATTGATAAGTAACACATTAAGACCTTCATGCTTATTTTGAGATAAACAGCCATAACATGGCTAAAAATGAAATTCCATAGCCTAGTACAATATCAACAGTTAACCTGCAGATATTGAAATTGTGTGTGCATTTTGCACATCTGTAACTTCTGAGCACGTGCTGAGTTGTTGCAATTACCAATGCAATTTTTTGAGACATGTAATTAATAAGCAGGATAGTCTTTGACCATGGAAGGAAAACTGAATAGTGGAGGCTTATTCCTGTATCGTTTAAAGGAAACATCACTCCCCGGACCACTGCAGGGAGTCTGGCAGCGGATAATTCTTGTCCCATGTATCACTTTCACTTGGGATGACTTCCTTATTTTCTCTTCATACCCTGAGTGTTCACGCACAGACCCCATCTCCCAGTGGTCTGTCTCCACTTCCTGCCAATTCACCCAGCCCAAAGTGCACAAACCTGCCCTATGCATCCACCTCCAGCAATAACCCTGTTTTCCCTTCACAGGTGCTGTTTGATCTGCTGGGTATTTTCAGCATTCTGATTTGCTTAGATTTCCGTCACTGCTGTGTTCTAAATTCAGTCAGATTTTGTTTTATTTTTGTCCCTCATGTTCCTCACTCAACCATTAATCAGAAAGCATCAGTACTTACTTATTTATTGGGATACAGCACAGAAAAGACCCTTCCAGCCATACAAGCTGTGCCGCACAGCAGCCCAATATAACCCAGGCCTAACTACAGGACAACTTACAACGACCAATTAACCTACCAATCAGTACGTCTTTGGACTGTAGGAGGAAACCAGAGCACCAGGTGGAAAACCACTCGCTCACGTGGAGAACACACAAACTCCTTACAGGCATCAACGGGAATTGAACTCTGGTCACTGGTACTGTAAAGCTAAGCGCTATACTACTGTACCACCCTACAATATGACTCTGTTACCTGCTCAGCCTTGAACTCCTCCCTTGAACTCATTCGTAAGGCCAGTGATGTTGTGGGGATGGAACTGGACTCTCTCACGGTGCTGTCTGAAAAGAGGATGCTGTCTAAGTTGCATGTCTCCCATCCACTACATAATGTACCGGCTGGGCACAGGAGTACATTCAGCCAGAGACTCATTCCACCGAGATGCAGCACAGAGCGTCATAGGAAGTCATTCCTGCCTGTGGCCATCAAACTTTACAACTCCTCCCTTGGAGGGTCAGACACCCCGAGCCAATAGGCTGGTCCTGGACTTATTTCCTGGCATAATTTACATATTACTATTTAACTATTTATGGTTTTATTATTATTTATTATTTATGGCGCTACTGTAACGAAAACCAGTCTTATCCGGGATCGATAAAGAATGACTATGACTATGACTATGACTATGACTATTGCAGCTGTTCCCAGATTCAAGGATAGCTTCTAACCCAATTTTACAAGACTCTCATATGGTCCCCTTGTACGAAAAGATGGACACTTGAACACACAATCTACCTCACTGTAGCCTTGTACCATACCGTTTGTCTGCACTTCACTTTCTGTTTAACACTTTATTCTTTATTCTGTTATTGCTTTCCCCTCAAATTACCTCAATGTACAACATGGTGAAACATTGTTCTGCAAAACAAAGTTTTTTTTTTCCATTGCACCTCATACATGTACATATCTCAAACACTGTAAAACGAATCATCAATTCCTTGTCCACATCACCTTTCCTTGTTGATGTAAATTTAAAACACTTGTTTTTTTTTCATTCTACCAATTCAAATTGAGAGGGGAAGCTCCAGGGATCATAAAAATTTCAAGAACAGTTGTAATATGGTCAACCTATGCATCTTACATATTGGAAAAGGGTCATGAGAAATTACAACAGTAGTGTAGGTAGTTTGACGGCCATGTCAGAGGAGGTACTGCAGTATTAAGATCAGAGAAGTGCTTAGACAGCAAGGCAGAGTTAGTTAGAGCAATGATAGGAGTTAGAATATAGCACTATTCACAGAGAAGAAAGGTCACAGGATAAGCACAGATGTAATTAAGGCAGGGAAACAGGTCCACGAATCCTTCTGTACATACAGGAGTTGTTATCTCGAAGAAGGATGTTGGAGCTGCTATCAGGCAAGACCCATATAAATCAATAATTAATGATCACAATCTACAAGGAAAACAAGATCTTGATGATTTATGGTGCAACTGTAAAATCTGCATGTAACTATAGTAATAAATACTCTAAATTACTGTAAGCGTTTTGTGTTGGTGGAGTATTTTTGAGCCCTCACCCAAAGTGCTTCCCCGTGATCACAGTAGCAGGGCCAGAATAAGCTGGCTCACTCAAGAGCCTCACCACAGCTGTGTGAGTTCCTTCACTGTGCTGTCTTGCTCTGAACTGTATTTAGAAAGGTGTGCCCCACACAAAAGACAGATCTTCAATGTAGGTAAACATTCAAAATCACTCTAACACTGATAAAGAGTCTTTGGCCAGAAATATTAACTCAGTTTCTCTCCTCACAGATGCTGCCTGACCTGCTGAGCATCTACAACAGCTTCTGCTTAATTTATGTCAAGATTTGTGTCCAATACTGTCATCACAACTGCACAGATCCAGAAGGGTGGGTTCTATGAACAAAGGATTTGATAACAAAGGGGGATTATTTTTAACAATCAGATTCCAAGTACTTCGTAAAACAACAAAGCTCAAGTATGTTGGAAAACAGGAAATAGATTCTAGTCAACACACACAAAATGGAGGAGGAAATCAGCAGGCCAGACAGCAGATATGGCTTTATGAAACTAATAAAAAGATTGAAAAAGAAAAAAAGAAAAGAAAAAAAAAACATATTTGGAAAAGAGTACAGTCGCTGTTTCGGACCAAGACTCTATTTCATAGATGCTGCCTGGCCTGCCGCGTTCTCCAGCGTTTTGCGTGTGTTGCTTGGACTTCCAGCATCTGCAGATTTTCTCTTGTTTGTGAATAGTTTCTAGTTTAGACTTCCCATGAGGACAGATAGAATTCTATGTTCTCATTGTTCCCTTTGGAACTTCCTCTAATAATTTACAGTGCTTGAAAATTACAAATACTAAAAGGTACAATAATTAAGAAAGAGAATCTGATTTCCTCCAACATTTCAGATTTGAATAATACATTTTGATATTCGCTGTACCAATCAAAAAAAAATTACCTTAACTGAATTTCCAATTTTAAAGACAGCAATCAGTATGGACACAGTCTTAAAGATGTCAGTAAAAGATATTTATGGAGGCTTCCAAAAGTCTTGCTTGTTCAATCACATTGGCCATGAGGTTCAATTCAACTGAACTTATGATGGTCAATCCCTTTATCTTGCACTAAGTGTGGAGAAAATCCAGGTAATCTTACTTAGTAAACTTAGTAAATCCAGTCAATACTTGCTATAATCCCCAGGCAGGGCTTAGTTACTTCAATACGAACTCCTTTGAGCTAAGGAATATCTCAATTGCTTATCAAGGTCTTAGGAAGCCAAAATGCTTTCCTATAACTTGACAGAATGATAACTTTCTCCACACATTAATGGTATTTTCTCTCTGACAAGTAGAGAGATTTTTGGAGCTTCACTTGGCTATTAAACATAAGGATTTCCAAATCAATCACATAGGTGGCTGTTATTTGTCCAAAAGGTATTATTGTAGATGCTCATAGAATGGTGAGCACTGAGTCATTTCAGGAGCTAGAAAGTTTTCTCAATTTGGTGCCACATCCCACTTCCCCCCACAGTGTCAGCAAGTTGTCGACAGGTTCCAGCATCGGAGTTCCATACAGTGAGGAGGAATGAGGCCTGATGGCCCCCTGGGTACACAAATTGTTGAAACCAGAGTTCGATATCTGAGGTTCGGGGTCCCACCATTGGCAAGTCTAGAACTTGAGGCCTAGTGTTCAGCGGGTCCTGGCGTCAATGCCAAGGATTGACGCCTGAGGGTCGATGGAAAGTCTGGACGTCAAGGCCTATTGGCCGGAGCCCCACGTCTGTGAACCTCTGCAAGTCTGCGGGGAAATTCAAGGCCCAACGTGTGTGAGTCTGAGGGAGTTGCAGGACTGTGTGTGGGTGAGTGCTCTGGAGGATTTGGACTTATTTTGCTGTTTTTGTTTCATTGCTGTTGTTCTGTTTGCTGCGTTCTGTGTGTGACAATGATATTGCTACATTGGAAAAGGGGTACAGAAGCTACAAAGCACACACTCAATAATTCAGGAACAACTTCTTCCCCTCCGCCATCCAATTTCTGAATGTGCATTGAACCCATGAACATTACCTCACTACCTTTTATTTTCTGTTTTATGTACAACTTATTTAATCTAACTATTTAATAAATATATATACTTACTGTAATTCACAGTCTGCCTTTCTCTCTCTATGTTATCATATATTGTATTGTACTACTGCTGTAAAGTTAACAAATTTCACACATCTGCTGGTGATATTAAGCCTGATTCTGATTCTGTCGAGCATTATTGGATGCTAGGTTGGTGACGGAATGTGTGGTGACACTTACAGGCTGCCCCAACACATCCTTGGGTTGTCTCACCCCTGTCTATCTGCAGTGCACTGAAAACACTTTAAACCATTTTTTATAATGCTGTTTACATTGTAATTTGATGGTATTCATTTATTTATGCATATTTTACTCCATATCTGTCCTTTAACCTCTAACTTTATTAGTTTTCATTATTAATAGATTCTCTATTTTTTATAATTGTTGAATTGTGTTGTTTTTTTGTTACATGCCGCACACTGACTAACAAACCACTGCAAATTTCCTCATACAATCTATGGCAAACAAAGTTAAATCCTGGTCCTTGATCCTTATGTGTTTGAAAAAGCGCCGATGAATTTCTAGAAAACTTTCTAGATGAAGTTTAATCCCACGGGAAATTACAGTAATCAACCCCTGTACAGCAAGCTCCCACAAAATCAATCTGATAATAATTAGTTATTCTGTTTAGGAGACATGAGCTGAGGGATGAATATTGGATGGGGCTGATCTTCCTTAACACGAGAGGGTAGCAGATGAGACCTCCCTTTGATGTCAAATCCAAAAGACAGCACTTGCAACTGAGTAGCATCCTTTAACATTTTACAGTCATAGAGTCTACGAGCAATATAGTATGGATGGAGGTCCTTCAGGCTGTCAAGTCCATGCTGACCATGATCACCAGCCACCTGGTCCAATTTCCCTTCATTCATCCCATGTCCCTCCGTGTACCTATTCAAGTGCTTCTTAAATAATACTATTGTCCTGCCTCGACCACTTCCTCCGGCAACTCGTTCCCCATAGTCACTACCTTCTGCATGAAATGTTGCTCCTCAGATCCCCTCTCACCTTAAATCCATAGTTTGGACTCCCTACTCTGGGGAAAAGACTGTTACCATCCACCTTATCTGTGTTTCTCAGGATTTTACACACTTCTGTCAGGTTGCCCCTCATTCTCCTACATCCCAAGGAATAAAGACCCAGCCTGACAAACCTCTCTCTATAACTCAGACCATCTAGTCCCGGCAACATCCTCGTAAAATCTTTTCTACACTCTTCCCAGTTCATCCACTGTCACGTACCAGGACGACCAAAACTGTACACAGTGCTCCCCAAGTGTGGCCTCACTTTCTCACTGTGGCTTCTACAGGTGAGCTAGGCCCAGATTCGGCATCCATGCCACTAGGGTGTACAGAAATAACCGGCACTGGCAAGTTTTCTCTATGAAGAAAGAGTCAATAAGGTTATACATAGTGTTATATTTATTATGGGTGGTTGTCTGTCACTCCCTCCAAAGCAGTTTGTGGACAGATTTTCATATGCTTATCTTTAAAGCTGCAAAGCTGGGAAACAGGTGAATATTTTTGCTAGATCCATAAGGGACATTGTTATCTCATAATGTAGCTAAAAACAATCTGAAACTTGCTGACAAACTAGGAGTGGGACTAAACCATTTAGGCCTGCAAACTTGCTCTGCAACTTAATAAGATCATAACAAATCTGACTGGAACTTCAGCTCACATTCCTGCCCTCCCTTGGTAACCTTTCCCCCCTTATCTATCAGGCGTCGATCCTCCTTTGCCTTAAACACATTCGAAGACTGTTTCATCTCCTTTTGAGGAAAATGGGTACAATCTCAAGTTGAATATTGGTACAGTGGTGCCTAAAGCGAGTGAGCGGAGAGACAGGTGATGTATATGCCCTGCTAAAATGGGTTGCTCATTGAAATAAAGAAGCTAAGAGCTTGTAATTGTTACAAGTAAAATAAAAACTTATTATGCTAAAGAGGAACCTGTACTAATCAGTCATCTTTCCTCTCCCTTTTCAGTCCTGAAGAAGAGTCTCGACCTGAAACGTCGACTGTTTATTCATTTCCATAGATGCTGCCTGGCCTGCTGAGTTCCTCCAGCATTTTTGTACATGTTGGAGAATCTGCAGATTTTCTCATGTTAATCTGCCTCTTCAATTCAGACCACACTATGTGATTTTTGTCAGGTCTTCCAAAGCATTCAACCATGCGTAGAGGAAAATTGGGGAAATCAGGAATCTAGCAAACAGATAAAAATGGCCTCTTGGACACCTTCCATCACCAGCGAGCCAGTCACAAATCCAGAACGCAATGATTTCCACCCACTGATCAGACTTAAAACTACACTACAGTACCAGTACTGGAACCTACTTCACCTCTTTACAAAGATAACCACAGTCACAATGCAGCCCGGCCGACTTTGGAGAAAATGATGGAGCCAAAGAAGGTGCCCTTGATTCAAACAGCTATTAAGTGAGTAATTGAGAATGATCCCTGTATAAAATAACAAAGAGTAGTATTGATTTCTGATGGATTATTAAAATATATATGGAAAATAAACTATGCTGCTTGTGGGAATAGAGTTTTAGCATGAATCATTGAATTGCCAATATAAAATGCTGGACTTCCATTGAATGCCAGGCTACCAAGTGTAACCAGAATATTATATTTGAAACTCAAGAGTTGACTTTATATTACACATGATACCTATTCATTCATGATATTCAGTCTTGAAGTAGTAATTAACAATTCAAATCAAATTCAGTGGCGGTTTACAGGAAAGCATGAAACATTGATTTGCAATGATGTTTCATGCATTTCTGTAAGATATTTCTCTAGAGATGACCTTGAGATCCTCGTAGAAAATGTGCGTGCGGAAAAGAACGAACTTTCCAAGGACTTTTTAATGCTAACGTTCCTACTTGGCAGAACTATATGAGTATGGAGTGCAATTCTGTTGGCTTAATACAAAATGCATGGTGTGATGTGTGCTGGTGGAGTGTTGACCTCAGTGCCAGCTGTCCATGGGTTTCTGGAGGCTTCTTGGTTTAGATTTTCTTGGCCTGGTGCATATTTTCAGTTTGAGATTGAAACCGTCTTCCTTAAAGGGAGACGAGGGCTGAGTCCTGAGCTACACAGAGCCTAAATGAGGAAATGAAACTCTGTCCAGAAAGCAGTGACTAGAAAATGCAGATAAGACAAATAAGATAAAATAAACTGGACAGAAAAGTTAAGTATATTTGCCTTACGTCTCCCTGGTCCACTGTTTTATTCCCACCAAACACCTGCCTTCTTAAGCATTTTCCCTTGCAACCACTGGCAATGACACACCCGTCCTTTCACTCCTTCCTTTCTCACCACCCACAGGTGCAAACAGTCATTCCAGATTTCACCGCACTTCCTCCAGTCCGGTGTACTGAATCCTGTGGTCTTCCTTACATCGGGGAAACCAATAACAGATTGGGTGATGGCTTTGCAGAGCACCCGCTTTCAGTCTGCAGGGATGACCTTGTTCCCTGCCACTGTAGTTCTCCATCCCACTCCCACTCTGACCTGTCCGTCTGCGCTCCCCCATGCAGTCACAGTGAGGTTCAATGCAAGCGTGAGGAACAGCAGCTCATCTTCCACCTGGGAGCATTACAGTCTTCTGGACTCAATACTGAATTCTACAGAACCAGGTAACTTGATTTCTTGGTCTGTATCAGCCAACCACCTGTAGTACTCACACAAACTATAGTTTTCTCTCTGGAAGGGGATGACGTGCTGGGCTTTTCCTCCAGCACTGTAATTCGCAACTCCCACATCCTTTGGATCAATTCTTTTGTCTACGTCCTCACTCTCTAACTGTTCCCCTTTACTCAGTGACCAGAAAGCTGTGTTTACGGTTTATCCTCATGGTCACCCTGGTTTCACCCTTTCAGAAACATCCCCTCCCACCATTCCTGCACTTTTTTTTCAAGTCTCTTTGATATGTTTTTTTATCAACGGTGTATTCACTAACCTTGGACAAACTTGGAGCACTTGGAGAGAAACTTTATCTCTGGAGCAGTGGAGGCTGAGGGGAGATCTGATAGAGGTTTATCGGATTATGAGAATCATAGATAGAGTAGACAGACAGTAATCTTTTTCCCAGGATTGGAATGTCTCATACCAGAAGGCATGTATTTCAAGTGAGGGGGGAAATTTCAGAGATGTTTGGGGTAAGTTTTTTTACGCAGAGAATGGTGGGAGCCTGGAATGAGCTGCCTGGGGTGGCGGTAAAGGCAGATACATCAGAGACTTTGAAGGGAAGTTTAGAAAGGCACATGATTGTGAGGAAAATAGAAGGATATGGACATTATGTGGGCAGAGCGGATTTGTTTAGTTGGCCATTTGATTACTAATTTAATTGACTTGGCACTGCATTGTGGGGCAAGGGGCCTGTTCCTGTGCTGTACAGTTCCATGTTCGATGTCTTATGTTAACCTGCTGAGTTACTTTAACAGTTCTGTGTTCTTGTTTAAAATCATGGACCTTGTGACCATAAGACAGTCTATTCAGCCTGTCGAATCTACTCCACCATTTCATCATGGCTGATCCATTTCCCTTTCAACCCCATTTTCCCCATAACCGTTCACGCCCTGACTAATCAAGAAGCTACCAACCTGCGCCTTAAATGCTGGCCTCCACAGCTGCCCATGGCAACAAATTCCACAGATTCACCACCCTCTTCATCTCTGTTCTAACTGAACGTCTTTCTATTTGAGTCTGTGCCCTCTTGTCATAGACTGCCCCACCAAAGGAAACACCCTCTTCACATCCACTCTATCTAGACCTTTCAACATTCAGTAGGTTTCCATGAGATTCACACCCCCTTTCTTCTAAACTTCAGCGAGTACAAGCACAGAGCCTTCCATTGCTGCTCATATGATAACCCTTTCATTCCCAGAGTCATTCTTGTGAACCTCCTCTGAGCCCTCTCCAATTTCGGTTCATCTTTCCACAAATAAGGGGCACAAAACTGCTCACAATACTCCAAGTGAGGCCTCACCAGCGCCTCATACAGCCTCAGCGTTACGTTGTTGCTTTTATATTCTAGTCCTCTTGAAATGAATACTAGCGTCGCACTCACTTTCCGCACCACTGATTCAACCTGCAAATTAACCTTTAGAGAATCCTGCACGAGGACCCCCAAATTCTTTTGCACCTCGGATTTTTGAATTTTCTCCCCGTTTAGAAAATTGCCTGTGCTTTTATTCCTTCTACCAAAGTGCGTGACTATATACTTGCCAACACTGTATTCCATCTTCCACCTCTTTGCCCATTCTCCTAATCTGTCTAAATCCTCAACAGCCTCTTTGCTTCCTCAACACTACCTGCCCCTCCACCTATCTTTGTATTGTCCACAAACCTGGCCACAAAGCTATCTATGTCATCAACCAAATTATAGACATACAACATAAAAAAAGTGGCCCCAATACAGACCACTTGTGGAACACCACTAATCACTAGCAGCCAATACAAAAAGGATCCCTTTATTCCTTTTCTCTGCCTCCTGCTAATCAGCCAATGCTCTATCCATGATAGTATCTTTCCTGTAATACCCTGGGCTTTTATCTTGTTTAGCAGCCTCATGTGCAGCACCTTGTCAAAGGCGTTCTGAAAATTCAAATACACAACATCTACCCATTCTCCTTTGTCTATTCTGCTTGTTATTTCTTCAAACTAATTCAACAGATTTATCAGGCAAGATTTTCCCTTAAGGAAACCATGCTGACTTTGGCCTATATTGTCACGTGCCTCCAAATACCCTGAGATCTCATCCTTAATAATCGACTCTGTCATTTCCTCAACCACTGAGGCTAGGTCAACTGGCCTGTAATTTCCTTTCTTCTGCCTCCTTCCTTTTTGAAGAGTGGAGTGACATTTGCAATTTTGCAGACCTCCAGTACCATGCCAGATTCTTGAAATATACCTCTTTGACTTCTTCAGCAACTTCTGTTAGAACCCTGGGGTGTAGTCCATCAGGTCCAGGTCTCTTATCTATCTTCAGAGCTTTCAGTTTCCCAGGTACCATCTCTCTAGTAATTGCAACTGCACTCACTTCTGCCCCTTGACACTTTCGTACTTCTGGGTTACTACTAGTGTCTTCCACAGTAAATACTGATGCAAAGTACTTATTCAGTTCCTCCACCATTTCCTTGTCTACTGTTAGATCTCTCCAGCATCATTTTCCAGTAGTCTACTCTCTTTTACTCTTCATATATCTGAAAAATATTTGGTATCATTTTTAATATTATTGGCTAGCTTATCTTCATATTTCATCTTTTCCCACTTATGGTTTTTAGTTGCCGTCTGTTGGATCTTAAAAATTTCCCAATCCTTTAACTTCCCATCAGCATTTGCTCTAGTATATGTCTTCTCTTTTGCTTTTATGTTGGCTTTGACTTCCTTTGTCAGCCACGGTTGCATCATCCTGCCTTGAGAATACTTCCTCTTCTTTGGGATGTATTTATCCTGCACCTTCCAAATTGCCTCCAGAAACTCCAGGCATTGCTGCTCTGCCATCATCCCTGCTAGTGTCCTATTTCAATCAACTTTGGCCTGATCCTCTCTCATGCTTTTGTAATTCCCTTTACTCCACTGTAATACTGATGAATCTGACTTCAGTTTCTGCTTCTTAAATTGCAGGGTGAATTCTATCATATATGATCACTGTTTCCTAAGGATTCCTTTACGTTAAATGCCTTAATCATATTTGGTTCATTGCACAACACCCAATCCAGAATTGCTGATTCCCTAGTGGACTCGACCACAAGCTGTTCCAAAAAGCCATCTCAGAGGCATTCCACAAATTCTCTCTTGGGATCCAGCATGAAATTGGTTTTTCCAATCTACCTGCATATTGAAATCCCCCATGCATAATGTGACATTGCCTTTTTAACATTTTTTTTCTGTCTCCTGCTGTAATTTGTAGAACGCATCCTGGCTACTATTTGGAGGCCTGTAAATAACTCTCATCAGGGTCTTCTTACCCTTGCAGTTTCTTAACCCTACCCAAAAGGATTCGACATCTTCTGACCCTATGACACCTTTTTCTAAAGCTTTGATTTTACTTTTTTACCAGCAGAGTCACTTCTCCTCCTCTGCCTACTTGTTGGTCCTTTTGTTAGATTTATATCCTCAGATATTAAGCTCCCAACTGCTATCGTCTTTCAGCCATGTCTCTGTGATACCCATATCATCATACCTGCCAAACTGCATTACAAGATCACCTACCTTTATTTTGTATAATGTGTGCAGTAAAATATAACACCTTCAGTTGAGCATTTGTCATCCTTTTCAATTCTGTCCCCCTTTTACACTGCAGCCCATCCCACTGACTGCAATTTAGCCCCATTATCTGCCTGTCCTTCCTGACCATCTCACTATACACTACTTCTGCTTGTAAAACAACATCTCTATCCTTAGCCCTATCAGTCCGGCTCCCATTCCCCCATCAAATTAGTTTAAACCGTCCCCAACGGCTTCAGCAAACCTGCCTGTGAGGATATTTGTTCCTCCTTGGGTTCAGGTGTAGACAGGTCATACATTCTCTGAAGTGATCCCAACGTACAGATTATACACTCTCCAGAAGCGATCCCAATGATCCAGACATTTGAAACGCTGCCCCCTGCACCCTCCACAGTCATGCATTCATCTGCCATATCACCCCATTCTTGCTCTCACTGGTACATGAGTTTGTTACCCTGGAGGGCCTGTTTTCCAGCTTTCTACCTAGCTCTAAATTCTCTCTTTGGGATTTCCTCTCTTTTCATTCCTATGTCATTGGTACCAAGATGTACCAAGACATCTGGCTGTTCATCCTCCCCCTTTAGAGTCTCATGGAAACAATTCTAGATGTCTCTGATCCTGGCACCTGTGAGGCAACGTACCAGCCGGGTGTCCCTATTGCATCCATGAACTCTCCTATCTACTCCTCTAACTATGGAATCTCCTGTCACCACCGCATTCATCCTCTGGCCCCTTCCCTTCAAAGCCGTTATGCTACACTTAGTACTGGTGACCTGGTCACTGCAGCTCCCCTGGGTAGGTCGTTACCTCAAAAGTATATTTGTTATTGAGGGGAACAGCCGCAGGAGTACTCTGTTGTAGCTGCCTATTTCCCTCCCCTCTCTTGATAGTCCCCCATTCACCTGCCTCCTGCAACCGAGGGGGTGACTAGCTCCCTGTAGCTCCTATCTACCATCTCCTCAGCTTTCCTTATGACCCGAAGGCCGTTGAGTTGCAGCTCCAGTTCTTTACCACGTTCTCTGAGGAGATGCAGTTTGGTGCTCTTTGTGTAACTGTGGCTGCCTGGGAGGCTGGAGGTTTCCCAGAATCCCCACATCTCACACAAAGAGCAAAACACAGCCCCTGGAGCCATTCTTACTGTCCTGTCTATAAACTTACAGATGAAGAATCAGCAAGAAAAAGCTCACGAAATACTTACATCGCCCACGCCTGTTATTTCCCTAGCCTGCTGAACCAAAGCCCAAAGTCTCCCACACTCTACCACTGCCCCACTCCAACAATGGCCACTCTGCTTGCCCCTGCCTTATTTTCAGTTTAAATTGCTAATGAATCTTGATCTCTGATTGGCTGCTCTTCATGCTCTGAAAAAACTGCTACACTGCGCTAATTTTTAAAGCTCTCTCCTCGACCTGGGTGTAGGCACCGTTACTTTTCACCTCTGAACCCTGATCGGCTACTGTTGTGGTTGCAGATAGAAGGTACCATGGATTAATGGAGAAGCCATGACCTAATGTCAAAATGCAGAATCAGCTGTGGAAAGGAAATGGATTCACGGACCTTTCAGAGGATGGTGGATGTTATCCTGCACAATGATTAGATTTGCAAGGCGTCAACAACAACACTGTACACTAACCTCTGCTTGCAAAACAACATTTCTATCCTTAGCTCTATCAGTCCGACACTGACACTGTGGTTAAGGAATTCATGTGGATACAACAGACTAGCAGAGGAGAAAAGAACCTGAAGTATTGAAAAGCAGTAAGCTGTGGACATTGAGAAGTATTTCTAGGATCTACTCAGGTGAGAAGGGTATTGTGCAGAACAGAGGGAATGGAGACTGGGAATAGCAGCAATACTGGCTGGTCACTCACTAAGGGAACAGAGAAATTTCAATGTACAAAAAGGAGTAGCAGACTTTATGAGAATTAGGTGAAAGCAGGTATAATTTATCCGTATAAGACCAGCATTTGGAGCACATCAAGAGTAGCACAAACTGATTAGAGGCAGCCCAGAGCAGTGAAATATGGCAATGTAGTAGGAATAAGAGTAGCAGAAACCAAGCAGGTAGTGTGGTAGGAGCAATCCAGGAAAAAGTACAGTCTATGTGCAAAGATTCAAAGATAAAAATGGTTCAAATAGTTCCCGTTTATTGTACAACCTGAAATACTTGGTTTTTGCAGCCATCCACAAAAAACAGAAGAACCCCACAAGAATGAACGACAGAAAAAAAACATTAGAATCCGCAAAGCCCCCTCTCCACCCCTCCCACGCAAACAGTAACAAATCATCAGCGCATCAACATCCTTCCTCCCACCCACCCACTTCAGCAAAAAAAGCGTCAGTGTCATCACCCACCAAGCAATAGTAAAACACCGAATGAGAGACCACGATCTGCAGTCAACAATAACTATTGTTCACCCGCCACAGGCTGTCTCTCTCTCTCTCTCTCTCACACTAAAAATGGACAGAGAGAAGTCATCCATTTCACAGTGAAAGAGGAGACCAACAGTCACTGTCACGGTGTTACAGTCAACGCGTTATTTTTTATTCCGAGATGCTCCGACTTGAGAATTGGTAGGAAACTGTCACCACTATCAAGAGAGAGGGAGAGTGCAATCGCTCGACTACTGAGAACACCGTCCATACATTCACCATAGCAAAATCCTTATGTTCCTTCTCCTGTGACGCCTCAGTCCGCTACACTGGCGTGGAATCGGTTGACCACGGGGCAGCACTCTGGAGGTACCATCTACCATGCCCTGCCTGGAGAACGTCAGAAAATGACTAGTCAAAGAACTCCAGGAACGGGAACTCATCTGCCATGAAAAACACAGTTTTGAGTGCTGTTGCAGATCAGGGACCTCAATAGAATCCCAGCCACCTTGAAGAGGTGAAAACAGACATTAAGGAGAGGAATTTAAGCTATTTCTGTTGATGAGCTTGAAGAGGTACCCAGTTGGTGTCATCTTACCTCTATCATAATAAAGCCGGTGGAGAGATGGAATTTGATCAAAGAGTAGAAGAAAGGTCCATACTTTATATTTATCACAGGCTGAGGCTGAACAGTGGTTGTCCTAAATGGCACTAGATAAAGAAGTTTAATTTTCTATTCATGATAATTCCTCACTTTTGAAAAATCTTGGTCTGTCAATCATTTCAGAACAAGCAAAGAGAAAAATCGGATGTAAAAAATCAATGAAAGTCAAGTGACGCAATCAGTTTATCAGGTTTCAAAAAAGTTGATCTGCTGCTAATTTCAAACAGGGTCCATCACATTGGAATAAATTCCTAAGAATAAATCTAAATCTGTGACTAGTTATTTTAAAAAATTCTTCTCTGCAATAACACGGTGTGAAAAGAAGTACTCCAAAAGGAAAGATGAGAGAGATTAGTTGCATAATTAAATGTTGGGCTGATAACTGAGACCTTAAAATGAAAGAATAAGCAATAAATTGGACAGAATTTTACTTGGAAAGACACAGAGCAACAAAGAGATGTTTTCTATAGAATTTTATGATTTATTCCAAGACACCACTTTTTGTAGTACTCTGACTGGCTGACCTACGAAAAGCTTGGCATGTAATAGTCATTATGTAAGACACCTTTCAACATGCAATAAAATATGTCTGTCGCTACATTCAAAATCTATGACATATTAGGTACTGGGGATTAGGAAATATCTGGACCTTAATGAAAGTAATACACCAATTACACAGATGAATTCTTCTTGCTTGATTTAATTTCTGATGCCTACTAACAAAATATATTTTATTGATTGTTAATTCCCAGCTGAATAGGCACAGGAGATGAAAATGAAATGAAAATTGAGAGAAATGTCTTAGTTGGCAGCTGATGTGAAATCCACCATTTTGTACCGACATGCAATCACCTTTACAATCCATCCCTGCCCCCACCTCTCCTGTGGTTTCCCAAGTCATCCTGTTACTATGGCAACAAGTTGCAGAAGCCATGTCTTGATGCTTCTCACCAGTATGCAGGATCTCCTGATGTTAACAGCAGCATGCTTTCCTCCTTTCAAACTTCATTGTTAATCCAATAATAGCCAATGATTGAATTTAATATGAAACAAAAATTTGTACAGAATGACATATCTCTGAGAAACCCAATCTCTGAAATTGGTTCCCGTAGACTGAAGGACACTTGACATTGATTTTCTCAGTAAATTCCGAAACCACAAACTCAGAGTGGAGGCAAGTGTCCTTCAACTGATTGGGTTTCTCCCTGTAAGTAGGGTGGGTGAGTGGGTAGATGCTGAGGTGTTGACCATCATAACAGGTCAACAGCAGATGTCATTCACTCAGTTCTGGAACATCTGGACAGTGAAGATGCATACAACAGGGTGCACTTCATTGACTATAGCTCAGCATTCCACATTATTATCCCCTCAAAATTCTTCACTAAGCTCCAAGACCTAGACCTCAATACCTCGCTGTGCAATTGGATCCTCAATTTCCTCAGTCAATGACTCTTTACAACGCATGCTCTCAGTATTATTACTTTTTTACTTGCACAATCTTCTTACTTTGCACATCAGTTGCTTGTCAGTCTTTGCTTATGAATAGTTTTTCATAAATTCTATTGCATTCCTTTATTTTCTATATGGGTTTATTGACGTGTGTGTGAAAGGACAGGGTAAGAAGCGACAGAGTCGCGGGGTGGGGGGGGGGCAAGACTCTTTTATTCCGTGAAAGTCTTCTTAGGTCACTGTTGGTACTGTATTTTGGTGCCTTGACCTTGTGGTAACTCTGTCTTGTTTGGCTGTATTCATGTATGGTTGAAAGACAATCAAATTTGAATTGAATATAATTCCTATAGCCTGCAAGAAGGTGAATCTCAAGGTAGTATATGATAACTTTGATGTAATCCAGTCCTCCTGTACATTCCTAAAACACGGACCTGAGGTTCTCAATATAGTCTCAGATATATTACCCACTTTCAGCAGTCCTGAGCCATGATTCCCAGTATATAAAGGGGATGTTATATTTCTTCAGGACTTTGAACATAAACATTCCCATTGTTTGCCTGGTAATCTGTATCAATATTACAGCATTTTTGGATTTTCGGGATTATGCATACTTAGCAGGTTACATCAATAGGTATGTTCAACGCTTTCAGGAACAGCATGCATTAATAAGTGAAGAAACAGCATTGAAAGCTGACAGAGTCATAGTGCATTAGGTGACCAAGAGTCGATAGAGTTGTTTCAGGCTTGAAGCAGTGCACTGGTCCATTTCAAACCCTACATCTGACATTACTTCAATCAAAGACCAATATTGATGGTTGTTGCAAGAGCCATTTAATTAAGGCAGTGCTGGGTCCAAATCTGTTGCAATTCTTTGAAGAAATAACAAGCAGGATGGACAAAGGAGAACCAGTTGATGTTGTGTACTTGGATTTTCAGAAGGTCTTTGACAAGGTGCTTAGACAGATAAGGAGAACGGGCAAAGAAGTGGCAGATGGAATATAGTGTTGGGAAGTGAATGGTTATGCACTTTGGTGGAAGAAGTGAAAGTGTTGACTATTTTCTAAGTGGAAAGAAAATACAAAAAAAATGAGGCACTGAGGGGCTTGGGAATCCTTGTGCAGATTCCCTAAAGGTTCATTTACTGATTGAGTCTGTGGTGAGGAAGGCAAATGCAATGTTAGCATTCATTTCAAGAGTACTAGAATATAAAAGCAATGACGTAATATTGAGACTTTATAAAGCATTGGTGAATCTAAGACCAGAGGACACAGCCTCAGAATAGAGGGGTGTCCTTTTCGAACAGTGATGTGGAGGACTTTCTTTAGCCAGGAAGTGGTGAATCTGTGGAATTCTTTGCCACAGACAGCTGTGAAGGCCAAATCTTTATGTACGTTTAAGGCAGAGGTTGATAGATTCTTGATTGGGCAGACCATGAAGGGATACGGGAAGAAGGCAGGAGATTGAAGCTGCAAGGAAAATCAGATCAGCCATGATGAAATGGTGGAGCAGACTCAATGGGCCAAATGACCTAATTCCACTCCTATCTCTTATGGTCTTATGGTCAATTTGAATTTCACCTTAAGAGTGATTTGAACTTCATTTATTTATTTATGTTTTTTTCCTGAGTATTTAAATCTTGTATTACCAATCAGAACTACAAGTGAATATTGAACAACTGAAAGTTTTAGTTCTCACTTTTGCTCAATATTCCTGAGGAAAAAGACTCTCCAAACTTGAGTTCCAGAGTTGGGAAATAATGGATAAGGAGCAGACTGTTGATGTCAAAATAAGAGTGAGATTATTGGAGCTCCACATTGGGACGGGTAAATAACCCAACAACATTGTGCAAGGACTAAGGCAAGTGTGTCAATATTCAAATTTTGTACCATTCTGCAGTAACCTTTGCAAAATCTGCACCTCATTCTTAGCTACTATGTTAAAGATGCATTCTTTCTAATCAATAATATTTCATAAATCTCATCATAGTCATGTCATTATGAGCTAAATATTATTTTAATAAAATGTATTAATGGCAACTAGTTTACTTAAGTGGTGCTTAATATTAATCATTATGGTTGATCACTTAATATTTTCCAGGGAGATGATTATTCATTTTTTAAATTTTCTTTTCTCCTTTAGCTAGTCTTTTTCCCAATCTTTATTTCTCTTTTGGTGCTTGATTTGATATTGAATTCATTCTCTTTTTCAGTCCTTCCTGTATTTATTGCCTGAATGTTCATCACTTGTTCAACAAGAATCGCGTGTTGGAGAAACCGTATACATATTGCCCTGTTCACTCAGGTCCTTCTTTCAAAGCATGGGAATATTTGGAGGGACACCTTTTGATTTGATGTGTGTTTAACTAATAGCAAAAACAACTCATTCCCCTGTTTCAGTATGTGTCATCTAAATATTGAAAGATTAAATAAAAGAATGGGGCAGGCAAAAGATGATAAACCTCTGATGATGCTGTAGGAAAACTCAATCTTATTTTGTGCTGAAAACATTTCATCAGAACTTTTAATTAAAAAGTAATGAGACAGGATAGACTATCTGAAGGACTGCTCCTCCAGTCAATGTATTATTGTCACAATTCACTTACTGCCTGAAAAAAGATAGGAGCAAAAATCCCCAGTACAATACGATGAGCGCTTAGAGAACTATTACCTACAAGCTTTTCAACTTAAAGCTTGGATTTAGTAATATCCTAAATAGCTTGTCTTACTGCTAGAGGGACATGATGATGTCACTAATAATAATTACTTATTTATAGAGCATGTTTCATAACATCATTGTGGTTCAAAGTGCTTTACAAAGGGATGAAGTGCAAACATGAAAACAAAATAAATAATAAAAGACAAGGAGATGTTAGTTAAAAGCAAAGTTAAACAAAGAGGTTTTGTGCTGGTGTTTAAAAATGTCAACTGAGTCTGCATCCCTTATAGTTTTAGGTATTGACATTCCACAATTTGGGAGCATAGTTCAAAAAAAAGCTGATCTGCCAATTATCTTTTGAGGGAGATTGTTTAAATTTAAGAGACGACCATTAAGAAGACCTGAAAGCAGGAGAAGAATTATAGAACAAAAGTGATTCTGTGTTGTACTCTGGTCGCAGACCATTAAGAGCTTTAAAACCAAGTAAAAGATACAGGATACCAAGGATGCCAATGCAGAGTAGCTAGGACAGGAGTGATATGTTCCTTCATCCTGGTTTTAGATAAGAATCTAGCAGTGGCATTCTGAATGAGTCGGAGCTTGTTAATAGATTGCTTTGGAAGGCCTGTAAAGAGTACACTGCAGTACTCTAATCTATTCAATATAAAGGCATGAATTTATTTTTCAGAATGCTTACATGACAAAAATAGATATACTGTGCAATATTTTTTAAGTGTAGAAATGCTACTCTGGTCACATTTTTTCTGTGGGATTTAAAATTCAAATCAGAATCAAGGATAACACCCAGGCTTGTTATTTATGATTATACAAGGGGAACCAAGTTCCCAAGTTTATCAAGAAATTTATCTCTTTTGGTTTTGGGAATAACCAAAAGTATTTCAGTTTTATCTTCATTTAGTTTTAGGAAATTATTCCAGTCATACCAGAAGTCAGAGAAGGTACTGTGTTATCATCATCAGGTTCAACTGAGATATACAATAATTTGTCATCTACATAACTGTGGAAATCAATCTGATGTTCTCTAATGATGTCTCCTCAGCGGAGTAAGTATAAAGAGAAGAGTAGGAGACAAAGGCAGCTTCTCTGAGCAACACCAAAAGGTGCATTGTTCCTCAAAGAAAACTGGTTTCCATGACACAAGAAAAAAGTTTCTCTAAGCTATGAGTGAAACCAATTAAAGGCACTACCAGACAGGCCAACCCAGTATCAAGGCAATCTGGGAGAATGTTGTGGTCAATCGCATTGAAGGCAGCTCTTAGATCTAGAAGAATTAGAACTGCAACTCTGTTGGCATCAGCGCTGATAATTTTGGTAAAGTCCGTCTCTGTGCTAGGGATTGCTCTAAATCCTGACTGAAACTTTTCTAGAATATTGTTCTCATTCAGAAAGTTGTTGAGTTGGTTGAAGATGATGTTCTCAAGAGTCTTGCCCATAAAGGTAAGATGTGATAGATAAATAGATAGATAGATAGATACTTTATTGATCCTAAAGGAAATTACAGTGTCACAGTAGCATTAGAAGTGCACAGATATACAAATATTAGTAGAAAGAGAAGGGGCAAAGGTGGGTTACTGGCACCTTAAAACCAGTTGCTTCGGACAGATGGGACTTATCAGCCGTGGTTGGCAGCTCATCTAGGAGAAGGAAAACTCAAACCTCTACTGCCTTGCAGCTATACCCACTCAAGGGGAAGGCTTCGGGAGTAAACCCCGAGGGATAAATCTGGAGCTGGAGTCCCTAAGGAAGTCCTACATTGAGTTCAATGCTGACTGGCAACTCCTGCGACGCTGCTGGTACCAAACTGTACCAGTCTCTGCCATTCCTTTGGGTTCATCAGATACATGGAGAGAGGAAGCTTGCAACAAGGGCAACAGCTTGCTCTCCGTATCGTACTGCCCAGGCTTGCGTATCTAGACAGCTGGAATTCAATATCCATGGTCGACTCTGACCGACGGAGGCCCTCAAGTCAACTCAAGTCAAGAAGAAAAGTAAGAAAGAATAAAAAATAAGTTACCTCAAACAGTCTAACAGGAGGAGGTCATCACTTCCCCAGCTATTGGTTGACTGGATATAGAGCCTAATGGCATCATGTAGTGCCATTTGGAGCAGTGTAGTCTAACAGTAAAAGGGCTCCTCTTGGCATGGAGAGGGTGAGAAACATTGTCCAGGATTGCCAGGATTTTCTGTAGCCTCCTTTGCTCTACCACAGCCTCCAGTATGTCCAGTGTGACTCCTATAACAGAGCCAGCCTTTCTAATCATGGACCCGTAGTTAGCTGGTACCTTGTTACCAAGAATTGACTTTTTAAGTAGGGGTTTGAAAGCCAGAATTTTGAAGGCATCTAGAAAAAATCCTAGTTTCAAGTGATGTGTTAATAATTTTCCTAAATATAGTTAGGAGTGCTGCTACAAAAAAGGAGCATCCATTATCAAGGACCGCAACCATCCAGACCATGTTCTCTTCTTGCTGCTGCCATTCGGAAGGAGGTGCAGGAGTCTTAGGACCCATACTACAAGGTTCAGGAACAGTTATCATCAGAAAATTAGAACATTTTTTTACAAGGACAGGCCATTCAGCCCAACAAAACTTGCCAAATTCCTATCCACATGGTCAGTTGAAATAATTATTGAGTTTAGATTTATAAGCGTCTCAGGTACTACCCTCAACTATACAACTAGGTAGCTTGTTCTATGTGGTCACAACTCGCTGTGTAAAGAAGTGCTTCTTGATGTTCATCTGAAATCTCCATTTAACCAGACTCTACCTCTGGCCCCTTGTCCTTGTTGATGGATTAATTTTGAAGTAGCAGCTGGCATCCATCTTACTTATATATACCCTTAAGTATTTTCAAAATTTCTATCACTTCTCCTCTGATTCTATGTCTACTTAAGCTAAAAAGCTTAAGTTCTTTCAATCTTCCTTCCTTACTGAATGAGTGAGTCTCATCACCCTTCTCTGAACTCTCTCCAAAGCCTTCACATCCCTCACAAAATATGGAGACCAAATGGTACACAGTACTCAAGGTGTGGCCTGAAAAATGCATTATACAGCTTAAGAAGAACATCTCCAGATGAATTCCATTGAGTGCATTATATAGCCCAATATACTATTAGCCTTCCTAATTGCTTCTGTGTATGGTCTAGATGTTGATGGTAATAAGTCTACCAGGGAATGCAAATCCTTCTCATACAGTACACTTTCTAACTCAAGACACCCCATTTATAAAAAGAGATATAAATATATATAATAGTTATAAAAAGATATAAATATATCTAATATTTCAACTTCCTGTTTGTAATATTTGACACTTATTTACATTAAATTTCACCTGCCGTTTATCTGCCCACATCTGGATTTTATTTAGATCTCCCTAATTTTGTGTCATCTGCAAACTTTACTTGTTTATTTGTTATGGTCTCATCCAAATATTAATGTAAATTAAAAACAGCAGTGGCTCCAAAAATGATCCCTGCAGAACCCCGCTTTTAACATCTTCTAGGTGAAAAATGATCCTCTCTTGATAACTTATTGTTTTCAATGTTTGAGCAAATTCTGCACTCATTTGCACACCTGTCTCCTGTAATTTGATTACTAAACTCTTGTGGAGTACCTTATCAAAAGCTTTCTGAAGGTCAGATTAAATTATATCAATTGCTCTATTGTTATCATAAATTTTATTTGCCTCTGCATAGAACTCCAGCATATTAGTAAAACATGATTTCCCCTTTCTCAATCCATGCTGGCTTTCTCCTAACATGCCTGTTCTTATCAGCTGCTTTTCCGTCTCATACTTTATTAATGTTTCCATTATTTTACCTCCAATACACATTAAGCTTGTTGGTCTATAGTTACCAGGGTTAGTGATGTCATTCTTCTTATAAATCTGGACAAAGTTAGCCCATTTCCAGTCCTTAGGGACTTCAGCAATCTTCACTGCCTTTTGTAAAATTTATGTTAGAGGTTAATATATATAATCACAGACCTCTTTAAGTACCCTTAGATACTGTATATGTTGTCTGGCTCTGGAGACGTATTAATTTTCAGCCTTTTCAGCTGTAGCAGGACCTTACATTCTAAGATCTCTAAGTCATTTAAAACAACTTTATTTTTCTCTACACTTACTGACATATTGCTAACATCTTCACAGGTGAATACTTTAGCAAATTACAAGTTAAGAATATTCAGTGTCCTTCTCTGCACAATTTTTCACCCCAGTTATTCCTAATACACTTAACTTCCTTCTTGACTTTTTGCTTACTTTTGAAGTATTGAAAATTTCTCTTGAAGTCAGTCCTGGCATTATTATACTTCATACTTTATTGTCGCTAAACAATTGATACTAGAACGTAAATCATCACAGCGATATTTGATTCTGCGCTTCCCACTCCTTGGATTACAAATCGATAGTAAATATTAAAAATTTAAATTATAAATCATAAATAGAAAATAGAAAAATGGAAAGTAAGGTAGTGCAAAAAAACCAAGATGCAGGTCCGGATATTTGGAGGGTATGGCCCAGATCCGGGTCAGGATCCATTCAGCAGTCTTATCACAGTTGGAAAGAAGCTGTTCCCAAATCTGACCGTACGAGTCTTCAAGCCCCTGAGCCTTTTCCCGGAGGGAAGAGAGACGAAAAGCGTTGAGAAGGATATTAGCAATAGCCTTCTCAACCTGCCTTTTGACAATCTAAATTTCCTTGTTGATTACAACTTTCATATTTTGATATGTCCTATGGTTAATGTTATTACTATGTTTTCTGTATTCTTTATATAGCTACCTTTTCTTTAATAATTTTTATGTATATCTTTATTCATCCATGTACTTGATCTATTGTTTTTATTGCTTTTCCCAAGCTTAGTTATGAACATTTCCTGCACTGTGTGTATTACCTCTTTAAATTGTCCCCATATACAAGTTTGCTGATGACACCACTGTTCTGGGCTGTATCAAAGGAGGTGATGAATCAGTGTAGAGGAGGGAGATTGAAAACTTGGCTGAGTGGTGTCATAACAACAATCTCTCAATTGATGTCAATAATACCAAGGAACTGGTAGTAGATTTCAGAAGAGGGAAACCAGAGGTTCATGAGCCAGTAATCATCGGAGTGTCAGAGGTGGAAAGGGTCAGTAACTTTAAATTCCTGGAGGTCACCATCTCAGAGGACGTGTCCTGGATCCATCATATAAATATTATTGTGAAGAAAGCACAACAGCACCTCTACTGCTTCTGGAGTCTGCAGAGGTTCGGCATGTCATCAAAAAGCTTGGCAAACTTCTATAGACGTGTGGTGGCTGCATTATGGCCTGGTATGGGAACACCAATGTCTATGAGTGGAAAATCCTACAAAAGGTAGTGGATTCAGCCCAGTATATCTATGAAGCATATCTATACGAAATGTTGTCATAGAAAAGCAGCATTTGTCATCAGAGATCCTCACCACCCAGGCCATGCTCTTTTCTTGATGCTGCCATCAGGAAGAAAGTACAAGAGCCTCAGGACTCACACCACCAGGTTCAAGAACAGTCACTACCTCTCAACCATCAGGCTCCTGAACAAAAGGGGATAGCAATTCATGCTCATTAGTTATTACAAATTATTTATATCTGGATTTGCACAATTTGTTTACAGTTTACAGTTACTGATGTTTACAGTTTACAGTTACCGTTCTATAGTTTTGCTAAATATGCTCACAGAAAAAGAATCTCAGGGTTGTATTTGGTGACTTGTATATACTCTGATAATAAATTTGACTTTGAACATTGAACTTTTTTGAACTTTGAATCTATCTGAGTGATACTGATTTAAAACCAGTTACTGGATGCCATGTTCGGGCAACATGCATCCAAGTTCCAATATGAATTATGATTGACTTTGCAGCTGGATAAAGCCATTCCAGATGATGGTACCAATAACACATTCTGTGCTTTTGTGCGTCCATCTAGGTATTCCCACAAGGATCGTTTAACTGTCCTATCTGTTTTCTATAAAGAATTTTAATTGATATTTAAATCTTGTACAGTAATCCATCGTGTCCCTGTAAGGGATATTCACCTTGACATACTGGAGGCTTCAAGTAAAAGAATCTGCAACAGACGTGTTGGCTGCTCCAGTAAATAATTCCTATTTATATTTAGAGAAAAGGACTTTGGAAGTCACAGTCCTGGCATTTCAACCTGCACTATACAGAGGAACAACATAATAAAGCTCAAGGCAACACACACAAAATACTGGAGGAATTCAGCAGGCTAGGCAGAATCTACGGAAAGCAGTGATCGATCTACGTTTCAGGCTGAGACCCTTCATCAGGCCTTTGAATAGATGCTACCTGGCCTGTTGAGTTCCTCCAACATTTTGTGTGCATGTTGCTTTGGATTTCCAGCAACTGCAGATTTTCTCATGTTTGTCATACTGAAGCCCAGACTGTCAGAATTAAGCAGTTTGTGAATTTAGTTTCCAAGTAACTTAAAGGCTACAAAATGGAACTGTCGATGCTAGGGCTTTAGTTGAATATTGGGTGTACTTCCCCAAGGTCGTGAGGAAGAGAAATAATTGAAAGATTTTTGTAAAATAAGGAGAAAATAATTCTTGTGATAAATAGAACACATCTATAGATCTACTTCTGTTCTATCACTGAATGTTGCAGAATTTCACACTTCTTTAATATCTCTAAAATGTTTTCAATTTTCACCTGCATTGATTTTATTCCAGAGTGCTGATCCACTCCATATTTTTCATCAGACTCCAGCACAACTTAAATAACCAGAGAACAGTGCATGGTCATGCCAGCCAATTAGTATTGATTGCATTGATGAGTTATTTTTCAACATTACATTTCATCTGTGTTCAGACTCCTTGTTCACCACATGTGGGATATATCAAGGTGTAGCAGTTAACCAATGCACTGTTCAGTTGTTTTATTTTAAACCCAATAGAGCACTGGAGAAATGAGAAAAGTTCTTAAGTTCTGAGCTGCTGGGAGAGTTTCTACGTCGTTCTACTTCTATGCTGTTACCTTTTCATGGCTCAGATCTGGTCTATCAAAAGACATCTCCGAACTCTGTTTCTATTGCCCTTCTAAAAAGTAGCCTATGTTCTATTCTACAAATTCACCGACACCAGAAGTCTAACTGCTTCCATCTCATCCCATTCTATTTCCCAGTGAACCTGTCCTTCACCTCCCCTGTCTTCCCATCAGGCTGGAAAGTTTTGTAATCGAGCCACTCCTGTAAACTCATCTACAAACAGGAACATCTTTTTCTTCTTATTTGCCCATTATGCTGTAGGCACTTAGGGCAGCAATGGAAGGTCCTTCATCTGTGGCAGTGTTCATGTCTTCCTTCATCGTGTCAGTAGCTTGCTCCCGGTTTACTGTCAGTCATGCAAGTCCCGGGTGGAGACTCAGGAATTGGGGGACCGCTTCGTCGAGCACCTCCGCTCCGTCCGCCAAAACAAACAGGATCTCCTAGTAGCCAGCCACTTCAACTCTGCTTCTCACTCCCATTCAGATATGTCCATACATGGCCTCCTCTACTGTCATGATGAGGCTAAACTCAGGTTGGAGGAGCAACACCTCATATACCGTCTAGGTAGTCTACAGCCCCTTGGTATGAACATAGAATTCTCCAACTTCCGGTAATTCCCTCCCCCTCCCTTCTCCTATCCCTGTGTCACTCTGCCCCCTCCCCCAGCTGCCTATCACCTCCCTCATGGTTCCACCTCCTTCTACTATCCATTGCGTTTTCCCTGATTCTTTCTTCACCTTTCCTGCCTATCACCTCCCTGCCTCCCTTCCCCCACCCCTTTATCTTTCCCCTCACTGGTTTTTCACCTGGAACCTACCAGCCTTCTCCTCCCCACCCTCCCCCGACCTTCTTTATAGGACCTCTGCCCCTTCCCCCTACAGTCCTGACGAAGGGTTCCGGCCCGAAACGTCGACCGATCTTTTCCACGGATGCTGCCCAACCTGCTGAGTTCCTCCAGCGTGTTGTGAGTGTTGCTCAGGAATATCGTCACACAGAGATGTAAGAAGGATTCTTCGTTGCTGTTTCCATAGCAGGTTTGTTTGACCAGTCAGAGTTGTTAGCTCTGGGTGAATTCCTGAACCTGGAGGACCAGGGGATAACTCTCAGCCCAGCATCCACACTTTGACCTGTTTGGCTTGGGTGGCCCTAGCAAGAGTCAAAGCATAAAGCCCTGACACCAGCCGGTGTGGCTCTCCAGATTACTGAGCCTCCAAACCACAGCAAGGTTGTGGTCCTCTTGAAGGTAGGAACACGTGCTAATTTTAAATGACAGGTAGGAATGTGGCGCTGCTAACAGGGCTGATAATTCACAGCTCCAGTGGCCCAGATTCAATTCTGTCTGTGTGGAGTTTGCACATTCTCTATCTGACCATGTAGAGCTATTTTGGGTGCTCCACTTTCTTCCCATATGAAGTCAAGTCAAATCAAGTTTATTGTCATGTTTACAGGTGCTCTAAGCCACAATGAAAAACATGTGCAGCATAACAGGCACATAGAATCATACAACATGTGGAATCTAATTTACACTAAAATTATACTCAGCAGCCACTTTATTAGGTAGACCGGCTTGTTAATGCAATTATCTAATCATGTTGCAGCAACTCAATACATAAAAGTATTCAGACATGGTCAAGATGTACAGTTGTTGTTCAGAACAAACATCAGAATGAGGAAAAAATGTGATCCAAGCGATTTTGACCATGGAGTGATTGTGGTTTAAGTATCTCAGAAACTGCTGATGTCCAAGGACTTTCCTGGACAACAGTCTCTAGAGTTTACAGAGAATGGTGGAATAAACCCAAAAAAAAATCCAGTGAGTGGCAGTTCTGATGGTGAAAATGCCTTGTTAATGAGAAAGATCAGAGGAGAATGGTCAGATCAGTTCAAACTGACAGGAAGGTGACAGTAACTCAAATGGGGTACAAAGGAGCATCTCTGAATGCACAGCACATCAAATCTTGAAGTGATGGCCTATGGCAGCAGAAAACCATGAGAATACAGTCAGTGGCCTCTAATTGGGTACAGGAGGTACCTAATATAGTGGCCACTGAGTGTAAAGGTCAGCGAAGATTGAAAAGTAGACATGGGCAGGATTGGCAGACTTAACTGGACACTACCATACCTTGCAACTTATGTGTAGGTGAGTGGATTAGAATGTGGAGAGAATAAAAATGGGATGCTGTCATTTGAGTGCAAATGTTCCCAGTGGCTGGAATGGGCTTGGAGGGCTGAATGGCCTGTTTCTGACATAATGGCATCAGAGTATATTTAAAGCACAGTAGAGTATATTTAAGACACAAAATAAGTAAGAAAGATCTGCAAAGACCATTTCGTACATAGAACTGACTGCTGCTTGTTTTTGTGTGGAGTTCAGAGATTTATAAGAAAGTTTGCTAGGACAGGAACACTTTTAGACAAGTTAAATTTGACTGGGCAAGCGTTGTTTTGTTTGGATCAAAGGAAAGTGAGGAGAGATTCAATTGAGGTTATGAAATTATGAGAGGCTGAGTTAGATTGAATTGGAAGGAGTTATTTCCTTTAGCATAGGAGCCAAAAAAAACAATGAGTAAAGATTTAAAGTAATTTGTAGAAAGATTAGATAGAAGATAGTGAAAGAAACATTTTCACATAGTGGATGTTAGGGTCTGGAATTCACTGTCTGAGAGGAGTGTTTATCACATTTAACTTTAATTCCAAATTCTAAGTGGACTTTAGATGTGGACTTCATATGCACTGGTACATGTGTGTACTGGTACAATAAAGAACTTACTTGTAGTAGAATCACAGGCACATAGTATTAGAGTCAGAACATTTAGAAGAAAAACATGAATTAAACATAAATCATATAAGTAAAAACACAATTAGAACATTAAAAAGTCTATTTTAGTGCAAAGTTCTCAAAATGGTCATAGTGCTCCTGTACTGAGGCGGCAGTTAGAGTTGTGCAAGTTTGTTCAAGAACCAAATGTTCGAAGGGAAGAAATAGTTGAATTTGGGGCTGTAGGGCTTCAGGTTTCGAAACCTCCTACCTGATGGTAGCTATGAGAAGATAGCATATCCAGGATGGTGGAGATCTTTGATGATAGATGTTGCCTTCTTGAGGGAGCATTTCATTTAGATACTTACGATGGTGGGGAGGGATGTGCCAGTGATGCATTGGAATGAGTCTGCTGCTCTGCAGTGTCTTGTGTTCCTGCATATGAATCACTACATGAATGTATACTTGTATAGGGCTGCATAATTAGTACAAGAAGGCAAGATTACCACAAGTACATACACGATGTACTGAATGGACTTCCACCATTTGCATTATTTTATTCTCTATGATTTTTGAACATAGTTAGAATAAAATGAGCATGAGGGATCAATGAACAATGTAAGAGTGACAAGAGCATTCTGTCTAATTCTGTACTGCAAAGCTTCACAACATAATTTAATTTTCTCTGAAGGTGCCCCCTTTCATTCAGTAAGTTATTGCTGATTTCTATCATAAATTACTTTAACAAAGCCAGCAGACTTTTATAGATTACTCATTATGATTGCAGTGCTTTATTCACAAGTTTCTAATATTAATGGATTTTACCTGATGATGAGATACTATTTAAAGCCCTGAGGGGGGGAATGGTGTGAGAGTTGGAGTCAAAGTGACGAGGACACAGTGCCATAAAAGCATAGCGTTCCCACCAGCCAGAAAGAGCAGGAGTTGATCAGAAAACTTACTTTACATCTTTCGAGTTGCATTCGTTGGTCCACCTGTTAAACTGTCCAGGTCACCATACAAATAGAGAAAGCAAGAACAAGCTTCATTCATTGGCTGGTATGTTTTGATTTTTCAGATCTGCTACAGTTCACTTACAGAGCCAACAGATCCATAAATGATATTGTTAACACTGATCTGGACTTCATACCCTGGTACACAGATCAAAGTTCGTTTTGTCACTTTCAGTTTTGTCTTCAAAACCCAACATCCCTGAGGTCCTGCCTCTTCAAACTTTTTGTACCTGTCACAGTGGCGGGGGCATTGGGAACAAGGGTGGACCCAAATGCAAGACACATCTGGTGAGGTTACTTAGATTTAGTTTATTGTTCGATACAGGAGAGCTGGGCAGGAGCAGGAGTAGCAAACTGGATAAGGACTCAGGATTACTACTAGGCTGGGACTAAGGGTCTGGGCTAGGACTCGGAATCGGCTCCTAGAACTAGAGGAGACATGAAGAGGCTAGGGTATGGACTCCGAGCCAGAGAGTGGGCTAGGACCCAGTACCTGGGTCTTGCCTTAGGCTCGGACCCCAGAACCAGGCAAGGACATGACATGGGCTAGGGAGAAGAGGAGCATGGGAACACAGAGCCTCGGTCTTAGGGAGCAGGTGCATGGAATCATGGAAACATACACAGAACACAGAGTCGGGACCCCTCCTTGGGTACAGGACATAGGGCCGGGACTCATGACCCTCCACGGAGCAACGGCAAGACAGCCAGACTTACCCCACGGAGGCGAGGACAAGACAAGACAGAACATGACCCCCCGCGGGGCAACGGCAAGACGGCCTGACTTACCCCACGTAACTGGGTTGCCAAACCAGCAGAAATGGACCACTTAGTTGGAGTCTGGATTACTGGAACTAAGAAAGTTTTATTAAAGAAATAAGTAACACAGTACTCTAATAGTAAGGATATAAATGCAACAGGTTAGCAATGAATAAACACACATGTACACAGAACTAGGATAATAGGATCAATCAAGCTCTATCGCAGTCTAGGGGTAAATGACCAGTTTCAAGTGACACGAAGTTCAGTTCAATTTAGTTCAGTTCAGTTCGCAGTAATCGCTGTTGTGCCGTTGGGGCGGGGAGAAGAGAAAGAGCGAAAGCGAATGAATATTCAAAACGGATTCCACACAGACCTTCGATATTCCTCGCAGTTAGCTTTCGGGCGAGCCCTTTGTAATGTCTTCTGAGGTCACCGACCGTGACCCCTCCGTTCCAGATACGATCATTCTTCTGTGGTGAACCTGGCACCCAGGCAAGGGCGGACACACACACCAGCTTCCCGCCCGACAGTATCTTTCCACTCTGTGCGTCTATGGCTGGTCCCGCGACCAGACCTCCAAAACTCCCATCAACTTGTGGGGGCACACCGCTTCCAGGGTCTCATTACCCCGTGGTGTCGTGTGTGTCTTGCCTTAGCGAACCTGTCCCTTTTTATCCCCCCTGCTGGGGTATCGCCTGTCCATCAAACTTCAAACAGTTCAGGGTTCAAAGCAACCGGTCTCTGACAATACTCGGAACTGTGTCTCCTTTTCGTTAATCCCTCTCGTCTCTCATTAACATTTCTGAATGTTCCCCCATTGTCCTCTTATCGGCATCAATCTTCTGATAATTTGGTCTGTCGTCACAATGGATAGATAGATAAATAAGCAATAAATATTGAGAACATGAGATGAAGAGTTCTCGAAAGTGAGTCCATAGGTTGTGGGAACAGTTCAGTGATGGGGCAAGTGAAGTTGTGTGAAGTTATACCCTCTGTTTCAAAAGTCTAATGGTTGAGGGGTAATAACTGTTCCTGAACCTGGTGGTGTAGGACCTGGGGCTCCTGTACCTTCTTCTTGATGGCAGTAATGAGAAGAGAGTGTGGCCTGAGTAATGGGGGTCCTTGATTATGAATGCTGCTTTTCTGTGACAGCACTCTGTGTAGATGTGCTCAATGGTGGGCTGATCCACTGTTTTTTGTAGTTTTTTTCCAATCAAGGCATTGGTGTTTCCATATCAGGGTAGATACAACCAATCAATATACTCTCCAATAGACATCTGTCGAAGTTTAGCAAATGTCATGCCGAATCTTCACAAACTTCTGCGGAAGTAGAGGCACTGCTGTGTTTTCTTTGTAATGGCACTTGAGTAAGAGGTTGCTGACAACACTCAATCTCCCTCCTTATGCTGATTTGTCACCAACTTTGATTTGGCTATCAACAGTGTTTTGTCAGCAAACGTAAATATGGCATTAGAGCTGTGCTTAGCCTAAACGTCATAAGTATAATGTGAGTAGAGCAGGAGGCCTAAGCACACACTTGTGCTGATGGAGATTGTGGAGGAAATTTTGTTGCCAATCTTATTTGACTGGGGTCTGCAAGACAGGAATTGAGGATCCAATTGCACAAGGAGGTTTTGAGCCAAGGTATTGAAAGTTATTGATTAGTTTTGATGGGATGATGGTACTGAATGCCGAGCTGTAGTCGATAAAGGGCTTCCTGATAGATGCACCTTTGCTGTCCAGATGTTCCAGAGATGAATGGAACCACCTGCAAGAAACTCCATCTGCAGTGGACCTGTTCCAGTAGGCGTGGATCCAAGTCTCTTCTCAGGCAGGAGTTGATAGGTTTCATCACCTTCATCTCAAGAACTTAGATTAGATTATGAGGACACACAGTTCTCTTTTATTGTCATTTAGTAATGCATGCATTAAGAAATGATACAATTTGTTCCTCAAGAATGATATCACAGAAACACAAGACAAACCAAGACTAAAAAAAACTGACAAAAACCACATAATTATAGCATATAGTTGCAACAGTGCAAAGCAAGACTGTAATTTCATGAAGAGCAGACCATGGGCAGGGTAAAAAAAAGTCTCAAAATCTCTCGAAAGTCCCATTATCTCACACAGATGGTTGAAGGGAGAAACTCTCCCTGCCATGAGCTTCCAGCACCGCAAACTTGCCGATGCAGCATCCTGGAAGCACCCAACCACAGTCCGACTCTGAGTCCGTCTGAAAACTTCGAGCCTCCAACCAGCCCTCCGACACCGAGCACTGAGCACCATCTCTGCCAAGCGCTTTGACCCCGGCCCCAGTCTAGGCACCCTCACAGACAGGAAGCTGAAAGGTGTTGGCAATCATGCCCATGAGAATGCACATTCTAGCTAATTAGAGGATGTATTTAACTCCCTTCCTTTCTCCGAACACTATGTCAGCAAGACTCGAGCATCAAAATAGACCCAGTGGAGGGAGAATAGCTGACCTCAGTCCAGAATTGCATTGGTCAGATAAGAGAGAAGCTAAAGTCAATGGAGACAGGATTGGCAGAAGTGACTTACGCAGTGTGGCAAGCCCAGCCCCATGGTCAGATGGAGGAGAACATAAAGTCAGAGTCCCATTTGGTAGAAATGGCTCGGCCAGTGTGACGACTACTTTCAGAGTGGCAAGCCAAGACCAAGTAGGAAGAATAAGTGTCAGCACTCACATCGACGTTTCAGCAGCTCACATTAGACAGCCAGAGTTAGGTGGCAGCCATTATTGTTCTGCTACCGCTTTTCAACAGCCTTCTGCCAGGGCAGTTCCACTCCCAATATCAGCACCTCCCACATCCTCTAATGCCCCAAGTCCCTTGGCAGCTACAGGACCTGAAACAAGCATTGCTCCACCACACAAGACACTCCAGTGACCTCGCCGTCTGCAGGAACTTAAATAGCAGTGTGAACTGACTTTCCAACCTCAGTCAGGTTGGTTCGGTGATGATGCACGTAAACTGACTTACATAGTAAAACCCTTAGATGGACCCCCACTTAACCTGTTCACTCACTACAGGTGCATGATTACCCTGCAGCCCAGTCTTCCAGCAATTTGTGATCAAGAACAAGAGGATGCTTGTTCTTCCAGTGCAGGGTCAAGAAGCTGCCCACCGAAACCTGGGCCTGCACCAAGAGAAAGAGACAGTGAAGGACTAGCCAGTAAAATTCCTCACTCTTGCAGTTGAGATGGGGTGGAACGAGAGATCTCTTGTCGCTGATTTCCAGTGTGGGCCAGGTGCAGGGATCCAGAATGAGATCACAGCGCATGATGAATAGGACAGCCTGGATGAGCTGATAAGCCTGGCCATTCGAATAGACAATTGGCCAACTGAGCGGCGCAGAGAGAGAATGCCCTGGGCCTCCTACTCTTTAGATCACTGTTTGTCTACACTCTTTCCCTTGTTACCCAGTAACAGTCCACAGAGGAACCCATGCAGGTCGGGGACCTGCACCTGTTTCAGGAGGAAGAAGATCGGCGCAGGGGAAAGGTTGCTATCTCTACTGTAGCTCCCCAGGACACTCCCAGTGGAAGATGATCCCCATCAGCAAGAAGGGGAATTCTGATAGGTCGATTCTCCCTGCAAACATCTTCCCCTAAATGAGTAATGCTTCCAACTTCCTTGTCCCAGACCCATGAACTTGAGGCATTTATTGACCCCAGGGCTGCCGGAGACCTCAAAAATATCTCTCTAGCTCAAAGATGGGGAGTTCTCACACAACAATTAGGAGAGGATATTGATGTCAAGACCCTGAATGGTCTGAATGGCACTGACAATATCCACCTTTCCATAGCACCCCTCCAATGTGTGGTAGAAATCAACCATGAACTCGAAGATGGATTTGCGCACTGCTTGCTACTTGTCTTTCATCTGAGAAGAGACCGAATGGGAGAGCACATTTAGCACACCTCCACTGGCCACTAGGAGTGCCTCCTGATGCCCTTGGTCTGGCCAACACCCCTGCTGTTTTCCTGGCACTGGCCAACCATGTGCTCTGGGACATGTTGAATCAATTTGTTTTGTGTACTTGGAAGATATATTGATCTATTCCCACTTTCGCCAGGGACAAGTCCAACATGTCCGGAGTGTGAGTTCCACAAAGAGCAGGTGTTATTCATTGGCTACATCCTCATCCCTTCCATTGTTCAAGTGGATCCACGTAGGGTTCTGAGTAGCTCAAGCCATCTACGGTCAATACAGGTGAGACATTTCATGGGGTTGCAAACTTTTATTGCTGCTTCATCAGAAACGTCTGTTCCATCACAGCTCCCATAAATACACTCATCAGGAAGACCTCTGTAGGATAAGTGAAGCAGACCAAGCATTCTCAGAGTTTAAGTGATGCTTCACTACCCGTCCTGCCAATTCTTTGTCAAGGTTGATGCATCAGATGTCATTGGAGCCGTGCTCTCTTCGGCGGATAATGGGCTGAACCGATGTGCTTTTCTTTCCAGTTGCTTGAATCCTGCAGAGTGTAACTATGATGTCGGGAACTGAGAACTTCCGGCTGCCAAGGAGGCCCTGGAGGCATGGTGACACTAGCTGGCAGGTCAGAGCACTCCTTTCTAGTATGGACAGATCACAACAGCCTCTCCTACATTCATGGCGCCAAGGACTCAACTCCTGTCTGGCCTGTCGGGCTCTCTACTTCACCCTGTTTAATTTCACCCTCACCTACCATCCTGGCAGCAAGAACACCAGGGCCGATGCTCCCTCCCAGCAGTTTGACATCTCTGAGAAGAACACCAATCCTTCCTCATTTGTGCATGGCTGCTCTGGTGGTTTGAGGAATAGAAGCAGAGGTGAAGGCTGTATAACAGTGGGTTGCAGGCCCTGGTGGGGGATCTCCCAAATGGTCGTTTGCTTCTGCCTCTGCCTCTGTGCAAGCCAGAATATTAACGTGAGGTCACTCTTCCCATCTGGTTGGCTATCTAGGGATTCAACAGACTCTGGAATTTATAAAGAGATGATCAAGGTGCTTGTCTCATTTGTGACCAGCACTCTGCTTGCCTGCACTGCCTGTTTCTTGTGCCTCACCACCCCTGGTTCCTCCCCTTGGTGGATTTCATCACAGGTCTAACTCGGTCAGGTGGGAACACTTGCATCTTGGTAGTTGTGGACCGGTTCACCATTGTTCTCCACAAGCTTCTATCAGCTCGGGAAACTGCCACCCTCATGGATCAATATGTGTTCAGGCTGAATGGTTTCCCTCAGGACATGGTGCGTGATTGAAGACCACAGTTCACGCCTCATTTGTGGAAGACTTTCTGTTCCGTTTTGGGAGCCACAGCCAGCCACTCAACAGGTTTCCAACCCCAATCTAATGGCCTACCTGAGAGAATGGATGAGGAGCTGGAGGTAACCTTACGCTGCCTTGTCTCTTCCAACCCCTTGATCTGGAGTTCCCAACTGTTTGGGCAGAGATTGCTCACAATAATCTCCAGTCGTCCTTCAAGTGATTACAGCCACTGCTCTTCCCTGATGAAGAGCTTGACGTTGCAGTTCCTGCTGCTAGACAGTTGGTCCAGTGTTACAAGCGCATATGGAGATGGGCCAGGGCTTTTCTGCTGGACACTCAGAAACAATATCCCAGCAGGCTGGTTAGCTCTGCTGACAGGTGAATCCTCTCCAGCCAGGGGAAAAGATATGGCTGGTGTCTAGAAATCTTCCTTTGAGAGTAGAGAGCCACAAGTTGGCCCCATGATACATGGGACCGTCTGTAATGGAGCAGGGTATCGACAGAACCTCCTACAACTGCACTTACTATCATCAATGAAGATTCCCCCAATGATCTATGTTTCCCTGCTCAAGCCAGTGACATCCTCCTCTCTTGCTCCAGCAGCACCCTCCCCCAACCTTTCTCCCCACCTATTCTATTCTGTGTGGTGCATCCTGGCATCTTTTTGGGTGCAGACAGAGTCCAGTACCTCATGGATCAGGAAGGGTATGGCCCACAGGAACTCTCTTGGGTTCCAGGTGATGACATCCCAGGCAGGTCTCTCATCTGGGACTTCTAGTGGGGACAAATCTCTGCCACAATAGGAGCTACTCCTAAGGAGAGGTCTCTGTCACAACCACAGATTCTGCTGTGGAGCCTGGGTGCCTTTGCAGGCAGGCTGCTGAAAGTGGTCTGCGATCAGGCTCGTAAGAATGCATATTCCCACCAATTAGGGTTTTCTTGGTAGTTGTACTTGGCTCCTTTTATCTTAGTCTTGTTGAGCTTTGACCAATGCACAGCAATGGCAATGCTCCCAGCTCACCTTAGTCCGCATTCCGGGAAAGAAGAGGGGTTGCATGGTAGCGTACTGGTTAGCACAATGGTTTACAGTACAGGCAACCCCGGGTCATTTCCTGCTGCTGCTTTTAAGGAGATTGCATGTTCTCCTCGTAACTGCATGGGTTTCCTCCCACAGTACAAAGAGGTACCAGTTGGTAGGTTAATTGATCATTCTAAATTGTCCCGTGATTAGGCTAGGATTAAAATTAGCGGATTGCTGGGCAACATGGCTTGAAAGGCCAGAAGGGCTTTTTCTGCACTGTATCTCAGTAAATTAAAATAAAATTATAGTTTATATTGACGTTGTGAAAGAGCAGTATTGATTTACTGTTAAGTTACTACTTCCAACCCATAGTGGTAGCATTATATTTTAGCTTGAGGATTTTAGTAAAGCAGCACTGTTGTTTGACCTCATGTTTCTTATTTTGCTTTTATTCTGTATTGTTCACTTTAAAACTCAGTGAACTGTTCATTCTGCTTCAGTGTCTCTCGCTCTGCACTTGCGCCGTCACCTAACACAGTGTCAGCATTGTTTAGTTTCTGTTTGTAAATGGGAGTCTGTCTTCAGTTCTTAAATGCAAATGATAAGTAATAATCAGTTTAAAGATTAAAAACAGAGCTTTGCAAACAAGCTCTGTATATAGCAGAAACTCTGTCTGTGGAAAGAAAACTGTTAGCTCACTGCACTTAATTTGATGCTGTTCAAGTATGCAGTATAAGACTATAATTTGGCTTGTTTCAAAGTAGACAAGCTGACTAAGTTGCTTTAGTTCAAGGAAGCTTGCAGATCTGCTAGATTATAACATTTAGTGTATCAATAACTGGTGTTTATATATGGGAGTTTTATGTACTCAAAGAAGTTAGCTTTACAGCATTAGCTGAGAACTGTGTCTTTAAGAAGCATTACGAAATATCATACTCTATGTGCGTGCGAAATTGTCCAAGTGGCAAAGAAACAGTATAAGTATAGAAAGCAGTTCAAGCAGCAATTCAGGAATGGGGCAAGGATCATCAACAACTTGAGAGAAACATGGGGTGAATTAGAATCCATTCCTCTGGCTTCGATTTCTGCGATGGTTGATTCGTTCATTTGCATTTTTTTAGTTTATAGGAATTGTTCCTGTGTTTTGGAAATTCTTCGTGTGTTAGAAATGGTATTCAATTTGAAATTATTTAACTTAGAAATCCTCTGTGAGTTTTAAATGTGTTTTAAGAATGTTGTTTGGATTTAAACATGTATCACTGAAAATACATGAACTGTGTTTTAAGCTACTTTCTTAGCTGGAAGTATCTTCTCCTTGGCAGGGAGAGAAAGTATTGGCAGCTAAACTCACCATGGAGAATAAACAGAAGTAAACTAGTCTTTGAAGATTGGGTAGGTACAGGATAATTTCCCTTTATCTGCATCTCACTGAATGCTTTGTAACATGTAACAAATACGGCTAATCTTTAATCTTTAATTAAGAGTTTACCATTTTTTTGCAGATACATTGTAAATACCCCTATTGTATCCTACCTTGCATTAATTTGCTCCTGAAGAGGTAAGCGATAATGTTCAGCGTTAACACTGAGGAAGAATTTCAGCATTGCTGAGAGATTATTTGGGGATGGAGAGCTGAAGGGAAGGCAGAGCTTGATGCCAGTACAGGGGTGGGCATAATGGCACTTGGCACTTGGACATTTGTGGTCCATGAGGCTGAGTGATGATTTGGTTGGACAGAAGGTAGTGATCTCAGATAGAGGAACAAGCAGATTCTTGGTGGCGTTCTCAGACAGATGATGATGAATCAAGGTGTTGGTTTAAGCAAACTATTGGAGGAAATCAATAGGGCAGGCAACATTTGTGGAGGCAAAGGCTTAGTAGTGGATTTGAGTCTAGACCTCCATTAGAGAATGTAGAGGGAAGGAGGATGAGGATGATGGTCTTCGTTCTGAAGTAGCCAACAGAGTGAAGATGCCTGTTCGTGTATTTGTTTAACGTGTACTTAATGTTGCACTCCAAGAAGCACACAATACTTCACAAATCAACCGACTGATTCCAGTGGCATGGAAACCACGACGACTGGAGCTGATGGATTTGTTGCAGCCTTCATCCGCCTTCACAGCCGTTGAGTTTGAAGTAACTTCGTCCGCCTGTTCCACCGTTGAGGTCTTGGTTGGATTGTTCTTTGTCACAGATCTCACCCTCGACTGTACCGCCATGGGGGACCCTACCAGGAGCACAGCTCCAGACAGCATTGCTCTCGGAATCACAGGACCACACGGAGAGAAGATAACCAGTGTAAAGGAGAGAGAGGTGTGAGGCAGGATCTGCTAGGGGATGGGTGGTAGAGGAATGGTGGGTAAATGGAAAACAGCAGCAAGGGAGGATGATAGAAGGAACCGGATGAAGTGGGGTTGCTAAAGTGGAATGAGGTGGGAGCTGATGAGTGGAACAAAGTGTGGTGAAGGTGTGTATAGTCTGGCCTGGGCTGCTGAAGGAGGATAGAAAGCAGATCATGGGATTGGTGGTGGTGACCAGGTTGATGATAGTGGTGTGCTGTTGGCTGAAGATTGAGGCATCCAGGAGAGGTGGAGGACAGGAAATGATGAAGAAGTAAAGGTGGCTTCCACCTGGAGGAAGATGAATACCTCAGAATCTCTGGCAATAACCAGGGCAAAGCGTAGCCTTACTTATTGCCCATTATGCTGCTGGCATTTAGGGCAGCAATGAAACTCCTCCATCTCTGGTGGTGTTCAGGGCTTCCTTCATCATGTCAGAAGTTTTCTCTCAGTTTCCACTACCGCCAGTCATGCAAGTCCCAGCTGGAGACACAGGGATGCCATCACACTCAGATGTAGAAGGATTCTTCATTGCTGTTTCCATAACAATTTTGTTTTACCAGTCAGGGTTATTAGCCCTGAGCTGAATCCCCAAACCTGGAGGACCGGTGGACCACTCTTAGTCTGGCTTCTACCCTTTGACTTGTTTGACATGGGTGACCCTACCAAGAGCTAAAGCATAAGACCCTAACTGCAGCCAACATAGCTTTCCAGGTCATAAGGGCATACAAGCCTCCAAACCCTACAACAAGCTTGTGGTCCTCTTGGAGGAAAGTGTGGACTTACAACCCACTAAAAAACAAGGGACTGCAGTGGTTCAGAAAGGCAGCTCATCACCACCTTCTCAAGGACAAATAGGGATGGGCAATTAATGCTGGCTTAGCTGGCAATGCCCACGTCCCATAAATGAATAAATTTAAAGAAAAACTAAAAAAAAAAATCCTCAACCCTTCATTTGAAATCCACTTCCGTGATGGAAACCTGTGTATTTGTTAGAATTTTCTCCAAGTAACATTAATTGAGTGCTGGTCAATTACATGTTAGCAGCAATTACAAACCAGTATCTTTTACTCCAACTTAAAAATCTCCTTCAAGCTGAAAAAAAATTACATTGCCTCGGGAGCTCATGTAATAAAAGTACATCCAATCATTGTATGCCTGACACAAAATCAGCAACACCCACAAAAAATGCTGGTGGAACGCAGCAGGCCTGGCGGCATCTATAGGAAGAGGTACAGTCGACGTTTCGGGCCGAGACCCTTCTTCAGGACTAAGTCAGGACATTGACTGTACCTCTTCCTGTAGATGCTGCCTGGCCTGCTGCGTTCACCAGCATTTTTTGTGTGTGTTGCTTGAAAGTCCAGCATCTGCAGATTTCCTCGTGTTTGCGTTTACAAAATCAGCTTCAAAGCTTTGAAAGGAACAATTCAAAACACTGACTATAGATTCAACTTCCCACAACTGATTGGCGCTTAAACATTGTGTTACTCTTACAAAATTCAAATCCATTAGTTTCTATTGTATTGCCATTGGGTAACCACTTTTGTTTTCCACATTTAGATATAAACTAAGAAAATACTTCATCTCCCAAAGATTGGCAGGAGGAGAAGATGGCAGCGCGACGCAGCGTGCGCAGCTCTCCGGTGAAATGATATCGTATCTGTTAAATAGAGGCCGTGGACCATTCTGATCTGATGGAGACAGATGTGAAAGCACAGAGGAACATCTGGAGAAATTTCTGAAATGCTGGTTCGCTGCTGCTGTTACTGGGCGACCGAGAATCTCCGGAGCGAAGGCCCCAAAATCCCCAGCTTTGCCTGCTGCTGGCAACCGAGGCTGAGGTCAAAGCGTTTGGATAGAGATGGTGCTCGGTACTCGGTGTCGGAGGGCTGATCGGAGGCTCGAAGTTTTCAGACGACCCAGAGTCGGATTGTGGTCGGGCATGGCAGGGAGAGTTTTTCTTCCTTCTCCAGTCTGAGTGAGATGTGGGACATTCGACAGACTTTGAACTTTTTTACTGTGCCATGGCCTGTTCTTCATCAAGTTATAGTATTGTTGCACTGTTGTAACTATATGTTATAATTATGTGGTTTTTGTTAGTTTTTCAGTCTTGGTCTGTCCTGTATTTCTGTGATATCACACCGGAGGAATATTGTATCATTTCTTAATGCATGAATTACTAAATGACAATAAAAGAGGACTGCGCGTCCTCATAATCTAATTGCTATTTAGATCAGCATTGCAAGAATAGTCCCAAGCAGCTGGACATTCTTTGATTAACTTAATAAAACTGTGGACTTACACTTGCCAGATATAAACCTAGACATCGACATATTTGTGCAAGTTTATTTGTTATAAATTGTATATAAACGGATTTGGATTATGATATCAGAGTAGCAGCACACATGCTTTCATAAATTTGGCATAAACCAAAGCATCTTCGGGCCAAAGCTATCATTGCTCACTGACAGAAAAACCAGGACTACATCACACAGGGATCAGGAGTAAGTTGGCAATGAAAGTGCTCTCTGGCACCACAATTGTGCACAAAGCCTCTCCCAGCTTCAGTTTTCAATGTTCAGTGTTGCAGCCACATTGACAGTAAGGAAGTGCTTCACTCAAAGGTATTGAGTTTGAGCTTCATATCTCTACTTGTTACGAGGAAACATAGGGACTTCTAAATGAATTATTAACACATGCTGAGAGATGACAGAAATCTGGGAGATGTAATTGTTATAGAGAGAGATGATGAAATTATCTTAAAATAATAACAAAAACAGTGCTAATCTCATATGATGATGTTCAAAGTTCAAAGTTAATTTTATTATCAAAGTACTTATATGTCACCATATACAACCCTGAAATTCATTTTCCTGTGGGCATACTCAGGAAACCTATAGAATAGTAACTATAACAGGATCGACAAAAGATCATCCAGAGTGCAGAAGACAACAAACTGTACAAATACAAATATAAATAAATAGCAATAAATGGTGGGAACACGAGATAATGAGATAAAGAGTCCTCAAAGTGAGATCTTTGGTTGTAGGAACATTTCAATGATGGGGCAAGTGAGTGCAGTTATTTCCTTCTATTTAAGAGCCTGATGGTTGAGGGTAGTAACTGTTCTTGAACATGGTGATGCAAGTCCTGAGGCTCCTGCACCTTCTACCTGATGGCAGCAGCGAGATGAGAGTAAAACCTGGGTGGTGGGGATCTCTGATGAGGGATGGTACTTTCCTGCAATGATGTTTTGTGTAAATGTGCTCATTGGTTGGGAAGGCTTTGTCTGTGATGTACTAGGCTGAATCCACTATCTTTTGTAGTATTTTCCAATCAAGGGCATTGGTGTTTCTATTCCAGGCTGTGATGCAGCAAGTCAATATACTCTCCACCACACATCTATAGCAGATTGTCAAAGTTTTAGATGTCATGTCAGATCTCTGCAGAATAAATTAGAGGTACTGCTGTGCTTTCTTCACAATCGCACTTATGTGCTTGGTCTAGGAGGGATGCTCTGAAATAGTAACACCCTGGAATTTAAAGCTGCTAGCTCTCTCCATCTCTGATTCCCTGATGAGGACTGGCTCATAGATTCTGGTTTCCCTCTCTTGAAGTCTATTATCAGTACATTCTTCTTGCTGATGCTGAGTGAGAAGTTGTGGCCAGATTTTTAGTCTCCCTCCTGTATGCTGATTTATCACAACCTTTGATTCAGCCCACAACAGTATTGATATTATCAAACTTAAATATTGCATGGAGCTGTGCTTAGTCGCACAGTCATAGGTGCAAAGCAAGTAGAGCAGGGGCTTAAGCACACAGTCCTGTGTTGTACTTGTGTTGATAGAGATCATGGAGAAGATTTTGTTGCCAATCCGAACTGTCTGGGGTCTACAAGTAAGGAAATCCAGGATACAATTGCACAAAGAAGTATTGAGGCCAAGATCTTGGCGTTTATTGATTAGTTCTGAGGGGATGATGGTATTGAAGGCTGAGCTGATGCAGATCAAGTTCTCCAATGCATCAGTTTCCTATAGTCTGGCTATTAACTGGACCTGTGGTTCAACATGACCAGTGACAGTTGGTCCCACAATGGCTGGATCTTCTTCCACAGCTTCTGCAAACACTAATATCAGAAGCATCGGCAGACTCTCCATTACTTTCTTCTCAAAATGGTGGTAAACAAATGTCAGATAGGATGAGATGAAAATAGACTAATTCTCTGATAAAGGAGTGTAAGAAACCATGTTATGGCTTTTCAGCAAATGGGCAAGACATTACAAAATAAATTAGTATTGAAATGAGTAATAAGGTTGTGTTTATGGACTATTCAGAAATCTGATGTTGGAGGGGTAGAATATGTCACTGAATCATTGTCTGTGTGTCTCTGGGTTCCTGTACCTCTTCCCTGATGCCAGTAACGAGCAGCAGCCCAGACAATGAGGGCCCTTAGTAATGGATGCTGCTTTCTTAAGGCACTGCCTTTTGAAAATGTTCTCAATACTGGGGAGTACCGTGCCCATGATGGAACTGGCTGTGTCTACACCTCCTGCAGAACATCTTCTCAACATTCACTCTGTGAATCTTATATGTTTCAATCAAGCTCCCCCTCATACCTCTAAATTCAAGTGCTAATAAGCCTAGCTTTGCCAAGTGCCTTTCATAACAAAGCCCGTAGGTCTTTGTCTTTTGTGAATAATGCTCTAGACACATAGGCTTCTCTGTATCTCAGAAATCTGCACTCTTTCATAATTTAAAATAATACTTCTTTTAGTTTTCTTGCCAAAATGGACCATTTTACTTTTCTCCTTTTGCTGTTCATTTAATTTTATCCATATCACTTTGTATCTTTCTTATGTTCTTATGTTACTATAATTGCACATTGCACATTTGAACGGGGGCATAACGTAAAGATTTTTACTCCTCATGTACTTGAAGGATATAAGTAATAAAGTCAATTCAATTCAATACTCCTACTGATCTTTGTGCCATCACACTTTTGATACCTCACATAAATTGTAAAAAGCTGAGGGTACAGTACTATTCATTGTGTTGTGCCACATATTGCATCTTGAAACCAGAAAAGTGACTTGTTAACCTGTAGTCTCTGTTTCCCTGTTAGCTAGCTAATCGCTTATCCTCCTAGACTATCAGTTTTTTTTATTTTTCATTATCTTTTGATATGGTACCTTATCAAAAGTCTTTTAGATTTCCAAGTATACTCCACCCACCTCCCCTCTATCCACAGTACGTGTTACTTTTTGAGAAAACTCCAAAAGATAGAGCAGACATGATTTCTCCTTCACAAAATTCACATTGACTTTACCTGTTTACTTTGAATGCCCTAAAATAATATTTCTAATAATAGCTTCCAACGTTTCTTGGTTCATATTTTCTGGTTTTCCATATTTTTTTCTTGCTGCAGTCTATCTATCCCAGATATTTTGAAATATTCCCTCAAATGTCTGCCCTAAATCAGATTATGGAATCAGACAGGTCATTTCACCTGTTTGATTCCTTAATCCAATTTGCAAGTGCTCTATAGCCAGCTCTGTTTTCATGTCCTCATGCTTGTCATACTGATAATCCACCCTCTGATTGTTTGGCAATCCCCATGGTTTGTATCTGGCTCATCTTACAAAAACAGGTTCTATTTTCCTTGCTCTCCTTAAGCACAACAAGGACTCATTTCCCTGTATCATACTTTGGTCCCATTTCCAAAACTCTGTTGAATTCTGTAGTGATGCATTTTCCCACACTCACTGTGCATATCAGCAGGGCCCTGTTTCCATGTTCCACTTAAACTTCCTTATTTCCCTCCCTGTTTGAAATCACCAGAGCCTTGTTTTCCACGATCCCTTTAAATTTACTGGCACCCCATTTCTCACACTTCCTTAAAACTTATCAGGCTCTAAGGAAAATTTTGTATGCCTCCATTTCATTGTATCTGTTTCCACCAATTCCTCTAGCACTGCATTCCAGATACCCACCGCTCTCTGTGTTAAAATCTCACTCCTCAGATTCAGAGAGGAGGATATTCAAAATGGACTGACAAGGAACATTATAAATGATATATTTCCTCCTTGATCTGCAAAGGATTCATGCTTAAAATGTCTCCTTCAAGTCAAACTTGAATGTTTTTGACATTAGTGTTGATCCTTAGGATCATCTCATTTATCTGGCAAAACTCCATTTATACAGGAAGCTGTGGTCTGTAATCCGAAGTTAGAACAGGAGGGGGAGCTGGCCAAACCTCACAACAGAAGTATATCTGCAGAGATGCATCGATGTATACAATTCATTAAACACAATTGAAAGTTCAAATTATTCCGATCAGCTATATGTGTGCTCAGAGAAAGCAAACCAACTGTTGATGCCATCGTCATTTTCAAACTGAAAGGAAGAGGAATGTAAGTCTTCTGCAAAAACGGATGATTTGGCTTTTTTTTCACATGGCTGCTTCCGTGATCTTGCTGTGCATAAAATGACCTTGGCACATTCTCCATTCAGACTAAAAGCCATGAAGAGTTTTCGTACATTATGCGATTGTGAGAGAAAAAAAAATATTTAGGGCTCAGCATGGTGTTTCAATTGTGCTGTAGCTGTGTCCTCTCAAAGTAAGCCAAAGTAAATTCAAGAGCGTTAACCTTTAAACAGCACAAATCAACAGAATGGATTTTTATATTTTTATGCCCTTCAACAAAATATTTTTGTACCATTGCTCAAAAGTAGCTCCATGGTCATAAAAATGCAGACTAGATCTCATAATACCTCATGTGTGCAATACATTTCTTTTCATCAGCCTATAATCCTCTCCTTATTCTTGTGATTGCCTTATAATTCAGGTGGAACAAGAGAATCCACATCTGTTAAATGCCAAAATTTAGGTCATAATTCATAAGGAGTTTTATTTCTTTGCTGACTTTTCAATCTACTTGATTTGTTTTTTTTAAAGTCATTGTCCATGTCCTGTGAATACAAAAGAGCTTCAATTTCTTTAACTTCTTTTTGTTTTGTTTCCGTCAGGGATATATTTGGATCAGTTAAATGGTTGGTAAATTGAAGCTGTGTTTGGAAGTGATAAGGCAGTGCTTTGTCTGATGTCCAGGGCATCTGCCAGCATAAGTGAGATAAAAGCTGAACTGGCTTTCTAATTATGAAATTAAACTGCTCTTGCAAGGGAAGCAGTCTTCGAGGCACCCATTCCTGATGTGTAGATGAATTCATTTCAACCAATCAATAAGGATTGAACAATCTCCCCGGGTTTTTACCTAACTTGTGCTTAAACATGCATTGCCTCTTGACACACCAAAGTTGACTTGTTTATAGAGTCATTGAGTCGAACAGCACAGAATCAGAAACTTCAGTCCACTGAATCCTCACTGACCATCAAGAACAAATTGAAATTAATCCCACATTATTCCTACTGTATCATCCCCACAATCTTATTACTAGTCTATCATGCACCCAGATACCAGGGCCAATTATCCTGTCCATCTAGGCAGTGGAGAGGGACAACCTCTCAAGCTGCTGCGGTGAGATGGGCTCAATCCTACTCTCTGGTTCTGCCTGTTCATTCTCCCTCTGACCACATGGATTTCAATTCAACTCAATTTTGATTGTCATTCAACCATACATGAATGCCCATGAATACAGCCAAATGGGATGGTGTTACTCCGGGGTCAAGGTACAAAACGTAGTACCAACAGTCATACACAGCACAAAGCACACGTAGCACGTATAAGATAGAAAGATACAGCCACTCAATAAAAGAGTCCAAACTCAAGACATCCTGTGCTGCCAAAATCTGCAGATGACCAAAACAGAGCTTCTCTTCCACCGAGCACCAACTCCAGTCGGAACACCACGCCACACCGTCCCCAGTGGAGCACATCGGTTCCAACGCCTCTCTCCCGGCAGCAACTACTTGCTGTATAAGAGTGATGTTATATTATGCCACTGAATGAAGGAACTATTGCTGCTGCATGGTTATTTGTCTTGTCAGTTCATGTTCTTAATGTTTTGACTGAATACTTCATGTTCATCCATCGTCATCGTCGATGAAGACCTTGACACCATTGATGATGTCGAGACTAGTGCGTGATTTGGATTTAAGTGAGGGAGAGTTGTGCAGCGTCAGCCTCACTCTCTCTTCCCAATTCCCATCTGGATCCAGTGGCAAGACAGAGTCGAGACGGCTGGAGTTGGGACTAGGCGCAGTGGATGACCAGGACGTCTTCTGTGCCTTGTCCTGCTCTATACGTTCCACGACGCTTGCAGGGACCGCCTTCCTGACCGTTGGACCTTCCATCCGCTCAATTCGCCGGGGTCTGTCTTCACACGCTGGGATAGATATCTTCCTATCTCACCGAGGGTTTGAGACCTGTCGGCGTCCCTCACCTGGTTTAGCCGGCTTGTCAAAGCCATTGCCCGGGGTGTGGCCGCTGTCACATGCAAACAGCTACGAGGAGCCACAGGTGAGAACTAAGTGCCAGGTGGGGACCAAAGGTGGTCTAACCGCCTTGAAAAAGACGCGACATGTTCCCCCACCAGAGGTGCTACCCATCCCTGATACCCCATACACTTACTAAATACTTACTAAATCAATACAGCTGGTTGTGCTTTGTAGACTAAAGATCTAGTTCAGGGGTGGGCAACTTACGGCCCGTGGGCTGGATGTGTTTTGACTGGCCCACGAGCAAATATTGGGATACAATGCTTCTCTGGCCCGTGAGCGATTTTTCCTTATTCTGAGTGTTTCATGCGACCACACTGATGGACAAGCATGACGTCTTGTTACACTGGCCCCAGGTTCCGTTTTGTTCCCAACAAAACACTGGTATATATGACTGATGGGAAGGCAGACTACCTTATTAATATGTATTAGATACTCTCCGTGCACGTGCAGGTTTTCATATGGGGTTGTTCAAATTTGTAAACAGAAACAGCGTCACTGTGTTTTAACAAGAAATCCACACCAAGTATCCAGATATTTACATGTGTTACGATACTTGTTGAATAACTCACGTTTTGAAATAAAATAGAAGAAAGAAATTCCAATGGCAACGAATGCAAAACACAGGTAGGTAGACACTGAGTGTCGAAATTTGGACACTAGACTACTACTTCATCGAGAAGGCTGGGAAACCAGTTTGTCTCATTTGCATAGAAAATGTTGCTCTGAAGAAGGTGGCAAATATCAGGCGACATTACGAGACCCACCATAGTGGAAGTTTTAACAAGTTTGCTGGGCAAGCAAGGAAAGATGAAGTTGAGCGAATGAAGTTGTTTTGGGAAACAAAACGTCATTTTTTGCCAAGAAAAGCAGTGAAAATGAAGGAAATACCCGCACCAGCTACGACGTCTCAAAACGCGTTGCAGAAAAGATGAAGCCTTTTACAGATGGAGAGTTTGTCAAAGAATGTTTACTGGCAGTGGTGGATATTGTTTGTCCTGAAAAGAAATCTTTATTTGCATCTATCAGCCTGTCAGAAAGAACAATCAGCAAGAGTGAGTTGAAGTAATGTCAGCAGATATTAGAAGTTGTTTAAGGGTTGCCTGCAACGATTTGCAATTTTTTTCAATTGCGCTTGATGAGAGCACAGACTTGAGAGACACTGCTCAACTTGCAGTGTTTGTGCGAGGAGTGACCTCAACTTTTCAAATTTTTGAAGAGTTTATTCAATTAATTCCTATGAAGGACACGGTTACTGGAGCAGACATTTTTGAAGCTTTGTTGAAAATAATGTCAGAAATGAAACTTAATGTGTCAAAGCTAATTGGCAGCACAACTGATGGGGCACCAGCAATGGTGGGACAGAAAAATGGCATCATCGCATTGCTGCAAGGACAAATGGAAAACCTTGGAATCGCACAGAAACTGGTTAAAATTCATTGCATTATCCATCAAGTGGCATTATGTGCCAAGTCTTTAAAATCAAAGGATGTTATGGACATTGTTGTGAAGGCAGTGAATCTGATCCTATCTCTTGGGTAGAATCATCGCCAGCTTCAGCAGTCTTTGTTGGATACAGAGGCAGATTATGGGGATCTGGCTTAGTTCTGCAATGTTGACTTATCGACTGTTTGCATTAAAATTTTCCTTTTTATTATACTTAATTTACCACCATTCAATGCATCATGTTCATGTGTTTTATGTTTAAAGATTCCTTGTGTCCGTTTAATAGATTCAAAAGATGCCTTGATTGAAGTAAATTGCAATTAAACTGATTTCTTTGAGTACTAACTGGCATCCTAGGTTTAGCACAAATGATTTTCTGGCATAATTTGAGGCAAAACATAACTAAATGTATTTAAATGGATAATTCCCATATTTCAAGTTTTTTATGGCATTTATCTGGCTCATTAATACACAATCTGGCCCACAGAGGCAAAAATGTTGCCGACCCCTGTGATAGTTTATAATTAAAGGAATATTCCCTCAAACTATAGTGTCAGACAACAATGGACACATACTGTACACTTATCAGCAGTATTCACATCAGTCCCATTGAAAATATTCTACTTGAAAACATGTGCCCCTTGACGTTATCACACACTCTACTGCTATCCATAGCCATTTTATTAAATACAAACAGCAAATAATAAAAACACTCAGCAGATTAGTCAGCGTCTGAAAGAGTGGAACTGTTAAACTTTCAGGTTGGGGACCCTCCATCAAAACTTTGACTTGAAGTGTTGATTATTTCTCTTTCCAAAGAAACTACTGTCTTGCTGAATGTTTCTAAAATTTTCTATCAATTTTTTGGCAATGGCAGTTTTTAAAAGATATATGTTTCCTTCTTGACTGCAATTAGTCGATGAAGCAGAGGTCTCACTTGGGCTGCCTAGGGGAGGCTAGTATAGGAAATAAAAGGGCTGTTCCCATATTCTGTGTGCTCCCCTGGATGTCTGAGATGGAGCCAAGTGAGCTTCTGCATCATTCTTACCTTGGAAGAGAAAGGAAGAAAAAATTATGCATTTACATAGCACCTGTTGTGAACCCCTGATGTCTGGGGTGTCTGGGGTGTTGTAGCACCTCTAGTGTGAAGATCTGCTTACCTTCCGAGGTAGGTCTTCCATCTTTGGTCTTCACCAGGTACCCAGCTCTCACCTATGGCTCCAAGTAAGCAATTTGCATGCGACGGTGGCCGTACCCCAGGCCACAGCTTTAACAAGCCGGCTAAACCAGGTCAGAGTAGCCATCGGGGTTTTTTTAGAACCCTTGGTGACTTCAGGCTTGTCTACCCAAAGCATGTGAGGACTGGAGTCAGCGGACTGCGTGGAGGAAACCACCAGCTGGTTCAAGGGCAGGAATGCATTTCCCAGTACGTTTTGTGAAGCCTGAAGAGCATGGCATGGCACATAGATCGCTCTGGTCATCCACTGCATCCTGACCCATCTCCAGTCACCTTGACTCTTGTCTTGCCACTGGATCCAGATAGACCAGGACGAGAGAGTGAGGTTGACGACCTGCGTAACCCTCCCTTACTTTAATCAAAGTTATGCAGAAGTCACAACATCTCAGTCATCTCCGGACACACAAATAACAATCACACCCACCCATGGATGTCAGTGGTCATTATTGTTCGCGATGGGCATATATACACACACACACACACACACACACACACACACACACACACACACACACACACACACCACACACACAGAATTGTGAACTTGGGACTTCTTAACTGAGTACCTTTGAAGGATAGGAATAACACCATCCAATCTGTTTAAGATTTTCCTATTGTGACATTGCCAGGCAATTGATAAAGTTATTCCAAGGAACAGTGCAGATGGAGTTTACTGCTCGTACAAGTTCTCTGGTTGCTTTGTGTCTGCTCCTTCCTTCCTCCCATCCTCCGATCAAATGAATGCTGCAGGTAGATAAGGAGATTCGGAGAAGTTTCTCAGAAGATTGAGATGAAGTCTTCAGCAGGCAAAATGTATCAGTTTCTTTCTACAAGAGTGAATAATGCCACACTAGGGGCAGAGCTTGACTAACAAAGTAAACCGTAAAACTCCAACTTTGCATTGGCAGATCAGTCACTTTGTTTTAGGAAGTTGGTGAGGGGATCATGCATGGTGCTCAGATGTTTCTGAAGGGGTTTCCAGCATATGTCATTGTTGAATCCTGCCTTCTCTCTGGCAGGTTTGCCAACTCAGTGTAAGCCCTAACCATTAATTCTTCTCAGTGGATTGTCACCTTGTCGCAGTGGAGAAGCTTGTGTGGTCCTGTGATCCCAAGGGTGATGCCGTCTGGAGCTATGCTCCTGGTAGGGTCACCCATGGCAGGACGATTGAGGGTGAGGTCCCTGACAAAGAACAATCCAACCAAGACCTCAACGGTGGAACAGGCGGACGAAGTTACTTCGAACTTAATGGCTGTGAAGACGGATGAAGGCTGCAACAAATCCATCAGCTCCAATTGTCGTGGTTTCCATGCCATTGGAATCAGTTGGTTGATTTGTGAAGAATCGTGTGCTTCTTGGTGTGCAGCATCAAGTACACATTAAACAAATACACGCACAGGCATCTTCACTCTGTGGGCCACTTCTACAGAACGAAGACCATCATCCTTGACCTCGAGGGATAGCCACGATGATGACAATGACGAACCATTAATTGTGTACTCATTGTGGGAATGATTAAATAATTAATATCTGGATATATTCTTCAGGGGAAAATACCTCCAAGGACCAAACACAGTGGTGTAGCCTGTTTAGGAGCTGCCTCACATAACTGCCAATCCGGGTTGAATCCTGACCTCAGGTGTTGCCTGTGCAAAGTTCTGTGACCAGGTGGGTTTTCCCGGTGTGCTCCTGTCAGTTTTTAGGAATGTGGGAGAACACTGGAGCACTTGGAGGAAACCCTCACGGCCACTGTGAGAACATAAAAGCTTCTCAGAGACAACGATGGGAATTGAACCCCTGTCTTCCAACTGCTGGCGCTGAAAAGCGATTGTGCTAACCACAGTGCCACCATTCCGCCTGGCAGGTTGATCTGCTGCTGTTGTGCAGGTGATGGTAGAGTCGAGGCAGAGTTGCTGAGAATGGGGGGGTGGGGTTGAAATGGGACTAATATAGGATCAATGAGAATGGATGGTTGATAGTCAGCACTGGATTCAGTGGCCTGAAAGATCTGTGTCCATGCTGTATCTCTCTCTTTGAAGCTATGACCAATACTGATGAATTTGACACTTTGTCTGACTACTCTTTGTTGGAGTCATGTATTCTGTGCTGTGCATTTGTTGTGTGCATTACAGTAACTAGTCACAGTAGTGGGTGCGTGGTAAAAGCGAAGGGATTAAGTTACGTGTTCATATCTGTTTTCATGACAGTTTGTAGCATGGGACCGCAGAAGTCATATCTTTTTTGACTGCTGAGATAACGCTCAATAACGCTTAACTGTATGTTTGTTTACTTCTAATCAAGGAATAGGGAATTTGACTCTTTGGAGCAATCATTAGAGCTGTGGGTATGTCACATAAGTGTAACAACTCCGTGTTGTAATTGCTGGCTGGCGACAATTGTGTTGTTTTTGTTTCGGATCAAATTTACCGCTAGATTCTTGGGAATGCAGCCAGTTCTAGCTACCTGTTCGAGAATAGGAACTCATTGGTAAAGTTGTCCCGTATTGTATCAGCTAGTATCTGATCAAAGCAGAACATACAGGCCAGTAATGACCAATGGTCAATCTCAAAGAATAACCTTGTCTATGCCAACCAGTAAATACTCATCCACATTAGTCCCATTTACTAGCACTTGGACTTTACCTTCCTATGCCTTGGTGATTCAGGAGTGATTCTAGACCCACAGTATTCCTAAATTGAGTTATCTTATTCACCCACTCAGGCACTGTAAACACTCTCTGAATGAACAAAAAGTCTCCATCAGAGAACTTCTAAAACTTCTTTTTTCCGTTATTCTAAGCTTTTGTACTCATGTTATATGGACAAGTTTACAACTACCAACCCTGTCAATTTTCCCCAAGAATTGTGTCAACATTAGTCAGCCTTTTCCAGTCCGGGGTCTTTACTCCCTGGAATAGCGGAGATTTGATCGAGGTGTACAAATTTATGAGGGGTATAGACAGGGTAAATGCAAGTAGGCATTTTCCACTGAGTTTGGGTGAGACTCAAATTAGAGGTCACAGGTTAAGGGTGAAAGGTGAAGCGTTTAAGGGGACCATGAGGGGGAATCTTTTTCATTTTGAGGGCAGTACCAATGTGGAGCGAGCTGCCAGTGTCTGTGGTGGATGTAGGGTTGATTTCAATATTTAAGAGAAAATTGGATAATTACATGTATGGGAATTACATGTTTCGGCACGGACTAGAAGGGTCGAGATGGCCTGTTTCAATGCTGTAATTGTTGTTAGTTGTTATATGGAACGGTCTGGAGGGGTATGATCCAAGTGCAGGTTGATGGGACTAGACAGGATAACAGTTCAGCACAGATCAGATGGGCCAAATTCCTGTGCTTTGGAGCTCGACGACTCTAGTGAAAGCAAACACAGCCTATCCAGTCTCTATAAGGTGGAGGAACGACACCTTATATTCCGTCTGGGTAGCCTCCAACCTGATGGCATGAACATTGACTTCTCTAACTTCCACTAATGCCCCACCTCCCCCTCGTACCCCATCCGTTATTTATATACACACATTCTTTCTTTCTCTCTCTCCTTTTTCTCTCTCTGTCCCTCTGACTATACCCCTTCCCATCCTCTGGGTTCCCTCCCCCCTTTCCTTCTCCCTGGGCCTCTTGTCCCATGATCCTCTCATACTCCTTTTGCCAGTCACCTGTCCAGCTCTTGGCTCCATCCCTCCCCCTCCTGTCTTCTCCTATCATTTTGGATCTCCCCCTCTCCCTCCCACTTTCAAATCTCTTACTAGCTCTTTCTTCAGTTAGTCCTGACGAAGGGTCTTGGCCTGAAACGTCGACTGTACCTCTTCCTAGAGATGCTGCCTGGCCTGCTGCATTCACCAGCAACTTTGATGTGTGTTGCTATCCAGTCTCTCCCTGTAGGTAAAATATTCCACCCCAGGCAACATTGAGGTGAATCCTTCTCCAGTGCAATCACATCTTTCCTATATCACAGTGACAAGAAAAGTACACATTACTGCAGTTGTGGCCTAACTACCATTACTTCCCTGCTCTTATATTCTATGCCTTACTAAATGAAGCAGGTCTCCCATCTCCCCCTTTCACCACCTTGTCTAGTGTGTTCATATCCTCAGGGATCATTGGATTTCTACACCAAGGTCCCTCCATTCCTCAATACACATTCCCTAGGGCCCTACCATAATTCATCTCCAGTGTTTAATAGATTAATCAGTACCAACAAAGGTGCTGGAAATGACCAACTTGTCACTTATGAGGGTATAGATGGGATAAATGCAATGGGCTTTTCCACTGAAGTTAGGTGAGACCAGAACTAGAGATCAAAGGTTAAGGGTGAAAGGTGAAATATTTAAGGGGAATCTGAGGCGGAACTTCTTCACTCAAAGGATGTGTGAATGAGCTGCATTTTGACAGTTTTTTTAATGAGATATTTCGGTGTCTGAAAGTCTTACTCGTCTTGTGTGCACTGAATGCCTGCTTGGAGAAGCTACTTGGAGTTCCTTGGACCCACAGGTGACTATATCCTGACATGAGTTGAAACAAATGAGCAGATAATGAAACAAAATTGAAAAAGCTGGACTGATAGCCCGCAAAAGTGGTTGATTAAAAGTGATCCAACATTTGAAATTTCCGTTAATCTGAGGCATTTAATTTAAATCTCTATCAGATGCAGGCTCAATCATCCCTTCTCGCTGGCAAGGCTGTCATTTGGCACCGACCTCAATATGTGCTGGCTGATATTCACAAGCCCATGGGTGTACAATGTCTGTGGAAGTTAGAAACTTCATTTTATAACAATGAATTGCAATTAACATTGATTGAAATAAATTCAAATTTGAGACACTAAATGAAGTGTAGCTTTGCAATAGTGGGCAAAATGCCATAAAGGATTCAGCAGATAGGCCTCTTGACTTTATTGGCCTAAATGAAATTTCCAATATTCATAAGTTTCTTCTCAGAAGGCTTGACTCACTTCACTTACATGTTGTCACCCAACTGTGTACTGCCTACTCAGTACCTACATCCTGCTGGCTCACTAGCAACACCCACCTCCTTCAAACTTTCCATGGGGAGTCTAACTTCTATTTTATAGCAGGCGGCCTCAAAAGCCCCACATGCTACAACTGGAGGTTGAAGATGCTCTTGTACAAGCTTCTTCTCCCTTTATTTCACCCACATAGTTCATCCATTGATGGCAGTCAATTGGTAAATGTACTAAGTCAATATTCAAGCACCAGCCTAAATTGCCTTTGCCCTTTTTGTTCAGCGGGTTGTAAATGAAGGTTTCTAAAAGCTCCCCTCTTCTTTTCCAAGGAAAATGTTACAAATTGGATATTATTTCCTTACATAAACACAGAGAATACTGATGTTCACCTATCTAAAATGTTAACTCCTTTTCTCTATCCACAGATGTTCCTGACCTGTTGAGATTTTCCAATATTTTTCCATTTCTCAGATTTGCAACATGGGCAGGGTTTGTTTCGAATAACATACACGAAATGCTGAGGCAACACTTCACCTGCAAGTTTGCTGGAGTTGTCTATTGTACCTGGTGCTCCCGATGCAGCCACCCCTACATTGGGGGGACCCCTTGTAAACTGGGGGACCGTTTCGTCGAGGACCTCCACTCCATCTGCCAAAAGTGGAACTTCCCTGTAGCCCAACATTTTAATTTCAATTCCCATTCCGGTTCTGACATGTTGCTCCATGGCATCCTCTTGTACCACGATGAGGCCACCTTATATTCTGTCTGGGTAGCCTTCAATCTGATGGCAGGAATATCGGTTACTACTTCCGGTAAAAAAAAATTCCTTTCCTCAACTCTGTCATTCCATTTTCATTCTAGTCTCTTACCTCTTCTATACCTGCCTATCACCTCCTCTGGTGCCCCTCCTCCTTTCCTTTCTCGAGTTGTCCACCCTCCTCTCCTATCAGATTCCTTGATCTTTCCCACCCACCTGGCTTCACCTATCACTTTCTAGCTATCATCCGGCAATTTACCCTTTCCTTTCCAGTCCTGAAGAAGAACTCACCCTGAAACATTGACTGCTTGTTCATTTCCAGGAATGTTGCCTGATCTGCTGAGTTCCTCCAGCATCCTGTGTGTGTGTTGCTTTGAATTTCCAGCATTTTCTTGTGTGTTTTGTTTAGAATTATTTCTGGTTATCTTTTTTCTTCTTTTCTCATTTTTTTTTCTTATTTCCATAATTTATTGTTTTTTTAAATCCCAGATTTAGAGCACTGGCAGATTTTAACTTATTTCTCCTTAGGTGCCATCACATTTTGCTATTCCTGTGTTGTAAAGACATTGTAACTCAGTATGGCAAAGGAAATATAAAAATGAGGGGAGGTCACCCATTTTACACACTTGAAATAAATCCTTATTCTCACAATGTCACAGGGCTTTGCAATTCTCTTCCTCAAAAGTTACGTTAAGCATCTTTAAGGCTATGGTAGATGGATATGCAATGAGCAAAGGGTGTGAAATGTTACCACGGGAGAGAAGAATGCAGAGTTAAGGTTACAGTCAGATTAACTGTGATCTTAATACATTGTGGAGCAGGCCTGAGGAGCTGAGTGGTCTACTGCCTCGTCTAAGTTGCAAGTTTGAATCACCCTTGACATAAAGGAAAATCAGATTTAAAAAATGTTGCCAAGAAAAAGGTTTTCAAGCAATGAGACTGAAACTACAGCATAAAAATTGACTAAGATTTTGAGTAAACTGTGGAAAAAGTCTTTATTTCTGGCCTGCAGAGATGATGTGTTGAAGAACAGATAGTCCTGACCTTTGGCTTTGTCCATTAATCATGGTGGTGCTTTGAAAAGAACATTACAGATTTAATCTTTGATTGAGCTGCAAGGCAGTGAACAGAATCCTTTGCACATAAACGAATTTATTCATTGATTTATTCAGTATGAATTTTCAACAAGAGCTTGGATGACATTCCACCTTGTTAGCCAAATGTATGTTAATATGCCTAATAGAACAGATAGCTGAAAAATTAGCAGAAATTATTTCTCTCAGGCTATCTTAATCTGTTGTTCTACAAGACAGCTTGTGTTAAGGACTGCAAAACTAACTTCATTAATAGAAAGAAGAGCCAGACTATGTTAATTCACTTCATGACCAGAATTTAATAGCAATTACAAAACTGATGTGAATCTCTCCTTAAATATCTTGCTGTGCAATGGATTTGCAATGTAATGCTCCAGTGTAAAACAGGCAACTGAGGATCTGCTGCTTGAAATGGAAACTAGCTGAATTTCACTTCTACTAATCTCAACATAATGTCAATCTGACTAATACTCTAACAAATAGAAAGCACTCCTTCCATTTTGATAAACACAAGAGATTCCTTAGTTGCTGGAAATCTTGAGCAACACACAGAAAATGGTGGGGGAGCCCAGCAAGTTGAGCAGCATCTGTGGTGGTAATGAACTGTCAATATTTTGAACCTCACGACCTCGGGTGAAGAATCTTGGCTTGAAATGTCAAATTCAGATACAGATTTGGATTTACAGTATTTAGCACATATGCATCACAATATACAGTGGGATGTGATGTTTACATTAACATCCATCAGAACCCAAGGATGTGCTGAGGGCAGCCCGCAAGTTTTGCCACACATTGCGGTGCCAACATCCACAATGTTCACAGAACAACGCAAGCAACAACAACAGAACAACAGCAACAAAATAACAACAGTCAAACAAGCCCTGTTCTTCCCTCCCACTCACACACAGACAGTCCTTCAGCCCAGTAGAGGCATTCTACGGCCTCCAGCCTCCAACGGAGTTGCAGATGTGCAGACATTGAGCCTTCAACTTCCTCAGCGAACTCATAGCTGCACTCTCTGGCCATTAGGCCTTGACTAGAAGGGAGCACCAACTCCTGTTCTCGCTGGTCTGCTGGTCTGACATCCAACCATGAATACCTTTTGCCCCATGTCTACATCACTGGCCTTTGAACACAGAACATGGAGTGCAGAGTGGCAGCCTAGACTCTGGCTTGTCCCTAAACCCTAACCTAACCCCCAGCTCCTCTCGCTGTCACCAAAACCATCCCTATGAACCTAAAAAACAACTAAATCTGAGCCACAGCCTTCACAGAAACCACAGTTTGGTGCCATCTTGACCAGATGACAAAATGTCAACCTGGGCATTCTAATTTGATATTTTTGGAGCCGGTGGGCAAAGACTACTCCCCTGGGTCAAATGTTCATAAAACTTAAACTGCACTTAAAGCGTCCACTGAATATCTATGGGAAATGAAATCTAGGAATGACTGAAGAGTTCATGATTAAACACACAAATGCACTTCTCTATAACTAGGAAACATTCCAGAAATGTCACCCAAATCTTAAGCAGTCTTTGATAAAGATTTAACATCCTAAATGGAAGTTTATCATAACTTAAAAAGGAAACTATAATGGATAAGTCCAAGGGATTTGTAGTAAAACCTGTAGGAAGGCTAATTGTGCCTCTATTAATGGGGCTGGACAGCTGCAAGCTAATAAATGACCATGGCCCACATACTTGATAACAGACCAAAGATCTGATTCTCCAGCGTGCTCTAAGTGAACTAAGCTTCTGTGTACAGGAACTGTGAGAACAGGACTAGAGAGTAGCTATTGATGGAGGCTGTAATATCCACAATACACTGCAACATCACACATCCTTCGGGTTTGATTCGAAGAAGGAGTCTAAGAGTCTGAGTGGGAGTGCCGAGAAAGACATTTTTGAAATTTTCGTTATTTTTTTTCTCCAACGGCGTTCTGAGAGGCGGGACTGTGCAGGCGTGTGACGTCGGGCTGTGCAGCGCAGCAGATTTAAAAGGAACAGAGCCTCATAGAGCGGGCAGCGTAGTTTGCGGGCTGCGGAGTGAGCCGGGAGCAGAGTGAAGACTTAAGGGCTTCAGCTCAACGGGCTTAGGCGGAAACAGGCGAGGCGAGGGAGGTTTGGCATTCATTTTCTGTTGTTATTTGAGGAGAGGGGCAGTATGAGTGTGAGGGCAGTTTGCTGTTCTCGGTGTCGGATGTGGGAGGCCCTGGAGTCTCCAAGCCTCCCGGACGTCTACATCTGCGCCAAGTGCATCGAGATGCAGCTCCTAAGGGACCGCGTTACGGAACTGGAGCTGCAGCTCGATGACCTTCGTCTGGTCAGGGAGAGTGAGGAGGTGATAGAGAGGAATTGCAGGCAGGTGGTCACGCCGAGACCACGGGAGGCAGACAAGTGGGTCACGGTTAGGAGGGGGAAAGGGAAAAGTCAGGTAATAGGGAGTACCCCGGTGGCTGTGCCCCTTAACAACAGGTACTCCTGTTTGAGTACTGTTGGGGGGGACAGCTTACCCGGGGGTAGCGACAGTGTCCATGCCTCCGGCACAGAGTCTGGCCCTGTAGCTCAGAAGGGTAGCGCAAGGAAGAGGAGGGCAGTTGTGATAGGGGACTCGATAGTAAGGGGGTCAGATAGGCGATTCTGTGGACGCAGTCCAGAGACCCGGATGGTAGTTTGCCTCCCTGGTGCCAGGGTCCAGGATATTTCTGATTGTGTCCAAGATATCCTGAAGTGGGAGGGTGAGAAGCCAGAGGTCGTGGTACATATAGGTACCAATGACATAGGTAGGAAAAGGGATGAGGTCCTGAAAGGAGAATACAGGGAGCTAGGAAGGGAGTTGAGAAAAAGGACTGCAAAGGTAGTAATCTCGGGATTACTGCCTGTGCCACGCGGCAGTGAGAGTAGGAATGCGATGAGGTGGAGGATAAATGCATGGCTGAGGGATTGGAGCAGGGGGCAGGGATTCAAGTTTTTGGATCATTGGGACCTCTTTTGGCGCAGGCGTGACCTTTACAAAAAGGACGGGTTACACTTGAATCCTAGGGGGACCAATATCCTGGCAGGGAGATTAGCGGGGGCTACTGAGGTGACTTTAAACTAGAATGTTTGTGGGGTGGGAATCAAATTAAAGAGGCTAGGCGTGAGGAGGTTAGTTCACAACAGGGGGATGGGAACCAGTGCAGAGAGACAGAGGGATGTAAAGTGAGGGTAGAAGCAAAAAGTACTAAGGAGAAAAGTAAAAGTGGCAGGCCGACAAATCCAGGGCAAGCATTAAAAAGGGCCACTTTTCAGCATAATTGTATAAGGGCTAAGAGAGTTGTAAAAGAATGCCTGAAAGCTTTGCGTGTCAATGCAAGGAGCATTCGTAATAAGGTGGATGAATTGAAAGTGCAGATTGTTATTAATGATTATGATATAGTTGGGATCACAGAGACATGGCTCCAGGGTGACCAGGGATGGGAGCTCAACGTTCAGGGATATTCAATATTCAGGAGGGATAGACATGAAGGAAGGGGAGGTGGGGTGGCGTTGCTGGTTAAAGAAGAGATTAACGCAATAGAAAGGAAGGACGTAAGCCGGGAAGATGTGGAATCGATATGGGTAGAGCTGTGTAACACTAAGGGGCAGAAGACGCTGGTGGGAGTTGTGTACAGGCCACCTAACAGTAGTAGTGAGGTCGGAGATGGTATTAAACAGGAAATTAGAAATGTGTGCAATAAAGGAACAGCAGTTATAATGGGTGACTTCAATCTACATGTGGATTGGGTGAACCAAATTGGTAAAGGTGCTGAGGAAGAGAATTTCTTGGAATGTATGCGGGATGGTTTTTTGAACCAACATGTGGAGGAACCAACTAGAGAGCAGGCTATTCTGGACTGGGTTTTGAGCAATGAGGAAGGGTTAATTAGCAATCTTGTCGTGAGAGACCCCTTGGGTAAGAGTGACCATAATATGGTGGAATTCTTCATTAAGATGGAGAGTGACATAGTTAATTCAGAAACAAAGGTTCTGAACTTAAAGAGGGGTAACTTTGAAGGTATGAGACATGAATTAGCTAAGATAGACTGGCAAATGACACTTAAAGGATTGACGGTGGATATGCAATGGCAAGCATTTAAAGGTTGCATGGATGAACTACAACAATTGTTCATCCCAGTTTGGCAAAAGAATAAATCAAGGAAGGTAGTGCACCCGTGGCTGACAAGAGAAATTAGGGATAGTATCAATTCCAAAGAAGAAGCATACAAATTAGCCACAGAAAGTGGCTCACCTGAGGACTGGGAGAAATTCAGAGTTCAGCAGAGGAGGACAAAGGGCTTAATTAGGAAGGAGAAAAAAGATTATGAGAGAAAACTGGCAGGGAACATAAAAACGGACCGTAAAAGCTTTTATAGATATGTAAAAAGGAAAAGACTGGTAAAGACAAATGTAGGTCCCCTGCAGACAGAAACAGGTGAATTGATTATGGGGAGCAAGGACATGGCAGACCAATTGAATAATTACTTTGGTTCTGTCTTCACTAAGGAGGACATAAATAATCTTCCAGAAATAGTAGGGGACAGAGGGTCAACTGAGGTGGAGGAACTGAGCAGAATACATGTTAGTAGGGAAGTGGTGTTAGGTAAATTGAAGGGATTGAAGGCAGATAAATCCCCAGGGCCAGATGGTCTGCATCCTAGAGTGCTTAAGGAAGTAGCCCAAGAAATAGTGGATGCATTAGTGATAATTTTTCAAAACTCGTTAGATTCTGGACTAGTTCCTGAGGATTGGAGGGTGGCTAATGTAACTCCACTTTTTAAAAAAGGAGGGAGAGAGAAGCCGGGGAATTATAGACCGGTTAGCCTAATGTCGGTGGTGGGGAAACTGCTGGAGTCAGTTATCAAGGATGTGATAACAGCACATTTGGAAAGCGGTGAAATGATCGGACAAAGTCAGCATGGATTTGTGAAAGGAAAATCATGTCTGACGAATCTCATAGAATTTTTTGAGGATGTAACTAGTAGAGTGGATAGGGGAGAAACAGTGGATGTGGTATATTTGGATTTTCAAAAGGTCCCACACAGGAGATTAGTGTGCAAACTTAAAGCACATGGTATTGGGGGTAAGGTATTGGTGTGGGTGGAGAATTGGTTAGCAGACAGGAAGCAAAGAGTGGGAATAAAAAGGACCTTTTCAGAATGGCAGGCGGTGACTAGTGGGGTACCGCAATGCTCAGTGCTGGGACCCCAGTTGTTTACAATATATATTAATGACTTGGATGAGGGAATTAAATGCAGCATCTCCAAGTTTGCGGATGACACGAAGCTGGGTGGCAGTGTTAGCTGTGAGGAGGATGCTAAGAGGATGCAGGGTGACTTGGATAGGTTGGGTGAGTGGGCAAATTCATGGCAGATGCAATTTAATGTGGATAAATGTGAAGTTGTCCACTTTGGTGGCAAAAATAGGAAAACAGATTATTATCTGAATGGTGGCCGATTAGGAAAAGGGGAGGTGCAACGAGACCTGGGTGTCATTATACACCAGTCATTGAAAGTGGGCATGCAGGTACAGCAGGTGGTGAAAAAGGCGAATGGTATGCTGGCATTTATAGCGAGAGGATTTGAGTACAGGAGCAGGGAGGTACTACTGCAGTTGTACAATGCCTTGGTGAGACCACACCTGGAGTATTGTGTGCAGATTTGGTCCCCTAATCTGAGGAATGACATCCTTGCCGTAGAGGGAGTACAAAGAAGGTTCACCAGATTGATTCCTGGGATGGCAGGACTTTCATATGAAGAAAGACTGGATGAACTGGGCTTGTACTCGTTGGAATTTAGAAGATTGAGGGGGAATCTGATTGAAACGTATAAGATCCTAAAGGGATTGGACAGGCTAGATGCAGGAAGATTGTTCCCGATGTTGGGGAAGTCCAGAATGAGGGGCCACAGTTTGAGGATAGAGGGGAAGCCTTTTAGGACCGAGATTAGGAAAAACTTCTTCACACAGAGAGTGGTGAATCTGTGGAATTCTCTGCCACAGGAAACAGTTGAGGCCAGTTCATTGGCTATATTTAAGAGGGAGTTAGATATGGCCCTTGTGGCTACGGGGGTCAGGGGGTATGGAGGGAAGGCTGGGGCGGTGTTCTGAGTTGGATGATCAGCCATGATCATAATAAATGGCGGTGCAGGCTCGAGGGGCCGAATGGCCTACTCCTGCACCTATTTTCTATGTTTCTATGTTTCTATGTTTCTATCCATGGCTGGAGTTCTGTCCTAGAACTTATACAAAAGCTAATAGACAAATATTATCGAGTAAATTTAAATCGTCTGGAAAAAGATGCCAATGGGAGTGTTTGGTTACACAGGGCATTTCATATGAATATGTGACGAGTTTTGTTTGAACCAAGAACAGGTGCTGAAAAATTGTTTAAAAGTTTTATTCTCCCCCAACCTGGCATGTAGTTTTATTGTAAATGTGTAAATCTAATGAAACTATTTTCCCATCTGAAAACTTTTGAAGTGGAAAGTGCATCCTTGTTATAGCTATGAAAGTTGCATTTGACCATGTGGACTACAATTAGAATTCTGATATTGTCATTTTCAAATGGCTGACACCAATAGCAGGCATGACAGAGGAAAATAACTGAAACCTCCTTTGCAGAGTCCATTGGGGGAGATGGAATGGGACAGGGAGAGTATGGGGTTTACTTTTAAAACAAAGGAGAGCCAGCAATTATAGTTGTTTGTGGCATGTGGGGTTTTACCTTAAAAGTAAATCCCTCAGCCCTAAAGATGGTACAGGTCAGGGAATATCTGATCAGTCACCAGAAGACATGCCTCACTGGATAGTCAATAGATTGATCTCTAGAAGAGTTATAAGTGCACAATTCATGGTGTGGAAAGATAGAGAGAAACAGAAGTGTGTACTAGTGCCAGTCGTAAAAGTTGCTGATGGCAGGGCAAGACATCAGTCCTATAGTCTATAGTCAGACACTCCCCTAGTGTGTTGCTTTCAATAGGGAGAAGATATCCTTGCCCTGTCAGCTGATACTGGGCCAAGTCACAGACTCGGGAAGTTAATTAAACAAGAAAATTAATGGCCAAACATAATCTAAATATTTAACAATAGTTCTAACAAGTAAAAGACAGGTGTTTGCCTTCTCTAAAACATATTTCACCACTTGAACTTCTACAAAGACCAGGAGAAGAATCCTTGATTGATTTTTATCTGCCCCCTCAAAGGGTGAGACCATTATTGGCAGGGCTTGGATTTACAGAGCAGCTCTACATGAAAATGTGGTTGCTGTGGTGGGAGATTTTCAAACAATTGGTAGTAAGCTACAACTGAGTCACTTACCTCAGAAGGTAGTTACTTCCAGACATGACAGACATGATTGGTTTGGTACTGGGCATGGTAGTAGTGTAAGATCAGGCCTGATATTCAGGACACAGTTAAAATCTGTATGTGACAGCTGTGGAGTTTAACTTCCATTAAAACTTTGGGATTCTGTTGGAGATCGAATATCAAAGCCTCAAAGTAAGATTTTTGAGGATCTTTACTCCAATGCCCTGAGCCCCAAAGTGGCAGACCAATCGATTTGCAGAGAGAGAGAGAAAGAGAGCTTCACACAGGTCGGGGAGCAGAGTTTAAAAAAGGCTCAAGAGACTTTAGTGAGGAGGCACAGGTAAGTAGCAGGTAAGGCCATTGTAGTGGTTGAATAAAAAGTCACCAAATTACAGCTAATTAAATAAAGTGGGGGTTATGCAGGATCAGGTGATGCGCTGTAGCTGCATGATGGTTGAGCTAGTGGACCCCAATGTGGTTCCTGGTGACCACATCTGCAGCAAGTGTTGGCTACTCGAGGAGCTCAGGCTCAAAGTTAATGATTTGGGCTCTGAGCTTCAAGCACTGTGGCATTCCAGGGAGGAGGAGAGTTACTGGATTCTCTGTTTCAGGAAGTAGTCACACCCTTTAGATTAGCTGCCTCAAATTCAGTCTGGTCAGGGACAAGAAGGTGTGACTGTGAGTGAGGCGGGTAGTGGGATCCAAGACAGTGCTGGAGGAGCCTCAGCCCTTGAGCTTGTCCAACAGGTCTGAGATCATTGCTCTGTGTGGATAAGAGTGGGGGCTGTAGGAAGGATGGGGAACCAGACTGTGACACCACAGCTCCGAGAGCCATTCAAGATGGGGAAGAAAAGAGAAATGTAGTGGTAATTTGGGATAGTATAGTCAGGACAATAGACAGAGTTCTCTGTTGCGAGGATAGAGCATCCTGAAAGCTGTGTTGCCTGCTTGTTGCCTGGGTTTGGGACAACTTATCTGACCTGCAGTGGAATTTGCAGTGGAAGGGGCAAGATCTAGTTGTCATGGACCATGTTGGTACCAACGACATAGGTAGAATGAGGAAAGAAATTCTACTGAGGGAATTTGAGCAGCTAGGGACTAAATTAAAAAGCTGAACCAAGAAGTTAGTAATCTCTGGATTACTACCTGAGCCACGTGCAAAATGGCATAGGGTCAAGAAGGTTAGAGAGTTAAATGTGTGGCTCAAGGATTGGTGTGGGAGAAGGGGGTTTGAATTCATGGGAAATTGGCACCAGTATCGGGGAAGGAGGGAGCTGTACCAATGGGATGGGCTCCACTTGAACCGTGATGGGACTGGGATCCTAATGAATCGCATAACTAGGGCTGTGGATAGGGCTTTAAACTAAATAGTAGGGGGGTGGTTCAACAGATTGGAGAAGTATAGATAAAGTAAAAAAGAAAAGTGTGGATAAAGAAAAAGAAAAAGATAAAGAAGAGAAAAATAAGAGTGGAGTAAAGAAAAGTCAAGCACAAAAGAGTAAAAGATTACAAGATTTTAAAAGCACAATGAGTGTAAGGGCACTTTATTTGAATACCCATAGTATTTGAAACAAGGTCAGTGAACTTGTGGCACAAATCTGTACAAAGAGGTATGATTTAGTGGCCATGGTTGCAGGGCGGAGTGGATTGGGAATTAATATCCAAGGAAATCAGGTAATATGGAAGGATAAGCAGGAAGGTAAGGGAGGTGAGGTAGCACTCTTAATTAAAGATGGAATCAGGGCGATAGTGAGAGACGATATAAGATCCTAGGAGCAGAATTTTGAATCCATCTGGGTAGAGTCTAGGAATAGTAAAGGAAAAAAAAATCACCGGTGGGAGTTGTCTATTGGCAATCGAATAATAACATTACAGTGGCACATATAATAAACAGAGAAATATCTGAGGCACGTAAGAATGGAACAGCAGTTATCATGGGGGACTTTAACTTGTACATAGACTGGGTGAATCAAGTTGGTCGGCACAACCTTAAGGAGGACTTCATAGAATGCATCCATGATGGCTTTCTTGAACAGCATTTTACTGGACCTACAAGGGAACGAGTTATCTTAGATCTGGTCCTGTGCTGCGAGACAGGTAAAATTAGTGATCTTGTAGTTAGGGATCCTCTTGGAAAGAGTGATCACAGTATGACTAAGTTTGTCATATAAATGGAGAGTACAATAGTTCGATCTAAAACCAGTGTATTATACCTAAACAATGGAGGCTACAATGGGATTAAGGAGGACTTGGCAAGAGTAGGCTGGGAACACAGGTTCTATGGCGGGATGGTTGAGGAAAAGCAGAAGACATTCAAAGAGATTTTTCACTGTGCTCTACAAAAGTATATTCCAGTTAAAAGCAAGAACAGTAAGGGTGGGGAGGGCCAGCCTTGGATAACTAAGGAAATAAAAGAAGACATCAAACTAAAAGCTCATGCATATGAAGTCGCCAAAAGTAGCGGGAAACTGGAAGATTGGGAAAACTTTAAAAAGTAACAAAGAACCACTAAGCGAGCAATAAAGAAAGGGAGGCTACATTATGAAACTAGCATAAAATATAAAAGTGGATTGTAAAGGTTTTTATAATTATATAAAACAGAAAAGGGTGGCTAAAGTGAATGTAAGTCCCTTGGAGGACAAGAAAGGGGAAATGATATTGGGTAATGAGGTAATGGCCAAGGATTTGAATGACTATTTTGTGTCAGTCTTTACGGTGGAGGACATGTCTAACATAGCAGAGAGAGATGTTATGGATGCGATGGGAGGTGAGGACCTCAATACGATGTCTATCACTAAAGAGGTAGTGCTGAGCAGACTTGTGGGCCTGAAGACAGATAAGTCCCCTGGTCCTGATGGAATGCATTGCAGGGTACTGAAAGAAATGGTCAAAGTTATAGTAGTGGCTTTGGTGATAATTTACCAAAATTATCTAGACTCTGGGCAGGTTCCAGCAGACTGGAAGACAGTGAATTTCACACCACTGTTCCAAAAAGGATGCAAGCAAAAGGCAGGTGACTATAGGCCAGTTCGGAAAATGATTGAAGCTATCATTAAAGAAGAAATAGTGAGGCATCTGGAAAGAAATGGATCCATCAAACAAAGGCTGGTCCCGTTTGATAAACTTGCTGGAGTTCTTTGCAGATATAACGAGCGCAGTGGATAAAGGGGAACAGATGGACATTATTTACTTGGATTTCCAGAAGGTGTTCGATAAGGTGCCGCATAAAAGGCTTATCTATAAGATATGGATGCATAAAGTTGGGGGTGATGTATTGGCATGGATAGAGGATTGGTTAACCAATAGAAAGCAGCGTTGGGATACTCTGGCTGGCAATCAGTGATGAGCGGTGTGCTGCAGGGGTCGGTGCTGGGCCTGCAACTGTTCACAATATACATTAACAATCTGGAAGAGGCGACGAGTGTAACGTATCTAAGTTTGCTGACGATACTGAATTGAATGGAAAAGCAAATTGTGCAGATATGGAGAGTCTGCTGAAAGATATAGATAGGTTAAGAAAGTGGACGAGGCTCTGGCAGATAGAGTACAATGTTGGTAAATGTGAGGTCATCCACTTTGGAAGGAAAAATGGAAGAGAAAATTTTTATTTGAATGGTAAAAAAAAAATTGCAGCATGGTGCTGTGCAGAGGGACTTGGGAGTGCCTGCGCATGAATCACAAAAGGTTGGCTTACTGGTGCAGCAGGCTATCAAGAAGGAAAATGAGATGTTAGCCTTCATTGCTTGAGGGATTGCATTTAAGAACAGGGAGGTTATGCTGCAACCGTATAGGGTATCAGTGAGGTACTTGTTTCCATTGTTGGGTGAGACTAAATCTAGAGGACATAGGCTGAAGATTTAGGGGAGCAGATTTAAGATGGAGATGAGGAGGAACTGCTTTTCCCTGAGAGTGGTGAATCTGTGGAATTCTCTACCCAATGAAGCAGTGGAGGCTTCCTCAGTAAGTACAATTAAGACAAGATTGGACAGATTTTTGCATAGTAGGCAAATTAAGGGTTATGGGGAAAAAGCAGGTAGGTGGAGATGAGTCCATGGCCAGATCAGCCATGATCTTATTGAATGGTGGAGCAGGCTCGACGGGCCAGATGGCCGACTCCTGCTTCTATTTCTTATGTTCTTGTGTTCAACCTTCCACAATTTGGTCATCGTCCTCTTTACTTCCATCCATGATAAATGCACACTGCTCTCTTTAATTTGCAGGTCCTGAGCAATCGAAGAAGTTCATGCATGAATGTAGAAGGGCTGAGACAACATCAGACACTAGATGATAAATGGAAAGTAACGTTCATGCCAGAGAAGTGTAGCTGTTGCACTTTATTCTGCATTGTTATTGTTTCACCTTGTTCTACCTCAATGCATCGTGTAATTGTTTAATTTCTAAGAACAGTATACAAGATTAGCTTTTCACCATTACTCGGTACATGTGACAATAACAATAAGCCTATTCCTATGAGAGTCCGTAATTATCCACCCAACTGTCTTGCATCCTCAGTATCCTAAAATCAACATTGAACAATCTCACAAATGGACATTAAAAGCAAAAGAGAGGGCATATAGTATAACAGAAAATTAGTGGGAAGTTAGGGGATTGTGAAGCTTTTGAAAACCAACGGAAGACACCTTAAAAAAACCATAAGGAGAGAAAAGAATAAATATGAACATAAGCTAGCCAATAACATAAAAGGGGATACCAAAAGTCTTTTCTGATATATAATGAGTAAAACAGAGGTGAGAGTGGATATCGGACTACTGGAAAATGACATTGCAGAGGTAATAACTGGGGACTAAGAAATAGCAGGCAAACAATTCGTATTTTGCGTCAATCTTCACTGTGGAAGATACTAGCAATATGTCAGAAATTCGAGCATGTCAGGAGACAGAAGTGCATGTAGTTAGTATTACTAAGGAGAAATTGCTGAAAGGTCTAAAGCTGCTGGAAAGCTGAAAGGTCTAAAGGTAAATAAATCACCTGGCCCAGATGGACTGCACCCCAGGGTTCTGAAATAGGTAGCTGAAGAGATTGCGGAGACATTAGTAATGATCTTTCAAGAATCATTAGATTCTGCAATGGTTGCAGAGGACTGGAAAATTGCAAATGCCATGCCACTCTTTAAGAAGAGAGGGCAGCAGAGGAAAGGAAATTATAAGCCACTTAGTCTGACTTCAGTGTTTAGGAGGATGTTGGAGTCCATTATTAAAGAAGAGTTTTTGTGATCCTTGGAGACACATGGTAAAATAGGCCAAAGCCATCATGGTTTCCCAAGGAGAGATCTTGCATGACACGTCTGTTGGAATTCTTTGAGGAAATAGCAAGCAGGACAGATTGGGAGAATGGGCGAAGAAGTAGCAGTGGAATATAGTGCAGGAAAGTGTATGGATGTACACGAGAATGATTCTGGGGATGAAAGAGTTAATGTGTGTGTAATATTTAATGGTTCTAGGTCTGTACTCACTGCAGTTTAGAAGAGTAATGGCAAATCTCATTGCAACTTATTGAATGTTGAAAGGCTAGAAAGAGTGGTTGTGAAGAGGATGTTTCCTATAGTGGCAGAGTCTAGGACCAGAGGACACAGCCTTTGAATAGACTAATGAAAGAACACAGATGAGGAGGAATTCTTTAGCTAGAAGGTAGTGAATCTGTGGAATTCATTGTCATAGATGGATGTGGAAGTCACGTCAATGGTATATTTAAAGCAGAGGTTGATAAGTTCTTGATTAGTGAGGGCCTCAAAGGTTACGTGGAGAAGGCAGAAGAATGGGGTTGAGAGGGATAGTAGAATAGTAAATCAGCCATGATGGAATAGTATGCCAGACTCAATAGACTAAATGGCTTAATTCTGCTCCTGTGTCTTGTAAAGATAAATGCTCCCTGGGAACAACTCACATCCTGACACCCTTTCTGTTATCCTCAATGTTATTCACTTGTCTGGATGAGAGCAGATCTAGCAACCCTCAGGAATCTAGACAACATCCAGTACAATGCAACCCATCCGGCACACTAAACTTATTCACTCCACCTCTAATTTAGAATGCTTGCAGTACATCTTCAAAATGCTTTTGAATTGATCCTCTGGGCTAATCCTAGAGCATCTCCCTAATCTTCATTTACATCAGCAAGGTGAGCTTCAGGTGTATGGCTGTGCCATCCCAGCAGGTTCCCCTCCAGTTCACAAACTATCCTGACAACAAAATATAGTGTTGGTCTTTCATATATAGTGCTTTGTCAAAGTCTTAGAATGCTCCCTAAATGTTTCAGTGGTATACTTAAATAAAACATAAATTACCCCCGAAAGGGCAGTGTGTGGTTAAACCTGGGGTGCTTAACCCAGCCATTCATATATTGCTACAAACCCATTGCAGAAGACACCTGTAAACCGTCAACAGCTAACAAATCCATCCTGTCAGTCTCCCAAATACTCATCGGCATATGTGGAGTGTACACAGTGGTTGTAAGTAGTACATTTGTTTCCAAACACATAAGCAAACGTTAAAGCATATTGGACAAAGGACCAGGTGTTAAGAGGCTTCCCAAAGGTGAGAATAGGCAGACCTGTTTATGGAGGAATTTCTAGAACTCAGGGCCAATGGCTGACAATGCAGACCTAAAGAGTATCTATAAAGCCTTCCACAGGAGGAACAAGGTAAATGGACAGGATACCAAAACAAGGAAATGAGTATAAAGGCATCACTTGTATGAGACTTGGACCAAGTCAGGAAGTGGGTTGCAGATTATTTGGGAGAGCATAGTTTGCAAGGAAGGAGCACATGTTGATTTAAATTTGCAAGACTAAATAAATTACTCTATTGTTACCATCTTGGTTCCCATTCATATCAGATTACTAATTTATTGGAAGTCTCACTCAGTAAGCCTCTTCTCTTTTCCATCCTTGGCTTTGCCCCATGCGTACATCGAAACATTTGTTATCTGCATAGCATCAACATCATTGGTCAAACCAATGCGGAGCATAAAAGGAGAGACCTCATTACAAGTGAAATTGCTGTCAGAGTGGCAATCACATATCCTAGATAAATAAACCCAGGCAGCCAGAGATAATGATGACTAGAATTGGAACTCACGTTTCCCATTTCGTAAAATAAAATCAATCAATCTCTCAGATGGTGTCAAGACATTTTTTTTAAGAATGAATGGGCAGTGATTTAATGCAGAGCAACTCCAAGCTAGAAAGAAAACTACCTCGCATGATAATGACACCTTCGGAAAATAATTGTAGGCAGGATAAATAGGTCTCCGCTCATGATCTGCAGCTTTCAATGTCTGTGCCCTGAAATTCTATTTTGTTTTCAATGTGCATCTTACTCAGTCATTTCCAGGGACAGGGCAGTTTTCTATTTCAGGCATCTGGTGTTGGTAATGAACCCTTCAGTAGAACACTAGGCTGGGAGAGAAACAAGTGCCCACAATGTTTCACTGTGGCATTTATGATTTTCACACTCATTACCCCTTTGTTACTGGATCATTTTATTAATATTGTCTCAAAATGAGGATAATATTGATAAAGCCCCACTATATACTATTGTCTCATCATTTTAGTAGCTGGGCATCTTGTGGGATTAGCTCCAGAGGCAAAACAAGTTGGATCTCAAAGTCCAGAACTAAGGGTACATAGTCAACAATGAGGGAGTAGGAGGAATACGAGAACAAAGTTCTTTTCCATAAAGGACAAGTTGAGGTATCATAATGATTCAACAACTTGGTCAGAAATGAATGCATTTATTGAATTTGTTACGTGAATGCAAAATCTCTGGTTCTTGGGTAACACAAAGGCCACAGCAGGATCCTCCTTCCCAAATGCAATTATAAAGGACACAATCCCAGAAGCTACCTTCTCTCCAGTGAGTTCTAACACCGATGAAAAGCCAGCTATAGATTCGGTACATATTGGAGATTATTACTAAAGGATGGATGCACAGCGTTGCTGTGTCATATTAGGTGCAGCAGATTACTGGAACAACTGTAGGAGACAAGTGAGATGTGAGAGATCTTAAATGGATTTTTGTGTCTGTATTTACTTGGGAGAGTCTATAGAAGAAAGGCAAAGCAGCAGCAAGGTCATGGAATCGGTACAGATTCTGGAGGAGGAGGTGTTCGCTGTCTTGAGGCATATCAAGGTGGATAAATCCCTAGGGCCTGACAAGGTGTTCCCATGGACCCTGTGGGATGCAAGTGCAGAAGTTGCAGGGGCCCTAGCAGAGATATTTAAATCATCCTTAGTGACAGGTGAGGTACTGGAGGATTGGAGGGTAGCCAATGTTGTTCCACTGTTTCAGAAGGGATTTAAAAATAAACCAGGAAATTATAGGACGGAGAGCCTAACATCAGAAGTAGGAAAGTTATTGGAAGGTATTCTAAGGGACTGGATATATGAGTATTTGGATAGATGGGGTACAATTAGGAATAGTCAGCAGGGCTTTGTGTGTGGTAGATTGTGTCTATCCAATCTTATAGAGGTTTTGAGGAAGTTAGCCAGGAAAGTTGATGAAGGCAAGGCAGCTGACGTTGTCTACTTGGGCTTTATCAAGGCATTTGATACAGTCCAGCCTGGAAGGTTGGTCAGTGGAGTGTCGCTGTGGTGCTGGGATCTTTGTTGGTCGTCATCTATATCAACGATCTGGATGATAATGTGGTTAACTGGATCAGGAAATTTGCAGGTGACAGCAGGATTGCAGGTGTAGTGGCTAGCGAGGGAGACTATGATAGCTTGCAGCGGGATCTGGACCAGATGGAAAAATGGGCTGAAAAATAGCAGACGGAATTTAATGCAGACAAGTGCGAAGTTTTGCGCTTTGGTAGGACCAACAAGGTAGGTCTTATGGAGTGAACAGTAGGGCACTGAGGAGTGCGGTAGAACAAAGGGATCTGGGAATGCAGGTCCATAATTCTTTGAAAGTGGCAGCACAGGTAGATAGCAACGTAAAGAAAGCTTTTAACACATTGGCCTTCATAAATCAATGTATTATGTACAGGAGATGGGATGCTATGTTGAAGTTGTACATGGCATTGGCGAGGCCCAATTTGAAGTACTGTGCACAGTTTTGGTAACTACCTACAGGAAAGATGTAAATACATTGCAAAGAGCACAAAGAAAATTTACAAGAATTTTGGCGAGATTGGAGGACCTGAATTATGAGGAAAGATTGAATAGATTACGACTTTATTCCTGGAAACGTAGAAGACTGAGGGGAGATTTGATAGAGGTGTACAAAATTATAAGGGGAAATGCAAGCAGGTTGTTTTCCACTGAGATTGAGTGAGACTGGAACTAGAGGTTAAGTGTGAAAGGTTAAATGTTTAAGGGGAAACTTCTTCACTCAGAGGATAGTGAGAATGGGTAACAAGCTGCTGGTGCAAATGGTGCATGGACGTTCAATTTCAATATTTAAGAGAAATTTGGATAGGTACATGGAGGGAAAGGGTATGGAGGGCCATTGTCTGGTTGCACGTCAACGGGATGAGGCAGATGAATAATTGGGCATGGAATAGATGGGCTGAATAGCCTGTGTCTATGCTGTAGTTTTCTCCGACTAACATAAGCTCTGAGGAACAAACAAAAATGCTGCAGAGAAGTTTGTGCAGTTTAAGGGATTGAAAATTAATTCTGCAGATAAAACTATCGTGGGTAAGTGTGAAGTTGTCATCGGAACTAGCTCCCTCTTTTTGGTGTTTGAGTTAAGCTAACACCCTGTTAAGATTCTCTGACAAGAACTGTTGTAGTTAGGAAATTTCACTTCCTAAAGAATTATTTGATTTATTGCCACCCTGAGGGGGTATAAATCAGGAAAATGCAAACAGGCTTTTTCCACTGAGGTTGGGTGAGACTGGAACTAGAGGTTATGGGTTAAGGGTAAAAGGTGAAATATTTAAGGGGAACATGAGGGGAAACTTCTTCACTCAGAGGGTCTTGAGAGTGTGGAACAAGCTTCCAGCACAAGTGGTGCATGCAGGATCAATTTCAACGTTTAAGAGAAGTTTGGATAGGTACATGGATGGCAGAGGTATGGACGGCTATTGTCCTGTGGGAGCAGGCAGTTTAAATAGTTCGGCATGGACAGATGAGCCAAGGAGTCTACTTCTGTGCTGTACTTCTCTATGACTACGACTCTATGACCAATTGAATCCAATTTACTGAAGTCTGGAACTGATTATAGTGTGTTCCATTTTGAGTGGGCCGCTTTGAGCAGTCAGTTTGTTCCCTTATTACTCGGGGAGATATTGTATCACCTAAGGTCATCTCTGTGTGAGTCTGAGTTTATTATTGTCAGTGTATCAAAACAATTAGATCTAACCACTAATTCCATGAAAAATGGCTGCACCGTGCGATTAGTAAAGGTCAACTTGAAATGTCAACCAATCTGATCCATTGTACACATAAAGGCACTTCTAAAGTCACATTCTGGCCTTGAGTTGTAGTGTGCTCATAGGATTACATTACTATTATTATGTTATTATATATATCAAATATAATATTAGATAGCATCATATATTATTACTCCAATTTATCACTTTACGTTTTGCACTTTTTTGGTAGATTTGACCCTTTATTCTGCAGTGTTGTTTTACCTTATTCTAGCTCAATGCACTGGGTAATGATTGATCTGTATGGGCAATATGCAAGACAATCTTCTCACTTTATCTCACACATGTGACAATAGTAAACCAAAATCAATATCATTACCACATAATGACCATATATTCCACTATTATAGGCAACTACATGATCATTATGTGGTAACGCAAGAATCATTTTGGCTGTGAACCTGTCACTTCAAACACTAGTCTTTGTTCATGGTCTGCTCGGGAAAATAGGAGAGGTCAAAGGTGAAAGGTAGGTTATAGGGATGCTAAGCAAAGCACACAAAATGCTGGAGGAACTCAGCAGGCCAGGCAGCATCGATGGAAAAGAGTAAACAGTCGATGTTTCAGGCCGAGACCCTTCATCAGGACTGGAGAAAAAAAAGATGAGGTGTAGATTTAAAAGTTGGAGGGGGGAAGGGAAAAATACAAGGTGAAAGGTGAAACTGGGAGGGGAAGGGGTGAAATTAAGAGACGGTAGGTTGATATTCATTTATCTTTGAATGAAGACCACTCTACATATGCCTTCAATGGTTGGTGCAAACCTAAAGAGCCAGATGTTAATTCTGGGGCAGAGCAGAAGGTCATCAGAGTGGATAGGTTCTTGATTAACAAGGGCATCCAATGTTACGGAGAGAGCCTTTGGCAGGAAAATGCAGTTGAGAGAGATAGTATATAATAAATCAAACCTGATGGAATGGCAGAACAGACTGGATGGAGCGAATGGCCTAATTCTGCTCCTATGTCTTATGACACGGTACTGGCTAGACTTGAGATTTACAATCTGGAAACTAACAGTAGACAAGCAATATGGCTTATACTAGAAGTGATCAGCAAATCAATTAAAATGGAATTGGACACTGGTTCATCTGGTTCAGTCATTCCACAAAATGAGTTTGAATGGCATTTCAAAGATACTAAACTGTAGCCTGCAGATATTCAACTAAGAATTTATACTAGATAAAATACAACTCTTGGAGGAATGACATTCATAACAGATAAATACAACAAGCAACAAGCCAAATTAAGCTTGAATGTGGTTTAAAAGAAAAGGAGACCAGCATAGGCTGAAACATACACAACTTGGTTGGAGATCCATCCGCTCTATGCACACAACATCCCCTGCAATGATACCATCTGGAAGTGAATTGAGAAAGATACTACTGAATGATGCCACAACTGTCTCCATGTCAAACACCACGAACTGTTGCCCAACGGAGGACAAACATCTATTATTGCCAACCTCTGTGCCTCTGGTTGGAAAGCATTTTGGATCAAGGAAGGACCATGCTGCTCAGAAGAAGTGTGAGGAAATGACCTGGCTTAGTCCAACCAAGCAGAGTTCACTGCCAAGAAGGCCCACCAGCGCCTTTACTTCCTGAGAAAACTAACAAAATTTGGCCTGTCCCCTAAAACCCTCACTATTTTTATAGATGCTCTGTAGAAAGCATTCTTCTAGGGTGCATCACAACCTGGTATGGAAGTTGTCCTGTCCAAGACCAAAAGAAGCGCAGAAGATTGTGAACACGGCGCAGCACATCACACAAACCAACCTTCTGTCCGTGGACTCACTTTACACCGCACGCTGTTGGAGCAGTGCTGCCAGGATAATCAAGGACATGACCCACACAGCCAACACACTTTTTGTTCCTCTTCCCTCCGGGAGAAGGCTCAGGAGCTTGAAGACTCGTATGGCCAGATTTGGGAACAGCTCCTTTCCAACTGTGATAAGATTGTTGATAGGATCCTGACCCGGATCTGGGCCGTACCCTCCAAATATCCAGACCTGCCTCTTGTTTTTTTTGCACTACCTTACTTTCTATTTTTCTACTTTCTATTTATGATTTATAATTTAAAATTTTAATATTTACTAATTTTTACTATTTTTAATATTTAATATTTGTAATCCAGGGAGTGGGAAGCGCAGAATCAAATATCGCTGTGATGATTGTATGTTCTAGAATCAACTGGTTGGCGACAATAAAGTATAAAGTATAAAGTATAGTAATGAAAGCAGTGGATGACTACAACAGTTTTTGAAGGCAATGTATCTGAGAAAGCTTCTAATATGCTAATGAGTCACTTTCCTGCGAAACGTGGCTTGGTTTTAAGCTGGAAGAGAATTCAAGGTACTTCAGAAAAGTTGTAAGCATTCGGCTTTTGTAAGTATAGAATGCATCTCTGCGTGCATTAAGGTTATTGCATGAACTTCAAGTGGGAGACAAAAAGCTGCTCGTAAAAGTAGATGCAAAGACCAAAGCCCAGTTGGATGAATGGAAGGCCAGAAAGAAAGGCAATATGAAAACAACAGATTTATCAGATGAGTTTGTGGAAGAGAAAAGCCAAGAGGAGAGATCAGATCATAAAGGGAGTAATATAAGGATCAATAACAGAAAACTCTAGTGAACTAAATGCACCTTCCTAAGATCAAGATGCACAAACCAGAAGAAGAAAAAGGAAGAAGAAGAAGTAAACCTGGCTACTGCTGTCATAACCACTTCTTGCAGTCTCAGAGTCAACTCCTACAACCACCGTGGAGGACGTCCCAGAAACTGAGATCGTATTCACAGCTACAAGTCTCACCTGGCGCACAGAGTGACCTCCCTTGTCAGGAAAGACATTATCCCACAAGAGTGAGAAATTCACCACAGCGACTAAATCTTTAGTCCTGAATGGGACAATTGAAAATTGACTATGCTGTGGATGACTGTATATAGTAGCTGTATTATACAGTACACTGTGCATACAGTTGAGAGGCATTCTCTATTGTTGAAGTTTATAGCTAAGCAGGAAGGAGTGTTGTGTATTTAATATTTCAATTACATTTATTGTATATTTATATATTTTATTAAGCATTCGTTTTCATTTAATTAATTACTTAGTTAATTATGGGTTATACAGTATGTAAAAATATGTTAATTGCATACACCATCATGCTACCATGTGGTATGTGGTCACCTTGCTTAAACAAAGATTGATGTGCCTTCCTTCGAATAATTTAATGTATTAAAGCTACAAAACATAACACCACACATCAATCTGGGAAATAATGTCTTGCAAACCCGGCCAGACCCAGAGTTGACGTGCATCCAATGTCACCTCCAACCTTGCTCAGAGTTGGCTCTTCACTCTTGAAGTAGCCCTGCGCACACCTTACTTGGTTTTCTTGTACAGATATGGGTCACGAGATTTAAGTGCCACAGATCAAGCCCTCAGTAGACAACAAAACCTCCCAGTTCATCAATAGCTTTTGGTTTTGGAATGTACATCAAGTCTTTGTAAACACATACTCATTCACACTGGTTTTAATGAAGTCAGTAACAACTGCACCATACTCCTCCAGGTTTGGAGGACTGATCCATCACTGACTTCATCAACTTTGGAGATCTTCTCAGAAACTTCCTTTAAATTTGCACTTGAAAAGGACCCCACTCTGCACTATCTGCACCATCACTAACCTCACCAAGTCTGGAGATCTTCCATCCACTGACACCAACCTCTTAGATCCCTTACCCGCACTGCTCACTTCTGCCTCCCACCCAGGTTTCTGAGAAGGCCTCCAGAGTTGATGAAGTTAGTGATGGATCAGTCCTCCAAGATGTGCACAGCCAGTGATGGTTCCTGGGCATGGCACACAGAACCATGTGTAAGGCACACCAGAATCTCTTCTTTCATAGAAATTTAAGGAGATTCAGCATTTCATCAAAGACTTTGGCATACTTCTATAGATGTATGGTGTGTGTAGTGCTGTCCATATTATCTGCCATGGAGATTTCAGTGATCTTTTTGGTAGCGGTTTACATTCCACCTCAGGCCAACGTCAAACAGGATCTAGATGATCTGAGCAACCTGAATGAAACAGCACACCCTGACGCTTCCCCATCATTTTGGGGGATTTTAACCAGGCCTGCTTGAAAAGTTACTAAACAACTATCATCAACAAATCACTTGTAATACCAGAGGAAACAACACATTGGATCACTGTTACACTAAGATCAAGAATGCCTTCTGTGTTATTCCATACTCTCACTTCAGGAAGTCTGATCACCTGGCTGTACTTCTACTTCCTGAGTATAGGCAGAGACTGAAGACTGCAGCACCAGTAGTGAGGACCAAGAAGGTATGGACTAGGGAAGCACGGGAACGATTACAGAACTGCTTTGAATCCGTGGACTGGACTGTATTCACGGATTCATCTTCAAATCTGGATCAGTATGCTGCAGTTGTTACTGACTTCATTAAAACTTGTGTGAATGAGTATGTGCTTACAAAAATTTGATGTACATTTCAAAACCAAAAGCCATTGAACCAGGAGGTTTGTCGTCTGCTGAGGGCTTGATCTAGATCTTTAAATTCGCTCTTGAAAAGGACCCCACTCTGCACCATCTGCACCATCACTAACCTCATCAACTCTGGAGATTTCCCATCCACTGACACCAACCTCTTAGTTCCCTTGCCCGCACTGCTCACTTCTCCCTCCCACCCAGGATCCACAAACCTGACTGTTCAGGTAGGCCCATTGTCTTGGTCTGCTCCTGTCCCACTGAACTCATGTCTACATACCTCATCTCCGTTCCATCCTCCTTGGTTCAGTTCCTTCCCATTTACATCCATGTCATTTTGTATGTTCTTGATCTCCTCAGCAACTTTCAATTCCCTGGCCCTGACTGTTTCATTTTCACCATGGATGTCCAGTCCTCATACACTTCCATTTCCTCATCAAAAAATCCATAAACCCTTAAATTTCTGCTTCTTTCTCAACCAAAGAAATCCTTAAAGGTCTTTGCTTCTTTCTCAATAAAAGACCCAACCAGTTTCCCTCCACCACCATCCTCCTCCATCTAGTGAAACAGGACCTCAAACTCAACAATTTCTCCTTTGGCTCCTCCCACCCTCTCCACGACTTGAGGGGTAGCCATGGGTACTTGTATGGTCCTCAGCCATCCCTGCCTGTTTGTTGTTTATGTGGAACAGTCCACGTTCCAAGCCTTCCCTGGCAATGATCCCCAGCTGTTTCTGTTTTATATAGACAACTGCATTGGTGCTGCTTCATGCACCCACGTGGAGCTCATCAATTTCATCAACTTTGCCTCCAACTTCCACCATGCCCTTAAATTCACTTGGACCATTTCTGACACCTCTTTTCCCTTTCTTGTTCTCTCTATGGAGACCAATTGCCTACAGTTATTTTTTATAAACCTACTAATCCCCACAGGTACATTGGCTATACCTCTTCTCACTCTGACTTCCATAAAAGTGCTATTTCCTTTGCCCATTTCCTTCATCTCCACTGCATCTGTTCCCAGAATGGACATCAGAGATGTCCTCCTTATTTAAAGTACAGGGTTTCATTTCCTCCACCATTGACGCTGCCTCTCCTCCACTTCCCAGACGTCCTCACTCACGCCATCTTCCCTCTACCTCAATAACGATGGAGCTCCTCTTGTCCTCACATTCCACCCCATGAGCCACCCAATCCGACACATTCTTCGCAACTTCTGCCATCTTCAAGGGGGGCTTATCACCAAATGCATATTCACCTCCCCTCCAATCTCTGCTTTCCACAGGGATTGCTCCTTCCATGATTCCCTTGTCCATTTGTCCTTCCCCACTAACCTCCCTCCTAGTATGTGTCCCTGTGAATGACAGAAATGCTGCACCTGCCCCTTCATCTCTTCCCTCACCTTCATTCAGGGCTGCAAACAGCCCTTTCAGATGAATCAATGCTTCACCTGTACATTCATTGAGGTCATTTACTGTATCCTGTGCTCCCAATATGGCCTCTTGTACACTGATGAGCCCCAACGTAAACTAGGCAACCTCTTTGTCGAGTACCTTCGCTCCATTAGCAAAAAGCAGAATTTCCCAGAGGCCAACCATTTTAATTTGTATCCCCATTCCTGTTCCAAAATGTCCGTCCATGGCTTCCTCTTCTGCCACGATGAAGCTGCTCAGGGCAGAGGAGCAACACCTAATAGTCCATCCAGGTAGCCTCCAACCTGATAGCACGAACATCAATTTCTCCTTCCGGTAATTTCCCCCTTCTCTCTCTTCTTCTTTTCCCCACTCTGGCCTCTTACCTCTTCTCCTCACCTCCTCCTGGTGACCCTCCTCTTTCTCTTTCTCTCATGGTCCACTCTCTTCTCTTGTCAGATTTTTTCTTCTCCAGCCCTGTTGCCATTTCCACCTTCCCCTTCACCTGGCTTCACCTATCACCTTTTGTCTTCCTTCCCCTCCCCCTCCACCTAACATCTTCCCCCTTACTTTCCAGTCCTGATGAGGGGTCTTGGCCTGAAACATGGATTGTTTTTTTTTGATCTCTGTAGATGCTGCTTGGCCTATCGAGTTGCTCCAGTGTTTTGCGTACGTTGCACTTGAAGCTGCTCCAGCTTTCCAGCACAGACCCCTCAATGAGAACTGGTGCCTGATCCACAAAGCATAATGAAATCTATGCCATTTCATTGAGTGATATAAGAGGGGAGATTTCTGGGTCTTCGACTGAGATCTTCATCTCCTCTTTAGTCCACAGGACATGTCCCAGAGTACTCAAGAAAAGTGAGTTTTGTTCCTTTATTGAAGTATGGTGATAGGGATAATCCGGAAAATTGTAACTTGGAAATCCTTACATTGGTATTAGGAAAATGTATAGAAAAGTTGTTAGCAATTATATTTGCTTGTATTTGTAAAGACTTGATTCTTAGGAATGGTCAGCATGCCTCTGACCATTCCTAAGGTCAGAGGCATGCTGACCAGTACAGGTCTTACAAACATAATTGAGCACCTCCGCTCCGTCCGCCACAAAAGACAGGATCTCCTGGTTGCTACCCACTTCAACCCTGCTTCACATTCCCATTTGGATATGTCCATACATGGCCTCCTCTACTGCCATGATGAGACTAAACTCAGGTTGGAGGAGCAACACCTCATATACCGGCTAGGTAGTCTCCAGCCCCTTAGTATGAATATTGAATTCTCCAACTTCTGGTAATTTGCTCCCCCTATCCCTACGTCACTCTGCCCCCTCCCCCAGCTGCCTACTACCTCCCTTGTGGTTCCACCTCCTTCTACTACCCATTGTGCTTTCCCCTATTCCTTCTTCATCTTTCCTACCTATCACCTCCCTGCTTTCCCTTCCCCACCTCTTTATCTTTCCCATTACTGGTTTTTCACCTGGAACCTACCAGCCTTCTCCTTCCCACCCTCCCCCCGACCTTCTTTATAGGGTCTCTGCCCTTTCCCTCTTCAGTCCTGACGAAGGGTTCCGGCCCAAAACGTTGATTGATGGTTTCCACGGATGCTGCCTGACCTGCTGAGTTCCTCCAGCATGTTGTGATTGTTGCTTTGACCCCAGCATCTGCAGAGTATTTTGTGTAAACATAATTGAGTTTTTTGAGAATGTAACAGCTGACTGATCAGTGTAGAAAAGTAGATATTGTATACATGGACTTTAGTACAGCTTTTAACAGGTGGGTTGATTAAGGTAGAATTAGAGGTCTGTGCTATACTTGGACCTCTGTCGTTTGTGGTGAGCTGATTAGTAAGTTTGCAGACAACATGAATAATGGTGGAGATGTGGATGGTGAAGAAGTTTGTCAAAATATAGAGCAGTATATAGATCAGTTGTAAATTTTCCAGGGTATTGGCATTTGGAAGTTAATCTGGACAATGAGGTGTTGCATTTGGGAGGACAAATCTAAGATTTTTTTTTTTGGCAATTTATTTTTATTGAAGTTCATTATTAGACAAAACTTTCCATAAAATGTACTTCAGATACTGTACATATATATCATATAGTCATATTTGTCACAAATCTCCACATAATATTTATCTGAGGTATACACTTACAGAAAGGAGAGGAAAGAAAGAACAATCAAAAGATGAAAACTATGTACAAAGCAGGGAGTGATTTTTTTTTTACAACATATTCATTGACTTGTGAGAATAAAATCAGGCCTATGAGGTGTTATGTAGTTAAACCATTTTTCCCAGTATGAATCAATTTGTTCCAACTTATGATGAACAGATGCTGTTTCCTTCTCCGTTATGTAAATGTCCATCGTACTTTCCATCCACACATTTAAAGTTGGGCTCTCCTGTGATAACCATTTCCTGGTAAGGATCTTTTTATCAGCCACCAGCAGTATATTCATTAAATATTTATCTCCTTTCAACCATTCTTCAGGTATATACCCAAAATGTATGGTCTTACTCTCTAAGGGTATTTCCAAATCTAAGGTTTATAGTTCTAGATTATAAGAGTTTGGCAGCATGGAAACAGGCCCTTTGCTGAACTTATCTAAACCAACTGCGTGACCGAAAGAGCTAGTTTCATCTGCGTATATCCCTCTAAATCTCTCTTATCCGTGGCTTTTAAATGTTGCTAATGGCACTTGTCAAACACTATTTTTGGCAACCCGTTCCAAATACTCCACGCCCTTTATAAGAAGAAGCTGCCTGGTGCCCCTTTTAAATCTCTTGCCTCTGATCTTACACCTCTTGCTTTTAGGAGCTTTCACATTGTCTACGCATCATATGGTCCCATATACCTCTATGAGGTAACCTCTCATTCTCCTCTGCCCAGACCCTATATCTCTGTCATGGAGGCTGATGTCAGGCTATTTTTCAGGAGGGTAAGCCCTCATAAGGCAGCAGGCTCCAATGGAGCACCTAGTAAGGCTCTGAAAACTTGGGTCAGCCAACTGGCGGGAATGATCAAGGATATCTTCAGCCTCTCATTGCTATGGATTCAAGTTACCACTTGCTTCAAAAGGGTAACAATTATACCAGTACCCAAGAAGAGTAGTGTGAGCTATTGTACTATTGTCCAGCACTCACATCTGTGGTGATGAAATGCATTGAAAGATTAGTCATGGCCAGAATTAACGCCAGCCTCAGCAAGGACTTGGACCCACAACAATTTGCCTATCGCCACAGTAGGTCTCAGTAGACACAAACCCAATGGCTCTTCACACGGTCTTAGATCACCTGGACAATACACACCCCTATGTCAACAAGATGTTCATTGACTGTAGCTCAGCGTTTAACACCATCATTCCTACAGTACCGATCGAAAAGCTACAGAACCTGGGTCTCTGTACCCGCCTCTGCAATTGAATACTTGATTTCCTAACCAGAAGACCACAATCTGTGCAGATTAGTATTAACAACTCCTCCTCACTGACAATCAACACTGGCACACCTCAGGGATGTGTGCTGTGCCCACTGCTCTACTCTCTCTATACCCATGATTGTGTGGCTAGGTATAGCTCAAATACGAACTATATATTTGCTAATGATACGACCATTGTTGGTAGAATCTCAGATGGAGATGAGAGTGCATACAGGAGTGAGATATACAAATTAGTTGAATGATGTTGCAGAAACAACCTTGCTCTCAATGTCAATAAGACCAAAGAGCAGATTGTGGACTTCAGAAAGAGTAAGTCAAGGGATCATGAACCAATCCTCACAGAGGATCAGAAGTGAAGAGAGCGTGCAATTTCAAGTTCCTGTGTGTCAAGATCTCTGAGGACCTAACCTGGTCCCAACATTTCAATGCAGGTATAAAGAAAGCAAGACTGTGGCAATATTTCATTTGGAGTTTGAGGAGTTTTGGTTTATCACCTAAAACACTCAAAAACTTCTACAGGTGTGCCATGGAAAGCATTCTGACAGGCTGCATCACCGTCTGGTATGGTGGGGGGTGGGATGCCACTGCACAGGATCGAAAGAAGTCACAGCAAGTTGTAAAATTAGTAGCTCCATCCTGGCTACTAGCCTCAGTAGTATCCAAGGAGCCGTGCCTTTCGAAATGCAGCGTCCATCATTAAGGACCCCCATCACTTAGGACATGCTCTCTTCTCATTGTTACCATCAAGAAGGAGGTCCAAAAAGATGAAGGTACACACTCGGTGATACAGGAATAGCTTCTTCCCCTCTGCCATCCAATTCCTATATGGATATTGAACCCATGAATACTACCTCACTTTTATTATTCCTGTTTCTGCACTATTTTTAATTTAACTATTTAATATGCATATCATCATCATCATCAGGTGCCGTGCCCAGTTTGAGCTTTGACTGACATGGCCCACACACTCCTGTTTTGGGTCAAGTGGATCAATTCATTGGTATTCAGTTCCAATTCTCTCACTGCTGTCTCCATCATCATTTGTCTTTGTCTTCTTCTTTCTTTCTTCCCTAGTTCGGTATTGTTCAGTATACTCTTCATTCTCGTAAAGGTGTCTTTTGCCATCCCTATTTTTCTTTTAATGTCCAAGTCGCACCTGCCATCTGATGTCACCCAGCTTCCTAAGTAGCAAAAGTTCTGTACTTGTTTTATGTCTTCCCCGTTTATTCTCAGCCTGCAGATAGGATTCTCCTTCTTTTCGGATATCACCATACATTCTGTCTTTTTGCAATTGATAGATAGAATCATTTTTGCACTTTCTTCAACAATTATATCAATTAAATTTTGTAGTTCTTCCTCCGTACTTGCAATTAACACAGTGTCATCTGCATATCTGAAATTATTGATGTTTTCACCGCCAACTTTGATTCCCAAGATGTCTCTTATTTTTTGTGATATTGTCTCACTGTACAGATTAAATAAATCAGGGGAGAAAACACACCCTTGTCTAATGCCTCTCCTGATTTTCATAAACTGACTCACTTCTCCATCTATTCTTACAGCGGCAGTTTGTTCCCAGTACACATTTCTGATTAGGTGGAGGTCTTTTGAATCTAGATCTAGAGTTTTTTGTAATAATTCAAATAACTTACTGTGTTTCACTTTATCAAATACTTTTGTGTATTCGATAAAACAAACAAACAAATCTTTTTGCACTTGGATAGCTCGTTCTGATAGTATCCTTAACATCAATATTGCGTTTCTTGTACCTTTGTCTTTCACAAAACCACATTGTTCTTTGCCTATTTCAGCTTGTATCTTACTTTTAGCTCTTGTCATAAAAATTCTTAGAAGTATCTTGGTGATATGACTTATTAAACTTATGGTCCTATGTAATTCACATTCTATTGCTCCAGGTTTCTTAGGATCAGTGATAAATACTGATTTTTTCATCTCTTCTGGTATTTTCCAGTCTCATAAATGTCATTGATTAAATCAGTAAGTTTTTCAATTCCATAAACTTCAAGGGTGATAATTTGTTCTATTACTAATTCATCAGGACCTGCTGCCTTTCCTTTCTTCATCTTATTTATTGCATTACGAACTTCAGATTTTGGACCTTCAATGTTTTTCTTAATTTCTGGTTTTTCGCCTCGATCATCTTCAAGCAATCCCTGAATATACTCAGTCCATCTGTTCATAATCTCATCTTTTTCCATGATAATGGTACCCTCCTTTGCTTTCAAACATCCACCTGAAGAACAGAGGAGCTTTTTACCAGTGATATTCTTGATTTGTTGATGTAACCTTTTTTGATCAGTAATAGGGATTCTTTCTATTTGCTCGCATTCCTGGTTTAACCATTTTTTTGGGGGTTTTTGACATAAGTTTTTAACTTTTTTATCTAAGGACTTATATTCTATAGGATTTGCTTTCTTCTGTCTCCTTCCTTCCATTAGATTTTTGATTTCATCTGTCATCTGTTTATTCTTTGTTCTTTTTTTCTCTTTTAGGAATCAGTGACTTTGCTGATTCTACCAAGGCATTCTTTAGATAGTTAAATTTCATTTCTGCATGATTGCTATCATCTTCAACAGATTCTATCTCTAGACTTTGAAATCTATTCCATTCTTCAGTTGTAAATTTTTGTCTTGAGTTTTCTTTTTTAATTAATATGCATATACTTACTGTAATAGATTTAATTTTTTCCCTATATTATCATGTATTTTATTGCACTGTTGCCACTAAGGTAACAAATTCCGTGAGATATACTTGTGATATTAAACCATGTATTGATTCTGGAACTATTGTGACTAGTTACATCACAGCTGCCATGGAAACTCAAATGCACAGGAATACAAAAGGCGATAGAGAGTGATGGACGCAGCCATTTCCATCAGGGGTATAACTTTCCCTCCTACCCCTATCGAGAACATCTATACTACCAGAGATTATATCATAGATAAGTGACCTCCATCATTAAAGACCCCATCAACCAGGCCAGGATCGCTTCTCATTGCTGCCATTGCTTAGGGAACAAGGCAGCTTAAGTAACTAAAGTGGCAATCAGGGTGCACTTCAACTCTGACGACTAGAATTCGATTAGTTTGAACACAGCGATGGAAAAGGATAGGACAGGTCTACGGATTAAGGACTTAAACTGGAGCAGGACTAATTTTGGGGAGATTGGACGAATGGAAGAGAAGTAAACAAATAGCAATATGAGTATGATAGCAAATGTTCTGGAACGGCATGGTCCTTTAGGGCGAGGGATAAACCTGGCAAGTTTTGGGAACCTTGGCTGATGACAGATATTAAGGCTCTGGTCAAGAAAAGGAAAGAAGAATATATTGTGTTTTTATGATGACCATGAAAAGATTAAGAATACTCGTAAATGGGAAATCAGGAGGGTAACGAGGGGGTATGAGATGAATTGGGTATGTTGCATTATAGACTCCAAGGCTATATTAAACTGGTGGCCAGGGAGAGTGTAGGTCCTTTGAAAGATCAACATATCTGCATATGCCCTGAACCATAAGTGCTGGGTGGGATTCTTAATGAGTTTACTGAGGAGGTGTTGTATGTGGCAGAGGCTGCAATAGTGAGGGGAGAACGTGCAGAGGAGGAAGAGTAAAATAACTCAGGAAAGGAATGAAAGAGTATCTGGAAGGAAAGAGGAGGCCATGGCAGGATGGAGGGAGAGGACAACTGACTGAGGGAGGATGGGGATCGGGTTAGAGAGCGGGTGGACACGGAAAGAGACGAAATTCAGTGCAGAAGACTGAAAGACAAAGAGCAAGAGGTAATGCCAAAAATTGAGTAAGAAATCTGTATGTGTGTGTGTGTGTGTGTGTGTGTGTGTGTGTGTGTGTGTGTGTATGTGTGTGTGTGTGTGTGTGTGTGTGTGTGTGTGTGTGTGTGTGTGTGCGTGCGCGTGCGTGTGCATGTCTGTGTGCACGCACACGTACACACACTGATGGGTATCAGTACACGCATTTGTTACACTATAAAGATTAGCTTTATTTGTCACATGTACATCGACACATAGTGAAATATGATCTCTATGTCAACGACCAACACATTCTGAGGATTGTGCTGGGGGCAGCCCATTGGTCTTGCCATGCTCCTGGTGACAATATAGTATGCCCACAACTTGTTAACCCTAGCCCATACATCCTTGGAAGGTAGGAGCATTATATTTTGTAACTTCAGAAAGAAAAACCCAACAGTCAGCATAAATGTCCACTTGTGAGATGCTCACATACGGCACGGTGGTGTAATGATGTATACCAGTCATGTACTTGTTACATATGTAAGGGGGTTTCGATTTTTATGTTACTGCAGAGGCTAATTAAAATGGCGTTTTTGTTATGTTAATCTGGGGAATGCGGCTTTGTTGTGCTTTAACGCTGAGAAAGTTTGCGCTAGCAGCTTATTGTGGTTTAGAGGGTGATAAGAGGGTGCTATTAACCAATTGGGATAGTTGTTATGGTTTTGGTGTATTTGAAGATACTGTATGCGCGGGGTTTTGGGGCAGAAGGCGGGAGAGCGAGACAGAGGATGGACCAGGTGCTGTGAGTCCGCTAACGGGGTTGGACCCCGAGCGGGACGTTCGGCGAGGAGACGGAGACGAACTCGTGTGGAGCGTCTGGTCGACCACCGTTGTTGGTCCCAGGCGGCCGGTCGAGGTGGTCCGAGTGGTCACAGGGTGAAGAAGAAGGTCCTTGAGCTCCAACGGTTTTGTGCACGAAGAGATTGAACTTTGATAAGTGTGGCGCCTTTTATTTTCCTTTTATATTTTATTCTCTTTTAATTATATAGTTCCAGTAATATCTATAAACTGTAAATCATTTAATTGCATCTGGTGTAATGTCTGTTATTTGGGCGGGGTGGGGTACCTCACACAGCATCCACACAAACGAATTACCCAGTTTGGCGGGGCCGAGGCTGTTTCCCTAGACGACAGCGAGGGTGGCCAGGAGGGCTGCACATATAACCCATGATGAATTTTGTAAACAAACAGAGAATGCTTAGTTAAACTATGTATTTACAATATTACTCAAAAATTGGAAGGTTTTGATCTGAAGTATTGACAATGCCTTTCCTCCCACATATGCTGCTCCACCTGTTGAGTTCCTCCAGTAGATTATTTTTTGCTCCAGAAATCCAGCCCTGTCTTTGTTCTGTCCATCTCAAAAGGCAGGATTTCCTGGTGGTCATCCATTTCAATTCAGTTTCCCATTCCCATTATGACATATTGGTCCATGACCTTCCCGACCGGCATGACAAGACCTCACAAGCTTGGAGAACAACACAACATATTCCATCAGGGTAGCCTCCAACCTGATTGCATGAACATTGATTTCTCTAACTTCAAGTAAGTTCTTCCCCTTCTCCTTCTGTATCGCTGGTTCCTCTCTCCCATCTTCTCTTCTCCTCACCTACCCACCACCTCCCTGTGGTGACCCTTCTCCTCTTTCTTCCCTGGTCCACTCTTCTCTCCTATCAGACTCCTTCTTCATCATCCCTTTACCTCTTCCACCTATTACCTCTAGCTTCTTATTTCATTCTCCCTCATCCACTTTGCCCTTCACCTGTTCTCATCTAGCACCTGCCGGCTTGTACTCTCCATGCCCCAACCTTCTTATTCTGGCTTCTGCCCCCTTCCTTTCCAGTCCTGTTGAATGATCCCACCCTAAAATGTCGACGGTTTATTCCTCTCCAAAGATGCAGCCTTGGTCGCTGGTGTAGTGGCATCCACACAGGACTTTGAGGCAAATGGCCCTAGGTTTGAATCTGGCTGGTTCCTTGCACCTTTCCAACCATGCTGAGTTGAGCATCGAGCTAGCAACTCAGCCTTGTAAAAAACAGACAGATGCTAAGGAAATGGCATGGTTGCCTGCCCGACGTGGCACTAGGCGCGGACGGGAACAGCAACAATAGATGCTGCCTGACCTGCTGAGTTCCTCCAGCACTTTGTTTGTATTATCCAAGATTATTTTCTATGTCAGGTTTGAAAAAGCTGAGGTAGCCCTGGGCCACGTTAACATTTTGCTGTGATCCTGCTGGCATAGGCAGCATGTCGTCTCTGGCAGGAGAATTGGCCTCCTAGTGGCAAACAGTGCAGTTTAATTTGGCATCATGTTGGTACAGGCACTGTGGGGTGAATTAGTAGAGCTACTAGGACTTGATGTTTCAATCCCTATGGTAAGTCGGCACTCTCGATGTTGGCAGTGGGTTTGGAGTGGTGACAAGGAGGGAGGGTAGGTACGTCATCGGGGTCATCAGGTGGGCACCCTCCTTCTTTGACATTTCGTTGATAAGCCCACAATGTCTCCAGAGGGCTCAACGGTGCTACCTGACGTCTCAGATCCACCCCCTTCAGTTCCATACCCTCCTGTCTTCATCTTGCAGCCCAGTTGTTGTCTTTCCTTTTAATCCAAATCCAATTGCTGCTTTCTTCTGCTGCGTTTGACAAGGACTTGATTGCTTGTTGGAGGGAGTGACCCTTCACCTCCATCTTTTTCAATAGACTGGTCGTAGATGTAGCAACGAATCCCCTGCATCCCACATCTACAGGGAAAATGTTGGTCTTCCAGCCATTCTGGGCAGCTTCAGTTGCCAGTTCAGAGTACTTGGTCTTTTTCCTCTTATAAGCTTCTTCGACACCATCTTCCCATGGTACTGTCAATTCCACAACATATGCCAGCTTGGCTGTTGTGGACACAGGACCATGTCTGGCCCGAGTGTTGTAGCTGCAGTGTCTAGGAGAATCACAAGCTTTATTTCTCAAGTCCACGTACATTTTCCAAGAGCCTACCCTTGCCAAAACCGTTCAATGTTCTGGTCAGAAGACAACCCATTCAGAGTCCTCATCCTGAAACCTCTCGGAGTTTGTGCTGCCAAAAACCTGCTTCAGTGCTTTTACACTTCTCTGACAATCAGAGACAATAGGAGGTGTTTGATACTGATTGGAATAACCTTAAAGGTTACTACAAGTGTTGAAAGAACTGAATTTAAGTTAAATTAAAACTACTAGTAAATAATTAATAACAGAAAGGACAAAATAATTTAACTATTTAATATATATACTAACTGTAATTCACTTTTTTTCTCTATTATTATGAATTGGATTTATTCTGCTGCTGCAAAGACAACAAATTTTATGACATATGCCGATGATATTAAACCTGATTCTGATTCTAATAAAGGAAAGAGCAAACAAGAAGTGCAGTCAGACATGCCTTCATAATAAAATGATTAAGGTTGTACTAAATGTACCATAAATAGATGAACTAAAACTGAGGGACAGGGTGTAAAATATTTCCAGCCTCTCAGCACAGTAAACTATAGGGTCCTTTGGCTTTAATGGTGAAAATAGGGACAGAGCAAGAGGACATATCTGCCATAGCAGACTCCATTGTTCATTTTTTGAAGAAGACAAGAATGCATTGAACCCACAATGCAGCTCATTATATTCTCCACGAAATCACCAGCAAGCCTCAGCCCAGGGACTCAGTCTCCTCTTCTCTCCAACTTCAAGAATTCCAAAAATTCATAAGCCTTGAGAGAGCAAATTCCTTTTCATCGCCATGCTTGGGGGTAGTACCAGCTACATGGCCTGTTTAATGCTCTGCAGCAGAAGGCAATTTTAGACAAACATATTTTTTTCTATTTTCACCCTAGGCACTTCTGAGAGGATATTAACAGTAATCTCCAAGCTGTCAGCAGACAGATGATTGAACTAAAGCATACTAGACGCCATCAGACTGTCCCTCTCCCTGATCGGAAACCTTGCTTCTGGCATGACACAGCATGTGATGACATGTTCGGGAGTTGATGGAAACTCACCCAAGCATGCCAAATAAGTTCAAATAATAGGCAGACTTAGGATTTGTATTCCCTACTTTTTGCTTCCATGCCAAGGCTCTGATGAAATGTACTGATCGTCTCCCCACAGTAGACACCGTAGGCAGATCATTATTGTCAATTGCAAAGATATAGAGATTATGGAATGAGGATGTGATCAAGCATATTTCTTACAAATGCATTCATGAGATAAAATCTATGTATCAACAGTTCAATAAAAGAAGCTCTGCATTATTCCTGCCTGAACTGTAGAGTGAAAAGGCAGACTGGTTTGCGTCTTGCTGCTAATTATCACTATTTAGATATGTCGTCAAAGCACTTTCAGTGTCTTTTAATATAATTAATTTCTATGGATAGGTAGCTTCTCAGCCCAATAAAGAGTGGTGGCCTCATTTTAACAAAAGTTTGAAAGTGTATAGATTTCGTTTCAATGCTCCATTCCACAGGAACTTGTAAAAGTGAAATTTCAAATTTTTACTGGCATGAAGGTAAGTTTATGAACATCAAAATGAAATAAGTTTCCAGAAATAGTCGGCAAGCCAGGCAAAGCTTACTGAAGGAAAGGCGGCTGAATGATTTGGATTCGAATCATTGTTGAAGTGTTCCTATTTGTCCTTTTTTTAAAAAGGGAAACCATCAAAGTCTAATTTTACTTCATAATTTTGATTTTTTTCCACTAGCAGGACGAATTCATCTGCACTTTAAAGTTGAGCAGAACAGAATTTACAACCAGCAAATCAAATCGGGATTTGAAAATGAGAGTTGAGGCCAGAGCCTGAAATCCTGTTCCGAGTCTCGACTTTGAACAGTCTCACTTTGTACAAAATGAAGATTGAGCAAGCCTTCTCAAAGTTTGAAGGTGTACAGATTTCATTTCAAAGCAATTCTTTCACACTTGAACAAAGTCTAACAGGAAATTACAAGCTAGGAAGGAATATTTGAGATTTATTGAATCTGTGGAAAATGCACAAGGTCCCCCATAACTTATCAGTAGGAAGCTAGAAACATAAACTTAGAAAACACTGGGAAATCTGAGCAAGTCAGGTAGCATCTGAAGAAAGAAAAGTAGGGAATAATATTTCAGGTTGAGTACCCCTTGACAGAGCTGGAAATGGCTTTGGGGGACGATGGATGGTTAGGAAAGAGGGAATGCCCTTAACAGAGTCAGGCCATGGAGTTAAGAAATGAAGAATCCATCTGGCTGATAGATTAATGTAGAGTGTGAGGGAGAGAGGGGAAGAGAGAGAGTGGAGGGAGAGAGGGAGGAGGGAATGGGAGAAAATGAGAGGGGGGAGGAGAGAGAGAGAGAGAGGGTGAGAGAGGAAGGCCGATGGGGTAGAAGGGTAGACAGGTAGAAATCGTGGCAGAGAAGACAAATGCTATGAAATAAAGATGGGGCTGTAGAAAATGCCCAAAAGACCCAGAATATGGAGGAAGGCTGGCTAATTGGCCTGACAATATTCTGTACAATTCATCCTTGTGTAGTACCATACTGGGGATCTACAACAGACCAGAAGATTCAAGTATTAGTGACACTTAAGTGCAGAGTCCTAGTGTGCCATGAGACTAAAACCACTTTGAATATTCCTTTAGAATTTTCTTCGCAATCCCTCCGAGGATACCCATGAGAACAACAACCACAAGGCTTCTAGTGCCACACTCAGGTGTCAAGTGATGTTTCATTTTCCGGTAAAACCAGCTGAGACATTGTCCATAGGAAGAAGCACAATCAACGTTTCAGGTTGAGACCCTTCGTCAGGACTAACTGAAAGAAGAGCTAGTAAGAGATTTGAAAGTGGGAGGGGGATGGGGGATACAAAATCATAGGAGAAGACAGGAGGGGGAGGGATGGAGCCAAGAGCTGGACAGTTGATTGGCAAAAGGGATACAAGGCTGGAGAAGGGAGAGAATCATGGGACGGGAGGCCTAGGGAGAAAGAAAGGGGGAGGGGAGCACCAGAGGAAGATGGAGAGTGCCAGAGGAAGATGGAGAGCAGGTAAGGAGTAATTGTGAGAGCGATAGAGAGAGAAAAAAAGAGAGAGAGAGAGAGAGAGAGAGAAAAAAGGAAATAAATAAATAAACAAACAAACAAACAAATAAATAAATAAATAAGGGATGGGGTGAGAACGGGAGGAGGGGCATTAGCAGAAGTTAGAGAAGTCAACATTCATGCTGTCAGGTTGGAGGCTACCCAGACGGAATATAAGGTGATGTTCCTCCAACCTGAGTGTGGCTTCATCTTGACAGTAGAGGAGGCCGAAGGATCTCGGCCCGAAACGTCAACTGTACTCTTTTCCATAGATGCTGCCTGGCCTGCTGAGTTGCTCCAGCATTTTGTGTATATTTGCCTCTTATCCTCACAGGGACATGTTGATTCTTACTAACTCGCTTTTAAATACTTCCCATTTATCAGATTCTGTTCTCCCACCTGGAAGATACTCCCAGTCTACCTCTACTAGCTTCTGCCTGACACTATCAAAATCGGTATTCTCACAGTTTAGGACCAAACTCGAGCACCAGCTTTATCTTTTTCCATGACTATGTTGAAGTTTAGTCCTTGTTTTCAAACAGTTCCTCATTCCCAAAGATCTCAAAGAACCAAAGTAAATATGAGGAAATCTCTAAAAAAGTGGGAGTGGTATTCTGGACACTGGACATAAACCATGGGTCAACAAACATGCTGCCCTAAATAGATGAGTGAAATCTCATTTAACACAGTTTTTTTAAACAAATATATCACAACATGACCCAGTGTTATTTCAACACAATACCATTTGCTGTCATAGCTTAAAAAAAGAAATTTCAAGTGAAATCAGGGAGGAAAAAAAATCTGTGAAATGATATTATGAAACATTTGAGCAACTAATAGTGTACTTGTTCAGAATCCTTCCCTCAAAAATAGGAATGTAATATGAGCCTTTCAACAAACTAGTTAATTAAAGAAAGTGCTGGAGATCTGAAACAAGGAAGCAGAAAATGCTAAAAACATACTGCAGGCCATACAACAAGTGAAAATAAAGTAACTGTTACAGATTTAGGTAAAAAAGAGTTCCATTGAATGGACTTGCTGCAATACTGATTGTGTTTCTCTTCATATAGATGCTGCATGACATTCCGAGTTTCATTGTCGTGTTCTGTTTAATGCAGATTGGTATTTGAAGTTGAACTACAGGTCAGTTATAATCAAATTGAACCCTGGATCACGGTCAAGTTATTGTAAAACCTTTTGGTGATCCTTGTTTCTCCAAGAACAAGGCAAGCAGAACACATAATTAATGCAAACTCACTGAACCATGAAAGACTTCATGTGAATTGCTACCCGTAACAGCACTGATGAAAAGTTACCTAACTCAGCTTTCAGCTCGGAGACTGCAATAATTAATTAGTTTATTATAGTCACATACTGAAGTACAGTGAAAAACTTGTCAACTGTATATATACAAATTCATTACATAGTGCATGTGATAGTATGAAGGAAAGCAATAACAGAGTGGAAAATAAATAGTAACAGCAACATAGAAAGTGCAGTGCAGTGAAATGTAGGGTGAAAGATCATAGCAAGGTAGATTGTACAGTCCGGAGTCCATCTTAGACTAGCGAGCTACTCAAGGCTTAAAACAGTGGGTTAGGAGCTGTACTCAAGTCTGGTGGCAGAATCTTTCAGGCTTTTATGTCTTCTGCCCGATGGGGGGGGGTGGAATAGAAAATGCCCAGGGTGGATGGGACCTTTGATAATGCTCTCGCTGCTTTACCAAGGCAGCAAGGCGTGTAAAGTTCAGGGAGGGGAGGCTGGTCTCTGAGAGGGACTGACTTATGTGCTCAGCACTCTGCAGTTTCATGTAGTCACAAGCAGAGTGGTTGTCATACCAAGCCTAGAATGCGTCTGGATAAAATGCTTTCTGTGGTGCATTGATCGTTGATGGTCAAATGGACTTGTCAAATTTCCTGAGGGAGTAGAGGTGCTGGAAGCTTTCTAGCCAGTGATATGAACCAGAACAGGCTAATGGCAATGTTCACTCCTAGTAACTTGAAACTCTCAACCCTCTCAACCTCAGTACCACTGATGTAAACAGGAGCATGTGCACCACACCCCACTTCCTGAAGTTATAGACCAGCTCTTCTGATTTGCTGACATTGAGGGAAAAGTTTGTTGTCATGTCATGACACCATGTCATTCGGGCCTAGAACAAAGGTTCAAAGAGTTCAAAGGTTCAAAGGTCAAGTGTAATGTCACAGAGAAGTATACAATATACATCCTGAAATGCTTTTTCTTCACAAAACATCCATGAAAACAGAAGTGCCCCAAAGAATGAATGATAGTTAAGCGTGAGAACCCCAAAGTCCCCCCCCAACTCCCCGCTCCCCACGGGTAAGCGGCAGCGAGCAACAATTCCCTCTCCCCCCACCAGCAAAAATAAATGCGCATCAGTACAATCACCGAGCCCAAGTGTGTGCTAAGCGATAGCAAAGACACAGATCCTGCAGTTACCCCAAAAGCTTTGCATTTCATCTGAATCTGGTAAACCACAGGTTCTCTCTCTCCCTGGCAAGGGAGAGGGAGGTGTCCCCCATTTTCACAGCGAACGGGAGACATAACAACAATCCGCTGGTTTACAATATTAAAAGTCCTTTTCATCGCTTTTTTTGAGCTCTGTGTCCGAAGATCGCAAAGACCTCGGGTCTTCGGGCCCACAGCAAAAGGTTTTCCAGCCTCCCCAATGACACATGAGTCTCCTGCCGTGACAACGACCCTCGATCCACCCGTCTCCAGAGCCCTGAGATCTTAGGCTTCCGAACATGATTGAGACTCTCAGGCCAAACCCGTGGCATGTCGAATAGCAGCCAGTCATGGGACCCCGAGAACGGGTCCCATTCCCACTAAGAACCGAAGCTTACATGCAACTCCAAATCAGGGTCTTCAAAAGAACCTTAAAAGGAAAAAATAAATAGATGGATAGATAGATATACCTTATTAATCCCGGGGGAAAATTGGTTTCATTACAGCTGCACCAACCAAGAATAGAGCATAAATATAGCAATACAAGAACCACAAACAATCAAACAACAAAATGCAAACTATGCCAGATGGAGAATAAGTCCAGGACCAGTCTATTGGCTCAGGGTGTCTGACCCTCCATGGGAGGAGCTGCACGTTCGATGGCCACAGGCAGGAACGACCTCCCGTGCCGCCAAGTGTCGTATCACGGTGGAATGTGGCCTAAGTCCAACAGTAAAAAGTTCAATATCCAGTCTGCAAACACGTTCCTCGATCGTAATATGACCCGGATTGCACCATCTGTTGTTAGCCAGAACAGTAAGCACCCCAATTCTTCATGCTTACCTTTCTCAGTGCACTTCCGGTCAGGCAGAACGGTATTACCCACCAACTCCTCTTCTCCAAAAGTCTCTGTTGTCTCGACCCGGTCCTCTTTGCTCAGGTTTGTGATCCCCCTCTGCATCCTCTGTGTGTTTTCTTCCAGATTTCAGCAGGGGTGTCCACTGCTCTGTTCGCTAAGCTGGCTGGAATTTGCTTGCCCGTGGAATACACAATGCGACCTTGCTTCTGTCCCACGTGTCGGGATGTAACCATTTCCAGCACTAAAGAAAACCCAAATCAAACTCTCTCTACCAGCACATTAGAGAGGGTACAGCTTCAACGTGTTACGCTGAGAAAAAAGTACAAGAAATAACGTAAATTAAAAGTAGGAAGAAGAAAGTAAAAGAATAGATCAGAACGGCTGTACCAGGCTGCATGAACAACTGGCGTATGTACACTAATAAAGATATTAAATGTAGAAATAGAGCTGTTTCCAAAGATGCAAGCAAAGCAGTCGCTGTTAGGTGCCATCATCCTCCTAAGCTTCACCTCCAGATGCAATTCTCACATTTTACATTTATTTGTGAACCCTCCAACATTATGGAGCATTTTCGCAGCCTCATAGGTGTTTCATGAAGTTAAGTTCACAGATTTTGTCTTTTGTGGGGACACTTGAGGACTTATGGAGATAGAGTACGTTGTGATGTTGAATCACAACAACTCTAGATCATATGGTAATGAAAACGTATGAAGTAAACACCTTCTAATTGTCCAATAGCAAATAAATATGTAAATATTTATCAAGTAGCCATTATTAATAGAGATGCTCTGTCTCCTCCCATATTTGGCAATTTTCATTCTCTTGGCAACAAGTGAATTCACACAATTTGTGGAGTGAGAAAGTTACAAAGCACACAAGGCCATCTGTGCCTTTGTTAGCTCTTTGAAAGAATTGTCCAATTACTAACACCCCTCATAGCTGTATGAGATTATTTTCAAGATATCCTGGCCTTAGCGTATTAGTCATAGTCATAGTCATACTTTATTGATCCCGAGGGAAATTGTTTTTTGTTACAGTTGCACCATAAATAATTAAATAGTAATATGTAAACTATGTCAGGAAATAAGTCCAGGACCAGCCTATTGGCTCAGGGTGTCTGACCCTCCAAGGAAGGAGTTGTAAAGTTTGATGGCCACAGGCAGGAATGACTTCCTATGACACTCAGTGTTGCATCTCAGTGGAATGAGTCTCTGGCTGAATGTATTCCTGTGCCCAACCAGTCCATTATGTAGTGGATGGGAGACATTGTCCAAGATGGCATGCAACTTGGACAGCATCCTCTTTTAGACTCCCTTTTAGATGCACCTCATGACAAGTAAAGGATTTTGGAACTAATTGCCTTGTATATGGTTGAACTTGAAGTCAGCACCAAAGATACACAGAGGCAGAAAATGTTGCAAATACTGATTCTGATGAAATTCATTGACCTGAAACATTAACATTTTCTCTCCACAAATTTTTGCATGACGTGTAGAGCATTGTTTTACTTTTGCTACTTTGTTGCTTGGTATGTTCTGTATTTTTGTGCTCTGCGGTGTTCTGCTCAGCATTGTGGGCATATTATATTGGAGCCAGAATGTGTAGTGACCCTTGCAGGCTGCCCCCAGCATATTCTTAGATGTGTTGATTGCTCTGCAATCAACAATATTTTTTCACTTCTAAATGTTCCTGCATTACTTTCACAATATCAGCAAAGTTAATTTCGGCTGACTTGGTTAGAGCAACTAACCTTCTATGAAAACTGTATGCCTTTAAGTTCAATGCACTCAGCAAAACTGGCACTCGCTTCTCATTGGCAATTCCATTTGCTTCAAATCCTACTCAGTCCATTCAGTATATAAAATCCAGTTATCTCTTGTGCAATTAAACATGTCTATCTTTCAGATGTAGCCAGCCATTTCTGCCCTTTCTTTTAAATTTATGATTATTATTATCCAGTACTCACTGTTTATGAACCTGTGAATTTGTCCATTCCCTGCCTTTTTTTAAAACTCCCCTCTCCCCTCGGAAAGAAAAAAAGTGCTGCACTGCTTCTTTTTTAACTCAACCGTTTCTTGCTGGGCTGCTTTTTTTTTTGCTGGATCATTTATCGTTGTGTTTCAACAGGTAGGTAGTCCACTCGGATTCATTTAAAACTTCTTTGTCACCACTGTTATGTTTTGTAACTCCAAAACGTTAAATTGATTGGAAGGAAAACACGGGGTGTCCAGAATGTGAGTCAAACTTCATTTTTACCTTTACACGCAGTGGCGTGATGACGTATGCCATTTACTTACTTCATACATATAATCATAATGATTATTTAAACAAAAAGGAGTGCTTAATCAAACAAGATATTTGCAATATTACTTAAATATTACTGATATATTAAATACACAACAGTTTTGGTTGTCTTAAAGTCAAAACTCCTGGACCAACGGAATAAAGTGGCATGAGCTGGGTTACCATGCTGTTGGATAAGGCTATAATATCAATAAATCATTTTCAAAATATTCACTATGTTTTCACATTCCTCTAGCCTCTTTCAGTCTCGGTAAGCCCCCTCAACCTGCATTCTTTTTGTCAGCTTTTATGTCCTATATTTTCATTGCCTCAGCTGTGGTGCATAGTCATTCAGTTGCCCCAACTTTACCACAGGAATTCTCTTCCAGACCTTTCAGACTTCCAACTTTCTCTTTCCTCATTTATGAGTCTCCTCACATCAATCTAGTGATGGTCTATCCTGATACCCTCTTATGCGAATGGTGTCAAAATTGGTTGATGGTAGCCTTGTGAAATACCTTGAGGAAGTTCACTTTGGTAAAGGTGTAAAACACTAATGTGGTTGCAGACATGAATTAGGTAATTGGAGTTAATGAACAGGTCAACTGCATTTGGTACATTGGGTTCATTGTCTCTTCATTCACCTGTTTTGGTGTTAAGTTTTCTCTGACAGCGTCTCCCAAATACTTGGAACTTGGTATCCCATTTAATTTCATTTCTAATCTTTATAACCTTTATAATCTTTATATTTGGGTTATATTAGATATATGGACAGGAAAGGAATGGAGGGTTATGGGCTGAGTGCAGGTCAGTGGGACTAGGTGAGAGTAAGAGTTCAGCACAGACTAGAAGGGCCAAGATGGCCTGTTACCGTGCTGTAATTGTTATATGGTTATATGGTTATAACAAATTGATTCTCACTTTGGAGGTGTCTGAACTCAAATATGTTTAAGTATACACACATCAAAGAAGGTGGTGGTGTTTTATTTGCTGGGGTAGATACTTAGAGTACCGTAGCTGCTGAATCTTCAAGCTTCGCCATGTTCTAGTCAGTTTCATTGTTACAGAGCAAACACGTTACATGACTCTCATATCCAATAGAATCAATGTACATCCAAATGCTTAGACATTGAGTACTGTATCTTTTTCCTCTTGGCACTTATTCCCATTAAGTTCCTCTTCGCAGTTTTGTCATCTCATACTTCTGAAGGTTGTAGAAATACCAACCATGAAACAAATCCAATGAAAAAGCAGACAATGAAAATTGGGCCATAAATTTGGAGCCAATCCTCACTCATATTTAAAGTTCTTATTCAAAGAAAAACTTTGAGCACAGACACTGTCATCTTTGCAATGCATTAACACTAAGAATCATTGATGTTTGGTTAATAGAGAATGGATTATGTTAAAAATTCCATTAAGGTGACTGTTGTAATGTAAGCATTATTAAAAGTAAGTTAATACTAATTAGGATAATGTGGGGGGGGGGGGGGAGAGTTTACTTCCGTTCTTTTTACTTCCGGTGGGCTCTGTATATAGTGTTCCTGCCATGCCATACGGGTTGCAAAAGCCTCTGTATATACATATTGGTTTTGACGTTCAAGATAAAGTTGTTTCTTTGGGACATGAAGTTGTCAAGTGTGCCCTTTTCAAAGTAGAAGTTACCACATATTTTTGTGAAAGGTAAACTGGTTTTGTGGACGTGTTGGCACGTTTTGAACGGGAGCAGCAGTGCCGATAAGGGGCCTCGCGTTCAGATGGCTACATTTGGGACTATCATTGAATTTGTGGAGTTAACGGAGGACTGGCTGGAGTATGAGGAAAGGTTGGGACACTTCTTCTCTGCTAATGGAATTACTGAGGAGGCTAAGAAGTGCTCTATTCTCCTGAGTGTGTATGGAGCAAAGACTTACAAGCTAATAAGGAATTTAGCCACACCGTGGAAACTGGGGGACATTCCATATGACAGACTGGTCAAGCTCGTGGGGAACCACTACAATCCGAAACCTTCTGTGTTAGTCCAATGGTGTAAGTTTCACAGCTGTTTCAGGAAGCCAGGTCAGTCTGTGACCAATTTTGTGGCCGAGCTTTGGCAGCTGTCGAGCATTGTGATTTCGGAGCAGTGTTGGATGACATGCTCCATGATCAATTGGTATGTGGCATTAATAATGCCGCGGGTTAGGGGAAACCCCACTATTGACGTTCAAGAAAGCCTTAGAGATTGCCCAAGCCATGGAGGTGGCTGCTAATAATGTAGAATGGACAAGGGGGGGTCACAGTCGGAGGCAGTGCACCAAGTCAGGAGGGAGACTGGTAAACAGGCAAAGCGAGTGGAATGTTTCTGGTGTGGAGGGACGCACTATGCAAATAATTGCAAATTCAAAGACACTGTCTGCCATGCTTATAGCAAAAAGGGACATTTAGCTAAAAAGTGCAGAAGTTCAAAGTTAAGCCTGGGCAGGGGAAAGCTCAGCAGGCACAGGCAGCCACACACCATCTAGAAGATGCAGATGAAGAGGCAGGGTGTGCCTACAACATGTTTGGAGTGGAAACAGATGAGGAACCACCTGAACCATATTATGCCACAGTCACTATCAGGGGAAAGGAGATCAAGTTTGAGATTGATTCAGGAGCTACTGCATCGGTCATTAGTGAGGAGACCTACAGGAGGACATGGGGGTCCAACCTGCCTCCCATCAGACTGTCAAAGCTCAAACTTAGGACCTATACGGGGCAGCCCATACCTCATTTAGGGGTGTTATATGTGGACATTTCAGCCGGGGGTCAGAAACCAGGCTAGTGATAGCTAAGGGCAGGGGGCCCAGTCATTTGGTTCGTGATTGGCTCTGCAAAATCTGGCTAAACTGGCATGAAATTAAGCATGCACACACGACGGAGGACATTCTGCAGTGGTACAGTGACGTTTTCAGGGATGAGCTAGAAACCCTGAGGGGCGTGACAGTGAAACTCTATGTCGACCCTGAGGCTACACCACGTTTTTTTTAAGCCCAGGTCGGTACCCTATGCCATGAAAGGTAAAGTCAAGGAGGAGCTGGAACGTTTATAGAGGCTGGACGTTATTGAACCCGTCCAATTTTCAAGGTGGGCGGCTCCCATTGTTCGAGTTTTGAAGGCAGACAAGACGGTGAGGATATGTTGGGATTATAAGCCTACAGTGAATCAGGTCTCTAGGCTGGAGGAGTACCCATTGCCACGGGTGGATGACCTGTTTGCGACCCTGTCAGGGGGTAAGCTGTTCACAAAGCTGGACATGAGCCACGCCTACCAACAGCTGCTGCTCGATGAGGATTCAAAGGAGTACGTCACAATTAATACGCACAGGGGCTTATTCAAGTACAATTGCCTGGTGTTTGGAGTGGCGTCCAGCCCTGCCATTTTTCAAAGGACAATGGACACTTTGCTGCAGGGGATTCCGCACATAGCAGTGTACCTTGATGATATTTTGATCACGGGGGCTACAGAGGCAGAGCATTTGGCTAACTTAGAACGGGTGCTGAAGAGGCTCTCAGACACAGGGCTGTGGTTGAAACACGGAAAATGTGTGTTCCTGGCATCGAATGTGACTTACCTGGGACACAAGATCACAGCTGAGGGGTTTTGCCACGTGGAGGACAAAGTGAGAGCTATTAAGGAGAACCAAGACCTAAGACCGTCATGGAACTCAGATCCATTTTGGGCACGGTGAATTATCATAGCAACTTTCTTCCTGACCTCTCAAGGGTTTTGACCCCACTGTATAAGTTGCTTCACAGTGACACGAAGTGGCAGTGGGATGAAGAGCAGGAGAAAGCTTTCAAGGAAGTGAAAGAACTCCTCCACTCAGCGAAGCTGCTTGTTCACTATGACCCAGACAAGGAGATCACCCTGGCATGCGATGCCTTGCCCTATGGAGTCGGGGCAGTTCTCTCACATGTAATGGAGGACTGTTCAGAGAAGCCTGTTGGTTTTGCTTCACGTACCCTGGCAGCTGCTGAGAAGGGATATTCACAGCAAGACAAAGAAGGTCTGGCCATTGCTTTTGCAGTCAAATGCTTTCACCAGTACCTTTATGGACGCGTATTTACAATTTATACGGACCATAAACCACTGATGAGCCTGTTCAGTGAGACCAGATGCATCCCACCACTAGCCTCAGCCAGGATACAGCGTTGGGCTCTTACACTGTCAGCCTACCGGTACACTATAGTGCACAGAGCGGGTGGGGATAATGCAAACATTGATGCACTGAGTCGACTACCTTTTCCTGAGTCGCCTGTTACTACATATGTGCCTCTAGAGACTGTGTTTTCATTGGAGAGGCTGTCAGAGACGCCTGTCAAGGCGACCCAGATCAAGCAGTGGACAGAGAGGGACCCAGTCCTGTCCCAAGTCAAGACTTTTCTTTTACAAGGTTGGCCCAGAGTCGTGGAAGAAGAGGAACTGAGGCCTTATGCCAAACGCAAGACAGAACTCAGTCTGTAGGATGGCTGCATTTTCTGAGGGGGGCGAGGGTCATCGTGCCTCCCCCTGGCCGTTCACAGATTGTGGAGTAAATTCACTGAGACTCTTCCAGGGGTGTCTCCAATGAAAAGCCTTGCAAGATCCTACGTTTGGTGGCCAAGAATGGATCAGGATCTGGAGAACAAGGTAAAATCATGCACACAATATCAGACCAATCAGAATATGCCACCACCAGCTCCTTTGCACCCATGGGAGTGGCCAGACCACCCCTGGTCTAGGCTACATTTGGAATTTGCTGGCTCTTTTAAGGGGCAGATGTTTCTTGTAATGGTAGATGCATTCTAAATGGATCGAAGCTCACATCATGAGCAACATCAACTAGGGTTGCCAACTGTCCCTTATTTGCCGCGACATCCGGTATATTGGGCTAAAATGGTTTGTCCTATACGGGACCGTCCTTGTCCCGTATTTCCTCCACTAAGGTAGAGCGTTCCTATGAAACCTTTCATAAGCTGAAATAGTGTAAAGCGAAGAAGCAATTACCATTAATTTATATGGGAAACATTTTTGAGCGTTCCCAGACCCAAAAAATAACCTACCAAATAACACATAAAACCTAAAATAACACTAACATATAGTAAAAACAGGAGTGATATGATAAATACATAGCCTATATAAAGTAGAAATAATGTATGTACAGTGTAGTTTCACTTAATAGAATTGGGAAGATTAAACCAAAACCGATTTGTAGAAAAAATCTGGCACGTACACGCTTGCGCACGTCACACATGCACACACAGGTGCCCGCACAAGGCTTCATTGTCATGGTAGTCCTTCTCGGGTAAACACAAGGGTCCCGTATTTGACTGCTACTTTTGTCCCTTATTTGGGAGTGAGAATGTTGGCAACCCTACCCTCAACCATAGACAAACTCAGACAAGTGTTTGTGGTCCACGGGTTGCCTGAAACTCTGGTCACTGATAATGGCCCGACGTTCACCAGCGAGCTGTTCAGTGAGTTCATGCAGCAGAATGAGACTCGTCACATTCGAACGACCCCTTTCCACCCAGCCTCAAATGGTTTGGCTGAGCGGGCTGTTCAGACAGTGAAGGAAGGCCTGAAGCGGATGACAGGGGACTCTCTTAGCATTCGGCTTTCACGTTTCCTGTTTAACTACCGCCTCATGCCACAGACTATGACTGCCCACACTCCCACAGAGATGTTGATGGGGAATAGGCCCAAGTCAAGATTGGACCCGCTTTCCCCGGACATGAAGGCAAAAGTGAAGAGAAAACAGGAAAAGCAGAAGGAGGGACATGATGGACATGCGCGAGAGAGACTGTTAAAACCGGATGACAATGTCTATGTGAGAAACAATCATCAATGGCTGCCTGGGTTATTCTTAAACAGAGTGGTCCCATCTCCTATGTTGTTAAACTGACTGATGGGCGTGTTTTCCACAGACATCAGGACCATGTGCGCTTGCGTCATGATACCAGCTCAGAGGCAGACAGTTCCATGGAGTTTCCGTTTGTGAGACAGTCTACGGTGGAAGCATGTCCACCAGTGACTTTGCCAGAGGGCGAGATGCTGGCAGAGGGGTTGGGTCCCCTAAGGAGGATGGACATTCTCACGCAGACACACAGACCCCTCTCATGTCCCCAACACCAGACCCACCCAAAACACCCTCACCAGCGGTGCCTGCTGGGTCACCGGGGGGTAGTGCGCAGATCACAGCGCACTCGTAAACCTCCTGACAGACTGAATCTTTGACAGGACAGTTTTTTATGTTGTTGTTAGGTTGAATGTTAAATCTGTCATGTTTTCCAGATGTTTTGTATTGATAAACTGTTGCTGAGATACTAGTATAAGTTTACAGGGGTACGCAAGTTAATAACACCACTTTTTTTTATTTCCTAGTTTTTACATTTGGGGACTGTTGGATTTTAAAGGGGGAGAGGTGTTGTAATGTGAGCATTATGAAAAGTAAGTTAATACTAATTAGGACAATGGGGGGGGAGTTTACTTCCATTCTTTTTACTTCCAGTGTTCTCTGTATATAGTGTTCCTGCCATGCCGTATGGTTTGTGAAAGCCTCTGTATATACGGTTTTGACATTCGAGATAAAGTTGTTTCTTTGGGACATGAAGTTGTCGAGTGTGCCTTTTCAAAGTAGAAGTTACCACAGTGACTACACCCAGTAACAGGTTAATGAATCAAGAAGTCATTGAAGCAACGGAGTACATCAAATACTTACCACCATTGGAGTTCATACAGTGAAGGAATGGGTTGTAGAAATCAGGATACGGTTAGCAACATCATTAGCTAGAGGGTGGTGAATCTGTGGAATTCATTGCCACAGAGGCCCGTGGGTGTATTTAAGGCAGAAATTGATAGGTTCTTGATCAATAAGTGGGAGTGCAGGTGCTCTTGTATTGGGGAGAGTTCATTCTTGTGGCAATACTCCACTCAAGCCTCCTATCTTTCCTCATTCTTTCTCTCCTTCTATCTCCTAGTCCCTCCCTCACATAGTTCTCCAGTCTTCAATTACATACATCTGTAATGTTCACCTGAACTACTTCCTGTGGTTACGCGTTCCCAGTCTGAGTAAAGCAATTGCTTCTACCGTGTATTTTGGAGGTGTACTCTGGAGATCTTGGGCCATAAATCTGGAGCCAATCCTCACTCATTTTTAAAGCTTTTGTTCAAAGGGAAACAATAACCCCGACCTGTGCAAGTTTGAATCTTGGTCGATGTGAAATTGTAACCTCAGCTGTTCATTGGCTCTGGCTCAGAGGAACAGCCATCAAGACAGTACTTTTTAAAAGAAGGTGCTTAAGACACTTTCAGTCGATAAATAGCCCAGTGAAACTCATTCATTTCTATAAATGAGGAATGGTATTTTACAAGTACCCTGGCACTGCAGGACTGGAGTCAGTAATGGTCTTCTGAGGACAAGAGATGGAGAAAATACTTTTAAAATGATATAGGATTGAGTTGTGCCCAAATGCTGTTTCTTGAGTGTTGCATATTTAATATCACAGTAATATTTGAGTAAGCTTGCATTTATATTGTTTGATTAAGCATTCTTGATTGTTTGAATGATTCATTACAGGTAATATGTATAAATACGTGAAGTACCTAGATCATGACGCCTCCACATGATACTTGAGCACTTGCTTAAAATAAACTCGAAGTTAGACCCGTATTTTCAGACTCCCTTCTTCATTTGAATTAGTTTGAAGTTACAAAGCATAGCGTTAAGTACATTACATCTCCTCAGCTCACTTCTTTCACAGAAGCCATATTTGTACCAATGTTGAAGTGATGGGCTTTAGTGTGTCTTGGTATTCTTGCCATTGGATCTTTCCCTGCTGCATCCCTTTCAGGTACAAACCTCGTGCTGTGGTTTTTGAATAAGAGCAGATGAGCTCTCCGAGACAAGTGAATCTGAAAGACCAGCTGGGCCATGGCTGGTGAGACATTGACCCCACTAGAGAAAACTGGAACAGGAGTAGGCCACTCCACCCCTCCCAGCTGGCATGCAGTTTGATCATGGCTGATGCACCCAAGGCTTCATCTGCTTGAGGCCCTTGCATAGTGAGCTGAGTGTTTCCATAGTGCGAAACCTGGCCTGTCCTTCGTGGGACAATAGACTGCGTTTATTTGGAGTTTAAAGTTCCACACCCTCTCCTTTCCTGACAGAAAAGAATGAAATGCAGTTTCTGCTCTCAAATCTCCCCATTGTGTAGCTTTCAGGTTTATGGAAGAAAATATCACATTGAAATGTCCCTAACATACATGGCGCAAGTGTTGGTGAGTGTGGAGAGTTGGAGGGTGCTGGCGCGTGGCCAAGTGTTTAAGGTGTTCGTCTAGTGATTTGAAGGTCACTCGTTCGAGCCTTGGCTGAGGCAGCGTGTGTGTCCTTGAGCAAGGCACTTAACCACACATTGCTCTGCGACGACACTGGTGCCAAGCTGTATGGGTCCTAATGCCCTTCCCTTGGACAACATCGGTGGCGTGGAGAGGGGAGACTTGCAGCATGGGCAACTGTTGGTCTTCCATACAACCTTGCCCAGGCCTGCACATTGGAAACTTTCCAAGGCGCAAATCCATGGTCTCATGAGACTAACGGATGCCTATAAAAGTTCAACACATGCTGGTCAATGTGCTCCAAATCAGATCACTCCAATCTACCTCCCCTTATCAGCATATCTTCCTTATCTTTCTCCTTCATCCACACAGATAACTTATCTCCATTTCAATGGATCTAAACCACTCACTTCAAATGGTCTGTGTGCTAACAGGTCTCACATTCCCATCTCTTCCACAGGTAAAGAAAACAACATATGACTTTCTGGTGGCGAGCCTCGACTCTTTACTCCTTTCAGAGATGCTGCCTGACCTGCTGAGTTCCTCCAGCATTTTGTGTGTGTTAATCTGAATTTCTAGCTGGATTTATTAGTGATTATGTATCTTTCCCTAACCTCCAGTTTTAGTTGAGCCTAGAAATTTATACATTTTCTCTGTGCTCATCTTGAAGTATGGTAAAATCTCAGGTGCCCGTGTTATTATCAAATCCATTTTAATCTCATTTTGTCACTAAAACCTGCAACATGTCGTCTCCCCCTTGCTATGTAAATTAGGGACATTTCAATGTGATATTTTCTTCCATAAACCTGAAAGCTACACAATGGGGAGATTTGAGAGCAGAAACAACATTTCATACTTCACTGTCAGGAAGGGAGAGGGTAATAGCATTCATTCGCTCTTTACTCCCTAAATAATTGTCAACGTGGCAGAGGAATTGTTTGCAGTACAATTTTATTCAAGGATTCAGCTGAGTCTACTATTGTACAGACCTCAATCAAAATGAGCAAAACTAGCACATCGCAGGCTGTGACTTCTTAAGAAGCTCAGTATCTCTCTCTGTCAATCCTGCCTCTGATACACAGGCACTAGATAGCTTATCATTGAAACCGAGTGGGCACTGCATTGATTTCCATAACATCTGCAGTCAATGGGACGGACTGACAAAATGAAATGAAATGCTTAGTACTCATGAGCATGAAAGACCTTTCAGGAAGGTGAACATTCATAGCACAATTTGTCATTCCCAGCAATACAAGGAAAATACAGTGAAAAGAGACAACCTATTTTTCCACTGGAAGATGAACTGCTAATGAATGGAAATGTTGGATATTGCTTCAATTTCAGCACTTAGGAGAAATTCAAATAGGTACATGGGTGGCAAGGATACAAAGGTTGATGACACTAGGCATGGACTAGATGGGCCGAAAGGCCTCTTCCTGTGCAGTAGTGGTCTATGACTTAAATGACTCTAAAAGATAATCAGCTATAGAAGGAGTTTTGGCTGAGTCCAATCATCCCTCTTAAGGAGGTTCTGTAAACTGGATTGGGACCAGGGAAGAGAGATCTACACTGAATCTTTCTTCATCCATGTGGGTGCAGTTACTCAGAATCCTAACGAGTTGAGTATTTTGATAGGTTTCATAATCAGGCAACTCTTCAAGAAAGTAGGGGAAAATGTGTAACTCATTGTATGAAACAGTGAGGTGAAAAGTTCATAAAAGTAATGTCTTAAAGGAAATACTAAATGTGTTCTAATTCTTCTATGAGGATAAAATCATCTTCTGATTATTTAGTACCTTGTCACTTCTCTCATGAATGATTCCAGATACCTCAAACAATGAGTTATCTTTGTCTTGGAGCTTTATGAAAGCAGGTGAAGCATCTATTTATGAAAACAGGAGATATCCCACTGAGAGAACAGAAGTGGTTACTCTGTGTACTCCTGGTCTGGCTGTCTGTTAGCCACAAACACAAATGGTAAGTAGGCAAGTTTAGTCCAACTTTCACCCCATCCTGATTTTAACATGTCATCCCTGAGGTCAACAGAGAAAGAAAATGCTTGGTTAAATTCAGCAACACAGTCAAGGCGTGCCCTGTAGATGAAACTACTTTTAGTGATGCTATCAATGAACTGCATTAAATTCCTTTCTCCGTGTATTTCCACTTAATGCAAATAAACTAATGAGTGTCCTATGAATGCATGTTCAAAGTGTGGTATCATCAGTAAGACCACTATTTATTGCCCACCTCTCGCCGTTCCTGAGGTGCAGGTGGACAGCTAAAGGATACCCAATTAAGGTACATGGGGGAATAATAACAAAAAGTAAGCCTGTGAAATGAAAGGATCAGAAACGTATTTGCATTTTGGAATGGTGCATAACTTGGAGGAGATACTTGGAAGCAAGGATAAGAGTTTCATACAAACAATGAACTCCATTGCACCCTGGAAATAATTTGGAAGACGTATTGCTTGGGTGGTAGATGGTTGGGTTGAGTTGTTCTCCGATGGTGCCAATTTACTTGCAAACATTTTGTCACCATGTGAGGAGGCATTGTCAGTGTGCTGTTGATTGTGGTGTGTCCTCTGAATGCTTGGCCTTTATATACGTTTCAGTCAGCTGTTTGGTCGTCATTTCAGAAACTCGGTTGTGATGTGTGGAGGAAATCTTGTCACTGACTGGCTGTGTGGTGAACCTCTTGCACTGCGTTCTGGAATTTTGAAGATCAAGAGGGGCATAAGTTCGACACTGGGCATCAGTGAAAGTCATGGCATAAACAAATATGTGGCATGCAAGAGAATTCCTAGAAGCATGATTTTCTGTAAAGGATTCTGCAAACAAACACGTAAACCTCAATCCTACTTATGAGTCGATGCAGGCAAAATTCCAAGCCTCAATGCACAAAATTCACCACACAGCCAATCAGCGGCAGAGCTTTCTCACCATGTCAGAAATGAATTTCCAAAATGACTCCCAATCAGCTGGTTGAAAAGTATTTAGAGGCCAAGCATTCGGAGAACAGACCACAATCAATCACACTGACAATGTCTCCTTGCACGGTGATGAACGTTTACAAGTAAATTGCCAAGATCTGAGAACAGCTCAACCCAACCTTCATTACACCCTGTTGTATATGGCAATGAAATAAACTGAAACATAGTTCTTCTAAGAGCATTTGGAATGATGGACCACTAAGAGGTACAGTATAAAAACAAACCCTTTGATCCAATGAGTCTATACTGACCATGAACCACCCATTCTAATCTTTCACAAGATTTAGGAGATTAGTGGATGAAGCCTTGGGTGTCATGGTCCGGTCCATGAAGTCCGTGTTCCGGTTCACGGTCCGGTCCATGTTTCCTTGTTCTGGGGTTTCTGATTTTCCCCAGTTTCAGTTGTGGCACGTTTCTCGTTTTGGGGCTGAGACGTAAATACCTCTGCAAACTAGAGATTCCGTGCTGGACTGTTCTGTTCCCCTCCTTGTCTTTCCCCCCTTGCCTGACTCTCTGCCTGCTCACCTAGTCTGGATACCCCGCCTATATCACTGAAATCTTTCCGCCGGAGCAAGACCGGAGCCGTGTTAGGTCAAGATTAGGAACTGTCTTTCGTTGTGTGGAAATGTCTCTCTGTGCCCACATCTTCACTAGGTGGGTTCGACCATTTGCCGCCACCTAGTGTTGGGATCTGTCTCTGTGTCCACACCTTTGTTAGATGGGTCCGGCTGTTTGCTGCCACCTTGTGTTGGGATCTGTCTCTTCATGTTTAGTGTTCTGTGAGTGAGTCCCGGCCCCACGTCCTGTTCCCAAAGAGGGGTCCTGGCTCTGTGTTATGTGTGTGAGTCCCGGCCCTATGTCCTGTTCCCAAGAAGGGGTCCCGGCTTTGTGTTCCATGCTCTCTCTTTTAATCCAAGGCTCCGTGCTCCGGAAGGCCCTCGTCCAGTCTGTGCCCAGTCCAGTCCTATCCGAGTCCTGTCCATGTGCCTTTACCTGTCCTTTTACCTAGGAGTTCCTCACCCTAGCCATGTCCAGTCCTATAGCCCCGTCTTGTCCTCGCCTAGTTCTGGAGTCCGAGCCCGAGTCAAGTCCCAGGTTCTGGGTCCTTGCCCAGTCTCTGGCTCAGAATCCATACCCAAGCCTCCGCATTTCAAGACCAAGACCCCAGCCTGCAAGCCTCAAGACTCAAGAAAGACCCCAAGCCTGCAGGCCTCAAGAGCCCCAGCCTGCCTCCAAACTCAGTCCTCAAGAGCAAGTCCCCAGCCTGCCTCCAAGCTCAAGCCTCAAGACCAAGACCCCAGGCTCAAGCCTCAATCCTCAAGACTCCAGCCTCCAGTCCTGTAGTCATATCATGTCCATGCCTGGTTCTGGCACCCGAGCCCAATGCATGACCCAGATTCTGGGTCCCTGTCCAGTCTCTGGCTCGGGGTCCAAGCCCTAGTGTGCGTTCTTGTCCCTGCTCCTTGTCTGTATCTTGTCACGTCCCTACTCTAGTCAAGTCCTGTTCCTTGTACTTCAGTGTCTGTGTCTTGCATTTGGGTCTGCCTCCATTGGGAAGAAGAATAACATAATGTCACGACATATGCTGGCAATGTTGGAATCCAGTGAGGAGGAAAGACAGACTCCAATGCAGAGACAGAAGCCAGTGTTTATCCAGAAGATTTCCAACGGAACATCTGTAGATCGATCAAGCAACACCACAAGACATTCTCAATACCACAACTCCCGATTAGCGCTAATCAGGCATCTGTTTCAATAATACCAATAATACAGAATCCCTAAGCCTATCAAAATAAAACTTAACAAGTTTAAACAGAACCCACCAGGGGACCACATTACAAAGACTGAGTCGCTCAAGAAAAACACAAAGAACTCAAAATGATTGGCATACATTAGTCTTGAAGGTTTACCGGCTGCAACGGAGGAAGGATGTTATTGATTATGGCTAGTGCGGACTGAGACGGTCACAGGCTTTTGATATGCTAACAAACCTAGTCGGTGTTAGCGCGGAAATCAATGAAGCTAGGGTCCCCCTGATAAGACAAAAAAAGCATTTTGAAAAGATGAGTATGGTATCGACCAGATGGGAGAAGGCTATTGTTTTGGCCAGCTCTGCTGATAAGGTCTCTCCCTTAATCCCCGAACAAAGCGACTCTTTAGGAGAAGTAATTAAACGACTCGCACATGTGTGTTTGATTGTCCCGAGGCGATGCAAAGAACTGGGATGTTGGGTGGTGTTTGTTACGCTAGGTAGCCTAGCGAGCAATATCCCTAGGTGACGAAAGGGCTGACGAACACAGAGGTGTGTATTGGCGATGTAATACGGCTGTCTGAAGCCAGCTTGATAGTGAACCTTGAAAAAAATGAGTTCGGCCACACGAAGGTCACTTACCTGGGAATTGTGGTGACCCAGGGGCAGCTGGCAGCGATGCAAGCTAAAGTGCGAGCTATCTCTGTCATCCCAACCCCAACAGACAAGAGGGCCCTCAGAAGGCTCTTGGAGATGGTGGGGTACTGTAGGAAGTTTTGCAGTAACTCTGCGGTTACTACCCCTCCCCCTCCTACTAAGCCCTTGCGAGAGAAAACTAAGTCGGAATGGGACGACTCTTGTTATTGTGGTCCGGGATGAAACCCAATGAGAGGTAACATTGATCACAATTCATCAGTGTTTTTGGCCACTATGAAGTTTGCTAAGTTGGAGCCTGGTCTAAGGGATTATTAATAACACATATAAAAGGAACAGAAAATGTGATGGCTGACTGTCTGTCAGGTGTTGACAACTTCAAATTCACTGTATTAGCCAAATAGCTGATAAAGATGTGTATTTGTGTGTATCAAATAATGTATTGATGTTTGTAATTTTTGCCCCGGTAAAAATCCTTAAAGGTGACGAGAATACACATAGATTAAGATGTTAACTGGCCTGTGCTGGCACCAGTGGGATCAGCAGTTGGTCTGCCACCTGTCTTCAGGAGAGAAAGAGATAAGGAAAACAATGGAGCAGCATTTGGAGATGTTAATGAAGGGACGGGAGAGTTTAACGGAAGGAGAGCTGTCAAGATCGGCTCCCCCTTTGAACCTTGAACTGTTTGAAGTGATGGACAGGCGATACCCCAGCAGGGGGATAAAAAGGGACAGGTTCGCTAAGGCAAGACACACACGACACCCCGAGGTAACAAGACCCTGAAAGCGGTGCGTCTCCCACAAGTCGGTGGGAAGTTTTGGAAGGCTGGTCGTGGGACCAAGCCATAGACGTACAGGGTGGAAAGGCACGATCAGCGGGAACCTGGTGTGTGTCCGCCCTTGCCTGGGTGCCAGGTTCACCACAGAGAAACGATCAAATCTGGAAGCGGAGGGTTCACGGACGGTGACCTCAGATGACATCACAAAGGGCTCGCCCGAAAGCTGACTGCGAAGAATATCGAAGGTCTGTGTGAAAGCCGTTTGAATATTCATTCGTTTTGCTCGCTCTCTCCTTCCTTCCCCCCACTGTCCATCTCCCACGGCAGCGATTACTGCGAAGTGAACTGAACTAAATTGAACTGAACTTTGCGTCACTTTGAAACTGATCATTTACCCCTAGACAACGATAGAGCTTGATTGATCCTGTTATCTGATCCTGTTATCTTAATTCTGTGTACATGTGTGTTTATCATTGCTGAACTGTTGCATTTATTATCCTTTTGATTAGAATACTCTGTTGCTTGTTTCTTTAATAAAACTTTCTTAGTTCTAGTAATCCAGACTCCAACTGAGTGATCCATTTCTGCTGGTTTGGCAACCCAGTTACGGGGTACGTAACACTACTCAGACGGAATATAAGGTGTTGTTCCTCCAACCTGAGTGTGGCTTCATCTTTACAGTAGAGGAGGCCGTGGACAGACATATCAGAATGGGAATGGAAAGTGGAATTAAAATGTGTGACATATCAGAATGGGAATGGATACTAATTCACACATTACGACAACTCAAATACGGTTAAATGCTTTTATTAGTAAGAATATAATTTCCTTTTTAAAAGTATTTACAAATAGTTAATATAAACTATGCCAAGTCATTGAAAGGCACTTGATAAATTCTTCATTTCTTCACTGATGTTGCTCACAGTGTGTCCTTCCAGTCTTTAAATTTTGTTCTTCACAGAGGCATCTGGTAAAGCCTCTTCACCACTCTCGTCACCTTGACTCGATGCACATAACGTCGGAGAAGCTCACCAGCTGCTGCTTTTCAAAGTAAACACTCTCCAATGAATTGGGTAGTGGATTTTGAGTGGAGTGGTACTGTTCAGTACCTGTACGATCATATCTCAGAACCAGCGATCCATCCTCGACACAGGTGTATGGGCTGCCATTCTCTATTCCAAAACATTGATGAAGGTCTGGGAGAACACAGATTATCTTCTGCACCATCATGAACACCAACCAACCTGGAACTCTCATGGTGTTGATTTCCAGCACTCAGGAGTGATATTGCTGAGTCTGACTACAGAAACTGGAGTTGTTGCTGCTATTTATAGGGGGAAGATAAATTGTGTGACATAGTTACACCTCAACAATGGTTGACAACTAGATGAACCAAATGACTAAATATGGGCAGATATAATGTTCATGTCCTAATATGTTGAAGCCATCGTTACAACGACCATATTTGAGCACGGTGTTTATCTTCCCCCTATCATAAATAAAATATTGGAATTAATGGCTCTAATGGAACATGCTTGCATAGAATAATGTATTAAAGGAGAAGTTTTATAACCAAATTGAATAAGTAGTAACATGATTGTAGAGAACTACATACTTGGAAGAGGAATTAGAAATTAGTTAAGACTGTCTGTGAGTCTTGAACAACCTGTCTGGGCACTGCTACTCTTTAATATCATTTGCTGCCTGATGGTTGCTTATTGTGGAATATTGAAATGTCTCCTCCAAGAGGACCACAACTTTGTCGTAGGTTTTGGAGGCCTGCATGCCTCAATGATCTGAAGAGCTCTGTTGGCTGGAGTCAGAGCTTTGTGCTTTGGCTGTTGGTAGGGTCACCCATGCCAAACAGGTCAAAGGGTAAAGGCCAGACTAAGAGTGGTCCACCAGTCCTCCAGTTCTGGGGTTCAGCTCAGGACTAACAGTCCTGACTGGTAAAAGCAAAACTGTTACAGAATCCTTCTACATCTGAGTCTCAACCCACAACTTGCAAGACTGATAGTAGTGAAAACCGGGCTACTGACATGATGAAGGAAGCCCGGACCACTGCCAGAGATGGAGAACCTTCCTGCTGCCCTAAACATCAGCGGTGTAATAGGTAGTAGATTAAAATATCTGTGGCAAACACCTTTGTCCAATGTGAGATGCAAATATGATGGTTAACGCCTATAGTAGAAATTCAAAGGCAGAACCACAAGTACCTGGCTGAGACTATACGAGTTACTGTCAAAGATACAACAGAAGCCGTGAGTGTAAACTGAAAATGGCAAAATATTTAGACTATGAGAATAAATGGCACATGCCTGTAGCAGGCCAGGCAGCATCTAAGGAAGGAGAAACAGTTATTAATTCATATATGCCACCTGACCAGCATTTCCTATTCTTACTTTGTGTTTTTGGCACCCGAAGTTGTCTTGATTTTCACAAAAAGTATATATATTTTAGTTTGGAAGCAACTAAGATATCTGGAGTATAAGCTCCTGGTTGGCAGTCCAGTGTGTGATTCGAAAAGTGCTACACCATAAAAAGTTCCACTTTAATCTGTTAAACCAAGAGCATGGCTGTCTTCTCAGGCAAGCATTGAAGGTACCATGGCATTATTGAAAGTAGAGCCAGGAAGTTGTTCCAGGTGTCCTATCAATATATTATTGCATTAACAATAGGCAATGACAACTATCAGACAATTGCTAGTGGGACCTCAATGTGCTTAGATTAGCCACTACAACTGCAATAACACTTCGAGGGAACTTAACTGGCTGAAAAAGCACTCAGCAGCATCAAGAGGTTGCGAAAGGCGCTACGCAAACACAAATCCTCCTTCTGTCTGCTCAGCCTGTAATTAGTTGCCTTTGTGGATGGCAGCCAACAGCAAGTTCAGTTTGAGACTAAGGTTTTGCTGCAGGCAAAGACCAGCATTGGAAATGGATTTCCCTGTGTGCCATCAGGTAAAGGAGACATGTAGCAGTACTACAGTTGAAAAATTCCACAATGATGTGGCTTAATGATGTATAATGCACTTCTATGAAAACATTCATCAACTCAAGTAGCTCCAGCTTCACTCACTGAGTGACCCACCTGAGTGCTTTACAGCTTAAAATGTTTTTTGTCAAAGTACAAAATGTACAAGATTGTGCTGTTGACAGATTCCCGTGGTTCAGAAGGGCACAGGATGAAAAATTAATGCATTCATCACTCTGCCTCAGATCTGATTAACTACACCGGAATGATCTCTCCTTCACCAAGGAGATACACATGTGACAGATGAGGAGAATGGAAGCGGGCAGAGGGTGAGCAGGAGTCATCTACATGCTGCTGGGTGACGTTCTCAAGATAGTTCCGATTCATCGCAATTCTCAACACAATTCCAATTAGATTAAGTAGGAAGTTAAAATCTAAAGCAGGGGTGGTCTTAGCAGAGTGTGTGCTTGCTACTTGAGAAGGCAATTGGAGTGGAGATTTGATAACCAGTCTTCTCACAGAAGATGAGCTAGTTAGCCACCCTTTCGCCAAACTTGTGTGCATTTCATAATGCGTTTACAGTTTTTCCGGAATCTAGCAGATTAAAGGGACATGACTCCAACAAGTCTAGCTGAGGGTCTGGCAAGTCAGGGATGTGTCCTACCTTTCAAAGCACTGTGTAATTCTACCAGAAAGCTGCCCTACCCAACTCAAGCTACAACTGGAATCTCTGCACTGACCTTTCACCCAATATTATATTCAGTCACCAACTATGGGGGATGGGTGTAGGGAACGTCGATTCAGACCATGAGAGGCCTGCGTCGGGCATTTTCATGCCTTACAAGGTGCAGATTGGAAGTCTGTGTGGGGTGCCACTCCTTGCACAGGCAACTAGAGCAATGTGTGGTTAAGTGCCTTGACACAAACATGCCACCACAGCTGAGGCTCAAACTAGCGACCTTCACATCACTAGGCGAATGCCTTAACCACTTGGCCATGTGCTCCCCCAGCTTCCCCCACTAACCATGACTTCTCACTACACCCCCCCCCCCCCGGCCTCTATGGATCCTCTCCCACTTTCCACCAGATATAATCTCACCTGGTGCTCTGCTGGGATCTGCACTCTTCCAACCTGACCACCAGAGCAAAACATGGGAAAATATTTAAAGGACGTCTGCCAACTGCAGACATTTTCAAGGCTGGCGCTACCTACCTACAACCCAGATCCAAATACTCAGTGACACAAATATTATAACCACTTCAAAATATACTTTCTTCAGCATCTAGCCTCTGCTGAATCTAAGAGTTGGAAAACTATTCCACTTCTTATCAGAATTGAGGAGTATATTTCTTTAAACTCACAGAAATAAGAGATATCCAGAAAAATTTAACAAGGTTAGTGTTCCTGCATGGTTCAGCTGCTCCTTTACATTTCCTTTGATACGGGGTCGATTTTGACCTCTGGTGCCGTGTGGGGATTCAATGTTCTCCCTGTGACCACATGTGGTTTCTCTGGATGCTCCAGTTTACCTCCATGCCCTAAAAGATGTGCGAGTCCGTAGGCTAATTGGGCACTGCAAATTTCCACTAGAGCTGCACATGAGAGGTGGAATCTGGTAGGAGTTGAGAGAAATGTGGAGAGAAAGAAAATAGGATTTATGTTGGATTAATGTAAGTAGGTAATTGATGCCTGTGCAGATTCAGTCTCTCAGGATAAGAGGTTTTGGAACACTTCCTCAAAAGATGACATAAAAGCAGATTCAATTAATACCTTTCAGGCAGTAGTGGATAGGTTCTTAATAAGGAAGTAGGTGAATATCCATTTGCAGTAGATGGCAATGCAGATTAGGTACTACAATTATACCAGCCGTGATATTATGGAATGGCTGAGCAAGGACAAAAGGCTGTAACCTGCTCCTGCTTCAAATTCATTTATCTGAATTGTGGCCAGCAGCAGTCTCACTGTCTCTGTGATTGTAGTCACTATCAGGATTTCATGCATTTGTCTCAACATGGTCTTGTTGCAGTGAGGAGAGAAAAGTGCTTATTCAATTATGTAGGGTTCCCTCTGTTCTCTCACTTCCACTCGTGCTTTATTTAAGATATAAACTATTCATGTAGCAAAAAATGCTTACTTAATCTCATTATAAAGTTTGTGCAAAGGTTCTGGCAAGGAATCAAATAGCTTGAATTAATAGCTTATCATGTGACATACAATTTAAATCCAAGGTGAGCTGAAGGTTCTTCCTGGATCTCAGAAACTAATGATGATCAGAAGTCACAATTCTGTGTCTTGTATACTTTTACTGAATATATTATGAATTAAATGAATTAAATTCAATCACAATTACCACCCTAGTATTCTTATATTTATTGAAGGTTTGCCTGCATCTTCACTTTAGCATTTCCTTTGGCGTTTGGAGATCTATTGTCTACTTCCACCATTTATTTGTGCTTTTTGATTCCACACTTATAATTTTACTTAATGATCTTAACACATCATTTCTCCTCACGTTGCTTCTTGAACCAAGAAACACCATGTCTCGAAACCCTCTAACGAGTGACATTCAGCTTCTGAGACACAAGAGACAGCAGGTACTAGAATCAGGTGCAATGAACAAGCTGCTGGAGAAACTCAGAAGGCCAAGCAGCATTTATAGGAAGAGGTACAGTCGACGTTTCGGACCAAAACCCTTTGTCAGGATAAACCGAAAGAAGAGATAGTAAGAGATTTGAAAGTGAAAGGAGGAGGGGAGATCCAAAATGATAGGAGAGGACAGGAGGGGGAGGGATGGAGCTAAGAGCTGGAAAGTTGATTGGCAAAAGGGATATAAGGCTGGAGAAGGGAGAGGATCATAGGACGGGAGGCCTAGAGAGAAAGAAAGGGGGAGGGAAGCATGAGAGGAAGATATAGTGAGAAGGACAGAGGAAGAAAAAAGAGAGAAAGAAAGGGGAAAAAATAATAAATAAGGAATGGGGTAAGGAGGGGCATTAATGTAAGTTAGAGAAGTCAACGTTCATTCCATCAGGTTAGAGGCTACCCAGACGGTATATAAGGTGTGTTGGAGGAACAACACTGAGTGTGGCTTCATTTTGACAGTAGAGGAGGCCGTGGATAGACATATCAGAATGGGAATGGGACGTGGAATTAAAATGTGTGGCCACTGGGAGATCCTGCTTTCTCTGGTGGACAGAGCGTAGGTGTTCAGCGAAATTGTCTCCCAGTCTGTGTCGGGTCTCGCCAATATATAGAAGGCCACACCAGGAGCACCAGACGCAGTATATCATACCAGGCCACTCACAGATGAAGAGTCGCCTCACCTGGAAGGACTGTCTGGGGCCCTGAATGGTGGTGAGGGAGGAAGTGTAAGGGCATGTGTAGCACTTGTTCCGCTTACAAGGATAACTGTCGGGAGGGAGATCAGTGGGGAGGGATGAGTGGACAAGGGAGTCGCGTAGGGAGTGATCCCTGTGGAAAGCAGAAGGTTAGGGGGAGGGAAAGATGTGCTTGGTGGTGGGATCCTGTTGGAGGTGGCGGAAGTTACGGAGAATTATATGTTGGACCCGGAGGCTAGTGGGGTGATATACTGCGTCCGGTGCTCCCGGTGCGGCCTTCTATATATTGGCGAGACCTGATGCAGACTGGGAGATCGTTTTGCTGAACACCTACGCTCTGTCCACCAGAGAAAGCAGGATCTCCCAGTGGCCACACATTTTAATTCCACGTCCCATTCCCATTCTGATGTGTCTATCTACGGCCTCCTCTACTGTCAAGATGAAGCCACATTCAGGTGGGAGGAGCAACACCTTATATTCCGTCTGGGTAGCCTCCAACCTGATGGCATGAACATCGACTTCTCTAACTTCTATTAATGCCCCTCGTCTCCTTCTTACCCCATCCCTTATTTATTTATTTATTTATATATATATATATTTTTCCCCTTTCTTTCTCTCTTTTTTCTCCCTCTGTCCCTCTCACTTCTCCTCCCACTCCTGGTGGGAGGAGAAGATGGCGGCACGCCTGCGTGTGCGCAGCCCTCCGGTGAAAAGTGATATCGTATCTGTTAAATAGGGGCCGTGGACAATTCTGATTTGATGGAGATGGACGTGAAAGCAAAGAAGAACATCTGGAGAAATTTCTGAAACACCCGTTCGCTGCTGTCCTTACTGTGTGGTCGGGGATCTTTCAGAGGGTAGGCCTCAAAATCACCGGCCTTGCCTGCTTTTGGCGACCGAGAAGGAGGTCGAATCGTTCAGACAGAGATGGCGCTCAGTACTCGGTGTCGGAAAGCTGATCAGAGCTCGAAGTTTTCGGATGACTCAGAGTCGGATTGTGGTCGGCCTGGCAGGGAGAGTTTTTCTTCCTTCTCCCGCCTGCGTGAGATGTGGGACATTTGAGAGACTTTGAACTTTTACTGTGCTCATGGACTTCTTCATCAAATTTTGGTATTGTTGCACTGTTGTAACTATATGTTATAATTATGTGATTTTGTCAGTTTTTTCAGTCCTGGTTTGTCCTGTGTTTTATGATATCACATCGGAGGAAATAATGTATCATTTCTTAATGCATGCATTACTAAATGACCATAAAAGAGGACTGCATGTCCTCATAATCTAAAAAAAACTATACCTTCCTCTCATGCTCCTCTCCCCGTTTCTTTCTCACTAGGCCTCCCGTCCCATGATCCTCTCCCTTCTCCAGCCTTGTATCCCTTTTGCCAATCAACTTTCCAGCTCTTAGCTCCATCCCTCCCCCTCCTATCTTCTCTTATCATTTTGGATCTCCCCCTCCCCCTCCCACTTTCAAATCTCTTACTAGCTCTTCTTTCAGTTAGTCCTGACGAAGGGTCTCGGCCCGAAACGTCGACTGTACCTCTTCCTATAGATGCTGCCTGGCCTGCTGTGTTCCACCAGCAGTTTGTGTGTGTTGCTTGAATTTCCAGCACCTGCAGATTTCCTCGTGTTGGAGAAACTCAGCTTGTTGAGCAGCATCCGTGGGAGGAAAAGAATTGTCGACATTTTGAGTTGAAACCCTGCATCATGACATTCAGTTTCTGATTTGCACCTCTTTAAGCCAAATTTCAATACAATCTACAATGCCATTCTGGCACGTCCCTTTCAGTGCCTTCAACTAATGTGCTTCATACCCACTGCATGCAGATTTACTTCTTCCCACCTATTCTCCAAATTAAGTTTGCTGTGTCTTTCAATTCTTCTCATTAGTGCCACCTACTTTTTTTTAAAAAATCCATTTAAAAAAAAGTTTTACCTTTGCTCATTTTCCCATACTTTGCCAATTCAGTTTAAACCCTTTCCTCTTGCACTCTCAAATCAGCCTGCTAGGATGTGTATCATCTGGCCTGAAACTTCTCTGCCCGTATAGATCCATAAGACCATAAGATATAGGATCAGAATTAGCTACTCGGCCTGTCAAGAATGCTCCATCATTCTATCATGGCTAATTTATTATCCCTCTTAACCTCATTTTCCTGCCGTCTCCCAGATCTCTTGGCACCCTGACTAACCAAGAACCTATCAACATCTGCTTAAATACATTTATTGACGTGGCCTCCACAACATGCATAGCAATGTATTCCACAGATTCACCACCTTCTGGATAAAGAAATTCCTCCTCATCTCTGTTCTAAAAAGACATCTCTTAATTTTAAGGCTGTGTCCTCTGGTCCTAGACTCCCCCACTATTGGAAACATCCTCTCCACATATCTAGGCCTTTCAATATACAATAGGTTTCAATGAGAGCCCCTCTCCTTCTTTTAAACACCAGCACGTACAAGCTCAGACCATCAAGTATTCCTCATATACCCATCATTCTCGTGAATCTCCTCTGGACCTTCTCCAATGCCAGCACATCTTTTCTAGATAACGGAACCAAAACTGCTTACAATACTCCAAGTGAGGTCTGACCATTGCCTTATAAAGCCTCAGCATTGCATCCTTAGTCTTTTATTCTAATCCTCTTGAAATGAATGCTAACATTGCATTTGCCTTCCTTACCACTAACTAAACCTGCAAGTTAACCGTCAGGGAATCTTGCACAAGGACTCCCAAATCTCTTTGTATCTCTGATTTTTGAACCATTTTCCAGTCTGTGTACAACATTCCTTCAGTCAACATCTTCCGGACAGATAAGAAAACCACTTATTTCACTTCTTTTATGTCTTTTACATTAGTTTTTTTGTCTTGAATGTGATTCTGGAACTGTTGGAACCTGTGATCTGCAGCTTGAAGGTTGTTTGGGTGTTTCAGTGCTCTGCAGTCTCCAAGGAAATTCCAGGAAGCAGAGGCAACATGCAGGACCCTTATGGTGCCAAAGTTCTACTCAATTTCACTGATTAGTTTCCATTGTTTGCCAATTGAAACAACAAGGGAGATTGGCTATCTCCTTTTTTTCACCGGTGGATCACTTTGCTACGGGGAAGAGAGACTGCTGTTTTATCACTGATGAGATTGCTCTGCTATGGAATGAGAGAATGTTATCCAAGTTTTCTGTGTCTTGGATGTGCACTTCTTTCAGTCTTACTGCTTTTTTTTGCATTCTGTAGTTTTCACCAGATCGTTCTCGTTTTCTTTTGTGTCGGGGAGGAGAAATTGAGGATCCATGTGCCTGATCCATTTTTGTTCATTTTTTGTGCATGGAGGAGGGATTTCAGGGTTAATGATCATGCTGCTGTTCTTTTCTTTCTTGGTTTCGTGGCTATCTGGAGAAGAATAATTTCAAAGTTATATAATTCTATAATAAATGAACTTTTGAAACTTTGAATTTTCTCCCCATTTAGAAAATAGTCTACACCTTTATTCCCTCTAACAAAGTCCATGATCATACATTTCCTTATGCTATATTTCATCAGCCACTTCTTTGCCCGTTCTCCCAATCTTTCTGCTTTTCTTCAGACTCCCTCCCTCCACCAACACCATTGTCAAATTTGCTGACAATACACCCTAATAGGTATCATATCAGACTGTGATGAGACAACCTATAGGGAGGAGGTACAGCATTTGACAGAATGGTGTTGTCATAATAACCTGGACTTGAACATCACAAAAACCAAGGAGCTGATAGTAGACTTCAGGAAATCAAAGCGCGTCGAGCACTCTGCTCTGCACATATACGGGAAAGAGGTGGAGAGAGTAGAGAGTTTCAAGTTCCTCGGCGTCCACATCTCAGCTGACTTCACCTGGACTGCCCATATCTCTTATCAGGTGGGGAAGGCCCAACAGAGGCTCTACTTCCTAAAGCACGCTCTCCTCCCTCATCACCTGCTCATCAACTTCTATCGAACAACTATAGAGAGCCTCCTGATGTATTGCTGTGCAGTGTTGTTTGTCAGCTGCACAGAACAGAACGAGAAGGACTTGCAGTGGGTGGTGAGGGTAGCAGAGCGGGTTATTGGCACAACATTACCCTCCCTCAGAGACATTTATACTGGCAGACTTCAAAAGAAGGCTGCTTGTATTTCAAAGGATCCCACTCATCCTGGACATCACCTGTTTCCCCCTCTACCTTCTGGGAAGAGATACAGAGCATTAAGGATGAAAACAAAGAGACTCCTTAACAGCTTCTACTCACAAGCAGTGAAATGTATAACACCCCCTTCCCTTCTCCTGCCCCCCTCCTAAGACGGCAGCAGCTAAATGCATCACACTTCCAGGAATAGCAGGTGTGCAATAGTCCTACCCCGCCCCCCATCCATATATTATTAATTTTGGACTGCACTCCTGAGGTTTTAGAGTTTATTTTATGTATATATTCTTTGTCATGCTGCAAAACGTTGAGCTGCTAAACTGTGTTTCATTGCTCCACAACAATGACAATAAAGATATTCTTCTTCTTCTCAAAACTATCTCACCACCCGCCCCTCCACCTTTCTTTGTATTCTCTGCAAAGGTAGCTACGAAGTCATCTATTCATCATCCAAATCATTAACATATAACATTAAAAGTAGCAGTCCCAATACCAACCCGGTGGAACACCACATGTAACACCAGAATAGACCCCTTTATTCTGACCCTGCCTCCCGCTAATCAGCCAATCTTCTATCCATTACAATACCTTTCATGTAACACCATGAGCTCTTATCTTGCTAAGCAGCGTCATGTGCAGCACCTTGTCAAAGACCTTCTGAAGATAAAAGTAAACTATAATCACTGGCTCTCCTTTGTCTATCTAGCCTGTTATTTTCTCAAAGAATTCCAAAAGTTATGCCAGGCAATATTTCCCCTTAAGGAAACAATGCTAATTTTGGCCTGCTTTATCATGTGCCCCCAAGTGTCTCGAAACAGCATCCTCAATAATAGACCCCAACATCTTCCCAACCACTGAATTCAGCCTAACTAGCCTATAATTTCTAGTCTTTTGCCTCCCTCCTGTCGTAAAGAGTGGAATGACATTTGCAATCTTCCAGTCCTCTGGAGTCATTCCAGAGTCTAGTGATTCTTGAAAGATCATTACTAATGCCTGTAGAATCTCTTCAGCTACCTCTTTCAAAACCCTGGCGAGTAGTCCATCTGGTCCACGTGACTTATCTATTTTTAGCCCTTTCAGCTTCCAAGGCATCATCTCTTTAATAATAGTAAGTACACTCATTTCTGCCCCCTAATATTCTCATATTTCTGGTATTCTGCTAGTGTTTTCCACAATGAAGAATAGCACAGAATACTTATTAGGTTTATTACTATGTGTAACTGGGGGTGCCGTGCTCAATCTGGATTTTGACGGAGACAGCCGTGAGAAAGCGCAGAGGAACATCTGGATTAACTTCTGAAATGCCTGCTTCACTGCTGCTGCTACTGTGCGATCGAGAATCTCCGGAGGGGAAGGCCCCAAATCCTCGGCTTTGCCTATTGCCTGTTGCCAGGGCCGAGGTCAAAACGCTCGGCAGAGATGGTGCACGGTGCCGAAGAGGTGGGTCGGAGACCTGGAGTTTTTTGGACTGCGGTCGGATGCTTCTGGGATGCTGCATTGGCAAGTTGGCAGCGTTGAAGGTTTACCGTCTGCGTGAGATGTTGGGACTTTCGAGAGGCTCTGAGATCTTTACTGTGCCATGGTCTGTTCTTATCAAATTACGGTATTGTTTTGGACTGTTGTAACTATATGTTATAGTTATGTGGTTTTTGTTAGTTTTCAAGTCGGTTTGTCATGTGTTTTCGTAACATCATTCTGGAAAAACATTTTTATCATTTCTTAATGCATGCATTACTAAATGATAATAAAAGGGGACTGCGTGTCCTCATAATCATAATAATAAGTTTGCCTGTCATTTCTTTGTCTTCCATTACTACCTCTCCAGCATAATTTTCCAGCAGACCAATAACAGCTCTCATCTCTCTCTTATTCTTTATATATCTGGAAAAGAAAACCTTTTGGTATCCTCTTTGATATTATTGGTTACCTTACTTTCACTTTTAATATTTTCTCTACTTATGGTGTTTTTTAGTGGTGTTCTTTAGATCCTGTGTTCTTCAATATTGTTCCAACACTCAGAGTTTAAAGTTGTCCCCACCATTCCCTCCACACGTTCAATATCCTATTTCCACATCCGTTTGTATATGACAACATAAGTAATTCAGGAATTACTCCTTTTGAAGAGCTGCTTTTTATTCTCTTTCTTTACTCCCTGCATTATGATTAACAAAATAATTGAAAATGTGTATAGGATTAAGCATGTCATAATGATATAGTCAGGCTGAACTATAGAGGATGGGGAGGAGATCTGGCCCTCGCACACGTAGCACGCAGGCCCACCAGTGTGTGGACGTGCCCTAGTGTTCGTGAACCAGATCCCCAGCTATTGGTAAATAGCCCCACTGCCTTGTGGGCAGCTTTGGGAGAGACAAAGGCTACGAGAATAAACTCAGACAGAAAATCTGAAGTGGAGCCCCTAAGGGGGTTGGACATCATTGAACATCCTTCCAGCGGCTCCTGCAGCCAAGCTGGTGCCAAACATATTGCTTCATAAGCTTTCCTTTGGACTACACTGGTGAAGCTGAGAGGGGGATCTTGACGACTGGGCATCTCAGGGTCTCCATACCTTCTGCCCAGGCTTGTGATGATGATCATCATCACCCATTGTCCTTTGAGACAGACGGATGCCAACCAACCAACCAACCACTGATATTCATATGATGTCATTTACCCAGTCTGTTACTTCTCTATTATTTGGTATGTTAATATGGCATAGAAACAATCCATGCAGTACACCATGTCCATGCCAAGCAGTGGGCACCCATCTGTATTAATCCCATCTTCCAGCACTTGGCTCATAGCCCTCTATATCTAAAAATTCAAGATACCTCTTAAATACTGTTACTGACTCTGCTTTACCAGCAGTGTGCTCCAGGTGAAGTCTATGCAAAATCAGATGACAATTTAGAATTTAGAATTTATTTAAAATCTTGCATCTATCCCACAATGTGAGGGAGTAAATATCTTTGCGTCATGACTCTGTTGCAACGTACAGACATGTGAATTTAAAAGTCTGAAGGCTTGTAGAAAGAAGCTGTCCCGTAGCCTATTGGTTCTGGCTTTAATGCTGCGGTAGCATTTGCCAGAGGGAAGCAGCTGAAGCAGTTTATGGTTGGGGTGACTGGGGTCCTTGGTGATATTCCAGGACTTCTTTCTGCACCTGCTGCTGTAAACGTCCTCAATGGAAGGAAGTTCACATCCATATATGTGCTGGGCCGTCCGTACCACTCTCTGAAATGCCCAGCGATCAAGGTTGATACAGTTCCTGTATCAGGCAGTGATACAGCCAGTCAGTCGGCTCACAATGGTGCCCCTGTAGAAGGTCTTGAGGATTTGGGGACCAATACTGAACTTCTTCAGTCCCCTGAGGTGGAAGAGACGCTGTTGTGCTTTTTTTGCCACACAGCTGGTGTGTACGGTCCAGGTGAGATCTTCCGTGATGTGTTTACCGAGGAACTTTAAACTACTCACCCTCTCAACTGCAGACCAATTGATGTTGATCGGGCCGAGCCTGTCTCAGTTCCTCTTGTAATCCACAATCAGCTCTTTTGTGTTTTTGGACTTTGAGGGGAGAGGTTGCATAATGTTAATGTTAATTGTATAATGTTAGAGATTTGCATCTTTGTAAGTTTGCACTTGTAGTCCTTGTTGGCTGGTACCTTGTTCACTGCTGTTTACTTTGGGTTTCACCAGAACTATATGGCTCCAGTTTCTCATTTTACAGATGCAGTCTGACCCTTGGCTCTATCCAGCAGTTTCTATTTTTAGTCACACAATAGCTTTGGTTCCAATGTGGATTAAAAAATTAAATTCCACAGTCATAACGTTATTGGAAATTGCAGGACAGTGCCGAGACTCAACCTGTATGGAGAGCGCTGGCAATGGCTGAATCCAGCTGTAGAGGTACGGCAGACTCCCATATAGAGAAGGAAACAAGAGGTTATACATAGGAAGTCCAACAGAACTTTAGAAAGATGACTGAGTTTCACCGCAAGACAAATCATTCTCCAAACAAGGACCCCGTGATGAGTTCTAATTGGGCATCCGCTTTAAATCACCACAGAATGTAGAAACCCCATACCAGTAACAACTACCTTGACAAAATTAAACAGAAAACACAGGAGCTTAATGACTCTAGTTATGATAACAGTTTGTAAATACAGGTGCTCAAGAAATCTAGAAACCCAACGATCTATGGCATGCCTCAAAGGCCCCCAGTGGCTCATGACACCACCATTTTAAGCAACCTAGTCAGTGACCTTTCTCATGGTTTAAGGTTGGATGGAGAAATGTTTGATGATGATTATGCACTGAGTATTTTCAGTGGGAGCTCCTAAACTAATTAGGCTGTCTGTGATGGTTCTTGCTATCAAGATAGCACTTGACTGAGTAAAATTGAAATCTATCTATGGGAATTGTTGGGAATGATCTTCACTGACTGGGGTCACACTTATGAATAAAAAGATTGTTCATATTTTTGGAAGGCTAGGCTCAGGAAACTGCTACAGGAAGTGAAAGCAGCACAAGAAATCCTGCAGTTGCTGGAAATCCAAAGCAACACACATGAAATGTTGGAGGAATTCAGCAGGTCAGGCAACATCTATGGAAATTAATAAACAGTCGATATTTCGGGCCTATACTGTTAATTCACAATGTAGTGTTCTAGACACAATCATGTTAAATTCTTTCCTTCCAACTTAAGATGAGATGTTTGAAGATGGTTAGTTTAATATTCAGATTCTAAACTAATTAAGCAGTCTATGTGACATGCAGAAAAGTTTGGATCACGGTTAGGCAGGGGTTAGTGAAGGAAATCCTTCTAGATGAACTCAGGGGATCTAGCAGCAGTTGGGAAGGCAGAGGGATGGTCCACGTTTCAGTGAACTTTATCCTCCTATCTGAACTCTATCATGTCTGCCCTTGTCCAACCCTTTCCCTTCTACATCTGGGACAGCTTGCATGACTTCCACTTCTGATGCAGGTTCTCGATCTGAAGTATCAGCTGCCCTTGTGTCTCCACAGAAGCTGCTTGATTTCCTGAGCTCCCTCAGCAGTTTGTTGCTCCAGATTTCAGCGCCTGCCTTTACATCTCCATGGGCAAGTAAAGGGTGAACTCACTATTTGCATCACACACAAACTACAGGCAACAGCAGTCTCTAAAAGATTGTTTATTGCTCCTCACTCCAGCATCTGCAGTCTATTGCGTCTCCTTAGTGACTTCATGAGCAGGTCCAAGGTTGCCTATTATTTGTCATATGACTCAACTTCTGAGCACCCCCAGAATCTTTCCAGCATCTACAACTCAGTGAGAATACGACTAAGTTATTTCCATTTTCCTAACAGATTGATTTTCAACTACATTCAGGAAGTTCCCACTGGATTGGCAGTTCACCCACAAACCTAAGTATTTAACTCCTTTGCCTCTGGCACAACGTGATAGAATTGTGAGCCGTTAGCAAAATACCAAGTCTTCCTCAGCCCTTTTTTTCCCCCAAACACGCAGCCTCTACCACCTATAGAGTACTTAAAGATAACACCTTTGTCTGTCCTGTATACATTGGAACAATGAAATAAAATCATTTTGCATTAGATCACGCCAAGTGAGGATTCAGCTGGGAACTCAGCTACATCTTTGGAGTGTGGGAGGAAGCCAGGGCACCCAGAGGAAACCCATGAGGACAATGTACCAACTCTTTACAGACTACAGCAGGAACTGAACCCTGATCTTACAGCCGATGCTGCAATGCACTGCAGTAACTGCTACACTACACCATAAACACCATCCCCGTGATGATTATGAGCACCACCCGCACGTTCCTACACTGACTTGGAAACAATACAGTTTCTCCATTACCACTGGGTCTATACCTCAGAATTGCCTACATCTCAACACCATGTCAGCTGCTGATCAAGAAACTTGCTCTCCACCACCTTCTTAACATCAGCGATGTCTATTAAATGTTAGCCTTGCTAACAATATCTGTAAGTGAATACATGGAAAACGCAGCATAGAAGGTCAGATTGTGATATACATCTATACATCCTCAGCTAAGAAAGATCCAATCACATTTACACAGAATCAGAAAGTATACAGGAGAAGGAACCACTGATATGAAACAGGTTGCTTCTAGTGGCAGGAATAAGAGTCAATGCTCTGGCTCCTCAACTTTGAATTTGTTTAATGCAAGGCAAGATAAAAAAAGATAATACACATTATTTTAAAATATGAAATGATGCTTCCTGGGGAGTTTTTGCTCTGTTTGCATTTGCCACTTCACTGGGCAATGAAAATGCTATTCATACCAGAACATGAAACAGATTCTACAGTGAAGTGTACCATTTTTCTTTGGCTCACGTGCAGCCATGCCTGAAGCTCTTTATATGTTAATATAATAAGGATAGCAGAAGATGAATTATTCTCAGGGTTTAGAAAGCCACCTTGGCATGAGAATATTGGGACAAATAGATACAAGAGCTCATGTTCATCACGTTGAGCAGAAGACTGGACATTTTCTAATAAACAATTAAAATCTGAAGGATTGTGCAGTTATAGAAATAACATTTTAAGGCTAGTGAGGGATAATTCATCGGTCCTTATGAATACCACAACGAAGCTTACGAGCGACTGGTTGATAGAAGAGAAAAGAACACGATTCCTGTTGCCAGTGTGTATTCCTTTTGGAAAGGCAGTCACAATCCACGAACTAAAGTAAATTGCTTATGTGGTAAAATAACTCAGAGATAGGGTTGAGTAACGTACAAACTTGACAAGGTGGAATGATCCTTTAGTGGTAGCAGAGTAACATAACTTTATATTAGAGATGTTAAAGAAAATAGTAGAATGATCAAATGCAATTCCCCTTTCCTACTCAGCAGTTGATGCCGAGTCACTCAAAGCAACAGAAAGTTCCTGTAGTGATATCACGTGCAGTGATGTGCCAGTACACGATTGGACAGAGCACTGAGCATGTGCAGGTGCCAGAACGTTCCGGCACGTGGCTGGGTTAAGACGTGTTTGATATTACTGTAAATAAAAGTTTTCTAATTCTTCCAGATATTAATCTTTACTGTTAACCCATGGTACGTTTAAACAGAAGTAACATAACATGGTGTCAGAAGTGGTTCTGGAAGAATAATACGGGAGAATCGAGAATCGAAGATAATCGAATAAAAGAGAAAAAAGTTCGAACTGTAAATGGTAAAATGGAAGGGTTACAACCCCCACCAAAACTTCAGCTGACTGACAATGTAGCTGAGAATTGGAGGATATCCAAGCAACAGTTTGAACTCTACTTATCAGCGATTGATTAAAATCGGAAAAAAACAAAGCTGCGCTTTTGCTCCATGTAACACAAATCAAAGTTGCTGGTGAACGTAGCAGGCCAGGCAGCATCTCTAGGAAGAGGTAACAATCGACGTTTCGGGCCGAGACCCTTCGTCACTGACTGAAGGAAGAGCTAGTATGAGATTTGAAAGTGGGAGGGGGAGGGGGAGATCCAAAATGATAGGAGAAGACAGGAGGGGGAGGGATGGAGCCAAGAGCTGGACAGGTGATTGGCAAAAGGGATATGAGAGGATCATGGGACAGGAGGCCCAGGGAGAAAGACAAGGGGGGGGGGGGACCCAGAGGATGGGCAAGGGGTATAGTCAGAGGGTCAGAAGGAGGAAAAGGAGAGAGCGAGAAAGAATGTGTGTATATAAATAAATAACGGATGGGGTACGAGGGGGAGGTGGGGCATTAGCGGAAGTTAGAGAAGTCAATGTTCATGCCATCAGGTTGGAGGCTACCCAGACGGAATACAAGGTGTTGTTCCTCCAATCTGAGTGTGGCTTCATCTTTACAGTAGAGGAGGCCGTGGATAGACATGTCAGAATGGGAATGGGACGTGGAATTAAAATGTGTGACATATCAGAATGGGAATGGATTTTAATTCACACATTACGACAACTCAAGCACAGTTAAATGCTTTTATTAGTAAGAATATAATTTCCTTTTTAAAAGTATTTACAAATGGTTACTATGTATGCCAAGTCATTGAAAGGCACTTGATAAATTCTTCATTTCTTCACTGATGTTGCTCACAGTGTGTCCTTCCAGTCTTTAAATTTTGTTCTTCACAGAGGCATCTGGTAAAGCCTCTTCACCACTCTCGTCACCTTGACTCGATGCACATAACGTCGGAGAAGCTCACCAGCTGCTGCTTTTCAAAGTAAACACTCTCCAATGAATTGGGTAGTGGATTTTGAGTGGAGTGGTACTGGCCAGTACCTGTACGATCATATCTCAGAACCTGCGATCCATCCTCGACACAGGTGTATGGGCTGCCATTCTCTATTCCAAAACATTGATGAAGGTCTGGGAGAACACAGATTATCGTCTGCACCATCATGAACACCAACCAACCTGGAACTCTCATGGTGTTGATTTCTAGCACTCAGGAGTGATATTTCTGAGTCTGACTACAGAAACTGGAGTTGTTGCTGCCATTTATAGGGGGAAGATAAACACCGTGCTCAAATATGGTCGTTGTAACGATGGCTTCATCATATTAGGACAGAATGTTGTATTACAGTCGGCAGAAGATGATGTAACTCGACTGCAGGTCCAGCTCATGGAGGCAAATGCTGACATGGAGAATATACAAGCAGTAGCTGCAGTGTCTGAGACGACCAAACAGGAGGCAACTGATGATGTGAAAAAGCAATGGCAGGAGGAAGTTGCTTCAATGCAAGCGATAATGAAAGAGTCACTGAGAGAATATGAGATTCAGTTTCATCACCGTCTAGAGCAAGAACGCTCACAGTGGGCACAGTATAAGGAAGAAGTGAAAGCACAAGTGAAGGAATTGAGAAGTATTATTGAAATGATGAAGTCTCAGCATAAAAAAGAGATTACACAGTTAATGAATGAATTAGATGAAGAAAAGAAGATTTGTATTTTATTACAAATGGAAGTGGAAACGTGAATTGACTGATCTAAGGAAACGTTTGTCTGAAGGACAAGGAGACAAAGTGAGGATACAAGATAAAAGAAGTAGATGGACCCAGACCAGATCATATATGGTCCAAACAGAGGAGGGAGCAGTGTAAAGAAAGAATCATAAAGGCTTTTAGAAAGAGCCAACTTCAGAGTTTCAGCTATCTGATATAGATGTGTTTTGATTAACGTTGTTAATTGTTTTTCTTTTTAAGGAAAGGAAGATGTGGTGATATCACGTGCAATGATGTGCCAGTACATGATTGGACAGAGCACTGAGCATGTGCGAGATTACCAAGAATGTTCCAGCACGTGGCTGGGTGAAGACATGTTTGTTTATTACTGTAAATAAAAGTTCTCTAATTCTTCCAGAATATGATTCTTTACTGTTAACCCACGGTTCTTATAAACAGAAGACACATAACAGTTCCCATGGGCTAAATGCTGACACATGAATTCAGTCAGCAAAGAGTCTCCACTGTCAGCACAAAGGTTCAAAGTACATTCATTATCAAAGTAAGCATAGTGTAAAACCTGCGATTCCTCCTCCTACAGACAGCTACAACCTGAGGAAGTTGGCCCTAAGGTGTGAAGAGGTTGCATCTGTTAATGCGTGAGAATTTATATATCTGTAAATTGGACTTCACCTTTGCTTGCTGCAACTGAATCTCCTGCAAAAACCAATGAAAGTGGCCAAAAGGGTGCTCAAGAGGATGTTAAGATGGCTTTCGCACCCAGAGGAAAGCATTGAAAATGGAACGTGCTATTATTGATGGGATGGCACTCAGTCCAACACAGATGCCCGCACTCACCCCTTAAAGACGCACAACCAAACAGCACACGCTGGCTGCCAGGGAGGAAAGAGATGGAGGGGGAAACGAAGCATAGGATTCCTAAAAGTCAATGTGTGGAACTACATAGTCTTAATGTAGGAAGGATGTCTTGACCGAGCTGAAATAAAAACTCCATTTCTTTTTTCACAGTTGCTGCTGAGTACTTCCACAAATTTCTATTGGTATATCCTCGGCATGACATTGTAATTGCTAGAGTTTATACTACCCTGTGCAGATATGAGGACTGGCCCCGTCTTTCTTCTTTCCTAAAGAGTGCAGGGACAGCACAATATCCCCACTACATCATTGCTAATCATACAGAGACTAGTAGCATGAGAGATGAGTGGATTTGGTCAGAGAGATGCGTGCCATTGGTAAATGTAGTGAGCAACAACAGGCTGAAGGCTGAAAAAGGAAATTTGGTGCCGGGGCATGCCAGAGCTGGGGCCCAGAAGCTTTGGGCGAGAGCCACGAATAGGTTGCTATCACGCCATGGCTAATGTAGATAAAAGTGAGATAAAAGTGTGCTGTTAGTCCTGCATTACAAAGGGCTATTTCCTCTGAAGTGGGTGGAAGAATGGATTGAAGTTTATAATGTTATGAGAAGCAGAGTCAGAGTATCTTTTCTGCTGGATAGAAATGCCTAATACTGGAGGGCATGCATTTAGGGCGAGAGGGGGAATGTTCAGAGGAAGTTTTTTTTTCAGACAGAGATGGTAAGAAAGGAATGCTATGGGAGATGTAGGACAGGTGGCAGAGAAGGAATGGAGGGTGGTGAGGGTGCAGGGACACCAGCACTGAGACACCAGGAAAGGTCATTTGGTTCCAAACAAATGGTTTATTGAACATTACAGAATTTTTCTCTGGTGCTTCCTATTCCCTATCCTCTCCCTTCCCCTTTTTCCAACTATGATTCCCCTCTCCCTGCTCCCTTCCCACCTTCAGTCCAGAATAGAGACTCATAATAGAATCAATTCATCATCACACATATGTTATGAATTTTTTTTTTTGGTGGTAGCAGTACAGTGCAATATATAAAATTACTATAATACTATGCAAAAGCCTTAGGCACCCTAGCTATATATATGTGCCTAAGACTTTTGCACAGTATTGTATTTTCACTTGTTCATGCTTAACAGACTTACAATTTGATTTAAATGTGCTTCTGATTTAGTAGCAATTGATGCAACAAATGGGGTAGTGTACTCAGTGACCACTTTATGAGGTACCTCTCTACCCAATAAAGTGGCCACACAGTCCACATTCGCGGACTTCTGCTGTAGCCCATCCACCTCAAAGTTCAACGTCTTGTGCATCTAGAGATGCTTAGCAGGGATGTGATGCTCAGGCTTTCTCAGGCACTGGTGAGGCCTCACCTTGAGTATTGTGTACAGTCTTGGGCTCCTCACTTAAAAAAAGATGTGTGCATTGGAGGGGGTTCAGAGGAGGTTCACAAGGATGATTCCAGCAATGAAAGGGTTATCATACAAGGAACATTTGACAGCTCTCGTTCTGTATTTGCCGGAGTTTAGAAGGATGAGGGGGGATCTCATTGAAACCTTTCGAATGTTGAACAGTCTAGACAGTGTAGATGTGGAAAGGATGTTTCCCATGGTGGGGTAGTCTAGGGCAAGATGGCACAGCCTCAGGGTAGAGGGGTGTCCACTTAAAACAGAGATGCAGAGAAATTTCTTTAACCGGATTTTGGTTAATTTGTGGAATTTGTTACCACAGGCAGCTGTGGTAGCCTGGTCGTTGGGTGTACTTAAGGTGTATTGATCGGACATGGCATCAGAGCTTATGGGGAGAAGGCTGGGGAGTGGGGCTGAGGAAGGGAAAATAGGATCAGCCATGATTGAGTGGAGGAGCAGCCTCAATGGGCCAAATGGCCTAATTCTGCTCCTATGTCTTATGATCTCTTCTGCACACTACTGTTGAAATGCATAGTTATGTGAGTTACTGTTGCCTTCCTGTCAGCTTGAACCATTCTGGCCATTTTCCTCTCTCATTATCAAGATGTTTTTGCCCACAGAACTGCCACTAACTAGCTTTTTCTATACTTTTTGCACCATTCTCTGTGAACTCTAGAGACTGTTGTGTGTGAAGATCCCAGGAGGTCAGCAGTTTCGGAAATTGCCGTACCACTCCATCTAGCCCTAACAATCATTCCACGGCCGAAGTCACTTGAGGTCACGTTTCTTCCCATTCTGATGTTTGGTCTGAACAACAACTGAACCTCTTGACAATATCTGCATGCTTTTATACATTGAGTTTCTACCACATGATTGGCTGATTAGATATTTGCACCAACAAGCATGTGTATAGCTGAATTTAGTGAAGTGCCTGCTGAGTGCACAGTCTTTTCGTAGAATACGTAAATTCATGTTAACTTACATTTGTCTTGTTATAATGTACTCCTGCTGCGGTTGCTGCTGAAAAACATACATTTTCACAGCATTTATATCCTGTTGTTGTCTATGACAATAAACTTAAACTTAAAAATACTGTATACTGTAAACTATATTACTGCAGGACATAAATTTTATGCAGACATATTTTTTCATGCATCTTACAGGATGCTTACATTTAATAGGTCATAACTGAGAATTTTCTTTTCCACAGCTTGAAGAAAATAGTTAAAGTACTTTTGGTAAGTTTATCAACAGCACAGAATAAGGTGAAATGTTAATTTTCTGTCTACTGTTTCCTCATTAACTATCCGTAAGTTTTAGAAAGAGAGATTATGGTGCTTGACACAGTTTATGTTGTGAGCTGATCAAACTGTAGGTTCCAGGGTTATTGAACCCTCCTTCAGGGTGCTGAATACATCATGTTTATTATGGTTGAGGCAGGTAATGAAGAAGTTCATGCTTTGTGGCCAGCAGTTTCTGAGATACTAAAACCACACTGTCTGACACGAACAATCATTCCATGGTAAAAGTCACTTAGATCACATTTCTTCCCCATTCTGATGCTTGGTTTGAACAACAGCTGAACCTCTTGACCATGTCTGCACACCTTTATGCTTTAAGTTGGCTGATTAGATATTTGCATTAACAAATAGGTGTACAGGTGTACCTAATAAAGTGGCCACTGAGTGTAATTAGATCATTATCAAAAAGGTTTGTATAACCTAAATGCATATTTCAAAGATTGGTTCAGAGTGGACATGTGTAGTGGTTTTCAGCCATTTTAGGTACTTCTTAAAATTGGCATTGAAAGATGACAGTTTTGAAGTCCTCTCTTTCTTCAGTCTGCAGTGAAGTTTACGGTCTGAACAGCCAATATAATGTAGAAAAATTGCAGCTGAATAATACATAGAGAGCTTCAATAAACAGTGGTTTGATAGTGACCTAGAAATAATAATAACTTATTTTCAGAGCACTTTTCATACAAATGAGGTAGTCCAAACAGCTTTACAATGGGATAAGGTACAGACATGAAAATAAAATAAAAAATAACAGCAAAAATAAATGTGAAAATAAAATACAAAAAAATGTCAGTTAAAAGCAAAGTTAAAACAAAGAGGTTTTGTGCTGGTGTTTCAAAGTGTCAACTGAATCTGCACTCTCATAGTTTTATAATCAGTTGAACAGAAACATATGCCCCCATTCAGCAAGAGCACAGTAATGTTCTCATCTAACTTAATCAGAATTCAACATCTCTTTCCAATCTAATTTCAATTTCATTCCTTTGGTAAAGTGTGAATGTGCTCAACTCTTCTCTGATGCATCTGTTAATTGGATAGTTTCTCAATGGGTGATGTGCCATTGCTATGATTTAAATAGTTGTTGAATCCTTTTGAACTACATTGACCATTAAACAGTATGCTGCTTCCAAATACCTGAGCATATCCAGGACTCAGTTCTTAATGTGATTTCACCCTGCATTTTCATATGATGGTTATCTTCCTCTCCTACCAGTCTCCTAATATCTTTCTGCACCTGTTCTCTGATGTTCCCCATTCTTGGGCTTCAGGTGATCTTATTCAAAGAGTAAGAGTCTCCCATGTAAACAAATTATTTTCCTGGAGGATTTGCAATTTCTTATTCTACAGAATTATTGAATCATTGAATATATTCCTAGCTCAGATATATGGATAGGCAAGGACATTTTCCTAGGGCAGTAATGGCTAATACCAAGGGACATAATTTTAAGGGGATTAGAGGAAAGTATAAGAAGGGTGTTAGTTTTTTTACACTGAGAGCTGTGGGTGCATGGAATGCCCCTGCCAGTGGCGGTGATGGAAGTGGACACATTAGGGGCATTTCAGAGACTCTTAGGCACATAACTGATTTTTAAATGGAGGGCAGTGAAGGAGTGAAGGTTTAGATTTATCTTAGAGTAGGTTATAAGGTCAGGAGAACATCACGGGCTGAAGGGTCTCTATGGGCATTGTAGTGTTTTACACTCTACGTTCAGAGGGGTAGAATTTCGGACTATAGTAGAGTCAATGCAGAAAAGTAGAGAAGAAAACAAAGCTGAGGACCAGATCAGATTAGCTCTGGATGATGGAATACTTCCGTTTCTTTCATGACTATTTATCAGCGTGGTATGGGTATGCTGTATATGTTGGTCTTTCACCACTGCTCCCTTCCCCTAAATGTCACAGGCTATAAAATTAATTTTATTGGATTAAGCAAAGAAATAATACTGTATCTCCAAATAAGAACTATCAATTAATGATGGTCATTTACACTTCTCTGAATTTCAATGGCACACACATTAATACCAAGCTGTTACCTTCTGTTACTTTATTGCAAGTTAATATATAATCTATCTAAGAAAACAATTTTAAAAGAAAATTCCCTTTGATATTAATCAATTGCTTAGCTCAAGAAAAATCAATTGTAGGTCATTTCAAGCATGCAAGGAAGTAATTGGCTATTCAAACTATTCTACCCTCACTTTGGAGAAATAAACCATTGAAATTAAGAAGCTTAACACTTCATAAGATTTAAGACTATAAGACATAGGAGCAGAATTAAGCCTTTCAGCCCATCGAGTCTGCTGTGCCATTCCATCATGGTAGATCCCAGATCCCTCTCAACCTCATACACCTGCCTTCTCGTCATATCCTTTGATGTTCTGACCAATCAGGAAATGATCAGCTTCCACCTTAAATATGCCCACAGTTTTGGCCTCCTCTGCAGTCTGTGACAGAGTATTCCTCAGATTCACTAATCTCTGGCTAAAAAAATTCCTCTTTATCTCTGTCCTCCCCCCCTCCTCAATTTTGAGTCTGTGCCCTCTAGTTCTGGATACCCCTACCATAGGAAACATCCCCTTCACAGCCACCTTATCTAGTCCTTTCAATAAGATCCCCTCCCCCACTGCTTTCTTCTAAAGTCCAGTAAGTACAGGCCGAAAGCTGCCAAACGCGCCTCATTACGTTAACCACTTCATTCCCAAAATCATCCTTGTTAACCTCTTCTAGACTCTGTCCAATGACAGCACATTCTTTCTGAGAAATGGGGCCCAAATCTGTGAACAATACTCCTAGTGCAGCCTGACCAGTGTCTTATAAAGCCTCAGCACTATCTCCTTGCTTTTATATTCTATTCCCCTTGAAATAAATGCCAACATTGCATTTGCCTTCTTTACCACAGACTCAACCTATAAATTAACTTTCTAGGAGTCTTACACAAGGACTCCTAATTCCCTCTGCACCTCTGATGTTTGAATTTTCTCCCCGTTTAGATAATAGTCTGCACTATTGTTCCTTTTACCAAAATGCATTATCATACATTTCCCAACACTGTATTCCTTCTGCCACTTTTTGCCCATTCTTTCAATTTGTCTAAGTCCTGCTGCAATCGCATTGCTTCCTCAGCACTACCTCCCCCTCTGCCTGTCTTCGTATCATCCTGCAAATCTTGCCACAAAACCACGAATTCCATTATCCAAATCAACGACAAACAATGTTAAAAGTAGTGATCCCAATACTGACCCCTGAGGAACACCACTAGTCACTGGCAGCCAACCAGAAAAAGCCCCTTTATTCCCACTCGCTGCCTCCCACCTGTCAGCGTTCCTCTATTCATGCCAGTATCTTTTCTGTAACACCATAAGATTTTATCTTGTTAAGCAGCCTCATGCATGGCACCTTATAAAATGGCTTTTGAAAATTCAAGTAAATGACATCCACTGCCTCTCCTTTGTCCACCCTGCTTGTTACGTCCTCGAAGAACTCTGACAGACTTGTCAGGCAAGATTTCCCTTCACAGAAACCATGCTGACTTTGACCTATTTTATTATTAGTCTCCAAATACCCTGAAACCTCATCCTTAATAATAGACTCCAGCACTTTCCCAACCACTGAGGTTAGGCTAACTGGCCTATAATTTCCCTTGTTTTGCTTTCCTCCCTTCTTAAAGAGTGGAGTGACATTTGCAGTTTTCCAGTCCTCTAGGACGGTGCCAGAATCAAGTGATCTTGAAAGATTGTGACCAATACATCTGGTATCTCTTCAGCAACTTATCTCAGGACTCTGGGATGTAGTCCATCTAGTCTAGGTGACTTATTCACCTTAAGACCTGTTAGTTTGTCTAGTCACTTTGCCTTTGACATAGCAATGGCATTCACTCCTGCTCCCTGACACTTACAGACCTCTGACACATTGCAAGTGTCTTCCACAGTGAAGGCTGATGCAAAGTACTCATAGAGTTCATCTGTCACTTCTTTATCCCTCATTACTTCCTCACTGGCATCATTTTCCAATGGTCCAATATCAACTCTCACCTCCCAATTACTCTTTATATAACTGAAAAAAACTTTTAGTATCCTGCATTATACTCTTGGCTAGTTTGGCCTCATATTTCATCTTTTCCCTTCTTATAGCTTCTTTAGTTGCCTTTTGTTGGATTTTTAATGCTTTTCAATCATCCAACTTCCCACTCACTTTTGTTACCTTATATGCCCTTTCCTTGACTTTCTTTTTTGGCATGTACCTGCGTGCGTGCGAGTCTGTGCGTGTGTGCGTCTGTGCATGTGTGTCTGCGTGTGCCCGTAATGATGTCTTTTTTTCATGGCTTTTTACAAGTCACAGAGTGAGAGAGAGACTGTGTGGCGCGCTACTTTCCACACAGACATTTTCGCAGTATTTTTCCCTTTATTTTTACAAGGTCGAGTTGCGACCTCGACACTCAACCAGGCACGGATGGAAAGCATACTGGGGAGCGGACCCGACTGGTTTTGAACCCGCGAACCTCCGCTCCCGAGTCCGGTGCCGATGTCATTGCGCCACCAGCCTTGGCTTTTATGCAGTCCTTAACTCCTCTTGTCAACCAGTCGGATTAAATACTAATGTTTTTAAACACTTGGTAATATAAAGTGATTACCAACCCCCAGACTTTCAAACACAGTCATGATGTTTAAACAAACTGAATAATCTCAATTTTTTTTTTGAAATTTCAATGTCATCCACAAAACCTGTTAGAAATTCAAAGCAGACAATTTTGATATGTGATAGTAAACCATTTGGGATTGGGGACGTTCACATCATTTGTACGTTGACCGCGTGGGCTGATCCAGTTTTAGGGTGTCACTGTAGTGCAGTGATTAGCAATATGCGGGTTCAATTCAGCTGCAGTGTGTAAGTACTTTGTACTTTCTCCCTATGACTGCATGGGTTTCCTTCCACACTGCAAAGATGTATAGGTTAGTAAGTTAATTGGTCACATGGATGCAATTGGACGGTGTGGTCTCGTTGAGCTGGAAGGGCCTGTTACTAAGCAGTATCTTTAAATACAAAAACAGAATAAAAACCTCAGTTAAAATTCAGATTTATTGAAGACACCATACTCTTCCTACAAGCTATTGTTAACTCTTTTCTAAATAAAACCAAATTCTTCAAAAGTTATTTAAAACCACACATTACTATCCTGCAGCTGTGGCTTGTAAATGACCAGACCTTGTACATGACCTATAAGTTAGCGCAATTAGAGATTGGCAAGTAGGACGTTGTGGGCGTCACTGAGTCAAGGCTGAAAGATGGTCACAGTGGGGAGCTGAACATCCAAGGATATACGTTGTATCAAAATGGATAGCAGGTAGGCAGAAGTAGTGGGGTGGCTCTGTTTGTGAAAAATGAAACCAAATCCTTAGAAAGAAGTGACATAGGATTGGAAGATGTAGAATCATTGCGGGTAGAGTTAAAAGATTGTGAGGCTAAAAAAGAAGACCCTGATGGAAGTTCAATACTGGCCTCGGAACAGTAGCCAGGATGTGGGATATACGGTAGATTACAACATGTGATAGAAAACTCATATAATGTCAATATTAGTCATGGGAAACTTCAATATGTGGGTAGGTTTGGTGAGTAAGGTAGGCGCTGGATCCTAAGAGAGGAATTTGTAGAATTCCCATGAGGTGGCCTTTTAGAGCAGCTTGTGGTTGAGCCCACTAGGGGAAAGGCAATTTTGGATTGGATTGACCATAAGACCATAAGACAAAGGAACAAGCTGAGGCCATTGGCCCATTGAGTCTACTCCACCATTTCATCATGGCTGATCTATTTTCCCTCTCAACCCCAATCTCCTGCCTTCTCCCTATATCCCTTCATGTCCTGAAGCATCACGAATTATCAACCTCTACCTTATATATAGCCAATGACTTGGCCTCCACAGCCTCATGTGGCAACGGATTCCACAGATCCACCACTCTCTGGCTAAAGAAATTCCTTCTCATCTCCATTAAAAGGATGCTCCTCTATTCTGAGGTAGTGTTCCCTTGTCTTAGACTCACCCATCACAGGAAACATCCTCTACACATACACTCTGTCGAGGCCTTTCAACATTCGATAGGTTTCAATGAGGTCGCCCCTCATTCTTCTGAATTCCAGAGGATGATTCATTTTGAGACAACTAGAATATAAGTGAGAAAATGTAATGCTGAAGCTCTACAAGGCATTGGTCAGACTGCGTGAAGTATTGTAAGCAGTTTTGGGCCTCTTATCTATTAGAGTATATGCTGGCATTGGAGAGGGTTCAAAGGATGCTCAGGAGAATGACTCCAGGGATGAAAGGGTTTAATGGCTCTGGGCCCATACTCCCAAGAGCTTAGAGAATGGAGTGGGGAAATCTCATTGTATCCTATCAAAGGACTAGGCCGAGATAGAATGGAGGTGGAAAGCCTCAGAATAGAAGGATCTCCATTTAGAACTGAGATGAGGGGGTGTTTCTTTATCCAGAGGCTGGTGAATGGGTGGAATTTTTTGCCATGGATTTCTGTGGAGGCCAATTCATTGGGTATATTTTTAGCAGAAATTGATAGGTTCAGGATTAGTCAGGGCATTAAAAGTTACTGGGAGAAAGCAGGAGAATGGGATTGAGAGGAATAATAAATCAGTCATGATGGAACAGTGAGGCAGACTCAATGGGCCAAATGGCCCAATTCTGCTCCTTTGTCTTGTCTTATGTTCTTAAACAAATTCTGATGCCATTAACATTTACAATAACTTTGGTCAAAATCTATTAGCGCCTTCAACATAATATCAACATTCAAGGCTTTTCTGAAAGCCCAATCTTATATTGAAATGCATTGATGCATTCTAACTTAACATAGAACATATAGAACATAGAATAGTACAGCCCAGTACAGGCCCTTCGGCCCACAATGTTGTGACGACCCTCAAACCCTGCCTCCCATATAAGCCCCCACCTTAAATTCCTCCATATACCTGTCTAGTAGCCTCTTAAACTTCACTAGTGTATCTGCCTCCACCACTGACTCAGGCAGTGCATTCCATGCACCAACCACTTTCTGAGTAAAAAACCTTCCTCTAATATCCCCCTTGAACTTCCCACCCCTTACCTTAAAGCCATGTCGTCTTGTATTGAGCAGTGGTGCCCTGGGGAAGAGGTGCTGGCTGTTCACTCTATCTATTCCTCTTATTATCTTGTACACCTCTATCATGTCTCTTCTCATCCTCCTTCTCTCCAAAGAGTAAAGCCTTAGCTCCCTTAACTTCCACACTTTCGCAGAGTCAAACAGGCACTTTGACTCATTTCCCTGTCAGCCTGTCAAAGCTGGTCTCATTTGTCTCTGTTTGACCAATATCATTCTAAGTATTTCCTACCAATGTACCTGTCCAAATATCTATTGAAGCAAGGAAGTTTACTATAGAAATGGGAATGTACTAAACCTAGAAATTCTAAGGTGAAATTTTAGCAGTTCTCAAGTTTGTGAACTGGATTCTGTAGTTCACATTGTGATGTGTTTTTACTTTCTAGTTATTCCTTATTTTGTTCTTATTTTGGGCGATTTCGAATCAGGGTGTCTTGCAAGATAAAGAACACTGAGCAGAACTGAATATGCTTGAATTCCTTCAATTTTGTGTTTTATATCACAAACAAGAGAAAATCTGCAGATGCTGGAAGAAACAAAATGCCGGAGGAGCTCAGCGGGCCAGGCAGCATCTGTGGAAGAAAAAAAGTACAGTCAACATTTCAACCGACACGTCACCTGTACTCTTTACCATAGATGCTGCCTGGGCTGCTGAGTTCCTCCAGCATTTTGTGTGCGCTGTGTTTCATATTCTGAGTATTTTGTTAGTTTTTTTTGTTGCTGTTTACACGATTATTTTTGTATGTTGTGTGTGTGTGTTTGTGTGTGTGTGTGTGTGTGGGGGGGTGGGGGAAGTGTTTGATGCTTTTTCTTTGAACGGGTTCCGTGCTTTTCTTTGTTTCATGGTTGTCTGTGGGGGCAAACCTCTGTGTGTATACTGGATACCTACTTTCATAATAAATGTGCTTCGAGCCTTTGAATTTCACAGATGGTTGAAGTCTTGAGGAATTATGTATATGGTTGCCTTTTGCTGATGGACATTGGTGAATTCATTTCATAGATGGTACCTTCAATTCTGTAAATTCTGTTTGGACTTGGAGGCAATTCCATGTGGCAGAATGAGGCAAGGCAAGGCAATGGGCCCATTGCTAAGAGCGTAGAGAGCATGAAAGGCCTGGTATATTTCGAATTGAAGCTGCAGGGTCCAGACCCCAGCGTGTGTTGATGCTACTGAACACAATGTTTGGACGGATATTTAGAGGCTGAATTGAGGCGGTGAAGTCCAGCGTATCCAGGTGGCAGAACCTGTTGTTCAAACAGAGATTTACACGCTGAATCGAAGCAGTAAAATCAGGATTTTCCAAGCAGCAGATCTGTTGCACGGACAGAGATTTAAGCAATTGCCAGATTGAAAGGGTCAGGGTGTCGAGGCCTGAGGCGAGGTACGGGATGGTTCATGTCGCAGCTCAAAGCGGCAGAACCCAATGTTTGGACGGAGAGTTAAGCGTTGGGCCAGGTTGAAAACTTCATGGCGTGGGGGCCCTAGGCAAGGTGGGGACTGGTTCAGTTTGCTGCTCCATGGCGTTTACTCAGCTTTGGCTGAACTGTGGGTCTCTCTTGCAGACCTCATTTCAGAAACACTATTTGCTTGCAGTTACTGTTTGCATGTTTTTTTTTCATTGTACATTGGGTATTGGACGGTGTACTGTTTTTATGGGTTATTTCATTCTTTTTTATGGGTTCTTTTTTTATCAGCATGATGCAGTTTTTATTCTCTGCACACTAAATGTTAAACGGTCTTCTTTATATTGAGCGTCTTTGTCTCCTGGCTGCCTGTTAGGAGACAAATCTCAAGGTTGTATCATGTATGCATACTTTGATATTAAATGTACTTTGAACTTTGAATTTCTCATGCTTCAGTCAATATTGATTCGTGTTACAATCCATGATGTCACTTACACCAAGGCGTGACATCGTCAGTTCCCAAAAGTTGGAAGGTTTTGGAACTTGGAAAAGTTTTGCAAATTAAACAAGTGGATTCATGTAGTTTGTGGTAACAAACAGAAGTTTCATGTAACATTTCCAATTCATAAGCTCAAAGAATAAGCGTACAAACTACAATTAGAGGACTGTGCTCAATGGAGTGCAAATTATTACAAAACATGTCAGATACAGACAGACAAGTTAGGCCACAGTGAGCTATACACCAAATATCACTGTCAACAATTTTACACTTCATTTAACAAAGCATAGCTTTGTACAGCCATTCACCATCAACAACCAAACAATATTAACAGATAACAAGATAATGTGATCTCAGTTAATGATTTTCTAATAATATTGTAGAATTTCCATTCAATTAATTACAGGAAATCTGGAACAAAATGGTGGTATCATTAGTGGTGACTAAGAACTCATTGTTATTTTCTCTTGTTATTTCAAATCTCAGAATTTGTTGATCTTTCTTTGATTTGTATAGCTTGAACTGATGCACATTCCCATGGCTACACATTTCATTTGGAGTTATGAGTGGAGCCAAAGAAGAAATTGTCTAGCAGGAATTCTACCAGGCAAAGGAAGATGGTGGGAGCAGCGGGAATGACTTGGACCCTGTTAAAGGAAGCCTTGAAGGGCTCACAAGTCATCCTGGTGTGGGGATGGAGGTGCAAAGGGACTGGGCAGCCATGAAAATGAGCCAGATGGGGCCAGAAAACTAAAAGCTGTCAGACTGGGACAGAGGCGTTTCAGGTGTAAATGGGAACAGAATAGACAAGACGAGAAAGAAGAGAGCCAAGGTAGCAAGAAATATTCAAAAAGCCAAGGTCACGGGATAGATCACAGAAGTCTCTGATAAAGACATTGACAGCTAATGACAAAATCAACCATTGGCCTTAATAATTAGCTAAAAAGAGTCAATAAAATCAAACCATCTTCAGGCACTCAAGGAGTGTGTTCCAGGACCCCAGTAGTAGGAGAATATGTCAGTTTGTCCCCTAGGAATGGATAGCCATGGTGCAGACCTCACTTCCACCCCCCCCCCATCCCCCTGCCAATCATTCCTTATTTCTGCTTCAGATTTGCTATCTGGAATTCTCCATGGGTCAAAACCAGGAATCTTTGCCCCTGCCAACCTCACCCCCCACCCTGCCCATACCTCCAAGGGCTACTGATCCACCCCATGGGAAAGCAGGTCTTCCTTATCCATATAAACCAGTTTCAGTTATGCCAGTGTGCTAAGCTCTTGATATAGCTAAGTTTATCTTGGTATATAAGTTTGGTTCTTCAGTTTACAGCAGTGACCTGAAAACTAGGCAAAAGTGGGACAATTCTAATCCTCAATGGCTTCAGAATTCAGCCATGACTGTGACAGTCATTTGATGTCACAAGGCGATTGAAGTTCAGACGATGACTTCACAGTTGTGGTAATTGTGACAAAGGGGAGATGTTGAAATCAGAAAATTGGTACGTGAATCACCAGCAGGGACGGTGGCGGCAAAGGGGAGGCAGGATGGTGAAAGGAGGAAATGACTCCCACCCTCAAATACCTCTTTGTGTATGGGGTAATTTTAGGAGGCTTGCTGAGAATGACTGTCCGCACCAGTGAAGTACGGCAGCGAGCAAATCACTTCCCAGGAAGCCCACTGCTGGATGACCGCTCCTTGAAACAAAAAGTGATTGGCTCTGATGACGGTCCTGTGAAAGTCTACATCAAGGTACACGAGAGCAGCCCACCAATTCTTTGTGCAACAACGCAGCTCCGGAACATGGAACTGATGGACCCCAACTTCAGTTGGAAAGGACCAAGGGGGAAGCAACTCTCCAACAGAGCAGATGTGAAAATATCACTGACAGGGACACTGACCATTGAAAACTTCCATAAGGAATTATCAGGAGTATACGAATGCACTATATATTTCTACAGTCCCAGTACTAAGTCATTGCAGTCGTTGAATCTTAAATATTTCTTGTACGCATACCGGGACCCTAACTATACCTATGAATTTCAGGCTCAGTATCACTCAGCGGACTGCCACAATGCATACAATAGCCTTTACTTAAAGAGGTTGAATACCGCTCTGAACCAGCTGACCACAGATTTGGCCTATACAATTAGTATACATAAGGCAAGGTGCCACACACTCAAAGTGCCTTTTGCTGGCATACAATACGAGCTGTTTCTCACCTTCAAGTTGCATCTTGACATGGAAGAGTTAGACAGCATCTGCGAAAAGAACTTGAAGGAGTGTGATCACAACTTCCGGCTGGAGAAAGTGCGGCACAGGGTGGAGACGTTCTTCGCCAAGCAGGCAGAAACATACCACCAGATCTTTGGCCTGCTGCCTTTTGTCTACTACATTGACGGGACGCTGCAGGTGATCCGTGTCGACCGCTGCAAGCCTGGCTTCGGCAAGGACCACAAGAAGCACCCAATGTGCCCAGAGTGCTGTGTGGTGTGCAGCCCAGGCACCTATGGTACTGGCTATCACGTGAGCTGCCTGCCGTGCAGTGAAGCCCTTCGTTACGGAGAGTCTGAGTGTGATATGGATTGAGTGATTTTCCAGTGCACTTTAGGAATCATTAAAAGCTTGCCCAGTCATTAGAGATGACTACTTAAAAAAAAACTTTGGACAAGCAAGGATCAGGAAAAAAGACCCAGGCCATGAGTACAGAAAGGTGGCATGCTGTATTTTCAATAAAAGTAACGTGCAAGTTGCTTGCTTCTATAAGGTCTGTTGTAGGATTCCATATTGGGATGGAAGAGGGGGGTGAATTTATTTTAAAGAGAAATTGATATGAATTTATGTTTATTGTTGAAATTATTCAATCTGTCTCTTATTCCTGATGAAACAATAATGTTTTGTTAATAAAACTTTGGAATATAATGTTAGTTGGATGGAGTTTTTCCACAGAGTTCACAAAGTCTCAAGTTGCACTCAGTGACCACTTTATTAGGCACAGGAGGTATGACTGTATGTTCATGGTCTCCTGCTGATGTAGCCCATCCACCTCAAAATTTTACACGTTGTGGGTTCGGAGATGCTCTTCTGCACACCACTGTAGTAACTTGTGGTTAAGTGAGTTACTGTTGACTTCATGTCAGCTTGAACCAGTCTGGCCATTGTCCATAGGGTTCAAATTTAAAAGTTCGAAATAAATTCATTATCAAAGTACATATAGGTCACCATATGTACCAGAGCCGTCTCTATTTCCTGAGGAGACTGAGGTCCTTTAACATCTGCTGGACGATGCTGAGGATATTCTACGAGTCTGTGGTGGCCAGTGCGATCATGTTTGCTGTTGTGTGCTGGGGCAGCAGGCTGAGGGTAGCAGACACCAACAGAATCAACAAACTCATTCGTAAGGCCAGTGATGTTGTGGGGATGGAACTGGACTCTCTCACGGTGGTGTCTGAAAAGAGGGTGCTGTTTAAGTTGCATGCCATCTTGGTCAATGTCTCCCATCCACTACATAATGTACTGGGTGGGCACAGGAGTACATTCAGCCAGAGACTCATCCCACCGATATGCAGCACTGAGTGTCATATGAAGCCATTCCTGCCTGTGGCCATCAAACTTTACAACTCCTCCCTTGGAGGGTCAGACACCCTGAGCCAATAGGCTGGTCCTGGACTTATTTCATAATTTACTGGCATAATTTACATATTACTGTTTAACTATTTATGGTTCTATTACTATTTATTATTTATGGAGCAACTGGAACGAAAACCAATTTCCCCCGGGGTTAATAAAGTATGACTATGACTATGACTATGACCATATACAACCCTGAGATTAATTTTCTTCTGGGAATTCACAGTAAATACAAGAAGCACAATAGAGTCAATGAAAGACCGCACCCAACAAGATGGGCAAACAACCAAAGTGCAAAAAGCATCAAACTGTGCAAATCCAAAAGAAAAAGAAATAATAATAATAATAAATATCAAGAACATGAAATGAAGTGTCCTTGAAAGTGGGCCCATATATTGTGGGAACAGTTCAGTGATGGGGCAAGTGAAATTGAGTGAAGTTATTCCCTCTGGTTCAGCAGCCTGATAACTGAGGGGTAATAGCTGTTCCTGACCTGGTGGTGTGAGTCCTGAGGCCCCAGTATCTTTTTCTGGATGGCAACAGTGAATAGAAAGCATAACTTGGGTGGTGGGGTTCCCTTATGATGGATGCTGCTTTCCTGCAACAACGCTCTGAGTAAATGAACTCAGTGATGGGAAGGGCTTTACCTGTGACGGACTGGGCAGTATCCAGTACTTTTATGCAGGGTTTTTTCATTCAATGTTATTGGTGGTTCCATACAAGGCTGTGAACATAAATGCCAATCAATACATCACCACACATCTGTAGAAGTTCCCTACCTCTCTCATTAACTAAGTGGCTTTGCCCACAGAACTGCTGCTCACTGGATTTTTCCTGTTTGTTTTCTGCACCATTCTCAGTAAAATAGAGACTGTTGTGCACGAACATCCCAGGAGATCGTCAAACTACCCTGTCTGGCACCAACAATCATTCCACTCCACAGCCAAAGTCACTTAGATCACATCTCTTCCCCATTTTGATGTTTGGTCTGAACAACAACTGAATATCTGACCATGCCTGTATGCTTTTATGAACTGAGTTACTGCCACATGTTAAAACGAGGAAATCTGCAGATGCTGGAATTTCAACTAACACACATAAAAGTTGCAGCTCTAGGAAGAGTCTGGGTAGCCTCCAACCTGATGGCATGAAAATTGACTTCTCAAACTTCCGCTAATGCCCCACCTCCCCCTCGTACCCCATCCATTATTTATTTATATACACACATTCTTTTTCTCTCTCTTCTTTTTCTCCCTCTGTCCATCTCACTATACCCCTTGCCCATCCTCTGGGCTTCCCCCTTTCTTTCTCCCCAGGCCTCCCGTCCCATGGTCAACTGTCCAGCTCTTGGCTCCATCCCTCCCCCTCCTGTCTTCTCCTATCATTTTGGATCTCCCCTTCCCCCTCCCACTTTCAAGTCTCTTACTAGCTCTTCTTTCAGTTAGTCCTGACGAAGGGTCTCGGCCCGAAACGTCGACTGTACCTCTTCCTAGAGATGATGCCTGGCCTGCTGCGTTCACCAACAACTTTGATGTGTGTTGCTGCCACATGTTGGCTGATTAGATATCTGCACTAACAAGCAGGTGTTCAGGTATACCTAATAAAGTGGGCACCAAGTGTATATCCAAGGAAGTTGTGCCAAAGTGCCTGTTTCTCTGTTGTATAACTATAAATCTAGAAGAAGGTGAATGATCCGTTTCAAGCCATTTCATCAGTCTGAACTATCTACTTCATCTTAATTGATTTGTTGGAGCACAGATGTTCATTAGCCCATGTCTGCTATCACCAGTTGCCAAATGAGAAGTGTTTCCAAGATACATTAAGGGCATCTGAGAAACTGTTAGATGGACACATAGATGATAGAAAAATGGAGGGCTACGTAGGAGGGAATGTTTAGATTAGACAGGTGAAAATGTTAGCAAAGCATTGGGACAAAGGTCCTGCACTGTGCTGAACGTTCTATGTTCTACATTGCATCAGATGATTCCCCTGCTCACTCTCCAACCTCCACTGGTCAAAGCAGTCTCTTCCCTTCTCTAATAAGTGACCAGAACTAGAATTGATGCTCATAACTGCCCTTGAATTGCCTTCTTGAGGTATAGCATCCCTTGAGCTGTTGGTAAACCCATAATGCTGTTAAGGTGGCTAGGACTGGTAATCCATTGACAGTTCTTTATCATCGCTCATTCGAAAACTGATAAATCTCTCTCTCACAGCACTGTGAGGGTATTTCAGCAGAACAAGGAAAGCAGCTCACCGCGATCTAATCAAGCACAATTAGTGATGGGCTCTCCTTGCCAGCAATGTTCTGATGCCAAAATGTAAAAGGAACATAACATTCAGTTTTACAATTCCAGCTGAGATGTTCATTTTTCTGAAGATCTCTTTCTCCCAATGACTTCAAGGAAGTTTAATCCTTGTCCCATGAGAGGACTAACATAATAACACTGTAAAAAAAATCACTGAGTAGAGGTATTGGCTGGGATCAAAACAAGCAGAAAGAGATTGACAAATAAATTTGGTATTATACAATGTCAGCAAGACACTCAATCCGCAGAAGTTGCATTCTAGGTCAATAAGCAAACTGGAGCAGATAATAAGAACTATAACTACAATCAGATGCCACTGAAGGTATGGATGTTTGCAAATTTTATATACTGGTATAAGAAAGATATAAATGGAAGTAGTTAGGCAGTATATAGCCAGGTTGCAGTGAGTGAGGAAAAGATGTTGGATACCAATGTCAATCAAAATGCACTAAGAGTAATGTTGACTAGACATTATTGAAGGAAAGCAATATGCGATTAATGTGATTGAACAGAATATTCCTGAGCATGGACTAAAGCAAAATCTTTATTTATTTATCTAGTGATACAGCCCTTCCAGCCCAACGAGCTTCGCCACCCAACAACCCACCTTTTTAAACCCAGGCTAATCACAAACAAGAGAGCACCCACAAAAGGCTGCAGAGATTCAGCAGGCCAAGCAGCATCTATGAAAAAAAGTACAGATGACGTTTTGGGCCAAGACCCTTCAGCAGGACTGGAGAAAAAAAAGATGAGGGATAGATTTAAAAGGTCAAGGGAGAGGAGAGAGAAACGCAAGGTAATAGATGAAGTAAAGAGCTGGGAAGTTGATTAGTGAAAAGAGATATGGGGCTGGAGAAGGGGGAATCTAAAAGAAGTCAGAAGGCCGTGGAAGACAGAAAAGGGGGGAGGAGCACCAAAGCAATGGGCATGCAAAGAGATAAGGTGAGAGAGGGAAAAGGGGATGGGGAATAATGAAGGGGGGGAATTATTGGAAGTTTGAGAAATCGATTTTCTTGCTATCAGGTTTGAGGCTACCCAGACGGAATATAAGGTGTTGTTCCTCCAACCTGAGTGTGGCCTCATCACAACAGTAGAGGAGGCCAGGGATGGACATGTCGGAATGCGAATGGGAAGTGGAATTGCAGATCCCGCTTCTTCTGGTCGATAGAGCATAGGTGCTCGGCGAAGCTGTCTCCTAATCTACGTTGGGTCTCACCAATATACGGGAGGTGACACCAGGAGCACCGGACACAGTATATGAACCCAAGCCCAGCCTAATCACAGTTCAATTCAAAATGACGAATTAACCTACCAACCAGTACATCTTTGTAATGTGATAGGAAACCCGTGCGTTCATGGGGAGAATGTACAAACTCCTTACTGTATGTATCAGAATTGAACTGTGGACTCCAACGGCGGCCCCCCCCCGCAAGTTTAATAGCATCGTGCTAACTGCTATACCATCGTGACGCCCAAAAACCAATTTATCACATCGAAGTCCTTGTCCCTGGACATTGTGCTGTCCTGCAGGTTCCAACTGGAATGCAGTGGAGCAGAACAGACCACCTCAGAGCTCTGGCTGGGAAGTCAGATGTGACTGCACTCGGCTGTGTGTACACAGGTCCCATTGAAACCATTGAGAAGAAATGTTGGCCCATGGAGCAGTGGGTGGACTCTTTGATTTAGATTAAGCTAGTGAACCTTTTTAAAGTGTTCACCATTTCTTAAATATTTCACTTTTTAAAAATACATTCCAGTAATTTTCATTTTTGCATATTTTATTGCTGCTGTGACTCTATGTATTTGGTTTCATTAACCACTCCCGCAGCCGGTGAGCTAGAGATAGGGTGATGGGTGGGGACTTCCTGGCTAGCAAACCTATTCTTAGAAGCGCTGATGACCATTTAACTCTGATGCTCCCACTATGCTTGTCATCTGCGAAGTTGGCCATGGGGCACTTGAAGAAACCAGCTGAAGATAGTGAAACACCGTTTTGTTATCAACAGAGTCAGCCCCATTACATCTTATACAATCAGATGATCAGCTTCTTAATTCTATCTGCCTTGTTTGGCTCCAAATCCTTTTATATTCTTTAACCTGAAATATTCTCTCTCCACAGATGCTGCCTGATCTGTTGAGCTTTTTTGCCCCTCTTTTTTCACTTTATATTTTCAGCAACTGTCTTTTGATTTTTCTTTCATATCCTTAGTGTTATGGAGTCATATAACAGAGAAATAGGTTCTTTGGCTCATTACGTCCATACCAGACACCTTTACTAGCCCCACCTATCAGCACTCGGTCAGTGGCTTCCATGCTTTGGTAGTTTAAGTGTTTGTGCAGATGCTTATCAGTCATTGTAAGTGAATCTGCCCCCACCTTGTCTGGCAAAAATACTGATGTTGGATTTTAAGTGATTAATTGATCTGACACCTTTTGTTTAATTCAGGAACTGCATTCTAACAAGGCGCTTTGTATAAAAAAGTAAAACAGAAAATACTGGAACTACTCAGTAAGTCCAGCAACGTATGTTGAGAAAGAAATGAAATATTTCAGATCAATATCTTTCATTAGGACTCTGTAAGGTCACAATGATAAATACAAGAAATCCTTCAGATGCTGGAAATCCAGAGCAACACGCAATAAATGCTGGAGGAACTCAGCAGTTCAGGCAGCATCCATGGAGAGGAATAAACAGTAACTGCTTCATGCTGAGACCCTTCTTGAGGACTCTATCTGTCTCTGATAGGACGGAGACCAAAAGAGAAAAGATGACCCCAATAGTATTAATGTCTGGTGAGAGCGGGTGGTGAAGACTTACATTTGGAGATATCTGACTGAGAGAAAGTGAAAGCAAAAGGAAGATAAGACCATAAGAGAGAGGAACAAAATTAGGCCATCTGGCCCAACAAGTCTCCTCCGCCACTTCATCATAACTAATCCATTTTCCCTTTCAGCCCCAATCTACTCACTTCTTCCCATATCCCTTCATGCCCTGAATAATCAAGAATTGATTAACCTCTGCCTTAAATATACCCAATGACTGGGCCTTCACAGCTGTCTGTGGCAATGCATTCCACAGATTCGTCATGCTCTGACTAAAGAAATTCCTCCTCATCTCCATTCTAAAAGAACATCTCTCTATCCTGAGTCTATGTCCTCTGGCCTTCGACTCTCCCACCATAGGAAACATCCTCTCCACTTCCACTCTATCAAGCCCTTTCAACATTTGATAGGTTTCAATGAGGTCACCCCTCATTCTTCTGAATTCCAGTGAGTACAGGCCCAGAGCCACCAAACACTCCTCATATGGCAACCTTTTCAATCTCAGAATTATTTTCGTGAATCTCCTATAAAACCTCTCCAACGTCAGCACATGCTTTCTTAGATAAGGGTGCCCAAACCCTCTCATCAATGCTGCAAGAGAGGACTCACTAGTGCTTTATAAAGCCTCAACATTACACCTTCGTTTTCACTAAGAACAGAAGAGAGCGAAAGATAAAATAAAAAGGTAAGGCATATGACATTATTGAAGAAAAACCTGCTGTGGCTGGGAATCTGAAATAAATAATTTTAAAAAAACCCAGCCTGTCAGACAACATTTGTAGAAGGAAAACCCTCTGTTAACATTACACTTGGTGACCTTGCATACAGACTGGAAGGGTTGGTTATGTTAAATAGTTGAGTTTTGGAAGACATAACATGACTTACTGGAAGATAAGATGCTGCCCATTATGTTTGCAATGTGCTTTGTTGGGGGAGGTGTAAGAGACCAAAACGTGAGCCCTGAGAGTCTGTAGGTGCTAGAATCAAGAGCAACAAACAAGGGGCCAAATGGCATCTATGATGGGAAAGGAACTGTTAACGTTTCAGGTTGAAAGAAAGGTCAGTACCGGATCAAGATGGAGAATTAAAGTGATAGACAACTGGGCGCTAATTTTAACATTTCCACAAAATAGCCCTCCTCAGATTTTATGGTTCTTACCCCTATTCCAAGCAGCACCTAAAGCAACATTTGGCTTGGTGCTAGCTATTTTTGTGGGTACTGGAGTTATCTATAGAACTTCAAAATGGCAGCTGTAGGAGGGTCTGCACTTCTCTGGGAGGAACCTCATCAACAATGTACTAGTGAGAACATCAATACAGGAACAGCAATTGTTTACTAGAAGTCTTTAGAGGATGCAGTTTGTGAACTGGTGAATTCTGAGTTATACCTATGTTGTCATCTACACTCAGTGGGCACTTTATTAGGTACTCCTTGTACATAATAAAATGGCTACTGAGTTTACGTTTGTGGTCTTCTGCTGCTATAGTACATCCAGTTCAAGGTGCGACATGTTGTGCATTCAAGGATGCTCTTCCGCACACCACTGTTGTAATACATGGTTATTTGAGTTACTGTCAGCTTGAACACACTGGCCGTTCTCTTCTACTCTCTCTCATTGAGAAGGCATTTTCACCAACAGAACTGCTGCTCACTGGATGTTTTGTTTTGCTTTCGCACCATTCTTTGTGAAGTCCAGAAACTATTGTGCATGAAAACCCCAGGACATCGGCAATCTCTGAGATACTCAGGTAACCCCAGCTGGCACCAACAATCATTCCACTACGCGGTCAAAGTCACTTAGATCACACTTCTTTCAAATTCTGATGTTTGGTCCGAACAACAACAGAACCTCTTGACCATGTGTGCATGTTTTTATGCATGGAGTTGCTGTTACATGATTGGCTGATTAGATATTTGCATTAATGAGCAGATGTGCAGGGGTACCTAATAAAGTGGCCAGTGAGTGTATTTCTGCAGCTGAGTTGTATCAGAAGATGACTACATTACAGCATCATGGAAAACCTCTGGAACACTGGATGGAATTGGAACGTTTTGTCATTCACCGGTCTGTTCACCTTTGGTACTCTGGTTACATTTAAAGCCATCACTCATTCTTGGCCTTACAGTTGCTTCCCCTTGCATGGATATCATCCATGCTCTCCTCAGTACATCGAAGTTAGGTAAGAGAGGATGGTGGAGAACTGATGTGCCCATTCACCACCCTCTTGGCTGTGAGCCAGGTGTAAGATCAGGGTTCGATTCCTGTTGCTGCCTGTAAGGCGTTTGTACATTCTCCCTGTAACTATGTGCTCCGATTCCCTCCCATATTCGAAACACGTACTAATTAGTGAATTGTCAGCATGCTACATTAGCACTGGTAGTGTGGTGACACTTCTGGGCTAACCAGCATGATCCTCACTGATTTGGTTTGAAGCAACACAACACAATATGTTTTGATGTACAGTGTGACAAATAAAGCTAAACTTATCTTCTTAAGCCCCTCCCTCTCTTTCCTCCAGCCTCATTTCCAAGAAATATTGGAACTTCTTGTGCCCCTAAGACTGAGACGTTGGCTCAGAGGTTCCCATCCATTCAATAGACAATAGACAATAGACAATAGGTGCAGGAGTAGGCCATTCGGCCCTTCAAGCCAGCACCGCCATTCACTGTGATCATAGCTGATCATCCACAATCAGTATCCAGTTCCTGCCTTATCCCCATGACCTTTGATTCCGCTATCTTTAAGAGCTCTATCCATCTCTTTCTTGAAAGCATCCAGAGACTTGGCCTCCACAGCCTTCTGGGGCAGAGCATTCCGTACATCCACCACTCTCTCAGTGAAAAAGGTTTTCCTCAACTTCGTTCTAAATGACCTACCCTTTATTCTTAAACTGTGGCCTCTGGTTCTGAACTCACCCATCAGCGGGAACATGCTTCCTGCCTGCAACGTGTCCAATCCCTTAATAATCTTATAAATTACAATAAAATCCCCGCTCAGCCTTCTAAATTCCAAAGTATACAAGCCCAGTCGCTCCAATCTTTCGACATATGACAGTCCCACCATCCCGGGAATTAACCTTGTGAACCTACGCTGCACCCCCTCAATAGCAAGAATGTCCTTCCTCAAATTTGGAGACCAAAACTGCACACAGTACTCCAGGTGTGGTCTCACCAGGGCCCTGTACGGCTGCAAAAGGACCTCTTTGCTCTTATACTCAATTCCCCTTGTTATGAAGGCCAGCATGCCATTAGCTTTCTTCACTGCCTGCTGTACTTGCATGATTGCTTTCAGTGACTGATGTACAAGAACACCTAGATCTCGTTGTACTTCCCCTTTTCCTAACTTGACTCCATTTAGATAATAATCTGCTTTCCTGTTCTTACCACCATAGTGGATAACCTCACATTTATCCACATTAAACTGCATCTGCCATGCATCTGCCCACTCACCCAGCCTGTCCGAGTCACCCTGCATTCTCATAACATCCTCCTCACATTTCACACTGCCACCCAGCTTTGTGCTATTGGCAAATTTGCTAATGTTACTTTTAATTCCCTCATCTAAATCATTAATATATATCGTAAACAGCTGCTGTCCCAGCACTGAACCCTGCGGTACCCCATTGGCACCGCCTGCCATTCCGAAAGGGACCCATTAATCGCTACTCTTTGTTTTCTGTCAGCCAGCCAATTTTCAATCTGTCAATACTCTGCCCCCAATACCATGTGCCCTAATTTTGCCCACTAATCTCCTATGTGGGACTTTATCAAAGGCCTTCTGAAAGTCCAGGTACACTACATCCACTGGCTTTCCCTTGTCCATTTTCATACTTACATCCTCAAAAAATTCCAGAAGATTAGTCAAGCACGATTTCCCCTTCGTAAATCCCTGCTGACTTGGACCGATCCTGTTACTACTATCCAGATGTGTCGTAATTTCATCTTTTATAATTGACTCCAGCATCTTTTCCACCACCAACATCAGGCTAACCGGTCAATAATTCCCTGTTTACTCTCTTCCTCCCTTCTTGAAGAGAGGGACAACATTCGCCACCCTCCAATCCACAGGAACTGATCCTGAATCTATAGAACATTGGAAAATGATTACCAATGCGTCCACGATTTCTAAAGCCACCTCCTTAAGTATCCTGGGATGCAGACCATCAGGTCCTGGGGACTTATCAGCCTTCAGACCCAACAGTCTATCCAACACCATTTCCTGCCTAATATAAATTTCCTTCAGTTCATCCATTACCCTAGGTCCTTTGGCCACTATAATATCTGGGAGATTGTTTATGTCTTCCCTAGTGAAGACAAATCCAAAGTACCTGTACAACTCATCTGCCATTTCCTTATTCCCCATAATAAATTCACTCATTTCTGTCTTCAAGGGCCCAATTTTGGTCTTAACTATTTTTTTCCTTTTCACATACCTAAAGAAGCTTTTACTATACTCCTTTATATTCTTGGCTAGTTTACCTTCGTACCTCATTTTTTCTCCACGTATTGCCTTTTTAGTTACCTTCTGTTGCTCTTTAAAAGTTTCCCAATCCTCCGGCTTCCCACTCGTCTTTGCTATGTTATACTTTTTCTCTTTTATTTTTATAGTGTCCATTACTTCCCTTTTCAGCCACGGCCTCCTCTTACTCCCCTTAGGATCTTTCTTCCTCTTTGGAATGAACTGATCCTGCACCTTCCACATTATTCCAAGAAACACTTGTCATTGCTGTTCCACTGTCATCCCTGCTAGGGTATTGTTCCATTGAACTTTGGCCAGCTCCTCCCTCATAGCACCATAGTTTCCTTTGTTCAACTGTAATACTGACACTTCCGAGTTTCCCTTCTCCCTCTCAAATTGTAGATTAAAACTTATCATATTATGGTCACTACCTCCTAATGGCTCCTTTACCTCAAGGTCCCTGATCAAATCCAGTTCATTGCACAACACTAAATCTAGAATTGCATTCTCTCTGGTAGGCTCCAGTACAAGCTGTTCTAAGAATCCATCTCGGAGGGACTCCACAAACTCCCTTTCTTGGGGTCCAGCACCAACCTGATTCCTCCAGTCTACCTGCATGTTGAAATCCCCCATAGCAACTGTAGCAGTACCTTTGTGACATGCCAATTTTAACTCTTGATTCAACTTACACCCTACATCCAGACTACTGTTTGGGGGCCTGTAGATAACTCCCATTAGGGTCTTTCTACCCTTAGAATTTCTCAGTTCTATCCATACTGACTCTACGTCTCCTGATTCTATGTCCCCCCTCGCAAGGGACTGAATATCATTCCTCACCAACAGAGCCACCCCACCCCCTCTGCCCATCAGTCTGTCCTTTTGATAGGACGTATACCCTTGAATATTCATTTCCCAGGCCCTGTCCACTTGAAGCCATGTCTCTGTTATTCCCACAACATCACACTTACCAATTTCCAACTGTGCCTCAAGCCCATCCACTTTATTTCTTATACTCCGTGCATTCATATACAATACTTTTATTTCATTACTTCCCTCACCTCCCATATCAATTCCTATTTCACTTGGTCATACTGTACGATCCCTTCTTGAGCTTTCTGCTCTGTTGATTCTGCTGTCTTTCTTAACTTTTCTTATTCTCACTTTCCCTTTATCTCCATCCTTATGTTTCCAGTTCATCCCCTCCCCCCCACTACTTAGTTTAAACACACCCGTGTTGCAGAGGCAAACCTGGCTGCCAGAATGCTGGTGCCCCGCTTATTAAGGTGCAACCCGTCCCTTTTGTACAATTCATCCTTACCCCGAAACATACCCCAGTGGTCCAAGAATGTAAATTCTTGCTTCCTGCACTAGTTCCTCAGCCACACATTCAGATCCATTACCTCCCTGTTCTTGCCCACTCCAGCACGAGGAACTGGAAGCAAACCGGAGATAACCACCCTGGAAGTCCTGCTTTTCAGCCTTCTTCCGAGTTCTCTGAAGTCATGCTGTAGAATGTCTTTCCCGTTCTTCCCCACGTCATTTGTGCCAACATGCACCACCACTTCCGGATGTTCACCTTCACTCTTGAGGATTCCCTGCAATCGGTCCGTGACATCCTGGATCCCGGCACCAGGGAGGCAACACACCATCCCTAAATCTCGCCTGTTGCCACAGAAACCCCTTTCTGTATCTCTCACTATGGAGTCCCCTACTACCATGGCTCTGCCTGACGTCTGTCTCCTCGGCTTTGCTTCAGCGCCAATTGTTGACTCGCAAACCTGACCGCCTCTCAGGCTGGCATCATCTTCTGTCCCGACAGCTTCCAAGAGGGAGAACCTGTTTAAGAGAGGCACATCTCCTGGGGTCTCCTGTACTTCAAGCATCTTTTCCTTGCTCATCGTCGCCCCCTTTCTCTCTTCCGGTATCCTCGGTGTAACGACCTCACTGTAGGTCCTGTCCAGAAAACTCTCGTTTTCCCGGATGAGCTAAGGTCTTCCAGTTGCCCCTCCAGTGCTGCAACACGGTCCTTCAGAAGCTGAAACTGGACACATTTTCCACAGGTGTAGGAGCCAGAGGCACTATCAGTGTCCCTGACCTCCCACATCATGCATGCAGCACGCTGAATCAGCCTAGCAGTCATCTCTTCACCACTTCTCACCCTCTCCAACTGTGGCGTAGTCTCCTCTCTCAGCCTCCTCGCCGAGGACTCTCGAGGGGTCCTCACTTGGAGTGAAGCTCATCCTCAGCCTCTGCTTGCCAAAGCCTCTCGAGCCAAAGCCTTCCTACTCTGTCTCCCTCTACTCCGTCGCCTGCTCCGTCAAACTGCTCTCTTTTAAATACTCCTGCTGACTCATGGACTGACTTGCACGTGCTTGCGCAGTCCTGTCCCAATCAACCGCCGAGAAAAAACTTTCCTTAGTCCATTGGCTGAAACCATCCAGCTTGGCATCTGATCTGCTCTTGAATATGTGCAGTTGAAGAGATTTTTGCCCCTGTCTCCCTTTGTGCTCCCTCTCCCATTTTATTCAAAGTGGACTAGGGACAACTCTGCATTCCATCCTGTGTGATGGTTTTGTCTCCTCAGGGACAGAGTTCCCCTCTTGAAATCTATTGTGCTCCATCGTCAATAATAGGCTTTGGCTCTCCATTTTCATTGCAAAAAACCTTTAACCTTACACTTAATGATAGTGCTTTTTCATGTCGAAACTAATTTTCAAATTCTTTACCTTGTCTTAAAATCTACCCTTGACCTTCCTTTGTAAAGCGATCCAGTCATATCAACCTTCAATATTTTAAATTCCTCACATTCTGACCACTGGATCATTTTCAAACTTAAATTCCTTCCCAATTATTGTTTGCACCATCAGTTGTTGTTGCCCTACTTCTAGAATACTTCCCTTGAATCTCCTTTTACATCCCTTCTTCAAATCCTACTTTCTTGACAATTTTAATCATTTGTACTGATGTCTGTTAACAATGCTTGTGAGGCATTTTATGATGCTCTTCGATATTACAAGTGAAATTAATCTAAGATATTGTTGTAGATACTCAAGGAACCAGTATGGGTAGAGGGCCGAATATCCCCTTATGTCTTATCTTTCTATTCTCAATAACTTCTGTGGAATTGATTCTGACACTGTTTCTCATTTATTTCAATAAAACTGAATTATTGTCAGTGTGCGTTTGCACATTAATTGACTTCAGAAGAACATGGAACAAAGAAGTTTACAGCACCTTACAGGCCCTTTGGCCCACAATATTGTGCTGACCTTAAAGCTTACTCTACAATCAATCTACCATTCCATCCCACATCTTCTTCTTCTTAAGCCCATTATTGGAATAGCACAGGCTATTGGCATCAGCTTGCCAGGGTCCTCTGTCCTAGGACGAAGGTTGATTGACCCTGTGGCTTCCGCTTTCACCACACAACTTCGTATGCTGTCTAGACGAAGATACTTCTTCTCCCAGGAATAAGATCCTTTGACCTTCTGTTGATGCTTCTGCAGCACTAGGTTTTACATTGAATACACTCTGCCTGGAAATCTCTTGTTAACCTTAATAGATTAACAATAGGTTAACAAGGATTCAAGTCTGCCTCTTTCTATCTGCCTCAGTGAATTTATTGAAACAGTATTTATCTCTTGTATTGTCTCTTCAGTATTCTCTTAATGACTTCAGGAAAATATTGAATCTTTCTCCTTCTATCTCTCTTTCTCTATGCCCCACCCAGCCTTCCTCTCACTCTTTCTCTCTCCCACTCCCATCAATGCAACTGAATGTCCACAGCTTTGAACCAGGTGGTTTATGCTATTTGTACCCCTGAATGTGCCCGTGTCCAAGCCAAGTTGCCAGCCTTTCATTTCATAACTGTCCACAAAGAAGGGTCTCACAGTCCGTGGCCCAATCCAGCAAAGTATTGCAGCTAATAGAGTTGCTGCCCTATGGCTCTAGTGATATGGGGTCATTGCTGACCATTGGTGCTCTCTGTAGGAGTTTGCCTGTTCTCCATGTCAACGTGTGGATTTGTCCCAAATGCTCTGGTTTCCTCTCCTGTCTCTGTAGGTTGGTAGGTTAATTTGCCACTGTAAATTTCCTCTAGTGTGTAGGTTGGTGGCAGATTATGTTGGCGAATTGATGGGAATGTGGGGACAGCAGGTTATAGGGTAGACCAAAGAGGCAATGGGATGGATTCAGGGGTTTGATTGTTTCTATTGTGCTATATGGAAATAATGGCATATGTCTGAACACTTTAATGGGTGTTGACCAGATGGATGTTTTCTCCTACAGGAAACTGTAGAGCTAGTGGAAAACCTAAAGGGTCATCCATTTAAAACAGGTATGCGTAGGATTTTCTCTGAGAGTTGTTAACTTAGCACTAGCCTCCACATTATCCAGAACTTCTTCAAGCAGTGGTGCCTCAGAAAGGCGGCGTCCATCACTCAGGACCCCCATCACCCAGGTCATGCCTTGTTCTCTTTGCCACCATCAGGAAGAAGGTACAGAAGTGTGATGGTACACGCTCAATGATTCAGGAACAGCTTCTTCCTCTCTGCCATCTGATTTCTGAATGGCCATTGAACCCATGAACTCTACCTCACTACTTTTTTATTTATATTTTTGCACTATTTACTTAAATTAATTATTTTATTTAATACATACAATAAAATAATGAATTACAGTAAATATATATATATTTCCTGTGATTCACAAGCTTCTTCTATTATCATGCATTGCAATGTCAACAAATTTCACGACATATGTTGATGATATTAAACCTGCTTCTGATACTGAACGCACTTTTCTCAAAGGGTGGTGACAGGAAAGTGCATTAAGGCAAAGAATTCTTGACAAGCAGTGCAGTAAAAGGTTACTAAAGGTAGACAGGGAAGTAGATTTGACATTATAATCAGATCAGGCATTTAAGCGGTAGTCAATAAAATACCCTGCCAGATATTTGAAACTTATTTTAGTTGTATCCTGTGTTTTTACCTGTGAATTTGGATTTTATTTCCGTTTTGCTGTTTTAAAATTTCCCTGTGCCAGCATAATGCATGATGTTGCTTGCACCTATGCAATAATCTTATGCACTAAGCAACAGAACACCTTAAATTCTGTATCTTTAACCAGAAACCAATGGTTAGTATTAAGTCTGAGACCTTCCTTTACTCAACATGCTTTCTCTCTCTCTCTCTCTCTCTCTCTCTCTCTCTCTCACACACACACACACACAATCTCTCTCCCTCTCTATCTCTTTCTTTCTCTCTCCGTCTCTGTCTGTCACTCTCTCAGCCCCTCTCTCTCTCTCTGCACACTCAAAAGAAAGAATACACAGAGCAATTAAAATATTTAGTTCGTTTGACTAATTTTCTTTATTAACATTCAAAGCAATATCTAGCTTTGACACACAGTTAATAAATATGAAATAAATGTCAAAATAAGTTCCCATTTTATTATTTGGAAACACAGCTGATCCAGTTGTAACTATCACCAGAGCTAAATGTGATTAACAAAAAAAAACTTACATAGTAGTCATTAACACATTTGTACACTTTTGAAAGTAAATTAGAAAAAAATAATTCCAAGTAGAGTTGAACTAACAATGGCCCTCAGTAATAATGCACAGAATGTGATCTTGGCGTGTTGTACCTCCAGATTTATATGTGCTGTTCTCCTGAAGGTAATGCTCCCTACTTGAACCGCTGGTTTTGATTAACTGATAGCTGTAGAACTAAAAGTTCAGCAATCCACACTTCACCTTCATTATATCCTTCATTAACCAGCCTGGAGAGTACTTCCAGTGTCAATTTATTTGTGGATTCCTCAGCTAACCAATTTCCACGCTACCAAGAGGTTCCTTGACCAGGTAACTTCAGTGAGGCAAAGTTCTTTTGCGCTGATGCAGGTGTCTACTGTGCCTCAGGGTACCAGCGTACTCTTACCAATATTAGTTAGGCAATATTTTTGGTAACAGAATACAGGCATTGCATCTGAAAACATCTGTTATCCCATGTACAATGACCCACAAGAAAACTACAAAACATTTTGTGCCACTCCTTATTGAACATCCCAAATTTGTTCACCTTATCTTTTAAAAAAGGCATAGACTTGCAAATAATATATACTTAAGCCTGTCTGTATTTGGAAACATTGTTAAAACATTCAAAAACAAAGATCTGAAACTCTTTCTCTCTTTTCACTCATACTCAACTGTGTTCTACTTCTGCTTAAAAAAAAATCCTCTGATTTAAAATTATCAGCAGGTGAAAAATATTTAATCGGCTTTCAGTTTTATTCTTGTTTTGATATCCTGCATATTCTGATATTTTTGTTACTATGATATCACTGTCATGGTAACAAAAATATCAACAGATAAATCACCCAAACCCAGTGGGAAAACAAAAAGAGAAATTTCAGCTAAAATAATTGACTTGTTCCTGCATGTTTTAAATGATTATATTTGCATGAAGGTCAATGAAGAAGTTTCTTTTCTATCTCTGCACTTCAGAGTAACCACAACATTGAATTTCAAAGTTAAAAATACTGAAGGCTATCAACTAACAACTAAAATTTCATTTAAATTTGTTTTTTCCCCCCCAGGTAAATAATGGCTTTGATTAAAATGCTATTGAATTGATCACTTTTCCAGTTAGGGTACTTACGAAAGAATCCTAGTTAGCCTTTTAGATTTAATAGGACACTCCCTCAGAAGCACTTGCTTTTCTAGAACATTCTCAATTCTTACACACTATCCCATTTTAAAGTATAGAAAATGGAAATGCAATGGCTAAGCTGTTCCGAGTCAGAAATATAAATTCAAAACCCACCAGTGCAGCTCGAAAATTTAGGCTCGGTTCTAAATTCTGAAATGTAAAAGAAAAAGCACCTTAATAAAATATGGGTTTATTGCACAAACCCTGTATTTTAGTTCACTAATGTCCTTCAGGGAAAAAGCCAGCCGTGCATACATAGCCCAAACTGGCTCCATGTGACTCCAGTCGTTCTCTTAGCAAAGTACGCAGTTTAAGGGCAATCAGCAATGGGCCTGAACTGATGGGCTAGACAATGATGCCAACATCCTGCTGGCAAACTAAAATAAAATAAAATGATATACAATCCATAGTCAATTTTTCTACCTTGATGCATGCATTGGGAAATTACACATCTACCGTCATATAAATTCCTGGCTGCTGAATGTTATAGACGTCGACTTGTTGTGGTTAGAACATAGAACATAGAACTTAGAAATCTACAGCACGTTACAGGCCCTTGAGCCCACACAATGTTGTGCCGACAATGTAACCTACTCTAGAAACTGCCTGGAATTACCCGACCGCTTCGCCCTCTATTTTCCTAAGCTGCACGTATGTACCTACCTAAGAGGCTCTTAAAATACCCTATTGTATCCAATAGGTGTCAGGGTGAGCAGGAAGCAGAAAGGTAGGTTGAGTTATGATGGGTCATTCTCAACACGGTACGAAAATAGATTAAACTGATAAACTCTCCTCTTATAATATTTTACAAAATAGAAATGCAACTTAAATAAATGCAAATTACAGACAACTATTGTCTAAGATATACTCATTGCTGCCTTTGCTCCTTCATAATAGTTAGGAAAGCATGTATTCCTGTCCTTCATTAAAAAAATACTCCACCATGTGGGCATCTCATAGACACCACAAAACGTTCAAACAGCCGTCCATCAGTTTGTGCTAAGCATCACATTTTCGTACTTGGGACAAGGGAAAACACCTCTTGTCACAGGCTACAACCCACTGAAGGCAAGCAATTTTTGAGTAACTTTCAAGCCGATGCATTATATCACAGGACCACATCATAATATTAGATTCAAAATGACAGAAAAACAGCTGCTGGAGAGGGAAAATGGTTTCAATATGTCAAGTCAACCATGAAGTTTCAATAGTTTATGTTGTATTCAATATTCCATTTATTTTTATTATCGCAAGTCATTAAAGTTTCAGAAGGGGAAGAAAATCACACAACGCTCAGGGCACAAAGAGTCATCTGGCAACACCCACCTCAGGTACTCGTTAAATTAATGCAGATGAGCAGACAGCCAGAGTTGGTCGGTTTTGTAAGGGTCAAGTATAATTAAGAGGTTAATAACAGTGCTAAAGGCCCCAGTTCCTATTTAGGATTCTTGGTTAAAACTTCCTCAAATTCTGCCTGATTTTTCTCACTTCTAAAGCAAAGAATGTCTTTCTAGCTGGATATTCACAGCAAAACTTTGCCCAGTCATTCGTTACAGAGAGAATATAGAGGAATTAACTTACCAGCATACACAAAATGCTTGAGGAAGCAAGCCAGCTAGCATCGATGGATGGGGAACCAATACAGTTCAGAAGCTCAGGAGACAGAGGCAGCAGCAAAGGACACCACTACACTAGATAGCGTGTCTAATGAGGATAGACTGAGCAAGCTAGGGCTTTTCTTTTTGGAACGATTGAGGATCAGAGATAACTTTACAGAGGTGTACTCAACAGTATTGTGTCTGCTGTGGAGACCTTCAGGTTTCTGGGTGTCACAATCTCCCAGGACCTGAAGTGGACACCCAATGAGGACACTCCTATCAAAAAGGCTCAGCAGAGGTTGTATTTCCTACGTCAGCTCAGGAAGTACAACCTGCCTCAGGAGCTGATGACTCAATTCTATTCAGGAATAATCCAGTCTGTTCTCTGTTCATCCATCACTGTCTGGTTTGGATCAGCTACCAAACAAGACAAGAATAGACTCCAAAGAACCGTCAGGGCTGCGGAAAGGATTACTGGTGTGAAGTTGCCCTCGATCCAGGACTTATATGCATCTAGAGTCAGGAAGCGAGCAAGCAGCATCATTGTAGACCCATCACACCCTGGACATCACCTGTTCCAACTCCTTCCTTCTGGTAGGCATTTTAGATCACTGTATGCCAGAACAAATAGGTACAAGAACAGTTTCTTTCCGTATGCCATCGGCCTTATGAACACTTGAATTTTAGTCTATTATAAACCAAGTCCACCTGTACATACACAGCTATACCGCATTGTATATAGTTCACGATTATTTGCACTATTGTTTTGTTTGCTTTTTGATTCTGTACAGCGAGAGCTCAGGGAAACTGGCATCAAATTCCCTGTATGTGTCCACATACTTGGCGATAATAAAGAATTCTGATTCTGATTCTGATCCTGAATGTACGAGATAATATAAGGTACCGATCTAGTGGATAGCCAGAGACATTTTCCCAGGGTGGAAATGGTTAATACAGGGTGCATAATTTTAAAGTAAATGGTAGAAAGTATTGGGGGGGTGGGGGGGTGTCAGAAATAAGTCTTTTTTACAGAGTGTGATGGATGCATGCCTGCCAGAGGCAGATACATCAAGGTCATTCAAGGAATTGCTTAGATAGGCAAATGGATAATAGAACAATAGAGGGCAATGTAGGAAGAAAGGGTTATATTGATCTTAAGAGTATATTAAAAGGTTGGCGCAACATTCTGGACTAAATGATTTGTATTGTGCTGTAATGTTCTTTGTTCTCTGATGGGAGGCAGACAATTTTTATTTGGTGATGTCAAGCTTATGTTGTAAAAGTCTTAAGACTATAGAAGAGACAAAGGCAGAGGAGAGTAAAGGAATCCCTGGTAGTTAGCATAATTCATCACTCAATTCAGTTAGAGCTTTTGGTGTACTAAAGACAGGGAATTGAGATAAAATCTGGCTATCATGAAATAGCTAATAGTGCGGTGGTGTATTTGGTGTTGGTGCTGCTGCTACAAGCACCCAATGACCAGGGTTCAGTCCTGATCTCCAGGGCTGTCTGCGTGGAGTTTGCAAACTATCTCCATGTGACTATCTTGGTTTTTCTGGGTGCCTCCACAGACATATATATATATGTATATATATACAGACCTTATAGGCTCATCAGCCCGGTGCTTATGCCACTTTCTGTGGCGTGAAGCGACTGAGAGTACAAGACTTCCCCCCTGGATAGAACGCTAGTCTATCGTGAGGTTAACCATTTTCAACTGTGTGGACTGGAGCAGTGTGAGGTTAAGTGCCTTGCTCAAGGACACAACACATTGCCTTGGCTGGGATTTCGAACTCACAACCTTCAGATTGCTAGTCCAACGCCTTAACCACTTGGCCACGCGCCACACACAGACATGTGGGTTGGTAGATTAGCTGGTCTCTGTACTTTGCTTCAAGTGTGCGGGTGAGTGACAAAACTGTGGTGAATGAGGGCAGAGTAAAAGTAGCATTAACATAAAGGTGTGTCAGATGGTCAGGCCTGACCCAGTGGTCTGAAGGGCCTGTTTCATGCTGTACAGCTCTAGGACTCTCTGAGCAGCTTTTAACTGTATCTTGTTTAAAAACATATGAGAGAAGAAGGAATCATTTTGATCATTGGATCAGTTGTTAATCTTGGTACAAGTTGCCATTTAAGAGCTCTTGGCTTCAGTTTGAGGGGGTTTGGAAACACTTTGAATGATAGGATTCAAAAGGGAATTGGGCAGAAAGCTTCACAGGAAAATAGTTACAGAACTATGGGAAAGAGCAGTATTGTGGGATAAACAACGTATCTTAAGGCGAGATTAGTCAGAGCTATGCCTTCTGTTTTCTGTTGCTGTTAGGTTAAAACAGTTGTGAGGGCATGGATGATATAGGAGCTCTACAGCACATTAGAGAAGAAATACAGGCCAAGTGTCCTGGTAGATGAAGGTCAGATCTTACGGCTATCAAAGGCTGCTGATCAAAGTGCAGGCTGACAACGGGAAGGAAGATAATGCATGCAAAGTGGAGTTATTGGAATAATTGCAGCCAGGGTTGGATGATGAATTGAAGAGGTCAGTGATTTGGAGTAAGAATAAACGAGAAGGCAAGTCTCAGGGGAACCCCTAAGCTAATGGAATATGAGTCAGGGATGAGTCATTGACTATAATACAAAGTAAATCGAGAACAAAATGGATAGTCATGAACATGGCTTTGATGGGAGACTGTAAAATGCTAATTCATTTAGTAATGCACCAAATAACGCCCTGTCAAGAGGTTTGCAAGTGCTAAGTGGCTTAAGAGAGTGAATTTTGATGGAAGTTGAATTCTCCTTAACTCTTAGCGACGAACGAACAGGGATAATTTCTGAATAAATCTATGAAATGCAGATAAAGAGATAGCAAAGAATTTTTGGAGATCAATGGGTTGACCTTGAATAGAAGATAAAAAGGACTGAGAACCATGGGATAATATAGCAGGAAGATAATGACTTGGACTATCACACTCCTGACTACCTGATTAAGCTAGTTAATTTATCCTACATCTCTGGCGTTCCAATAACTCTGTAAATATTTTCAACTGAAGCATTTGTGGAATTCTCTTTCTCCAGAGTTGTGGAATTTTAGAGTGCTGCCTTTGAATTAGTTTTCAAACCCTTTCAATCGGTGCATAGGAAATTATGACAGTTACTGGATAAAAAATGTCTCTTCACAGAATCCGTGGTTTTGTCAATTATCAATAATCCGTGTCTTTCAGTTATTAACCTATCCATCACTGGAAATAGCTCTGCTCTCAAAACTATTCACAAAACATCCCTTAAATCTCTAAGGACATCAATGACAATTTCATAAGTCTAACTGGAGAACTGAAACCCCTCATCCTTCCTACCATTCAGGGAGACCTGCAGTATATCCTCCCCAAGATCATGCTGCCCCTTCTAAAGGACAGAGCTTAGAATTTAAGACAATAACCTAACTTGATTTTAACCAGTATTTTATGAATGCTTAGCATAACATTATTGCATTGTGCTTTATGACCCTTTACAGGGAAAGGCCAAAAATCCTATGTTCTCCATAGTGTCTTACCCATGTATTATGTTTTATTAGCCATAACTAATTTAATCAATTAATTAATTAAATGAGATACTGTGTAGGATATGCCTGCACCACCCAGCGACCCCTGATTTAACCTTAGCCTAATCACGGGGCAATTTACAATGACCGATTAACCTATGAACCAGCTCATCTTTGAGAGAGGGAGGAACCCAGAGCATCTGGAGGAAGCCCACGTAGTCGCGGGGAGAACATACAAACTTCTGACAGACAGAGGTGGGAATTGAACCCGGGTTGCTTGTACTGTAAAGTGTTGTGCTAACCACTATGCTACCTTTTTATTTTTTTTAAAGCAGTCAACAATGATAGTTGGACACAACTCCATCGGTAATATTTCTGCACCACTTTTAAAATTTCACATATGGGTTGATATTATCTTTCATTTTTTTTCTAGTAACATGAATCATTTCAAATCCATTTTCATTTAAAACCATGGACCTCAATGTTACAGATGTTATTATGTGGCACCTAACACCCATTAACATTGGTATCATCTTCAATGCCCTGTAATGTCATAAAGTTAATAAAACATTATTTGTCTTTAATATTCCTGTGCATACTTTTATCTGCTCACCCATACTTTTCACCCATACTTTTCCAAGTAATAATTAGTTGTGCTCTACATTACTTTCTATGTATCTCACCCCAGTACTGACATTCAGCTGAAAGTTCTTTGGTTGCTGCATTTATCTTTCTTTCAATGTACAATGACCTATCCATCAATTTGATCATTTTATTTCCAAAGAGAGTTTTGACATCTTATTCCCACTAACTTATTTGGAAATGAATTGGAAAGATTAGGAGATTAAGCACAATCAAAATCTCACCTCATCTGTTCACTTACTTGTCTCATGGAAGCAGGCTTGCTGGTTCAGTTCTTGGCGCCGTAATGGCTGCATCTTTTTTTTCCAACCACCCCTTCCACCTCACCTTGAGTCTTTCTTTTCGCCAACTCCACAGAAATTTCTTTCTGCCTGCATTTTCCTAATTTCCTTTGATTGGCCCAAATTGTGACCATTTTCTCTTTCCTAACTCTTGATTGTTGCCAGTATAGTCACCACTGTGGAGGTCTGTGGTCCGGCTGTGGGTAGATGGGACTAGGCAGAATGACAGTTCGGCATGGACTAGGTGGCTCAACGGGTCTGTTTCTGCACTGCAACAATCTATGAACCTATAACAGATACTTCAAGCAATCAACAGAACTCAGTTTTCTCTGGATGGACCAATACTACTCCCCCTTGCCTTCCAGCAGTTACCCCTGCAATTCCAATCCAGATTGTGTTTCTGTTGATTGAGTGCAAATGCTGATATCATCGTTGTAAGGGCAAAAGACAGGAGCCCTTTGATTCCTTGTGCCGCCTCTGCCTTGATGCATGCATGACACATAAAATGACTGACTGTTGACCACAGCTCTGTATTCCTATATTATTTCCATATCCTTTAATTCCCTTCACATCAAGACTAATATCTCAAATTTTAATGTACTCCACAACTGAGCCTTCAGATTTTTGGATTGAAAATCCAAAGATTCACCAAACACTGGGTGAAGCAATGTCTTTGCATCCTTGTCCTAAATGCCCTCTCCCTTATTTTAAGGCAGTGATTTATGGTTCTAGACACCTTGTCTATGACAAACAATTTCACTGCATCTTTTTTGGGGGAGAATTTATTATGTTCCAATGAGATCACTAGCTTATTCATCAAACTAGAAATGTAGAGTCTACCTTACTCTCTCCGTCTCAGGAATCAGGCATGTCATTACTTAGGTAGTTCCAGGGTGATCTCTTTAATTGTCTAATAATCACAGCAGGGCCACATCAGAAACAGGCATAAAGTTTCTGAGTTCACCTGTTGTCAAACTGCATAGACTTCCATCACTGTAATTAGATAATTCCCTTGTCCTTCTGCACTCTTTTCCAGCCTCCTGAAGATATAAAAAACACTGCATCCACCATCTGCCAAATGCAGCAGGCATTGTTCAGCTCATGAACAATCAGGGAGAATGATTTGTTTGAATTAGTCTTGGCAGCAGATCAACCCAGAGATGTCAGGATCAGAAGAAAGGAAACAGTTCAACTCAGCCTACAATTACACCAGGAATCAAGGGTGCTGCATTTGTTTTTTTTTACACAAGCACTAATGTTGAGGTTTCCTACTCCCATAATGCATAATTCTATCTCAGTCTCTGAGAGCTTACTGTCCTGTACTGCATTTTAGATATAGAGTCAAGTTGCAAACATTGTCAGTTCCCGCTAGACTGTGCAGATGCAGCAAATAAGTCATAATTCTGGCTCGAAGTTCATAGAGGGGATAGGGTGAGGTGGCCTTGCAATTGGTTAATTGGGGAGATTAGGACCTCATGAGCAAGGTTGGGTCAGGAAAGTGTGCAAATCAGCAGCTGGGGATGAGGGGCAATTATGATCAGATGAAGACTACGGGAGAAGAGTAAACTCTGATTAGTTTGCATTTTTTTAAACCAATTGTTTTCTTCAATGGAATTGAATTACGTAGGTCGCTTTGACACCATATTATTTCTTGGCTAATCTATTTCCAAAATCAAGACTTACATAGAGAAATGAAAAATGGCATTTTCAGTGATGAGTCCATTTAATGGCAACTAAAAAGAACATTGTGGAAATAAATCAGCTCTTTGTCATTCATTTGCACCACTCACTTATGCATTGGCCATTCCTACATTTCCAGAGAAGATTATGTTGGCATTCTTCTAACATCTTCACACATACCTGAGCAGCTGGTTAGGTCACCTCTGAATATGGTTAGAAGGAAATCACATTGACATGAGACTGGAGTCACATAGAGAGCAGACACAGTAAGGACCAATCTTAAAGTTCCAAACCTCGTTGATGGGATATTAATTCTAGTTTATAACTCTGATGATGTATCTACTTTAACATCACATTTTGATGGTATTTCTGAATCCAATTTTTCACAATTAATTGATTTGAATAATTAAATGACATTTTTGTACACAGTTCACAGGTTTTTCATTGATTAGAAGGCAAGATGGGAAATTGGCAATGTCACCAAATGCTGCCTTTGAAAACTGTTCTAACGCAGCCATGTAAAACTGTGAGATCTCACTGTCAGTTGTAACTTATTCCTTGTTTTACTTGTTATTGTACATCATGTTACAACATCCAAGTTACTATCAACGAAAGCATCAGCAAAACATCCCTTGTCATTCTCCCAAAGGCTGTGGGGAGCTCAGCTGGGGCTTTTCCTGGAAACTTCTGCCCAAGAAGAGTAAAACTTAATCTCAGTATTATGAATTGTCAAACCTTTTTAAATGCTATCTTCTGTTCCTCTGACTTTCAGAGAATAGAAGCTTTGACAGGATTCTGTTTTTAGACTACTCATGAGATCATATTTCTTCCTAATGTTTCCATAAAGTTTATTGCGATTCAGTTAAGGGAGGGTTTCGCTGGATGCAGCTTGGCACTTCACTGGGATACCATGGAGTGCACATTTCATGACCTGGGAGTTCTGATGATGGGTCCTTGAAAAAGAACATGTTTGTTTCTCAATTTTTGAATCTCTCATGTTTATTAACATGAAATGAAAACTTAGAAAAGGAATGAACAAAAATGTGCAATAACATAATTTCATCCTATTGTTAATAAGTCCCTTGATAATATATTTATTAAATACAGAGCAGAAGATTTGATTGAGGCACGTCTGCAGTGAATGTGATAAAGTTTTCTTGATGTTGTAGATGACAGACGGAAGAAATCATTCCTCATGTCCTACACAGGTAGGAGATCACTGCAGAGTTAAAACAATTCTAACTACAAAGCAAACACAATTAACAATGAACTTCCACATACACACTCGCACAGACTTAAAATCCACACCCCGTGCACTGTTTTTATTGTATATCGGACCTGCATAATTTCAGCTGCAATCGCTATCGTATCTGATTTTTATTACCAGCTCTGCCTCCCTCACTCCTCGCTGTTGCAAACTCTTGGCACATTTTCAGAGTAATGCATCTCACACTTCATATTTTTCCCAAGGTCATTACCCAAGCTCCACCCAGATATTATTTTTATCACTGACTCCACCACAATTTATTTGTTTTAATCCATCATCAAATTAGAAAAATATATTGCATTTTTAAATATATATTACATTGTTTCAGATAAAGGCAATGAATATTTAAAAAAAACAAGGGAATCTGAACCAATCTGATTTGCAGCATCAGCGTGTTATTTCTCTGCCGAAATAAAGTTTAATCTCTGTGTGGGACGTAGCAAATGTCACACGGGTCACTGATCCCATATGCAGAGCGCTAATTATTTCCAGTGATAACCTTGGAGATCTTTGTGCTGTGTATAAGCTTCTGAGTCACCACAGGGGGAAAGCCACTGCCATCAGAAATGCAGCTGCCCCCAGAGGTGAGGTCCCATTAATAAAGACGAATGAACTGCTCAGACTAAACAACACTTGGCTGTAAAGTTGGAAATTTGCTTTGATGAAACCATGGCCTGGGGTGCCCATGTGTCATCAATCACTTCCCGTGATGGCATTGGACAACTCGTGGTAGTCCTGTGTAGTCATCTGGGTAATTTAAGCAGACACCAATGCTCTGTTTGTGTTTGACAATGCAACTCAGATTTGTGTTTAGAAAACCAAATAATAGTGCCTGAAAATAACTAGCCTTTCCAAGCCAAGCAGTGAAGATGCTGCCTCAGACCATAAAACATAGGAGCAGAATGAGGCCATTCAGCCCATCGATTCTGCTCTGCTATTTGATCATGGCTGATGTATTTTCCTTCTCAGCCTCATTCTTCTGCCATCTCTGTGTAACCTTTGACAACCTTACTAATTAAGAAACTATCCACCTCTGCTTTAAATATAATAAAGGACTGGACTTCCATAACTGTCTGTGGCAATGAATTCCATAATTCACCACCCTCTGGCTCAGGAAATTCCTCCTCATCTCTTTTCTAAAGGAAAATCCTGAGGAGGAAAGGAAGTGTTGTAAAGAAAAACTGAACACCTGGATCTCATCTGCAAGCAGAATTTTTAATCTACATTTAAATTATTCTCTGGTTGGTAGTCTTAGATAAAGTGTGAATGCAAAGTATGAGCTTGGATGTACAATGGTTGGTAGCAAATCTTTTCACCAGTATCTCGACCTGAAACATCAACCTCCATAGATACTGCCTGATCTGCTGAGTTCCTCCAGAATTTCCTTCAGTGCTTTCACTCTGATCCTCAGTGTACCTCCCTTCACCCTCAATGTTGACAAAATCTTAGCTGGAAGTTGCCAAGTGTGGATAAGGTTCCTTCAAAGACGAATATCAGTAATGATAAAAAACTGATGCTGAAAACACTCAGCAGGTTTCTGCATTGGTGAGAAGAAAGGTTTACATTTCCGGATGAAGACCTTTCATTGGGACTGGGAAGAACATTTTCTAGCTGCAGGTGGGGTTTGGGCATGTCTCTGATAGGGTAGAATCAGGGTAGCCATGGGGATAAGCTGTAAGCAAGATTATTTGGTCAGTGAGTAAATGGGAGCAAAAGGAAAGCAAGAACATAGGCAGAAGAACCTGCACAAAGCTAGAAAATGCAGAACAGGAAGACATGCTGGTCAGGTCAGGCTGGACACCTTGTCCAATCCCAAAGGAAAACAAAGCAATCAAGCTAGAGTAGTACCACTGATGGATGATTGTTACAAACTCAAACAAAATAAGTTAGAGTTGAATGTTAAGTCCAAGGGAATGTAATGTGCCCCGGCAGAAGCTAAGGTCTGCTCTTCACCATAACAACGTAGACAGATAAGTCAGAGTGGGAGTGAAAGGGGGAATTAACGATATGGGAAGCTCAGGGAGGTGAGGTGAGTGCAGGTCTCCCCCAGCTGGATTTGGTTTCTCCAACGCAAAGCAGACGGCATTGCGAGGAATGAGCTGGGATCGCTCCAGACTGGATGGGGTGTAACTGGATCTCTGGAAAGACCTGGCTGCTGGGAGAAAACGGGGTGAAAAGACAAGCAGCAAGTGGTTGCAAGGGAAGTGACATAAGAAAGGAGGTGGTTGATGGGATTGGACAAGAGAACCAGGGATTTACAAAAGGTATGGTTCTGATGAAATGCTAAAAGAAAAGGAGAGAGGAAACTGCATTTTGCTTGGTTGGAGGTTGCCTAGACGGAATATGAGGTGCTGCTCCAACACTCTGAGTGTGGTCTCATCACGGCAAAAGAGGAGGCCATGGACTGACATGTCGGAATGGGAATGGGGGACGGGAGTTAAAATGGTTGGCCACCGGGAAATTCCCACTTTTGACGGATGGGGCAACAAAGCAGTTCCACAACTTCTGTCAGGTCTCACCAATATAGGGGAGGCCACATCGGGAACGCCGGATATAATAGACAACCCCAAAAGATTCACAGGTGAAGCATTGCCTTACCTGGAAGGACTGCTTGGGCCCCTGAGTGGAGGTAAATGAGGAGGTGTAGCATTGGGAACTTAATCTAGTCTTTCCATTTCAGTCGCCGAATGAGAGAAAGCTACACCACTGGAGATGTCATCTTTTGGGGACATTAGCAGAGTATCTTTACTGCTACCCACTTGGACAGACCTGGAAGATCAGCAGTGAAAGTAAAGGTCAATGTCTGACCAATTATCCTTCAACTGGTCAGTCATTACATTTGTGGGGCTTTGCTGCTCAAATTGACTGCTAGTGTAAATATATTTAATCAGTTAGCTTTGAAGTGGACTGTTATACACTGCAAAGAAATGAAATAAAACATTATATCCCATTTATGGCAATATAAAGACTGCACTCACAGGCATTTGTAAAGCAACTATGGTGACACCTAATTACTGCTGCTTGACTTGCCTCTTTGACACCAGATATAGGGGCCCAGACCTGGTTAACCTGAGAAGAGGTTAACAAACCAATTGTTCATACAATTCTAATGACAGCTCAGGAAGCAAAGGGTTAATATGCAGATGCTGTGGCAATCAATTTGGTTCAGCCTCTAAACAAAAGTTGAATGGTATTGTATTCCAAGGCATCACAATTCTTTTAGAAAACTCCCCTTAGAAAACATACTTTTTTCTTTCAGTCATATACCCTGTGTGCTTAGCAACCAGAATAGGAGCTGAGCTGGATGGTGCCAAGTCAGCTAACTCCTTGCTAGAACCAACAACACCCGCCAAATTCTGGTCAAGCTTCACAAAAACTACTGGTCTTGTTGCGTGCAACAATCTGAAAGGATAATCGGTGAGAGAAATTGTCGCGGGAGCCTTTACTTTCCACCATCTTGTGGGCCATCAAGACCCACACAGAAACCCAGTGTAATGTTACAGAAAGGGACAAAATGAATCATAGGACCAATTAACAGCAGGAAGGAGCAGGAATTTTCATTGTATCTGATTGAGTACTTGGGCAGCTGAGGAAAACGTATTTCTCTTGAATTGATAAAGAGGCTGAGAAGGCACAAAGACAAATCTGGTGAAAATTGCAGATGATGCTGGATGAAGGTGTCTTGGGAAAGAGTGGGTAGAGAATCAGAAGCTTTAAAGTCACTTAACGTCCACTATCAGCATACATCAAGATATGATAATCCAAACCAAGTGCCATCAATAATTAAAAAGTGCTTCTCTCCACCCGCAGAGCTCTTTAGTTTTGATAAATCACTGCTTTCACCTGGAAAGAAAGCTATTAGTTATCCTTGTTCTAATCACTATAAAATGGGATTAGTGTAACACTGCCCACAACTGCTACTTATACTGAGAACTCCTCTGAACATTTTCTTAATAATGTGCATTTGCAACAGAAAAGGGAACAGGTTAGGAAGAGGATCATTGTGCTATATTAACATTTGATATTCAGAAAATCTGCAATATAAATGCATATAATATTGGTATAATTTGATGAGCAGTAGATGATAGGCAGTAATGTGCACCATACAATAGTTTTTCACTTTGAGCCTAATTGGAATAGAATCTCCAACTCCCAGACAGTTGAACAAAGGAAGATGAAACTTGTTGCTACTCTAAGTCAAGATATAGACTGTTACCGTAATACTGGAGATCACTCCAATACAAATCTTTTTTACTTAAACCAATGCAATAAGAGTCCATGCCCTCACTTAGCAATGGTAAGATCTTTTCATTCCTGCTGGGGCGATTCACTGTGAAACATAACTTTGATATTATTTGCTTTGCCCAGATTGACCAGCTTTCTAGAACATGTAAAATACTATCCTTCTTAAACCAATTGAGAACTTAGATCAAGTTATTACACTGGCCTTGTGATTCATATCATACAGCAATAGAATGTGATTTATATTATTATACAGATAAAATAAACTATTCTGGAAACATTAGGAACAGGACTAATGTGCGAAGCTTACTAATACTCATCAGCTGGTTAGTAAATCTTATCAATGGTTGCACTTCTCACCGATTAGTCATTTTAGAGAATTTGTACTCGCCCAGTGAATAATCAAGTCTGTTGGGAGCAACTAATAAAATTAAGCTTAAGCATTTTTAATTGGTGTTTTTCCTGCCTGAGATACCCTCACATGTTAAACGGAACCAGCTACAAGTAGTAAGGTTCAGGCCAGGGTAACAATAGGATCAAGAGTGGAAATGAAACTGGTATCTCAAACCAGCACACACACACAAAGTGCTGGTGGGATTCAACAAGTCAGACCAGTCAGATATTCTAAAACTTGTAAGCAAAAGACCAACGAAAAGAAAATTCTGATTCAGGTTCAGTATCAACGGGAGCAACTTCCCGTCAACTCTGGTTCACACTGGTGTCAGCAGTCGGTCTCGTGCGGGGCAAAGGAGCAAATCACTAGGCAGTGGAGCAGATGGTGAAAATGAAAGGAAATCTTAATTGCCAGAATATCCAAGCATTGTAATGGAGAGCTGGCAAATACGTTTCCACTACTGAAGTGTGATACCAGAGGTAAAGCAAAACCATGGATTTTCTAAGTATGCAATTAGCATAAATCTAAAATATAATTAAAATAATTTATTAATTCTTCCTCCTTGGGGCAAATGCTCTCTGTTTCCATTAAATATATGGAGTAATGCTTCTATGTTTAACGATACTTTTTTATTCCTTTATACAAATACGATTATTGGCTCTGCCCATCCCAGTCACCTTTGGAGTGATGTTGCTGTTTGTCGACAGCATATCATGAAGCTTAATGTTAAAGGGCTCAAAAATTGCTACTGAACAGAGCCTGAATGACATTAAAGTTCAGTACTTCTAATGCAGGCTCTACTAGTTCATGTAGTATACACTATACTCTTAGGATAGGCCCAGGTTTTGTGGCAGATGAGTGTGGGGAGAAAAATAAGGGGAAAGATGGAATACTTTCTCTTCATCTTTCGAAAAGTATTGGATTTTCCATTTAATTTTTTCTTGAGTTATTGTTTTAGAAACAGGAGATATGAGGTATACTTCCACATTCTGAATACTGTATAACATTCGGACTTTTCTGCATTGAAGGTCATAAGGTTTATTGTTTAATGACCTATCGGCTGTGGCCACAATGTTAAATTATCCAATCAAATGAAAATGGTCCAATTCAGGCACATGCTCAAATGATCCAGTTAAACCTTCAGGCTGCCAGTGGTTCTCCAAATGCCTGTTGTGACAAGGTGTAAAGACTTGACCAGAAGTTAAATCCCACATGCAGCTTGTCGGGCACTTGAGAGATATATGACTGAAGATATCTCCATAGGTGATTATATAACATAATCCTGCACATTCAAAGAATGCCAAACAAAAGGCTCAAACAAAAATCTCAAGTCCAAGCTTATGTTTCTAGTTCACAGTCTGTTGACACCGAGTCTCCCGCTTATCATAGCGAGCAATGTTTACTGAACCACAATGACCAAACAAAAACCGAGCCAATAAAAAAGAAAGGTAACCCAGCACCCTTGCCTGCCTCCTGTACTTTTCCTATTTTATTTTGAGTTATAGGAACGCCATGTATCCAGTTGTACTAACAACCCATTCGGAAATGCCCCTTGCTGAAATCACTTTTTTAAAAAAATATTATAATAAAGACTGGCCCTCTGGTTCTCTCCGTCGGCCACCCCACACACAGGCCTCATCTTGCAAACACACTGCTTTCAACCAAGCAGTTTTTGTCGACATCTCGTCACGAATATAACTCGCAGGGAAGATCCAGTTGGATGCCTTTGTCAAACCTGAACGCCCCGGCCGTGCATTTGTATAACCTGTGCTCGTAGAGTCTGAATGCTGCTCAGGATTTGTTTCTGATGTTCAACACATGTAATCCCCAGGCTCATTACATCTCTGTGGAAGAAAATCAAACAGAATTTAGTGCTGGCTGCCCATGTGCTCGTGCCTATTACTGTTGCTGGGAAAGGGGACTTTACCAGGTGATTGAATGAAAAGGCCAGCTAAGTATAATGATCATACCAACATAATCAGCTTGTACTTGTTCCCTCTCCTGGTGGCATTTCGTCCATTAAATTACCTGCCACAACTTTCTTATTGAAATCTCTCACAAATGACCAAAGCTGAAAGATCAGAATCGACTCAAATCCCATCCCAAAAGACTGACGCTTAAAGGCTGTTAGTTGGTTGATGGCTTCAATTGAGATTGATGAGGCAACCCAGGCATTTAAGTGAGGTGGTAGGGGTGGGGGGAGAGTGGTCTGATATGTTCCATCAAGGTCAATCTGATTTGAATGAGATTTATTGCTAGTGATCACGTACTTCTTTCCTCCTGTTTTCAAATACTGTACTCCAAACCCTTAGTATTCCTTCATGAAATTTGTTCTTCCTAAAGTTCCATTCTCTCTAACTTATCATCCACCACTGAAGTTCCAACACTAGTGGACGTTCACAATAATGTTAGAAAGATTACTTTCTGGTTTTACCTGTCATTGGGACACATTGGGACACATCGTTAACAATCAACAATGTGAACAGTGATAACATTCTAAATCCCTCTCCACATATAGTCAGAGAGAGACACAATACAGATTTGGTCTCTTCACCTGACTGACTCCATGCCAATCATTGGTCATTTGTGCTAATCCAAGATTCTCGTAAACTCTTCCCGGATTTTTCCACCCTACAGAGCACCCAGAAGATGTGGATGTGATCACAGGAAGAATGTGCAAACTCCACAAAGACAGCACATGAGGTCAGTATCAAACTCAGGCCACCAGTGTGGTGAGGCACTGGCTCTAGTTGTGCCACAGTGTAATCAATCATCTTTGAAAAGCTTGGTGATCTGATAACCAGTTAGCATTCAACTTTAACTTCATGCAGGGTGATCTATACAGATAAATTGTTACTAACAGTGGAAGAATCAAGGCACTAGGGCAACCAGTCATTAATTTATAAAACTGTAAATGTTTTTAAATATCATGACACTGTTTGATAAATTACAAGTCTTTAACAAGAAACACAAGAGACTCTGTATATGCTGGAAAACGTGAGCAGCACACGCAACAGCTTCTTTCCAACTGTGATAAGACTGCTGAACGGATCCTGACCCAGATCTGGGCCGTACCCTCCAAATATCCGGACCTGCCTCTCGGTTTTTTTGCACTACCTTACTTTCCATTTTTCTATTTTCTATTCATGATTTATAATTTAAATTTTTAATATTTACTATCGATTTGTAATCCAGGGAGCAGGAAGCACAGAATCAAATATCACTGTGATGATTGTACGTTCCAGTATCAATCGTTTGGTGACAATAAAGTATAAAGTATAAAGTAAACTATAAGGTAAAATGCTCGGGAAAGCCAGCAGGTCTGGCAGCGTATATGGAAGGAAATATACAGTTGACATTTCAGGCCGAGACCTTCATCGAGAATCCTGACGAGGGGTCTTGGCCTGAAACATTAACTCTTTATTTCAAATCATACGTGCCCCCTGACCTGCTGAGTTCCTCCTGAACTTTATGTACTTGTTGTGTAAGAAGAACATAAGATATTTGTGTTTGAGTTAGGAGAAGAGAAAGATAAGAAATGTGGAGAGGAATAAATGGTAGAAGAGAGGCCACGATGAGGCTACACTCCCATTGGAGGAGCAACACCTCGGATTCAATTTGGTAGCCTCCAACCTGATGCAAGAACACTGAATTCTCGAACTTCCAGTAAGTTCTCCCCCTGCCACACTTCTTTCTTTTTCCATTCTCTATTCTGGCTGCACTCTTAACCATTCACCCTACCTGACCAACTCCTCCCTCTGATGCCTCTCCTCCTTCCCTTTCTTCCATGGTCCACTGTCCTTTCCTATCAGATCCCTTCTTCTTCAACCCTGTTCCTTCTCCATCTATCACCTCCAGCTTCTTACTTCAACCCACCTTCCCCCTCACCTGGTTTTACCTATCACCTGCCTGCCAGCTTGTACTCTTTCCCCCTTGCCCCACTTTCTTTTTCTGTCTTCTTCCCCCTTCTTTTCTAGTCCTGAAGAAGGGTCTCAGCCCGAAAGGTTGAATGTTTTTGCCTCTCCACAGATGCTCTCTGATCTGCTGATTCCATCCAGCATTTCGCGTGGGTTGCCCTGGATTTCCAGCATCTGCAGAATCTCTTGTGTTTAAAAAGTATGGAAATCATGAATTATATTTTCTTCAGCACCATTAGTGGGAGACTTTTGGCCACAAGGAAAGATTTGATAGACTTTTTTGTTTGTTTGGAAGGAGGAGATGTACAGTAAGTGGAGGCTTAAAATTATGGAAAGCTGGACAGGGAGGTTTGGGGCGATTTAATTATGTTAGCAGAATAACTGGAGGCCAGGATTTAAAGCTATTGATGGAACATTTAAAAGGAAGTTGAGCAGAATGTTGTTCAGTCAGTGTATTTTGGTGAGGTGACGGTATGGAGGAGGGGGGAAATGTTCTCCCTGCAAGGTACGTAAAGATAGAAAGTCTCATTCTATTAACTGAGGTTGAACAATTACATTGAAGTCCACAGTCCAATTATCAAAGTATGATGAGCTTACATTATTCCTTGCCATTTCAGACAACCATGAACCAAATGGATGTCTAAATGAACTATAAATGCAGGAAATTTGAAACCAAGTCAGAAAATGCCAGAAACATTCAGCAGATTCAGCAGATTATTTGGAAAGAGAAACAGAGTTAATGATTCAGGCCTGATGGCTCAAATAAGGGATTCTGACCTGCAACATGAACCCTGTTCCTCTTTTCACAGGGGCTGCCTGATCAGCTGAGATTTTCCAGTACTTTTTGGTTTTGCCACCACAGTAGCATAGCGGTTGGAGCAACGCTGACAGCTCGGGGCGTTGGAGTTCAGAGTTCAATTCTGGCCCTCTCCGTAAGCAGGTTTGTACTTTGCTTCCAGTGTGCGCGTAGGATTCCTCCGGGTGCTCTGGTCTCTTCCCACAGTTCACAGACAGTTAGTAGGTTAATTGGCCATCGTAAATTGTCCCATGATTAGGCAGGGGTTAAATCAGTGGGTTGCTGGAAGGCATGGCAAGAAGGGTTGGACGAGCCTGCTCCATGTTGTATTTCTCCAAATAAAGTAAGAATACTTGTTGGGTCCAATTACTTCCTTTTGCACCATACATTTACACAGATCTACGTATATTGCCCAGTTACAGTATGTGGAAGGAATCATAAGTTGGAGAGAAACAGCACAGGAGAAGCTGAATAGATTCAAAGGAATCAAAGAGTTCAAAGTCCATTTATTAAAATACATTTCAATTATACAACCTTCAGATTCATCAACTTACAGGCAGCCACAAAGCAAGAAACTTGAAAGAACCAAATTAAAAAAAAAGACCAACACCCAATGTGCAGAGGAAGAGAGGTAAAAAAAAAAAACACAAATCATGCAAACAGTAAAAGCAAGCAACAGCATTTCGAACCAAACTGAGTCCATGGATCCGAATCCCGAAGCAGCCAGAGTAGGCCCATAGCCTCGGTCTCAGTTCATCATATAGGGGGGACAAATCACTGCGAAGCTCACGGACACAAAGCACATAGCGGCTGGAGCAGTCTCACAGCCTCAGCCTCAGTGCCACGGAAGGTGGAGTAAAACATCATGGAGCAGAACCGGCTCGATAACTTGCCGTTTCAGTCCATCAGCCAGGCATTTAAAGTGTCCCAGCTCTGGGTTGTCCTCTGCATTCAGACCCGTTCCCACGACATGACGATATAGTCTAGGTCACCTTCCATAAGACCATAAGATAGGAGCAGCATTAGGCCATTTGGCCCATTGAGGCTGCTCCGCTGTTTCACAGTGGCTGATTTAATTTTCCTCTCAGTGCCAAACTCCTGCTCCTCCCTGTATCCCTTCATTCCTGACTGATCACAAAGACTCGACCTCCACAGCTTTCTGTGGCAAAGAATTCCACAGGTTCACCACTCTCTGGCTAAAGAAATTCCACCTCAGCTCCATTCTAAAAGGATGTGTCCTCTGGCCTTAGACGCACCCATCATCGAAAACATCCCGTCCATGGGCCTTTCACCATTCGATAGGTTTCAAAGATCACCCCTCATACTTCTGAATTCCAGTGAATATGGGTCTAGAGCCATCAAACGCTCTTCATGTAACAAGCCATTCAATACTGGAATCATTCTTGTGAAAATTCTTTGAACTCTCTCCAGTTTCAGCTCATCCTTCCCAAGATAAGGGGCCCAAACCTGCTCACAATACTCCAAGTGAGGCCTCACCAGTGCTTTATAAAGTCTGAGCATTACATCTTTGCTTTCACATTCTCGTCCTCTTGAAATGAATGCGAACATTGCATTTGCCTTCCTCACCACAGACTGAACCTGCAAATTAACCTCTCAGGAATCCTACAAAGGGAATCCCAAGTCCCATTGCACCTCAGTTTTTCATATTTTCTCTCCATTTAGAAAATAGTTAACCCTTTCATTTCTTCTACCAAAGTGCATGCCTATACACTTCCTGACACTATATTCCATCTGCCATTCTCCTAATCTGTCTAAGTCCTTCTGTAGCCTCTCTATTTCCTCAAAACTATCTGCCCCTCCACCTATCCTCATATCATCTGGAAATTTTGCAAGAAAGCGATCAATTTCATCATTCAAGTCATTGACACGTAACGTAAAAAGAATTTGTCCCAACGCAGACGCCTGTGGAACACCCCTAATAAGTCAACAGCCAACAGCAAAGGCTCCATTTATCCCCACCCTTTGCCTCCTGCCAACCAGCCACTGCTTTATGTATGCTAGAATCTTTCCTCTAATATCATGGGCTCATCGCTTGTAAGCAGTTTCATGTGGAGCCCCTTGTCAAAGGCCTTCTGAAAATCCAAGTGCACAACATCAACCGATTCCCTTTGTCTATCCAGCTTGTTCTGTCTTCAAAGAATTCTAATAGATTTGTCAGGCAAGATTTTCCCTTGAGAAAATCGTGCTGACTACAGCCTATTTTATAATGTGCCTCCAGGTACCCTGAGACCTCATTGTTAATAATCGACTCCAAGACCTTTCCGACCACTGGGGGTCAAACTAACTGGCCTATAATTTATATCCTTCTGCTTCTCTCCCTTCTTGAAGGGTAGAGTGACCATTTGCAATGTTCCAGTTTTCTGGAACAATTCCAGAATCTAGTGATTCTTGGAAGATCATTACTAATGCCCCACAATCTCTTCAGCCACTCTTTCAGAACTCTAGGGTGTAGACCATCTGGTCCAAGTGACTTATCCACCTTCAACCCGTTCAGTTTCCCAAGGACCTTCTCTCTATTTATGGCATGTAGTGTGTGGCAACTTCACACACTACATGCCCCCTGATACCTGGAACTTCCACCATACTGCTAATATCTTCCACAGTGAAGATTAATGCAAAATACTTATTCAGTTCATCCGCTATTTCATTGTTCCCCAATACTATCTCCCCAGCATTGATTCCCATTGGCCCAATATCCACTGTCGCCTCTCTTTTACACTTTATTAAGCTGAATGAAATTTTTGGTATCATCTTTAATATTATTGGCTAGCTTACTTTCATATTCCATTTTTATCTTCTTATTGACTTTTTTAGTTACATTCTGTTGGTTTTTAAAAGATTCCCAATATTTTTTCCTCTATTACATGCCCCCTCTGGCTCTTATGTTGGCTTTGACTTATTTTGTTAACCACGGTTGTGTCATCTTTCCTTTATAGTACTTCTTCCTCATTGGGATGTGTACATATCCTGTGCCTTCCAAATTGTTTCCAGAAATTTCAGCCATTGCTGCTCTACTGTCATCCCTGCCAGTGTTCTTTTCCAATCAATTCTGGCTAACTCCTCTCTCATACTTCTGTAATTCCCTTTACTCCACTGTAATATTGATACATCTGACTTCAGCTTCTCCTTCTCAAATTTCAGGGTGAATTCAATCATATTATGATCACTTGCTCCCAAATGTTCTTTTACCTTAAGGTCTCTGATCAATTCTGGTTCATTGCACAACACCCAATCCAGAATAGCTTTTCCCTAGTGGGCTCAACTATGAGCTGCTCTAAAAAGCCATCTCATATGCACTCTAGAAATTGCTCCTCTTGGAATTCAGCACCAACTTGATTTTCCCAGTCTAGCTGCATATTGAAATCACACATGACTATTGTAACATTGCCCTTATGGCATGCATTTTCTATTTCCTACTGTAACTTGTAGACCACATCTTTGCTACTGTTTGGGGTTCTGTGTATGTCCTGTCAGGGTCTTTATACTCTTGCAGTTCCTTAGCTCTATCCACAAAGATTCAACACCTTCTGATCCTATGTCACCTCTTTCTAATGATTTCATATTTTACCAACAGAGCAATGCAGCCCCCTCTGCCTTCCTGCCTGTACTCAACCTTTCCAAAATGCCGCGGTGCCTAGATGGATCAAACCTTGCTCCAAGTTTAGGTGGGCGCTCTCTGAAACAACTCCACTTCACTTGCTCTAACTTTGTTTCTGAAGTTTCAACTCCTCCACTTATCTCCAAATTCTCCTGGAACATGATTCGACCTCGCTCCAACTCCTGCATACCTCAACCCTCAGATATGCTTCACTTGGCTCTTCACTGTTTGCGGTGATCATTTACCACAATCTTCTACATAAAACATGTTATTAATAGAGTATTTACTCAAACTGCATGCTTTGAAAACCATCATTAAGCTGTCGCCCACCTTCAGTAGTGCCATCTTAAACCAGAAGCAAAAGGGAGGAAGGAATCAATGCTGATGGGAGAGGATCAGCAGTGGAGAACAGCCTCAGGTGGAACACAGGCTTCATGAAACAAATGGCCAGTTTCTGTGCTGCGGCAGAATGTAATTTCTTGCAATTAGTAGGCTTCATTCTTCATAAAGTTTTATTTTAATTGACTCCCATTGCAATCTTGTCTCAAAAATTATCATTCAACATTTATTGATTTAAATGGTCAATTAATGGGTCATGTCTGGATGATTTGACTTTGGTTTGCAAGTATCCTTTCATTCTGTTAATGTGCTAAACTACTGGATGTACAGAGGTGGTTTTAAAACACTCAGAGGCTGTTTGGGAAACTGCCTTAATGGAGGATGTCATGGTTTGTCAATAGACGCCAAGGCCAAACTGCCATTAAAGCCAGCAGCCATGCCTGCGGGTTTTGGCATCAGCCTACCTACGACTGTTGAGACCTGGCCCCTGTGGGTTTCAGGAAGCCAAGTGCAGACCTGTGCCATCTGTTAGACGCCTGGCTGGGGCAGCCAACCTTATTGCTGTGGCAATCAAGGTCACGTCCTCCTTTAGCGTTACTGCTTCCTTGCATTCGATCTCAGGGGTTATAGGTCGAGCTAGTACCACATCAAGCAGCTCAGTTCGGCAGGGCCCTTTTCCTTTGAACAGCAACAGTTAGATAGGTTTTTCCACAAGCACTGCATCCTAGTTCAGTTCTGCAGGGAATTCATTCTTTGGCTATAAGATACTGCGCACCACATAGGACTTTTCTAATAACGTTACGAATGAGGCTCTTAATAAGGTAAGTCACTAGTGTCTTATTGTCTAAGTAACAACATGAAATTGATTTTAAAAATGAACAATTGCCTTTTACCTGCTTTCAAATCTCAGCTTTTTATGTAAATTCATCATAACTATGAGTTAATAAATCTTAATAAGTTTTCAGAACATCGCTAAACCTAGGAGATGTAAAGTCTAGTGAGGCAAGGTTCATATGCATAACAACCAAAAATTTGCATACTTCACACACAGAACATTCACACCTCTCAGTGGTGATTTGTATTACAAGGAGGCTTCAATGATCAAAGAATATTTGCAAGCTATTTCGCGGTAAAAATATCCAAATTGTGTGCCAGAACACTACAAAATAACGCCTATTCAAATTATAGCTTGAAATAGCACTGTACCACCAAGGTATCACTAGCTATAAATAATATTATGAAGCTAGCTTGCGCTAAGATTATATTTTGAATGTGATATTATGGCTGTTTTGTTGATAATACCGGAGTAATATGTTAAAATTTTCTGGTTTGACTTTATGCGGAGAAAATACGAGACCATTTCTGAACCTGATTTCCTATAGGTAAGCAGTAACCAATATCCTTGCCTCTCCTCGGGTTGGCTAGTGCTGTTTGGGAGTATTTAAACTAATTTGGCAGCGGGTGGGAACTGCAGTGATAATGCTGAAGATGAGGTAGCTGGTTCACAAACAGATGCAACATGTGGTGAGGGAGAGGCTGTTGATGGGGCAAAATTGCAGTCAACATGATAAGTTGCAACGTAAAAGGTAGACAGAACCAAAAAAGGTGAATACAGGACTGAAGGTGTCATATTTGAATACACACTGTATACACAATAAGGTAGATAAACTTCTAGCACAGTTACAGGATGGCTTGTATAAAGTTGCAGGCCTCACTGAACCATGACTGAAAGAAGATTTAAGTTGGGAGCTTGAAGTCCAATGATACCGATTGTATCGAAAGAACAGACAGGAAGCCAGAGGGCGGGTGGGCTTTGCTCTGATGGTAAAAACTGAAATCAGATCATTAGAAAGCGGTGACAAGGGGTTAGAAGGTGCTGAATCATTGTGGACAGAGCTAAGTGTTGGCGCGTGGCCAAGTGGTTAAGGCGTTCGTCTAGTGATTTGAAGTTCACTAGTTCGAGCCTTGGCTCAGGCAGCGTGTGTGTCCTTGAGCAAGGCATTTAACCACACATTGCTCTGCGACGACACTGGTGCCAAGCTGTATGGGTCCTAATGCCCTTTGCTTGGACAACATCAGTGGGATGGAGAGGGGAGACTTGCAGCATGGGCAACTGCTGGTCTTCCATACAACCTTGCCCAGGCCTGCACCCTGGAAAACTTCCAAGGCGCAAATCCATGATCTCATGAGACTAACGGATGCCTTTAAAAAAAAGAACTAAGTAACTGTAAGAATAAAAAGACCCTGATGGGAGTTGAAACAGTAGTAAGGATAAAATCTACAAATTACAATGGGAGATAGAAAATGCATGCCAAAAAGGCAATGTTACAATAGTTATGGGGGTTTTCAATTTGCAGGTAGATTGGGAAACTCAGTTTAGTGCTGAATATGAAGAGGGGGAGTTCTTAAAATGCCTACAAGATGGCTTTTTAGAGCAGCTCATGGTTGAGCCCACTAGCGGATCAGCTTTTATGGATTGGATCTTGTGTAAGGAATTTGAATTTGTTAGAGAGCTTAAGGTAAGAGAACCTGAAGGGGAAAGTGATCATAACATGATTGAATTCCCCCTGAAATATGAGAAGGAGAAGTTAATGTTGGCCAGAATTGATTGCAAAAGAACACTGGCAGGGATGATGGTAGAACAGTAATGGCTGGAATTTCTGGAAACAATTCAAAAGCTACAGAATATATACATACTAAAGAGGAAGACATATTCTAAAGGAAAAATGACACAACTGTGGCTAACAAGAGAAGTCAAAGCCAACATAAGTGCTAAAGAGCGGGCATATTATAAAGAAAATATTAGTGGGAATTTAGAGGATTAGGAAGCTTCTAAAAACCAACAGAAGGCAACTAAGAAAAGTCATTAAGAGGAGAAGATGAAATATAAAAGTAAAATAGCCAAAAAATATTAAAGAGGACACCAAAAGTTTCTTCAGACACCTAAAGTGTAAAAGAGAGGCAAGAGTGGATATCGGACCACTGGAAAACGATATTGGAGAGGTAGTAATGGGGGACAAGGAAATGGTGGATGTACTGAATCAGTATTTTGCATCTGGCTTCACTGAGGAAGATACTAGCAGTATGGTGGAGGTTCGAAGTATCAGGGGTCATGAAGTGTGAGAAGTTAACATTTCTAGAGAGAAGGTTCTTGGCAAACTGCAAGGTCTGAAGATAGATAAATCACCTGGACCAGCTGGTGTACAAACCAGGGTTCTGAAAGAGGTGGCTAAAGAGATTGTGGTGGCATTAGTAATGAACTTTCAAAGAATCACTAGATCTGCAATGGTTCTGGAACACAGGAAATTTACAAGTGTCAGTCCACTCTTCAAGAAGAGAGAGAAGCAGAAGAAAGGAAACTATAGTCCTGTTAGTCTGACCTCAGTGGATGGGAAGATGTTGGAGTTGATTATTAAGGATGAGGTCTCAGGTTGCTTGGACAGATTTAGTAAAATAGGCTGATGTCAGCACGGTTTCCTCAACGGAAAATCTTGTCTGACAAATCTGTTGGAATTCTTTGAAGAAATATCACGCAGGATAGACAAAGGAGAATCGGAGTCGGAGACAAATGTGATTTCGGAGTCCTTGTGCAGGATTCTCTAAAGGTTAATTTGTAGGTGGAGTCTGCGGTGAGGAACAGAAGTGCAATGTTAGCATTCATTTCAAGAGAACTAGAATATACAAGTAGGATGTAATACTGAGACTTTATAAAGCACTGACGAGGCCTCACTTGGAATATTTTAAGCAGTTTTGGGCCCCTTATCCTAGAAAGGATATGCTGAAACTGAAGTGGGTTCAAAGGAGTTTCACAAAAATGATTCCGGGACTGAATGGCTTGTCATATGAAGCGGGTTTAATGGCTCTGGACCTGTATTCACTGGAATTCGGAAGAATGAGAGGTGACCTATTCGAATGGTAAAAGGCCTTGACAGAGTGGATGCTGAAGGGATGTTTCCTATGGTGCGAGGTTCTAACACCAGACAACACAGCCTCAGAACTCAGGGATTTCCTTTCAGAACAGAGATGAGGAATTTCTTTAGCCGGAGAGTGTTGAATGTATGGAAGTATTTGCCACAGGCAGCTATGGAGGCCAAGCCTCTATGTATATTTAAGGCAGAGGTTGATAGATTCTTGATTGGTCAGGGCATGAAGGGATATGGGGAGGGGGCAGGTGATTGAGGCTGAGAGGAAAATCGGAACAACCATGATGAAATGGTGGATCAGTCCCAGTGGATCAAATGGCCTAATTCTGCTCCCATATCTTATAGTGGTTTTATAATATAATTAACTGCCAGATGTGCTGTCCTCTAAAATCTGAATAAAAATGTCACAGTATGGTGACGTGAAGAGCAGTCAAAGCCTTCAGAGTCATGCACCAGGTAGTGTATACACTGCAAGTCAGAAATGCTAACTGAATAAGAGACTGATAACACAAACTAAAATCTCACTGTATGTAGGAGTGGGCATTTAGCTCGGATGGGGTTGGGACGAACTACTCAACAGATCTGGTGAACCTGCTGTCTCTCTGTGCTGTACTGGCCTAAAAGTATGTAGTGCTTACATTATGCCATTCTCAAATTGCAGAGCAAGTAGGTGTACAAAGAGTGACAATCATTAGGGGTTGGCTTGGTAGTGTATGAGTTAGTGTAACACTGTTATAGCATCAGCAACCAGGTTCAATTCTGCTGCTGTCTGTAAAGAGTTTGTACACTCTCCCCGTGACCGCATGGCATCTGGTTTGCTCCCACATTTCAAAGGTGTACAGGGAGTTAGGTTAATTGATCACATGGGTGAAATTGGGTGTTGCAGGCTGATTGGGTTGGCAAGGCCGACACTTCTAAATAATATCTTCACTTAGAGCTCTCAGGAGAGGGACGGGCAGCTTGCTGATCATGAGGCTTACTCATCTATGCCCTGAACTGAGGCTGCAGCCTGCAACTAAAAGGCTCTTGGATTGGCTGTGACTGGCTTCGTGGCTGTAAACTCATCTTTGTGAACTTCAGTTCTGGATGATATTTGCTTACTTTTATTGTTTGCACAATTTGTTTTTTTTCTCTCTCTGCATACTGGGTGTTTGACAGTCTTTCTGTAATGTGTTCTACTGGGTTTCTTTAGTCAAGGACTTCTGGTCTGTGTCCAATGCTCCTTTGGTCAACATCTTCTGGATAGATTATGAAACCATATATTTCACTTCTTTTACGTCTTTTACATTTGTTCCTCAACTTGAATGTGACTCTGGAACTGTTGAAGGCTGTGATTTTGCAGTTTGGAGATCGTTTCCAGCACTCTGCAGTCTTCATGAGGTTTTCAGGAGACAGAGGCAGTGTGTGCAAACCTCATGAAGGGAAGGCTGAAAGCTTATGTTCAACCCTATTTCACTGATTAAAGCTTCCTTTGTTTACCGATTAAAACGTTGAGGGAGATAGAGACATCGAGGCAAATGTGGAAGGTAAGTGCCAGCTGCCTGCTTATCGTTTGCTGGTGGGATTGCTCTGCTATCGGAGGGGGGAGACTGCCATTTGATTGCTGGGAGACCACTCTGCTGCTGGAGAGGGAAGACTGCCTTTTGATCGCTGGTGGGATTGCTCTGCTATGGAGAGGAGAGGCTGCCTTTTGACCTCTGGTGGGATTGCTTTGCTACGGAAAGGGAAGAATGCCTTTTGATCTCTGGTGGGATTGCTTTGCTATGGAGAGGGAAAGGCTGCCTTTTGATCGCTGGTGGGATCGCTCTGCTATGGAGAGGGAAGGCTGCCTTTTGATCGCTGGTGGGATTGCTCTGCTCCGGAGAGGGAAAGGCCTGCTGCTGTGCCTGGACTACGTTACCTAGCTTTTCTGCATTTTGAATATGGACTTGGACTATTGACATTCTTTTTCAGATGTGGTCTTTTTATATTCTTTGCTTTTCGCTTGATCTTTCTGATTTTTATGTGCAGGGGAGGGGATTTGTTGGAGGGGGGGGATCGACGTGCCTGTTCCATTTTGTTCATTTTCTTTGTACGGGGAGAAGGGGATTTGGGGGTTAATGATCGTGCTGCCGTTCTTTTCTTTCTTGGGTTTTGTGGCTATCTGGAGAAGAACAATTTCAGAGTTCTATACTTTGATAATAAATGAACCTTTGAACTTTTGCTTTGTGGCTGCCTGTAAGGTTGTACATAGTATACATGCTTTGATAACAAATGTACTTTGAAATTCTTAATTACTCTACAATCACTGAAGATGTTCGTGGAAAGTGTTCAACTTACAGGCAAACTCCCAAACTTTTAAACAGGCACATGGATGTTAGAAATATAGAAGGCTTTGTAGGAGGGAAGGTTAGATTGATCTGATAGTAGATAAAAAGGTCAGTATAACACCATGGACCGAAGGGCCTGTGCAGTGCCTTAGTGTATTATGTTTTATGTTTACAGCTTCAAACCGTGGAGTGGAGAAGGCAGATTTGATTAGAAGAATGAAGTCCACATCATCTCCTATGTAGATCGAAAAGTATTTTGGGCATATACATAAATAAGTTTCAAACACAAGGAATATGTTGCACAGGTTGAGTCACACTATACACTTGCACACTCACACCAATGAGGAAATACACAGGCGGATGACAGAGTCACTTACTGCACTGTCATTCTTGCGACGGACTCCAGGTAACAGTACCCTGCAGCGGTGAAGTTGTCTTTATACCTGCTCATCTCAATGGCTTCTAGCCACTCTCCCACCGAGTCAAAGCATGGGAATGCTGCAAAGTTTTGGTCCATGAGGGGAATATGCAAGTTTTGAGGTCTGCTGGTCAAAACAAAAGAGGTGAGATCAATAATGAATCCCTGTAATAGAGAGGAGAGTTTTTCAGTGGTCCCTGAACATTGCAAAGAGGATAGTGCAATAATTTCTGCCATTTGTAACTCTTCCATTCCCAGCAGTGTTGCTTGTAGGTTCTGGTTTAAAATATTCCATCATCTACTGTCCTATTTTGCCTCCACTTATGATCTCCTGGCCTCTGTAGCTATTTTCGCTCGTTCCTCCTCCATCTGCCTCCTCACCTGGATTCAACTTACCACTTGCCATCTCTTGCACCACACCTGACTATCTTCCCTCAGAATGTAGGTCAAGATCAAAGGTTCCCAACCTTTGTTAATGGTCAGGTTCCATGGCACAAATAAGGTTGGGAACCCCTGGTCTAGATGATGAGTACCAACCTGAACTACTGACTCTCCATTTCCCTCCACAGATACAAGCTAATTTGCTGAGATCTTCCAGTATCTTGTTTGCTGCTTTAAGTCAACAACGTGGTTATGTTAAACACAAGAGATTCTGCAGATGCCAGGAATTCAGAGCAACACACGGAATGCTGGAGGAACTCAGCAGGTCAGGTAGAATTTATGGAGGGGAATAAACAGTCCACACTAAGGTAGGAGGAAAACAGAGGACCAGGAGAAACCCATGCGGTCACAGGAAGAATGCGCAAACTTCACAGAGACAAGGTCAGAAGGGAACATGTTTGCTGGGGATGTGAGACAGTTGTTCTATCTGCAGCACCTTCAATTTGAACGCCACAAACACTCAACTGGTTCGCTAATGGCCTTCCGGGGGGAATCTGCCAACCACCCCAGGACTGGCCCGTATAAGGGCTGAGACCCTTATTTGCTTTATGTGGTTACGTTGCTGGGGTGGTAATTATCTCGCCTAATAAGCCTGAAAAAGAAAAAGAGATCACTCAAATGAAGCCTAAATTTTAAACTTGCAAAAGTTTGGAAATTTAAAAAATATACATGCAGATTCTTTGCTTTGGTTACATTGATGACTCCAGCTGAAAATTAGTCCCATTTTAAAAAAATGTTCTGCAATTGTACATTGGTCACACAGAAAATCTGCACTGATCCACTCAATTGGGAAATATCCTAAAATGTAATTTGGAAGAAATTTGCTTCAGAAGAAATATTTCATGATATATTAAAAGTGATGGCTTGTTAACGTTTGATTAACACCGTTCAAGATGGGATTATTGCAAAATGATAAGCGTTTTATACCAGAGCAGGAATCCACCATCTGTGAGAAATCCTATTTTAATATATATTCAAGTAAAATGGACCTATTTTCGGGTTAGAATGTGGTGCAGTCATCTGCTCTAAGCAACTGCAAGATAAAATATTCAATTTTTAAAAATTAAATAACTATACTGAAAAACTCCCCTTTTCTTTAATGCCTCCTCAATTTAATGAGTGCAAACTGCAGAAGCCAAAAGAGAATAATTTATTCTGAGGTGCTTAGACAATGCCATGAACAAGCTAGCTTCTGATGTGGCCCAAAAGTTATCGCAAAGACCCTGAAACCTCAAGCTTTGTTAAAGACAATAAGCACCTACAATTTGGTGAGCTTTTGAGTTGCTTATGCTGATACGAGGGGAATCATACAAAAGAAAAGTAACCACAAACTCTCAAACACGAGGAAATCTGCAGACGCTGGAATTTCAAGCAACATACATAAAAGTTGCTGGCGAACACAGCTGGCCAGGCAGCATCTCTAGGAAGAGGTTAGTCCTCTTTCAGTTAGTCCTGACGAAGGGTCCCGGCCCAAAATGTCGACTGTACCTCTTCGTAGAGATGATGCCTAACAAACTCCCAAATCAGTTTTTGTCAAAGTGTCAGCAACCTATTTCAAATATTTCCTCAGGACACGGGACGTTCGGCCTATTGAGTCGAAGCTTAATTTTAAAGTAATTCCATCAATCCGTTCCCACCTATTTTGTCAAATATGCTTATGAACATTACATTGACTCTCCTGCCAAAAGCATGCACACTGGAGACAATCTACACTACTTAGAACATGGGTGGAAATGGAGGACCAGGAGAAACCCACGCAATCATAGGGGGACCATGCAAACTTCACACTGGCAAGGCCAGAAGTTAACCTGTTTGCTGGAGGTGTGAGCCAGTTGCTCTTCCTGCAGCACCTTCGACTTGAATACCTCAAACACACAACTGGTTCACTAATAGCCAAGCTCCTGAGGACCTCCAGTTGCATCTTTGCGATTGACTCTTAAACACCTTCTGCATTGCATCTTCCCAAAGGAATTTGTAGCGGGTAATGACTGGGTAATAATTGAATAAAGACAGGCTGTGTTGAGTCAAAACGTCAAAGAGTTTGTCTGTCTCAAGTTTGCTCTATGTTCGTGAAACTTGTATTTATTGGGGTACCTTGCCGGTTTCATTGGACTTCGCCCAGACCAGAAATCGCGATTGGTGCCAAAGACTCAAGGGAGGTTTCACGAGTGAGTAGGGATTTGGAGTACCCTCAACAACAGCCACAATCAAGTGGTGACTAAAAATCGAGAGCCCTGAAATCTTTGTGAATTGCTATGTAGTATCTAGTGCTTTCTGTTTCTATGGTGATAAATTAGGCTTAAGTTACGTTGCTATGCTTGTTATTTTATTACCACATCTCCTGGTCACTCAAAATATTGGGTCTAATAAATCCAGCCCATTACAGCCGCACATCGTTGAGGATGAGGGGAAGAGGAGGAGGAGGAGCGAGACGAGGACAATGTTGAGGTCAGGAGTAAGTTGATCACATTGACAAATGGGCATGAGGATTAATGCAACACACATAAAAGTTGCTGGTGAATGCAGCCCGCCAGGCAGCATCTGTAGGAAGAGGTGCAGTCGACGTTTCAGGCCCAGACCCTTCGTCAGGACTAACTGAAGGAAGAGTGAGTAAGGGATTTGAAAGTTGGAGGGGGAGGGGGAGATCCAAAATGATAGGAGAAGACAGGAGGGGGAGGGATAGAGCCAAGAGCTGGACAGGTGATTGGCAAAAGGGATACGAGAGGATCATGGGACAGGAGGTCCAGGAAGAAAGACAGGTGGGGGGGGCGACCCAGGGGATGGGCAAGAGGTATATTCAGAGGGACAGAGGGAGAAAAAGGAGAGTGAGAGAAAGAATGTGTGTATAAAAATAAGTAACAGATGGGGTACGAGGGGGAGGTGGGGCCTTAGCGGAAGTTAGAGAAGTCGATGTTCATGCCATCAGGTTGGAGGCTACCCAGACGGAATATAAGGTGTTGTTCCTCCAACCTGAGTGTGGCTTCATCTTTACAGTAGAAGAGGCCATGGATAGACACGTAAAGATGAAGCCACACTCAGGTTGGAGGAACAACACCTTATATTCCGTCTGGATAGCCTCTAACCTGATGCCATGAACATCGACTTCTCTAACTTCCGCTAAGGCCCCACCTCCCCCTAGTACTCCATCTGTTACTTATTTTTATACACACATTCTTTCTCTCACTCTCCTTTTTCTCTGTCCCTCTGAATATACCTCTTTCCCATCTTCTGGGTCCCCCCCCCCCACCTGTCTTTCTTCCTGGACCTCCTGTCCCATGATCCTCTCGTATCCCTTTTGCCAATCACCTGTCCAGCTCTTGGCTCTATCCCTCCCCCTCCTGTCTTCTCCTATCATTTTGGATCTCCCCCTCCCCCTCCAACTTTCAAATCCCTTACTCACTCTTCCTTCAGTTAGTCCTGACGAAGGGTCTCGGCCTGAAACGTCGACTGCACCTCTTCCTACAGATGCTGCCTGGCCTGCTGCGTTCACCAGCAACTTTGATGTGTGTTGCTTGAATTTCCAGCATCTGCAGAATTCCTGTTGTATGACGATTAATGCTCTGCTTTAGAATAACATGACACAGATAGTAAATGTAATAACATTAACCATTGTTCCCTTCCACATTTGCATTGAAATAATATTGAGAAATTTGGTCTTAGTTATCCAAAGTATCTTTGAAAGCAGAAGGGTTTCATCTGCAGTTGGAATATGGTGAGCAGTTTTAGGCCCTTTATCTAAGAAAGGATGTGCCAGCATTGGAGAGGATCCAGAGGAAGTTCATAAGAATTATCCCAGGAATGAAAGAGTTAACATACGAAGGGAACTTGATGGCTCTGGATCTGTACTCACTGGAATTTAGAAGAATGGGGGGGGTGGGCATCTCATTGAAATTGATCAAATGTAGAAAGGCCTAGATATGGAGGTGGATGTAGAGAGGATGTTTCCTACAGTAGAGGAGTCTAGGACCAGAGGGAACAGTCTCAGATACAATGAGAATGAATATCTTTAGCCAGCGGGTTAAAGGTTCTTGAATATTGTGTGGAGAAGGCAGGAGAATGGAGTTGAGAGGGTAATAAATCAGCCATGATGGAATTGCAGAGCAGAATAAATGGGTCGAGTGGCTTAATTCTGCTACTCTGTCTTATGGCTTTGAACAGTCCTGCAGATCATAGTGGCAATGAGGACCACTCAGAATGATGAGAAACACTAGCAAGCAATATTGTACAAAAACCTTTCAAAGGAGAGTGCCTCAGCTGGCCAGAAACCTAAATTCAGAGCTTTAGGATCATGCTTGCAGACATCAGAGAGAAATTAACTCAATAACATTTTTTTGTGTTTCAATTTGAAGATCGGATGTTCGGAACCATAATAAATAGAGCACTGTTAAATCCCACGAGCAGCTGAATTACTTTACTCGCTGTTCAACAGAGCAGTTGTTAAGATTTAGACAGAAGAATTCAAAGGAAGCTGGGTCACATACAAGAGAAAGAAAGGATTACACTTATAGATCTGGATGATGAAGAACTGGAGAAGGCTTGAGAGGTACATAAGCATCATCATAAACATTAGGACTTCTAGGACATTTCTCAAATTGACCAGCATACCCCTGAAGTTAGTCAAACAAGTTGAAAGGCTTAAAAACTGCAAGAGATACTAAGACTTCCTACAAAGGGTAAACAAGAAAATTTCAAGTATTACACTAAATAAATCATGAACAACCACATCAGTTGTTACTTTGCAATCAATACTAAACTTCTTGTCCAGCATTCTGCTGTTCATCACATATTAACCCTCTGCTGACACCAGCACCAAAAAAGCACAGAGAGTGTTGCAAGTGGCAATCTTTGGGTGCCCCCGCTGGCAATCTCTGTTTGAGCTGCAGCATCTTAAGGACCGCAATGTTTTTGATTGTCATGGGAGAGGGAAAGAACACAATATGCCTGCAATATTTATTATTGGAGGTGAGCATCTGGGGCAGAAATTGCCAAGGGAGAAAATGGACACCTTGAATTGACCACCAGGAATAATGACTTTGTTGGAATACTATACAGCAGCATAAAGTTATAAGACCATAAGGTATAGGAGCAGAATTAGGTCATTTGGCCCATCGAGTCTGCTCTGCCATTTCATCACAGCTGATCCAATTTTCCTCTCAGCTCGAATCCCATATCATCTCATGCCCTGACCAATCAAGAATCTATCAACCTCTGTCTTAAATATACATAAAGACTTGGCTTCCACAGTTGCCTGTGCCAAAGAATTTCACAGATTCACCACTTTCTGGCTGAAGAAATTGCTCCTCATCTCCATTCTAAAAGGACGCCCCTCTATTCCGAGGCTGTGTCCTCTGGTCTTAGACTCTCCCACAGGGGAAACATCGCCTCTATCAAGGCCTTTCAACATTCAATAGGTATAAGTTGCAGCCAGTTAAAGTATTGCTTTGCAGTCCCAGAAACCCATGTTCAATCCTCATTTCTAATGCTGTCTGTGTACAGTTTGCACATTCTCTCCTTGACTATGTGCTTTTCTGCTGTGTGCTCTGGTTTCCTCACACAATCCACAGATATGCATTTTAGCATGTAAATTGGCCACTGTAAATTGCTCCTAGTGTGTAGGTGAATGATAAGATCTGAGTGGGGTTGAACCAATATTGGAATATTGTAACATTTTTGTAAAATGGCTTAATGTAGAATGGGTTAATGTAAAATATATGATTGATGGCTACTGTGGGCTCAAAGGGCTGAATGGCCTCTTTCCATGATGCATCTCTCCAAGACCCATCCATGTAGCCCTTTTCACTAGACATTTGACCAAGAGCACAGCAAGACTTCACCATCTGTTGATTTGGTGCATGTTGACTGACATCATCTAACAACCTTTGTGAATGAGCATTGATTAAGCATTTAGGACCACCAATGCATATCTGATAAGAGACGATGTGAACATCAAGTACTTATGGTTAGCAATCAACTTTTAATCGAACCTCTTAAAAACATTGGGCTGTCAGAATACACTTCTGACCCATTGTTTTTCAGACTGATCTTAGGTCATATTTAATCTCTTGAAAAAACTGGTGCCCAAGATGTAAGATAACATTGCTGGGAATGGACTATTCTTTCTATCTATATTGCTCCTTGGCAGTTTGATTTTCGGATGTGGGTGACTTAACCATCAGTCACCCCAAGATCGGGTAGTGCTTTGTTGCAATCCAAGGTAGAAATCCACAGAACTACACTGCAGATAAGCAAAATACACGGCCTTTCTCACACCCAAAATTGGAATAATACTGATTCATTGAGGCTGCTGAATGAAAGACTTCTGTAGTCGCTAAGATGTGGTCAGTTTACTGCATGTTTAATTGCGTTGATGATGATGGGAAATTCTCCAAACACTGTCCAATTTAACTCCAGAGCAGAACTTTCTGCTTCACAAACAGTGATCGCTCAGATCAGTTCATTCAAGGCTAAATTAAAACTCCCAGAAATCAAGCAGCAATTGAAAAATCTCAAGTGATTAAGAAACTCAAAGCAATATTCTACATGTTGACTGATTTATATTTCTACAAATGACTTTGAATAAAAGGTAGGAAGATGTTTCCAAATTAGCTTCAATTGGCATAATGTGCATTTTGTCATTTCTGAGGCAGACGTTACACTTGCAAGTCAACACATGCAAAATTGTGGAGGAACTCAGCAGGCCAGGCGGTACCTGTGGAAAAGGGTAAACAGTCGACATTTCGGGCCAAGACCCTTCATTGGCGCTGCCTGGCCTGATGAGTTGCTCCAGCGTTTGCTTGTATTGCTTTAGTCATAGTCATAGTCATAGTCATACTTTATTGATCCTGGGGGAAATTGGTTTTCGTTACAGTTGCACCATAAATAATAAATAGTAATAGAACCATAAATAGTTAAATAGTAATATGTAAGTTATGCCAGGAAATAGTCCAGGACCAGCCTATTGGCTCAGGGTGTCTGACCCTCCAAGGGAGGAGTTGTAAAGTTTGATGGCTACGGGCAGGAATGACTTCCTATGACGCTCTGTGCTGCATCTCGGAGGAATGAGTCTCTGGCTGAATGTACTCCTGTGCCCACCCAGTACATTATGTAGTGGATGGGAGACACAGACTCGTAGACTTCCAGCATCAGCAGACTTTCTCATTTGCACGCTTGCAAGTGCCAGCTCAGATGCTGTCAAGCTGAAGCTAATGGTAAATTTATTTATTTATTTATCGAGATATGGCATGGAGGAGACCCTTTCAGCCCTCTGAGCTTCACTGCCCAGCAACTCTTGATTTAACCCTAGCCTAGTCATGTGTGGGCACGTGGCCAAAGTGGTTAAGGCATTGGACTAGCTACCTGAAGGACGTGAGTTTGAGCCCCAGCCGAGGCAACATGTTGCGTCCTTGAGCAAGGCACTTAAACACACATTGCTCTGCGACGACACTGGTGCCAAGCTGTATGGGTCCTAATGCCTTTCCCTTGGACAACATTGGTGTCGTGGAGAAGGGAGGCTTGCAGCATGGGCAACTACTGGTCTTCGATACAACCTTGCCCAGGCCTGTGCCCTGGAGAGTGAAGACTTTCCAGGCGCAAATCCATGGTCTCGCAAGACTGACGGATGCCTTTATTATTATAATCATGGGAGAATTTACAATGACCAATTAACCTGTCAACTGATACTGTGGGAGGAAACCGGAATAACCCATGCGGACACAGGGAGAAAGGACAAACTCCTTACAGGCAGTGGTGGGAATTGAACTCAGGTTGCCTGAAATGTAAAGTGTTGTGCTAACCACTGCACTACCGTGCCACCCTGATTAGGGATTCACAATAGGACATTAATGGCAATCTCTGAATGTAGTTCAATTTCCAAAAGTAGTTCTACAATCTCCAGCCCAAGGCTGTGAATCAACAGGACAACTCTTCTTGGATTGAGTGGTAAACTAGAAACTCAGTGGAAAATCCCAAGGCCCTAGTTGGCACTTACCTGACGCAGCCATTTGGGATGTTTTTCAGGGTGTCAGGACTGCGCCCCATCTTGTTTAGGATGCTGACGATCTGTGCAAATTTGGGCCTGTCATTGCGATCCTTCTGCCAACACTCCAGCATGAGCTGGTGCAGCCGAGATGGGCAGTTCATCGGCGCAGAGAGACGGAACCCTTCCTCCACTGCTTTGATCACCTACAAAGGCAATACAGCAAGAGTGAGCCATTGCTTCAAGGTGGGCACCCAAGAGTTGTAAAACTTTACAAACTGTCATATAACGTTTAACCTCTGTCAAATCAACAATAATTCCACAATTTTAATGCTGCTGTAATGTTACAAGACTCCAGACCAAAATATATTTAGTAATGTTAATAATTAATTATGGATCATAATTAGTTTGGAAGATGGCAACAGAAAATTAGATTATGCAAGAAATATTTAAGGATAGCAAGCAAATCCACGAATGATGAAATATTATGTTCTGTCACTGAGTTTAAAAAATTCCCATAACACTTTTTGTTGAATACATGCCTGAATTGAATATTTACAATTACAACATTAAACTCACGTCTTGATTGGACATGTCCCAGTAAGGTCGTTCTCCGTAGGACATCACCTCCCACATAACAATCCCAAAGCTCCACACATCGCTTGCTGGGCTGTATCTGTGGTATTGGATGGCTTCAGGAGCTCCCCATAGGACCAAGGTCTTCCCGCCCTATTTCAGAAAGAGTTGCCAGATTCTAAGCCATTGAAATCTCCAACACCTGGTGAATAGCAGATCCTGCACTCAAACGTCTTTTAACTTGGATGCAGAGGAAACTTGAAAATGCTCAAGCTCACTGAGAGGGTTTCTTAACTTATTTTACCTGGGGAGGATGAGTATTGCAGTCAGTTCTGAGCACCACTCTCTTGGAAGCATATATTGATCTGGGAGTGATAGAGATTCAGCAGAACAACACCATGACTAAAAAGATTGTCAAGACTAAGCTTGTATTCTCCAGAAATAGAAGAACAAACAATGATCTCACTGAAGTGTTTAGATGGTTAAAGGGGTTAATACAACAAGGGTTTACCTAAAAACTGGGGTGTAAGGTTTTTGAATGATGTCAGGAAGTGATTGATCACATGGTATAGTAAAGGTATGGAATACATCCTTGAGTTAATTGAACATTCTGAAACCAAAACTGAGTTTGTTAAATGAGAGATTCAGGGATGAGAGATAAAGAGTGTTAGAGTTAAAATTTACAATGGCCAAGATCTAACAGAAACACAAAAGGACTTTGAGAGGACTCCTCAGCTTCCTTCTGTACCTGAGATTCAGAGCAATCCCTGTAGCTGTTTTACAAAAAAAAACCGATGAGAATGTGAGTAGAGTGAATTAGTCAGGAAGAACTACCTTCAGGAGAAGAAATGGTTTGTTTACTCCATTACTTTTATATGTTCTATAAATTGTTCTGAGAAAACATGTACCAATGCTTGGCTCTTCATGGAACTGATATAGAAAAAACAGATAAAAAAACAAAGCAACAAGGGCACAAGAAACAGGAGGTTGAGGAGGTGGCAGGTTTGCCTCAGTGCCACTTCACATCTTAAAAAGGGCAAGAGCTCCACTTTCCTGCCAAATCCTTAGTGATCGAGAACCAAATCTTGGATCATATCCCTTGTTTTAGACCTGCTAGTAGGGGAAGCATCTGCTATCCTGTCAAATCCTTGAGAACGTTTAAATATTGCTATAAATCTCCTCTTAATCTTCAAACTCTAAAGGATATAGCTTATTTTCTTCATACTCTCCTCATAGGACATTTCCATCAGTGTAGTGCCAGGGAGCTTTCAAGGTAAATATATTTTTGTATTGTTACAGAGACCAAAGAAGTTCCACTTCACAAGATACTTTTCTCATTGTGTAGTATGTATGGCACTGAAAATATGTTAATGTTCTACTCAAGCCTCTTCCCATCTTTTCTCATCTAAATCTATCCATGTAACCTTCTATTTCCTTTCTCCCTCACATACTTGTCCATCCTCCCCTTAAAGTCACAAGTTCCACTTTTTTTGGGTACAGAAATTTCCTTTCAATTCCCTGTTCGAGTTCTGGGTGACAGCTTTATCTTGATGCCTTCTTCTCCACAAATAGAATCACTCACTTTGTCTTCACTGTCAACAGATTCCATAGTTTAAAATCCCTCTGTTCACTCATCCCTCAACCTTTTTATTCTACATCTGTCCATCCTTTCCTAAAATGAATGCCCTCTCAATCCTGGTGTCATTCACTGTTAGTTTTCCTTTGCCTCTATGTTTTAAGTTAGGATGAGCAAAACTGTTTGTAATACTCTATGTGTATTCTAACCAAGAATCAATGCAGATTTAGCATAACTAACCTATTTTTCTATTTTTTTGCTTTGAAAATAAATGCCAATGCTTGTGTTTTATTTATGGTTACTTACCTCTTGAGCAATGTTCCATGATTAGTCTATTTTCAAAGCAATATTCTTTACAAGCTGGAACCAAAATTTTCACAAGCACAACAAAGTTGGATTTGAAAATGATGTCAACATGACTTGTTTGCGGGGTGGAGATATGTCTCTACCAAAGGAAGAGTAAGGTGCTTCTTCCCTCCGCTAGCCTGCAGGTTACCCTTGGCCAAGGTTCCCAAGGTTTAGTACCTGCGTAGTCCCCGTTTCCACCCCCCCACCCCCGACCAGGGTCATGTGAAGCCATGAGAGCAGGTGGTGAATAGTCATATGAGCAGCAGGCGCATATTACAAGTCCATGTTATGTGACCATTGACGCCAAGCAGACAAACTCTGAAGAGTATTGATAATGGCTGGAGTCATCAATCTTGTAAAGCCACTGCCTAGAAGAAGGTAATGGCAAACCACTTCTGTAGAAAAAATTGCCAGGAACAATCATGGTCAAGGAAAGACCGTGATTATCCATGTCATATGAAATGGCACATAACGATCGAACAATAGGAGATACTTCAGAAGAGCTGGTCAACATTGTGCACAAGTTACATGAACAGTTGTTATTTGGTTGCAGGAATCATTATTTTTAAAAATAGAGCAGGCTCTTTCTAGTTTATAAATTCTTGGCATAATGTTGAGCCTTTATTTCCTGTGGCTCTGATTATGTCCTTTGACAGAAATGATTGCTTTTAGAATAGCATTTGAATAGGAACATTTTCCAGCAACAAGCGTCTCTCCTTACAGGAATAACCGACAGTCTCAAAGCATGTCTCCTCTGGTTAATCTACTTTGGATTTAACATTCGTCTTTATGAGAGATCAAGGAGAAATGCCGCTCAATTAACAGTGCGCAATCACCAAGTGCCCTTAAACCAAATGATAAGTAATTTGTTGGCGTCAATTAAAACTTGTGGTCAATCAACAACCAGATGATCCATTAACATTTCTGGATTAAGTAATTAGCCATGAAATCTGCAAATTCAGCCACAGAACCGGCAATAGTTGGCGTAACTCTATAAAAGCAATCATTGAAAAAGCTATTTTAATTGAATTCTCCTTCATTTGAATAATGTTCATATTTCCTTAAGTTTAGAAAGCTGAAATTTGACTTAAATGAGGTGCTTAAAGTTATGAATTTGATGAGGTAGGTAACTATTTAAGAAGCTTAGCAGGAAGAAAATCATACCAAAAAGATTCAAAAAAGTAGAGAAAAGTCAGGAATAGAGGAACAAACTCTTTTCTTGGCATCTCCTGTCTAACATTATTGATGAAGCCCCTTATTCCTGGAATTAATCAGGTAAATCTTTTCTGTTCTCTCAATGGGACCTTCACATCTTTCCTAAGAGATGGTAATAAGACCAGGAAGCAAAACTATTGATGTTCCCTAAACTATGTTTTGTACTGGTTAAACATAACTTCGACTTTTTTCTCATTCCAGCATCCCATGTGCCTTGTGGCCAATCTAACAATGTACTCTGCCATCTTAAGCACTTATGTATCCAGATCCCACTATTCATGCATGCCCTTCAGAACTAGGCCATACAATCTTTATTCCCTCCCCTTATTTCTTTTTTCCAAAGAACATTATATCACTGACCTTTACATTAAATATCACCTACCACTTGTTATGCTTCAACTCTTTTTCGATTCCTTTGGTTGCAATTTTGCTAAAAAGTCTTGACCATTGGGATTTATCAAACACCGTCTACAAGTGCAAGCAGGCAAGACCTACTGCCTCCCCTTCATCAACCTTCCTTCTTACCTCATCAAAAACATTCAGCTAAGTTTCTTGAAGTTCATTTACCATCAACAAATCATGCTGAAATTCCTTTATCAACTCAAACTTCTCAAAACGGCCACTATTATCTTTCCCGATTATTATTTCTAAAAGCTTCCTCAGAACTTGGCCTACAGTTTGTCTGACATGTCCTTGACTCTCTTTTTGAATGATGTGTTACTTCTGTCATTTTCTACACATGTCTGGTGTCTAGAGAAGGTTAAAAAGTTATGACAAGCTCTTGCACAACAGCCACTCCTTCTCTCCCTCATGAATTTTGGAAGCTTCACACTCAGACCTTGCAAACTGTTTACTTCAAACAGAGCCAGCAATTTTCCTTAGCAATTTTCACCCTATTAATTATCTCTCCTATCACTTCATGTGCTTTGCTTTCCAAAGGCTAATTAGAAAGCAGCAACACCTTCCCATTCTGACCACATGCCCAGAATAAGCACTGTTCGTATCTATACCCAGCTAGAAATCTGAACTGTGAGCAACTCTTTGCAACTGGAGTTCTACAGGCTCACAAAGATCGAAACTGTCCCTTTGGCTTACTATATCTATACTGACCAACAAGTACCCATCTGCACTAATTTCATTTACTCGCACTTTGTCTGTGCTTACTGAACAACGACAATTCAAATTTAATTAGACTTGTTTATTATACTGAAGCAGTCTTCTTTATCCCCTTCACTCAAGTTGCCCATCTTTCCAATACCCTTGCTTGCCTAATCTTTCCGATGCTTGAAGTTGCACTCATATCACATTGCACACATTATGGACAAGTTTAACAGTCCATGTCTCAGCTGTCAGTAATTACCATGTAGACAGTTGTATCTGATCACCTAACTAATTGAGACTCTGCTTCTGGCACCAGTAAATAACGCTATACAAAAATAGAATTAAGGTTAAGTAAAATCTGGGAGCGCAATGTTAAATTGAAAGCATTAAGTGGGTAATGGAAGTTTCAAACTTCTTTCTCAAAAGGCTGAAATGATTAACTGAAACATTCAAAGCTATGATTAACAGCTTGGATTAGGTATCCACTTGAAGGAGCAGAGAATAATGATACAGTAATGTGATGCAGGCAAGATATAACTAAATTGGATAAAATAAAAAAAAGGGGTGGCTAGCTCCTCCGGCTACTGATCATACCCCTGCACATCCTTCCTAGGTCAGATATCCTCGTTTGCTTCCTATCAATTTTATACACAAGCCATCATGAGAGCTAGACTAGGATTTAGTATGACATTTCTCTTTGTCATACGATCCATGTTCCTCCTCTCTCCCAGTTGCTAAAATGCAATTCTACTGTCAGAGGTTTAATGCAAATTCTTCAAAGAGAGGATAACAGGATTTGGCTTACACTGCCATGGGGGCGATCCTGTCTTAATGTCATCATTAACACCAGAAATTCTGCAGATGTTGGAAATCCAGTACAACGCAGGCAAAATACTGGAGGAATTCAGCAGGTCAGGCAGAGTCTACCGAAATGATTAAATAGTATAAGTTTTGGGCTGGCACCCCTTATCAGGACTAAGTGACAATATGTTGGATTGAGGCACCTTCTAACTACGCTCTCTAAGTCCATCTGTATTTGTTTAGCCTCCTCTCTGAAAATACATCCCTCTAGTTCTCCCCCTCTTCCTCTATTCCCTACTCCCCTACCCTGACCTTTCACTTCTTTTCCCCTGCCTATCACTTCCTGCGGGTCCCCTCCCCCTTCCCTTTCTCCTGTGGTCCACTCTCCTCTCCTATAGCATACCTTTTCCTCCAGCCATTGACTTCTCCCACACACCTGGCTTCACCTATCACCTTCGAGCTCTCCTCCTTCCCCTTTGCCCACCTTTTTATTCTGGTACCTTCCCCCTTCCTTCTCAGTCCCGAAGAAGGGTCATCTGTTTATTAACTTCCACAGATGCTGCTTGACTGCTGAGTTCCTCCAGCATTTTGTGCATGTTACTTTGGATTTCCAGAATCTGCAGAATTTCTTGTGTTTACAGTGTCTCCAAATGACCTTTTCTTTTTCCACTAGTATATTGCAAATAGCAACAGCCAGACTGAAGTCTGAGGCATCATGCTAATTTCAGCCAAAACATTTAATGTCTATGAACAGAACAAAGAGAGATGGAGTGAAAAGTAAGCTGCATGGACTAGGTTAAGTATACGAAACATGCAGAAGGAAAGTATATTTAAATGCGGTGAAACAAAAGAGTTTGATGTAAGAGAGATCTTCTAACTGAGTTACAGTTAGAAACGAAACCTGCAGGTATACAAAGTGGATAGGCTAATCATACACTGGTATCTATTGCAAGCCTGTTGAAGCAAAAAAAAAGTCCTGTAATAATTGTATGTGACTTTTCTGAGATCACATCTGTGTGAGGTTTTGATCTCCACACCCATAAAAGGATAGAGCAGCCTTGGAGCCGTTGGCCTTCCCCTTCATTGGATTGTCTCCTGGGATGAGTGATTTGTTCTGCGAGGAGAGGCTGAGGAAGATTAGCCTCTGCTCATTTGAGTTACATGAGATTGAGATATGCAAGATTTTGACAGGGACTAACCAAAGAGATATCAAGCATCTGTTGCCTGTTGCTGGAGATAAGAACAAGGAGACACTGGTCTAAGTGGAAAAAATCGAATCATTTTGGATTCATGTTGGAGAAATGTCTTTACTCAGAGGCATGTAAATCTTTGATATGTTCCAGCTCAGATGGCTGTAGATGCTCCATCTCTTTGATTATATTCAAGGCCAAACTTGCAAATATTTTCAGACTTTAAGGAACCGTGGGTTTTGCGAACAGCAAGACATTATCAACGTGGTTCAAGATGTGTGACACAAATCCTGAATCTGTTTCCCATATCAGAGTCAGAAGCTGGTTTATTATCACTGTTGTATATGATATGAAATTTGTTGTTTTGGTGCATCAGTACAGAGCAAAGGTATAAAATTACTATAAATTACAAAATAATCAAAAATTTGTTCTCATATACACCTACTTTCTATCACTTCGGTTGGAATAGAAATTAAATTTCAATGATGTTGTACTATCTCTTTGGTGCAGTTAAAGGGTCTTTGTGTGGTATAATCATGACTACTTCACTTGAGAGCTTGCTGCTGCAAAACACAGGACACTATTAGTCTCATGGTACCCAATGAAAAGGGAATGTTCACTTTTCCTCCAGCTTGCAAAGCAGCTGGAGGAAAATTCAAGTCCAGGACTTGGGCTGAAATGTGGAGAGTCATAGAGTTGGAGGAATACTGTAGGGATACAGTCCCTTCGGCCCAACTCATCAATGTTGACCAAGATGCCCCTTCTCACTTGCTCGTGTTTGGCCAAGATCGCTACCATCGTGCCAGTGCCGAAGCATTCCACTGCCACGGGCCTGAATGACTTCCGCCCAGTTGCATTCACCCCCATCATTGCAAAGTGCTTTGAGAGACTGGCTCTATCACATCTGAAATACTGTTTGCCTGCTACCCTGGACCCCCATCAATTTGCCTATCACACCCACAAGTCAACAGAGGACGCCATCTCCACAGCACTTCACTCTGCCCTGATCCACCTGGACAGCCCCAATTCTTACATCAGAATGCTGTTCATTGACTTTAGTTCGGCATTCAATACTGTGATCCCCTCCAAGCTGATCGCCAAATTTTGCCAGCTTGGTATTAGTTCATCCATCTGCAACTGGACCTTGGATTTTCTGACTAACAGACCCCAATCAGTTAAGTTAGACAACCTCCCCTACTCCACTCTCACCCTGAACACCAGCGTGCCTCAAGGCTGTGTTCTGAGCCCTCTTCTGTACTCCCTTTTCACCTATGACTGCATTCCTATACATGGTTCTAACTCCATAATCAAGTTCGCAGATGACACCACGGTGGTTGGCCTGGTCAGAGGGGATGACGAGATGGCCTACAGGGACAAGGTCCAGCACCTGAACGCGTGGTGTTCCGACAACAACCTGGCCCTTAGCACCCAGAAGACCAAGGAGATCATTGTGAACTTCAGACATGCTAGGAGCCACACTCACATCCCCATCTACATCAACAGAGCTGTAGTGGAGCGTGTATCAAGCTTCAAATTCCTTGGTGTCCACATTTCCAAGGATCTCACCTGGTCCCTGAACTCCTCCATCCATATCAAAAAGATGCAACAGCGCCTTTATTTCCTGTGGAGCATCAAGAAAACTCACCTCTGTCCCAGGATACTGACAGACTTTTACCACTGCACCATTGAGAGCATACTCACCAACTGAATCTCAGTGTGGTATGGCAATTGTCCCGTATCGGACCGCAAAGCACTCCAGCATGTGGTGAAAACTGCCCAGCAGTTTATCAGCACTCAATTGCCCACCATGGAGAACAGCTACCGTAAACGCTGCCTGGGCAGAGTGAGAAACATTATCAAGGATGCATCTCACCCTAACCATGGACTTTTTACTCTCCTCCCATCCAGTAGGCACTACAGGAGCCTCTGCTCCCACACCAGCAGGCACAGGAAGAGCTTCTTCCCTGAGGCTGTGACCCTGCTGAACCTCACATCACAGCACTAAGCAGTATTGCACCCATATTGTACTGTCTCAGTACTTTCATATTTTTGCGCTGTAGCACTTACTTCTTATTCGCAGTTACATATTTTGTAAATAACACTATTCTTTGCATTTCTGGTTAGATGCTAACTGCATTTCATTGGCTTTGTATCTGTACTCGGCACAATGACAATAAAGTTGAATCTAATCTAATGATATCCCTGCAGCTCTCTATCCATGTACCTATGCAAACATCTTTTAAATGCTGTCATCAAATCTGCCTCCACCACATCATCTAGCAGCTTGTTCCATATGTACACCTCCTTCTGTATGAAGAAGTTGAACCTCAGGTCTTTTTTAAATGTTTCCCCTCTCACCATAAGCCTATACACTCTAGTTTTTGATTCTCATTCCCTGGGGGGGTAACATTTGGGGAAACATTTATAATGGTCTGGAGGGGCAACTCCTTCATCCTCTTTATGTCTTCATGATTTTATGCATGATATTTGTGAGCTTCCTACTTCTAAGGAAGAAAATGCAAGTCTGCCAAATCTCTCCATATAACTCGGGCCCTCACTTGTCTGACTGGAATCTGTGAGGGGATAGGGTGTGTGGTAGAGATTACCCACAGTAGCTGGGAGGGTGGCCTGTTGGGGTTGGAGGTCGTGAACAGAAGCCAGGATATAGTGGTGAAGATAATGGTGGTGGTCAGCACGTGAGGAGGGGGGAGACAAAGTCCAAGCAGAGCAGTTAAATTTATATATGTTAATGAGGATCTCCTTGGGAGAGTTTGCAATCTAGTCCTCAAAGCCCACCCCCTCCCCGCCTTAAACATGGTTGATTTCAGAATGAAAAACAATGGTTTATTCTTGAAGCAACAAGACATGTTTTTTCCTGGCAATGTTCCTTAGGCAGAGGATAATAAAGTCAATAAAATCCCATGTTTTGCTGACACGAAGATGATGCCATTGGTGCAAGGGTTCTCTGAAAGCACAAGTGCTTGGTTGAATTTCTAGAATGGCCAATTCAGTCTTATAATGGATGTAATGGCTTTCCACTCTGAAAATTAATGTTTTCCAATGACCTAGTGCTGAATAAATCAGCACCATACAGTATATATTATTTTCTAGTCAATATAGTTAATATGAACTGACTAATATAGCGAATTCAGAGTCATTGACTGAGGCAACAGATCAGAAGTACATGTAACAAGCATTCATAAACACTGATGTTTCAACTTGTTCCATTCATTCTTATAAAGTAGATGTCATTCTTTTTACAAGCCAATGCCATTCATTTATTAAGCGAAAAGAAACAGGATTTCCATTGAATACGGCACATTACTCACTGGGAATAGGAAGAATAAGAAACGTGGAAGAGAGGAGAAAATAAGTAAGGAGTGAGTTAGATGGGAGGAGATAGTGTGTTGAGGAAGAATGAGATAAAGAGAGAGAGAGGAAAGAGATGGAGAGAGAAAAATGAGGAGGTATAGGCTCTAGGAAACAGGTATGTGGAAGGCAAGATGAGGGATAGTGAGATGAGGGAGCATAAATGTGCTGGTGGTAGATATAACTTTGATATACTTTGCTTAATAGCAACATTTACAGAGGCAGAATGTGTGAATACAGGATAGGAACCATCAGCAAGATAACAGACATGAACTCCTTACTTTTAAATAAGTACCATGGAATGTTCATGCACTTATGAAGTTAATCCTGATTGTATTTCAATGTCAACCAGTTAAAGTACATTTTACAATGTGCCCACTGCACTACTAAATGTGCAAGCCAACAGCTTGGTGTATGGTTCCACTCACCATGGTGGTGAACACAGAGTCCACTTTCTCTTCATGTGCCTGTCTGAAGCCGGACACTTTACACACCAGGTTGCTGTTGACCAGGATTTTGTGCGCTGCCAACATTTTGTGAATGTAGCCCATCTCGGAGAGGTACTTCATTCCAGAAGCTATTCCGTACAGCATCCCGATCAGCTGAATGACTGTGAACTGGCCTTCGTGTTTCTGAGGGGACAATCCATCATTTCTCAACATCACAAACATTATACAAGCACATCAGTAAGAGTAGACAGAACATGATAGACACAGCTTTCTTTCAGCTATTATATTCTACATGTCTTCTAATTAGTCTTGGCCAGAGATAGCACCTAAGGGTTAAGTTGCTGCTGTGGCGGAACACGTGGTGGAAAATTACAAACGTAGTTTTACATTACTTTCCACAACTAATTTCAGAATAAAACAAGCAGCAAAACTTCTTGAGCAGCAACCAAAAATTTAAGGAGGCAGCTGCCTCAGAAATTCAGGTGGGATGCACTCAACAGATTAGACGGGACATACGAAGCGGAATCGTTCGGAACATTAAGTTTGGAACATCAAAAGCACTTCCAAGTGTTACCCTTCACAGGCTGAAATAGAGATCTTGGTAGTAAATATACTGGTACGGATTTAAGCAAAATGGATCCTCAGATCTATGAACTCTACCTTATTCAGGAGATGGCCATGTGCACCACATTGTCATTGTCTTGCCTAAGGATCGCGTACATCTGGAGGAGAATAATTGCAGATCTTGTCGGCCATCTCTACCTTTTGACCATGGAGAGGAAAGCTTTGGCAATGTTTTGAACTGAATAGAGGAATTCTTTGTAAAACTGCAGGTGTGTGCATTCCAGGATAATACTACCTTCTAGAATGTGTATAGCCATATTTATAGAAAGTGGAGAGTAAGATATATTTCATATCTTTCACAACACTTCAAAATATTTCCCATTAACTGTTTCCATATATAACTGCTACATTGTCTTTACACAGAGCAAAGTTTCCCAAGAGCCTGACCTTCAACACAAGCACTACACTTACTTAAAATATTTCCTTCATCGTCACTGGTTTAAATTCCTAGATGCCCCCACACACAGACAGCAGAAAGTGACTGCATCACACACCCCTGTGGTTCCAGAAGAAACCCAGCCCTTCCTGCAACAGCCAGTAATACAATCTCATCATCAATATCTGCAGTCTAAATGCGGAAGGAAATCAATGTATTGAATGCTCAGTCAATCTAATGTTAGAGGTGTTGACTAAAAGGCAAGTGTGGGTGAGGGCAGCTGAGGGTTCTCTCATCTTTTCTAAGATAATGCCATGGGTCCCCTTAACAACTGTTTAAACACTGGAGCAAATAGATTGAGATTCTGTAGGATTCTGTAAACCAGAGTGATAGGACTGAGGAGGTGATTGGTTTCAAACAAGCACTGTGCAGTAGGATGGCTAGCAAGGACAGGCTGCTGATAGGGCAAAATTGCAGTCAACAGGATGGGTTGCAAAGTAAAAGGAGGACAAAATCAGAAAGGGTGAATACAGGACTGAAAGCTTTATATTCGAATGATCGCTGTATAGGGAATAAGGCAAATTAACTTGTAGCACAAGTTAGTTGGCATGTTGTAGGCATCACTGAATTGTGGCTGAAAGAACATTATCGCTGGGAACTGAACATCCAAGGATACACATTGTATCAAAAGGGCAGGCAGGTAGGCAGAGGGGATGGCATGGCTCCGTTGGTAAGAAAAATGAAATCAAATCATTGAAAAGAGATGCTACAAGGTCGGAAGGAGTTGACTCGTAGATAGAGCTAAGCAACTGCAAGGATAAAAGACCCCGATGGGAGTTACATACAGACCCCCAGACAGTAGTAAAGATCTGGTTTACAAATTGCAATGGGAGACACAAAATGCTTGCCAAAAGGGCAATGTTGTGGTCGGCATGGAGGATTTCAATATGCAGGTAGACTAGGAAAATCAGTTTGATGCTGGATCGCTAGAGGGGGAATTCCTAGAATGCCTACTGGATGGCTTTTTTAGAGCAGCTCGAGTTTGAGCCCACTAGGGGATCAGCTTTTCTGGAATGGGTGTTGTGCAATGAACCAGAATTGAGTAGAGAGCTTAAGGTCAATGAACCCTGAGAGACAAGTGGTCATAATATGATAGAATTTACTCTGCAATTTGAGAAAGAGAAGATAAAGTCAGATGTATCAGTATTACAGTGGAGTAAAAGGAATTACAGAGTCCTGAGAGAGGAGCTGTCGAAAATTGGTTGGAAAAGAACACTAGCAGGGATGATGCAATGGCTGGAATTTCTGGAAGCAATTCGGAAGGCGCGGAATATATACATCCCAAACAGAAAGAAGTATTCTAAAGGCAGGATGGCATAACCATGGCTAACAAGAGAAGTCAAAACCAACCTAAAAGCCAAAGAGAAGGCAAAAATTACTGGGAAGCATTTAAAAACCAACAGAAACCAAAAAGTCATAAAGAAGGAAAAGATGGAATATGAAGATAAGCTAGCCAATAATATTAAAGAAGATGCCAAATATTTCTTCAGATATTTAAAGTGTAAAAGAGAGGCGATGGTAGATGTAGAACCACTGGAAAATGATGCTGGAGAGGTAGTAATGGGGGACAAGGAAATGGCAGATGAACACAATAAGAATTTTGCATCAGTCTTCACTGTGCTGTATACTTGGATTTTCAGAAAACCTTTCAATAGGTGTCTCATATGAAGCTGCTTAACAAGCTACGAGCCCATGGTATTACAGGAAAGATACTAGCGAAGATAAAGCAGTGGCTGATTGGCAGGTGGAAAAGGGTGTGACGAAAGGGAGCCTTTTCTGGTGGGCTGCCAGTAACTAGCAGCATTCCACAGGGGTCTGTGTTAGAATCATTTCTTTTTATGTAATATTTCAATGACTTGGATGATGGAATCGATGGCTTTGCAGGTGATGTGAAGATAGGTGGAGGGGCAAGTAGTTTTGAGGAAGTAGAGAGGCTACAGAAGGACTGAGACAGATTAGGAGAATGGGTAAAGAAGTGGTAGATGGAATACAGTGTCAAGAAGTGTATGGTCATGCACTTTGGTGGATGAAATACAGGGGGTAGATTATTTTCAAAATGGACAGAAAATTCAAAAATCTGAGGTGTAAAGGGGCTTAGGAGTCATCACGTAGGATTCCCTAAAAGTTAATTTGCAGATTGAGTCAGTGATGAGGAAGATAAATGTGATGTTAACATTCATTTCGAGAGGATGTAAAAGCAAAGGTATAATGTTGAGGCTTTCTAAAGTACTGGTGAGGCCTCAACTGGAGTACTGGGAGCAGCTTTGAACCCCTTATCTAAGAAAGGATGTGCTGACATTGGAAAGGGTTCAAAGGAGGTTCAGGAAATTGATTCTGGGATTGAAAAGCTTGTCATATGAGGAACGTTTGATGGCTCTGGGCTTCTGCTCATTGGAATTCAGAAGAGTGAGGGGTAATCTCAATGAAACCTATTGAATATAGAAAGGTCTTGATAGAGTGAATGTGGAGAGAATGTTTCCTATGGTGGGGGATTCTCAGACCAGATGACACAGACTCAGAATAGAGCGGCGTCCTTTTAGAATGGAGATGAGGAGGAATTTCCTTATTTCCTTAGCCAGAGAGTGGTGAATCTGTGGAATACTTAAAGCAGAGGTTGTTAGATTCTTGATTAGTCAGGGCATGAGAGGATACAAGGAGAAAGCAGGAGATTGGTGATGAGAAGGAAAATGCATCAGCCATGATGAAATGGCAGAGCAGACTTGATGGGCCAAATGGCCTGATTCTGCTTCTGTATCTCATGGTTTTGTGGTATTTTGTATTGCTAGTAGATAAGTCCACTATCTGCAATTAAATCATGTACTAATTCCTGGCCATAGCAATGCTGCAATAAGAAGGTTCCAAAATGTCTCAGTAGAGAAAGGCAATCTGAACAAGCAGCCCAGTGTTGAATATAGAATGCAGTTCATGCGTCTCATTGTGAGTTTTAAAAGACCAGCTGTCTATAGTTCTCTCAACACATTGAGAACATTTATCAGTTACGCCTTCGTTCTTTCTGTTTCAGTCCTAACTTTTTCAGCCTTTCATTATAACTGAAGATTATCACTCTTGCCAAATACTCATTTGTCTCTGCACCTTTCCAGGAGCTGAAAGGTGGTGCCAACAGTTGCCCACAGTACTCCAACTGAGGCCACAATGGTGATTCATACAGTCACATGAAGCTCTACCACACCAGCGATCAGGGTTCAATTGCCAACGTCGTCTGTAAGGGGTAATTACGTTCTCTCCATGATTGACTGGGTTACCTCCGAGTGTTCCAGTTTCCTCCCAAGTTCCAGAAATATATGGATGAGTAAATTATGGGTAGGCTGTACTGGTGCTGGAAGCATGGCCACACTTGCGCCGTTCACACGCTGTATGCTTTGATGTACGTTTGACAAAGAAAGCTGATCTAATCATATAGTCTGAGTTGTCTTATATTCTATTTCGCTGCTCAAAAACGTAAGTAACTCATTCGCTTATTTGATCACCTTATCAACTTGCTGTGGCACCTTTAAGGACTTGAGTATATGGACCTGTTCAATTTTCAAAATTGTGCCACTTCTATATAATCGACTATACATAAGTAATAAAGAAAGGGAAGGTAGATTATGGAAGTATACTAGCACAAAATATAAAAGCAGGTAGTAAACATCTTTATAATTATATAAAGCAGAAGAGGACAGTCAAAGAGAATGTCCCCTGGAAGGTGAAAAGAGGGGAATGTGGAAATACTGGGCAATGTAGAAATGCTGAAGACTTGATTTTGTGTCAGCCCTCACGTTGGCGGACACATCTGACATGACAGAGAGGTTATGAATGGAATTGGAGATGACAACCTCAGTACAATCGTTGTCTCTAAAGAGGCAGTGATGATCACACTAGTGGGCCTAAAGGTAGCGAAGCCCTCTGGTCCTGATGGGTTGCATCTCAAGGTACTGAAAGAAATGGCAGAAGTTATAGCAGATGCCCCTGTAATAATTTAACAAAATTCTCTGGATTCCAGTCACCATTGATTGGAAAACAGTGACTATTATGGTACTGTTTAAAACAAGACGTGGGCAAAAGGTGGAGACCAAGAGGGATTTAGCTTAATGTCTGTATAAACATGAGAAAGTCTGTAGATGGTGGAAATCCAAAGCAACACCGAAAATATTGGAGGAATATAACAGGTCAGGCAGCATCTACAGGAAGTAATAAACAGTGGACGATTCAGGCTGAGGTCTTTCTTCAAGTCTGAGAAGGAAGGGGGAAGATGCTCGAATGAAAAGGTGGAGTCCAGGGAGGAAGGCGAGCTGGTAGGTGAACGGGGGTAAGTGGGAAAGGTGGAAGACTGGAGAAGGAAGAATCTTATAGGAGAGGAGAGTGGACTATGGGAGAAAGGGAAGGAGAAGGGAATCCAGGGGAAAATAATAGGCAGGTGAGAAGGTTAGAGCGGAGAATAGAAGAAGGGAGGGGGCGGAATTTGTTTATTGGAAGGAGAAATCAATATTCATGCTGTCAGGTTGGAGGCTACCCAAATGGAATATAAGGTGTTGCTCCTCCACCCTGAGAATATCTTTATCTAGGCACAAAAGAAAGCCATAGACTGACATGTCAGAATGGGAATTGTAATTGGAATTAAAATGCTTGGACTCTGGGAAGTCCTGCTTGAGGTGGATGAAACAGAGGAGCTCAATGAAACATTCCCCCAATTTACAACAGGTCTCACCAATGTAGAAGAGGCCATATCACAATAGATGTCCACAGCAGATTCACAGGTGAAGTGTTGCCTCAGTTGTAAGGACTGTCTGGGGCTCTGAATGGAGGTGTGAGAGGAGATGTATGGGCAGGTGTAGCACTTAGGCAGTTGCAGGGGTAAGTGCCTGGAGGGAGATTAGTGGGGAAGGATGAGTAGACAAGGAATTGTGGAGGGGGTGATCACTGAAGAAAGCTGGGGGGGGGCGGGGTGAAGGAAGATAAAGATATGTTTAGTACTAGGATCCCTTTTAAAATGGCAGAAGTTGCGGAGCATAATGTGTTGTATGCAAATGCACTATCCTCCTTTTTCATTACTCTGTAGTCAGGAAAAAGCTTGAAGCTATCATTAAGGAAGAAATGGTAGAGATAGCATGGATTCACAAAGGGCAGGTCCTGTGTGACAAAGTTATAGGAGCTCTTTGAGGATGTAATGAGCACAATCGATAGTGGGGAACAGGTGGATCCTGTATACTTAAATTTCCGAAAGGTGTCAAAAAGGGTGCAGCTTAAATAACTTATCCTTAAGATAAGGAAACTGCGTATGGACTTGAGGGCACTATATTAGCATGGACGGACGATTGATTAACTAATGGAAGGCAAAGAGCTGGGATACATGGGTGTTTCTCTGATTGTCTATCAGTGGAGAATGGAGTCCTGCAGGGTCAGTGTTGGATGTACAATTGTTGATGATATATATTAATTATTCAGAAGAGGGATGATTCAGAAGAGAAGATGTGGCATACCTATGTTCGAACGACACTAAACTGAGTGGAAAAACAAATTATGCAGAGGATGCGGAGAGTCTGCAGAGAGTTATTGATTGGTTAAGTGAGTAGAAAAGTCTGGCAGATGGAGTACAAAGCTGGTAATCCACACTGGAGGGAAAAGTAGAAGATCTGATTATCATTTAAATACTGAAATCTGTCGTGCAGAGGGACTTGGGAGTGCTTGTTAATGAATCGCACAAGGTTGGTTGGCAGGTGCAACAGGTTATCAAAAAGGCAAATGGAACGTTGGTCTTCGTGAGAGTGACCAAGTTTAAGAGCAGGGAGGATATCCTACAACTTTACAGGGTAGGCTGAGGCTGCAACTGGAGGGCTGCAGGAAGTTTTGTTTCCCCACTTGAGGAAAGATATACTGGTTTTGGAGGTGATGCAGAGGAGGCTCACCACATTATTCCACAGAGACTGGGTTGCCTGGGATTATACTTGCTGGAATTCAGAAGAATGAAACATTTGTATATGTGTTGAAACATATAGCATGATTAAAGAGATAGATAAGAGAGGCAGGAAAGTGGTTTCTACTGGTGGGTGAGACTAGAACTAAAGTGTAAATCGCCTTAAGATTCAGGGGAATAGATTTAGGATAGAGAAGAGGATAAAGTGCTTTTCCCTGAGAGGAGAGAATCTAGAATTCTCTGCCCATTGAAGCAGTAGTTGCTCTCTCATTAAAGATACTCAAGACACAATTAAATAGATATTTGCAAAGCAGGGGAATTAAGGGTTATGGGAGAAAAAGGGATATAAATGGAACTAAGTTTACAGCCATACCAGCCATGACCTTATTGAATGGAGGAGCAGGGTCAGCAAGTGAGATGGTTAACCCTTGCTCCTATCTCTTAAGTTCTTATGACTGATGTTCTGTGTTAGTCCGACCACACCTCAACCTTCTCCACACTGTACTCCACCTGAGATGCCTCTGCCAATTTGATGACTTCCATTTTGTTGGTTGTGGCCCACTTCAAACTTCAGAACATCCCTCCCACTCACCAGAGGAAACAGTTTCTTTGTAGCTCCCTTATCTCAGACCCTCTGCCTTCCCTCAGTCTGCCCATCAGGGAATACAAGCTAACTTTATATTACCTGTAATCATAATTTATTTTATAAAGCCCTGGTACTATTCTGGTTAATCTGTGGTGCAGGAATACACTTCCTCCAAGGCCAGTACTTCCTCCCTGAGTGTGGTGTCCCCCGTACGTTACTACAGATGGGATCATACCGAGGTTCCACACAGCTGATGCACCATGTTAGCTCTGCTTTCCAGCCACCATCCAGGAAACTTATTGAGACATTCCATTAGCCTTGATGGATAGGTGACAGAAAATCTTGTGTCCATTTGGCACAGAAAAGAATTGAAGGTATACAAAGACAAACTGAAGAAAAAATGTGAATCGAGTTGAAGTAATTAATTAATAAGAAGGAAAATCTCATCTTTCATATTTTAGCAGTCTGCTGGCACGCTTCAAGCAAACTGAATCCTGCCTAAAATATTTGGGCCTGAGTGAAACACGGAGCTGAACATCAGTGAGAAAGAATGAAGCTGTCAACTGGTGTCAACACTTGATCCAAGTTTCTTTGTCAGAATTATCTTTCAGCCTAATGAGGGGAAGCTAACTCCATTAGAGAACGCAAAAGAGGATGAGGCGCTTCTGCAAACAAGCAGATGTTAAACCGAGCCCTGCCTGCCTGCGCAGGTGGTACTATTGAGAAGTAATGAGTACTCCCAGAAGTACAGACAACATTGCTCCCTGTATTCCAAGGGAAGCAGATTACCCAGTCATTTGCTCGAATGTTGCTTGGGAGATCTTGCTGAGCACACTTTGTTCAAGAGTTAACCATTGATTGCAAAGCATGTTGGATTTCTGAAACTCTGCAGCTGCTGTACAAAAGCAAGCCTTTCACTTGCTTTCCTTTATACTTTAATGATATTTAACATCCTTCTAAAGACTCTTGTTTCCGTTCCACTTATTTAATTGGCAAAGCTAAAACCAGTGAAAAGAAGCAGATCTGTTCTTTCATTAGTGTGTCTCGCTATCTTCTCATATCATGTTCAATTATGCATACTTGGCATTGTCTACCATTAATCTGCTATCCCGCACAGCAGACATGATAGCACTTGGAAGTATCAGTATTCCTGCACAATACAATCATGACCGAGTTTATAAACAGCAGCTGCTTTTGTGGCGAAGTGATTATCTAGTGATCAGCTCGGCTGTAGATTTCAAGGAAATCTTATAGTTTGAACGATATCATATTTCTATATTCTTAAGACACAGGAAGCAGCAACTCAGCCCACTCAGTCAATACTAGCTCTCAGAACAATCCCATCAGTCTCATTCCCAAACTTCTTTTTCAGTAACATAATATTTTTTCTTCCATGCAAATCAGTAAAATGTTTAGAGGGGAACCGAAGAAGAGCTTTTTCACCCGGAGGGTGGTTGGAACCTGGAACCCATTGCTTGATAATAGATTGTAGAAACTCTCACAATGTTTAAGAAGTATCTGGGTGAGCAGTTGGATTGCCAAGGTACAGAAAGTTATGAAACCAGAAACTTGATCCACTCCAGTTTTGCTACCATCACAACATCTCAACAGCAGATGCATTTCATTGGCTGTTCACTCAACCCTGAAACATCTGGACAGTGAAGATGTATACATCAGGATGGTCTTCACTGACTGCAGCTCAGCCTTCAATAATATCATTCCTCAAGACTAATCAATAAGCTTCATAACCTGGGCCTCAATAACTTCTTGCGCAATTAGATCCTTGATTTCCCAGTGAGTTCTGTTTGGCAACAACATCTCCTCCAAAATCTCCATCAGCACAGATGCACCACAGGCCTTGTGCTTAGCACCCAGCTCCATTCACTTTATACTTATGACTGTGAGTCGAAGTACAAAACCAATGCCATATTAAGTTTACTGATGACATCACTGTTGTTGACCAAGCAAAAGTGGTGACAAATCAGTGTATAGGAGGGAGATTGAAATCCTGGCTGACTGGTGCCACAATAACAACCTCTCAAAAAGGAACTAGTGCTTCAATTGCAAACAAGGTGGGAGGGTGAAAACCTGATTGGAAGAGGACTAACCAATCAGGAGGGACAGACGACAGGGGGTATATATACCACCAGGTTAGGCATGCCTAGGCGTCATCCCTGATGAATATGGCAGAGTTTGTCATCGAAATGTTAGTTATAATCGATACCTGTTACCGTCTGGGAGCCCAAGTGTTTATTCATCAACCTGTCATTCAACGTCAGCAAGACCAAGGAGATGATCACTGGCTTCAGATGGAGAAAACTGGAGGTAGATGAGCTAGTCCTTATCAGGAGATCAGAGCTGGAGAGGATCAGCAAATTAAAATTCCTCAGTGTTATCATTGCAGAGAATCTGTCCTGGATCCAATACGTCAGAACAATTATAAAGAAAGCACAGCAGCACCCTTCCTTTCTTAGAAGCTTGCGATGATTTGGCATGCCATTTAAACTTTGATGAACTTGCAAAGATGTGTGGTGGAGAGCTGTTGACTGGTTGCATCACAGACTGGTACGGAAACACCAATGCCCCTGTACAGAAAAGGCAATATAAAGTAGTCCATGTGGCCCAGTCCATCGGGGAAAAGCCCTCTGCAGCATTGAGTGCATTTACACAGAGTGCTGTTGCAGAAAAGCAGCATCCATCATCAAGGACCCCTACCATCCAGTCCATGGTCTCTTCTTGCTGCTGCCATTAAGAAGAAGGTACAGGAGCATCATTTTGATTTTTTTTTCTCAGCTCAAGCTGGTAAAACCTAAGGTACAGGCATAGCCAAGCACATTCATTTCTCAATCGCTAGTGTTCTAATGGTGTTTAATATTGTGGATTTCTGAAGATTTACCTAGATATTGCAACCTGGATAACAACCAGGTTAATTGTTTAACGCTATTGTGTAGTGCCTTTGGGATGATACCAGTTGTAGATATTACATCAGGACAAGGTATGCCTTGTTCATGTCCCAAAGTCCTTCAATTTCCTCTTTTAATTCAGCATATTTCTGGTGGTTTTCACTTATTGATTTCTGTAAGTTTTGGGTGCTTGGAATGGCTACATCTATTAAATAAATTGTTGTTGCTTGTTTATCCTGTATTATTAAATCCAGACAGTTATTTTGAATTGTCCTATCTATAATAACTGATCGGTGATAATATAATTTGTGGTATTCTGACTTTAAAACTGGATCAGGCTTGCATTTATAGTAAGGTGTGATTACTTTTATGATTTTGTATTTTAAAGCAAGATTTTGCTGAATAATATTTGGCACTCGATTGTGCCTGTGTAAGTAATGAGACTGTGTTAAACTGCTACAGGATCCTGTAATGTGTTGGATTGTTTCTGGGTTTTCTTATCTACATTTGGCAATGAACAAAAATTATCTGGGGGGGATCATCTGCATTTATCACCTTGAACTTCTTGGTCTTTATTATGTACGTTTGATCACTCTTTATGTTAACCACCTAGTCCTGTATTGCCACAAGGAACCCTTCTATTTCTGGGAAGGGGTCTTCAACTTTGGACTAGGCGTTTGATGCTTCCTTGTTGACAAATATACTGCTTAGATTGTGGGGATGTCTTCCATGAGGGTCATGTTCTTCCATCAGTTAACTTTTTCAATAATGATAAAGTCTTCATTTTTCTGGGTTGTGCTCTCGTTTAAGTTTAGTGGTGTGTACTTCTTAGCAGAATTGTATATGCTTGCATAGAGTGCTGATTCCTGTTTTTGTGGATGAATGTATATCCTTAGAAGTTTTATCTGACTGTTGTTAGATGCTGAATGTCTGTTATTCCTCTCCCCCTGTTGTCCTAGGTAGTGTTAATCTAAGTGCATTCAAGTGTACATAATGTTTTCTGAAATTTGTCATTTTAGTTCTTACCTTTCTTTGTAAATTTTCTTGATCGGTTTCAATCCAAGATATTATACCAAAAGAATATATTAATATAGGTATAGCAAAAGTGCTCATTGATTTTGTTGTATTTCTACTGTTGAGCTCTGTTTGGCAGACTTTCTTAAGCCTAGAAGTAAATTCTGTCCAAAGTTTTTTTGTTTATCACACTATGATCTATTTTCTGTCCTTGTTGATATCCCAGATACATAAATATTTCACATTCGTCCATCCATTGTACTGTATCCTGCTGCTCTATTTTGTATTCTATTAGCTCTATTGCACCTTTCTTTATGTTTGAAGCTCTGCATTTATCCAGACCAAAGTTCATGTTTATATCTTTCGAAAATAGTTCTACTATTTAAATTAATTGCTTTAGTTCAGCTGATGAAGGTGCATATAATTTCAAATCATCCATGTTTAGAGGGTGAGTTAAGGTGTGTTGGGCATGTGGCCAAGTGGTTAAGGTGATCGTCTAGTGAGCTGAAGGTCACTAGTTTGAGTCTCAGCTGTGGCAGTGTGTTTGTGTCCTTGAGCAAGGCACTTAATCACACATTGCTCTAGTGTCTGTGCGAGGAGTGGCGCCCCACACAGACTTCCAATCTGCACCTTGTAAGGCATGAAAATGCCTGATGCAGGCCTCTCATGGTCTGAGTCGATATTCCCTCCCTCCCTAAGGTATAACTCATTTCATTGCTTCTGATTTGATATCCAATTTTTATCCGATTCTGTAAATTAGAGAATGGGTTTAAAGCTGGACAGAACCATAGTTAGAGAGTTGCCTTGGGAAATGTCTCGGTTTATTTTCATAACGGTGGTTGTTCTTTTTAGGTTGTTAATAGATTAGGTGATTATAGTATGCCAATGCTTCATCAGATGTTGAAGGAATTTTACAAGTATTGGGTGTAGTTTGTACATATTAAGAACTTCTGTTAACCACAAGTGTGGGACAGAGTTACATGCCTTTTGGTAGTCAATATAGCAACATGAAAGATTTCTACTTTTCCACTGGGCTTGATTTAAAATTACAAAGTTTATTATCAGTTGCTCTTTACTTCCTTTCCTACCTTGACAGCATCCTCTCTGCTCTTCTGTAAGTATCTTGTGGTTACCTAAATGAGTGGTGATTAGTTTTGAGATACATGATGTTACAATTTTATATATAGTTTGTAAAAAAGTAATAGGATGATATTTTGATGGATCTTTTGTGATTTTTCCTTTAGGTAAAAGGTATGTTTTAACTTCTGTCAAAAATTTGGGCGACTTTTCAGGATTTTTAAGAAACTTGTTGATATGCATTAATAGATATGGATGAAGGCAATAAATTTTTATACCAATAATTATAAATGTTATCACTGCCGGTACCTTTCCAGTTGTGGGTATTTTTTATAACCTTCTTTCGCATATCCATTGTAAATTCAGGTATTTGTATTTCCTCAATTGTTTGTGTGCGCTCTTTTTTCTCCCTAATCAAGCTTGCTTCTTGATTGTGTGTCACCCTGTTTGACCAGATATTAGACCAAAAGTTCACTCTTTCTGTGTTTGTTGGTAATTCTATTCTGGGGTTATGACATTTTGGTGCACCAAGCTTTTGTTTTAATTTATCTATAACTTCTACAGTGCTTTTGTTAGGTTGATCATATCTTTTATGGACCTCATATTTCCTTAGATTTTCTCTTAGATTTCTTGCTTGGGTTATCCTTTTAATACTCCATTAGGAGGCTATTTCTGATCTAAAGGTTTCAATTTTACTTTTTAAACTCTTCTTCCATTTCAGTGTTTTCACTTCATTACTCAGTTTTGAGTTTCTTTTAATGAGTGCCCCTATTTTGGACCCACTGCACTGCACTGCACTGCCTTTAATGCTGCACAGTATGTTATTGTGTGTAGTTCTTCAAATGTTTCAAGTTTTCCTAAATATTGTGGTATATAATATTGTTGAGAGTATTAACTTCCTTTGCAAATTTTGATTACATGTTTTGTGTTGGTATGTAGGGTCTTTTTGTTGGGTCAATATCCATATATTTTGTTAAATATTAGGATAATTTTGTGTGTAAGCTCAGTTTTTTCCTCAGTATAAAACAAATTAGAGAGAGTACAGAGAAGATTTACTAGAATGTTACCTGGGTTTCATTACCTAAGTTACAGAGAAAGGTTGAACAAGTTGGGTCTTTGTTCTTTGGAACGTAGAAGGTTGAGGGGGGACTTGATAAAGGTATTTAAAATTTTGAGGGGGATAGATAGAGTTAACATGGATAGGCTTTTTCCATTGAGAGTGGGGGAGATTCAAACAAAAGGACATGAGTTCAGAGTTAAAGGGCAAAAGTTCAGGGGTAACATGAGGGGGAACTTCATTACTCAGAGAGTGGTAGCTGTGTGGAACGAGCTTCCAGCAGAAGTGGTTGAGGCAGGTTCGATGTTGTCATTTAAAGTTAAATTGGATAGATATATCGACAGGAAGGGAATGGAGGGTTATGGGCTGAGTGCAGGTCAGTGGGACTAGGTGAGAGTAAGAGTTCAGCATGGACTAGAAGGGCCAAGATGGCCTGTTTCCGCGCTGTAATTGCTATATGGTTACATGGTTATTCTGCAGAGGCTCTGGATCTGTGTTATTGCTGTTAACGTCTGATTGTGAAGCAGTTGAAATAATTGTATTTTCATCAGTGCTTTGGGGGGGGGGTTGCATCTTCATTATTTTCTTGTGTAGTATTGTCGTGGTCTTTAGTTTGGTTTCTTTCTAGCTCTTGTGGAATTTCATGTTTTATTCAGTTTAACACGTCTATAGGGATTAAGTTATTTTTTACTATCACTCTACGTTGATCTCCTCCGCTGTTTGAAGGGATATTGTGTTATAAACTGTGGATGAAGTTTGTCTCTGTATCCTGTCACATCAGTCTCAGGCTCCATTGCTTGGTAGTATACACACATTATGAATGTGTTTACTTCTAATGACCATTTCATGCATGTCGTTCTTCTCTTAACTGTTTGAGTGGTGTTGGTTTGAAGTGGACTGCTCCCCTGGGAAACACTTGCAGCAATCCTTTTTCTCTTTCTATTTGTAGTTGCACTGTTTGTTATTTTTCTTTTGCACATTGGTTATTGTCTATCCTTTGGGTGTAGTCTTTCATTGATTCTATTGTGTAATTTTTATTTACTGTGATTGTCCGCAAGGAAATGACTCTCAGGGTTGCATATGGTGTCATATACTGTATGTACTTTGATAATAAATTTACTTTGAACATTAAAGTTCTGGCAGTGGGATTAATACAGATTAATTCTTGATTTCTGTGTTGCATGACCCTGACTTCTCCCTGATTCTCCTACCGTCCACCTGCTGTACACAAATTGGTAATTTACAGTGGCCAATTAATCTATCAACAACATTTTTGTGATTTAAGAGGAAACTGGTGCCTCAGCGGCATCCCACTGGGTAATAGGAAGAACTTGTAAACACCGCACAGACAGCAGTGGGAATTGGAATTAAGCCCAGTTTGTTGGAGCTGTTTCATCTCTATTCACTGATTTAGCTTTCCCCAGTCTGGGCACTGACTTACTTTTTAATCAAAATTTACTTTGTTCATAATACAAGAATAAAATGTGCAATGCCTTTTCATTGGTACGTCGACAGATAATGTATTTTGTAGTGTTCTATTACATTGCTTAAAACCAGTGTTGCTGCACATCTGGCCCTCCAGGGTAGTACATCAACATAATAATTGAGGGACTTTATCACTCAACCTGGCCCTCTCTGTCCAGTAGCAGGACAACCCTATACTGTGGTCCCTCTCCACCGAGACCTTGCAGTGTCTGCGTCAAGATTCAGTGAGTCCCTCAGCACGTACTCCTTCAGCCTGGATTGTGTCAGTCGGCAGCATTTCTTTACAGACATCTGAATATGCTGGCAGGTCAACATGTTTTGGGCAGATCAAAGAGCATCTTTGACCATGTCGATGATCTTCTAGAAGCACATCCATGTATCAGGGAGTTATAGAACTGAAGGCGTGGTTCATGTTGCTGACTATCTTCATCCTCCACTGCAGAAAAACTTGATTTATATGTATTTTATGTCTTTGTGATTTAACTGCCTGCCCAGGTCCTTAAGTATTGTGAGAGTAGCTTTCTTTACCAACCCCTCAGGTAGTTGCATTCCAGATCCAGCTACCAGGTAGATAAATAAACTTTCTTTTTAAACACATCCAGTGCTCCTGGTTTTGTCTCCTGTATATCGGTAAGACCTAAAGCAGAATGGGAGGCAGCTTCACCAAGCAGCTATGCTCCATCCGCCAAAAAAAAAGCAGTATCTTCTGGTGGCCACCTATTTCAATTCTGCTTCCCATTTCAATTCCGACATGTCAGTCCATGGCCTCCAATTCTACCATGATGAGGCTATACTCAGATTGGAGGAGAAACACCTTATATTCCGTCTGGGCAACCTCCAACCTGATGGCATGAACATTGATTTCTTGAACTTATGGTAAATCCCCCAACCCCCAACCCTCCTTCACCAATCCTGATTCCTATTTCCCTCTCTCAACTTCTCTCCTGACCTGGCCATCACTTCCCTCTGGTGCACCTGCCCAGTCCTTTCTTCCATGACCTTCTCCAGCCCTTTATCTCCTTCACTAATTGACATCCCAGCTCCTTACTTCACCACTCTCCCTCTTCCGGTTTCACCTATCACCTACTACGTTGTACTTCTTCCTCCTCTCCCGCCAATTTCTTACTCCTCATCTCTTTTTTCCAGACCTGCTGAAGGTGCTCAGCCTGAAATGTCTACTGTTTACTGTTTTCCGTAGATGCTGCCCGGCCTGCTAAGTTCCTCCAGCATTTTGTGTGTATTTTCTTGATTTCCTGCATCTGCAGACTTTCTCTTGTTTGAAACTCTTTCTCAAAGTCCGTCTGAATCTCTTACTCCTTATCCTGATTGACTTGCAAGAGGAAATAGACTAAAAGAAGAAGGGAATAGGACTGATAAAAATGCTCTGAGACCTAGGTCATTTGCAATGGTCGGTTTCTGTAATGTAAGAAGATATGAGCCTAGATATGAACACCATCTGGTATGGAAATTGCAAGGCACCCCCAAGGTGCTACAAAGGATTGTGAGGACTGCTGAGAGGTTCACCGGGGTCTCTCTTACACCCATCTCAGATACTTATCAGGGACACTGCATATGGATCATTGGGCTCACTTCCAGGGAGGAAGAGATCTGTACAGAAGGAATGATTTACACCTTAACAGGAGGGGAACTAATACTCTAGCAGGAAGGTTTGTTAATGTCACACAGTGGAGACAAAACTAGAGTTAAAAGGGTGCCAGAGCAGTTCATGGAGAGGTTGCAGAGGCAGATATTGGTAAGACCTCAGACAAAGTTAGGAATCAAAAGTTTGATCACACTGCAACGGGTGTCCTCAGCTGCCCATATTTCAACGCCAGAGGCATATTAAGAAAGTCAGATAATAATGCTGAAGATGAGGTAGCTGGTTTACAAACTGAGGTAATGTTTACTGAGGAGAGGCAGTTGATAGGGAAAAGTTGCAGTCAACAGGATGAATTGCAACGAAAAGGCGGTCAAAATTGAAAAAGTTGAATGCAAGACTGAAAGTGTTCTATCTGAATGCGTGCTGTATATGGAATAAGATAGATGAAATTGTAGCAAGGTTGCAGTTTGGCAGGTATGATGCTGTAGGCATCACTGAACCATGGCCAGAAGAAGATGTAGCTCAGAGTTTAATGTCCAAGTATACACATTTTATCGAAAGGACAGGCAGGAAGGCAGAGGGGCGCCGTTGCTCTGTTGGTTAAAGAATTAAATCAAATCATTAGAAAGAAGTGACATAGGGTCGGAAGGAGTTGAATCATTGTGGATAGAGCTAAGGAACTACAACGTTACAAAGACCCTGATGGGAGTTGTATACAGAGCCCGAAACAGTAGTAAGATGTGGCCTAAAAATTACAACATGATGTGGAAAATGCATGTTACTATAGTCATGGGGGAGGCATCAATATGCAGGTAGATTTGGAAAATCAGGTTGGTGCTGGATTCCAGAAGCAGGAATTTCTAGAGTGCCTATGAGATGGCTTTTCAGAGCAGCTCATGGCTGAGCCCACTAGAGGATCAGCTATTCTGGATTGGGTGGTGTGCAAAGAACCAGAATTAATTAGCAAGCTTAAGGTAAAAGAACCCTTGGGGGCCAGGTGATTATAATATAATTGAAATCATCCTGAAATTTGAGAAGGAGAAGCAGAAGGCAGATGTATCAGTATTACAGTGGAGTAAAAGGAATTACAGCGCCATGAGAGAGGAGATGGCCAGACTTGATTGGAAAGGAACACTTGCAGGGATGATGGCAGAGCAGCAATGTCTGGAATTTCTGGAAGCAAGTCAAAAGTCACAGAATTTATACATCCCAAAGCGGAAAAGTATCCTAAAGGAAAGATGACAAAAAAAGGGAAGGCAAAGCCAACATAAAGGCCAAAGAGAGGGCATTTAATAGAGCAAAAATTAGTGGGAAGTGAGATGATTGTGATGCTTTTAAAATCAACAGAAGAGAACTAAAGAAGTCATTAAGAAGGTAGAGATGCAAAAGAAGAGTAAGTTAGCCAATAATATTGAAGAGAATACCAAAAGTTTCTTTAGATGCGTATGAGAGGCAAGAGTGGATATTGGACTGTTGCAAATGATGCTAGAGAGGTAGTAATGGGGGACAAGGAAATGGTGGACGAACTGAATAAGTATTTTGTGTCTTTCTTCACTGTGGAACAACAGACACCAACAGTATAGTGGAAGTTTCAGGTGTCAGGGGTTATGAAGTGTGTGTAGTTACCATTACTAGGGCGAAGGTTCTTGGAAAACTGAAAGGTCTGAAGGTAGATAAGTCATCTGGACCAGATGATGTACACCCAAGGGTTCTGAAAGAGGAGGTTGAATAAACTGTGGAGGCATTAGTAATGATCTTTCAAGAATTAGCAGAGTCTGGAATAATAATGTCACTCCACTCACAAGTCACCGGCAGCCAACCAGAAAAGGATGGATCTGTGTTGGCGCCGATTCTCTTTACATTATATGTCGATAATTTGGATGATGGAATTGATGGAGTTGACTATTAAAGCTGAGGTCTCAGGGTACTCGGAGGCACATGATAAAATAGGCCGTAGTCAGCATGGTTTCCTCAAGGGAAAATCTTGCCTGGCAAATATGTTGGAATTCTTTGAAGAAACAACAAGCAGGAAAGACAAAGGAGAATCGGTTGATGTTGTGTACTTGGATTTACAGAAGTCCTTTGACAAGGTGCCACACGTGAGGCTGCTCAACAGGCTACGGACCCATTGTTTCTACAGGAAAGATTCTAGCATGGATAAAGCAGAGGCTGATCAGGAGGCAAGGAGTGGAAATAAAGGGAGCCTTTTCTGCTTGGCTGCCGGTGAATTGTGGTGCTCCACATGGATCTGTGTTGGTGCCGATCCTTTATACATTATATGTCAATGATTTGGGTGATGGAAATGATGGCTTTGTTGCAAATTCTGCAGACTATATGAAGATAGGTGGAGGGCAGGTAGTTGTGAGGAAGTAGAGAGGTTACAGAAGGACTTAGATTAGGAGAATGGGCAAAGAAATGGCAGATGAAATACAGTGTTGGGAAGTATGCGTTCATGCACTTTGGTAGAACAAATGACATTTTAAACTATTTTCAAAATGGAGAAAAAATACAAATAACTGAGGCTGCATAGAACTTGGGAGTCCCTGAGCAGAATTCCCAAAAAGGTTAATTTGCTGGTTGAGTCTGTGGTGAGGAACATGAATGCAATGTTAGCATTCATTTCAAGAGGACTAGAATATGAAATATTTATGGCAATATTACTTTATGTTTTGTGTGTGAGTTATATTGACTGTGTTGTTCACCCTGGTCCAGGGGAACATTGCTTTATTTGACGGTATGTATATATAGGTCCGAATGACAAAAATCTTGAACTTGAACAGTACAGCACAGTTTGGCCCACAACATCTGCACATATGATATGATTTAAGATCAAGACTTGAAGCTTGGTGAGGGTGTGGAACAAGCTACCAATGGAGGTGGTGGATTCGAGTTCAATCACAGCATTTATGAGAAATTTGGATAGGTACATGGATGGGACGGTTATGGAGGGCTATGGTCCAGGTTCAGGTCGATGGGGCTAGACTAGATGCGCTAAAGGGCCTATTTCTGTGCTGTAGTTTTCTATGACTCTTCTATGACATTCCTGGAATTAACAGGCCAGCTGCTCACTGGTGAACACTATGCCATAAAAGAAGAGCTTCCACATATTTATTATGTTGAGTCTGTTTGGTGTTTGTACTGTGAAAGAATGCTGATGTATGGAGGTCAGATACATCTAGACCAACCATGGTTCTGTTTTGATGGGATAGCTAGCCCAGTGCTCTCTCACAAGACTTAACCATAGAGATTCATTCCCAAAATTACAATTTCTCATGGACGTCCCTCGTCCCTCCACCCACGTGAGTGGGAATTTTTCTTTATCTACATGTTTTTCTCAGGATATCCAAGTGTGTAAGACATCTCATTAACACGATTCTGATGAAGGTTCTCAGCTTGAAACATCAACTGTTCACTCTCCTCCATGGATGCTGCCTGCCCTGTAGAGATCTTCCAATATTTTGTGTGTGTTTCACAAACACAAGGTACTGAAGATGACAGCTTGGATGGAGATGCCAACCATAAATAAGCTATTTTACAAACAAGTTAAATAAAACCAATGGTTTACCCTCAGGAAGGAATCCAACACTGCGTTTCCCATGTATTCAATTACAATCATCATGGGTTTACCTGCAAATAGGAAATCAGAGTGTTAACATTGGAGGTGTGGAAACTGAAAACTGCGGTGTTCAGCTGTCAATCATCTGCATTGCTGCACTTGCTTCAGAGACACAAAGGTAAATAAATGCAAGCTAGGTAAATTCCAATATTTTGTGCATTGTGCCCTGGAGAGCATAATAATACAAATGATTCACTTTCACTCATTTCTCTGGGGCTTGCAACAATACCCAAAGCTGAGTGTCACGATAGTAAAGTCTGTATCCAGTATAAGTTTGGATTCTAATAACGTTTGGTGTATTTGTTGATGGTTTTAGGTAATGAAGTGTGGGCACCTGGCCAAGTGGTTAAGGTATTGGATTAGCAACCTGAAGGTCGTGAGTTCGAGCCCCAAAGAGGCAACATGTGTTGTGTCCTTGAGCAAGGCGCTTAATCACACATTGCTCTGCGACAACACTGGTGCCAAGCTGTATGGGTCCTAATGCCCTTCCCTTGGACAACATCGGTGTCGTGGAGAGGGGAGACTTGCAGCATGGGCAACTGCTGGTCCTCCATACAACCTTGCCCAGGCCTGCGCCCTGGAGAGTGAAGACTTTCCAAGCGCGGATCCATGGTCTTGCAAGACTAACGGATGCCTTTAATTTAATTTAGGTAATGAATAATCCAACCCATCAACAACAGCAATCACACCTCCATGCCAGCATGGATGGGCCAATACCCACTCCAGAGGTCAGAGTACAATAGATTGGTAGGTGATCACAGTCCATATACCAAAACAAAAGGCATGGCTTTAAGGTGGCTGGAGGAGTTTTAAGGGTATTTTTGGGGTAACTTCTTTTTTGCACATAGGGTGGTTGATATCTGGATTGCACTGCAAGTGGACATGGTGAAATCAGATACAATTACTCCACATAACAGCAACCTAAATAGCTAATTAACCAGGCAATACTGTATGTAGGATACAGTCCAAATGAGGGCAAGTGTGGATGGTCAGCATGAGACTGGTGGCCTGCAGGGCCTGCTTCTGAGCTGTACAACTCTATAATCTAAGGTGTCATACTGAGGCAATGTTTCACTGTTTCCAAAGAAACTTTACAGTGTGCCAGCGCCTCTCTTTACTAAGGAACAACTTTGATGCAGAGTGGCTCACCCAGCTGATCGAGCCAGCAGTTAACCCTCCTTAAGTAGGATTTTTGCAAACTGCCTGTCATGCTTTCTAGAGTGTTTACATATAAAAAGTGTATCCTATTACTCTTTTCCACAGATGCTGCCTGACCTGCTGAGTTCCTCCAGCATTTTGTGCGTGTTCCTTTGGATTTCCAGCATCTGCAGACTTTCTCGTCTTTGTGATTTACACATAAAATGTATTGAATTGACTGAGAATCATTTTGGAATGAACCGAATCACTGAAAGGCTTCATATAAATCAAAGTTCTTTTGTTCCTGAATAAACATTTGTAGCACTATCTTTTGTCCCTATAAGATCCATCATTGCTTTCACTCTTGAATAGTGCTGATGCAGAACAATCATTTATTTTCAGAAAAGACTAACATGAATTCTGTAAACATTAATACTGCAAACATTACCAGATGACTGGAGATTTTAAAAAAAGAACAACAGCCTACTGCACATGCAGTGATTTCAAGCACAACAGGGAAGTCATCAGATGAAACTAAAACCATATTTTAAGTACTGGTATTGGTTTTGGTTTATTATTGTCACATTTACCAAGATAGAGTGAAAATTTAAGAACGGAGGAGAAGATGATGGCGCGATGCAGCCCGCGTGGCCGTTCAGAATGAATATTGTATGTATTAACTAGGGGGCCATGCACAATCTGGATTTGATGGAGACAGCCGTGAGAAGCACGGAGGAACACCTGGAGAAACTTCTGAAATGCCCGCTTCACTGCTGCTACTGTGCGATCGAGAACCTCCAGAGTGGAAGGCCCCATATCCTCAGCTTTGCCTATTGCATGTTGCCAGGGCCGGGGTCCAAGTGCTCGGCAGAGATGGTGCTTGGTGTTCGGTGTCAGAGAGCTGGCCAGAGGCTCGGAGTTTTCGGACGGACTCGGAGTCGGACTGTGGTCGGATGCTTCCAGGATGCTGCATCGGCAAGTTTGCGGTGCTGGAGATTCACCGTCTGTGTGAGATGATGGGACTTTCGAGAGACTTTGAGACTTTTACCATGCCATGGTCTGTTCTTATCAAATTACGGTATTGCTCTGCACTGTTGTAACTACACGTTATAATTATGTGGTTTTTGTCAGTTTTTCAGTTGGTTTGTCATGTGCTTCTGTGATATCATCCTGGAAAAACATTGTATCATTTCTTAATGCGTGCATTACTAAATGACAATAAAAGAGGACTGCGTGTCCTCATAATCTAAATTTACGTATTGTATATACAAATCAAATCATTACACAGTGTATTGAGCTAGAATATTAAAACAGTAACGCTGAAGAATAAAGTCCAGCGCAGGGAAATGATAAAGTGCAAGATCATAATTTGGTAGATTATGAGGCCAAGCGTCTGTTTTGGGTCTGATTACAGTGGGATAGAAACTGTCTTTGTGCCTGGTGGTTTGTGCTTTCAGGCTTTTGTATCTTCTGCCTGATAGGAGAGGGGAGAAGAGAGAACGTCTGAGGTGAGTGGGGTCTTTGATTATACTGGCTGCTTTACTGAGGTAGTGAGAAGTGTAGACGGACTCCATAAAGGGAAGATTGGTTACTGTGATGGTTGAGCTGTGTCCACACACTCTCTGAAGCTTTTTGTTACATGCAGAGTGATAGCTGTACCAAGCCATTATCTATCCAGACCGAATACTTTCCATGAATGCATTTTGTAGACTACTGCAATAAAGAGAACAATATTAAAGTATATAGTCCCATCTCTCTCTTGCTGTAGAGGAGGTAGGGGAATCGCAGTAGCATTCTCATTTGTCATTCTTTTTCTCTTGTTCACTTGCTGAAAGAAGTTTTGAGTTGGAGGAACATATTTAATATGGTTGTTGTTGAGTGATATTTATCTACTCAAATTAAATCCAGTTTGCTGTGTTTCTTTGCCCTCCTGCACGCATAGTAGAATTTCTTGATGCCATTCTAATTGCACTACTTAATGTAGTTCCTCATAAAGACAAGAGATTCTGTGGATGCTGAAAATCCAGAGTGACACATACAGAAGGCTGGAGGAACTCAGCAGGTCGGGCAGCATCTGTGGAAAGGAGTGAAGTGTTGACACTTCCTCATTATGTCCTGATGAAGAGTCTCAGCCAGAAATGTCAGCACTTTATTCTTCTCCTTTAATGCTGTCTGACCACAGAGTTCCTCCGGAATTTTGAGTGTGTAATATTGTAGTTCCATAATTGAACATCTATAATTCCCCTCCTAAATTAAAATGTATTTCTCCATGGAGGCACAGATCTCTAACTTGTTGTTTCACCCATTGCAATCTCAGATAAAAGGTTGTGTCTGCTAACATTAAAGACCTCACATCTCAACAGCTGAGAACAGAGCACCCCTGGGAGTTCAATACTTGCCACTTCATGTTAGAAGGTGTGGCCCACGTTGGGGAGAAAATAAAAAAAACACAATTATGTAGGCTGCTCATAAGTACTTTACATCCAATGGAGTATTTCTAAGATGCATTTACTACAAACTGTTCAAAATGTTCCACTGATGATAATGGAAACAAGGAGAGTTTTGAACTGTTCCAAAACATTGCATATGGGCCACATTTTTGAGACCTTTCACATTAAATAACTTCTTTGTTCCCAATAGGATGCTTTGCATTGTTACTGAAGAGTTGGATCTTTGGTAATACACAAGTTTTCCCAAGGATAATTCCGTGAGAAGCATTCCTTTAGCTTCTTCGATAAATTTCTCATTTACCTCCTCAAGACTACATAATGATCACCACTTTAAGTTAGGTAATATCACAGTGTTTAAAGCTCAGCAGGAGTGACCAGGAAATAAGGGGTGGAAAGTTGAACCATTCAGTGGGGTGGAGGTGAGGGGGAATGCCGGTCGTGTAAGGCCTGGAGTGTATAAAGGTGAAGTGGTACTAAAATTGACAAGTGTTCATGAAGGTGCAACCAAGAAGAGTGGACTGAGCTGCATCATACAAGAAGGCAACTTGTTCAGCAGCAGTAATTCCAGTGAAGTAGCCACAAAGTATATCTAGATATCTAATTTTCCCAGCTCCAAGGTTCAAAGTCCAAAGAAAATTGATTATCAAAATACATATATATCACCATGTACAAACCTGAAATTCATTTTCTTGCAGGTAATCAGAGTAAGTACAAGAAACACAGTGAAAGATCATACCCAACAGGGCAGACAACAAACAATGTGCAAACAAAAACATAACAAACGGTGCAAATACAAAAAGAAAGAAAAGAGGAAATAATAATAATCAATAAAAAGCAATAACTATCGAGAACATGAGATGAAGAGTCGTTGAAAGTGAGTCTATGGGATGTTGGAACAGTTCAGTGGTGGAGTGAGTGAAGTTGTCCCCTCTGGACTGTTCCTGATTCCAGTAGTGTGATTCATGAGGCTCCTGCACTATCCTCCTGCTAGCAGCAGCGAGAAGACAGCATGGCCGAAATGCTGGAGGTCCTCAATGATGGATGCTGCTTTTCTGTGACAGCACTCCGTGTAGATGTGCTCAATGGTGGGAAGAGCTTTGCCTGTGTTGAACTGGGCCACATCCGTTACTTTTTGTAGTCTTTTCTATACAAGGGCAATAGTGTTTCCACATCAAACTGTGATTCAACCAGTCAATATATTCTCCTCCTTAACATCTATAGAAGTTTTTCATAGTTTTAGATGTCATGCCAAATTTCTAAGAAAGTGGGGGAGCTGCCCTGCTTTATTCATAAGAGTATGTAAATGCTGGACCCAGGACAGAAACACTGAAATGAGTACACCGAGGAATTTAAAGTTGCTGACTCTCTCCACCCTCTGATGCCCTGATGAGGACTGGCTCATCGACTTCCAGTCTCCTCCTCTTGAAGTCAATAATCATTTTCTTGATCTTGCTGACATTGACTGAGAGATTGTTGTTGTGACACCACTCAATCAGATTTTCAGTCTCCCTCCTACATGCTGATTCGTCACCACCCTTGATTCAGCCAACGACAGTGCTGTCGTCGGCAAAGTTAAACACGGCATTGGAGCTGTGCTCGGCTTCACAGGATTTGTTCCTGGATCCACCAGGAAAAAGATACACAGAATTAAGCACAGAATGCTGGTGGAACGCAGCAGGCCAGGCAGCATCTATAGGAAGAGGTACAGTTGACGTTTCGGGCCGAGACCTTTTGTCCTGACGAAGGGTCTTGGCCTGAAACATCGACTGTACCTCTTCCTATAGATGCTGCCTGGCCTGCTGCGTTCACCAGCACTCTGTGTGTGTTGCTTGAATTTTCAGCATCTGCAGATTTCCTCGTGTTCACAGAATTAAGCAGTTGATTACTTATTCAACTGATTCAATTCAAATAATTTCACACATCTAAAGTTAAATATAGATAATGTAAGAAAACTGGAATAAATTTAAACCAGCTAAAGGTTTTGTGAAATATTTTCTTTAAGTGTTTTTAAAATTTTGTTTTGGAAAAGTAAACGTTAGTACCTAGTGGCCGAGAATTGTCATATATTCACTCATGCTGACATGCCTACCTCTTGTAATGACTCCTTCGAGACGGATGACATTTGAATGGTCAAATTGTCCCATTATACTTGCTTCTGTCAGGAAGGTGCGCCTTTGCTTTTCAGAGCAACCAACTTTCAGTGTCTTGATGGCCACTGGCAGCTCCCTCTTACTGGGGAGCTTCAGACACCCCTTGCAAACTTCCCCAAATTCCCCTACAGAAGACAGGAAACACTGTTAGCATCTGAACACCGGTCTCACTTCTTTCTGTCGAAGCTGGCTCTCAGTATGGTCTTGGGAGGCAAGAGGAGAAGTTAGCATAACTATGACTGTCTGTGTGTGTTTGAGAGAGAGAGAGAAGAGAGACAGAAATCAAAATGCAATGCTGGTTAAGGAATCGAGAATCACCCTGTATGAGTGTTACTACTTCTTTATTCTATATGTTAGGGTAAAACCTATCACTTTGCATTGACTTCCTGACTTCACAAGCAGATCCACCACCCAGAAACGGAAAGGTCAGGACATGATGGATCGTAGGGCGGCCTGATAGCATAGCAGATAACGTAATGCGATACAGCACCACCAATTACAGATGTCAGAGTTTGATTCCCTCCACTGTCTGTAAGGAGTTTGTACTTGCTCCCTGGGACCATCTGGGTTTCCTCCAGTTGGTCCGGTTTTCTCAAGATTTCCAAGGCATATGGTTAGGGTTAGTAAGCTGTGGGCCTGTTATGTCGGCACTGTAAGTATGGCAACACTTGCTGGGGGCTCCCAGCACAATCCTCGGACTGTGTTGGTCATCCACGCAAACGACACGTTTCACTACATGTTGAGCATGCGACAAATAAAGCTAATCTTCACCCTTTGAATAATTTCATCTTGCTTAAATAAGTGTGGTTCAAATTTCTAATGTAAGGACGCGTTCGGCACAGCTTTGTGGGCCGAAGGGCCTGTATTGTGCTGTAGGGTTTCTATGTTCTATGTTCTATGTAACACACGGGAAGCCAGGCACCATATGGAACAAAGTGGCCTCTTGGCTTGTAGCCCCTCATTTTTCTACATTCTTTCCCTCCATTACCAGCTCAGTGTATCTACAATGTATACTACAAAAAATGCAGTTGGTTATCTAGGCTATTCCAACAGCACCTTGCAAACTTACAGCTATCCAATATGAACAAGACAAATGAAAACACTGCCACCAGTGGCTTCTCCTCCAAGTCACACACCATCCTAACTTGAAAATCTTTTGTTCTTCCCTCATTATTCTGAATTTAAATCCCAGAACTCTCAACCCAACACCACCGTGGAAGAGCCTTCACCTAATCGGCAATGATGACTCAAGATGGAATTTCCCCTCCACATACTCAGGGGCATGGAGATTAGTTATTAAATGCAGACTTTGCCCGGTGAGGCACATTTTCTGAGATATAAATAAAAAATGCCAAAGGAATTTATCCTTATTTGCAGAAGAGAGGGAGAAATTTAAAATTCTACAATTTTGCAGAACAGGGAATGTCAATTTTTAGATACTTGGGTGCAGGGACACGTTTCTATGAATTGATTTGGATGAAGAGGTTGCTGTTGCTAATGACTTTTAAAGGGGGATGAGGACCATTATTTAGCACAACATATTGTGATGTTCTTGGCGAAAGAGAATGCTTCATGACAAGGGAATGTTCAAAGCACAGAAATAAAATGCAACAAGAATGTGATTTGGAACTAATTTTGTAGAGAACACACAATCATGTGTCCTTTCCCATCTCATTCTGAAATCACATTGATGTAAATAGGCACTTTCTAATTGCAAATCTAGAATTCTAATTTAAAAAAAAACATTTAGAAAATTAAGGAACATTTAGAAAAATAAGATAAGGCTAATTTTAAAATGAATTAGAACTACAAATGAACAACATTTATTTATAGCGATATTCACAATAAGGAGAGTAGTGATATTTTGCATGAGTTTCAGTGGAGAAGATAGTCTAAGTGGGTTTCTCTCCTACTGTGGCATTACTGGTCCATTTAATGATAATGGGTTATATTTCAAGGGAGTTTATCAATGAAAGCAAATAGCAATAATCCCTGCCCCATTATCACAGTAGCTAGCTACTTGTCCTTTGTTTTGTCTGCTTAAAACCTTGCAATTTACAGAATAATCATTGCAAACCTTTGAATTCAATGACAAATTGGGCTTCAAAGGCAATATAGGGTATGCAGTTCTAAACTCTAAAAGCTAAGTAGCTTTCTAAGCAAAATCCAGTACTCTAAATATTCATAGGGGTTGCATAATGTACAGGTAAAAGACAACACACATAACACAAGGAAATCTGCAAAATTTCCTATGGAAAGAGCAAGGAAGGAGGAGTGCTGGGTGGTAAATGTTTGGACAATGAGGATTTGAGGCAGAGCAGTGGGTGCATCAAGACCAGCAATATGATATTCTAGTGGGACAACCTGCCATTTCCTGGTGACAGGCAGTTCAGCGTTGTCCTAACACCACTTCTAGGTGCACAGCCCATTGCAAGTTGAGCGTCTCAGGATAGTAACATAAGAGCAGCAACCATTAATATAAAGCAGGGGTTCCCAACCTTTTTATGCTATAGATCCCTACCATTAACTGAGGAGTCTGTGGACCCCAGGTTGGAAACCCCTGGTTTATAGGTAAGGTTACAAATTATGCAAAAATTTGTGCATGCAGTTAATTGAGTCAGGAGCTTCTTTTCCTGACGATATATTTCTTCCCCAGCCAAAATCCTAAACGAGCAACCTTACATTAGATATCTGTCAATCTGGTATCATAGTCATAGTCATACTTCATTGATCCCGGGGGAAATTGGTTTTTGTTACAGTTGCACCATAAATAATTAAATAGTAATAAAACCATAAATAGTTAAACAGTAATATGTAAATTATGCCAGGAAATTAGTCCTGCAAACCATGAGCAACCATGAATATGTGTCAGAAAGATCTGAAGGATTACTACTTCTCCTCTCAGCGCACAAGTATTCAGCCCATAGTCAATGATGTCCTGTAATAAGTTGGAAGAGTTGAAAGATCTCACGGATGGGAAATTGGGAGGACACACGTCCAGGGTGCACCATTTGTCATTCTCATTCATTTCCTGTTGATCAAACAAGGTAAAACCTTCACTCACGAAGGGTTCCTCTTTTCATAAGTGATGCTTGGCCTGCTTAGCTTTTTCTAACATGTTTCACTTTGTGTTCCTTTTTACTAATTTTATCACAGTTCTTCATACCCCATTCATTTAGCCTGGCACGTTGAGCAGTGTCCATAAGACTATAAGACATACGAGCAGAATTAGTCCATTTGGCCCATCAAGTCCGCTGCGCCATTTCATCATGGCTGATCCCGTATCATGTTCAACACCATCTACCTGCTCTCTCACCATATCGCTCTGACCAATCAGGAATCTATAAACTTCTGCTTTAACTATATCCACAGACTTGGCGTCCACCACAGTCTGTGACAGGGCATTCCACAGATTCACCACTCATTGGCTAAAAAAATTCCCTCTTACTTCTGTTCTAAAAGCTCGCTCCTCAATTGTGAGGCTGTGCCCTCTAGTTCTGGATACCCCCACCAGGGGAAACTTCCTCTCCACATCTACTTATGTAGTCCTTTCAACATTCAGTAGGTTTCAGTAAGATCCCCACGCATTCTTCTAAATTCCAGTGAGTACAGGCCCAAAGTTGCCAAACACTCTGCATACACTTCATTCCCGGAATCATACTCCTTTGTACTCTCTTTAGTGACAATATATCATTTCTGAGGAAAGAGGCCCAAAACTTCTGACGGTTAAGGAGGCAAAACCTTACCATTAACAACTCATTACATTCTCTTTCCGCAGATGTTGTCTGGCCTGCTTAAATTTTCCAGCACCTTTGTGATTTTGTTTCAGATTTCAAGCATCTATTTTCCATCCATTTTGGATACCTGTTCCGTGCCACAACTGTACCTTGCTTTGGGTTCTCCACACAACCCAAAGACATGCAGTTTGGTAGGGTTACTGGTCACTCTAAATCACCCCCATTGTGTAGCTAAATGAGTAGAAACTGGGTGGGGGATTTGATAAGGGTGTGGGGAGAATAAAAATATAGGATTAATGTAGGATTAGTGTAAATTGATGGATGATGTTTGGTGTGGACTCAATGGCTGGTTTCCCTACAACTCTGTTTTCATCTGATTCACATGGCCTTATTTTGTAATTAGTCCTCAGATTGTTCTGTATTTATTGAAGCTTTTCCAACTTTCTATGCTCTTAAATTCTAGGCTGCTGATGGGCAGGTAGTTTGGGGTGCTGAAATTGTCTTTTGAGTGTCAAGTGTCAGGGAGTATTAGCATGTTCAGGTAACTTGTTACCTTACTGCTTGATGCACTCTACTCAATGCCAATGTCCGTTTGTCATGACCATTGCTCCAAACGCAATTTGAAAGATACAATATGTCCATTACTCCCTTTCTCTATGCGCTGGATGTAAGTAAAATGTTCAATACCTCCTCCAATAACTCTCTCAATTTTGATACAGGAAAGGTCCAGTTCTTTGGCAAAAAGATGCACTGCTTGTACAGGGTCTTCATAGGTGTCTGGATCAATGTAGGTTCTTCGACTTGGGATCTTAACTGTAATAGAAAGATAATCCACGTTTACAGAGCTGTAAACACAAGTTTCCAACATCATCAAAATACTGTAACTGGCTCCCAAAGGGATCTTGAAGTATCCTGGACAATGAACATCCCTCAGTCGTCACTTACCCAGAATAAGTTGCCACTGATACTCGTGCTTTATTGCCACCATGTATAGGAACTGAATAAATTAATCAATTGGCTGTAAAAGACTAGAGGTGCCCAAGCAAATGACCTCGTGTTATAACTGCAGACTTTTTTCATTCAATGAACATCGTTGTCTACATAATGCCTGCTATTCAGTCCTCTCCTCACGTCCCTCCTGTTGGATTAGACTGTATAATAGCAGTTATGGTTATTTGTGTTGTCATAGCTGGGGATAAGCTCCCACTATCTATTTAATGCTCCCAATAGCATGCACCTCAAATAGCCTCTGACAATCAAGTCGAACTCCTGGCCTTCATGTGGGACTTAGTTACTAAGCCTGGCAAAATGACTTCTACTGACAGGAGAAGGGACAAAGGAGAGTTCCTGGTGCTTTAAAACAAGTCGCCTCAGGCAAGTGGGGCTCATCAGCTATGGTTGGCAGCTCATCTAGTAGAAGGACAACTCTGATTTCAAACTTCCACAGTCTTGCGGCTATACACACTCAAGGAGAAGGCTTTGGGAGTAAACCCCGAGGAAATGCCTGGAGCTGAAATCCCTGAGGCAGTCCTGTGTTGAACTCAACGCAGACTGGCTACTCCTGTGATGCCACTGGTGCTAAACTGTGTTGGTTTGTCCTCTTCCTTTGGATTCATCAGCTGCATGGAGAGGGTGAGCTTGCTGCATGGGTAACAGCTTTCTCTCCATATCATGCTGCCCTGGCTTGCATATATAGCTAGGACACAACATCCGTGGTTGACCTTGATCAATGAATTATTTATGCCTGCTTATATTTTATATAATCACTTATATGCATGTAACTGTTCAGTATGCTTCCTAGTGGTCACAGAATTGTTCTGCATGTCCCTTAATTCTCTGTATGATTTTGGAAGCTTCTCAGGCATTGCATTATTTGAATAAGTGTTACCCAGATTGGTTAATTCTTATCTACAAAATTGAGTAGAATCATTGGATCTATGGGGTATAAGAATGACTGAACATGTTGCCCCACTGTCTTTAGTCTTTATTCGTTTTCTTTGTTCTTAGATACTAGACCTTTGCAGTCCTGCATTTCTAATTCTCTTTGTTCTGTTAGTGCTTAATAAAATGAATGTGGAGCAACAGGTTTTATGCCTCTTTCTTGACTTCCAAATCACTAAAAACATCATAATCCTACATTCCTTAGTGTGTGATTGAGCCTCATATTGTTTCTAATGAGAAAGAAGTAGCTGCTATGCAGGTCCTTTTAGTTGAGGGACAATTGTAGCTGATCCTCACTTCTCCATGACACCCAACTCATCTTTCATCTGCTTATTTTGGGATTGTTGCTTGAAGTAGAATGGACATTGGCAAGTTATTTGTGATTCTTTATTTTGCTTCCTCACTGTTGCTACAGAAATGGGTTTTAGCATTCACAACACCCAAGGTTATTTCCTGTGCATCTTCCAATCATCCCTGCCTGCCAAACCTGATCATGTCATTAGAGACTACAGTGGCAAGAATGGTGATCGGCTTGATGGCAGGTTCAGATTCAAAGAACAAGTATTTATTATGTTCCCTGTAAAGACGTTATTCAAAAGGTAGGAATTTCATTAGAAATTGAGTCAATATTTACAGTGCCAAAAATAATTGCAACAGCTGAAATTTTTTACTCAGAACAGAAGGTGACTTTTTAAAATGGATATCCGTTGGTTTCCTGCTCAACATCCCATATAATGCAGAAATAATTTAAATATCTTTTTACTTGTAGTCTATCAATATGACCACAAGATATAGGAGAAGAAGTAGGCCATTGGCCCATTAAGTCTGCTCCACCATTTCATCATGGCTGCTCCATTTTCCCTCTCAGCCCCAATCTCCTGCCTTCTCCCAGTATCCCTTCATGTGCAGACCAATCAAGAATCTATCAAACTCTGACTTAAATATACGTAAAGGCTTAGCCTCCACGGTCACTTGTGGCAGCAAATTCCGCAGATTCACCTTTATATATGCCAGACATACATAAACCAATTTTACTTATTATTTGAAAAAAAAACCAAATAACCATGTCATGTACATGTAGAGTTAATCTTGTATGTGGATAAAGTTTAGATTACTTTCCAAATCACTGAATAAGATCAATGACCAGAATTTGCACAGGAACTGAAAAATTGTGATAAATGCAGTTATCATAACAAATGCAAGTCTAATAATTTTACCTCTACATATGACCTCAAGCCAGTAAGGTCCACCTACAATCTTAACTATGGAAGCGAGTCTTTACTTACCTCAGATTGTAAATGATCCGGTTTCTCACCTTAACATAATTCACAGGCAATCACAGATTGGAAATAGTCTATATTATACTTGGACAACTAGCCACTAAACTTGGGCTGGATCGATTTACAGTCATGTATCTGAACTACATTAGATGCCAGGAGGAAAGAGAGAAATTAGCAGAGAAAACTGGAAGAATAAAGAATACTTATTGCCAATGTATTCTGTTAGATTTACTTTCCAGTGTCATGTTGTTTATAAGAATACTATATTGGTTAAAAAAAACTGAAAGGAGATATCTTTAAGCATTGAGCTCATTTGATGAGTCTGAATTTCTTCATTGTCCACAGGGACATAACTGATTTTTCTTCACCATAATCCCTGCAAAGTGAAACCCCCTCCCTGGACAAAATGAAATGCCGGGCCAGATTGGAGATGAAAATGCACTCCTCTCTTCAAGGGCGCTGGAGGCTTTTGCTGTTTTGGTGTTTGGTTGGCCTAGATAGATCTGGGGAGAAAGCCAATTTTGCTCATTTTTCACATAGGTTACTCTTCTCTCCAAGGCGCTGAGGCTATGAAGACTGCCTCGGCTGCTGTGCTCCATGCCTGCTAATATGATGAAATAATAAGCGAGGCTTTTGGCTACACCAAGCTGCACCAGAGTTCGGATCTGAGGACTCAGTTTTGGTTCAGATTGTTCGTGGTCGCTTCAATTGTTTGCATTATTTGTGTTTTTTTCTTCTTTCTCCTGCACATTGGCTGTTAGTCTTTTATTTTTAGTTTTATTCTTTTTTTTCTTTAATTTTTTTTTTCAGGTTTCTTGCTTTGTGGCTACCCGTGAGCAAGCAAATCTTAAGGTTGTATAATTGATACATTCTTTGATAAGAAACAGACTTTGAGTCTTTGCAGGGATTAGCAAAGAAATATCAAAGTGTCCCATCTACCCTGACTGTCCTGTGCTGCATCAGCAAGGTACGAGAAAGAATTTTGAATCTTAAATCATTGTGCTTGTTCAATATTTATCTCCAAGCTGAAGTTACAAATTAAACCCAGAATAACTATCTAGTCTTTGCTTCAATGTCACCTGCAAAATTTCCCACTTCCAACCTCTGCACTAAGCAGCCATTACACATTAAGAAGTAGTACATTGGCACCAACTCCACTGAATTGACCAGAGGGCAGGAAGGGTTCTGTTCCTTATCAAAGGTTTCCAGGGTTCACAGAGAGCCACACCACAGAAGTGGCCAGAGTGGTGTGGATGATATTGGAGGACTAAGTGGAGAAAAAAAGCACGGCAGCAAGTGCTTGACAATTTTGAGAGGATGGTGAGCAACAGATACATCCAAGTCTTAAAAAAAGAATATATTGTGGTGAGCACTTGATCCATAATGATAGACGAGGAAGCTTGTTAATTCAACAACCATTTAATTGTTATAACAGACCGGGCACTGTGGCCAGGAGAGAGAACAGCTCAGTCTCATATAGACCGGGAAAGTGACCATCACACACCCCAGCTACAATTAGGGTGACCCACAAACATACAAGTAAAACCTAAGCTAAAATGTATCAATAAATGAACTGGAACCTCCCAGCATAATTCCATGAAATGATTTTAACTCACGAACAATAAACAGTGTTGGTCATTAGAAATGCAGGGGTGGGCTGTTGACCACTCCCCCTCCAACCCCACCCCAGAGCATCACAAAAAAAATTATATATATATACATATATATATATATGTGGGTGTGTGTGTGTGTGTGTGTGTGTGTGTGTGTGTGTGTGTGTGTGTGTGTGTGTGTGTAAATAAATAAATAATATTGCAGTGTGTTGGGTATGTGGCCAAGTGGTTAAGGCATTTGGACTAGCGACCTGAAGGTCGTGAGTTTGAGCCCCAGCTGAGGCAGCATGTTGTGTCCTTGAGCAAGGCACTTAACCACACAGTGCTCTGCGATGACACTGGGGCCAAGCTGTATCGGCCCTTGTCCTTCTCTTGGACAACATCGGTGTCGTGGAGAGGGGAGACTTGCAGCATGGGCAACTGCCGGTCTTCCATACAACCTTGCCCAGGCCTGCGCCCTGGAGAGTGAAGACTTTCCAGGTGCAGATCCATGGTCTCGCAAGACTAACGGATGCCTTTATTTATAATATTGCAGTAAGAAATTATCTATACATATTTATAAAGGATTCCATAGAACCATAGAAACTACAGCACAGAAACAGGCCCTTTGGCCCTTCTTGGCTCTGCCGAACCATTTTCTGCCTTTCATCTTTTCATTTGGCACTAATGAGCTGAATTTGCCTTAAGTTCCTCTTATTGGTATTTGAAAGCTCCAAAAGAGGCTTAAGAAACCTGTAACTGCTTGAAACATGCTGGGCCCTTTCACATTAATATACACTGACAAAAGCATCTGTCTTGGAAAAAGAAGAAACGGAAAATGCTCCAACAAACCTTCCGTAGCAACCCCTCCCCCCATCATATCCATACAGATGGAGTCTTTACATATCAGGCAATGTGCCTATTATTGTACATTTCCTCCATTCTACATGAGTAAAACTGAGGGAAACAGGTATGCATGTGTGTCTTTGGACCAGCATGTTGAATTTTCAAGCTCACTTCCCTCATGATAAGAGCAAGAAATCAAAGTAGGCATAGGTGACACCACCATTGAAGATGATTCCAGCTGATTTATTTAGAAATAGACAGAATAATCACAATATGGCAGGGTAGGGATATATAAATAGCCACTGCTCATTAAAAATGCCACCAATTAATACTCTTTTGCACTAATTGAAGATTTTTTTGAAAGGCATTCTAATGTGGCAATTTCAAAATGAAAACCAGACATAGTTAAGAAGTAAGTTAATGATATCATATTGTCAACATACATATGTGATATGACACTTGATATTTAGCTCCTTTGCCTTCAATAAAATTGCATTCAGAGTGTATTCTATAGAAAGTAGCCAATAGAGTTCTTTCTTGCATCCAACCCATGTTCAATATTGGCTAAAGTATCTGTATCTTACTAGCTACATGAGGCAAAGCCTCACCAGAATGATTCTGAGGATGCTGAGTCTTTCATATTTTAAAGGATTAAGAAGACTGGACCTAACTCTTTTGAATTTTGAAAGATGAAATATGGTTTTCATATACAAAGTTCTTTCACAGCACTTGTGAGTGTCGATGCAGGGATAATGTTTCCCATGGTTGTAATGTCCAGAACTAGGGTTCACCGTCGCAAAATGATGGGTCAGCCATTCAGGACTATGAGGGGAAGTAAGTTCTTCACCCAGAAGTAGTGAATGTTTGGAATTCTTTACCCAAATGGACATTTGGGGCTCAGTCACTGAGAAAGACATTCAAGAAAGTAAGCCATCATTTTTTAAATTTATTTAGAAAGTCAGCAACAATAGATTTGGTGCAGTTAAATGGCACTGAGGTAAAAGATTAGGTATTGCCTTATCAAATTGTGTCATATGCAAAAGAGGTTGAATGTTCTATCAATTCTGCTTCCTATGTAATTAAGATTATAGCCATACACAAACTACAAAGAAAAATGCTATAAGATCCCGCCTGATATAATCAATAAAGAAGAAAGAAGGAGTGTTGAAATGTGGTTCAAATGGAATTTAAGTTTTAGAGTTGACATTTATGCCAATTGGAATTCTGCTATTAATTTACACAGACTGATAGCATCTCCCCATTTCTCTGCATGATCCATGATAAAGCTTGCTGAGTTATATCAAAATATTATGGTGTAATGTCCAGTATAAAGTTCCCTAATCTTTCAAAAGCATGTCTGTATTAATGATGGTGAACCAGTGCAATACCGTTCCTTTCATCTTCCTACTTTAATTGTGTTGATTAGATCAATGCTCCATCCATATCATCCATGTCACATCCAATCAATCTTTGAATAACAGTGCAATCAATGTTGAGCTCACCAAAAGGCACCAGAGAATGGAAAGTGTTTCAATTGAAATCAAACTAAATCACAATGATCTCATCTGCACCAAAACAAACGCCCTTTCTTCGTCAACCCTTTGTTGTCATTATAACAACACTTTGCAGTGCCTATTTGAAATGTTTTTTAAAAAATTTGTCTGATTCATCATATGATCTCAAAACTCTTTCCCAGCAGCCTGTGATAATAAACTCAATTAAGACGAGAACTGCAGCATCAAAGATTGAACTTGCAAAGAAATGATACCTCATAATTTCATTAGCTTCACTGCGCCACTTTACTGAGTTTTTTTTATTTTCACTAAATAAACTACTCAGGCTTCTTATATGAAGCAAAAGTTCTCATTCCACGTAACATGCTGCTCAAAATAAGTTATTGGCATATCAGTTTTATTTTAAAAAAAGATAGTCTGATTATTAAGTGGATTACTCTTTAATTTATCCTGAAGCTGAAAGCATTAATTTCAGAGTTTTCCCAAAGTACTGTGTGTTCATACTAATCCATAATATTTCAAAATGACTGGATGCAAAAAACTGTCATGCACTCTTCCCAAATTTTAATTAAATCAAGGTGATTAATAGTGGACAGTTAGATTTGCAGCAGTTTAAAGAAATTTCAGATAAATTCCTTATGATTCCAATAATTGACCTTCTTTCTGAGCAAGGAGGCAAGACTAATGTCCAGAGAGCCAAATTCAACTGGTTTCAATTAAAGAGACTCATAGGTGCCTCATAAAAATCCCAGACTTTCAGCGTGCCAATATAATGCATAAGGTGTGGCATGTCAAGTTACTTAGGATTTAATCTTTCCTAATTTGCTTCATGTATGTCCCTTTGTTATCCCAAGCAGGATTATTGGAGTGGGTCTGTACTGAGAATGAAAGAAAGGAATGCTCAAAGGGCTAGTTTTGAAATACCATCCACTTTCTGATATTTTGTGATGCAGGTTCCATTCAATCAGAAGGAAAACCAAATGCCTGTTATAAGCACAAGAGTGTCTGAAAATGCTGGAGCTCCAGAGTCAGATACACGAAATGCTGGAGAAACTCAGCAGGTCAGGCTGCATCTACGGAAATGAATAGACAGCAGACATTTCAGGCCAATACCCTCTAGCAAGAGGAAAGGAAGGGAGAAGAAACCAGAAGCTAGAATGGCTTCACCACATTGGTATTTCATTTTAGGTAAACCCTTTCAAGAACTCCCAACTCTTCTCTTCCAAGACAAACAATCCATTGACCCCGACAGCTCCAGACCACATATACCACCATTACCAGCTTTGGTTCCAATGACCCCAGGTGCCTTCAGATCACAAGTTACACAGCCTCCAGCTCCAGCCCTGACCTTGGCACCTCCACCCCCAGACTGAAACCTTTCTCTCTGCTGCAAGGCTCCTGGGCTCCACTTGCCATACATCTGCTCCCCATTCCCAGGTCTTTCAGGCACCCCTGTCATTCCTTGGGTCTTCAGAGCCTCCATCTTCCTTCCACCCTACCTTCTTTGAACAACTTAAGCCTCCCCTCCTCTGATGCTACAAACTCTCTTCCCCTTTCTCTGATGCCAGCTCTAATCCTTGTCGTGTCTTCATCACCCCCTTTTGCCTTTTCCTCTCTGTAGTAGAATGTTCTGTCTTCAGCAGTGGCTTTACCTTTGTCCCCTTCTCCCGCACGTCACTGAGTTTCACGTCAGTCACGAAGAAGAACTTTTGATGCCTCCATCTCCAAGCCCACTTCTTTGATGAGGATTCCCCATCCCAAACTGATCACCCCTTCTCTTGTCTCCAACCCTCCTCCTCTTCCTGGACAACCCACTCCAGTTTTCTGCCTGCTCTGTACCTTTTCATCTCTAATTGCTGATAAGACACCAACCGGCTTGACTTCAGCACTTCTCTCTCCTCTTCAAACGTTAACCCCTCTGAATGCATTTTTGTCCACTCTCTCAGCACTAATCCAAATTTCACCATTAAACCTGCAGGCAAAGGGGGTGCTGTTGAAGACTTGCACTCTGACATCTACCTTGCCAAGGCCAGACAGCAACTCTCAGATAACTCCTCTTACTTGCCCCCTGAAAGGACCCCTCTCAGGGCCAGGAAGAGCTGCTACTCCAGTCCATTCACCTTCTCCCTCACCTCCATTCAGGGCTCCAAACAGGTCCTTCCAGGTGATACAACAACTCACCTGCGAAACTTTTGGGGTCGTCTACTGCATTCTGTGCTCTTGATATGGTCTATTTTAGATTGGTGAGACCCAATTTAGATTGGTGGATAGCCTTGGTGACCACCTTCACTATATCTGCAAATAGCAGAAGTTCTTGCTGGCCAAACATTTAAATTCAAATTTCCATTCCCTTTCCAACATGTCAGATCATGGTCTCCTTTTCTGCCACAATGAGGCCACTCTTGGTTTGGAGGAACAGCACCTCATATGTCATCTAATGCTTCCAACTTGATGGCATTGACAGGGACCTCTCTAACTTCCAATAACATTTTCCCCTCTCCTTTCCCACTTCTTCAATTTCCCACTCTGGCCCTACTCTTACTTCTTCTCTTCACCTGACTATCGCTTCTGCTTGATGCACCTCCTCCTTCCTTTTGTTCCATGGTCCACTCTCCTCTCCTATCAGATTCCTTCCTCTCCACCCCTTTTCCACCTATCACCTCCTAGCTTCCTACTTCATCCTACCTCCCCACCCGCCTGGCTTCACTTGTCAACTTCTAGCTTGCACTCCCGCCAACTTTGTATTCTGACTTCCACCCCTTCCTTTCCAGTCCTGATGAAGGGTCTCGGCCCAAAATGTTGACTGTTTATTCATTTCTATAGATGCTGCCTGACCTGCTGAGTTCCTCCAGCATTCTGTGTGTATTGCTCTGCATTTAATCTCTCGAGTCTGCTTTGCCATTCTATGACTGATCTATAACCAAACTTCATCCACCTAACCCTATGTCCACTATAACTTTATACCTTATTGACAGCAAACAATTGATACTAGAACGTACAATCATCACAGCCATATTTGGTTCTGCGCTTCCCGCTCCCTGGATTACAAATATTAAATATTAAAAATATTAGAAATAGTAAAAATTAGTATATAGTAAAAATTTAAATTATAAATCATAAGTAGAAAATAGAAAAATGGAAAGTAAGGTAGTGCAAAAAAACCAAGAGGCAGGTCCGGATTCTTGGAGGGTACGGCCCAGATCTGGGTCAGGATTCGTTCAGCAGTCTTATCACAGTTGGAAAGAAGCTGTTCCCAAATCTGGCCATATGAGTCTTCAAGCTCCTGAGCCTTCTCCCGGAGGGAAGAGGGACGAAAAGTGTGTTGGCTGGGTGGGCCGTGTTCTTGATTATCCTGCCAGCACTGCTCTGACAGTGCTATATTGCCTATTGCCTAGCAAAAACCCACCACTCACTGAAAGTTATTATTATTATTATTCATCAGAGTTAGAATTACTTATCAGCCAAACTTATATGAGAAAGATTGCTATATCATTCAGTGCTCAAGGAATAATTCCCTTCCTTGAATGCTTAAGCACTGATTTTCAGGGGATGTCTTATTTTTTTGCTCTGTCTACACCATAGTTAAGTATTCTTAAAATGCAATTAAATCACCTCTTAAATTTCTGCATTCTGTATAAGGTCAGTTTACGTAATTTCTCCTGTTAGAGCAACTCCTGATAACATTCTGGTAAATCTGTACACCACCTTATGATCAGGCTCTCCGGTTAGAAATATGTCTGGTCCAAAATGTCTTCTGATTAGTTGGCTGACTCGACAACTTGCAAATCTCTATGTTTTGTTGTATTTGTTCTAAATTTGCATCAATTAAAAAAAAAACTCTAATCTACCTAATTTTAATCTGAATGCACGATTTCTATTGAAACACTGCATCTCCCTGCTCCTCAATTCATAACTTGACTATTTCTGCTTTACGTATCATGACTCCAATTATTGACAAACTTCGATTGTACTCTCTAAGTTATTAATAAAAATAATGAATAATTGAAGTTTCAGCACATGTCCACATGGATCACTCCGAGACATTGTCTTTCAATTCATGTTCATATTCATTTTCCCTACTCCCCTTTCCATTATCCCAGCCACTCTTCTAACCAGGTCAATAATTTTTGTTCAATTCCATGAACTTCAATTATAGCTCATAGTCTCTTCTGAGGGACCATATTGAATGCATTTTGACAGACCATATAAATTAGATCCATAGATATTCCCCTGTTTATTACTTATACTTCTTCAAAATTTCAATTAGATTTGGAACACATGACCCACCCTTATAAGTGCCTTTTCTGAGCACTGTAACATGCTCTAAGTGCTGAATTAGTCTGCCTTTAATTACAGTCTTCAGTTGATATTCAGCTGATTAGTCTTCGGTTCATACTTCTGTAATTAACTAACTGTATTTACAATGTTCCAGTCTAAAGGAATAATTTAGAAAACAAGAAATCTTTATAAGTGTATGCATAAACCATTCCTGATCGCTTCATTTTTGTTTACTAAAAATTTACCCACCAGGTCCTTCAGGAATGATTTCTTTTAGAACCTTTCTTTTTTTAATATAATTTTATAATTTTTCTCATACCATTTGTATTTACATTTGTAGTTTGTACTATCATTTTTATATGTACTATACCTCTCTGAATTATGCTGCTCTCTGCATACTTGCAATGCTTTCTTCTTTAATTTTACGGTACCACTCACCTCCTTTATTTACTGTGGATCTTTCATTTAGCAAATAGAACTCCTATCCCTTGGAGCTGTGTACATGAACACCACCAATTACAAAAGACTAAATAAACTCATTTGAAAGACCGAGATGAATGTACTAAATGTCACCCTAGTTTGAAAAAGTGATTAATTAGAGCTGTTTTGTTATTGATGCAAATTTTTAGCTATTTATAATTACATCTCATTAATTACCGTCAAGTTGCTGTGACAGGACAGTGGCTCAATGCATTGTAGTGAATGTGTTGTCCCAGAGGAATAAGACATAGATGCCTTTCTCTGGATTTAGATTCAGATTTCGATACACGTTGACAATGCGCTGTTAGCGCTAACACCCAAGGATATGCTGGTGGCAGCCTGCAAGTGTTGCCACACATTCCAGAACCAACATAGGATGTCATCCATGCTTGGCAGAACCCAGAACACGATAAAACAGAACAACACAGCAACAGCAAAGTAAGCCTCATTCCTCTCTAACATTGACCCGTCCTAACACATGCACGGACCTCCAACCCCAGGGCAGGGCTATCTTCGGCTTCCAGCCTCTACACCATCCTAGTAAAATGCACATTGGAAGCTACACATTTCTGTTAAGATGTGGAAAGAATTAGAGCAACAATCCAGGTCACTCTTGGACGGTAGCTACTACAGTAGAATTTATTGTGCCAGTGCTGAACTAAATGATCAGCACAAAAGCAATCAAGGGATTGTATTCATGTCTCATAGATATAGACACGTCAGCTCATTGGCTTCAAACCAACTGTTCAGAGCCTACCTGTACTAATCCTATCGATAAGCACTTGATCCTTAGCCTGCTATGCCTTTACAATTCAGTGTTCTGGTCACCTCACTACAGGAAGGATGTGGATGCTATTGAGAAAGTGCAGAGGAGGTTTCCAAGGATGCTGCCTAGATTGGAGAGTGTGCCTTACGAGAATAGGTTGAGTGAACCTGGCCTTTTCTCCTTGGAGCGACGGAGGATGAGAGGTGACCTGGTAGAGGTGTATAAGATGATGAGAGGCATCAATCGTGTGGATAGCTAGAGACTTTTCCACAGGACTAACATGAGGAGGCGTAGTTTTAATTTGCTTGGGAGTAGGTAAAGAGGGGATGCCAGGGGTAGGTTTTTCACACAGAGAGCTGTGGGTGCATGGAATGCACCGCCGGTGATAGTGGATACGATAGGGTCTTTTCAGAGACTCTTGAATAGGTACAGCGAGCTTAGAAAAATAGAGGGCTATGCGGTAAGGAGATTCTAGGCAGTCTCTGGAGTAGATTACATGGATGGCACAACACTGTTGGCCAATGTGCCCGTAATGCGCTGTAGATTTCTATGTTCTATGATTGTTCAGATGCTTCCTAAATGTTTCAGAGTGCCTGCCTCTGCCACCTCCCCAGCAACCATCCACTAGGTGAAAGAAATTCTTCCTCAGATCCCCTCTAAACCTCTTACTTTTCGCCTTAAACTGATAGCCATTTAGTTTTAGACTCCTCCGCCATGGGGAATGGCTTCTTACAACTACATTATGTTACTCACATCAGAGTTGCTGGTGAACGCAGCAGGCCAGGCAGCATCTCTAGGAAGAGGTACAGTCGACGTTTCGGGCCGAGACCCTTCGTCAGGACTAACTGAAAGAAGAGCTAGTAAGAGATTTGAAAGTGGGAGGGGGAGGGGGAGATCCGAAATGATAGGAAAAGACAGGAGGGGGAGGGATGGAGCCAAGAGATGGACAGGTGATTGGCAAAAGGGATATGAGAGGATCATGGGACAGGAGGCCCAGGGAGAAGGAAAAGGGGGAGGGGGGAAAAATGCAGAGGATGGGCAAGGGGTATAGTCAGAGGGACAGAGGGAGAAAAAGGAGAGAGAGAGAAAGAATGTGTGTATATAAATAAATAACGGATGGGGTACGAGGGGGAGGTGTGGAATTAGCGGAAGTTAGAGAAGTTGATGTTCATGCCATCAGGTTGGAGGCTACCCAGACAGAATATAAGGTGTTGTTCCTCCAACCTGAGTGTGGCTTCATCTTTACAGTAGAGGAGGCCGTGGATAGACATGTCAGAATGGGAATGGGATGTGGAATTAAAATGTGTGGCCACTGGGAGATCCTGCTTTCTCTGGCGGACAAAGTGTGTGTGTTCAGCAAAACAATCTCCCAGTCTGCGTCGGGTCTCGCCAATATATAGAAGGCCACATCGGGAGCACCGGATTATGTTACCAGGTTCGGATACGGCCCAAGTGCAGAGCGAGAGACACTGAAGCAGGTCGATAATTCACAAACTTTAATGCGATCAGTGTTAAAGGGAAAATAAAACAATAAACACTAGGCCAAGTAGGGCCATTAACTAAAACTCTCAAATGGAAAACAAAGCCTATACTGCAGCTGAAAAGAAAATCTAAACATTAAACGAATACCACTAGTCTTCAGAGTCAGTTGATTCGAAAGTCCAGTTTCTTAGGGAAGGCTGAAAGCAAACAGGCAGTGAAGCGTTGCTGTGCTCTGTCCAAGTCTCGACAAGCACTACGACAACAAGTTTGGAGTTAAATACTATCACTATTAAATAATAATTAGCTGACATGTGCATATTCACAAGCACAATTTCCATATCTACTGTGCTGCCAAATCCATGATTGTGACACATTATCTATGTTTCATAATTCGGTACACAGCTATTGGGACTTTGGTCAGCTTCCACTGCTCTGACCAGTCTATCCAAACTCTCTTCACAACTCGTAGTGTTGTCCTTTCTAGGATTCATGTACAACACACCTTTCCATATACTCCACCTGTCTTCTCTACCACTAAACCTTACAACTAGGCTGCAACACCAAGGCATAAACTTCAGAGAAGGGGTCAGTAATCATGTTACCACTTGTTATTAGAGATGGGATCATTGGTAAAGAATGCTGCTGTGCATACCATACTCAGGGAAACTGCTCCAACGTTCTCCATTGAGGCTTTCCTAAAGATATGTTCCTCTTTACTTCAGAAAGTTGTGATTCACCTTATTGGATCATGGCAATGAGTGGAAGAGTCAGAGAATGAAGGTTTAAATTACTACTGTCGCAATGAGGCCACACACGGTTGGAGGAGCAACAGCTTATATTCCATCTGGGTAGCCTCCAACGTGAAGGCATGAACATCAATTTCTTGAACTTCCGGTAATGTCCCCCCCCTTCACCATTCCCCATTCCCCTTTCCCTCGCTCACCTTATCTCCTTATCTGCCTATCACCTCCCTCTGGTGTTCCTCTCCCTTTTCCTTTTCCCTTGGCCTTCTGTCTCTCCTATCCCCTTCCCCAGCCCTGTATCTTTTTCACTAATCAACTTCCCAGTTCTTTTCATCACCCGTCCCCCTTTCCCGGTTTCACCTATCACCTTGTTCTTCTTCCTCCCCTCACCCCACTTTCTTACTCTGACTTCTCATCTTTTTTTCCAATCCTGAGGAAGAGTTTCGGCCTAAATCGTCAACTGTTCTCTTTTCCATTGATGCTGCCTGGCCTGCTGAGTTCCTCCAGCATTTTGTATGTGTTGCTTGTATTTCCTGCATCAGCAGATTTTCTCTTGCAAAAATGTCTTATTCCTTTACATAATTTTTTGAGACAAGCTATAATTTGATAGCATTTGGACTATTCTGTAGAAATATATCTGTAACCCTGAAGTCTTAATGAATTTATAACTTTTGTAAAATGTAATGTGACAAAATGGAATCTCTGTGATCCCAGAGTGCTTTGCTGGTTTGGATGGGCACTTTCAAGAAGTGTGAAGGTGCGTTATAGCAGGGTGTGTGTTTATGGTAGGGAGAGGCAAGAGAGAAAAACAACACACAGCCGTCTTCAGGGGAAGATGCTTCAAAAGATAAATGAACTGATTAAAGACAAATGCACAGATGCAGATATGGAAAGAACACAATTATGGGATGGAATGACCTCAAATACATGAAGTTCATGAATTATTGGACTTTGTAAACGTATAAAAATGGTTTGTTTTCTGCTGTAAGATTGAAGCTACCTACCAACAACTTAACATATGGAGGGAGACACTTTCCTTTGCAAGTGATAAACATACTTATAATTTGATCCACTATGAATTTCTCATAGTTTGAAGACCTAGCTGAACGGTACACAGCAATTCCATAGGATGTACAAAAATGAAAGACCGCTTTGAAGTAGTCAAAGTAAGATTTGAAAACTTGTATTGGGTTTTTGGCTTGAAACTGCCTATCCACAACATTTTCCTGTTCCCTCAGCTCTAATAATAAATTCATCATGGTGTCATTCAAAATGAGAGAAATGAAAATAATGCAAGATTGCAAACATTGATTTTCATTATTAGGTACTGTACATCAAAGTGATACAAAATCATAAACATCACATCTGAGAATTTTATATCAAGTCCTGCCTAGCTCCAAATGGGTAAACATTTTAAGAGTAAGTCGCAGCAAATGTGACAGCATTTCCATACTCTATTGGCAGTCATTTACTGCACTTTTCTTTTATTTCTGAATCACATCCACATTTTTCAGAGCACTCATGGTTAAACATCCAAACTCTCCAGTCCTGCTCCCTGCACATCTCATAACTTTCCTGCACATATCTTTGACCTCGTCCCCGGCCACCAAAACAAGTAAAGCCGAGGATTCGGGGCCTTCTCCTCCGGAGACCACACAGTAACAGTGGCGGCGAAGCGGGCATTTCCGAAGTTTCTCCAGATGTTCCTCCGTACTCTGACGTCTGTCTCCATCAAACCAGAATTGTGCACGGTCCCCTACTTAACAAATAACAGACATCACCACTGAAGTGGCCGCGCTTTATGAAACATAAACTAACAATTTTTAAAAGTAGTACAAATAGTGAGGTAGTGAGGCAGGAAATCTGATGGTGGGGGGGGGGCGGGGAGAAGCTGTTCCTAAAATGCTGAATATGTGTCTTTGGGCTCCTGTACCTTCACCCCAATACTAGTAATTTTCACATACAGTCTCAGTCCTGATGCAGGGTCTTGATTCTTCTCTCCATGGATTCTGCTTGATCTGCCGAGATCTTCCAGCAATCTTTACTCCTTGCTCCAGATTCTAGCAGCTGCAGTCTCTTCTGTCTTCTATTCATATGCAAAATGACATTGCAGAAGAATACTCCATCAAGATGCTCTGCATTGGTTATCGATTTTTTTAATAGAACCTCTTTCTAAAGGACCACCTATGTTGAGTGGCTTCTAAATCTGCTGAGCCTTCATTATCATTTCTTATCTGTGGTTTGCACAATACAGGAAAGTACTGAAAAGTTTGAGACAGTACTTAAAATTGAAAGGATTAACCTGACAGTAAAAATCCCTTGTGGAGCTAAAACTATTTAAAACAAACCAAAGTGCTGATTCAGCGCCCTTCGCTCATCAAAGCATGTTCCAGGCAACCAGATTTCCCCCACACATTTGTTCAACTAGCTTTTACACTGGAATTGGTTGCACAATAGGATCAAGTTGAGTGCAAAGTACCAAGACTACAATGTTGCCTGGCAATATAAAGGATTGATACAATAACCATTCCTAGAAGTCTCCATTGGATGCGTTTATAATTTCACTTCTGATGAGAAGAGGATGGGCAAGGAAATGGCCAATGAAGCAGTGTAAATGTCACAAGATGGCAGCTTAACACAGGTGCTATTCTGCTACTCAATTTAGTGCACTCGTGAGGTTGTGGTAGGACATATAAAGTATTCTTAGACTGTCATTCTGCAGTAAATAAATAATTCAGGAAGATTTTAAAGAGAGTAAAATGCTTCTTAAGTGAATTTTGGAAAATGTGTTTCTAGTTCATTAAAGCAACATTGAGGGATGTTTTCTGTAAATTCTATGTTCTGTGTTAAAAGTCAAAGAGGCCTTCAGCTTATGAAGTCCATGCTATTAGTTACACCATGTTAGACCATAAGACACAGGAGCAGAATTAGGCCATCTGGCCCACCGAGTCTGCTCTGCCACTCAATCATGGCTGATCCTTTTCTTCATCTCCTCCTCAACCCCATTTCTCGGCCTTCTCCCTGTAACCTTTGATGCCATGTCCAATCAATCTCGACCTTAAATACACCCAATAACCTGGCCTTCACAGCTGCATGTGGCAACACATTCCACGCATTCACCACCCTTTGTCTAAAGAAATTTCTCCGCATCTCTGTTTTGAAAGGGCGCCCCTCTATCCTGAGACTATACCCTCTTGTCCTGGACTCTCCCACCACGGGAAACATCCTTTCCACATCTACTCCGTCTAGGCCTTTCAAAATTCGAAAGGTTTCAATGAGGTTCCCCCTTTACCCTTCTGAATTTCAGCGAGTACAGATCCAAAGTCATCAAACATTCTTTGTATGTTAGGACATATTCTGAAGTTAGGTTATATAGCAAAATATTAACTTCAATAACCAATCTTTAGACGCAAATGTGGATTGCAAGTTAAATGTAAAATGCAGCCCTAGACAAATGCAGCCCTGGAGCTGTGGACATCAGTTAATTGAAAAGCAGACAGTGCTGATTAACATTCAGGCTACATACACACTAGACCTGATAAATTTGAAAGCGCCAGTTTTGTGTAAAAACGATAGGTGTCCACACCAAGTGTTTTTGAAAATACATCCATCCACATTAAAACGGGTATTTGGCCGAACCTCCTCCTACTGGGCATGCGCAGGATACATCTACAGAAAACAAGCGACATGTTTGTTGTCAAATCTCGCTGTGAAAGTGCGCGTTTGTGCAGTTACAGACTAGAAAAACTTGAAAGGAAATTGCCAACGACGGACAGCCGCTGGCTCTGGCGCAGGAGGAGTTAAAACTAAAAATAAACAAAAACTGGAGCGTATGGAGACAATCGACAGGGAGTTCACGGACAGTATGACCCGGCTGACGACAAACATTGAAAAACTGACTAACTCTGTTGCATTAATAAAGCACCTGTTTAAATGTATAAAACATGTCTGCATCAGCGTTATCTTGTATTTCCATACAATGTCACATTAGGCTGTTACACATCTAATGTCAGAGAAGTACTTGCATAAATAGGTAAACCACCTTCATACAAGCAAGGACAGAAAACAGGGCAAAGTGAGTATACTTATTTATTCAGTAAGCTATGGGTCAAAGTATTTGGTGAGTACATTTCTAAGTCTTCTGGCTTCAGTCTCGTTGCCATCTGTTCCGAAATTGTTAGGTTGTGTGTGGGGGGTTGCGTTCAAGAAAACCATGAAATGCTGCACTGCCGCCGTCTGTTCCGGCACGTCATGACAGCGTTTTAAAAAATATCCGTTTACCCCGTCCATATTACTCTGCCCAACTGGCGGTTTCAAATTTACACATTCTGGAGGGCGTTTTAGAAAATCTCCGTTTTCTGGTCAAAACGAAGAGAAAGAGCTTCGGTTATGGATTTATCCGGTCTAGTGTGGACGTAGCCTCAGTTTGAGTGTGCGAAGAAGGAGGTGTGAAAACTATGTATAATTCAAAGGAAGCATTGTAGACACAATGTAACTATAGAATTGTCCTGCTGTTACCTTTGATCCTTAGCATGTAATATTGGGTCAAACAAGCCTCTTCCTCTGAGGGTGTCTCACTTTGTTGAATAAAACACTTCTGTATTCACTAGCTTCAGTATCTCTCCGGTAACTTTGCACCCAAGTTCTGCTACTCACCTACACAGTAAGGCAATTTACAGTGGTAATTCCCCTAGCAGCCCACACAGTCTTCAGGATGTGAGAAGAAACTGGAGCACTCTGGGGAAACCCACGTGGTCACGAGAAGAACAAGCCAACTCCACAGCAAAGAGGTTAGGATTTACCCCAATCCCTGGAGCCGTGAGGTAGCAATTCTACTAGCTGCACTACCATACCACCCAAAATGCAAGACATTGCAGCAGAAGCAGAACTTGAAAAAAAACTTTGGAATTTCCTATATCAGTTAACAAAATGATGGATGATATCTAACTTTATATTGTCTTTCTCCTGCTTCCCCCCCCCCCACGTCCATATCCTTTAAAATGCAATGTGGCCAATCTTGCACAGCATACTGGAATAGGATCAACAGTCCTCAACATTGCTCCTTGCTTTAATCCTAACAGGGTAACCCATTATCCTGAATTGATGCATAGTTGTTTCAGAGAGAGAAGATTACAATTCCCCTTCCTATCACAGTCTCTGGAAAGTTTACACCTTACAAACAGTTCATCCATCATCTAATTCCAGAGAATAGAAGGCCATTCTATTTATTTTCATCCTTTGTAAGGCACTTCCCTTCCAGAAATCAATCCAGTGAACATCTGTTGCAATCCTTTTTGAAGGCAGCACATATTACCTGGTAGGATGATCAAAACTCTGCAGAATATTGCAAGCACAGCAACAGCTTCCTAATTATACTATACACCAGGACGTACCCTCTTTTCATTGCTGTTATCAGAGAGGAGGTACAGGAGCCTGAAGGCACACACTCTTGCTGTGCATCTCACTGTTTATTTCCCCTCCCAAGTTCTGCATTGTTAGTAAACTTACTCTGGCTCCTAACCCAAGTATTGATATGAATTGCAAACAGCTCAGGAGCAAGCACTTACTCCAGTAGTAATCCACAAATTGCTGTTCACTATTCTAAAATGGATTATTTATCCCTACACATTCAATGTTTAATGCATGCTGATAGCTGACCCGAAGCACCATGAACTGAGTTCGAGAGTTGTACATAAGTAGGAGGGAAGGAGGGGCAGTGGGTGGAATTGTTAGTAACTGATTCACGTACTAGCTTGGGGAACATTATCGGAGAGGGTGAATTACACGGGGAGGTACAGAGTCCTGTGTGAGATTGGCATGCAAATTTCATCAGGAAAGCAAGCTGGATGCACACCACAATCTGCCTGGTTGAGTTACTGAAGCTTCCAGTAATAATTGTTATCTTACTTATTTCATTTGAGGAGAGAAAAAGCATCCAATTACAAAGTAACAAAAGCAAAACCAGGGTTTTGTATCAGAATATCTAGGCAATGATTTTCCATGGGAACATAAGAATATACAATAAAGAGAAGCAGTTGGAGACCATCTAGCCATTCTTTCTGTTCCAATGTTAATAAGATGACATCTGACCTGGTCTTGGTTTCAGTTGTGTTATTTTGCTATTCCACATAACCTCTAACTGCTCCACTTCAAGCTTAAATCCATCCAGTGGTTCAATCTCCACAACTCATTCGACATGCACTAAACTATCATCATTTCGGTTTAAATGGGTGATCCCTCATTACAGGCCCTGATTCTTAATTCCCATTAAAAGACGAAGCGTCCTTCCAGCATCTGTTATGACAAGTTTTGCCAGAACCTATGTTTTCGTAAGATGCATATGATTCCTTATGAATCTCTCATTGTTCTAAATTGTAATGAGCACAGATGTAAGCTGCTGAACTTTTCCATACAAGTTCTTCTTCCCAGGAACCTCTGATTTGCCTCTAATGCAGGTATATTCCTCCTTAACTATAATTAAAACTGTACATGATCCTTAAGATTACATGTCCAGGTGAAGGGTCTTGACCCCAAAATGTCAAATGTCCATTTCCCTCCATCGATGCCGCCTGATCTGTTGAGATCCTCCAACACCCTTTGTGTTGCTCTAGGTTCCAGCATTTGCATTGGGTCTTCTCGGCACTGCATGTATCCCTTGACAAAAAAACCTCTTATGCCTTGTTACCATGTTCTTAATGGTAGATTCTGTCATTGTCCCCACAACTGACACGAGGTAAACTGACCTACTATCCATCACCTTGCTGTGGTTCCCCACACCCTTCTCTTTATTCCATGGTTCCCTGTTCTTTCCATCTTCCCCAGCCCTTTACCTCTCCCATCTATCATCTCCCAGATTTTACATCATCCCCCACCTGCCCACCTTCTCCCTCGCTTGGACTCACCTACTACCTGCCAGCTTGCCCTCCCTCTCTCCCACCACCTCATTATTCTAGCTTCTGCTCCCTTCCTTTCCAATCCTAATGAAGGACCTTGGACTGAAATGTTGATTGTTTATTCTCCTCCAACGATGCTGCCTGACCTGCTGAGTTCTAGCACTTCTACTACAAAAATCGTCACGTAGCTGTCCTGCTATTTACAGTAATATCTCTCAACAACTGGTCACTAATTAATCGTGAGACATTTAATGCAACATGGCAGATTAAACAGTGCTCCATCTTCACCATTCAATACTATGGATTGACAAATCATGTCGGTGTTCCTATGAGACCGGTAGCATTTAAGATTAATAACTTTCACTTTCTCAACAAGACAATGCACAAACTGCTCTGGCTTCTTTTAAAAAACTGTGTAGAAAGAATAAATAGTTTTGCAGGTGTTCACATTAATTTGGAACTCAGAAGGTGTTAACAAGAGAGAGGTAGAGTAATTGGGAGACAAGCACAAATTAAATAAAGAGACAAAGATAGACAAACAGATAAAAAGGTACCAACACAATATGTAGGCAGAAACAATAGCACAGAAATGATGTAATGAAGCAAAAGTGGAATGCATGGATGAACGTCAGAGAGAAAGAATAAATTGCAGCTATGAACAATGCTAAGCCTGGATTTAACTATCTATTTCAAATCAAGTGTGTAAGATCTCTTGCTTGTCTCTAAGTATGTACTTTAGGATTACCCAGACTATTCACCTGCAAATGCTCTCTTAATACCTTCTCATAAGGTCTACAAAGCCAAATCAATATTGCCGAGATGGTGATCAATACTCTGAAATCTTATACCAGACACAATGACGTTACCATTAGATATTGCAATACAACACTTTCCCTGACATTCCAGTTGGGAAGTTTACAATTTATAACAGCTCCTGTATGTATTTTGTTTAAATTTTCATTGTTGGTCATGGCTTCATTTTTACTGGAATCAGCACACAAACGATAATCCAGCAGCACTGAAGACATTGAATTTGAAAAGACACACCACTTTTCCCAGTTAGTATGTAATATGAATAGATTGTCTCAATTATAAATGCATTCCATCACCTTATCTCTTCCATCCAATCTAATCTGGAATATTAACTGTATCTCCCTCAACATTAAAACCAACTAATCGTAGAGCTCTACAACTCTCGGTGTCATGTTTTCTGTTGCTCTTAGTCTGAAATTTCTGATGTTAATTCTGTATTCACTATCATTTAGCTACACAAAGCATTCTGCTGCTAGTTACATCCTTCTGTGATTTTCAAACCTTCATTCACATAGACTCATCAGGTAATACAACACAGATACATGATCTTCGGTCTATAAAGTCCATGCAGCCTACAGAACCATAATTTCCTGTGTTTGGCCCACATCCCCCTAAGCCTCATTCCTCCATGTACTTATATAAGTTCTCCTTAAATGATACTATTGGACCTACCTCAACCACTTCCTGTCATAGCTCTTTTCATATACTACCCCCCCACCCCCCATTCTGTGTGAAACTGTTGCCCTCGGATCTCCATAGAACCATAGAAACTATAGCACAGAAACAGGCCTTTTGGCCCTTCTTGGCTGTGCTGAACCATTTTCTGCCTAGTCCCACTGACCTGCACACGGACCATATCCCTCCATACACCTCCCATCCATGTATCTGTCCAATTTATTCTTAAATGTTAAAAAAGAACCCGCATTTACCACCTCGTCTGGCAGCTCATTCCATACTCCCACCACTCTCTGTGTGAAGAAGCCCCGCCTAATGTTCCCTTTAAACTTTTCCCCCCTCACCCTTAACCCATGTCCTCTGGTTTTTTTCTCTCCTTGCCTCAGTGGAAAAAGCCTGCTTGTACTCACTCTATCAATACCCATCATAATTTTATATACCTCTATCAAATCTCCCCTCATTCTTCTACGCTCCAAGGAATAAAGTCCTAACCTATTTAACCTTTCTCTGTAACTGAGTTTCTCAAGTCCCGGCAACATCCTTGTAAACCTTCTTTGCACTCTTTCAACCTTATTTATATCCTTCCTGTAATTTGGTGACCAAAACTGAGCACAATACTCCAGATTCGGCCTCACCAATGCCTTATACAACCTCATCATAACATTCCAGCTCTTATACTCAATACTTTGATTAATAAAGACCAATGTACCAAAAGCTCTCTTTACGACCCTATCTACCTGTGACACCACTTTTGGGGAATTTTGTATCTGTATTCCCAGATCCCTCTGTTCCACTGCACTCCTCAGTGCCTTACCATTAACCCTGTATCTCCATTTAATCTTTCCCCTCTCACCCTCTATGCCTGCTGGTTTTGGACTCTCCTACCCTGGGTAAAAGACTGCTACCATCCACCTTGTCTGTGCACCTCATACTTCTAAATATGTTTTAAGGTCACCCCCCAATCTCCTCCATTTCAAAGAATAAAGACCTCTCACTATAACTCAAGCACTCTAGTCCTGGCGAAACCCTTTTAAATCTTTTCAAAGTTCTAAGTAAATTTATTATCAAAGTACACACATGTCACCATATGAGATGCATACGTGGTGTTCTTGCGGGCATACATAGTAAATCCAAGAAACATAATACAATCAGTGGAAGACCACACCCAACAGGATGGACAAACAATCAATGTGCAAAAGACAACAGACTGTGCAAATGCGAAAAGAAATAGCATTAAATAGATAAGCAATGAATATCGAGAACATGAGATGGAATTGTTGAAAGTGAGTTGTGGGGACAGTTCAATGGTGGGCTGAGTGAGGTTGAGTGAAGTTATCCGCTCTGGTTCAACAGCCTGATGGTTGAGGGGTAACAACTGTTCCTAAGCATGGTGATATGGGTCCTGAGGATCCTGTACCTTTATTTTTTCTGATGGCAGCAGTGATAAGAAAGCATGGCCTGGATGATGGAGCTCTTGATGATGGATGCTGATCTCCTGTGATGGCGACCCATATAGATGTGCTCAATGGTGGGGAGGGTTTTACCTGCGATAGACAGGGTAGGATTTTCTTTTTAAAGGGCATTGGTGTTTCCATACCAGGCTGCAATGCAACCAATTAATATACTCTCCACCACACATCTAAAGAAGTTTGTCAAAGTTTTAGATATCATGTTGAATCTTCATAAATTTCTAAGGAATTGCACCTACATACTGGGCCCAGGACAGATCCTCTGAAATGATAGCTCTAAGGAATTTAATGTTGCTGACCCTCTCCACCTCTGATCCCCTGATGAGCACTGGCTCATGGACCTCCGGTTTCCTCCTCCTGAAGTCAATAATCGGCTCCTTGTTCTTGCTGACGTTGAGTGAGAGGTTGTTGTGGCACCACTCAGGAAGATTTCTAATCTCTCCCCTACATGCTGATTCATCACCACCCTTGATTCAGCAAATGACAGTGGTGTTGTCAACAAACTTTTTGCAGTTTAACAAAATCTTTCATATAATAGTGTCCAAAACTGCACACGGTGCTTCAAGTGCGGTCCTACCAATGACCTGTATACCTGCACCATAAGGTCTCTGCTCCTTTTCTCAATAAACTAACTAATGAAGGCCAGCGTACTTTTTGCAACACCATGTCTAGGTGTGATGCCACTTTCAACAACTTGTGCACTTGTATTCCTATTTCCCTCTGTTCCGTTAAACTCCCTAGATGTCCTGACATTTATAATACTGGTTTGACTTTCCAAAAATGCATCACTTCACACTTATCTGTATTGAAATCAGATGGCCATTTCTCAGTCCATTTCCCTAACTGGTCAAGGTCCCCCTAAAATCTATGATAGGCTTATTCACTATCAATAACTCCTCCTAATTCTGTCATCTGCAAATTTCCCTATTAAGTTGTGTGTATTCACATCCAAGTTATTTATACAAATAATGAAATACAAGAACCAAACACTGACCTCTGAGGAACACCACTGGTCACCGGCCTCCATTCTGAGAAACAATCTTGAACCACCTTTCGCAGCTTTGAACCTCTGAATTAATTTGAATACATCTAACTAGTTCTCCCCGTATTTCTTGTGACCTAACCTACCAGACAAGACTAGTATGTGAGACCTTGTCAAAAGCTTGCTAACATCAAAGCAAATAATATCCATCTTTCTGGTTAACTCTTCAAAAACACGACAGGGTTTGCCCAGTAGGTCTTTAAGTGCACAAAATTGTGCTGACTCATCCTAATCAGGAATCAGACTGTCTATCCATGTGCTGGTAGATCCAGTCCCTCAGAATTCCCTCCAGTATCTTCTCCACCACTGATGCTAGGCTGGCTGGCCTGTTGTTCCCTGGCTCATCAGAGATGTCCTCCTTCTTCAAAGAATACAGTTTCCCTTCCTGCACCATTGATTCTGCCTTCACCTGCATCTCCTCCATACCCTGGATATCCATGGTCTCTCCATCTTCCCACTGCCTTAACAGGAACAGTGTTTCTCTTCTCCTCACCAACCACCATATGACCCTCCGCATGCAGCACATCATTTTCTGCAACTCCCCCCATCTTCAAAGGGATCCCACTACCAAACACATCTTCACCTCCCCCTCCACCCACTCTTTGCTTTCAGCAGGGATCGGTCCCTCCATGATTCCCTTGTCCATTCATCCCTCCCCAGTAATCTCCCTCTTGGCACATATCCTTGCAAGTGACAGAAATATAACACCTGCCTATTCATCTCCTCTCTTAACTCCATTCAGGGACCCATGCACTCCTTCCAGGTGAGGCAACACTTCACCTTCAAATCTGTAGGGGTTGTCCTCTGTATCTGATGTTCCTGATGAGACATCCTCTATATTGCTGAGACCCCGTGTAAATTGGGGTCAAGCATCACCACTCCACCTGCAAAAAATGGATCAACCATTTTATTTCCTATCTCCATTCCCATTCAGATATGTTGGTCCATAGCTTCCTCTTCTGTCATAATGAGGCCACTCTGAAGTTGGAGGAGCAACATCTCATAATCTGTTTAGTATTTTTCTCCCTCCCCTTCCCTCTTCTTCTATTTCCCACTCTGAACTCCTACCTCTTCTCTTCACCTGTCTATCACCTCCCCTGGTACCTCACCTCCTTCTCTTCGTCCCATGGTTGACTCTCCTCTCCTTCCAGATTCCTTCTTCTTCAGCCCTTTGCCTTTTCTACCTATCAATGTCCAACTTTTTACTTCACCCCACTTCCCCCACCCATCTGACTTCACCTGTCACCTTTTAGCTTTTTCTCCACATTCTAATTCTGGCATCTTCTGCTCCTTCCTTTCCTGATGAAGAGGTGACTGATTATTCATATTATACATGCCACAAACAGCAAATTTCCCGGCAAAAATGGTTCAAGGGCAACTCATCCCTTTGCCGCCCTCACCGCTAACCCAAAGAAAATCCCGTAAGTCCTAAAACCTGAATCATTGTCCCCTGCACCAGCTTCTCAGTCATCCATCCTATCCTTGCTGGAGCTAACGAGCCTCAAGGTCCTACTTCTCAACTACTTACCTAACTCTCTATACTCATTCTGCAGAATCTCATCCCTTGTTCTACCTACGATATCATTTAGACCAAGGTGCACAATGACCTCTGGCTGGTCGCACTCTCCCTGAAAATTTTCTTCAGCTGCTCACACTCACACTGTTGATCCATGACTGTGTTGCAGGATTCAGCTCAAACCGTGTTGTCAAGTTTGTGGATGACAAGATGACCCAACAGTGGTTGGCCTCATCAACAACGAGGAGATGGAGTACAGAGAGGAAGTGGAGCAGCTGGTGGATTGGTGTGAGAAGAACAACCTTTGCCAGAACGTGAAGAAGACCAAGGAAATCATTGTGAACTTCAGGAAGGTGCAGATGAACCATCCCCCTCTGGAACTTTGACAAGGTTCCACATGGAAGGTTAGTTAGGAAGGTTCAATCGTTAGGTATTAATATCAAAGTAGTGAAATGGATTCAGCAGTGGTTGGATGGGAGATGGCAGAGAGTAGTGGTGGATAACTATGTGTCAGATTGGAGGACGATGTCTAGTGGTGTGCCTCAGGGATCTGTACTGGGTCCAGAGTTGTTTGTCATATATATTAATGATCTGGATGATGGGATGGTAAATTGGATTAGTAAGTATGCAGATGATACTAAGATAGGTGGAGTTGTGGATAATGAAGTAGGTTTTCAATGCTTGCAGAGAGATTTAGACCAGTTAGAAGAGTGGGCTGAAAGATGGCAGATGGAGTTTAATGCTGATAAATGTGAGGTGCTACATTTTGGTAGGACTAATCAAAATAGGACATACATGGTAAATGGTAGGGCATTGAAGAATGCAGTAGAACAGAGGGATCTAGGAATAATGATGCATAACCACGAGGAATTCTGCAGATGCTGGAAATTCAAGCAACACACATCAAAGTTGCTGGTGAACACAGCAGGCCAGGCAACATCTCTAGGAAGAGGTACGGAAGAGGAAACGTTGACTGTACCTCTTCCCAGAGATGCTGCCTGGCCGTCTGCGTTCACCAGCAACTTTGATGTGTGTTGCAATAATGGTGCATAGTTCCCTGAAGGTGGAATCTCATGTGGATAGGGTGGTGAAGAAAGCTTTTGGTATGCTGGCCTTTATTAATCAGAGCATTGAGTATCGGAGTTGGGATGCAATGTTGAAATTGTATAAGGCATTGGTAAGGCCAAGTTTGGAGTATTGTGTACAGTTCTGGTCACCAAATTATAGGAAAGATGTTAATAAAATTGAGAGAGTACAGAGGAAATTTACTAGAATGTTTCCTGGGTTTCATCTCCTAAGTTACAGAGAAAGGTTAAACAAGTTGGGTCTTTATTCTTTGGAGTGTAGAAGGTTGAGGGGGGATTTGATAGAGGTGTTTAAAATTATGAGGGGAATAGATAGAGTTGACGTGGACAGGCTTTTTCCATTGAGAGTGGGGGAGATTCAAACAAGAGGACGTGAGTTGAGGGTTAAAGGGAAAAAGTTTAGGAGTATCATGAGGGGGAACTTCTTCACTCAGAGAGTGGTAGCTGTGTGGAACAAGCTTCCAGCAGAAGTGGTTGAGGCAGGATCGATGTTGTCATTTAAAGTTAAATTGGATAGATATATGGACAGGAAAGGAATGGAGTGTTATGGGCTGAGTGCAGGTCGGTGGGACTAGGTGAGAGTAAGAGTTCGGCACGGAATAGAAGAGCCGAGATGGCCTGTTTCCGTACTGTAATTGTTATATGGTTATATGGTTATATGGCTCCTTCGTAGTGAGTTAAGTGCACCAAGTTCCTGGGAGGTCATATCACAGATGCCCTCGCCTGGTTCCTTAATATCAGCTCCTTGACCAGGAAAGCACAACAGCACCTCCATTTCCAAAGAAGATTGAAGCAGTTGCATCTCCATCTTGTATGGGAGCAGCCAAGTATCGGACTGCAAGTCCCTACAAAGGACTGTGAGGACAGATGAGAATATCATAAGGGGTCTCCCTATCCTCCAATGGGGACATTTATCAGGATCCCTGCGTACACAGAGTCCTTAGTGTTATTAATGATTCCACCCATCCAGCTAGCATCCCCTTTAACGTTCTACCATCAGGCAGGAGACAATGATGCATGAAAACAAATACTGTCAGGATGGGAAACAGGTTCTTCCCTCGGGCCATTAGGCTTCTGTGCTCCCTGCCGCATCACATTTGAAAACTGGTTAATCTGTTCCAAACCTTAAAATATTTAATATTAATGCATTTTAGTTTGATATTTATGTGTGATTCATCTGTAGACTTTATCCTTACCTTCATAAGTTACAGTGTGCTACTGTGCATTACATACTGGTTCAGAGAAACATTGTCTCATTTCTCTATACGTTATATGATTATATATGTTTTCTACATGTATATAGTTAACTGACCATAAACATGACTAGACTTCACTCCATATTCCTGACCCTGGCATCCAGGAGGCAATGTACCACCCTGGCCACAGAATCTCATGCTTGTCCCCCTCATTGTCAAATCCTCCAGCAGTATCACAACTTCTGACTGCTCTGTTTCCCCCTGAGCCTCAGAGATGGTTACAGTGCCAAAGACCCGACAATGGCTGTTAGCCCCTGAAAGATCATAGCCCTCAAGGGATATAGCTATTAGTTTGGGAAATGGCCACATGGGAAGCCTGCACTAACTACCTCATCCCCTTACTGTTCCTGTCTGAAGCCTGTGCCTTGTGTGCGACCACCTCATTAAAAGTCTCATCTATAATGATCTCGGCTTCCTGTATCATTAATAATACATCCATATATCCTCTTAATCTTCATAGATCAAACAAAAAGTCTCCTCCCACTCAGCCTCTCCCCCTATCAGGCAGCTTCCGTGTTTCTATATTAAATCTTCCCAATACCTATTTTTTTCAGAAACTGGAGCTGACAATGTGCTTCAGACCTTGTTAAGATATAATGTTCACAGTTTAAGTTCCTGCATGTTAGACCTCGACATGAGTTGCAACTTGAAACGAAAATGGCAGCTAGAGATCTAACTGAGGTGATGATCTCTGTAAAAAATTTCCATCCACACAAGGATAATATGAAATTATCTTCTCAGCTTGATCAAGATGCCAGTAAACATTCTGGTTGTCGACATCCTTTGGACCAGTAATTGGGGAAAATATCAATTAGTGTAATATTATAAGGCAGTTGAAAACTTGTCATGACTGGACATATTTTACACTTCTAATACAGCTAGAGGCCGATTCAACTGTCAGCAATGAAAATACAATCTAAACACATCACTCCCCATCAGGTTAAGGGGCGGCGCAGTGGTAGATCGGTTAGCGCAATGCTTTATCGCAGGCAGCTGTAAGAATGGGGTCGATTCCTGCCATTATCTGTAAGGAATTTGTACGTTTTCCCTTTTGCCACATGGGTTTCCTCTGAAATGTTCCGGTTTCTTTGCCCAGTCCAAAGACATACAAGTTAGGATCAGTGAGCTGTGGGTATGCTGTGTTGGTGCCGGACATGTGGTGACACTTACAGGCTGCCAAGCAAAACCCGTGCTAGTTTGATTTGATGCAAAAAAAGCGCATGTCACTTTACGTGTTGATGACAAATAAAGCTATTTTTTAAAACAAAATCACATTGGAAGTACCATATCGTCTTGCATTTTCTTCACTCTTAGTACTACCAATTATATTCCTGACCTCTGTCATTCTAAGCATTGTGTTCCTACTGGTTATGCCACTTACAACTGGCAGGTCATTTAAATTCCACTTTCCATCAGTCCTAACAGAAATAGTATTCTTCAAATACCAACTACTGAATGATGTGTCTTTTTGAATAGTTTTATTCAGCATTTTGCAACAGAACCAAAGAATGTTACAGCAGAGGAGGAAGGTACCCGGACCATTTCAGTTTCAGCTGGTTGGAAGAGTTATCCAATTAGTCCTACTGCACTGAAAATATCTCCTCTACAAATATACAAGCATACCCCTTTGGAAATTCGTTTCTGAATCTTCTTTCGCTGATATTTTATAAAGCTCATTCTAGAATATAATATCTAATTATATGTAAAAAAAAGAGTTATTTGTAGTTCTCTTTTGGATATAATTTGTGAATATCTTAAATCGTTGACCTCTGATTACTGAATATCCAGCCAGTGGAAATATTCACAGATTATCAGACTTTATCTTTGATTACTGGTATGAACAGTATAAGAGCTGATCAGTTGCCTATTTAAGCCCTCGCATTACAGTGTGCTAAAGTAAGTGGAACTGAATGTGTCGAGGTGAGGGATTTTATACACCTCTGAAAGAACTAACAAAAGATGAAATATAACCCTGAATCACTCTGCTACAATACCCATTTTTGCTATGGTTGGTTTTAGTTCAGATGCTTGAAATCTTCACACTGAGGCCTTACTGCATCTTGTCAGATGCCGGAGTGAAAGTGGCCATGGGAAGCTCTCTCATGCTTCAACTTCAGACTAATCAGAATCAGATTTAGTGTCACCAGCATATGTTGTGAAATGTGTTAACTTTGCAGCAGCGGTACAATGCAATACAAGTGAATTACAGTAAGTATATATATGCATATTAAATTGTTTAATTAAATAAGTCGTGCAAAAACGGAAATTTTAACGAAGTCGTGAGGTAATGTTCACGGATTCAATGTCCATTTAGAAATCGGAGGGCAGTGGGGAAGAAACTGTTCCTGGATCATTGTGTCTGCCTTCAGGCTTGTGATGGTAACGCTGAGAAGAGGGCATGTCCTGCATGGTGGGGGCCTTAATGGTGAGCAATAACTCACAAAATTAAATAATTTCATGTACCTTCTTGTGCTTAGGGTAGGGTTAGAATAATTCTAATTTCTTTCTCCTTTGTGCTTAACTGCAGGATAGGCTAGAATGATGACCATCTCTCTATTCACCACTGGAATACATCTCTGACTTAGCTTTACTCCTTTATGACTGACACCCTTTATTCTTGGTTCCAGGACTCAGTGGTGAAGAGTGGGGAAGGAGAAGAGATGAATGGAAGAGCAACTTCAATTTTATACTTCTATATCTATTAAGTAAGATTGAAGAATTGGGGTCTTTCATCTAGAATATAAAAGTTAAAGGGATGATCAGATCTTATTGATTATGAAGAGGAGGTTCTTACTTTTTTCAGATTATCCAAAACAAAGGGACATAATTTTAAAATTAGCAATTATAATTCCAAAAAAAGAATGCAGGAGAAAGCTGCACACGGATTGTTAAGAGTGTGAAACCCATAACCAAAGAGTTAACGAAACAAATAACCAGCTCTTCCAAAGTGAACCCAGAAAAAAGTAATCCAAGAAGAAATGGAAGAATAAGCTGATGGGTTAGACATTAAAGGCACTCCTGACAGGTAAAGAACACCACAAACTATTCATGTCAATATATGCTGCAACATTCATGTAATTTCAAGATCAATGTGTTTGATACCTGGCACTGCACAAAGGTCGCATGCATTAAACTGAGAGAGAAGGAACTGGGGAAGGACTGGCACAGAATCTATTTTATCAAGCATCCATTCCTCATAATTACAGTTAAATATCTGTAATCCAAGTGAAAACATATTCCCAAGAATTGTTTCACAATTATCAAGAATTAAGAATAAGAAGTTGCAGATTGTAAAAGAAAGCAGACAAAAACACCCAAATGTTTGAAGAACATGAAGACTGAGCACATAAACAGGTCTACCACTGGCTCAGATAATCTCCAACATCTATTGCATTTAGTTGTATGAATGCCCTCTCTGTGGTTCATGTACAGAAACCATGGCTCCTGGAGCTATGAAGTTGTTAATGCAATGCAGTCTGGAGCTCTTCATTACAGGCCCACCCAGATAACACACTTCAGAAGAAGCAACAGTGTCCAAAGCACACAGAAACTCCTATCCTGGGAAACACATTATCAAAACAATATTAAGATTGTAAAACACAGTGTGTATGACTCTGAATGTTTACATAACGTTACTTACAGTGGAAATAAAGCTCTTCATCTCCATCTTGACTGGCCTTGCTGTACCCACAATGCCTGAAAGAGATGAATTTCACAGTTCATGTTAAGTGTTACTGATTATGGACGAGTTTCCAGACAATTTATTTTTAGACAATGAAACCAAAAGATATATAAACCGAATTAGGCCATTTGGCCCATTGAGTCTGCTTCATGATTTCATTATGGCTGATCCAAATTTCCTCTCAGCCCCAATCTCCTGCCTTCTCCCTTCATGCCCTGAATAATCAAGAATCTATCAACCTGTGGCAAAGAATTCCACAGATTCACCACTCTCTGGCTAAAGAAATTGCTCCTCACCTCCATTCCAAAAGGATGTGCTCCCACCACAGGAAACATCCTCTCCACATCCACTCTATAAAGGCACTGTACCATTCAATAGGTTTCAATGAGGTCGCCCCTCATTTTCTGAATTCTAGTGAATACAGACTCAGAGCCATCAAACGCTCTTCGTATGACAAGCCGTTCAATCATGGAATCATTTTCATGAGCCTCCTTTGAACCCGCTCCTGTTTCAGCACATCCTTTCTAAGATAACGGGCCCAAAAGTGCTCACAATATTCCGATTGAGGCCTCACCTGAGCTTTATAAAGACTCAACATTACGCTATTCTCGTCCTCTTGAAATGAATTACATCACATTTGCCTTCCTCACCACTGACTCAACCTGCAAATTAATCTTTAGGGAATCCTGCACAAGGACTTTCAAGTCCTCTTGCACCTCAGTTTTTTGTATTTTCTCTTTATATTGAGAAACTAGTCAACGCTTTTATTTCTTCTACCGAAGTGCATGACCATGCACTTCCCAACACTGTTTTCCATCTTCCACTTCTTTGCCCATTCTGTTAATTGTCTAAGTCCTTTGGTAGCCTCTCTACTTCCTCAAAACTACCTGCTCCTCCACCTATCTTCATATTATCTGCAAACTTTACAACAAAGCCATCATTTCCATCACCCAAATTATTGACATATAACGTGAAAAGAATTGGTCCCAACACAGACCCCTGTAGAACAGCACCAATCACGGGCAGCCAACCAGAAAAGGCTCCTTTTATTTCCACACTTTGCCTCCTGCCAATCTGCTGTTGCATTATCCATGCGAGGATCTTTCCTGTAATACCATGGACTTGTAGCTTGTCAAGCAGCCTCATGTGCAGAACCTTGTCAAAGGCCTTCTGAAAATCGAAGTAACACTATCAACCGGTTGTTCTTTCTTTATCCTCCTTGTTATTTCTTCAAAGAACTCCAACAGATTTGTCAGGCAGAATATTTCCCTTGAGGGTTAGGGTTAGGGTGACTACAACCTATTTTATCCTGTGCCTCCAAGTACCCTGTGACCTCATCCTTAATAATTGACTCCAACATCTTCCCAAACACTGAGGTCAGACTAACTGGCCTATAGTTTCCTTTCTTCTGCCTCTAACCCTTCTTGAAGAGTGGAGTGATATTTGAATTCCAGAATCTGGAGATACTTGAAAGATCACTACTAATACCTCCACTATCTCTTCAGCCACCTCTTTCAGAACCCTGAGGGTGTACACCATCTGGTCCAGGTGACTTATCTACCTTCAGAACTTTGAAGTTCCCAAGAACTTTCTCTCTAGTAATGGTAACTTCACATATTTCGTGACCCATGATACATGGGACTTCTCCATACTGTTAGTGTCTTCCATAATGAAGACTGATGCAAAATACTTATTCAGTTTGTCTGCCATTTCCTTGTCCCCCATTACTCCCTCTCCAGCATCATTTTTCATTGGTCTGACATCCGCTCTTGAGTCTCTTTTCCACTTTAGATTTATGAAGAATCTTTTGGTATCCTCTTTAATATTGCTGGCTAACTTACATTTATATTCCATCTTTACATCCTTAATGATTTTTTAGTTGCCTTCTGTTGGTTTTTAAAAGTTTCCAATCATCTAACTTCCCACTGATTTTTGGCTTTTATTTTGGCTTTGACTTCTCGTTAGTCACAGTTGTATCATCTTTCCTTTAGAATACTTTTCCTCTTTGGGATGTATATATCCTGTGCCTTTTGAACTGTTTCCAGAAATTCCAGAAATTGGTGCTCTTCCATCATCCCTACAAATGTTCTTTTACAATCAATTCTGGCCAACTCCTCTCTCATGCCTCTGTGATTCCCTTTACTCCACTGTAATACTGATACATCTGCCTTTAGCTTCTCCTTCTCAAATTTCAGGAGGAATTCAATCATATTATGATCACTTGTCCCCTCAGGGTTTTCTCACCATAAGCTTTCTAATCAATTCTGGTTCTTTGCACACCACCCAGTCCAGAATAGCTGATCCTCTAGTGGGCTCAGCCATGAGCTGCTCTGAAAAGCCATCTCATAGGCACTCTAGAAATCCTCTATCCTGGAGTCCAGCACCAGCCTGATTTTCCCAATCTACCTTCATATTGAAGTTTTGTTGCATGGGAACAGGAATGAGCCTGCCAGTTCCTCAAGACAGATCTGCCATTTCATTAGCTAGTGGCAGATCCATTTGCCCACCTTGGTTCCATAACCTTTACTGTTTCCCTGAACAAAAATTAATCAATCCAATTTTTGATTTAGTACAGCCTTACATGTTTTAGGGAGAGAGTTGAAGTTCCCAGCATGTTTGGATTAGAAACCATAACTTTCGGTTCATGATAGGCTGAGCCTAATGAGAAGGTTATGTCTCTTTGCTGTGTATTTTACGCCCAGGGCTATTAATGCCTCTCAGACTAAGCTAACAAACTATTTCCATCTGCCACTTCTTTGTCCATTCTCTTAATCTGTTTAAGTCCTTCGTTAGTCTCTCTACTTCCTCAAAACTACTTGCTCCTCCACCTATCTTCATATTATCTGCAAACTTTGCAACAAGGCCATCAATTCCATCATCCAAATCACTGACATATAACATGGAAAGAATTGATCACAACACAGGCCCCTGTGGAACAGCACTAGCACTAACCTAACCTCTAATCTTCCTTAAATGGATGGATCCAAGGCCAAGTTATGTTTGAAAGGTTTCAAAGGTTTTCAAAGGTACATTTAATGTCAGAGAAATGTATTCAATATGCATCTTGAAATTCCTTTTCTTTGCAAACATCCACAAAAAAAGATGCATCCCAAAGAATGAATGACAGTTAAATGTTAGAACCCCAAAGTCCCCCCAGCTCCCCCCTCCCATGCACAAGCAGCAGCAAAGCAACAATACCCTCTCCCCACCAGCAAAAAAGCATCTGCACTCCCCCACCAGGCACTCAAGCATTCAGCAAAGCATCAATAAAGACATAGACTTGCAGTACCCCAAAGACTACTTGTTCACCTGGTAATTCGACATACTACAGGCTCCCTCCCTCTCTCTCTCTCTCTCTCTCTCTCTAATAAGAGAAAGGGGAAACATAACAAACGGCTCTCTGATTTATGATGTTAAAAGTCTGTTGCTTCACTTCTTCCGAGCTCTGTGCCCCAAGAACTCGGGTCTCTGGGTACACAGCCAGTAGACAGCTTGCTGCTTTCGATCTTCCATCTCCCACGACACACCGATTTCCTGCGGCGGCACCGACCTCAAGTTTGCCCACCTCCAGAGCCACGAAATCTGGGAACCCTGAAGGCACACTAGTCTTCTAGGCCACATCGTGTAACTGGCTTTTAATAATTTCGGCTTGGTACCATTAGAATTATGGAATCTGACTCTACAGCACAGAACCGAGCCCTTCAACCTACCATGCCCATGCTAATCATCGAGCAAGCATTTATATTAATCCTACATTAATGCCATTTCATTGTTCCTATATTCCTGTCAACTCCCTCCTTAAATCTACCTCTCACCTAAACACTTGAATCAATTTACTGCAGCTCTGAATTAACCCATCAAACAACATGTCTTTGGGATTGGGAGGTAACACAGCACCCTTGGAGGAAGCTGACATAGTCACTGAGAAAGCACGCGAACTTCATGGAGACAGGACCCAATTGGGTTCAGGCTCAAACCTAGGCTGCTGAAACTGTGAGACAGCAGCTCTGTTCACTGGGCCACTGCGCCACATTCATTTGCAGTCTACTGACTATAAGCCTAATGCATCTTTTCTTGGATGCAGTGCTCAGACCTTGGTTCAGGCGTACAGATACAGTTGAAACAGGGCTCTAATTAGATAAGTGGAACATACAGATGATTCACTGAACTGGATCATGAATGGTGCTGTTTATAGCTCACAAAGGCCTCCTCCATTCCTCTCTGAGTTACCACTTTAGTATCATCTCCAATGCCTTTCAAGCTCATTTGATTATCTGTGATCCCCTCGGAACATAAATATTACATCCAGAAACTACAAAGTGGGGAAACTGGTTAACATTCTCTCACACTCACGGTAATGAAGAGTCATTTCATGATTATTAAATTTATTATTTAATATTTAACAATAAAATGCAATAATTATTCTTATTAAATTTATTGAAATCTTCATACTTCTTTATAATTCGTTGTCGGTGGTGAGGAAGGCAAATGCAATGTTAGCATTCATTTCAAGAAGTTTAGAATACAAGAGCAGGGATGTGATGCTGAGGCCTCACCTTGAGAACTCTGTACAGTTTTGGGCTCTCATCTTAGAAGAGATGTGCTGGCATTGAAGAGGGCACAGAGGAGGTTCACAAAGATAATTCCAGAAATAAAAGGGTTATCATATGATGAATGTTTGATGGCTCTGGGTCTGTATTTGCTGGAATTTAGAAGGATGAGAGGGAATCTCATTGAAACCTTTTGAATGTTGAAAGGCCCAGCCAGAGTAGATGTGGGAAAAATGTTTCCCATGGTGGGAGAATCTAGGACAAGAGGGCATAGCCTCAGGATAGCGGGTCGTCCATTGAAAACAGAGATACTGAGAAATTTCTTTAGCCTGAGGGTGGTGAACTTGTGGAATTTGTTGCCACATGCAGCTGTGGAGGCCAGGTAATTGGGCGTAATTAAGGCAGAGATTGATAGGTTCTTGATTGGACATGGCATCAAAGGTTACGGGAGAAGGCTGGAAAATATTGTTGAGGAGGAGAAAAAAAGGATCAGCCATGATTAAATGGTGGAGCAGACTCGATGGGCCAAATGGCCTAATTCTGCTCCTATGTCTTATGGTCTTATGGTCTTACTCTGGTTTCCTGAAACAATTGAAACACTAATGTAAGATCTCCTCCAAGACAGGAAAGATGCTTCAAGCTGGTGATATCTGTCAGATTAATTCAAGTTTCTTGTGAAAGCCCTCACTGCAAAATTGTGTACAATTTCCCTCCCTCCTTCTTCTCTTCTCTCTTCACCTTAGTAGACTGAGGAAACAAGTCAATGTAGACAATTGGGACTTGCTTAGATGGGAATCTTGGCTGGCATGGAGCATTCAGGCTGAAGGGCTTGTTTCCATGCTCTATGACTTTATGACCAACCTTCACCATACTATCTCACCCAGTGTTATCTCCATCTTGTCATTTAGTCTCTCTTGGTCCCACCTAATCATAGATATTATTTCTATACTCCATTTAAAACATATTCAGTTTCTAACTTATTTTAGTTCTGGTGAATGATCTTCAACTTGAAGCGTTAACTCTGTTCCCCTCTCCAGATGCTGCCTGACTGACTAAGTATCTCCAGCATTTCCTGTTTTATTTTAATATATTTCAGTTTCTGATCATTTGCAGGCACTGTTCAATCCTGATCTGTGCTGCTGTCTACACAGTATCACTGTGACCACAAGGGTTTCCTCCTGGTACTCTGGTTTCCTCCCTAAAATCTGAGAGCTGGTTAGTTTATTGGCCACTGCAAATTGACCTGATTGTTTAGGCAACTGGTCGTATCGAAGGAATTGATGAAAATGAGACAAGAACAAGACACAGGAGAAATTAGGAGGGGAGTGGCATTGTTTTGTGAACCAGCATTTGCCTGATGGGTCAAAGTGTCCTCCAGAAATTGAAAGGAAACTTGGTAAATGTCACACGTGAAAGTATTGAATTGAATAATGAGTCAGAGAGATTTTTAATGTGGCAAGATGAATGGACATTCTTCAAACTTATGTCGGGCTTCATTAGAACAGAGGCATCATGCAGAAAGATTGGAAAGCAGAATTAAAGTGACAAGATTGGATTGCCCTTGCAGCTGCCCTTGCATTCTGCAAAACAGTTCACGTAGTCCGTGGCTGGAAATTGAAAATAGTAACTGTATGCACAGGAAATACTCAGCAGGCCAGGCAGAATGTGTGGATAGAAAAGTAGAACTAACATTTCAGGTCAATGAACATTTGTCAGGACACCCAATGTTTTCTGTTTTCAGTTCAGGTCACCCAATTGCATTTGCTTTCTCTAACGTGAACATCGAATGCAATACAACATATTGGTGGGAAGTTCAAAAGGCTCACTGTTTAATATGGGAGGAGTGTTTGGGTCCCTGGATGGAGAGATGAAAAGAAATAAAAGGGCAGGCATTGCATCTGTAACTCGTAAATGGTAGCAGATACTGGATCCCACAGACCTGATAAGACACCTGCCCTCTGCCTCTTTAACAGGAGCCTCACATTCACTGTCAAGTTTGTTTCTGAATGTGTGATGCCCACTATTTGTGACTCCAGCTCAGTGAGATGGTAGGCAAGTGCGACTGCTTCCCATTCAATGCTAATACAACTTTGGTGTGTAAGAAAGTCACACGTGCGGATCCATAAGCAAATTGCCTACCTTTGAGAAACATTCAAGAAGTTGCTGATCACTTTTCAGCAATTGATTTTCCAATTAAGTTCTGTCATGCACTATACACAAAAATTACACTGTGCGATAGAATTTCTGGATCCATATCTCCATAACCATTCCATCAAAGTCTCTCATAATCTTAATCACAATCAGATCACCTCTCAGTTTTCTCTTGCCTGTCCGCTCAAGCTTTGCTGAAAGCTGCTAGCTCTGTTATCATACTTGCTTCTGCACCAGTTCCAGTGCATCCAATTCATTTCGATACATGGAAACAACGCTCTAAGTTTGGGCTAGTAACAAGTTTAGTATAAGTTCTCTGTGCTTTATCCTTTTCAAGAGCCTTGGAGCTTTTTTTTTAAAGGCCTAATTGAACTGGAATTATTATTTTGATTGCATTCTTATCTGTACTGTACTTGGATTCCCCAGCTCCTCTACTACAGTTATATCCTTTTCTTACTTCTTTCCAAATTCGAACATCTCCTTTCATTATATTGCCAATTAAGTTTATCATTACTTCCTACTTACTGCCTGTTACCCCGCTGACTTTCAGGGCAGTAATGCAGGTCCTCCATCTCTGTCTGTATAAAAGAATTTTTCATTGTTGTTTCCGTAGCAATTATTTTTCAACCAGTCAGGGTTGTTAGTCTTGAATTGGATCCCAAAAACGGGGAGGACCAGAGACTGCTCTTAGTCTTTCCTCTACCCTTTGACCTGTTTAGCATGGGTGACCTTACCAAGAGCCAAAGCACAAGGCCCTGACTCCAGCCAACGTAGCTCTGCGGGTCACTGAGGCACGCAAGCCTCCAAATCCTACAATGAGGTTGTGGTCCTCTTGCAGCACATAAACCTCCAAATCCTACAATGAGGTTGTGGTCCTCTTGCAGCACATAAACCTCCAAATCCTACAATGAGGTTGTGGTCCTCTTGGAGGTCATCATTACTGATAACGGATATTTTATGATGTATGATAGTCACCCAGATGATTTGCTACCTGTTAATTTGATGCTGTTCACAAGTTCAATCATTAACTATAGATTTCTCAATTCCCTTTTCATAGTTGTTTTGTTGAGCAATAAGGTGGCTGTCTTTTATTACTTGATCCAACTGATCTCATCAGCTACCTGAGGTTCAGTAAAGGCTCTCAAGTCCTGATGAAGGGTCTCATCCCAAAACATTGACTGTTTATTCCTCTCCATAGACCCTGCCTTACACGAGTCCTGGGCTCAGCTGGCTCCGGCTGACAGTACCCGGTACGGGCCTCTATCCAGGGTTACGGATCCCACTGCCTTGTGGGTACCTTCGGGAGAAGAGAAGGCTAAGGAGTACACCCTACACAAATCCGAGTGGAATCCCCTGAGGCGATTGGATGACGTATCACGTCACCTCCCGGCAGCTCCTGCAGCCAAGCTGATGCCAAATGTACTGCTTCACATTCCTTCAGACCACATCCGCGAGGCCGAGAGGGGGATCTTGATGTCTGGGCAGCCCAGGATCTCCATATTCATCGTCCAGGTCTGCGCACCGGATGGGCGCATCCATTGTTTACTTAGACAGACGGAGCCATGATGAGATGCTGCCTGACCTGCTGAGTTCCTCCAGCAACTTGTGTGTGTGTTGCTCAAGTTTTCTACCATCTACAGAATGTACAATTTTCAGGAAATAATGTGCTTTTGAACATTCTACACCTTTCAACAGAATAAGAATCAAGGCCAGGATCATGAACCACCTCTTCTCTCCCCAACTCCTAGCCTTGTTACCATTGATTATGCAGCTCTGTCTTATTGCTGGGCTAAGTTCTGCCAACACAACAATGCTGGACATTGTCTGAGCAGAGATCCTTATGGCAGTGTAGGAGATGACATTTGCTGGAAAAACTCCCACCTAGCATTGAGCAAGAGAAGACAGTAGGAGAGAACAAGGTTCGACTTCAAACTTGTGATGTCATTTCTCTTCTTGTTTGAAGATTCAACTATAATCTTCCTCCCTTAAATCTTCTGCTGTTCCTAGACAGGACTTAGTAGACACAACACTAGTAGCAGAGAAAGGAACCCACCTCATTTTCCCTAAGTGCCCTATAGGATAACTTTTACTCTTTGATATGATGGGATCTCTGGGGCTGCATAATGGTGTGTCACAGCAGGAGGTTGTTTTGTCCACATAGCCTGCGCTAGCTCTTTCCTCAAGTGCTCTCCAATTGTTAACTAAGTTTTGCAGACAGAAAGGCCTGATCAGTTTTCACAAGTCGACAGGGAGCCATGTCACCTTAAATTGCTTGCTTGTAATAGCTCTGTTAGATTCAGAATGAACTAGCATTACAATTCATGACATTACGGGGCCAAGTAAATTAACAAAAACATGCAGTGTCAATCTTCATACTTTCTAACACGGAGAGGAAAAGCAAAGAATTCGATAACAACACACTGAAAGCAATGCTATTAAATTCCTCAGATATTGCACTCCCAGATCTTAGAGATTTCATTAGTCAAGCAAGTACGTAGTTTATCAATCGGGTCTGATGAGACTAACTCTCCCACCCATGACTCTCATACTTGGGAGCTAACAGTATCAGCGCCTGCACTATCAGGTTTAGCATATTCCCTATGAAAATAAAAAGGCTGGCTAGCAGAAGGTCAAAATTGCTTTTCTCTTCATAGGGGGCATCTAGTTAATGAGAGGGGGTAAAACTCTGATGGGGGTTTCTGCAGTACCTTGTACATTAGTGTGGCCACTCAACAACCTTTTCATACCTGTCTGTATTTACCTTCTCCAAATGATGAATCCAAAGACCATTGAGAACAGAACGATCAGGCCAGCCACCGAAACCACAGCAATGACAATCACCGGATTTTGCTCACTGGATACCATGGCGACTATGGGAAAGAAAAAATGAAAGCAGAGTGATATACAGTATTCAACATGCACAGGCATTAACTTGAGTAACAAAATGGCGGAATAGCTAGAGAAATAGAGTTCGTTGCAAAACATGGAATCAGTGATTCATACAGCATGGATGAATGCTCTTCAGCCCAGTGCATTCCTGCCAATCATCAAGCCCTCATTTTACATGAACATATAACCATATAACCATATAACAATTACAGCACGGAAACAGGCCATCTCGGCCCTTCTAGTCCGTGCCGAACTCTTACTCTCACCTAGTCCCACCGACCTGCACTCAGCCCATAACCCTCCATTCCTTTCCTGTCCATATATCTATCCAATTTAACTTTAAACGACAACATAGAACCTGCCTCAACCACTTCTGCTGGAAGCTCATTCCACACAGCTACCACTCTCTGAGTAAAGAAGTTCCCCCTCATGTTACCCCTAAACTTTTGCCCTTTAACTCTCAACTCATGTCCTCTTGTTTGAATCTTCCCCACTCTCAATGGAAAAAGCCTATTCACGTCAACTCTATCTATCCCCCTCATAATTTTAAACAGCTCTATCAAGTCCCCCCTCAACCTTCTATGCTCCAAAGAATAAAGACCTAACTTGTTCAACCTTTCTCTGTAACTTAGGAGATGAAACCCAGGCAACATTTTAGTAAACCTCCTCTGTACTCTCTCAATTTTATTGACATCTTTCCTATAATTCGGCGACCAGAACTGTAAACAATACTCCAGATTTGGCTTTACCAATGCCTTATACAAATTCAACATTACATCCCAACTCCTATACTCAATGCTCTGATTAATAAAGGCCAGTAAACCAAAAGCTTTCTTCACCACCCTATCCACATGAGATTCCATCTTCAGGGAACTATGCACCATTATTCCTAGATCCCTCTGTTCTAAAGCATTCTTTAATGCCCTACCATTTACCATGTATGTCCTATTTTGATTAGTTCTACCAAAATGTAGCACCTCACATTTTTCAATATTAAACTCCATCTGCCATCTTTCAGCACACTCTTCTAACTGTCCTAAATCTCTCTTCAAGTTTTGAAAACCTACCTCATCATAAACATGGGATTACTGTATTAATCCCATTTTATTCTCCCTCATTCGCATCAACTAGCTCACTCACACCCCCCACACCCACGTTAGAGATTCTACCTCTCACTACCGGGGCAATTCATAGTGGAAAATTAACTGGCTACCTCACACATCTTTGGAATGTGAAAGGAAACCAGCTGACTCGGAGAAAACCCATACAGTCACAGGAAGAACGTGCAAACTCCACACAGACAGCACAGGAGATCAGGACTGAATCCGGATCATTGGAACTGCACTACTGTGCCATCCTGAAACTTAAATTCCAGTGCTACCATAAAGGGATTTGAACTCATTTCCCAGCCCCAGCACTACCACCATTCTGCTACCTAACACCTTTCACATCGGATTAAAATAAAAACTAAAAGTATAGCAATGTCAGTTGAGCTTGTCAATTAGCGATAATGCTAAAATAATGATTTAACTATTGTTGCTAATACACAGGACAAGCTGAAGCAAGGTCTTTCTTCTCTGCTTCCAACCAATGGGAGGGTGGATTCCTCCACCTCCTCATCCAAAGCAACTTTCTGGGAGTGGCTTTGTCAGATCTGAATTCTGCCGAAACGTTCATCAGACGTTTTTCCTTCATTTTGACAATTTATTGTTTAATTCCAGATGTCATAGCTACAGATTTTATGTCACAACTCCATCTTTCTAGAAAGAACACCTTACATTATTAAATCTGTGAAATTACCTTACCTTGTCACACTTCCTCAAATTCAGTACCTCCACTGGGGTTGCAAGGCTGTAGAATTATCCCACTGTTAAAACTGTTTAAATGTTAACTAATTAATGTCCTCAACCATTAAAAAACCCTAATATTTAATTATATGTTTCCTTCGAAAATAAATTCATCCATCTCCTCACTCTACAATGCTGCCATTTTAGAATCAGGACCCAAGCTAGGCTGTACACTAGGTTGTAGCCTCCTCTTGTGTCAAGATGAGGCCACCCTCAGGGTGGAGGAACAACACCTTATGTTCCACCTGGATACCCTACAACCTGATGGCATGAATATCGATTTCTCCTTTTGGTGAGCAAATCCACCCCCCTCCCGCCTCTGTTTCCGACTCTGACCTTTCATTTCTTCTCACCTGCCTAACACTTCTCTCTGGATCCCCTCTCCCTTCCATTTCTCTGACTGTCCACTCTCCTCTCCAATCAAATTCTTTCTTCTCCTGCTGTTGACCTTTCCCACCCACCTGACTTCACCTATCACCTTCCAGCTAGCCCTTTTCCCTTCACCCACCTTTTTATACAGTCTTCTTCCCCCTTCCTTTTCAGTCTTGATGAAGGGTCTCAGCCCGAAACTGTTTGACTGCTTAGTCTGTTCCATAGATGCTACTTGACCTGCTGAGTTCCTCCAGCAATCTGCGGGTGTTGCTTTGGATTTCCAGCATCTCCAGAATTTCTCATGTTTGTGGTACACTAAGGAGTGGTTTGTTACATAACGAGATGAATGGTCCAATAGATTTTTTTAAAACTAGAGACTAGATGACACAGACTACATTTTCCCAGCATAATACATTCCAAATTTGATGAAACCAAGTAAAGATTTTACTCTATTTTCTTGGTGAAATTACAATAATTATAAAATAGAACATCACACTTTTAGTCACGGTCTGCGCTATTGTGTCTAATGTTTAATGGTGATGGAACCCTGGGTGATTTGCCCCTCTTGAGCGCACTGTACCTCTCACTACCTGATAGCAGATAACTTAGTACACATCACAGATCCAGTCTGGCACTCTGCGCAGTATTAGCTCAAATTAGTAACTGAGTGAGTTACTAAGGGGTCTTCCAGGGAACAACATGGGCAGAGTGCCGGTACTGTGCTCTAATGTTCTATATTCTATGTTCTCTGCTCTAAGAAGCAGAGGCTAACCAGGACCACACCTTCATAAAAAGGACAAGAATTTAGTGTAAAATTGGCTGGAAAATTTTTCACTATATTGCTGAAATAAGTATAAATTCCTTTTCTATTAACATATGCATGTCTAACTGGACAGAAGCTGATTTCACAATATTGGTCGTATGCTTGAGATCCAGTGCTACTTGGTGAAAATGTTTCAAATATTCCTTAAAGTTTGGTTCTTAGTCTTTGCTGCTAGCCTTTTGTTTCTTGGCTACCACCCAGAAACCTGGCACATACAGAAGGATTGATTAGTTGGCAAATGCAACAATGGGGTAACGAGCATCAACACTTTTCCCCCCACTAAAAGCTGGGCCTTATAGAGCAACGTAAGAGGCATTTAATCACCTGGTCCCTCAACACCAACTCTTTAGTCAAGAAAACATAGCAGCGTCTCCAATTCCTGAGGAGATTGAGGTGAGCAAAGTTCCATCTCCCTTCCCACATTTCAATTAATTTTTACAGGAGCACCATTAAGATTATCCTGATCATCTGCATCACTATCTGGTATGGGAATTGCAAGGCATGTGGCCACAAGACCCTACAGATGATTGCAAGGACTGCTGAGATAATCATCGGGGTCTCTCTTCCATCCATCCAAAATATTTTTCAGCAACACAGCGTACACTGGGCCCTTAGCAATGTCAAAGATCCCTCCATCTCTTTGACCCTTGCCATATCATTAGGACAAGGACTGTGAGGATGGGAAAGTACTGAACTCCCTCTCACCACCCAGGTTTCATTACATATGAACCACCAGTAGCATTTTACAGATTACTTTTTAACTTAGTACCTTATGCTAAACGTCAATCTTCTGAAGTATATTATTTGTTAATATTTTTCGGTAATATTACTTTATATGTTGTATCACCTTCTGGTAGGCATTTTAGATCACTGGCCAGGACAAATAGGTACAAGAACAGTTTCTTTCCGCATGCCATCAGTCTTATAAACACGTGAATTTTAGTCTATTATAAACCAAGTCCACCTGTACATACACAGGTATACCTTATTGTATATAGTTCACGATTATTTGCACTATTGTTTTGTTTGCTTTTTGATTCCGAACAGCGAGAGCTCAGGGAAACCGGCATCAAGTTCCCTGTATGTGTCCACATACTTGGCGATAATAAAGGATTCTGATTCTGATGTGAGTTATATGTACTGTGTTGTAGATTTTGGTCTGAAGGAAAAGTGTTCCTTTTGGTGTTATACATATTAATGGTTGAATGATAATAAATTTGAACTTGAACTTCAACTTGAAAAGTGTCCCACATATCAGTTAGAGCTGGCACTGGTTTTCAGGAAAGGGAAGGCGTAGGGATGTGATGGTCAGAAGAGTGGCAGCTAACAGCCCTGTCAGGCCTTTGTGTATATCTATAAGGTCAGCCGGGGGAAAGAAGGAGTGAAGGCAGTTGAAGTTAAGGATACAGCTGATGGGTAGGAAGTAGACAAGGAATTGAAGCCCCTTGGTGTGCTCAGTTGAAGGAGGGTGGGAGGAGTATGTAACGATGCTGAGGACCAGAACTGCCGATAAATGGGAAGACTATAAGACAGAGGAGCAGAATTAAACATTCAGACCATTAAGTCTACTTGGCCATTCCATCTTGAGTGATTTATCATCTCTTTCATCCCATTCTCTTGCCTTCTCTCTGTAACCTTCAACACCCTGACTAATCAAGAAAACTATCAACCTCCACTTTAAATATACCCATTAACCTGGCCTCCAAAGATATCAGCGGCAATGAATTCTACAGATTCACCATCCTCTGGTTGATGAAATTCCTTCTTCTTTTCTGGTTGTGGGAATTACTGTGAGCCTCTTCTGTGACTTCATCTTCTCCAATGATTCCCCCACCTATAAAAATATTCCTTCTTGAGGTGGTTTCAATCAAGGTAGCACAACGTAGAACTTATATTTCCTGTACTGACCAGGGGATCTGGTTCCCTGCCCCCTGCAAAACTAGTTTAAACTCTCCCGAGTAGCATCAGCAAACCTCCCAGCCAGGATATTGGCTTCCCTCTAGTTCAGGAGCAACCTGTCCCTTCTGTTCAGGCTTCCCCATGAAAGGTTCCAATGATCAAAGAACTTGAGACCATGTCCCTGCACCATCTTCACAGCCACTCATTCATCTGTGCTATCACTCCATTCCTACCTGCACTAGCCCACGGCACAGGGAGTAATCTGGAGATTACAACCTTGGAGGACCTTCTCTTCAGCCTCTATAAACTCACTGTGCAGGACCTCCTCCCCTTTTCTGCCTCTGCCATTGGTGTCAATATGCACCAAGACCCCTGGTTGTTCCCCCTCCCCCTCGAGACTATCCTGCAGCCGCTCCAAAACAGCATGGATCCTAGAACTGAGGAGGTAACACACCATTCTGGTGTCTCTTTTGTGACCACGGAATCTCCTTTCTGTCCCCTTATCAAATCCCCTATAACTACTACACTGCCTGAATTTATCCTTCCGTATTGAAGCTCAGAACTGGCCACAGTGCCACCAGCCTGGCAGGAGCTGCTGTCATCGGATAGGCCATCCCCACAGCAGTATCCAAAGGGGTATACTTGATGCCCAGGGGAATCACCACAGAGGACCCCTGCACTGACTTCTTAATCCCCTTACTTCTCCTGATAGTCACCCATTCACTGTCTGAAGCCTGTACTCTGGGTGTGACCTCCTTTTCAAAAGTCTCCTCTACAATATCTTCAGCCTCCTGAATTATCCTGTGTATATCAAACTCCAGCTCCAACTCCTTGACCCGGTCAGTCGGGCACTGAAGTTGGGTACACTTCTCACAGATACAGTCATCATGTAAACTTAACAGATATCCCGAATTCTCACATCTGACGGGACGCGCATTCCATCCTGACTACTCTATACCAATAAAGAAAAAGACTTGCCTCTTCTTAACTGTGCCTTCATGCCGAAGCTCGTTGAGCCAAAGCTTTTGCACTCTATCACTGGTACACTCCCACAATGGCCGCTCCACTTGAGCCCACCCCTTCTTTTATTTGCATCTGAGGTTAGGCCTCTGATGTTGACACTTCCCATGCCTGTGCAGTTCAAAAAAGACTGGCCTGGCCTGAATCTGCTCCTTTTATCTTTTCTCCCGACTCCCGTAGGGCTCTGACCGAATACATATTCCTTGCACTGGAGCCATTGATAAAAGACCGGCTTTACCCAAGTCTGCTCTTTTTATACTCTGGTGCTTTCATTTCCTGCCACAGTCCATAGTCATATGGATGATAGCTTAATTGGTCATTGTAAACTGTCCCTAGGATTACATCGGGGGTTGCTGGGCAGTATGGCTGGAAGGGCCAGAATGGCCTGGTCTGTGCTGTATCTCAATAAATACATTAAACTAAATTTCATCTTCCTGAAAAACACACAGCACAATTTCTGATCTGCCATTTGGAGATAGACGTTAATAAGCCTTCAAGTTGTCCTGATTTGCTTTATAACATTGAATTGCTAACTGACCTGATTGAAAGAAAAAATTATTAAAATGCAAGCTGATATATTGTTTTGATTTTAATAGGCATCTATAAAATAACACATCACTAATGATTCAATTTGATGCTTATTATAGTTTTTAATAATCATGTAGGCAATGGAGTAAAAAAAATCTATTTTAATTTTTAAACTCATTTCTGTTCAGCTTGTTGTGACCAAAACTTCGAGACTGCATGGACTATAATTTGTTAAGTACAATTTGCTATGGCATCGCATTAAAGGCAGAATCTGAGTGAATTGCCTGATAACTTTTAGCTGTTATCAAGTGGGTCTCTTCCTTCTGGGGCAGATCCTCTCCATTACAGGTATCTTCTTTCCACTCCACTGTTCTGAGGAGTCGAAGATGCCTGTGTATGATTTCTATTAAGACATGTCATTGTCCTGTGCACACAGATGGTGAGGTACAAGTACATTGAAAACTTGCTTCCAGCATCACATGTAGGTTCCAACACACAGAATGTAAATGGTCCATAAATTATCCAAGACAAGTGAAGAAGCAGAAGTTTGGGGGTAGCTCTGTTCGATTCCCCCCTCCCCCCACTGTCTGTGAGGCGTTTGTACATTCTCCCCACGACAGCGTGGGTTTCGTCCGGGTGCTTTAGGCTCCTCCCACGTTCCCAGGTTCCAAAGACACATGGTTAGGGTTAGTGGACATGCAAGGTTAGTGTTGGAATCAAGGCAAAACTTGCAGGCAGCCTCCAGCACAATCCTTGCTGATTCGATATGATGCAACTGATGCTGTTCACTGTATGTTTCGATATTTCAACATACATGCGACGAATAAAGCTAATCGTTAAAAATTTTCAAAAAGACAGCCCACCAACAGAGGTGAGGGCATGGCGGTGCAAGAGGTGGCCTGTGGCGTTCCACTGCTGGGGTATGATTATGGCTTGCAGGCTGGGTACAGGAAAAGATCTGAAACTGGTTGGGCTTCTGTATTTCTTGCCCAATGACAGCACCAAGAGAGAGGCATGATATGGATGGCCAAGATCCTGAACGAGGCAGTACCTCCTGTAGATGCTATCAATGGTAGACTGAGCTATATCCACTACTCTGCTGTGCATTAGAATTGCAGTAACAGGCCTTGACGCAACCATCAAGAAACCTTCAGATCTTTTTTGCCCACATGGCAGATTTCATTAAGCTTCTAAGAGAGTAAAGGCACTGGAGTGTCTTCACCTCGATTGCATCTATGTGCTGCCCACAGGACAGCTCATCTGGTATGCTGCTGCCCAGCATTTTGAAGTCGCCTACTCTCTCTAGCTCTGACCACTGAAATTACTTCAGGAACAGTTATTACCCTTCAAGCATCAAGCTCCTGAACTCGTGTGGATAACGTCACTCGCCTCAACACTGCACTGATTCCACAACCTATGGACTCACTTGCAAGAACTCTTATGTTCTCTATCAACACACACACAAAATGATGGAGGAATTCTGCAGTCCAGGCAACATCTATGGAAGAGTGTAAATAGTCGACATTTCAGGCCGAAACCATTCCTCAGGGCTGGGAAGGAGCCCAAATAAAAAGGTGGGCGGAGGGGAAGGAGGGTGCCTAGAAGGTGATGGGTAAAGCCAGGTGGGTGGGAAAGATAAAGGCCTGGCAAGGAAGGAATCTGATAGGAGAGGAGAGTGGACTGTAGGAGAAAGGGAAGGAGGAGGGGACCCAAGGGGAGGTGATAGGCAGGTGAGAAGGGGTAAGAGTGGGGAATAGAAGAAGAGGGGAGGGGGAATGAGAAATCAATATTCAAACCTTCAGGTTGAAGGCTACCCAAACGGAAAATAAGGTGTTGCACCTCCACCTTGAGGGTGTCCTCATCTTGGCACAAGAGGAGCCATATGTTGAAATAGGAATGGGAACTATTTATTTCCATAGATGCTACATTCAACTACTAATTGATTTCCATATAGATGCTGCCTGATCTGCTGAGTTCCTTCAGCATTTTGGATGTGCTGCTTTGGATTTCCAGCAGTCTTAGACCTTCTCGTGTTTATGATTAGTTACTCTGACTCAAAACTGGCTCTTAGCTCCACTCATATACACTAAACTTGTATCCATCGCATTTTTTACATTCCCTATATTCTCATCGCCTCCTCTCACATTCCACCACTCAGCTACAATCTAGAGGCAACTTATAGTGGGCAACAACCCCACATCTTTGGGAGGTGGTGGAAAAGAAGCAGTGAGAGAACACCAATGTGACCATGGGACGACTGAGCAAACTCCACACAGACAACACCCGAGATCAGGACTGAACACGGGTCTCTGCCACTGCGCAGCAATGGCACTACCTGCTGCACCACTGTGCCGACTACTCCAAGACGACCTCAAGAGTTAGAGCAGACAGGATTGGGGGGAATGGGTAGTGAGGGGTTCGGGAGCTGTACTACTTCTGGAAGCAGAAAGGAGAAGGACAAGCCTCTGATGTCAGAACCAGATGGTCCATCCCCTAAGAACCTTCTGGCATCTTTCTGGAGACCATTTGAGTGCAATGATTACCCCACCATTAATTACTTCAGAACCCTTCCAAGGCACAACTGGAATGTTTCAAAGACTTCACATTTATCTTCCACGTCTCCATGGAGTATGATATCCTACCACATAATATTTCTAGTTCTGCTATTTCTTCAACTTTTTGGTGAATAACAGAACTTTGATAAATGGGTGTGCCAGGAGTTATACTGTATCAGATCAATTGTGAGAATGTGACAAGTAAGCATACAGCCGATCACTCATGCAGTGAACAAATTGGGCCTTCTACATGCGGAAGGCATTCTCTTTGGCATGAGGGCTTTCAAATGCACTTGTTTTTCATCTTGGCAGGGCTGTTTCATAGCTCCTGCTATTCCAGTCTTGATCAAAACATGAATGGCCTCTCTACTCCAAGCATCCTATCCATTTTGTGCAGCAGCTATAGCAAAACCAACTGCTGGAACCTGATTGCAATGGAAGACAACCATCCTAGACTACGTCAAACTCCTCCCAATTTAAACACTAGCAGAAAAGCTGAAGGAAACAATGAAACTCAGGTTGCTCCTCATGAAGAACTCAGGCAGAAATACTTTAATGCTCCGTGACTACAGAATGAATCTGAACTAACAGGTGCACTCGAGGCTTTGGGCAATGTTTAGAGGATGCAGGACAATGCCTTTATGGCACATTTCAGGTTCTCACAGCTGTGGCAGACTCCCGATGAGAATGTCGATGATTTCATCACAAGACTGACCCCGGCAGCGCAGGAATGCAAGTACAAAGATATTCCCCCGAGCAAACCTGATGAAGCGATGTTTATCCAATCGTTGACTGTTGAGGTACAAGATGGGAGAACGCTGGAGAGTCTCCTGCCTGAAGAGCATGATTTGTCCTAGGACAAAGCATACTCCACAGATCACTGTCAAGACAGGCCTTACACAGATTCATCCCCCTCCATAAAACATCAATATTTACCAGCAGATACTGACCTGCAGCTCACAGCCAACATCACATAAGCAGCCACAGAGATGCCACCACTGTGGGGAACGTCTTGCTCAATGATCTGACTGCAAGCATCAAAAGACAGTCGGCCTGCTCCATCGGAAGGTAGGGTACCTCGAAAAGGTGTGCTTCGCTATGCAAATCACCGCAAGAAAATGGCAGAATTCAGCTATCAATTCCACGCAAGGAGACAGCCGGAGTGAAGAAGTAGCCATTATTTTCCAAATCCATGGTGTGGGCAACTGAAACCAGCCTCCTTCCTTGATTGCACTCACAGTAGATTATCAGCCCATGAAATTTGAGCTGGATACGGGGTCAGTTGTCACCTTATGCCAGATTCCAAAATTTCTTCCACTGAACTTGGTGTTCTGCCGCTTAGTGATGACGTGGGCATGTGTGGCGTCTTTACGGTAGAAGTGTTTCACCCACAGGGCTTGTTTCACTTACCTGTACACGGGGTCAGAGGAGGCTTACAGCCTAATTTGCAGGGCAGAACTCGAATTAAGAAGATGCCGTCAGTGCTGTCCTGTATTGGTGTGGACTCCCCGTTGAATTCTCGATTATAAAAGCACCAGCAGATTGATTTTCCAAGCTGACGCTTCAGGACAATAAGTGGTCCATCAAGCTAAGTTCAAGTTTAAGAAGAACTGCCAGCTGAAGTTTTACTAGGCCTGCCCAGTGCTGATGTGGTGGGCCCAAAGGTGGAAGGAGAACTTGCTCAACTACAGAAAGCTGATGTGGTAGAGCTAGTGCAGTACTTGGAGTGGGCAGCTCCGAACGTACCTGTCCTCGAGTACGACAGCGCAGTTCGTATCTGCTGCAAACTCAAATTGATTGCAGACCCCACTATAAAACTGAACATGTATATCCTTTAGCTTGGATCAAGGATCTACGCAACGCTGTCAGAAGGTCAACAGTTCTCAACACTAGACTTGAAACATGCCTACAATCAGGTCACGCTGGAAAACCACTCTAAGGAGGTTACAACAACAAACATACTCAGAGGACTGTTTCAATACAAGTAGTTGCCATTCAGGGTGAGTTCGGCCCCGGGTATATTCTAGTGCCTTATTGATAACTTGGTTAAAGATCTCCCCTACTTCTGCACCTATCCTGATGATACTTTAATAAACTAGGACATCAGTGGCCCATCAACTCGCAACACTGTACAAAGTACTTTTCCCGTTGGAGAAGGACAGTTTTATTCTCAAGAAGGAGAGATGTATATTTTTGGCTGATTCAGTAGATTACCTGGGCTTAATCGACAAAGTGGTTCTTTATCCACAAAATCAAAGCCTTAAAAGAGGCCCCACGTCCCCAAAATGTAGTGCAGTTATGCTCATTCCTAGGACTAGTCATTCACTGGTTCCTGAGTCAATCATCTACCCTGTTAAATCCCTCTAGTGATTACTCCAGAAGGACCAATGCTGGGTATGGTCAGGAAATGAGCAGAAGACATTCAAACAAATAAAAACTGAACTCAGTTCTTCATCTGTGTTGATGCATTACGATCCAAGCAAAAATATAGTGATGAAATGTGATGGCTCTTCATATGGGGTTGGGCTGTAGTCCAACATTGAATGCCCTGTGGAACAGAAATGCCTATTGCTTTTGCTTCAAGGACAATGTCTCAGGCTGAGACAAATTATTATCACAGCTTGAATGAGAAGCCCTTATGTCTGGCTTGCATTTGTACTATTTGGGCATCCACTCAAAATCCATATAGATCATAAGCCTCTCCTAGGATTAATGAGGGAGATGCGGCAGATGTCAACACCCAGAATGCAACAATGGGTATTGACCTCATCTTCTACACCTACACAGTGAAGTGTACCCCCAGGAAAGAAATCATAGTTGCAGACGCCTTACACAGATTACAACGATACTGCATCCATCACTCCACCATTTGAAGTTGTTACAAAGCCTAGAGAAAACTCCCACCACAGGTGAAAATAGGTCTGCTGTCACAGGTCAACTGGTCCACCAGTCTTCCAACCGTGAACTGAGCCTTCAAGATGGCTGCATATTTATGGGGCAGTTGTGCGAGATTCCCTCACAAGACCACAAGTGCGTACTCAGTGATCTGCATGATCTCCATCCAGGTGTAGTGAGAATGAAGGCACTCGCAAGAAACTACGTGTGTTGGTCTAAAATGGACACTGATATTGAAAAACGCGTGGTGCACATCAGCCCTATTTGTTAGCAGACACAATAAGCATTGCCGAAGACCCCCTTAAAACATAGGCATGTCTTCATTCCCTCTGGAAGCATGTCCATGTTGATTACTATCAACCATACTTGGGGCACATGTTTCTAGTTACTACGTATGACCATTGGAAGCGGATAGAGATGTTACCCTTTAATTCATCATGTTCCTCTACAACCAGCATCGACAAGCTACAGCGGGTCTTCACCACGTTTGGTATCCTGGAAATGATTGTATCTGACAATGACCTGGCCTTCACAAGGGCAGAATTTAAGAAGGTTGTCAAGAGGAATGGCAATAGACAGCTAAAAATGGCTTCATATGATGCAACATCAAATGGCCAATCGGAGCAAGCTGTGCAAGCAGTGAAACAAGGCCTTTCCAAGCAAGCATAGAGTAACCCCAAATGAACTTACAAGTGCATCACCTGCTGAATTAATCTTTAAACACACATTACACACCAGATTGGATCTCCTACAGCCAACTGTACAGGATCAGATTTACAGAAAGGCAGAGGCCATGAAACAAAAAATATGATATGTACACCAGACCACAAATACTTGATGTCAGAGACAAAGTCTACATACGTATCACTCAGGAAGAAAACTGGCAATCAGCTGTCATGCGGCGTTGTCACAGTCAAGTCCCAGAACTGGAGCTGACAGAAGGATGAATTGCTACGCGATATTTGAATCAAATACGCCGCTGAACTTCAGGGGAACCCAGGGAAGTTATGGAAGCATCCTCTGCTGATGAAGCCAGAAACCCAGCAGATGAATCAATGGACGTTTCATGAAGAGAAGAGGAGATTCACAGCCCACTGAACTTGACATCAGCTAACCAGGAAGGCACAGAGAGAGAGCTGCCCCCCTGCAGTGGTCCATGAAGGTGTAGCAGCTACTTGATCAGTACCAAGTGGGATAGATATTTCATCATTTTCCTCAGTTAACCTCACTTATTCCCTTCCTCTGTGCTTCCAACTATATCACCATATCAGATCGATAGTGAGATTGTGGTGAGTGTGAACTGCACAGTGAATAGATTGGGCTTCCTAGATGTTGGAGGCACTCTCTTTTTGGAGCAGACTTTCAAATGCACTGGTTTTTCAAGTTGGTGAGCTTGCTTTGTCGATCCCGCACTGTAAGTTGTCCAAAGTTTACTGCTACGAAAAGTGTTTAACTATTTTACTTCAGTAGAACAAAGGGATCTGGGAATACAGATACAAAATTCCCTAAAAGTGACGTCACAGGTAGATAGGGTCGTAAAGAGAGCTTTTGGTACATTGCCTTTATTAATCAAAGTATTGAGTATAAGAGCTGGAATGTTATGATGAGGTTGTATAAGGCATTGGTGAGGCCGAATCTGGAGTATTGTGTTCAGTTTTGATCACCAAATTACAGGAAGGGTATAAATAAGGTTGAAAGAGTGCAGAGAAGGTTTACAAGGATGTTGCCGGGACTTGAGAAACTCAGTTACAGAGAAAGGTTGAATAGGTTAGGACTTTATTCCTTGGAGCGTAGAAGAATGAGGGGAGATTTGATAGAAGTATATAAAATTATGATGGGTATAGATAGAGTGAATGCAAGCAGGCTTTTTCCACTGAGGCAAGGGGAGAAAAAAACCAGAGGACATGGGTTAAGGGTGAGGGGGGAAAAGTTTAAAGGGAACATTAGGGGGGGCTTCTTCACACAGAGAGTGGTGGAAGTATGGAATGAGCTGCCAGATGAGGTGGTAAATGCAGGTCCTTTTTTAACATTTAAGAATAAATTGGACAGATACATGGATGGGAGGTGTATGGAGGGATATGGTCCGTGTGCAGGTCAGTGGGACTAGGCAGTAAATGGTTCGGCACAGCCAAGAAGGGCCAAAAGGCCTGTTTCTGTGCTGTAGTTTCTCTGGTTTCTATGGTTTCTATTGCAGTTCTTCCTCTGCGCATATGCAACAAGTGTCATTAACTGAACTTCAGGGAGTGGTAGAGACAACCCTGCAGAAAGTCAGGAGCCTCAGAAGGTTTTACTCCATCAATATTCCTCTTCTCAACCAATCCATTGTGCAAGTCTCCGCTGACCCCTCAGGCCACTGTCATTCTGTTCCTCGTCCAGAAGAAGAAATTTTGAACAAATAATGAGAAGGAAAGAATCCTCTGACCACTTTAATCATAACAATGGGTCATGCTTTATAACTTCACCATGCCCTCAGTAGCTATAATAACATTGGTGCCTTAAGGAACATAATCATTCATCTTCAAGCTCTGCAATCAATTCTCCATGTGCCTTGCTGTGTCAGGGGAGGTACCTTGTGTTATGCGCTATACTCTCAACACAGTGTCCTGACTATTAACAGCCAGTTACATCCTATACTACACTCAGTAGGTCTGGAACTTAAGGAGAACACGTTAAGACTCAAGTTCTGACGAGGAACAGTTGAGCAAAGCTGGGGGAGATGAGAGGCTACAGGTGAGCTGTGTAACTCCACCTTCTTCCGATAAAGTAACAACAGCCCTTGTAGTAAATGACCTGATCAACTCAGTCATCAAACCCTTCACCCTACATACCCCAAGTATAAAGGCACTCAGTTAACTCTTACATTATGGAGGTGATGAGACAACACTGTGGATTACATTTAAGGAAACTTTTAATAACACTCAGATGCAATCATTACATTGAATAATAAGTCAACTTATAGCGCCTTTACATGCACTGCACCCAGGAACATTATCAAAGCAATTCTGGATATGAACATCAATGTGGTCAAGTCCTGGTGACATGGACGGATCAGAAAGTATTATATTGAATAGGACGAGGCAGGTCTTTTGACTCAAAAACAAGTGGAAAGTTTTAAGGAACATGAGAGCTATCAAACAGCATATAAGCCCCTGTAATTTGCAGAGTGGACCCTTTCAGAGGGTTTCAAGAATTGAGGAATGAAAGAAGGCTCTTGACATTTTGTCTGCCACGAGGAAGTCCACCTTAATTTGGGACTGTAAGTAATGAACTTGTGGCTGCCATCATCTACCACTTAGAAGCAACTATCTTAGTAATGGCAATTTTGCTTCTGGTGTTCAGAGTACCAATCAACTTCTGCAGTTTCACCAACAACCTTTCTTCCACCTCAAGGTCAGAAGTGGGGACAATTGTTGATTAGCACGTAAAGTTAAAATCCACTTGTGTTTCCTTAGTAGATAAAGTTGTCCCTTCCTGCATCTGTCAAGACTTGGACAAAATTCATGCAAGGGTTGATAAGTGTCAAGCGATTATTATCTCAAGCTAAGGAGAGTTTAACCACTCACTCTTGATGTTCAGTGGCACTTACCATCACTGAATTCTCTGCCATCACATAATCAGGACACCTAATGAAGAGAAGTTTAATAGGACCCATCACATAAAGACTAGAGCCAAAGTATATGGATATCTGTGAGGAGACACTTCCCATCATCTACACAATACAAGTCAAGAATGCAATGGCATAGTCTCTGCTTGTCTGGATGCATATGGCATTAGGAACACTTAATAACTCAACACCACCCAGTCTGCTTGACTAGCAGCCAATCCACTACCCAATCGTCCTTTGCTACACTACAGATGCAGCATCTACAAAATGCCCTGCAGATGCTAACCCAGCTTCTCCAACAGCAATCTCCAACTCCACAGTTCGTACCATCAAGGAGGAGAAGGGCAGTAGGCACATGGGAACACCGCCGCCAGCAGGTTCTGACCAGGAGATATGTTGCTAATCCTTCATTGATCAAAACTCTGGAATTCACTCCTCAACAACGCAGTGGGAGCACCATCACAAAGACACAAGAGGTGGATCAAGAAAATGGCTAACCGCCACTTACGGTGGGAAGTTAATTAGGTCTTGCCTTCAATGCACAAACTCCTTAGAGAGTGAAATCAAGATCCAAAGCAACACACACAAAATGCTGGAGGAGGTCAGCAGGCCAGGCAGTATCTATGGAAAAGAGTACAGTCAACGATTCGCACCAAGACCTCCTGAACTCCTTCAGCATTTTGTGAGTGTTGCTTGGATTTAAAGCATCTGCAGATTTTCTTAGGTTTGTGATCAAGATCCAAAGCAACCTGTCCTTTCTAAAATGGCTAGACTATGGTAATGTTCTTAAATTAGTCATAAACTGCACCTCAAATTGTTATCTTTGGAATGAAATTTGAATTCCAATGAATCAATACAACTGGCTTTCATGGTCCCACCAGGAATCTTGTTCTGATTTATTATTGGGTCCTCAAAATATCCCTTCAACTACAGAATAATCATCATCATCATCATCATTATGTGTTGTGTCGTATGACATGAACAATCATCGTCTCCATGACCAGGATTGTTCTTGGTAAACTTTTCTACAGAGGAGTATTTTGCCTTCTTCTGGGCAGAGTCTTTACAAGACAGGTGACCCCAGCCATCATCAATACTCTTCCGAGATTGGCTGCCTGGCATCAGTGGAAGTGTAACCAGGACTTGTGATATGCACCAGCTGCTCATACAACCATCCACCAACTTCTCCCATGGCTTTACGTGACCTTGATCAGGGAGGAAAACTGCAGGTAATTTCCTCTAATTCTCCAGACAAGATTTGACAGCTCACTAGATCCCTTCGGAATCCACAAAACTGCAATCATATCAATCTTCAACTTGTCTTTTTGAGTCTCAGTGATAACGTGCCTAATTAACGTAACCCCTCATCTTGATCCAAGTCCCTCTGCTCCTCCATTAATTAAGTTGACAAATTTGATTGTAGTTTGAACAACACAAGCATTTTACCAGGTTCATAGCGACTCAACCAGATGTGCTATTTCTGGTGCTTTCACAGCCTTACAAATCTGTCTTACTTAAACGATGAATTGAGAAGAGTTGCCAGATTTCTCCTGTCATACAAGTTAGAAACGTTAATCTGAATATGCTGCATCTGTGTTCAGATGCTGCACAGTTTTGTTTCTCCATTTCCTTCTAATGGAGCTCAGAAAACCATGTCAATTTACTATCTAATCCTTGTTTCAGGGATATCTGAGGCAGCAAATTGTCTGCTCTGGGGAGATATGCATGACGGCCTGTGCAATATAATGGAAATTGATAAAAGCCTCTCCACAACACTGTCAATATTTATTAAAATGAGAAACAAAACGACACTTTAGAAAATCTGGATTTTATCCCTCCCCTTCCTCCGCCCGTACTGAGAAGGAAGGTTGCTTTAGGTTGCATCATATACATATTCTGTTCATTTTGAAAATTTAGGCCACTCCTACAAGGATATGTCTTGGTTTACATTGGCCTCATTCTTGATTGACTGGTCTGCAACATTGCCTTACAAGCAATGGACTCTCGAGGCTGGCTGTAGATAGAGTCACTCCTATCTGATTCCAGTCATTGGTGTCCCAGATATTGTTATCATGTGGAGTTAACTTAAATAAGACTAGGGAGTTAACATGCTCAAGGCTGTCCAAGTTAGCATGTTGCCAGATTGATCTGATCTTAGATATTAAGTGGAATGTCCAATTTAATTACTGCATCACAAAGACCGTATTACGCTGGAGGAGAGACACTGTAGATCTGTTGAGTGTCTCTCTTTTTTCACAATTTTAACATGAGAAGTTCCAACACCAAGGCTCTGAAATGATTTACCGAAGGCCTTGTACTTCTATTGTTCGTAAGTTTGAAGAGAAGGCAAGGGAAGAATAATAAGTGGGATGTCATTGGTAAAAAAGTTCTTATATGCCCTGTGTTGTGTAGTTAATATTTCAGTAATAGTTAATTAATATTGTAAATATATTGTTTGATTAAGCTTTCTTTGTTGCTTATATAATTCATTGCTGGTCATATATAAAAGTATGTGAATCACATACATCATTACCCTACCACGTCAGGAGTATAGTAGTAGATGTTCCTTTCTGCGTCTTGTGGCACATCAGGCAGCAACCTTGCTGTTTCTTCAGCATGTTTTTCTGTTTTCTATGAGGCTGAGTTGCTAGCTCGACGCTCAGCCCAGCACTGATGGAAAGCATACAAAGAACCGGCCGGATTCGAACCCAGGACCACTCACCTCAAAGTCCAGTGCAGATGCCACTACACCAATGTCTAGCTATGTCAGAAGCATGCATCTCGCTTAAAGTAAAAACAAAAGTAAGACACACATTCCCAGCTGCGTGTTTTTGCTTTTTAATTAGTTTGATGTTTTGGAGTTACAAAATATAACAACCAGGGAGTAATGGTGATCTTTTATGTCCATGTACAACAGGGGTTACTAACCTAGGGTCCACAGACCACTTGTTTAACGGTATTGGTCCATGGCTTATAAAAGGTCGGGAACCACTGCTCTAAAACGAAATGGGTTATATTGTCAGCATCATCCTGGAGATGGAGAACATGAGCAGAGTTGGAGAACTGCAGGCTGGCAGTGTGACAGTAACCATCATGGTGATAGGAGAGAGAGGGTGGTGCAGTTGGAAGCCTGTGCTGTGTCGTGCACTGTACTGCGGAGATACTCCTGGCCTGCTAGTTGAGCAAAATGCAGGTTTCTGTGCTCTACGTCAGATGAGTGAAGGGCGTTCTCCCCTTTTAGTTGAATCAGGTCAGTTCTACTGGGCTGAACAACATTCAGATCAAACAGCCCACTCACCAACCTATACACTCTGTTCCCCCCTCCATAACCAGAACTCCATGGTTGTAGAGTGTAATGTGTGCCTTGTACAAAAGGGATAGCACTTAATTATCTAGACTACTCCTACTGCATCTCCTGAACCAGTGACCTCAAATGCCAAAACGAACAAAAGTGACAGGTATTTGGAACACCACCAACTTCAAGTTCCGCAGCATCCTGACACGGAAATATATTAGTAGCGGTTTGTTATTGTCACATGTGCCAAGACAAACTGCTTGTACAGATCAAATCATGACACACTACATTGAATGGAATAAGTAAAAACAATAACAATGCAGAATAAAATGAAAAAGCTATCAAAAAATTCTATGCAGGTTTAAAAAATATCTATGGAGGTAAGCGATAAAGTGCAGGATCATAACGAGGTAGGTTGTGAGGCCATGAGTCCATCTTATTGTGCAAGTGACCCACTCCTGAGTCTGATAGAATCTGTCCTTGAGCTTGGTGGTATGTACTTTCAGACTTTTGTATCTTCCGCAAGATGGGAGAGGGGAGAAGAGAGAATGTTCTAGGCGAGTGATGATGGTGGCTGCTGATAGACATAGTTGGGAGGCTGGTTCCTGTGAGGTGCTGAAGTGCGTCCACAACTCTCTGCAGTTTCTTGTGGACATGGCATAGCAGTTAGCCTACCAAGCCACTGTGCATTCAGAGAGAATGCTTTCTATGGTGGATCAATAAAAACTGGTAAGATTCAAAGGGGACGTGTTGAATTTCTTTGTCCTCCTGAGGAAGTGTAAGTGTAGGTGGGCCCATGCAGCTCAGGATGGTGAACCTCCATGTTATACAAAGTGGCTGCCTTACAAAGTGATCTTGGCTGTCTTATCCTGTGTTTACTTTTCATTTCACTGAGCTCTCCCTCCGCCACAGGCAGTATATCTAGGTTTGGATGTGATTCACATGAGGAATGATGACATTTAGAGTTGCCATTTGTTTTTTTCTTCATCAAAGAAGAAAACAAGTGGAAAGCACAAGCATATTTTAGATGCTGCGTTATGGCAGGTGAAAGCTAATCTTTATACTTGAACACACAGTAATACATCAAAACATCTACAGCAGATAATTACATTAGAATGATTTCTGACCACCGTAGCACATCCAAACCAATGCTCTGAAACTCATGGAGATTTTTTGTTGAATGTGTTTTCTTTACAAACAGGACAATGTACCCATCTATTTGACCTGCTACCATCTTGCTTGCTTTGTCTCTTGCACAGTGTTTCAGCAAAGGAATCGAACAACATGTACAAAATACTGGAGGAACTCGGCAGCTCAGGGGTAACCAGTTGAAAATTTGGTTTGATTATCTCAGTAACTGCTGATCTCGTTGGATGGCATGCATAGAGTTTACAGAAAGAGGTATAAACAAATATTCTGTGAGTGGCAAAAAAAAACCTCGCTAATGAGAGAGGACAGAGGAGAATGGCCAGCCTGGTTCGGGCTGACAGGAAGACGGCAGCAACTCAAATAATCATGTGTTACAACAGTGGTGTGCAGAAGAGCGTCTCCAAACACACAATGAATCTTGAAATGGATGGGCTACAGCAGCAGACGATGACAAACCTACACTCAGTGGTCTCTGAGCGTCGATAACTAAATAAGTGGGACAAAAGGTGATCAGAGATAGTGAGGTAGTGTTCATGGATTCATTGTCCATTCAGAATTCTGATGGTGGAGGTGAAGAAGCTGTTGCTAAGGTGGTGAATGTGTGTCTTCAGGCTCCTACACCTAATGGTAATAAAGGGAAAGGGCATGCCCTGGGTGGTGGGGGTCCAGAATGATGGATGCTGCTTTTTTGATGCATTACATTTTGAAGACGTCTTCAATGGTAGGGAAGGTAGTGCCCATGATGAAGTTGGATAAGTTTATAACCCTCTGCAGCTTTTTCCAATCCTATGCAGTGGCCCCTCCATACCAGTCAATGATGCAACCAGTTAGAATGCTCTCCACCACACACTTGTAGAAATTTACTGGAGTCTTTGGTGAAGTATCAAATATCCTCAAATTTCTAATGAAATCTAGCTACTGGCCATGCTTTCTTAGTAATTGCATCAGTACGATGCACACATTATATATTTCTTCCATTATACTCAGACTCAGTGATGATCTTCTACCATCACTGCAGGACTTGTATGTGTCCAGGACAATGGTGAAATCAGTGTGGACACTAACCACCCTGCAAACTGACTTTTCCAAAGACTCTCTTCTGGGAAACACTACAGAGCTATTAAAATAAAATCTTCATGGCATCTTAAAAGTTTCTTCCCCCAGGCAGTTAATCTGATTAACCATTCTAGTTGAACCCAACACCACCTTCTACCCAATCTGTTGTCACCGGTACAATCTTCTATGCGGTGGTGTAATGGGGCAATGGCATTGACATGGGTGATGCCAATGGGCTCAATAGGCTGATTAGAAATGCTGGCATTGCTACAGGGGTCAAACTGAACATACTAGAGGCTGTGGAAGAACAAAGGACCCTACAGAAAATCCTGGCAATTCTGGACAATGTTTCTCACCTTCTGCAAGCCACCTTAGCTGAACAGAGGAGCATTTTTGGTAATAGACTAACACAACTGTGCTGCTCCAAAGAACACTATATGGGGTCATTCTTACCCTCGGACATTTGTCTTTATAATGAGTCAACCGATAGCCAAGGAAGTGATGACACCCTCCTGTTAGACTGTTTGAGGTAACTTATTTTTTATTCTTTCTTACTTCTCTTCCAATATTTGTATATTTATATATATGTGCACTTGTAGTACTACCGTGATGCTGTAATTTCCTTTGGGATCAATAAAGTATGTACAGTTGAAGTCAGAAGTTTAAATACATCATAGCCAAATACATTTAAACTCAGTTTTTCACAATTCCTTACATTTAATCCCAGAAAACATTCCCTGTCTTGGGTCAAACGCGAGGAATTCTGCAGATGTTGGAAATTCAAGCAACACACATCAAAGTTGCTGGTGAACGCAGCAGGCCAGGCAGCATCTCTAGGAAGAGGTACAGTCGACGTTTCGGGCCGAGACCCTTCGTCAGGACTAACTGAAAGAAGAGCTAGTAAGAGATTTGAAAGTTGGAAGGGGAGGGGGAGATCCAAAATGATAGGAGAAGACAGGAGGGGGAGGGATGGAGCCAAGAGCTGGACAGCTGATTGGCAAAAGGGATATGAGAGGATCATGGGACAGGAGGCCCAGGGAGAAGGAAAAGGGGGAGGGGGGAAAAACTCAGAGGATGGACAAGGGGTATAGTTAGAGGGACAGAGGAAGAAAAAGGAGAGAGAGAAAAAGAATGTGTGTATATAAATAAATAATGGATGGGGTACGAGGGGGAGGTGGGGCATTGGCCGTAAGTTAGAGAAGTCAATGATCATGCCATCAGGTTGGAGGCTACCCAGACGGAATATAAGGTGTTGTTCCTCCAACCTGAGTGTGGCTTCATCTTTACAGTAGAGGAGGCCGTGGATAGACATAACAGAATGGGAATGGACATGGAATTAAAATGTGTGACATATCAGAATGGGAATGGATTTTAATTCACACATTACAACAACTCAAGCACGGTTAAATGCTTTTATTAGTAAGAATATAATTTCCTTTTTAAAAGTATTTACAAATGGTTAATATAAACTATGCCAAGTCATTGAAAGGCACTTGATAAATTCTTCATTTCTTCACTGATGTTGCTCACAGTGTGTCCTTTCAGTCTTTAAATTTTGTTCTTCACAGAGGCATCTGGTAAAGCCTCTTCACCACTCTCATCACCTTGACTCGATGCACATAACGTCGGAGAAGCTCACCAGCTGCTGCTTTTCAAAGTAAACACTCTCCAATGAATTGGGGAGTGGATTTTGAGTGGAGTGGTACTGTTCAGAACCTGTACAATCATATCTCAGAACCTGCAATCCATCCTTGACACAGGTGTATGGGCTGCCATTCCCTATTCCAAAACATTGATGAAGGTCTGGGAGAACACAGATTATCTTCTGCACCATCATGAACACCAACCAGCCTGGAACTGTCATGGTGTTGATTTCTAGCACTCAGGAGTGATATTTCTGAGTCTGACTGCAGAAACTGGAGTTGTTGCTGCTATTTATAGGGGGACGATAAACACCGTGCTCAAATATGGTCGTTGTAACGATGGCTTCATCATATTAGGACATGAACATTATATCTGCCCATATTTAGTCATTTGGTTCATCTAGTTGTCAACCATTGTTGATGTGTAACTATGTCACACAATTCATCTTCCCCCTATAAATAGCAGCAACAACTCCAGTTTCTGCAGTCAGACTCAGCAATATCACTCCTGAGTGCTGGAAATCAACACCATGAGAGTTCCAGGTTGGTTGGTGTTCATGATGGTGCAGAAGATAATCTGTGTTCTCCCAGACCTTCATCAATTTTTTGGAATCGAGAATGGCAGCCCATATACCTGTGTCGAGGATGGATCGCAGGTTCTGAGATATGATCGTACAGGTACTGAACAGTACCACTCCACTCAAAATCCACTCCCCAATTCATTGGAGAGTGTTTACTTTGAAAAGCAGCAGCTGGTGAGCTTCTCCGACGTTATGTGCATCGAGTCAAGGTGACGAGAGTGGTGAAGAGGCTTTACCAGATGCCTCTGTGAAGAACAAAATTTAAAGACTGAAAGGACACACTGTGAGCAACATCAGTGAAGAAATGAAGAATTTATCAAGTGCCTTTCAATGACTTGGCATAGTTTATATTAACCATTTGTAAATACTTTTAAAAAGGAAATTATATTCTTACTAATAAAAGCATTTAACCGTGCTTGAGTTGTCGTAATGTGTGAATTAAAATCCATTCCCATTCTGATATGTCACACATTTTAATTCCACGTCCGATTCCCATTCTGATATGTCTATCCACGGCCTCCTCTACTGTAAAGATGAAGCCACACTCAGGTTGGAGGAACAACACCTTATATTCTGTCTCGGCAGCCTCCAACCTGATGGCATGAACATTGACTTCTCTAACTTCCGCTAATGCCCCACCTCCCCCTCGTACCCCATCCGTTATTTATTTATATACACACATTCTTTCTCTCTCTCTCCTTTTCCTCCTTCTGACCCTCTGACTATACCCCTTGCCCATCCTCTGGGTTCCCCCCACCTTTTCCTTCTCCCTGGGCCTCCTGTCCCATGATCCTCTCATATCCCTTTTGCCAATCAACTGTCCAGCTCTTGGCTCCATCCCTCCCCCTCCTGTCTTCTTCTATCATTTTGGATCTCCCCCTCCCTCTCCCACTTTCAAATCTCTTACTAGCTCTTCCTTCAGTTAGTCCTGACGAAGGGTCTCGGCCCGAAATTTTGAATGTACCTCTTGCTAGAGATGCTGCCTGGCCTGCTGCATTCACCAGCAACTTTGACGTGTGTTGCCTGTCTTAGGTCAGTTAGGATCACTACTTTATTTTAAGAAAGTGAAATGTCAGAATAATAGTGGAGGGAATGATTTTTTTCAGTTTTTATTTCTTTCATCACTTTCCCAGTGGGTCAGAAGTTTACATACACTTTGTAAGTATTTGGTAGCATTGCCTTTAATTTGTTTAACTTGGGTCAAACATTTTGGGTAGCCTTCCACAAGATTCTCACAATAATTTGCTGGAATTTTGTTCCATTCCTCCAGACAGAACTGGTGTAACTGAGTCAGTTTTGTAAACCTCCTTGCTCACAAATGCTTTTTCAGTTCTGCCCACAAATTTTCTATCGGATTGAGGTCAGAGCTTTGTAATGGCCACTCCAATACCTTGACTTTGTTGTCCTTAAGCAATTTTGCCACAACTTTGGAGTTATGCTTGGAGTCATTGTCCATTAGGAAGACCCGTTTGCGACCGAGCTTTAACTTCCTGGCTGATGTCTTGAGATGTTGCTTCAATATATTCACATAATTTTCCTTCCTCATGATGTCATCTAGTTTGCGAAGTGTGCCAGTCCCTCCTGCAGCAAAGCAACCCTAAAATCTGATGGTGCCACCGCCAAGCTTCACGGTTGGGATGGTATATCGACGTAACCTAAAAGGCTGATCAGCAAGGAAGAAGCCACTGCTCCAAAACCACCATAAAAAAGCCAGACTACAGTTTGCAAGTGCACATGGGGACAAAGATCTTACCTTTTGGAGAAATGTACTCTGGTCTGATGAAACAAAAATTGAACTGTTTGGCCATGATGACCATCGTTATGTTTGGAGGAAAAAGGGTGAGGCTTGAAAACCAAAGAACACCATCCCAACCGTGAAGCATGGGGGTGGCAGCATCAGGTTGTGGGGGTGCTTTGCTGCAGGAGGGACTGGGTGCACTTCATGGTACGAAAGAGGTCCATGATGCCATCAGGAGCCATGGGGCCTGAAAGGATCCCAGTATAGATCCTCAAGGAAAGTGGACCAGCACTCCTGCACTACACATAAGCCCTGCTCTTGAGAGTCTGAGAAAAGGAACAACAGTCCTCAGAGCTCAGGGATAATCAAATGGTGACCATATTAAAGAAGGGAGACAAGGCAGATTATAGCAATTACAGAAGCATCTCCCTCCTGTCAACAACAGGCAAAGTGCTTTCACGTATACTCATCAACCGACTCCTTCCGCTATCTGAAGAAGTATTCCCTGAATCATTGTGTGGTTTCCATCCATCTAGAGATACCACAGACATGATCTTCACAGTTCGTCAATTGCAAGAAAATGCCATGAACAAAGACAACCCTTGTACTTGGTTTTCATTGATTAGAAAAAGGCATTTGATACAGTAGACAGCTCAGCGCTCTGACGTATACCATCAAGACAATACAGTCCTGACAAGTGCTGGGTTTCACCTAAGTTACAGAGAAAGGTTGAACAAGTTAGGTCTTTATTCTTTGGAGCGTAGAAAGTTGAAGGGGGGACTTGATAGAGGTATTTAAAATTATGAGGGGGATAGATAGCGTTGACGTGGATAGGCTTTTTCCATTGAGAGTAGGGGAGATTCAAACAAGAGGACATGAGTTGAGAGTTAAAGGGCAAAAGTTTAGGGGTAACATGGGGGGGAACTTCTTTACTCAGAGAGTGGTAGCTGTGTGGAATGAGCTTCCAGCAGAAGTGGTTGAGGCAGGTTCGATGTTGTCATTTAAAGTTAAATTGGATAGCTATATGGACAGGAAAGGAATGGAGGGTTATGGGCTGAATGCAAGTCGGTGGGACTAGGTGAGAGTAAGAATTCAGCACGGACTAGAAGGGCCGAGATGGCCTGTTTCCATGCTATAATTGTTATACGGTTATATAGTTATATGGAATACTGAGGATACAGCATGATATCATGTCAGCCATGGCACGCATCAAAACTGGGGCTGAATCACAACCCTTTACTGTCAAGACAGGAGTCAAACAGAGCTGTATCATTGCACACAAACTATTTTCCATTTTTATCCCTGCCTTTCTTCACCTTATTGGCCAAGACCTGCCACAAGGAATCCAAATCGTGTATAGAATAGACAACAGGCTTTTCATCCTCAACCAGTTTAAGCCCAAGAACAAGAACATCACCACCATAATTATGCATACTGAAGATGTAGATGATAAAGAGTGGAATAAAGGGAACTTTTCTGGTTGGCTGCCAGTGACTGCTGTTCTGTCACTGAGGTCAGTGTTGCTTCTTTTCATGCTATATGTCAATGATTTGGATAAGTCCTGATGAAGGATCTCGTCCCAGAACACTGACTATACTCTTTTCCATAGACACTGCCTGGCCTGCTGAGTTCCTCCAGCATTTTATGTGTGTTGCTTGGATTTCCCATATCTGCAAATTTTCTCTTGTTTGGATGAAGGAATTGGTGGCATTGTGGCCAGGTTTGCGGATGATACAAAGATAAGTGGATGGGCAGGCAGTGTTGAGAAAGCAGGGAGGCTGCAGACGGACTTGGACAGATCGGGAGAATGGATAAATAAGTGGCAGATGGAATCTAGTGTAGTGAAGTGTATGATCGTGCACTTCGGTATAAGGAATAGAGGTGTGGACTATTTCATAAATGATGTGAAAATTTTAAAAATCACAGGTGCACATGAACTTGGGAGACCTCACACAGTATTCCCTAAAGTTTAACTTGCAGGTTCAGTCTGTGGTGAGGAAGGCAAATGCAATGTTAGCATTTTTTTCGAGAGGACTAGAATACAAAAGCAAGGATGTAATGCTGAGGCTTCATAAGGCAATGGTCAAACTGCATGTGGAGTATTGTGAACAGTTTTGGGCCTCTTATCTAAGAAAGATGTTCTAGCAGAGGAGGTTCATGAAAATGATCTCAGGAATTAAAGGGTTAACAAATGAGGAGTGTTTAATGGCTCTGGTCCTGTACTCATTGGAGTTTAGAAGAATGAGGGAAGAGTTCATTGGAACCTATCGGATATTGAAAGGCCTAGATAGGGTGGATATGGAGAGGATGTTTCCAAAGGTGAGTGAGTCTAGGACCAGAGGGCAGAGCCTCAGAATAGAAATATGTCAATTTATCACATAGATGAGGAGGAATATCTTTCACCATGGGTAGTGAATCTGTGGAATTCATTGCCACAGATGGCTGTGGAGACAAAGTCAAAGATTCAAAGATTTGAAGTGCATTTATTATCAATTTATGTTTAAATTATACAGCCTTGAGATTTATTTGCTGCCAGGCAGTTGTAAAGCAAGGAACTTGAAAGTACCCATAAAAGAAAAATAGACCAACCCTCAGTGCCCACAGAGAAAGAGAAACAAAAACAAAACAAATCATGCAGACAATAGAAGCGAGCAACAACAACAACATTCTGAACCAAATTGAGTCCTTAGATCCAAATCCCCAGAACAGCTCGGAATAGGCCCAAAGCCTCGGTTTTCAGTTCATCATATCAGCGGGGCAAGTCACCACAAAGTTTGCAGCCATGAAGCACAGCAGGCAGTAATAGTTTCACAGCCTTAGCATCGTGGAGAGAGGAGCCCTCAGACTATCTGGGCAAGCATTTAAATTGTCCAAACCTCACACTAGGAACTAGGCCCCACCACAACAAATCGCTCTAGCCCTATATTTCACTGCCGGAGAAGGCGTTCTCAACCTCTCCAAATTGGGTCAATATTTAGAGCAATCCAACCTCAACCGACTCTCAACACCCTGCCTTTCCTAACTATGTGGGCCGCCGTTTAGATTGTCTAAAGTGCACATTGTACCTCGCATTTTGACCCAGGACCTGCAGTGGTGAATTGCTCCAGGTCTAGAACATAACACCCAGCGATTTGTTTTGGACTTGGATTTCACTGCCATAGAAGCCATTCTCGACCTCACCCAAATCGGCTCAGTGCTTAGAGCAAACCAGTCTTGCACCTGAGTAAGATGGACAGGCGTTGGAACTCCTCCATCCTGTCTTCTCCCCTCTGAATCACCTACACCAACCAGTGTGGCTCCAGTTCCAAGTGCATTGATTTTGCAGCATGTCCACAGGGCACATCTCTTGAGCTCGCTTTGCTCTCACTCGCCTCTTTGCTGTGACAGTTTACCACAATTTACTTGAAAAAAATGTGTTATTAATAATGTTTTTAATCAAATTCCTTAGCTTTCGAACAACAAGCAAGCTGTCACACATCTTCGGTTGCACAATCTTAAACCAAAAGTTCACTGGGTATACTTAAGGTGGATGTTGATTGGTTCTTGATTAGTTAGGGCATGGAAGGTTATGGGGAGAAAGCAGGAGAATGGGGTTGAGAGGGTCCCATATTAAATTAGCCATGATGGAGTGATGGAGCAGTCGTGAATAGCCTAATGCTTATATGTCTTATGGCCTTATGATCTTATATCTCATAACACTATTGCAGCACACTCTGAATAAGACCTCCAGTGTGTTCTGAATGTCTTTGCCAAGGCATATAGAGCCCTGGGTCTTGTTTTGAATGTAAAAATGATCATCATCATCATCAGGTGCCATGTCTAGTTTGAGCTTTGACTGCCGTGGCCCACACACTCCTGTTTCGGGTCAAGTGGATCAATTCATTGGTATTCATTTCCAGTTCTTTGGCTGCTGCCTCCATCATCATTTTTCTTTGCCTTCCTTTTGCTTTCTTCCCTTCAATCTTTCCCATAATTACCGTGCATTCTAACTCCTCTTTCCTAATCACATGTCCAATGACGTTACATTGCCTTTCCATGATCTCATACATTATTTCTCTTTTTGTGCTTGCTCTGTTCATGACATCCTCATTAGATACTCGTTTCATCCATGATATTCTTTGCATCCTCCTCAAAAACCACATCTCATGCTGCTTCAATTCGTTTCCTCATGTTACTAGATATTGTCCAACATTCTGATCCATATAACATAACTGGATAAACATAACATTTCAGTACCTTGAGGCGGGTTGCCATGCCTAGTTTAGTGTTGGTCAGTATACTCTTCATTCTCGTACAGGTCCTAGCCACCGCCTAACCAGCCACTTATCTAGCCCTCCATAAAAGTTGATATTATAACCCTTGAAAAAATAGACCACTGTCCCTGCTTGTTGCCAAGGTAGAGGAAAAGAGTTCAAAGTCTACGATGCTGCAGATCCAAACAAAACTTTTGATCTAGAGAGTGGTCATCCTTCCTATGTTACCATATGGAGTTGAATTACCCAGAGCAGATGACTCAAAGTCCTGGAATAATGCCACTGAAGAAGATTATGAAAGGTTTTGAGGATCACCTGTAAGGACAGATGCACTAACACCAGCATAATGGAACAGGTGAACATGTACAGCATTCCCACAATGGTAAAGCGATACCAACTCTGATGGATAGGTCATGCCATCTGAATGCTCAACTCACGTCTCCCCAAACGCATCCTTTACCCCTAGTTGAAGGAAGGTCAGTGAGCCTCTGGCGGTCAAAGGAAACGTTTCAAAGATAACATCAAAATCTGCCTGAAGACATTCAACATTACATCTAAGAACTGGGATGATATTTTTCTCAATAGATGCACCTGGAAGAAATCTGTTCAACAGGGAGCTGTTCTACATGACAGCAGCCTCCACTAGGCAGCAGAGAGCAAGCAGCAGCTGTGAAAGGAGATAATGCCCCAACCATATGACCCAATCACTAACTGCATCCAGCACTTACCCATGTCCACAGTGCACCAGAGTACGAGGATCCTGGAAAAGCCTCTATAGCCACCTGAGGACCCAGCGATAGACAACCCCCTGAAGAGAACATTATACTCGACTTGAGTGATAACACTACTACGATTTTCAATGTCTCTGCTCTGGAGCTGCTTGACAAACCTTATAGACCAAAGGATATAGCCATCTGGCCTATCGAGTCTGCTCCGCCATTTCATCATGGCTTATCTATGTTCCCTCTCAGCCCCAATCTCCTGTTTTCTTCTCCTATCCCTTCATGCCCTGACCAATCAAGAATCTATCAACCTCTGCCTTAAATATACCCGATGACTTGGCCTTCACAGCCACCTCCATAGATTCACCACCCTCTGGCTAAAGAAATTCCCCCTCATCTCCCTTCTAAAAGGAACCCCCTCTATTCTGAGGTTGTGTCCTCTGGTCCTAGACTCCCCCACTATAGGAAACATCCTCTCCAAATCCACGCTATCAAAGCCGTACTGCTCAAAGTGAGATTGGCTGCTAACTTCCATAGCCACTGGCAAAGTGGAGGAGCCACGTTTCAAATCTGTGCCTAATAACCCATCAATTATAATCAATAAAGTTGTCAAAGTCTTCTTTTACTAAGAAAAACAAGTCAAAATATAAATTATGTAAAATATATATCTCTTGTTGCCCTTGTGTCAAATTCCTCTTTTTCACTACTATTTATTCTTATTCCTATTTTTAGCATGGTAGCTTTATTTCAAATAACTCTTTATACATATGCTGAAATATATTGCTTTTATTTTTAATAAAGTTTAAGTTATAGCTATTTGATTATTTTTCTAGCCCTCCATCAAAAGATGAAATACTTTGTCTAAACTGCTGGAACATGCACCTATCCCCATAGCTCACTAAATTGCAAAGAACAGAAACTTATCTCCATCTAAATTGCCAAGAAATAGTTAAAGACTGTATACTGCATAAAGCAGATTTTAAATGCAATGAAGCTTTTAATGCTGCCGTGACCTGAACACATTGCTTTAACACGACTGGCATTTTAACACTGATAGTATCAGTAAAAGGCCAATACATAACAGAACCAAGTACATTTAGAGTTAACTATCTTCTGCTGAAGTCTGATTCAAATGCTTTAAAAAAAGGAACTGTAATTGAATGAATTTCCACCTCATGCTGACATTTGTACTCTGATAATCCTTGCATAATTCCTGCACCCTACCTCCTATCAGCATCCTCTCCCCAGTGGCAATGTTGGACAATGTTATCAGAATGTATCAGCACCTAGTACACAGTTATTTCCCTTTCATGATCTTTACAGGAATGATGTGAATGTGAAACCATATATGTATTTCAACTTAATTTGTTTAGCTTCATTATCTTCATAATTAACCAATTCCATTATGCATAATCTTTAATCACCATGAGAATAAACTACATTTACCCCTGATTTCCAAAATACATATAATACATTTTCAAATTTGAATTGCAAACTATTTGCACAATGTAGATGAAGGCTTTCACGGAAGACAGCTCACAGCGTATCCAGTCAGCATTAGATTAAGACGTCACTGTCGGAATAGTTTCCATCGCACAGGAGAGCACTATTCCCTCCTATCCTTATAACCACAGTTGCTGCATATAACCATATAACAATTACAGCACAGAAACAGGCCATCTCCGCCCCTCTGGTCCGTGCAAAACTCTTACTCTCACCTAGTCCCACTGACCTGCACTCAGCCTATAAGCCTCCATTCCTTTCCTGTCCATATAGCCGTCCAATTTAACTTTAAGTGACAACATCGAACCTGCCTCAGCCACTTCTGCTGGAAGCTTGTTCCACACAGCTACCACTCTCTGAGTAAAGAAGTTCCCCCTCATGTTACCCCTCAACTTTTACCCTTCAACTCTCAACTCATGTCCTCTTGTTTGAATCTCCCCCACTCTCAATGGAAAAAGCCTATCCACGTCTATCCCCCTCATAATTTTAAACACCTCTATCAAGTCCCCTGTCAACCTTCTATGCTCCAAAGAATAAAGAGCTAACTTGTTCAACCTTTCTCTGTAACTTAGGAGATGAAACCCAGGTAACATTTTAGTAAACCTCCTCTGTACTCTCTCAATTTTATTGACATCTTTCCTATAATTCGGTGACCAGAACTGTACACAATACTCCAAATTTGGCCTTACCAATGCTTTTTACAATTTCAATATTACATCCCAACTCCTATACTCAATGCTGTGATTCATAAAGGCCAGCAAACCAAAAGAGTACATCCAGTGACACTGGAAGATCATCATCTCGGTGAAAGATGCAGGGAAGGACCATGACCTCGGGTCCTTTGCCACTGCACATGAGAGGTGGGCATCTTAATGAATGTACTGCTGAAAGGGGAATCGTGAGTGGCATCTGATGCATGGTAAGAGGGAATTGATTTAATAGCACACTGAAGAGAATGAACAATGCATACTGGTCAATTTTCCTGAATGCGTGTGTGCACATACTTGAATAGACACTTGAAATAAAGTAAAGAAAGTTCTCTCTTACCAATCTGAGATTTCTCTTGTCTTTCAATGCAGGTGGCTGTCTACACAGAACATACTAACAAGCTGAGGGAATACTTCATATTACACACTTTTCCCCATTTTTCATTAGGATGTAAAAGATGATCACTTGAATCCAAAAGGTTGCTCTGGATTTGATGGGTCAAATAGTGGTTAGCACAACGGGTTACTGTACCAGTGTGACCCAATAGGTAGGTTTCAATCAGTACATTTAATGACAGAGAAATGTATACAATATACATCCTGAAATTCTTTTACTTCGGATTCAATTCCCGCCAGTGTCTGTAAAGAGTTTGCACATTCTCCCCGTGACAGTGCGGGTTTCGTCCCACAGCCCAAAGTCATACAGGTTGGTCAGTTAACTGGTCATTGTTAATTGCCCTGTCATTAGGATAGGGTTAACTCGAAGGGCCAGAAGAGTCTGTACTGTAACACTCACAACCCGCTGGAGGAACGCAGCAGGTCGGGCAGCATCCGTGGAAACGATGAGTCGACATTTCGGGCCGGAACCCTTCGTCAGGACTGTAGAGGGAAGGGGCAGAGGCCCTATAAAGAAGGTGGGGGGAGTGTGGGACTGTGCTGTGTCTGAAGAAATAAATAAATAAATATCCTGGAAAGTTGAGGTCCTTATGCTGCATACCTCCTTCTTCAGGTACCACATCAAACGTAGAGCAATTGCATTCTCCTATTCTCCTCACTCATGTTCTCCTGTAATCCTCTCAAATGCTAACACTCACCTACACACTGGTATGACCCATTACCTCCCAACCTGCCTGCCTTTGTGGTGCAGGGAGATACCTGAACACCCGAAGCAAATGCACGCTGTTACAGAGGGAAGGAGCAAACTCCACGCACAGACTTCACTGAACGTCAGGATTGCAGCCTGGTCACTGCAACTGTGAGGAGGTCATTCTGCTAGTAGAACCATTGATTGGCATGGGGTGAGGATGGGTGGTCTTATGAGAACGTTTCCCTTCATGCTCATAGTACAACACAGGAAAAGGCCCTTCAGCCGAACCATTTAAACTGTCCACTCCCATTGACCTGCACCAGGACTGCAGCCTTACCATCTATGTACCTATCCAAAATTCTCTTAAACATTGAAAAGGAGCTCGCATGCACCACTTGCGCTGGCAGCTCGTTCCACACCCTCACGATACTCTGAGTGAAGAAACTTACCCTCAAAATGCCCTCAACACACATCAAAGTTGCTGGTGAACGCAGCAGGCCAAGCAGCATCTATAGGAAGAGGTGCAGTCGACGTTTCAGGCCGAGACCCTTCGTCAGGACTAACTGAAGGAAGAGTGAGTAAGGGATTTGAAAGTGGGAGGGGGAGGGGGAGATCCAAAATGATAGGAGAAGACAGGAGGGGGAGGGATGGAGCCAAGAGCTGGACAGGTGATTGGCAAAAGGGGATACGAGAGGATCATGGGACAGGAGGTCCGGGAAGAAAGACAAGGAGCGGGGGGGGGGGGGGACCCAGAGGATGGGCAAGAGGTATATTCAGAGGGACAGAGGGAGAAAAAGGAGAATGAGAGAAAGAGTGTGTGTATATAAATAAATAACGGATGGGGTACAAGGGGGAGGTGGGGCCTAGCGGAAGTTAGAGAAGTCAATGTTCATGCCATCAGGTTGGAGGCTACCCAGACGGAATATAAGGTGTTGTTCCTCCAACCTGAGTGTGGCTTCATCTTTACAGTAGAGGAGGCCGTGGATAGACATGTCAGAATGCGAATGGGATGTGGAATTAAAATGTGTGGCCACTGGGAGATCCTGCTTTCTCTGGCGGACAGAGCGTAGATGTTCAGCAAAGCGGTCTCCCAGTCTGCGTCGGGTCTCGCCAATATATAAAAGGCCACATCGGGAGCACCGGACGCAGTATATCACCCCAGTCGACTCACAGGTGAAGTGTTGCCTCACCTGGAAGGACTGTTTGGGGCCCTGAATGGTGGTAAGGGAGGAAGTGTAAGGGCATGTGTAGCACTTGTTCCGCTTACACGGATAAGTGCCAGGAGGGAGATCAGTGGGGAGGGATGGGGGGGACGAATGGACAAGGGAGTTGCGTAGGGAGCGATCCCTGCGGAATGCAGAGAGAGTTGGGGAGGGAAAGATGTGCTTAGTGGTGGGATCCCGTTGGAGGTGGCGGAAGTTACGGAGAATAATATGTTGGACCCGGAGGCTGGTGGGGTGGTAGGTGAGGACCAGGGGAACCCTATTCCTAGTGGGGTGGCGGGAGGATGGAGTGAGAGCAGATGTACGTGAAATGGGGGAGATGCATTTAAGAGCAGAGTTGATAGTGGAGGAAGGGAAACCCCTTTCTTTAAAAAAGGAAGACATCTCCCTCGTCCTAGAATGAAAAGCCTCATCCTGAGAGCAGATGTGGTGGAGACGGAGGAATTGCGAGAAGGGGATGGCGTTTTTGCAAGAGACATGGTGAGAAGAGGAATAGTCCAGATAGCTGTGAGAGTCAGTAGGCTCATAGTAGACATCAGTGGATAAGCTGTCTCCAGAGACAGAGACAGAAAGATCTAGAAAGGGGAGGGAGGTGTCGGAAATGGACCAGGTAAACTTGAGGGCAGGGTGAAAGTTGGAGGCAAAGTTAATAAAGTCAACGAGTTCTGCATGCGTGCAGGAAGCAGCGCCAATGCAGTCGTCGATGTAGCGAAGGAAAAGTGGGGGACAGATACCAGAATAGGCACGGAACATAGATTGTTCCACAAAGCCAACAAAAAGGCAGGCATAGCTAGGACCCATACGGGGGCCCATAGCTACACCTTTAGTTTGGAGGAAGTGGGAGGAGCCAAAGGAGAAATTATTAAGATTAAGGACTAATTCCGCTAGACGGAGCAGAATGGTGGCAGAGGGGAACTGATTAGGTCTGGAATCCAAAAAGAAGCGGAGAATTTCGAGACCTTCCTGATGGGGGATGGAAGTATATAGGGACTGGACATCCATGGTGAAAATAAAGCGGTGGGGGCCAGGGAACTTAAAATCATCGAAAAGTTTAAGAGCGTGAGAAATGTCACGAACATAGGTCAGAAGGGGTTGAACAAGGGGTGATAAAACAGTGTCGAGGTATGCAGAAATGAGTTCGGTGGGGCAGGAGCAAGCTGAGACAATAGGTCGGCCAGGACAGGCAGGTTTGTGGATCTTGGGTAGGAGGTAGAAACGGGAAGTGCGAGGTGTGGGAACTATAAGGTTGGTAGCAGTGGATGGGAGATCCCCTGAGCGGATAAAGTCGGTGATGGTGTGGGAGACAATGGCCTGGTGCTCCTTAGTGGGGTCACGATCGAGGGGTAAGTAAGAGGAGGTATCCGCGAGTTGTCGCTGTGCCTCGGCAAGGTAGAGGTCAGTACGCCAGACTACAACAGCATGTCCCTTATCGGCAGGTTTAATAATAAGGTTAGGATTAGTGCGGAGGGAGTGGAGAGCAGAGCGTTCCGAAGGAGTGAGGTTGGAATGGGGACAAGGTGCGTTTTTTTTTTTTTTTTTTTTTTTTGCCAGACTACTATAAACCTACTTTATCCGCTCAGGAGATCTCCCATCCACTGCTACCAACCTTATGGTTCCCACACCCCACACTTCCCGTTTCTACCTCCTACCCAAGATCCACAAACCTGCCTGTCCTGGCCGACCTATTGTCTCAGCTTGCTCCTGCCCCACCGAACTCATTTCTGCATACCTCGACACTGTTTCATCACCCCTTGTCCAATCCCTTCCGACCTATGTTCATGACACTTCTCACGCTCTTAAACTTTTCGATGATTTTAAGTTCCCTGGCCCCCACCGCTTTATTTTCACCATGGATGTCCAGTCCTTATATACTTCCATCCCCCATCAGGAAGGTCTCAAAGCTCTACACTTCTTTTTGGATTCCAGACCTAATCAGTTCCCCTCTACCACCACTCTGCTCCGTCTAGCGGAATTAGTCCATACTCTTAATAATTTCTCCTTTGGCTCCTCCCACTTCCTCCAAACTAAAGGTGTAGCTATGGGCACCCGTATGGGTCCTAGCTATGCCTGCCTTTTTGTTGGCTTTATGGAACAATCTATGTTCCGTGCCTATTCTGGTATCTGTCCCCCACTTTTCCTTCGCTACATCGACGACTGCATTGGCGCTGCTTCCTGCACGCATGCAGAACTCGTTGACTTTATTAACTTTGCCTCCAACTTTCACCCTGCCCTCATGTTTACCTGGTCCATTTCCGACACCTCCCTCCCCTTTCTAGATCTTTCTGTCTCTGTCTCTGGAGACAGCTTATCCATTGATGTCTACTATAAGCCTACTGACTCTCACAGCTATCTGGACTATTCCTCTTCTCACCCTGTCTCTTGGAAAAATGCCATCCTCTTCTTGCAATTCCTCCGTCTCCACTGCATCTGCTCTCAGGATGAGGCTTTTCATTCTAGGACGAGGGAGATATCTTCCTTTTTTAAAGAAAGGGGCTTCCCTTCCTCCACTATCAACTCTGCTCTTAAACACATCTCCCCCATTTCACGTACATCTGCTTTCACTCCATCCTCCCGCCACCCCACTAGTAATAAGGTTCCCCTGGTCCTCACCTATCACCCCACCAGCCTCCGGGTCCAACATATTATTCTCCATAACTTCCGCCACCTCCAACGGGATCCCACCACTAAGCACATCTTTCCCTCCCCCCCTCGCTCTGCATTCTGCAGGGATCGCTCCCTACGCAACCCCCTTGTCCATTCATCCCCCCCCATCCCTCCCCACTGATCTCCCTCCTGGCACTTATCCGTGTAAGCGGAACAAGTGCTACACATGCCCTTACAGTTCCTCCCTTACCACCATTCAGGGCCCCAAACAGTCCTTCCAGGTGAGGCAACACTTCACCTGTGAGTCGACTGGGGTGATATACTGCGTCCGGTGCTCCCAATGTGGCCTTTTATATATTGGCGAGACCCGACGCAGACTGGGAGACCGCTTTGCTGAACATCTACGCTCTGTCCGCCAGAGAAAGCAGGATCTCCCAGTGGCCACACATTTTAATTCCACATCCCATTCCCATTCTGACATGTCTATCCACGGCCTCCTCTACTGTAAAGATGAAGCCACACTCAGGTTGGAGGAACAACACCTTACATTCCGTCTGGGTAGCCTCCAACCTGATGGCATGAACATCGACTTCTCTAACTTCCGCTAATGCTCCACCTCCCCCTCGTACCCCATCTGTTACTTATTTTTATGCACACATTCTTTCTCTCACTCTCCTTTTTCTCTCTCTGTCCCTCTGAATATACCTCTTGCCCATCCGCTGGGTCCCCCCCCCTTGTCTTTCTTCCCAGACCTCCTGTCCCATGATCCTCTCGTATCTCCTTTTGCCTATCACCTGTCCAGCTCTTGGCTCTATCCCTCCCCCTCCTGTCTTCTTCTATCATTTTGGATCTCCCCCTCCCCCTGCAACTTTCAAATCCCTTACTCACTCTTCCTTCAGTTAGTCCTGATGAAGGGTCTCGGTCTGAAACGTCGACTGCAACTCTTCCTACAGATGCTGCCTGGCCTGCTGCGTTCACCAGTAACTTTGATGTGTGTTGCTTGAATTTCCAGCATCTGCAGAATTCCTGTTGTTTGCTCATAATGCCCTTAAATGTTTCACCTTTCACCCTTAAACCATGACCTCTAGTTGTGTCCCATCCAAGCTCGATGGAAATAGCTTGCTTGCATTTACCCTATCTATTCCCCTCATAATTTTGTATACTTCTTTCTAATGTCATTTCATCCCCTGAGCAAAACTATCTGTCGATTCACAATGCATTCTAGCATTGAAGGAGAGCCCAGTGATCAAAAGTCATGACACCATTGCTGAGGCCTCCCCGCATGACACAAAAACTGCCTGCTAAATCTAGAGGAGTGGAGAAGAGAGGTTGGGATAGAAAGGACCTTTAGTTTCTATGGCAATTACTAGGATTTTCAGGAGGTAGACTACTTCACGAGGATCCAGAATGCCCCTTTTCACCTCCTCACTCCACACCTTCCCCTTCCCTTCTGATCCCAGATCTGTTTGAAAGAATCTCTCCAAGTCATTTGCATACTTGCTCTACACTAGCTGCTGTTTCAGCCCCACCGCTAATATGAAGGCTTTGGTACACAGATAATTCAAAGCTCTCTGGAAAATCCTGAGATCCCATGCCTCAGCTTGTGTTCCCAACAATATATACAAATCTCCCGAATATATGGCTAAAAGCAGTACCCCAACTCTGAGTAAATGGAAAAGGCACTCACACTCCTAGAAGATGTACTGTCAACCTAATTGCCATTATTTTGTACTTAGAGATATTTCTCTAATTGATACTGCTATATTTGGAACTTACTTCAGTCTCTGAAAGCAGAATAGTGCAATTCATACAAAGTGTCCTTTTATGTGGTGAGTAACAGTTCCACCTTCAAAAGACCACGGACTTCAATTGACCTAAAGGGTTGTACATTGATGTGATGAAATTAAGTTGACTCTGGAGCATCAATAAAGGGAATACTGTCCCAATGATTGTTTTGCAGATGCCTCCTTGCCATCTACTGGCATATCAGTTCCCTCCGTGTCCTTACCTAGATTCCAATTTTCACTGTCACTACTCCTCTACTATAGGGTAGTGTTCAAACCCACATACGACATTGAGCATGTAGTAGTTTGAACAGGTATTCAAACTATCAAATTGTGGAAGAAAATTTCCAATATGGGGTTAAAAGTGCTGTTTGTTGCTTAAACTTTGTGACCTTGTCAATATCCTGTGTTTTTCCAATTAAGCTGCAAGTTTGCATAACTAAGATAATTGTGCTGACCGCAACCTCTCCTTAGAGCAATAATCCCTCTGCACAAATAAGATATGTGTGAATGGATGAGCCACAATTCCCAAGAAAGGACGTTCTGAACTGACACCTTTGTTCTGCTAAGGTCACACACACTTGTCTGCTTCTGATTTCCTTGCAACTCAGAGCTCTACACATGGCTGTGACTTCTCCACCATATCATACTGAAGTAAATGGTTCGCCACTTGAAGTCTGGTATCAAACTTTATTTGAAACATTCTCTGACACATATACAAAATATATTATACATCTGACCATAAGACGTAGGAACAGAACTGGTTCATTTGGCCCATTGAGTCTGCTCCGCCATCCCATTGTGTCTGATTTATGCAATCATGGCATGATCTGGCCCTCGGTAATGGATTATTCTATGAGTGTAACAATCATCTCTTCATAATTGTATTGCTCTCTATAAGGTCACCCCTTAGCCTTTGCTTTGCTTGTGAATAAAAGAACCCTGAGTTTCCCCAGAGTCCGGAAAACTATAAGCACCCTGAAGGCCATTACATGTGAATTTATGGTAACAGCCTTCCACAAGGCTTGAAGATAAGTAAAACAAAAATACAAGCATACAGTTTGCCTAACCATGCCTTTGCAAATAACAGAACCAAGCAACTTCATATTTAAAATCTTGCACATTATAAACAGCTCTTCCTGAGAAAGAAGAGGTTTTATCAACAGGATATAGACTTCCTTCTCGAGGGTTTTTAGAATAAAATTTAGCATTATAGACTTTGCAACATGCAAATCAGCCAAACAAATAGGGAATAATAATGTTTATGTACTCAGAATTTAAGCACGCACAGAATGCAAATCTGGATGTATGCTACGTCTGTGCATGTCTCATCAGGCATAAGTGCAAAAGGTTTCACTGAACTAATTAGCTGAGTGTATGAGGTGACTTCATTTACTGTTTAAAGTGCGACAGCCAGAAGCATCTCCTCTGAGCACAGCTAGACTGCAGATCTGAAATTACTGATTTTGAAAAGGCTAAAGCATTTTATTTGCTGAAGTTGATATAATGAAGATATGCCCCCCTTTGAAGTCCTCATTAGAATTACAATAGGAACTAATTATAGTGCAGATCTAGAGCACAAAAAATGTCGCAATGCCTTATTATTTTGTTTTTATAAAATTAGCATTTTATATAAAATTATGTTTTTCTCTTGTGTTTAAAAAGGACAATTATCCACTAGATACAACACATGATGTAATACTGATCTAACTAGAGAACAGAAGCCAAGGGAAGATAGACAGATATTACTCACTTGTACAGCAAAAGTACTTCACAGTAATGTTACCAGTCAAAATTGCATTAAGCCACATAAGGAATAAATTAGGTAAATGACCGAAAGCTTGTGCACGCATATATTTTAAGGCAGGTCTTCAAAGAAGAGAGGGAGGTGGCGAGATTTAAGGAGAACATTTTAAAAAAATATGTCTTGGTACTTGTTGATAATTGGGAGTGACAAATATTAGGGATGATCAGAAAGTCTGAATTGGAAGAGAATTTAACTGGGCTGGTGAAAAATCACAGGGGCAAGGATGGGTGGACAAGGCAGAATTTAAAGCGACAAGATTCATATGTAAGGCAGCTTTATTGTAACAAGACCAGATAAAGGAAAAAGAACTATTCTATTTGAGAAACGCTCTTTTTTTTTACATTCAATACTACTTACGCTCCCCTAATGTCTGCACCTCAATACTGGGGCTGTAGTTCCCATAGTTAGTGGTTGAGAAAGCTCGGACTTGGAATACGTAGAGAGTTCCAGGCTTCAGGTTGTTGATGGTCACGGTTGTTGATGAAGTTTTCACAGTCGAGTAACTCTGATCACTTTGCTCCTGCCAGGAAAGCGCACAGTTTCAATGACAGGTATTCCACATTAAAGATCAATGACAATAATAATAAATAATAATAAATAATCAGGCTTCTGGGTACTTATCAAGGCACATATGAGAACATCCATGCACACATATATTTGTGATCATGCTTAAACCATATAGGTATGATGTCAGAAAGCACCAAGGTTAGTGGAACTCTGAAACCATCTCTTCCAAAAACTTGCCTGCGCCTTTCCTCTTAACCTTAAAGTGTTTGAAAAACAAGGGATCTCCCAAGTGTGCCATTAAAGGTTGGAGAGATCCCATGATGGAATGGGAAAGGAGATACACAGATGCTAACTGGACAGAAAAACAATAGTCTGAGGGTGTAGGTCATGTCAGCACTGAAGCAAATAGATTATCTAGGCACAGAAGTTGACGGTGCATTGACAGGTTCAAAAGACACCAAAGGCAAGAAGAATATTTAAAATATTCTGTGATGGAACATTTTTGTATTTGGGAAAATATCACTCATTCAGAAGAAGGACTTAAAACTTAGTCGGTTCAATTTGTGGTGTGGCAGACCGATATGGAACAGAAAAATACTATAACAGAGGCTAAGTGATTAAAAGTAGATTGTAATGGTTAAGTAGGCTTTCCTAGTTCATCAACAATATAAAATAGTTAACTTACAGAGGGTAAGAAATGAACAATGACGTCTATTTTGGTGACCTTCCTAAAAAACAGAATTATTTTGCACTGGATGCAATTGCAAAATGGTAAAAGTAGAAGTCAGTAAGACAATTCCACAGTCATGAATGGATGAATGTAAACTACGATGAGAAGCAAATGAAAGAGAAAGGAAAGAAACCCTGGCACAGTTAAGCAGTTAGTAGGAAGAGATTCACATGGAGCACGTAAGCATCAAAACTGACAGTACTTCTCTGTGGTAAGGGCAATACTCACTATAGTTTTACAAAGTCCTACTTATCTATTGCATCAGTTTTAGCAATTGTCAATGTACACTCAGTGTCCACTGTATTAGTTACACCTGTACACGTGCTCGTTAACGCAAAAATCTAATCGGCCAATCATGTGGTACCAATTCAATGCATAAAAGCATGCAGACATGGTAAACAAGTTCAGTTATTGTTCAGACCAAACATCATAATGGGGAAGAAGTGTGAGCTAAGTGACTTTGATTGTGGAGTGATTGTTAGTGCCAGACGGGGTAGTTTGAGTATCTCAGAAACTGCTAATTTCCAAGGATTTTCACACACAACAGTCTCTAGACTTCACAGAAAATATTTGAGAGAAAAAAAAGCAATATCCAGTGAGCAGCTGTTCTGTGGGTGAAAATGCCTTGTTAATAAGGAAAGTCAGAGAATGGCCAGACTCACTGGAGCTGACAGGAATGCAACAATAACTCACGCGTTACAACAGAGGTGTGCAGAAAGGCATCTCTGAATGCACAACATGTTGAACACTGAAGTGGATTTGCCACAGCAGCCGTTGACCATGAAAATACTCAGTGGCCAGGAGGTGCTCAATAAAGTGGCCACTGAATATACTTATGCAATTGATTCCTAAAGATGAATTTGGTTAGTATGCTTTTATCTTAATGAAAATTGGATTACATTTCAATTAAATTAATAGGATTCAGATCTTGTCACTACATTGGACAGGGGAGGACGAGATAAAATATATTAGCCCCAATAACATTCTTCAAACCCCGGCCTATTGCAGATTGCTCCCTTTATCTTTGCTTGCTTTCTTTTAAAGGCATGGAGCGTTCCATCTGTCTCCTCCACACATGACTGCGGGGCTAACGCTGCAACCAAAATTTTAATTACTCTTCTTGAAAGTCTGTTTTTATTGGCTCATGACAAAATTTTGTGCCTGATTTCATTTCTGTGGAGTGCTTAGACATATTTTCCTACATTAAGGGTACTAAATGTATGCAACATGTAGATTTTACAGCAATTCATACCCTGGACAGTGTTGTAAATTCAATCAACAGTGGTTCAGTGGTCAAGCACATTTTAGCTCTATGACACCAATTGAACATTGAAGTATTGAGATCAGTACCATAACAACATCAGTGCTCATTTCATTAACATCTGTTCTTTGAAAGAGAATGAAATTTTTAAGAATGACCTGAACTGATGTTACTGTTACACACCAGGAACTGAAAGTTAATTGTTTGAAGGGATGGAGACTCTGTAAAGGAGCATTTGAATTATGAAGTTGGAGGTGGGGAAGGTAATTAATTATTCAGATAGCTTAACTTCAGGTCACTTTAGCAAAAGTTATCTGCCATGACTTGTAAAGTCAATTGCTCCTCTATTGTAGAGTGGATTTGAATGCTGACCATTCTTCATCAAAAGGTTCATCAAAGAAAACAGTTTTTTAATCATTTGAATATTTATCCAGCATTTTTTAACTGGGCCCATACATCAATGAAAAATGTCGCTTAGTCACCTGTTTTGAGTTTGTTTATCAGAATCAGAATCAGAATGGGGTTTAATATCGCTGGCATATGTTGTGAAATTTGTTAACTTTGTGGCAGCAGTACAATGCAATACATAATAAATATAGAAAAAAAGAATTACCACAAGTGTGTGTCTATGTGTGTGTGTGTATATATGTGTGTGTGTGTGTGTGTGTGTGTGTGTATGTATATATATATATATATATATATATATATTTATAGCTATATAGTAAGTTAAATAGTAAGTTTAAATAAGTAGTGCAGAACAGAAGAAAGTAAAAAAAGATTGAGGTAGTTTTCAAGGGTTCAATGTCCATTCAGAAATCGGATGGCAGAGGGGACGAAGCCGTTTCTGAATCACTGAGTGTCTGCCTCCTCCCTGATGGTAACAGTGAGAAGGGGGCATGTCCTGGGCGGTGAGGGTCCTTAACGATGGATTGTTTAGCTCCCTGTTGGCAGCTGATGGAGTAACTTCATTTTTAGATTGCTCCTACCCTGTTTACTTAATTGTCTTCTACCAGTCTTCTTCTTTTAAAACTCATTCTAATATTTTAATACTGCTTCACTGTGGCTGGGAAAAAAACCAAAGCGTCTGCAAAAGAAAGGGAAACAGAGGATGAATCCCCAGTCACTTTGGATTCAATGAGTGACTTCCTTAAATGTCAAAAATCAGAATTTTCTGAGGAGTTTCAACGACTTAACTGCAAATTGGATGCAATTCAACAAACTTTATCTGAGCATGAGAACCGAATTCAGGAAGATACTGTGAAGCTGATGACACTTGAAGAGGACGTTGACGATACAGTTAAACTCCGCAAAGGGTTATCGTTATCCAATGATAAAATGCTGAAAAGGATCATCAGTTTCGAAAATAGAAACAGGAGAAATAACTTGCGAATTCTGGGTCTTGAAGAATCAATTGAAGGCGCTGACCCAATGAAGTTTTTTGCAAACTTTCTGAAACATATTTCCCTGCTTTATTCACTTCCCAGCCGAAGCTCAATCCAGCATATCGCTCTCTGAATTAAAGTCTTTGAAGTAATAATGACAATGCCTCCATTCAAACAATTATATATTCACTTTGACTCATCTGACTAAAATAACTTTTAAATCCTACACTGCAGCATTCATACTGTTCTGGTACAATTCGAAAGGTTTCATCACTAATCCTTGAGAAAACCATTCCAATCATTGGTTGCACATTCTGTGAACAATAGCTGTTGATACCAACTCTAAATTTCACTTATCCATGCTCACAATTTCAATTAAAGGATGGTCTCGGATTATCTTTGCAAACTGTGAATAAAATGGTTTGCATTCAAAGTTACAAGACCCAAATGCCTCCAGGTTTTTCCTCATAAACCAAAATTTCAAACAGAAGCTTGAAGAAATAAGTTCATGTTCTTTCTTGATAGATAGGGAATTTGAATTTGGTTAATTGATCAACAATAAGAATTAGAGGCTGGAATTGGGCATGGTACCTGTTAAACTATCCTGTCATCACTGTGGATGTGCATTGATGGATATTGCCAGCGCTTGGACAACTCATTGAACAGTTGGTCTCTCAGCCTGTGGCATAATTTTAAAACAGCGCACGGAATTTTCTGCATTGACCAAAATTTATCCCTCATCCAATGTCACTAAAACAGTTCACCTGATTACTAAAACTCTGCTACTTGCACTGTGAAAGCTGGTATTTCCTATATCAGGGGATTGACCACTTTCCTGAACTGTTTCACTCACTATGATGCAAATTGGAAAGTGTTGAGGTTGTGAAAGCACCAATCTAAATACATTCCTTTGTATCAGATCCTAGTTACAAATCTGACGATGGAGCTTAAGTTCTACTATGGTGCAGGGGAATTCACATTCTAGCAATAAAAGTAAATATCTCATATAAAAAGGCAGTAATCTTCATTCTGAATTTGTAAAGCTATTGGAATGTTGCTTAAAACCCATTTGGTTCTCTATCACCTTTCTGGAAAGAAAATCTGCCATCCATGCCCTGTCTGTGAACCCAGATGGTAGCCAATATGGTTCTAACATTTTCCTTAATTGGCAAGTCAATCAGATAAAGGATAATTAAGAGTGAGCAATAAATGATGCACTAACCAGCACCTGCCTCATTCCACAAATTAATTATTAAAAAAGTAGCTAGCTGTTTCAGGAAGCAACATCAGATACTAAAGAGAAGACAAGAAGTTACTTCCTACTATATCATCTATTAACTTTTTCCTGTGATTCCATCCCATAGTAGCCCAGAATGACTCTTCTAGAAGAGAAACAAAAGACTACAGGTGATGGAATTGAGAACACAAGCTGCTAAAGGAATTCGATGTGTCAGGCAGCATCTGTAGAGGGAAAATGGACAATCAAAGTTTTGGGTCAAGATGTTCAGACGGAGGCTCGCGATCTGAAACATCAGCTGCCCATTTCCCTCTTCAGATGCTGCTTGAACCATTGAGTAACTCTTCTAGTAGTTCTTCATTCCTTTTCACCCATCCCTCCCCATCCTGATGCCAGACCCAAGTGTATCTCTAATGCAAGATTATAATTGCTATTTCTTCCTTGTTCATGCTCATTGGTCTAAGTAGCTTCATCCTATGTAATCTGGCATCCCATTTTCCCTTCTGCGAACACTTCCAATCTTCTCAGCTTAATGCTCTTGAATCCATTCCTCAAAATCCTGTGACTGGTGTTCATTATGCAAATATCATGAGCAATATCATCTTCATCTCCAAGGGAAACGATCATAAGAATGTGAAAATGTGGAGAAATTGGAAGAGGGTTAGATCATTTGTGGTTCTCTTAAGTCTGTTCCATCATGCAATATGATCATAGCTGATCCTTTCTTTCCGTACAGTATTTTCAACCTTTTTCCCACGTCCTTGAAGTGAGTTTATGTGTTGATGGTATGTTCATTTTCCGTGCAACCACAGCAGTTGGTACGCTGTCCTGCTTATCTCTTCATGCCAGTTCAAATACCCTTTCCAGGTAAGGTAGCAAACTACTTGTGCTCTATACACTTAATGGAGTGAATTTGTTACAGTGATACCAAAAGAAGATGGGATGACTACTTTGAAGATCAGCCTTCCTGAATAGGGAAAATTCACTGTTCATACCACTGTGCTGTATACTACCACAAAGGATATGAGATGCTGTTCTAGTTTGTATTTGGCCTCAGCATGGCAGTGGAGAAGACTGAGAACAGGCATGTCATTGCAGAAATGAGAAGGAAAGTTAAAATAACATGCAACTGGAAGCTCAAGCTGACCATTGTGGACAAAGGATAGATGCTCCACAATTAACACAAAATGCTGGAGGAACTCAGCAGACCAGGCAGCATCTATGGAAAAGAGAACAGGAGGCTTTTCAGGCCGAGACCCTTCATGAGTCCTGATGAAGGGTCTAATCCCGAAATGTCGACTGCACACTTTTCCATAGATGCTGCCTGGCCTGCTGAGTTCCTCCAGCATTTTGTATGTGTTGCTTGGATTTCCAGCATCTGCAGATTCTCTCTTGTCGGTGCTCCACAATTGTTCACTTAGTCAGGCACTGAGCTCAGTGGTCAATGTGTGGGGAATTCAGGAACTGGAGCTTCGAGTATGTTCCTTCAAGGTGAGATTAATCTACAGGCTGAGTAAGTGATGGAACCAAAGGCCTCTTTGGTCTATTGAGTTCAACTGTTTTTGGCTTATAAACTAATGAGCCCTCTAGGGGTGGGAGCTTCTATTTTAATTGCAGCTAGATTCTGAACAAGTAACCTTCATTTACAGAGTTCCAACAAAAGTATTTACTGCAGAGCAGATGCCCAGTTTGTGAATGGCTGGCCTCGTTACAATCACTGGGTTCTGCAGCTCAGTCCACAGAAGTTGATCCTTCTACCTCAGTCACAAGAAGACAGTAAAATAACAGAAGGACCAGGCCACTTGGCCTGGTATGAACATGGCTGATATTGGAATTAGAATTGGTTTATCATTTCACATGTTCTGAGATACAGTGAAATGTTGCATACTGTTCACACAGATCAGATCATTACACAATACATTGAAATGGAACAGAGTTAAACAATAACAATGCACAATGAAATATAACAGCTACAGAGAAAGTGCAGGTAAACAATAAGTGGGGAGATCATAATGCTGGTGGTGTATTGTCATCAGTGCCGGACTTAGGGACGAAAGGTCCCGAGCTCAAATCCAGCCGGCTCCCCTGCACGCATTCCATCCGTGCTGGGTTATGAGCTGGTGATCTCTTTGGCAACTCACCCGGCAGAAGGCAATGGCAAACCACTGCTGTAACTTGCCTCGTACGCGGTTCCCCACTACGTCAGAGAGGCGTGGAGGGAAATCGTCCGCTAACTGGAGAAACTCCGGATGCGACATACCATAATGCCACACACAAAATGCTGGATGAACTCAGCAGGCCAGGCAGCATCTATGCAAAAGAATAAACGGTCAACGTTTCGGGCTGAGACCCTACGTCAGGACTAGAAAAGAGGGGAAAAAGTCAGAGTAAGCAGGTGGGGCAATGAGAGGAAGAAGCACAAGGTGGTAGGTGATAGGTGAAATCAGGAGAGGAGGAGGGTGTGAAGTAAAGAGCTGGGAAGTTGAATGGTGGAAGAGATAAAGGGCTGGAAAAAGGGGAACCTGATAGGAGAGGACAGAAAACTATGGAAGAAAGGGAAAGGGGAGAAGCACCAGAGGTAAGGAGATAAGGGAAATTGGAATGGTGAATGGTGAAAGTGGGGTACAGTTCCCGGAAGTCTGAGAAATCAATGTCCATGCCATCAGGTTGGAGGCAGAATGCAAGGTGTTGCTCCTCCAACCTGAGTGTGGCCTCATCCTGACAGTAGAGGAGGCCATGGACTGAATGTGAATGGGAAGTAGTGGAAAAGAAAGATCGTAACTAGATGGATTATGAATGTAAGAGTCCATCTTATTGTACTAGGGAACCATTCAATAGCTTCTAAGGACCAGGCATTAGCCTATTGTCTTATTGCCTGGTACATGAAAATGAGTCTAAATTGCCTGTTCTTCCATTAATCTATTAGTTTCAGACAACAGCACAGTTGTAGTAGTAAAGATTGTGATTCAGACTAGGTTCATCTTGTTCACAAATAGGAGGCAAGAATAGAATTTTAGCACGTGTTTTTTTCTTCAAGGTAATTGTGTTAAGATGAGAATGGTGCAAATTCTTACAAGTAGAAGTTAGTGCCCTCACACTGGTAATATCTACAGAAAGTGCTGCTTCGAGGGCAATATTAATCATCAAAGACCTCCATCATCTGGGCTGTGCCCTCCTCTCAGGAGGTACACACCATCACATTCAAGAATAGCTATTTCCCTTCAACCATTCAGCTCTTGAACCAATTGGCACAACCTGAATCAGAGCTAGGTTTATCATTTCTTTCTTATATGGCGTGAAATTTGTTGTTTTGTGGCAGCAGTAGCCCAAGCCACTACTTCAATATAGCAACACTATGTGCACTTAGATCACGTTGGACTTTTTGTTCCAATTGTTTACTCGTAAAAATTGTGTTATATTTTATGATTAGTATACGATTTATTGTGAAAATTGCATATTTGATGCTTATGTGATTATGATGCTGCTGCAAGTATTTTTTGTTGCATTACACCATGCATGTATTGGTGTATACAGTAATAAAGTCAATTTTGACTTTGGCCACTGAGATCACCATGCACAGTGTACTTAATATCAGGTTCAGCAGCAGATGCAAGTAAACTCGGTCTCCATTGTGAATGGTAAAAAGCTGTACAACACCAGGAATTACACCATCAATTTGTACAAACCTAACATCAGAGTAATGCTTTGCTCTGATTTTTTTCTAAACAGTCTAAGGTCCCCAGAGATATATTTCTACAAGGCTTTGAAAGTCTCTTACTAGTCCTAATAGCTGCCTTTGGTAAAAGACTGAGGAAGACAGGAGATGTTATTTTTGTGTGTAAGGGAAGCTGCTAATCGTCTCCCACGGGAATTACGATAAGGGACCAGGATATCGACAAGAAGCTTTGGAACATGGAATTTGAAACAGGAACACTGAAACATCTTTTCAGAGTCATAAGACCATTAGATATACGAGCAAAACTGGGCTACTTGGCCCATCTTGTCTGCTCCACCATTTCATCACAGCTGACCCATTTCGCTCTCACCCGAACCTCTTGCATTTTCCGCGTATCCCTTCATGCTGTGACCAATCAAGAATCTATCAACTTCTGCCTAAATATACATGAAGTCTTGACCTCCACGGCTGCCTGTGACAATGAATTCCAGAGATTCACACCACTCTCTGGCCAAAGAAATTCCTCCTCATCTCTGTTCAAAATGGATGTTCCTCTATACTGAGGCTGTGTCCTCTGGTCTTAGACTCCTCCACCATAAGAAACATCCTCTGCACCTCCACTCTAGAGAGGGATTTCAAAATTTGAGTAGTTTCAATGAGACACTGCCCCTGCCCGCCATTCTTCTGAATTCCAGTGAATACAGGCTCAGAACCATCAAACACTCCTCATAAGACAAGCTTTTCAATTCTGGAATAATTTCAGTGAACTTCCTTTGATCCCTTTCCAATGTCAACACATGCTTTCTAAGAGGCCCAAAACTGCACAAAATACTCCAAGTGAGGCCTCACCAGTGCCATAGAAAGCCTTAACATTATATCTTTGCTTTTATATTCCAGCCCTCTCAAAATGAATGATAACATTGTGCTTGCCTTCCTCACCACCAACTCAACCTGCGAATTAACCTTTAGGGAATCCTCAGGGGCGTATCTACGGAAAATAGCACCTATGGCAAGCACTGAGATTGCGCCCCTGTCCAAACATCTGACACCTATCTTTTAGATAACTTTACCATAATATCAGCTCAAAAATACAAGTCAAGCTTGATAATCTTTTAATTAACAAATTATGGCACTACATGAAAATTATACCTGCACCTTCCTTGCTTTCACTGATGCAAATTGGTCTATGATGTGAACAAAGTCAGTTTTTTCAGTTTCTTCTCTTTCTACACTCAGCAGAGCAAGATCACAGAGTCTGCCTTGACCCATGGAGGCTCTCAAATACAAAAGTATTAGTCTTAACTTGCTGAATGATCTCTCACAGCTGGCGATGGAAACTGCGATGGTTAGCATTATCTGAATAGCAATGCGAAGATTGGGGAAGATGCTCTCATCTCCATACTGAACAATAAATTCAAGAAGCTCTTCAGGTCTTGATACTTTCATGTTGACCCACCTTGATAGCAACATTCTGCAATCCAAAATTTCTTCATATAGCTGCTGTCCATCAACATCAGAGCTGTACAATTCACCCAAATTTTCGCACTTCTTCTTTAGGTCGTTACAGTCGGTGCCGTAACACAGTCCTTCGACATCGAGAAGGAACCCAAACTTGGCGTCAGTGTCGTGCAAATGAGTGAACCTTTCGTCCATTTCTCTGTGAAGACGATCAAGTGTTCCCTTCATGACTCTTTCCATTTCCTCCTTAGCTGTTAACCCAGCATCTCTCGAGTTCCCATCAGCCATTCGTTTCTTTCGTCTCTGACGTCTTTCAACTTCAATATTCCATTCTTGACAGAGACTGACCCCTTCTTCGAGTGACTCATTGACCAACACTTCTCTTTCATCATAAAAATGATCTCGGAGGGCTTTCAAATCCAGGGCAGCATTGTGGAAGTTCATACTAGGATCCTGCAGCCTCTTTTGAAAACAGTCAATGCAAGTGAGTACTTTGTTCCAAAATCCTGGCAAAATCAGAAAATCGTAACTCAACATGTGGTTGTACAGCTGCCTTGCTTCTTGTTTCACTGGTCTTGTTTTCATCATCTATCATGTCCTGGAGAACTTGAAGTATCTCCTCAAGTTACTTGTTGACAGGCTTCACTGCTTCTGTCCTTGCACTCCACCTGGTTTCGGACTCTGACTTAACAACCACAGGCACGGTGTTTTTGAGTTTTTCCCAGCGCTGTGTAGAACGAGAGAAAAACACGTACAGAGCTTCGAAGGTTCCAAAACACGTGACCATCATTGTATCCAGCCTGGCTGCCTGTACACCCTTCAAGTTGAGTGAGTGTTTGTCGCAATTCAGAAACACTGCCAGGTTGTTTTTCTCACTTATTCTTTGATGAACGTTACTTCTGTGTCCAGCCATCACAGCAGCATTGTCATAGCACTGTGACCGATAATCTTCCAGCTCCATTTCAAGCTTCTCCAGCTGTTTCAAGATGTCTTCAACCAAGCTCTCAGCATCCTTCTGGCTTATCTGGATAAAACCAAGAAAGGACTCTCTAATACAGATTGTTTTCCTCTCAAAATCAACTTCCACATACCTCACTACTTCTGATATCTGCTCACGGTGTGCCTGATCAGGAGTCGAGTTGAACATGAGACCATAGTACTTGGCTTTACGAATGCTTCTCAGTAAATTCTGGTGAACAGTGGATGCCATCATGTAGATGAATTCGTTCTGGACATGCGGTGAACGATAGGACTTGGATTCAGGATGACTTTCCAAATGAGTGAGGTGTTCTTTTAAGACTGGGTCAAAGATGGCCAGTAGTTTCAGTAAGCCGAGGATATTTCCCACATTGGAGTCATCATCTAGCTGAAGTGACTCCCTGTGTCCTTGCAAAGCCAGGTAATGAGTCGCAAAGAATTTTGTGCAGTGAAGGATTCTTGTCAAGATATCACGCCACTTCTGCTTTTCCTTCTCAATCTGCGACTGAAATACCGCGTCAATAACTCCTCTGTTTCCAGCTAATTTTTTTTTTCCATTTCTTTCCACTGTGTGAAGCATTCCTGATGATTCTTGGCATTTTCATGAACACTAATCCTTTCAGGTGCTTTCCACTGGTTGAATCCACTTTTCTGCTCCAATGAGGATTGATGGTCTGACCGGGAATAGAGAAGACAACTGATACAAAATGCAGACTTTTTAGAAGGGGAATAGACCAGCCATGAGCGAGTCACTTCCTCACCACGACCATTTCCCAATTTCCTCCTGAACCAAGTTTTGTTCATTGAGCGGTTATTTGTTGGTAGGAAAGGCCCCTCACTGTTCTGGAAATACTTCAAACCCAGCTTTATTATTTCTGTTCTCAATGTGTCAGGCAGAATTGCTTTTCCAGTATCCTTGTTGAACTTCAGAAGTCCAATGTCATGTTGTTCAATCACTTCTGTTATGACAGTTGGAGGCTCTTTGACACTATCCAGTTCACTTGGTTCAGTGTTGTCAGGTTCAACTCGTCAGGTAAAATCTCGTCAATTAACTCAACATCACCACCACCACCATCATCTTCCCCTCCTGTCATGTCCACGTTCTCTGTGGCAGCCTCACTCTTAATCTCATCATACTCGAATTTATCTGACTTGACTTCCTTCTCGGATTGTGACGCATTTGTACGTGATCCACCTTCGGATTCTAACAAACTTGTAGTAGGTATAGGCGACTCCATGGAACGTGTCGAACTACTTGTTCCGGGCTTTTCAAAGAAGGGCATTAAGAACTTGCTTGACTGCTTGGCTTCTTTCGCCTCCAACTTTCATCTCTTCCGTCCTTCAGCTCCACTTTCCTTCTTCTTTATGAAGAAACGTTTCATGGTCTACTTACACAATGCTCTGAAATAAGGCTATCTTAGTGCTTCTCACCCATAATAATCAAAGACAGATCATACACTTGAAGAAAATTCTTTTTTTACTATCTGAGGATGGCTTTAATAGAAACTGCTCAGCGGCACCCCCCTTCAAGTGGCTCCCAGGGCATGTGCCATACCTGCCATACCTTAGATACGCCACTGGGAATCTTGCACGACAATTACTAAGTCCCCTTCCACCTCAATTTTCTCTCCATTTAGAAAACAGAGATTGGAAATCAGACTGGGAACTTCTTATTGTCCCTTTGAGAGGCAATTTGTATAACATGTGTGTCAGCAGCTTTCTGGCATCACTGCACACCCACCTCAACTGAGGATGCTTGGGTTGCAGGGTAAGCTGAGAGAAACTCGCAGCCAGATTTTACAGCAGTGTTCGAGCTCTCCCAGGACCTGGCTGACCTAACTGTGCCAACCTAACCATTTTTATAAAAAAAGTACACTTGTAACATTGCCTATCTTCCATTGACTGTGGGAGCAATCAGCCACATACGCAGAAGTTACCTGTTATAAAATGGTGCACAACAGCGGCTTTCATTGATATGGGGGCATCCTTTGGCAAGGGAGGTGTCCAGCCAGGACACATGGACTCAGTAATCACTGAATACATTAAGGACGTGCACATGTATGAAGTAATTTGATGGCAGTCAATTACATATAATCACACGAGTCATTGGATTGATAGAACACTATTATGTGGTGAATGGCTCCTGAGATTCTCCACTTAAGGAAATATTAGGGCTAACAACCAAAGGTTTATCCCGAGGTACAAAGGGAAGGAAATCCAAAATAGCACAATCCATAGTAGTGGGACAAGGAAACATGACCAGAATCAGATGAGCAAGGATTATTGGGCTGGAAACTGGTACTGGCAGAGATTAGAAGGCTGACACCATGTATAAGCCTGTAAACGAGGATGAGAGTATGAAAATCAAGCCATCACTTGATTTGAATACGATGCCGATCAGCACCAGGTTTCAACAATTTACTCATCTGGCGACCAATGAGGGAGCTTAGAATTGTCAGTCTGTGAGTCGATCAGAGGTGGAAGAAGATTCCAACAACAGGTGTAGTGAAGCTGGTCAGATTTAAGCCAACCATGGGGATACTGTACTTTGTCAGTCCTTTTAACACTACTGAATAAGGGAGAACGAACAGAAATATTCATTACAACCCTTTCTGACTGTGTGTCATGAAGCCAAAAACCAAAACAGCACAACAAGTTGATTTTCACCATGGATGTCCAGTCCCTATATACTTCCATCCCCCATCAGGAAAGTCTCAAAGCTCTCCACTTCTTTTTGGATTCCAGACCTAATCAGTTCCCCTCTACCACCACTCTGCTCCATCTAGCGGAGTTAGTCCTTACTCTTAATAATTTCTCCTTTGGCTCCTCCCACTTCCTCCAAACTAAAGGTGTAGCTATGGGCACCCGTATGGGTCCTAGCTATGCCTGCCTTTTTGTTGGCTTTGTGGAACAATCTATGTTCCGTGCCTATTCTGGTATCTGTCCCCCACTTTTCCTTCGCTACATCGACGACTGCATTGGCGCTGCTTCCTGCACGCATGCTGAGCTCTTTGACTTTATGAACTTTGCCTCCAACTTTCACCCTGCCCTCAAGTTTACCTGGTCCGTTTCTGACACCTTCCTCCCCTTTCTAGATCTTTCTGTCTCTGTCTCTGGAGACAGCTTATCCACTGATGTCTACTATAAGCCTACTGACTCTCACAGCTATCTGGACTATTCCTCTTCTCACCCTGTCTCTTGCAAAAATACCATCCTCTTCTCACAATTCCTCCGTCTCCGCTGCATCTGCTCTCAGGATGAGGCTTTTCATTCCAGGACGACGGAGATGTCCTCCTTTTTCAAAGAAAGTGGCTTCCCTTTATCCACTATCAACTCTGCTCTCAAACGCATCTCCCCTATTTCACGCACATCTGCTCTCACTCCATCCTCCCGCCACCCCACTAGGAATAGGGTTCCCCTGGTCCTCACCTACCACCCCACCAGCCTCCGGGTCCAACATATTATTCTCCGTAACTTCCGCCACCTCCAACGGGATCCCACCACTAAGCACATCTTTCCCTCCCCCCCCACTGCTTTCCGCAGGGATCGCTCCCTACGCGACTCCCTTGTCCATTCGTCCCCCCCATCCCTCCCCACTGATCTCCCTCCTGGCACTTATCCTTGTAAACGGAACAAGTGCTACACATGCCCTTACACTTCCTCCCTTACCACCATTCAGGGCCCCAAACAGTCCTTCCATGTGAGGCGACACTTTACCTGTGAGTCGGCTGGGGTGACATACTGCGTCCGGTGCTCCCGATGTGGCCTTCTATATATTGGCGAGACCCGAAGCAGACTGGGAGATCGCTTTGCTGAACACTTACGCTTTGTCCGCCAGAGAAAGCAGGATCTCCCAGTGGCCACACATTTTAATTCCACATCCCATTCCCATTCTGACATGTCTATCCACGGCCTCCTCTACTGTAAAGATGAAGCCACATTCAGGTTGGAGGAACAACACCTTATATTCCGTCTGGGTAGCCTCCAACCTGATGGCATGAACATTGATTTCTCTAACTTCCGCTAATGTCCCACCTCCCCCTCGTACCCCATTCGTTATTTATTTTTATACACACATTCTTTCTCTCTTTCTCCTTTTTCTCCCTCTGTCCCTCTGACTATACCCCTTGCCCATCCTCTGAGGTTTCCCCCTCCCCCTTTCCTTCTCCCTGGGTGTCCTGTCCCATGATCCTCTCATATCCCTTTTGCCAATCACCTGTCCAGCTCTTGGCTCCATCCCTCTCCCTCCTGTCTTCTCCTATCATTTTGGATCTCCCCCTCCCCCTCCCACTTTCAAATCTCTTACTAGCTCTTCCTTCAGTTAGACCTGACGAAGGGTCTCGGCCCGAAACATCGACTGTACCTCTTCCTACAGATGCTGCCTGGCCTGCTGCGTTCACCAGCAACTTTGATATGTGTTGCTTGAATTTCCAGCATCTGCAGAATTCCTGTTGTTTGATTTGCTTCTTCCTTGGTTTACTCGAGTTATTAATCACCATCTACTTGGGGACATCTAAGCATACTCCCTGGGATATTGGTCAATTGTCAGGAACAATTATATCATCTCAACGAGTCCTGCTATATACTTTATCAGAGGCACTGCCCTCATCCATTTGGACAACTGTATGTTGTTGAAGGGCAATAGCTGTGTGCCACATGAGGGTATTTGTTTTCCCAGGTTTGTGGCTTTTGAGAGAACTGATCGGGCAGATCCTCAGTTCGGCTGTCACTGCAACAGACAGCTGCTGTGGGAATTGAAGGACAAGCAGGCAGCTCTTGTTTAACTTTCATATATCCTCTGAAAAGACAGCCACATGGCAGGCGGGACAATAGATGTACATTTGGCACTGAAAATAAGAAATATCAAAGAATTCACGTGCATTTTTCCACGTTAACTGTACCCCTCTAACTCTGAGTGCTGACTGTAATTTAATTTGTGCTCGCTAATACCTCAGAAGGCTTCAAGTAAGAAATGTGGTTGCTGCTTGCACACTAGCTCATAGAAGGAAAATGCTCACACCTTAACCCCAGAGGATACTGTTTAAACGCAGATGGGAGGTGCCCCCCATGCGTTTATTGTCGGATAGATACACTCAATTACCACTGCACCATTTGGAAGCCTGGAAAAAGAAGTCAGTTCACAGATGCTTAATATGTTGCTTCCTTCTCCCTAAGTAATTGATTTATCAAATAAAATTGAATGTTTTTCTCACACACAGAGCGGCCTACATCAAACAACGTCATTTTCCTCAGTTGCTGAAGTAGGCTTGGGCTCTGGATTATGATCAAGAACAAGTAACTGAGAGCATTTTACACTACTGAACCTTCTTAGCTTTGATCATGTGTCACATATCCTGGCCAGAGCTTCCACTCTTATATTTTCATACAGCAGGTTGGTGACACCTGCTTAGGGAAAGATCAATGTAATCTGAATTGCTTCCGAACGGTTTGACCCTTAAAGTCAGAATTCCTTATGTTGTATTAAGGTACTTAAAATCAGCAGAAGTCTTTACAATCTTTTGTTGGAAAGCATTTTGAAGTTGAAGAGTCTTTCAAGGTTGACAAGAGATTTAAGAATCAATGGCTAAGAAGTCGATGAGAAAGCCAAGAGAGAAAGCTACCCGACATGGAAAACTTGTATAATAAAGTAAAGTAAACCAAGTGATGCGAAAGCAAAATCAGCAGCACATGGCATCTTCTGAACTATCATCGTTGCAACTTGCAGCCAGCAATTTCCCTTTAAAAACTTTTGTATATATTAAATGCACTCACAATCTTGCAGTCCCCTGATTAGTATGAAGGACTCAACAAATTCGATTCACGAATACAGGAATGGCACCTGGATGCCACTGGATGTCCGCCACCACTCCTTGAAAAACAGGTCCCGTGGGTCCTTCAGACCAGACTAGTACGACAGGAATCACAACCACTTCTCCCTAGCATCCCCGTGGCCAATGGAGAGCCAGACAGAGGACCTCAGGGCAAGATTACTGTATTGGAGGGAAATGAGAGAATGCTACGCTCTCTGCTTCGCTGAGATATGTCTCAATCCCCAGACTCCGAACCCAAGCTCCAGCCTGAAGGGTTCTCAATGGAGCAGCATCAGGAAAGGGCAGAGGTTGTGTATTCTGCTTTACGATTTACTCGTCATGGTGTGTGGACATAACAGCCTTGTCTCACTGTTGCTCTCCTGACCTGGGACATCTAGTGATTAAGTGCTGACCGTCCTACTTCTTCACTGTTATCCTGACTGCAGTTTACAAACCGCCAAAGGCATATGTCAAGCAAGTACTCGATATATTGAATGCTGTGATTAACAGACAGGAAACTGCTCACCCTGATGCCTCTCACATCCATATCCTGACCAATCAGGATAGCTTGAACAAATCCCTGCCCAACAACCAACCACCAGCTCATCACCTGCAGCACCACACTGTGCTCTCAGTATTATTTATTATTAATTTGTACGGTTCGCTTTCTTCTGCACATTAGCTGTTTGACCATCATTGTTTATTGAATTTTGAACTGAATTGACTATTTCTTACATCCTTCACATACATGAGGAGTAAAACTCTTTATGTTATGTTAAATGTGCAATGTGCAATCATAGTAATTTCTAATTACATAATAAATAGAACAGTCAATATAATATAGGGTACACTCAGATCAGTGTGAGTTCATCCGTCTGATGGCCCGGTGGAAGAAGCTGTCCCGGAGCCTGTTGGTCCTGGCTTTTATGCTGAGGTACCACTTCCTTGGTGTTAGCAGCTGGAATAGATTGTGGTTGGGGTGGCTTGGGTCCCCAGTGATCCTTTTTACACACCCATCCTTGTAAATGTTCTGAATCATGGGAAGTTCACATCTACAGATGTGCTGGGCTGTCTGCCCCACTCTCTGCAGAGCCCTGTGATTAAGGGAGGTACGGTTCCCATACCAGGCAGTGATACAGCCAGTCAGGATGCTCTCAGTTGTGCCCCTGTAGAAAGTTCTAAGGACTTCTTCAACCGTCTGAGGTGAAAGAGACACTGCAGTGCCTTTTTCACCACACAGTTTTAAGCATAGTTCTTCGTGAATTCTAATGTATTTACTTCTTTCTCCTGTAAATGTTTGCAAGAAAATTAATGTCAAGATAGTATATAGTAACATATACATACTTCTGTAATAAATTTTAAAAATACGTGTATAATGTCACAACACAGAAAAACAAAATTCAAAAGGTGATCAAAATCTGAATTGAAAACTGAGAAGTCTGGTGACGCTCAATATGTCAGGCAGCACCTGTGAAGTGAAAGTTAAGATTTCAGGTCAATGGACTCAACAAGAACCAGAAGTCAGCAGCCCTATCCAACACGGGCTGGTAGTCAAATAGTACTATTTTTCAAATGTGATTACGTTTGTAAAGTATGCAACATGGCAGCCAATATTTGGATGGCAAGGTTCAGCATGAAGAAATACAGTAGGTAGTGATTTTTTTCACATGGTATGGTGTGCGTAGAAGTTACTGTAACATGTTACAGCACTAGTAATTTCAACTGGGGTTCAATTCCCTCCACTCTGCGTAAGGAGTTTGTATGTTCACCGCTGTGACCGTGTGGGTTTCCTCTGGGTGCTCCGGTTTCCACCCACATTTCAAAGGGGAGGGTTAGTAAGTTGTAAGCGTTATATGTTGTTATTGGAAGTACCACAACGTTTGTAGGCTTCCTCCAACACATCGTCTGACTGTGTTTGTTGTTGACACCAGCGACTATGTGTGTTCAATGGTTTGATGTAGATCTGACAAATACATACATTATCTTTATCTTTTGATGTTGGCTCAGTGGAGGACAAAAAATCCACTTCTTTTCTTTAAAATGGCATAGCTCTCCATTCTTAACATTTCCCTGAAGGGACGGGAAATCAACCCCTCCTGACATACAGCAATGGATTTTGTGCTATATGTCGGGAGTGGAGCACGATCACCAGATTCAGGTCAGAAACCTGGCATGAGCCTCAGAAACCACAATAACCCATCTCACTGATGTTCATAATATTGTCCACCTGCTATATGTAATTCTGTTATCTTGTTATGAAACAAAGACCAGATAAATTTTTTGTAGAATTTATTTACGATTTTAGTAGCAACATATATGCTTTTAATGAAGTCAAGATGTACTAATATTGTTTAGGTGAACTAAACAGCACCCGCCAAATATTCCAGCCTAAGCACCTAGAATGCACTTTAATTGGTTCGTGAGTATCTTGCTCCTTGGCTTGTCACTTTGAAGATTCTGGCGGGCGTGAAGTCCAGGCTGCCCTGTGCTACTGTATCAGAGATCAGGTTGAAGAAGAGAGGGGTCAGGGTGAGTGTTGGTTGTCAGGGATCAGAGGACAGAGTGGAAGTTAACAGTGTAGTCACATGCTTACAGCAGGAACGCACACCTCATGATGAACCAAAATTGACTGAAATTCTTATCCCATGCTGCGGGGAGAGCAGTGTCAACGCTCTTTATTTTTTTTCAAACAGACTGTAAGCAGAAAGTAAATCCTGGGGAATCTGTCAGTACAAACACATATTTATCTTCTGGGCTCCTACTGTGGTAACATCACCAAAAGCTTCAAGCCATGCTTAAATAACAAGATGGACCCAGTGAGTCTGATTCTGTTGACATCACTTGAGTAAGACCCATAAGCAGCCTTATTAATGCTGATAATATCAAATCTTTCTTTGATCAAAAGCACCTTTGTTGTGCTAATAACAGGACACCAAACACTTTTAGATTGGACAGTTCATTCTCAGATAGTTGGGAAACAGGATGAAAATTCTATATTCAAAACTCAAGTCAATCAAAATGCCATGGGTGCGATCGTGGATTTTAAAGTAAAGAATACACTCGGGCAAATTGTCTGAAGCTATAGGCAAAACTGTACCACATCTGATTGCAGTGTGAGTCCTGTCCAAAATAATCTCATATAAAACAGTGATGGATATTTAAAATTAAAGAAAAGCTTGCAGGAGAGTAGTCAGCACAGTTAATCATCTCTGCAGAGTTAGAGTGAGAATTATTAAAATATATGCCATATGTCACAATTACAAGTTAAGACAATGAATACACCAATCACACTATTATCAATTGTTTGCTGGGCTTTATCTCAAATCTTTGGTAATTTTAGATAACATGTTATATCACATCACTCACTGTATTTACTTTGATATTTTATTGCAGCACTTGCTCAGTTTCTTTAAAAAAAACATTTTTAAAAGGGAAGTTGTCCTGCTTTGTGACACTTGACTAGAGTTACCACAGCAGGAGAGCTTCAGCTCAAACACTGAAGAAGAGTGTGTTTGCTTGGATATGTCAAGGTCGTGCAGTCACAGGTGGAAATTTTCTATCAAAGGGATGGAGGGTCAGTAGTCGCAGAGTGAACGGGCATTGGAAGATGGAAATCAGCAGTGGGGAATTATTAGACAAAGCTGCTATGGGAGGATAAGATGGCAGAGGCGGCAAGATAAACACAACAACTTCAAAGTTCAAAGTTCAAATATCACTCATCTTATCAAAGTATGTATATGTCACTATATACAATCTTGGATTCATTTTCTTGCAGGCATTCACAATAAGACACAACAGAATTGATGAAAAACTACTCACAAAGAAAGACAAACAACCAATGCATGAAGGAAGACAAACTGCTTAAATACATAAATAAGTAAATATAAAATGCTGACAACATGAGTTGTAGAGTCCTTGAAAGTGAGTCCATAGGATGTGGAATTCTGCAGCGTTGAGATGACTGAAGTTATCCACACTGGTTCAGGAGCCTGAAGGTAGAAGGGCCTGTTCCTGAATTTGTTGGTGTGGGACCTAAGGCTCCTGTACCTTCTTCCCGATGGCAGCAGTGTCTTGAATGGTGGTGGTTCCCGATTATGAATGCTTCTTTCTTGTAGCAGTGCTCTTTGTAGGTGTGCTCAATGGTGGGGAGGGCTTTGCCTGTGATGGACTTAGCTGTCTCCACCACTTTTTGTAGACTTTTCCATTCTTGGCCATTGGTGTTTCCATACTAGGCTGTGCTGCAACCAGTCAGGATGCTCTCCACTGCACATCTGCAGAAGTTTGTCAAAGTTTTAGACGACATGTCGATCCTGTACAAACTTTTAAGAAAGTAGATGCACTGTCATGCCTTCTTTGTGATGACACTTGTGTGATGGTCCCAGGATAGATCTTCTGATATGATAACACTAAGGAATGTAAAGTTACTGACTCTCTCCACCTTAGATCCCCTATCCAGTACTGGCTCATGGATCTCCAGCTTCTTCTTTCTGCAGTGAATAATCAGCTTTTCGGTGCTGCTGACACTGAGTTGTAGTTATTGTGGCACCATTCAATCAGATTTTCACTGTCCCTTCTATGTGGTGATTTATCACCACTTTTGATTTGGTAATAACAGTGCTGTCAACATGCATGTCTGAATAAGCCAAGCAGAAATGGGTTCACAGGTTTTCTGAAAACCTGCTTTGCATGATTTGCCCACAGACTGCCTGGAGCATCTGCAAGTTATGTTAGTAGTGTTTATATGCTTTTGATATCCCTGGACCTCACTGTGTATTTCCATTTGTTACTGCACGAAGGATCTACAATGAAAACTGCAAACTTTAAGAATCATAACACCATAAGACAAAGGAGCAGAAGTCGGCCATTCGGCCCATCGAGTCTGCTCCGCCATTTTATCATGAGCTGATCCATTCTCCCATTTAGTCCCACTCCCCCGCCTTCTCACCATAACCTTTGATGCCCTGGCTACTCAGATACTTATCAATATCTGCCTTAAATACACCCAATGACTTGGCCGGTTCAAAGTATCATTAACACTTATTAACTCCTTCCAGTTAAACAAGGACAGGAGAGAATCTGAGGGAGAAAGCTGGATTAGGGTGTAGAATCACGTGGTAAAACCTTTGAATTACAATAACAGTTAGCTTTTCAGAGAAAATGCATCATTTAGCATGCATAAACCTGGTATCCAGTAATCCTATTCATAGGAATTGATGTTTGCACCAAGTATTAAGTTGCTCTCTATTCGTTGTTACAATGCAGACACCGTCAGTTCATTTGAATTGGTCAAAATAGTTACCTTTCGAATAGGTTTTCGAAGGCAGTCATGAGTAAAATAATTACATGTTAAACCCTTCACACAAAGAGATAATTTGCAATTTCTTTCTTGGATTATATACATTAGTTTAAGTAGGCGAGGAAAGAAGATTTAATCTGCTATCACTCCGGAACAGAAACTAGGTGCTGGGATTTTTCAATACAAAGTGGTGGCTTAGACATGATTTACCACACATCACTGAATTCATTATTTGCTATCAACCTCTTCCTCGGTTTCACTGTCGTGGATGAACCTGTGATGGCTTCTGTCCTGAATGACCCAATTTTTTCAAGCTGCCGTTCAAAGTATCATCAACACTTATTAACTCCTTCCAGTTAAACAAGGACAGGAGAGAATCTGAGGGAGAAAACTGGATTAGGGTGTAGTATTATTTTTTTTTAGTATTTTTCTTGCAGCTCAACAACTCCAAATGTTCCATGTCAAATTACCCACTATGAGGTTTAGCTGCAGATTATATTGCAACAATTAGCAGTATGTCAGGGTGTTACAGTGTCCATTTCTTTTTCTGACAGTGGGTACACATTCTACAGAATGGAGTGTGGTGGGTGGGTGAAGGACATTTTTCCACTTATATGTTGGATATGAAGGGAAAACATTTATTGTTCAATCTTTCCTTGTTGTTGTGTGGCAAAATTATGAAATCATTTATGAAACAACCACTTTGACTTTTATATGATGGAGATGAGATTTCATCGGGGCTTATAACAAGCAAGCAATCCCTTATATGTCACCGTCATTCAGTCCCTCAATGCCAATGCTGAATTTGTCAGTAACCACATTCTGTTTAATGAATTATTTTTTAAGATTCAAAGAAATCCTTTGATGGGGCAGAATTTTTTTGATAGCAAAGTAATTCTTCTCTTTCCTCTCACGCCCAAAGTAAACTGGTTTCATAATTATTAAAAAAGTCCTACTTTCAGACATGTATCATTCTACCTAGTTCATCATAGAGCACCTTTTCGTAAAACTTGATCTCGTACTCCGTGCCGTTGCTGCTGGGGTAGTCTGATTCCTGCCACGCTAAGGTGATACTCTTCTGTTCGACGTGCTCTGCCCTGATATCAGCCACATGTAAGTTCCCTGGGAATAGGAGGAGACAAATAAAAAAAAAATTAGCAACATGAGACATGAGGATATAGAAGTTAGAAAGCCTTTAAGACAGTGAGCTGTTGGTGTCCCCTCTTGCTGTGGCAGGATTAATTCCTCTCTCTCCCTTGTGAGTGAGAGACAGAGCCTGTGACTTGTTGGGTGAGCAGTGGTTTTTGACAGACTCTAGATCATGGGCTATTGCCTGCATGCCGAGTGGTGGGGGAGCTGATGCTTTTGCTGAGTGGGAGCGAGTGGCTTGATGCTTTGCTGATGCATGTGCATAGGAGAGGGGAGGAGGGTGTGTTTTGGGGTTTTAACATTTTCCTGTCATTCATTTTTTATGGTTTTTCTTCTGTTTTGTGGATATCTGAGAAGAGTAAGAATTTCAGACTGTATATTGTATACATTCTCTGATATTAAATTAAAGATGTTAATAATTATCTATAACAAAATTTGCTTTTGTTGCATTTCCAAATACTTTAAGAGGGTGAAATCTCATACTTTGATAAATAAATCCAAGCTGCAGTACTCTAAATGTAAAGCAAGATTCTTTTGTGATCAAATAATTAACAGATAGAAAACAATTTTCTCTGTCTACTTTGCACATTGCTGGGATACACAATAATTTCTGGAGGACATTCACAAACTGGTGAACTATTAATATTCATGTTTTATACCTACCTACTTGCTGTAAGCACATCATGCAAAAGGACAGAATATTTATCATATTAAACTTCCAATAACCTGTTACTCATTGCTGTTACATTTGTGGCCTCTGGAACTCCATAACCTTTGACCTATTAGAAGAAAGGCAGGTGGGAAATATAGAACTCAGGAGTAGTTTGAGCACCTGTGTATTGGTTCCTTTCACTGTGAGATACCCCACTTTGTTTTGCTGCCTTTGATGTTTTCAGTAAGTCACATGAACTGTGAAGCTCTCTCTGCACCGCAAGTGGCCCAGACAACAGCCATCAGCACGCTGCCTGACCATTAGTGACCTTCTCTTGACATTAATTCCTGAGAAGGTCAATGGACGATAATTAGAAACAAGAATCTTGTGTGTTTATAGAGGCGTAATGTCGCACGGTGCAGATACAGGCCTTTTGAGAGTCTCTCCACCCCCAACAATCCCACAGTGACAAGCAAACACATTAGTAACATAAAAATCTCTATTTAAAAAAAATCCTACATTTCCATCAACTCTCCAGATTACACACTCAGACACTCAGGGCAACTTACAATGGCCTATTAAACTAGCAACAAGAAATATAGAACCGTACAGCACATTTCCAACCCTTCAGAACACAATGTTGTGCTAACGTATATCAACCTACTTTACAGTCAATCTAACCCTTCCCTTCTACACAGCCCATAACCTTCCATTTTTTTCTTATATCAATGTGTCTATCTAAGAGTCTTTTAAAAGTCCCTGTTGTATCAGCCTCTACCACCACCACCTCCATTGCATTCCAGGAACCCATTACTCCCTCGTGTTAAAAAAAAACACCTCTGACATCTCCCTAAACTTTCCTCCATTCACCTTAAGTGGGTGTCTTCTGGTATTGGCCATTACCACCCTGGGGGATTAAAAAAAGGCGCTAGGTGTCCACTCTCTCTATGCCTCTCACAATCTTACACCTATGTGGGTTGTAACCAAAACACTCATGAAAATGGCAATGACTGTGTGCATACACCACACAGCCTCGGAAGTCAGGTTTGAACTCGCCAGCTGTATCACCAGTTCTTCCCATGAGCTCTGTGGCAAATATTAGTAATTTAGTCAACCGCACCATACGTACAGAAAGCTGATCAATGCCTCTTATGTAAGCGTGTTGCTTGCAAATGGTTGTGAGTGATGACTGGAGAACAGTGACCTCTGCCATCAGACTTATGAACGGTAAAAGAACCAACCCAAAAACACTACCTTACCATTTTAAACATGAGAAAGCCTGCTGATGTGTCTGTGTTACCTCACTCTGTTGTTCTCTTTTCCACTATGTATTTAAGTAAACATTTTTATACTTAATGTAATTCCTAGTATTTTTATGCATCACATTTCTGCTGCGAAACAACGAATTTCATGACATACGTCAGTGATATTAGAACTGATTCTGCTTCTGATCAGATTTAAACAAATAATTAATCAACTCGGATAACTCAAGGATGTGATCACTGTGTTCTAAATGGGAGTCTATTTAACCCACTAGCCGTCTTGATATCTGCCACTCCGAACAAAACTATGATGGGTTTGCCTGTCGACTGCTGACGGTCGGTAGGGTCAGGGGTCCATTGGGAGACAGGTCAATGATCTAGAATGATCTTATATTGCATTTTATGAAGGCAATTACACTGGGTGCTCAGGGTGACTCACAGCTGGTTAATTTCTGCTCCAGTCTCAGAAATTACATAGTAACACTTAAGAGAGAAATAAAGATGGGAAATCCAGAATCATAAACATTCTCTTCATGCATTTTTTTGCTGCAATCGAATTGACATTTTGGGGCATGAGTCCTGAGTTTACAAATCTACCTTTGGCTATAACAGATAACACACCAGTCTCTACCAACGAGAATATACTGTACTAAATGCCTAAAATGCATATTATCTAGCCCTCAAAACACATTTTCCAGAAATGCATCCTTTACTAAATAGAGGAATAACCTTTTAAAAGCTGTTGTAATCAAATAAATGATTTTATAAGTAGAAATGTAGAACCTGGGCACCAAAGTGCTATTCAGGGGAGCTGGTTGCCATCAAAATTACATAAATTGCTGGTAATTCTTTTCAAAAAAGCAATAAAATAAATATCTCAAGATTTACATGAATCATTAAACTATTTGGTTTGATTTATCCTATCTGGCACTGTTACAATTATAGTAAATTAAAATGGATTTATTAGGAAGAACTTTTGAAAATGGCTTCCATAAATATGGCATTTTAATGGCCTTTTCAGGATACCAATGAACACATTAAAACTAATGAAATATTTCTGAACTGCTGTCATGTCAAAATGTACAAAATGCAGCAAGTGATTTGACAATGAGATCCCTATGTTTTTGTACCCATTGAGGTGATAAATAAGATCTCATCTTAATATTCATTACTTTACTTTATTGTTGCCAAACAATTGATACTAGAGCGTACAATCATCACAGCGATATTTGATTCTGCGCTTCGTGCTCCCTGTATTGCAAATCAATAGTAAATATTAAAAATTTAAATTATAAATCATAAATAGAAAATAGAGAAGGGACAGTAAGGTAGTGCAAAAAAAAAACTGAGAGGCAGGTTCGGATATTTGGAGGGTACGGCCCAGATCCGGGTCAGGATCCATTCAGTAGTCTTATCAGAGTTGGAAAGAAGCTGTTCCGAAATCTGGCCGTACGAGTCTTCAAGCTCCTGAGCCTTCTCCCGGAGGGAAGAGGGACGAAAAGTGTGTTGGCTGAGTGGGTCGTGTCCTTGATTATCCTGGCAGCACTACTCCGACAGCATGTGGTGTAAAGTGAGTCCAAGGACGGAAGATTGGTTTGTGTGATATGCAGGTTTGTTTCTATCTACAGGTCAGCATCAATTATGCTGTAGAAATCAGTACAGGACAAGAATAGCTGAAGGGGTCCTTAAGCCTACAATTTCCAGACTCAGAGGTATCAGTAAAGCTAAACAAGACACAGCTAATAAACTTTCCTTGTCTTTTACTACTCTTTTAGCGGGTCTATCCTCGTAATCCAATGCATCTCCTGCACATGCCTCCCCAGCATCAGTTTTATCTACAGGAGATGCTACCTCAGGAAGGCAACTTTCATCACCATCATCTACACCATGCTATCTTCTTGCAGTTACCATTGAGCAGTAGGTACAGAAGCCTTAAGTCCCCCAACACCAGGCTCGAGAACAGCTACTTCCCATCAACCAATCTGTTCTTGAACCAAATGGCACGGACCAAATTAAGACTTCAGCATAGCAACACTATGGCTACCTTGATCCCTCAATCAAGTGGACTATTTTTTGTTATATTTGTGATCTTGTAATTGTGTTCTTCTTTAGTAAAATATTTTTAAATATTTTATAATTAATTTATGTTTTTATTGTGATTTCTGCTTATATGATGCCATGTGCCTGTGATGCTGCTGCAGCTGAGTTTTTCATTGCAATTGTGCATGCACAATCAGTGGCCACTTTATTAGACACCTACTGCACCAAGTTAAGTGGCCACTGAGTGTATGTTCATGGACACTTAAAGTTTTGATGTATTGTGCAACTAAAGATGTTCTTCTGCAAGCCACCGTTGTAACATGCAGCCATTTTGAGTTACTTGTTGTCAGCCTGTACCAGTCAGGCCATTCTCCTCTGACCTCTCACATTAACAAGATGTTTCTTCCCACTGGCACTCACTGATTTTATTTTTGCTTTTCACACCATTCCCCCATTCCCCCATTCCCTGTAAACTGCAAATACACGCACAAAATCCTGGAGGAACTCAGCAGGCCAGGCAGCATCTGTAGAAGAAAGTACAGTCAATGTTTTGGGCCCAGACCCTTCATCAGGACTGGAGGAAAGAAAAGATGAGTCAGAATTAGAAGGTGGGGAGAATCGCCAACTGAACTCTGCTTCCATAGATGCAGCCTGGCCTGCTGAGTTCCTCCAGCATCTTGTGTGCGTTACTTGGATTTCCAGCATCAGCAGATTTTCTCTTGCTTGTACAGTGCAACTACAACTTCTTTTCTGAAACAACTAAAAAATTACACATATCTTATGTTGTATACTCTCACATAATTTCCAACAAATAGTTGGAAATTGAAGGCCAGTGTGAGAAAAGAAATGAAAAACCAACTTCTTTCAAATCTTCTGGTATAGATCTAGAAGCCTCTCGACTGCAATAGAACTATCAGAATCTGAATCAAATTTATTATCACTGATGTATGTCACGACATTAGTTGTTTTACAGCTGCAGTAAAATGCAATACATAAAAACATAAACTATACCGTAACTTCTGATAAGAAATATATAAGTGATCAAGATGGTGAGAAAATGCTCATGGGTTCATTCACCATTCAGAAATCTGATGAAGAAGCTGTTGCTAAAATGTTTTGTGTGTGTGCGTGTGTCTATCTGTCTGTCTTCAGGTTCTTCTACCTCCTCTCTGATGGTAATAATGAGAAGAGGGCATGCCTCACCTCATTACTACCATCATCAACGTTACTGATTTCAATGTGAATCAAAATCTTTGTTGGAACATTAAAAACTTTATAGTCATTAGGTAGAAATAAAAAGGTTATTAAATTGTTTAAAAAATGTAATGATGAGTTTTGTTCAGGTCTGTAGTATGCAATTATGGATTCCCACACTGACCTTGTATCCACAATAACACGGCAATTCTTGGACTGGATAGATTCCTGTTTCCTGCAGTTGCACACACTCTTGCTTCAGTTAGAACTGAATGGTTAGTGCTGCACTTGAGCATAAACAAGGCTAATACTCCAGAACAGCAGGAGCAACAACTAAACTTGGAAAACTTCCACAATCTTACACCATCACGATTTATAATGCACCCAATGAAAATCTTCTGATTTATAGTACCTGCTGAAATGTTGTAAATCTGAGACAAACTTAAGATTTGGCTCATAACTCGATAACCTAATCTTTTATTAATTTCAGTTGAAAGACAAATCAATTGCTGGTCGTTAGACAGAACTGCCAAGTAATGCTACATGGATATTTTATATTTACCTCAGAGGGAAGTAAAGTTCTAAGTTTAACATTTTATTGAAAGAGCATTGAACTAAATGTCATCCTGAATGAAAAGCTGTTTCAGCTAATAAAAAAATACCATTACACAGGGAAAAGACAAAATAACCTACAATTCAGCTTAATGGAAACTTAAAAGTATCAATGGTAAACAGGAATTCTGCAGATGCTGGAAATTCAAGTAACACACATCAAAGTTGCTGGTGAACGCAGCAGGCCAGGCAGCATCTCTAGGAAGAGGTACAGTCGACGTTTCAGGCCGAGACCCTTCGTCAGGACTAACTAAAGGAAGAGTGAGTAAGGGATTTGAAAGTTGGAGGGGGAGGGGAAGATCCAAAATGATAGGAGAAGACAGGAGGGGGAGGGATAGAGCCAAGAGCTGGACAGGTGATAGGTAAAAGGGGATACGAGAGGATCATGGGACAGGAGGTCCGGGAAGAAAGACGGGGGGGGAAGAGGTATATTCAGAGGGACAGAGAGAGAAAAAGGAGAGAGAGAGAAAGAATGTGTGCATAAAAATAAGTAACAGATGGGGTACGGGGGGAGGTGGGGCCTTAGCGGAAGTTAGAGAAGTCGATATTCATACCATCAGGTTGGAGGCTACGCAGACGGAATATAAGGTGTTGTTCCTCCAACCTGAGTGTGGCTTCATCTTTACAGTAGAGGAGGCCGTGGATAGACATGTCAGAATGGGAATGGGATGTAGAATTAAAATGTGTGGCCACTGGGAGATCCTGCCTTCTCTGGCGGACAGAGCGTAGATGTTCAGCAAAGCAGTCTCCCAGTCTGCGTCGGGTCTCGCCAATATATAAAAGGCCACATCGGGAGCACCGGACGCAGTATATCACCCCAGTCGACTCACAGGTGAAGTGTTGCCTCACCTGGAAGGACTGTTTGGGGCCCTGAATGGTGGTAAGGGAGGAAGTGTAAGGGCATGTGTAGCACTTGTTCCGCTTACAAGGATAAGTGCCAGGAGGGAGATCAGTGGGGAGGCATGGGGGGGACAAATGGACAAGGGAGTTGCGTAGGGAGTGATCCCTGCGGAATGCAGAGAGAGGGGGGGAGGGAAAGATGTGCTTAGTGGTGGGATCCCGTTGGAGGTGGCGGAAGTTACGGAGAATAATATGTTGGACCCAGAGGCTGGTGGGGTGGTAGGTGGGGACCAGGGGAACCCTATTCCTAGTGGGGTGGCGGGAGGATGGAGTGAGAGCAGATGTACGTGAAATGGGGGAGATGCGTTTAAGAGCAGAGTTGATAGTGGAGGAAGGGAAGCCTCTTTCTTTAAGAAAGGAAGATATCTCCCTCTTCCTAGAATGAAAAGCCTCATCCTGAGAGCAGATACGGCAGAGACGGAGGAATTGCGAGAAGGGGATGGCGTTTTTGCAAGAGACAGGGTGAGAAGAGGAATAGTCCAGATAGCTGTGAGAGTCAGTAGGCTTATAGTAGACATCAGTGGATAAGCTGTCTCCAGAGACAGAGACAGAAAGATCTAGAAAGGGGAGGGAGGTGTCAGAAATGGACCAGGTAAACTTGAGGGCAGGGTGAAAGTTGGAGGCAAAGTTAATAAAGTCAACGAGTTCTGCATGCGTGCAGGAAGCAGCGCCAATGCAGTCGTCGATGTAGCGAAGGAAAAGTGGGGGACAGATACCAGAATAGGCACGGAACATAGATTGTTCCACAAAGCCAACAAAAAGGCAGGCATAGCTAGGACCCATACGGGTGCCCATAGCTACACCTTTAGTTTGGAGGAAGTGGGAGGAGCCAAAGGAGAAATTATTAAGAGTAAGGACTAATTCCACTAGACGGAGCAGAGTGGTGGTAGAGGGGAACTGATTAGGTCTGGAACCCAAAAAGAAGCGTAGAGCTTTGAGACCTTCCTGATGGGGGATGGAAGTATATAAGGACTGGACATCCATGGTGAAAGTAAAGCGGTGGGGGCCAGGGAACTTAAAATCATCGAAAAGTTTAAGAGCATGAGGAGTGTCAGGAACATAAGTCGGAAGGGATTGAACAAGAGGTGATAAAACTGTGTCGAGGTATGCAGAAACGAGTTCGGTGGGGCAGGAGCAAGCTGAGACAATAGGTCGGCCAGGACAGGCAGGTTTGTGGATCTTGGGTAGGAGGTAGAAACGGGAAGTGCGGGGTGTGGGAACCATAAGGTTGGTAGCAGTGGATGGGAGATCCCCTGAGCGGATAAAGTCGGTGATGGTGTGGGAGACAATGGCCTGGTGATCAATGGTATTTAAAATCCATAAATGCACTACTTAATGTGGCTGACTGGTAGAATTTATAGCTTTTTTAATGCTATAATTGCCAGTTGGTTTTTAGAATGCAGAGTTACTCAGTGAATGAAGATCAAAGTCCATCTAATAAGGCTGTTGACTAAGCACGACAATCAATCTCTATCAATTAGTTGAGGCAAAATCCAAGGAAAATCCCAGTGGGTTAATGGCTTTGGGTAGCATAGGTCCAAAGTCACTTATTTTTCCCATACATTTGCAACATCTCGTGTCACCAATTACCCACACCATGTAATACAAAGTATCATTTTATGAATTAAATTTGAATGATGAATCTGTGTCCACCATTTCCATCGAAAACCTGCTCCACCTGTTTACCATTCTTTCACTGGAGTATGTTCTTTTGTAGATATTCATCAACAGATTTATTTACAGCTTTCCACTGTGACATAGAGAAGCACCAACTTGATAAGCTCTCATAGGGTGAATTATGCACATCAATAGATCCTTTGCTTACATGCACAGTTATATTTCTCTACAATTTATAAAAGACAAATCACACACAGCTCCAGGTCTATATGAAGCACCATATTGTTCTATTGAACGTTAATTGTCAAAACTAAAGGAAATCCTCAGTCAATGATATACATTAGCAAACACTCTCCAAAATGCAGAGCTAGTGGCAATATTTCAAAGACAAAATATGCATATCAGGCCCGATGAGAAAATACACTAAGTATGACCGTTAACAAAGTTTAACACTCTAGAAGTGTCATGGTCCGGTCCGTGAGGTCTGCATTCTAGTTCGTGGTCCGGTCCATCGACCTTTGCTCCAGGTTTTCCTGTCTACCCTATTTCTGTTCCTGTTGAGCACTAATTGAGGCAGCTGATGCTCGTTGGGGCTGGCTGCATAAATAACTTCAGAGACCAGGGCGTGGCTGCTGGATTGTTCTTGTCCTTATTCCTTGTATCCCTTCCTCTGCCTTCTGTTTCCTCACCTGAAGCCCTGCCTTGTCTTGCCAGTAACTCTCGCTTTGCCTGAAGTTCTTGTCTCACCTTGCATTGCCTGAAGCCTTGTCTTGTCTTGGTGGTAACTCTCTCCTCATCTCGCCTGAAGCCTTGTCCTGGAGCCACTCTGTACCTAGCTTCCTTCCTGTCCCACATCAAAGTTGCTGGTGAACGCAGCAGGCCAGGCATCACCTTTAGGAAGAGGTACGGTCGATGTTTCGGGCCGAGACCCTTCGTCACGACTAATTGAAAGAAGCACCCTTAGGTTTGTTCTGTCCCTTGCCTCAGTCGGGTAAGCCAGGCCATCTTGCAGTTACCTACAGTTGGTTCTGTCCCTTCCTGTCCCTTGCCTCCATCGGGTAAGCCAGGCCGTCTTGCCGTTACTTACGGTTGGTTCTGTCCCTTCCTGTTCCTTGCCTCTGTCGGGTAAGCCAGGACATATTGCCGTTACGTTGCGGTTGGTTCTGTTCCTTCCTGTCTCTTGCCTCCGTCAGGTGGAGTACCGTGTCCTGCCCAGGGGTACGGCGCCCTGCCCAGGAGGAGCTTCAAGACCCCAAGCTTCGAGCCTCGCCTCAAGCCTGAAGACTCCAGCCTCGTCCTGCCTGCCAACCAAGTCAAGTCCTTGCCTAGTTCTATGGTCCGAGCCAGAGGTAAGACCCAGGTTCCGGGTCCTTGTCCAGCCTCTGGCTCGGAGCCCAAACCCAGGCTCCTAGCTCTCTTGTCCAGTCCTGTTCCAGGTTCCCAGTTTTCGTGTCCATGTCCTAGCCCTCACTCTGTATCCTAGTCCTGTCCCTAGTACCTCAGTGTCTGTGTCTTGCACTTGGGTCCGTTCCCAGCCACCGCCTTATGACAAGAAGTAAAATCAGAGTTGTTGGTGGAATGATGGTTGAGGGAGGGGTGGTTAGCGAAGCTTTGGCTGTCATTTAGTAGGGGATTTTGATCATTAGCACAGAGATAATGGAGACATCAGGAGTGGATGGTATCAAATAAATTGGGAGGACAGAGCGAATGAGCCCATAGTCTCAGAGAGCTTAAATGTTTGGCTTGTTGGACCAGGAGGAAATATTCCTTCCCCCAGTCCTCCTGAACTGTAAGGGCATGCACACTTTTCCTTTCACCTGATGGGTTTATTATGCAGCCTAAGACGTCTAGTTAACATGACTTGAAAATGGAAACTTTGATAAAATGGAATCAGTTTGCTTCTTTGAAATGGTCACGACCAATCTTCCACCTGAGGAGAATTACTCCTTGAATCTGTTAGAAAAACCTTTGCTTTGGGGCAGGTAAAGTTCATGTATATATTTTTTAACATTTTTGCTTCCCATAAAATACAAAGCTGTCATTCTCTGCTTCTCCATCTCTGACATTAACATTAAATTCTCAGACTTCCTGTAACCACTCCCTCTCTCTCCCTCCTGATTCCAGAGAAACCCATCACTGCATCTCTCTAACCCTCCCCCAACACTCTTCATCTGCCCATCACCCACCCACTCCTCCCATTTGTTCCCCCTCCTAACTTCTTTCACTTTATTCCCTGCTCCATCTAACTGTTAGATTCCAATCTATTTGGCCCTTTGTCACTTCTACTTTTCACCCCCTGGCTTCTGACATCCTTCCTACTCTCCACACCCCTTATCCGTCTGTCAGCCATCCTCCCAACTTGGATCCACCCGTTATTTCTTGATCTACCCCTTCCTCTCCACCTCTTTATATTGGCTATCTCCCTTCTTTCAGTCCAGATGAGGGGTCTCAAAGCAAATACTGACTGTCCACTTAGCTTCATATATACAGCCTGATGCTTTGAGTTCCACCAGTACTTTGTGCTTTCTTCTAAATAACAGCATTTGCAGTCTTTTGAATCTCCATTCTCTACTTCTACCCCATTAAATTATTGTCAAAAACATTTGCTAATCCTTTTGTAAAAGTAAATTGATTTACAATTTTACAAATTGATTGATAATTTGATGCGAACATAAACTGTACAATATTTGAGCAGTTTCAGCACAAAATAACATTAGGTTATGTAATTAAACCCTTGGTAAACACCTCATTTTTGAAAATTTGAAGCAAACATGGAATTAGACTTTGCAACATGGTAAGTTCATTGAAACCTTCCCCTTTAAATATATCCGGTCTACCTGAGTGACAGTGGAACTGCTCGCTGCTGCCTCATAGATCCAATGACTTAGGTTCAATCCTGATCTCTAGCTTTACCTGTGTGGAGTCTGCATATTCCTCCTGTGACTGCATGGATTTCCTCTGGCTGTTCCAGTTTCCCCCCACATACCAAAAAATGTGTGGGTTGTGGGTTAATTGGGCACTGTAATTTATTCCTTCGGTGGCAGGGTAGAAATACATCTTTACCAAAGGAGGTGTAAGGTGCTCCTTCCCTCTGCTAACCTGTAGGTTACACTTGGGCAAGGTGTAGCACTCCCTTAGGTCCTAATCAGGGTCACATGAAGTCTTGGCCGCAGGTGGTGAGTGGTCACATGAGCGGCTGGTGCATGTCACAAGTCCTGGTTATGCAACCATTGATGCAGAGCAGACCATCTCTGAAGAGTATTGATAACGGCTGTGGTCAGCTGTTTCGCAAAGACACTGCCCAGAAGAAGGCGATGGCAAACCACTTCTGTAGAAGGGTTTGCCAAGAGCAATCATGGTCATAGAAAGCCCATGATGGCCCATGTCATATGACACAGCACACAATGAACTAATGAATCTGTGCCTGGTGTACAGATCAGTATTAGAACCTAGGGTGAGTTGATGGGAATGTGAGGAGAATGAAATAGCTCAGAGTAGTGTAAATGGGCACTTGATGGCCAGTGGGCTGAATCGCCCATTTCTGTGCTATATACCTCTAAGGCTTAATTTGTCTCAGCTACATCTTGTAGCAACAATTTCCTCAATCTTCACACACTCTGAATGGTGGAATTTATCCTAATTCCTTGCCGGAATTATTGAGAATAAGCTCCTTTCTGCATTATTTTGTTTAGATCACTTAGAAAAGGTAAGCCTTTTTTTTAACCTATCATATTCTTCCATAACTTTAAGGAAATAAAATCCAAATAAGCTTTAGACCATTGGTATACTGAGCTCCACAGGGTTGGAATACAAGAACATAGAAACAGGAGAAGAAGTCGGCCATTCAGTTTCACAGGTAAGATCATGGCTGATCTAATCTTTGACAACTTCTCTGCTGAATCCCCATGACCAGGATCAGCCATGATGGAATGGCGAAGGAGACCTGATGGGCTAAATGGCCTAATTCTGCTCCTATGTCTTATGGTCTCAGGGACTTAAAGCTTTGAGTCAGCAGCCCTAGTAGCTATATCACGCAAGTAGACTGTATTCATTTGAGGAGGAGGAGGAATTAATGCTATAATCTGTGTTTGTTCATATGTAAGAAAATTAAAATGTATACGTTTCTAAAAGGTTTTAATTGTATAATGAAATGTTACATTAAAGATTGAAACTGAGCAAATATTGCACATTTACTGCTTCTACAGTTTAAAAATCTGCCTACTTCTCAGTCATTTACCCTAGCGGTCCCCAACCACCAGGCCGCAAAGCATGTGCTACCAGGCCGCGAGAAAATGATATGAGCCAGCTGCACCTTTCCTCATTCCCTGTCACGCACTGTTGAACTTGAACATAGGGTTACCAACTGTCCGTTATTTGCCGGGACATCCTGTATATTGGGCTAAATTGGTTTGTCCCATACAGGACTGCTCTTGTCCCGTATTTCCCCCGCTGAGGTAAAGCGTTCCTATGAAACCGTTCGTGCCGAAATGGCGTAAAGCGAAGAAGCAATTACCATTAATTTATATGGGAAAAATTTTTGAGTGTTCCCAGAGCCAAAAAATAACCTACCAAATCATACCAAATAACACATAAAACCTAAAATAACACTACCATATAGTAAAAGCAGGAATGATATGATAAATACACAGTCTATATAAAGTAGAAATAATGTATGTACAGTGTAGTCGGGAAGATTAAGCCAAAACCAATTTGTGGAAAAAAATTGGCACGTATGCGCATGCACACATCACGCATGTGCACATCACATATGCGCACATCACATATGCGCACGTCACTCATGCGCACGTCACATATGCGCACGTCACGCATGCGCACACAGGTGCCCACACAAGGCTTCATGGTCATGGTCGTCTTTCTTGGGGTAAACACAAGTGTCCCGTCAACACACACAAAAAATGCTGGTGAATGTAGCAGGCCAGGCAGCATCTATAGGAAGAGGTACAGTCAACGTTTCAGGCCGGGACCCTTCGTCAGGATTTGACTGCTACTTTTGTCCCTTATTTGGGAGTGAGAAAGTTGGCAACCCTAACTGTAAAAGACATGTTGAGGTGAGTTTAACCCTACTTGAACACCCCCCCCCGCCCCCCACCCCCCGGTCGGCCAGTCTGCAAGAATATTGTCAATATTAAACTGGTCCGTGGTGCAAAATTGGTTGGGGACCCCTGATTTACCCTTAATGATGGAAATCTGTTGAGGTGGGGATTTGTCGGCTGCTCACTGTGCAGGACCTACTCTCTCCTTGGCATTACAGGCTTTGCAAAAAAAGAACCATCAGCACCATCACAGAGGCAGCTAGCGTGCCTCCAGATAGTAATGGATCAAGAGTTGTGATCCACGGACCAATTCTGCTGGGCTAAAACCTAGGGCTTGATCAACCCTGGCTGGGTCGCCTGGACAAGGCTGTCTCATGTTGAAAGACCTGAAACACCCGATGACACCAGGATACATTACTGGTGATGTGTCACAATGCATCCTGGTATATATCTCAGCATCAACATTCATTACACTCTGAGATAGAAAGTTCCAAACATCCACACATCCTGAGAGATGAAACTCCTCATCTCGTTTAAAATTAGGATCTTTATCCTGAGGTAAACCTCCTTTTCTAGATCCCTGTAGCAAGGAAGGTAACAGCATCTACCTTTTTAAGCTCCCCCACAATCATAAATGCCTGAGAAAGATCACCTCTCATTCTTACAGACTGCAGGAGGAAAGGGCCTCATATGCACAATCTTTTCTCAATGTCTTCTATCCCATCAATCAATCTACTGCACCCTCTCTGCACAACTTTCAAGGAATGAATTCCCTTCCTTAAAAATGGAATTGAAGACTATTAGTCAATCTTAGTCTTATCACAGCCAATCTTATCAAAGCTGAACATATAGCTATAACAAGCCTTCCATCCACTCACAAAAAAGACACACATTCCATTTGCCTTCCTAATTACTTGCTCTACTTGCATACTAACTTTCTGTGTTGTACTGTATGTACAAGGACATCCAGAGCTCTTTGATCACCAGCATTTATTCAGCTCGCTTCATCTTGAAGTCCAGGCCACGACTCTAGGTGAATGATGTCATCAAATGACTGCTCTACAAAGTATCAAGAACAAACGGCACAGGCCTATCGTCATCAGGATGGTGCTAATGATCACAGGTACATCTCACTGCCTTGAAAATGAGCCAACGTTGTAATAATTGTCAAATCAGTCAATAAAAGAAATCTCAGCAAGCAAAAATGCAATGATCGAACATCAGTAACAGAAAATCTAATGGAACTGATTATCAAAAAGATCTATATTAAAATGACCTCATAAACAAAAGCCAATATGGTTTAGAAGAAAAGGTTCTGGCAAACTAGTCTACATGATGTTAAGAGAATAACTCGTAAGTACCCATCCACCAATCTTGATATATATATAACTAAATGGACCCTGTTGATACAATACTGCAATATATGCCTCAAATTCATCCTTCATAATTTAGGGTAGGTAATATTCATGCTTAAAAGAGAACAGACAGGGAGGTGTGTCCATGGACATGTACATTATTTATTATTTATTAGAGATCCAGCATGGCAACAGGTTCTTCCACCCTAACGAGCCCACAATACCCAATTGCACTCATGTATCCAATTAACTTACTAACCTGGGCAACACACACAAAATGCTGGAGCAACTCAGCAGGCCAGGCAGCATCTATGGAAAAGAGTAAACAGTTGGCGTTTCAGGCTGAGATTCTTTATTTCCATAAATGCTCCCTGACCGATTGTCCTGAAGAAAGGTCTCGGTCCGAAACGTCAACTGTTTACTCTTCTCCATAGATGCTGCCTGGCCTGCTGAGTTCCTCCAGCATCTTGTGTAGGTTGCTTTGGATTTCCAACGTCTGCAGATTTTCTTATTTTTGTGAACTTACAAACCTGTACGTCTTTGAAATATGGTAGAAAACTGAAGCAGCCAGAGGGAACGCATGTGATTACAGGGAGTATAGCGGCAGGACTGTACCCAGATCACCGCCACTGTAATAACGTTAGGCAACCATGCTGCTCTAAATTTGAATTCCATGGTGGAATTTAAAGTCATATGTTTGTTCCCAGATTCTGATTACTCATCTGGTAATCTAACCATTATATCCTGAGCTGGTCGTATGAGCATCTGGTGCATACTACAAGTCCTGGTTATGCGACCACTGACACTAAGCAATCTCTGAAGAGCGTTAATCATGGCTGGAGTCACCCATATTGTAAAGACCCAGAAGAGGGCAATGGCAAACCATTTCTGTAGAAAAACTTGCCAAGAACAATTATAGTCAAAGACCATGATCGCCCATGTCATACGACACAGCGCATAATGATAATCATGATAATGACTCCACTACACAACTACTACTGAAGACAACTGAAAATGATAAGGCTGCAGTATCTTCAAGTCATGTTATATTATGAAATAGAAGGAAACCGATGAGCCCGTCAAGTGTTGTAAAGGACCCAAAACAATCTCAGAGTAGTTTGAATAGAAATGTTGGCAACTCAAGTTGCAGTTTCATAAAGCTTTGGTTGTGCTACATTCACAGAATTGCATGCAGTTCTGACATTGCACTACGGGAAGGACGTGGAGAGGCTGGAGGGTGCAGAAGTATTTCACCAGAATGTTGCCTGGATTAGGAGAATTTGGAAAAACTTGCATTATTCATAGGAGGGTGTGGGGCAACGTTATAGAATTACATAGAATTATGAGTCTTATAGAATTAAACAAAATCATTCTGGCATCTTCCCCCCTTCTCCTCCAGTCCTGATGAAGGGTCTTGGCCTGAAACGTCGACTGTTTATTCATTTCCATAGATTCCGCATGACCTGCTGAGTGCCTCCAGTATTTTGCATGTGAGTCTCTGAAATTATGAGAAGCATAGATTGGGCAGACAGAGACTTCTTCACAGGAGTGCATCAAATATGATAGGCTGAAATTAAGAAGGGGAAGTTTAAAGAAACTTTATAGAGCAAGTGCATTTCTTTACAGGAAGGGCAATAGGTGCTTGGAATACCTTTGTGATGTGTGAGGAGGCTAGAGCGTCAGTTTGAGGAATTCAGTGTCAGTTCAGGTGAATTGGTTTTGTCACAGACACATAAAAACAGAAAATCTACAGCACATTACGGGCCTTTTGGCCCACAATGTTCTGCCTACTTGAGAAACTACCTAGAATTTCCCCTACCACATAGCCCTCTATTTTTTAAGCTCCATGTACCTGTCTAAGAGTCTCTTAAAAGACCCTATTTTATCCGCCTCTACCACCTTCGCTGGCATTGCATTCCAGCACCCACCATTCTCTGTATGAAAAACTTACCTCTGACATCCCCTCTGTACCTACTTCCAAGCACCTTAAAACTACGCCCTCTCATGTTAGCTATTTCAGCCCTGGGAAAAACGCCTCTGGCTATCCACATGATCAATGCCTCTCATCATCTTTTACACCTCTATCAGGTCACCCCTTATTCTCCGTTGCTCCAGGGAGAAAAGGCAAAGTTCACTCAACCTAATCTCGTAAAGCATGCTCTCCAATCCCGGCGACATCCTTGTAAATCTCCTCTGCGCTCTCTCTGTAGTATCTACATCCTTCCTGTAGTGAGGTGACCAGAACTGAACACAGTATTCCAAGTGAGGTCTAACTAAGGTCTTATGTAGCTGTAACATTACTTCACGGCTCTTGAACTCAATCCCACAGTTGATGAAGGCCAACACACCATACACCTTCTTAACAACACTATCAACCTGCGCAGCATCTTTGAGTTGCCTATGGACATGGACTCCAAGATCTTGCTGATCTTCTACACTGCCAAGAGTCTTAACATTAATATTGCCATTGCTATCACTGAGACATCAGCTGCTGCTGTCCTCCCTCAAGTAAGGTGAGATGATTCACTTCACTGAAAAGAGCCAACAATTTATCTAGTTGAAGATAGGCATATGAGGTTGTGTTGATGTCTGTGCAGATGCCTTAGATATTAAAAAAAATCCTCATGCTACGGTGAAATTAGTTTAATAATTCATGCATTAATTTTGAGAGCAATTTGTTGCTTAGTATACCCAAGGCTGCTTCCTTCTTCCTCCTCAGACTTGCTGCATAGGTCACAAAGGAGGGCCCACAAGGCCCTCCACACCATGGGAATGTTGCAGAGCTGCATCAGGCGTGCCCCTCGCAATACACTCAAAAGTGGATATAAGTGGCACTGAGGCACAGATGGTGTTTGCGTGCTGACTACCCACAAGGTTATGTTCAGAGGAAAGATTTTGTCCAACCAACCTTTGAGACGCAGCCAACTGTCAGCAAATGAGCTGAGAAAATGCAGCTGCAAAGGCAAAAGTGTAGTTAAAACATTTGCACAATGATGCTTCTCTTCGTTATCATCCTTGTGGTCATTATAGTATTCGGTTAATTTAACAAACCACCTTTCACCAATTAATAAAGAATTTAATTACATTTTGTGTGGAGATGCAACATGTTAAGCCTTCTTATGAACATCCTTTCAAGCTATCATTGAGCAGGAAATCAACCGAATCATTATCTAATTAGCCATTTTGTCTTCTTGTTAAAAATGAAAATAAGTGAAATATTTCAGTTAGAAGAAGAACATGAACAACTGCAGCTCAAATTCACAAGAGTCTCCAGCTGCCAAAGCTGGATCTCTGGCTGGGATTCGTTATTTGCTTTTACTGCTGTCTGTTTCCATGTTAACGGATTTTCATTACGTATCTGAGATTTCAGTACAAGAGTTACCTAGAACATACAAAATGACCAAATTCACCCAGCAAGTTTCTGTTAAAGATTCCCCTAATCTCATAGTATCACTTTGGGTTGCCAGTTATTTCTGGAGGTTTCATTCACTAACCATCTGCTCAAACCCCTCACTCCTGTTAAGTCCACTTACACCACCTTCCAATAGCCAATTGAATGCTGATGGACTCTTCATTTTCCAGTTGGTTGACTCATAGTCAATAGCCTTTACTTCACAATAATTTATAGCTAATAAAATGTATTCCACAAAAATTCGAAAGAAAGACACATTCTACTTGCCTTAATGATGTTACTTACACAAGCCTACAAATTAGGAGTAGGAGTCAGCCACTCAACTCCAAGCCAAGAGCTCCTCCATTTAACAATGTCATGGCAGATCTGCCTGTAACCACAACTCTCACATTGATGTCTACTCACAAACATGTTTCATCCAAATATCTGTGGACTTCTGTATTAAAAATATTCAACAACTCTGTTACCACTGCCCTTTGAGGAAATGAGATCGAAAGACATCTCTCTGACAGAAAACATGATGGCTCACAAAATTATGAGGGATATAGATAAGGTTAATGCAAACAGGCTTTTTCTACCGAGTTTAGCAAAACTTGAACTAGAGGCTATTGGTTAAGGGTGAAAAGTTAAATATTTAACGAGAACCTGAAGGGGAATCTTCTTCATTTAGAGGGTGTGTGTGTGTGTGTGTGTGTCACAAATTGCCAGGTGAAGAGGTGAATGCGGGCTCAATTTCAATATTTAAGAGAAGTTTGGATAAGTACAAGGACAGGAGGCATGTGGAAGACCTTGGTCCGGGTGTGGATTGATAAAACTATGCAGAATAACAGTTTGGCATGGCCTAGATGGGCCAAAGGGCCTGTTTCTGTGCCATATTGATCTATGACTCTATGACTCATTCATAACTAGGTATCTCTCATTTTAAATAATGAACTTGTATTCTAATTCCCTCATGGTAAAAACATCCTTTCCACAACCAGCCTATCAAGATGCTATACATTTCAAACAAGCCACTTCATGCTCTTGTGAAATCCAACAAGGTTAGCCTGTCCAAACATCCCTTATAAGCAAACCCACCCATTCCAGTTATTAGCACACCTAGCAAATTTCTACAGGCGTACCGTGGAGAGCATTCTGACTGGTTGCATCACCGGCTGGTATAGAAAGCCACTGAACAGGATCAAAAAAAGTTGCAGATTTGCAAATCCAGCCAGCTCCATGTTGGGCACCAGCCTCCCCAGCACTGAGGGCATCTTCAAACGGTAGCATTTATCATTAAGGACCCTTATCACCTAGGATGAGCTCTGTTCTTATCATCAGAGCAGAGGTACAGGAGCCTGAAGACTCAATGTTTCAGGAACAGTATCTTCCCCTCTACTATCAATTTTCTGAATGGACAATGAACCAAACCATGAATACTATCTCACTATCATTGCTCTCTTTTTGCACCACTTATGTAATTTAATTTTTATATTTGTATTTCTTGTAATTTATGGATTTTTTTTGGTACTGCTGTAGAACAACAAATTTCATGACATACTGTTTGACAGTGATATCAAACCTGATTCTTACTCTGATTAGACTAAGAAACCTTCTCTAAATGGCTTATCTTCCCTCCTTCCTCTAATAAGAGGACCCATTCTGTGAACAGTACATCAGGCAGTGGTCTCAACAACACTATAAATAACTGAATATAATCCTCCTCATTTTTATATTTAACATCTTTGCAATGAACAAGAATCTTATTTTAGCTTCTCCAATTATTTGTATTAGGTCACTGGGATCCCTTTACATCTTGGAGCTCTGTAACCTCACACCATTCAGATTTTTTAAAACTTTCCTGCTAACTTCACATATTCCCTTTTAACCACTAAATTCCAGATCGACTTGGAACCATTTTATATCCTGCTCACGACTTACTTTCTGACCTATCTGGTAGCATCTGCAAATTTAGCAAACATACCACTGGTGCCTTCATCCAAGTTATTTATATAAAACCCCAAATTCACACCCTGTGACATGACTTGTATGCTTGCCAACCAGAAGAAGGCTTATCCATATTCCCTGATAGTCAGCGAATTATTAACAGCAGCAATAATTTACATCCCACACCATGAGCTTCCATTTTTATTTTTAGCTTTTTTATTTAGGAATAAGGAACATTAATAGTCCCTCCTGGTGCAATGAGCTCATATCACCCAATAATTATTTATTTTAAAACTTATATATAGTGTGGAATTGTCCCTTCCAGTCCTTCGAGCCACACTACCCAGAAATCTGCTAATTTAATCCTGATCTAATCATGGGCTAACTTACAATAACCAATTAATCTAACAACCGGTACATCTTTAGCCTATGGGAGGAAACCAAAGCACCTGGAGGAAACCCACAGGGACAATGAACAAACTCTTTACGGTCAGTGGTGGGAATTACACTCATGTGACCAATTAACCTGCTGACCCATATGTCTTTGGAACGTGGGATGAAACCAGAACACGCAGAGGAAAGGAAACCCACACAGTCACAGGGAGAACGTACAAACTGCTGGAACTGATAGAAGGTTCTGGACCTGAAAAAATTGATCTGCTGACTGTTTCCAGCATTTTTTTGTTTTTGTTTTTACCTCAGAATATGTGAAATTTCCATTCCAATAACTCTACAACATAGCATGTTACAGCATAGTACAGGTCCTTCAGTGTTGAGTTAGACCTTTTAACCTACTCTAAGATCAACCTAATCCTTCCTTCCAACATAAAGTAGCAAACACAAGGAAATCTGCAGATGCTAGAATTCCAAGCAACACACACAAAAAATGCTGCTGAACGCAACAGGCCAGGCAGCATCTATGATGCATTTTTTGCATGTGTTACATAAAGTAGCCCTCAGTTTTCTATAATCTGTGTGCCAATCGAAGACTTCCTTAAATGTCCCTAAAGTATCTGCCTCTACCACCGCCATGGGCAGGGTGTTCCATGCACCCACCAACCTCTGTGTGAAAAACTTACCTCTGATGAAAGATCACTCACCTGAAACGTTAACTCATGTTGCTTGACCTGGGGACCATTGCAAACTCCAGGCTGATGCTTCAAATGCATCATCTCCCTGGTCACATATGGACAAGGGCAGCATTAAACTAAGACCATGTCATCCATAGTATTACTTGAAGAGCAGAATAAAGGGAAAAATACGTCAATCTGTAAGGGAATTTTACGTACTCGCTTTGACCATGGGAGCTTCCTCTAGGTTCTCTGGTTTCCTTCCATATTCCAAATACATTTGCGGGAGCTCTGGGCAATCTGTTTTGGTGCTGAAAATGTTCCGACACTTCTGGGCTACCTTCAGAACAATCCTCGGATTGTGTTGGTCACTAACCATTTCATTGTATGTCTCCAAGTGCATGTGACAAATAAAGCTAATCTTTAACCTTTAATTAGCCACACATATTGTATGCCTAGCTGGGCTACTTTTACTGCTATCTGCAGGTGGAATCTGAGCAAGTCAAGTGCAGTACAGACTACATCACATCATGCAGGTGTCTTTGCATCAAAACTTTGGCCATGCCAGGGCTGTGATAGACACTTTATAATAGTGCAAACTATATTATTTTTTGTACAAACATTGTAATAGGCAGGAAAGACAGAGGAGTTCCAGGCATACCGTGCAGTTACAGTCCTGACATTCTATAAATGCCACTCTGAGTCCTTAGGGAAAGGGAAAGTGGGAAAATCGCTGAGGAGCCATATGAACAGCTAATTTCCCATGTATGTCTTCTGCTGTCTACAGATCACTGTTTGGAGGCAGCTAAATGAATTATTCATGCTTTTTCTTGCTCTGTGAATCTCAGTGTTCTCCTGCTGGGCCCTTCCGCAGACCAAAACGGCTGGAGTTCGTCTAACTGGTTGGTGATGGATCTGTGGCTTTTTCAATGGTGCCGAGCCATGCAGAAAAGAGCCTGTGTTTACTTCAGATAGCTTGCGGGTTCTGGGACTGCAGAGAGGAGGGTAGAATTAGTGGTGGAGGTGTCAGTGGTTACACAGTTCAGGCACAACCCCTTATCTCACGGAATCATTACATCAGCAAAATGGTAGCAACACACACCGAGGCCATTCAGCTCACTCTGCCTTTGCTGGTCTGAGTAGAAGCACCTATTCTGACCTCACTGTCGTCCTGTAGATCACGGTTTCTCAAGTACACCTCTCCACGCTGTTTAAGTTTCTGCACCTACCATCTTCTCAAGAAGTGACCTCAGCACCCACTGACAAACAACCAATATTTCCTTATCTACCCTCGATTTCTTCTATCAAACACTGTAAGTCTACCCTCCTTGGTTTTGACCCTTCTACTCAGGGAAAGAGTCCCTCATAAGGCCCCTCCTAATATTAAACATCTACATTAAGACCCCTCTCAGTCTCCTGTGTCCTGAGGAAAACAATCCCAGCCCCAGGCACCATAGCAACAGCGACAATTTTACAGTCTTGGCAACACTTACTCATGTACGATCACCTCCTTCCTGTAGTGTGATGGCCCACAATAATGTTTGAGATAATGAAAAAGCAATGTAACTTCATTGGACATGTGATGAGAAAAGAGGAGTTAGAATGCATGGTAATTATGGGAAAGATTGAAGGGAAGAAAGCAAAAGGAAGGCAAAGACAAATGATGATGGAGACCGCAGCCAGAGAACTGGAAATGAATACCTATGATTTGATCCACTTGACCCATAACAGAAGTGTGTGGGCCATGGCAGTCAAAGCTCAAACTGGGCACGGCACCTGATGATAATGATGGTATGAGGGCCAGAAACAAACACAGTAAGTTGTACCTTCCTTAATGCCTAGCTATTAGAGAAAAACATCGGATATGCTTTTTTAAACTCATTTGACCTATCTTACTATCTTTATGGATTGATGAATTCCCCTCCAAGAGGACCACATAGGGTTTGGAGGTGTGCGTGCCTCAGTGACCCAGAGAACTATGTTCGCTGGAGTCAGGGCCTTGTGTTTCACCTCTTGATAGGGTCAACCATGCCAAACAGGTCAAAGGTTAGAAGCCAGACTAAGAGTGGTCCATCAGTCCCTCCAGTTTCGGATGCAGCTCAGGGCTAACAACCCTGAACGGTAAAACAAAACTGTTACAGAAACAGCAATGAAGGAATCCTTCTACATCAGAGGGCGATGGTATTCCTGACTTATATGATTTACAGTAGTGAAAACCGAGAGAAAGCTACTGACATAATAAAGGAAACCCTGAACACTACCAGAGATGTAGTACCTTCATTGTTACCCTAAACACCAACAGTGTATTGGGCAGTAAGTAAGACATCGGTTCCAAAAACTCTTGTTTATTTGCACGATTTCCTCCCATGTATTATGTATATTCTCTTGCCTAGTTGTTGCTTCCTACATGCATTACCTTTCACTTCACAACAGTGAATTCCGTCAACTAGTTCACACTCATTCATCCCAGTACAATTACAGCATTATCCATCTCCACAAAGTATTCTGCGCTCTCCTTTATGACTCATTCCTACCCTCACCCTCTGCCTCCATACACAGGATACACTCTCAGTCATTCTTAGCGACCCTTGCTCATTATGTGCTCATAAGCCATATTTAAATCTTATTTAATTTTACTTGTTACTATATTTTCCATAACATCTGGCTTTTTTTTTGCAACTCCCCCTGTCATTTCATGTACACACTTTCTCTTTTCTTCTAGATTCTGAGCTCTCACTATCTTGCCTAAGCTTGCCTTGTTGGCCTTATCCTGCCCCTTTGCAATCCTGGGGGTCTAAATATCACAGCTCATTATTTTCCCCTATGGAATCATGCTTAGCCTGTCAAATCTCTTTCTTTGCCTCCTGCTGATCGGAGACTAATGTTCCTTCAAGCAGCCATTTCCACACAATTCTGCTACATCACCTCTCACTTCATAACATTGGACTTAACAAAAGTTAGAATTTACATAATTTTTTATCCTTTTCCTCAAATTATGCTAAATATATTCAGATTGTGATCATGGGCTCAAAAATACCAATTAACACTACTTCCATGTGTCCAGTTTAATCATCTCAACCTCTAATCTGAATTGCAACCACTCTCAGCTTGTGGGACATGCTACATCAAACAAAAGTTCACTTGAATGCAGTTTTTGAATATTAGATCATCCATACCTTTTATTCTGACTATTTGTCTGCCCATAATTGAATTCTCCCAATTGCTTTTCCAGTAATGCTGTTGCACTTATAAGAAATGTGCTTACCAATCGGCTCATCTGTGTTCCTTAGACTGTTTACAGATCGATGCTAGACTCTCAGTGCAGAGATTACCTCGTTTTTTTGAACTATAGTTCAACCAATGGAGCTTCATTTGATATTGTCAGTTCTCAAAGCCTTGATTGATTCTTTAACCAATATTGCCACCTTCTACCCTGGATTAATCTCCTCTCTACTATGTCTGGAAATCCTATAAGCAGTTCATCTTTCAATCTTATGCATCTTTAAGCCATAGCTATACAATGTTTGTAATATATTTTCATGATCTCTCATTTTATTTGCTTTGTTCATGAAACTGTGTATTTAGCGATATGTAATTAAGCATAACCAGGTTCCGTCTATATCACCTTCCCCAGAAACCTAAAGCTATCCCTCCTGTATCATCTATCAGCCACAGACTGATTGACACTGAATGTCTGTGTACATTGCACCAGGAGTACCCAGAGATTACTGTCCTTGAGATTTGACTTCTTCAACTTTTCTCCTAGCTGCTTAAAACTACCTGCAGGACATCATCCTTTCTTCAGATTCAGATCTCTTTATCACCAGAGAAAGTTTTAAGTTTATATTATTACATGTACATCGAAACATACAGCGAAATGTGATGTTTGCGTTAACAACACAGCTAAGGATGGGCTGGGGGTGGCCCACAAGGGTCGCCAACAGCAACATAACATGCCCACAATGGTCAGCAGAACAATACAGAACACCACAAGCAACAAGATAACAGCAAAAGATGTGAGCAGTCCTCCAACTGAATGAAAGGTGTCCAGTGCCCAATCTCCAGGCTTCAGCTATTTTAATCTAAGTCATTGGCACTGACGTGGACATACCTCCTGTCTGCTTACAAGATGGGTTGCAGTCACTCAATAACCAGTAGGCTGGGTCCAAGTTTATCACTATCACTATCAGCACTTCGCATATTCAGAGGAAAGGGTCTCAGGAGATGAAAGGTGACAAAGCAACCTAATGAAGAAGTGCAGGAGTGCATTATCTTCATGCCAACGCAACAACACTCAAAGCTAACAATGATTTTACTGTCCAGAAGAGCAATATCCCTGCATTCTAAATAAACACTTTCTCTAGGTACGAGTATAAACAAGAAACATTTGGTCACACACTAAGTTCCAATTGGCAAAGAGTAGCCAACTTTGAAATCTGCAAAGGGTTGAGAACTTTAACAAAAGAGGTTTAACCTTGTCATGACTGATCCCCGTAAGCATGCACTTTCAGAGAGCGTTTACAACACGCGGGCATTAATTTGTGGTTCTGTCGATAAGGTGAAGGACATAAATACAAAGGACAATGTAATTTGGCAACAAAGAGTCTTGTATTACAAATCAATTTGTATACAGCAGTCAGCATTTCCCCAATAAAAAATGATTGCATTGTACGATCAATATTGCACTAAACATGCTTCATATAGCATCAATTTGCAAAACCCCAAGAGTTCTTTCCAGAGACGAATATATTTTTCAGCACGCTCAACCAGCGAAGGACCAAGATGGAACGAGCAAATGATGCACTCCCCAGCTCAAGATTAAACTCCAAAACACATTGCTCATTAATGATTTAGTCAATCTCCCTGGATTACCATCCAATGATACATACAGAGAACCATTATATTCAACTCAAAGTAACTCATTAAAGAGTTTGAGATTTGCTGGATTCAGCATCAATGCAAGATATATAAAGGGCATCACTGCTCACACTCCAGAAAAGAAATGTGTATTACTTAGTTTGAAGAAATAAATCAGTTCAAACATTTCTTTGAAGCTGGCAGTCACGTAGTTATTATGTTTCAATTAGTTTTACTGTGGCTCAATGGAGCAGGTATAATGTTATTTTATTTGCAGAGCCCAAATGTAAAAAAACAAACTTAGTATGCGGCGATGAGGCCACACTCAGGTTGGAGGAGCAACACCCTATAACATTAAACCCACTCCACTGAGCCAGGGTAAAACTAATTGAAACATAATAACCATGTAACTTCTGAAATGCCCGCTTCGCTGCCGCTGTTACTGTGCGATCCAGAATCTCCGGAGGGGAAGGCCCCAAATCCTCAGCTTTGCCTATTGCCTGTTGCCGGGGCCAGGGTCGAAGCGCTTGGCAGAGATGGTGCTCGGTGCTCGGTGTCGGAGGGCTGGTCGGAGGCTCCAAGTTTTTGGACGGACTCAAGAGTTGGCTGTGGTCAGGTGCTTCCAGGATGTTGCATCGGCAAGTTTGCGGCACTGGAAGCTCATGGCAGGAAGAGTTTTTTTTCTTCCTTCTACCGTCTGCGTGAGATGATGGGACTTTCGAGAGACTTTGAGACTTTTTTTTACCGTGTCCATGGTTTCTTCTTCATCAAATTACGGTATTGCTTTGCACTGTTGTAACTATATGTTATAATTATGTGGTTTTTGTCAGCTTTTCAGTCAGTTTGTCTTGTGTTTCTGTGATATCATTCTGGAGGAACATTGTATCATTTCTTAATGCATGCATTACTAAATGACAATAAAAGAGGACTGCTTGTCTTCGTAATCTAAATCTAAAAATCTAAATCTAAATATTCTATCTGGGTAGCTTGTAACCTGATGGCATTAACATCAATTTCTCAAACTTCTGGTAATTGCCCCACTTCACTATTCCCCATTCCTGTCTCCTTCCATCACCTTGACTCCTTACCTCCCTCTGGAGCTCTTCCCCCTTCCCTTTCTTCCACGGTCTTATATCCTCTCCCATCAGGCTCCTCCTTCTCCAGTCCTTTATCTCTTTCACCAACCGACTTTCCAGCTCTATTCTTCACCCCTCCCCCTCTCCTGGTTTCACCTACCACCTACCACCTTGTACTTCTTCCTCCACTCCCTCCATCTCCTTAGTCTGACTCCCACTGCCTTCCTTTCGCAGTCCTGATTAAGGGTCTCGGCCTGAAATGTCGACTGTTCACTTTTTTTCCATAGATGCTGCCTGACCTGCTGAGTTCCTCCAGCATTTTGTTTTTGTGTGTTTGTGTGTGTGTGTGTGTTGGATTTCCAGTGTCTGCAGATCTTCTCCTGTTTGTGTAACTCACAATGTTGTTCTGTTCAGATGGCACCGAAAACACCCTGTACGGATAGTGTAAAGTGTTGATTCCCAGTCAATGTGTACTGGTACTATTACGTTTTTGACATTGAAAGTAGCCCTACACAGTAACTGGCGACTACACTACCAGCATGAAGAGGGGCTTCAGCCTTAAAGACAAACTCACCATGGCAGCTAGACAACATTATAGGTGTTATACTTGAGAGCTGGGAACATGGTGTGCAAAAGGGAGAATCTCTTGATTCTTAAACATCTTGATGGATAAGATCATTGCTCAGAGGGGTGCTCTCTGTGCCAGGCAGGCAGGAAAACCTGCTGGGCAACCACTGTGACTCTTGGCAGGAGATGGCTCACGCACACTTCTGGAGTGACATTTCCTGCATCGTGCAGCAATATTGGAAAAATATCTGTCGAAGGCAACCCATTTATACTGGCACTAAATTAATCGCATACAGAAAGATTTTCTTTTTAAAGGTTAGTTTCATTTGCCCCACGTACATCAAAACGCACAGTGAAATCTGTCATTTGCGTCAGTTCAAATAAGCGGAAATTATGCTGGGCAGCCCTCAAGTTCCACCACACTTCCAGTGCCAGTATTGCTTTCCCACAACTCACTAACACTAAGCTGTACATCTTTGGAATGCGGGAGACTTCCGAAGCTCCTGGAGGAAACCCACAGGGTTCCGGGGAGAATGTGTAAGCTCACGGCAGACAGCGGCAGGAATTGACCGCCAATCGGTGATTGCCAGCGCTGTGAAGTGGGGTGCTAACTGCTGTGCTACTATGCTGCACTGTACAAACCCCTCTTTCATCACGCTCTCTCTCACACACATTTCCATGCACACACATAGACATATTACTTAACCACTAAAGTTCAGGATATCATCACCTCCACTGTCACAACGTTCCACCTCTGCACTCACGGGGAGTGTGGGGTGCTGGAATGGGGTGGGAGACTCTCTCTCTGCTCTGCGTCTCACAAGCCGGGAGACCAGGACAGAGGGCTACAGATCCCCAGGTTAATTGAATTATGCTCAAGATTCACATCAAACTTTTCTGTTCATCAAATTAAACCCAACTGGATTTGTCTCTTGGAAGCACCTTCCCCCTTAAAGGTGCATGACAATGAACTTCTCTGTGGCTCCAATAACACTGCACAAGTGTCGGGTCCTCGGCTTTAAATGGTTTCCAAACCTGGCCAGTAACTGTGCGGGTAAAACATGGGTGAGGTCCATCTCTTAAAGATCAAATTTATTTGTCCATATCAAAAGATACAGTGAAATACGTGCTTTGCACCAACAACCAACATAGTCCGAAGATTATACTGGGGATTAGCCTTCAATTGCAGCCACATTTCCAGGGCCATTATGGAATGCTCAGAACTTACTAACCCTAACCCTTACATCCTCATGGAATGTTGGGGGAAACCACTGCACAGGCTCACGGGGAGCACATATAAACTCCTTATAGACAGCAGCAGGAGTTGAACCTCCGTCGGTGATCACTGAGGCGTTAACTGCTCCACTACCATGCCCCTATTGGCTCTCTACAGGTTGGGGTCTGCAAAGCCTCGATATGAGGTTGCCTGAACAAGACACTTCCAGGGAAAGGCTCTGTGCTGTGGATGAGGCTTCAGCATGAGGCGTTGCAGCTCCTTTTCCTCATGGAGTGAGGGAACGTCGGATCTCTGCACGGCTTTCATTGCAGAATGAGGAATTCTGCCCGAGAGAGCTAAAAGTAAACATCTATCACAAGGATTTCTTGCTGAGTGAGTAATAATGTCTCATTAATGACAGAACAGTGGAAATTGATAATGTTTCTCTGTTAGCATGGATTATTCCCCAACCATTATTTTTGGGGGATTCAGTTAGATTGATGACATTAACTTCATCTCACTGACTAGAGGACTCTCACTTCAATATTTGAGCAGAAATTTCATTTGGATTTGGATTAGAATTGAAATTGGGAAATCATTTATTACTGTAACATGTACCAACATACAGTGAAAAGCTTGAAACTCTTCATATGGATTTGTTCATTATAAAGTGCATTGAAGTAGAGCAAGGCAAAACAATAACATGCAGAACAGGTAAGGAGAAAGTGTATTGCAGGTAAACAATAAGATACAAAATCACAACGAAGTAGATTGTGAGGTCACAAACACGAGATAATCTGCAGACGCTGGAAATCCATGCAATGCACACAAAATGCTGGGGGAGCTCAGGATCGATGGAAAGGAGTACAGTCGAAGTTTTGGGCCGAAACTCTTCATCAGGACTGGAGAAAAAAAGATGAAGATTCAGAGTGGGAAGGTGGAGGAGGGGAAGAAGAGATAACAAGGTAGTAGGTGATGGGTGAAACCGGGAGAGGGGGAGGGGGTGAAGTAAAGAGGTGGGAAGTTGATTGGTGAAGTAGATAGAGGGCTGGAGAAGGGGGAATCTGATAGGAAAGACGAGAGGCCACATAAGAAAGGGAAGGGGATGGAGCACCAGAGGGAGGTGATGGGCAGGTAAGGAGATAGGTGAGCGAGGGAAATGGGAATGGCGAATGGTGAAGGGTGGGGGGGGGGTGCGTGGCAAGTGCTGGAAGTTTGAGAAATCGATGTTCATGCCATCAGATTGGAGGCTACCCAGATGGAACATAAGGTGTTGCTCTCCAACCTGACTGTGACCTCATTGCAGCAGTAGAGGAAGCCATAGGCTGACATGTAGGAATGGGAATACCTGTTTTACTCTTTTCCATAGATGATGCCTGACCTGCTGAGTTCCTCCAGCATTTTGGGTAGATTGTGAGGGCAAGAGTCCAACCTATTGTACAAGGGAACTATTTAATATTCTTACAGCAGTGGGGTAGAATCTGTCTTTGAGCCTGGTGGTACTAACTTTCAGGCTTCTGTATCTTCTGCCTGATGGAAGAGGAGAGAAGCAAAAAACGTCCCGTGTGGGTGGAGTCTTTGATCATGCTGGCAACCAGAAATGTAGGAAGAGTCCATCGAGCGGAGGTTGGTTTTCGTGATGCACTGAGCTGTGTCTACAACTCTCTGTGGCTTCTTGCAGTCACTTGCAGAACAGTTGCCGTACCAAGCCTTGATGCATTTAGATATGATATTTCAATGGTGATTGATGACACAGTGGCACAGCTGCTGCAGCCCAGGTCCAGTCCTGACCTGGCGTGCTCTCCGTGTGGAGTTTGCACGTTCTCCCGGTGACTGCACGAGTTTCCCCTCATGTCCTCAAATTTCCTCCCACATCACAAAGACGTGCGGGTTGGTAGGTTAATTGTTAACTGTAAGTTTCTCCAAATGTGCAGGTGATGGGTAGAATCTGTGGAAAGTTGACAGGAGCCTAGGGAATAAAATAGTTCTAGTGTAGGTTGAGTGCAATTGGGTGGGTGCTGATTAGTATAGACCTGCTTCTATGCTGTGATCCTCTTTGACTCTATAACGTTATCTATTAGAGATAGCATAATGAATATTATAAATTCCTTTCATTGCTCCCAGCTTCTGCCACCAAGTGGGTGAGCCTCAAAGCTATAGAAAGATGTCTGACAAATAACAAAAGGTATTCGACCACTGGATTCAATTGCAGAGCAATTTAGCTGTGAGGGTTCTCAAGGCGGACTGACAAGGATGCGTGAGTGGTCCACAGGTAACAATAAAGTGAGACAATGGATCTGGGATAGTTTCTTTTTTGTAACTGTGTTGTGTCAATGTGTGGCAATTTACAGGTGTTGTGTGCTGGATTGGCTCATTGTATGGGTGTGGGGAGGGACAAGGAGATGAGGAGTCTGCAACACATTGCGACAGACCTTCGTGCAACCTGCACACTGCACAGTGCCACAAGATGTGCCAATTTATATCCCAGTGGGAAGTCACCAAGTTACAGTGCCCCTCCCTCAGTTGCATCCTCCACTGGTGCTCTGTCTCACATACGTTCTGCTGCTGTGGAGAGACGCAAAGAGAAACTTTCATCCAGAGGATGCCGAACTTCGTGAATTCTCAACCCAAGAGCAATGGAAACTCAGTCACTCAGTTCAGTCGAGGCAGGGGTCAATAACTTGTCAGATACTGTAGCTTGTTTGTTCATTTTGTGCTGTATCGTATGACGTCGGCAATCGTAGTTTTTCCATGATCATGATTGTTCCTGGCAAATTTTTCTACAGAAGTGTTTTGTTCTGGGCAGTGTCTTTACGAGATGGTTGTCTCTAGCCATTATTAATACTCTTCAGATGTTGTCTACCTGGTGTCAGTGGTCGCATAACCAGGACTTGTGATATGCACCGGCTGCTCATACGACCATCCACCACCTGCTCCCATGCTTCACGTGACCCCGATCGCGGACTAAGCGGGTGCTACGCTTTGCCCAAGAGTGACTTGCAGGCTAGTGGAGGGAAGGAGCGCCTTACACCTCCTGTGATGGAGACATACCTCCACCCAGCAACCTGTGTCAGATAGTAAACGAATCTAAAGGATCTATAGTTGTTGTTTGAAAGAGGTGCTGAGGTAAAAAAGTAACTTACTGAATGGCCAAACAGACAAAGGCACTGCAGGCATTGAGCCATGCTGGCTTCATAAGAATGAAAGAGTCATTTGAGTTTCCACAGAACATTGAACTGACAATGATATAATTTTTTTGTAATGATGTATGGCTACTTAGATTTGGGAAGGGATATGTCCTTCCTGTTTACAAGCAGTATAAGGCTCTTCAAAGGAATCTGCAGTGCAGTGACTGTAGCCTGCCCTTGGGGAAGTTACTGGGTAAATCTAGCTGTCCTCTAAGTAAGGGCGATCCAGACACATAGAACAATAGTTAAACATAGAACAATACAAAACAGCAACAGGCCCTTCGGCCCACAATGTTGTGCTGACCCAGCTAGAAGGTAAGTAAGAAAATCCAAAAACTTATCCCTCCTAATGGAACATAGAACATATCTGGAAGCTATTCCACAGGATGGCAGTGACAACTGGCTCTGTAAACCAGCTTTCTGGAAACATGTTATGATCTTGTATTTCTGAAATTTCTCCATAGACAGGACCTCCTCCTGTGTGCACCTATGCACCCCTCTCCTTAAGGATCAACCCGGAGCATCTAGCTGAAGTCCCCATTCAAAAAACTGTTATCTAACATTACATTCAGCAGAACAAAAACACTGCACAGAAGCTTCAGATGACTCTGAACCCTTTAGAAGATGTGAGCACAGTGAAATTTACAACAACTTTCCAATGCCAACTTGTATTCAAGTGAACAAGGCAAAGAACTGCAAACAAGCTTCTTTAGTGACAGACAGACAAAGACCTTTTTGCGGACCCATCAGCACAAACTTGCTCCATTCGAAGATTAGTGGAAATGGAGGAATGTGCAGCCACACAAGGGAAGGCTCCGACTGGATGTGCCTGTCATACTTCACAGTAACTGGAAACTGCTGGACGTGTGATAAACTCTGGATTTAGTCACGTTTCACCAAAAGAGTGCTGGACGATTAGAATCGATTTCTATTAAGTAATACTACAATTACACTGCCTATAATATGCATTGCTCAAATAACAAATAATTCCTTGAAACCAAGTAATTACAGAACATCACAAATCTTAAACGAACTATTGTTTTATTATACAAATAGTGACCGGGAAGAAGTCCTCCAATTTTATCAGTTCATGCTGTAAGAACAAGCTTAACTTCAAGAAGAAAAGTCACTCTAAATTAATTAAAACAAAGCTTATGGATTTCTTGGTTATTGTGTAGAAATCAAGAATCTGTGCAGGATAAAGTGGAGGGATTATTATATTTTGCTACTATTGTTTTGAAATAGTTGCTAAGTTAGAGCACCAATACATTGAACTTTCATCATTGATGTCTTAGCTTTCAATGCAGTTTGGATCCATAAACTTGACTTTGCTGAAGATTATACAGTTCAGACTTAAGAGAGGAATGAGTTTTGTGGTGAACCGATGTTGATAGTAGCCAATCAATAGCGGGACACCACATTAAAAACCACTGCAACAAATTAAACTGCTATTAGAACTGCAGTCGCTAAGAAACAAGCTACTTTTTTGGCTGGATAAGAAAAAAGAATATACAGATTACATTAATCAGTAAGCTGTTAAAGCCAATGGTAAAAAAATATATATTTCTGAGAATTATGTCAGAATCAGAATCAGGTTTAACATCTCCAGCATATGCTTCAGGCTTCTGTACCTCCTTCCTGGTGCTAACAATGAGCATGGTGTGAGCAGAATTATCTGCAGCTTAATGTGAAAAAGACTAAGGAGCTGGTGGTAGACCTGAGGAGAGCTAAGGTACCGGTGACCCCTGTTTCCATCCAGGGGGTCAGTGTGGACATGGTGGAGGATTACAAATACCTGGGGATACGAATTGACAATAAACTGTACTGGTCAAAGAACACTGAGGCTGTCTACAAGAAGGGTCAGAGCCGTCTCTATTTCCTGAGGAGACTGAGGTCCTTTAACATCTGCCGGACGATCCTGAGGATGTTCTACGAGTCTGTGATGGCCAGTGCTATCATGTTTGCTGTTAGGTGCTGGGGCAGCAGGCTGAGGGCAGCAGGCACCAGCAGAATCAACAAACTCATTCGTAAGGCCAGTGATGTTGTGGGGATGGAACTGGACTCTCTGACGGTGGTATCTGAAAAGAGGATGCTGTCCAAGTTGCATGCCATCTTGGACAACGTCTCCCATCCACTACATAATGTACTGGTTGGGCACAGGAATACATTCAGCCAGAGACTCATTGCACCGAGATGCAGCACAGAGTGTCATAGGAAGTCATTCCTGCCTGTGGCCATCAAACTTCACAACTCCTCCCTTGGAGGGTCAGATACCCTGAGCCAATAGGCTGGGCCTGGACTTATTTCCTGGCATAATTTACATATTGTTATTTAACTATTTATGGTTTTATTACTACCTAATTATTTATGGTGCAACTGTAACGAAAACCAATTTCCCTCGGGATCAATAAAGTATGACTATGACTATGGCTACTGTGACTAACAAGGCATGTCCTGAGTGGTGAGGATGCTTAACAATGGATGGTGCCTTTCTGAGACACCACTCCTTGAAGATGCCTTTGATACTACAAAGGCTAGTGTCCATGATGGAGCTAACTAATTTTACAACTCTCTGCAGCTTACTTCGATCCTATGCAGTAACCCCGGGCCCCAACGTATCGGCTAGAATGCTTTCCATGGTATACCTGTAGAAATCTGTGAGTGCAGCAAAGGCAGAATCATGTTCTTTCCAAATGCATTTCCGAGGTTATAGACCAGAGCCAGTTGTTGAGTTTGAATATGTAGGCTCTGGAGTCAAGAGTCTCCAAGCAGAAAAATGCTTCATGCAGAAAATACCAATCAGCACCAGTGTATAACCCACCAGGGCTAATTATCCGTGTCATCTCTCCAAGTAAAAAAAGCCAGGTGAAACAGATAGATTTAAAATGAGTATAATAATTTTGTCCTCAGTGTACCTGACAAACATAAGCAGATACTGGTGGGTTTTAGGAAGGGAACATCAAAATATTGAAGATCCATATTTCATGCTAATCTGCCCTTCCTCAAAAGAAGGTGGTAATGATGAGTTTGAGTACAGAGAGGAAATTAAGAACCTGGTGACGTGGTGCCAAGACAATAACTTATCCCTCAACGTCAGCAAGATGAAGGAATTGGTTGTTGACTTCAGAAGGAGTAGCGGACCGCACGACCCAATTTACATCGGTGGTGCGCAAGTGGAACAGGTCAAAAGCTTTAAGTTCCTCGGGGTCAATATCACAAATGACCTGACTTGGTCCAACCAAGCAGAGTTCACTGCCAAGAAGGCCCACCAGCACCTTTACTTCCTGAGAAAACTAAAGAAATTTGGCTTGTCCCCTAAAACCCTCACTAATTTTTATAGATGCACCGTAGAAAGCATTTTTCTAGGGTGCATCACAACCTGGTATGGAAGTTGTCCTGTCCAAGACCGGAAGAAGCTGCAGAAGATCGTGAACACGGCGCAGCACATCACACAAACCAATCTTCCGTCCTTAGACTCACTTTACACCGCACGCTGTCGGAGCAGTGCTGCCAGGATAATCAAGGACACGACCCACCCAGCCAACACACTTTTCGTCCCTCTTCCCTCTGGGAGAAGGCTCAGGAGCTTGAAGACTCATACGGCCAGATTTGGGAACAGATCCTTTCCAACTGTGATAAGACTGTTGAACGGATCCTCTCCCGGATCTGGGCCGTATCCTCCAAATATCCGGACCTGCCTCTTGGGTTTTTTTTGCACTACCTTACTTTCCTTTTTTCTATTTTCTATTTATGATTTATAATTTATTTTTTTTAATATTTACTAATTTTTACTATTTTTAATATTTAATATTTGTAATCCAGGGAGCAGAAAGCGCAGAACCAAATATCGCTGTGATGATTGTACATTCTAGTATCAATGGTTTGGCGACAATAAAGTATAAAGTATAAAGTATAAAGTATAACAAGATGATTAAATGAAAATAAACCATTTTTGTTTCCAATTACAAAAACTCTCAATGAATCTAAGATCTGACTGTTCTTAAATTTGATATAGCCGGGGTGTGGTTGTGGGGATAAGCTCCCACTACCTTTTAAATGCTCCCAATGGCAGGTGTCTCAAGTAGTCTCTGGCAACCAAGTTCAGCTCCTGCCCTTCACGTGTGGCTTAGCCACTAAGTATGCTGGAACCATTTCTCCTGACAAGTGAAGGGGTAAGGGCAGGTCACTGGTGCCTTAAAACCAGTCACTTCGGGCAGATGGGCCCATCAGCCACAGTTGGCAGCTCATCTAGGGGAAGGAAAACTCTGATCTCAAACCTCTGCTGCCATGTGGCTTCTGGGGAAGGTTTTGAGTGTTAACTCCCAAGACAAAATCCAGAGCTGTGGATTCTAGGGCAGACCTATTCTAAGTTCAACGCTGACTGAAAACTCCTGCAACACCGCTGGTACCGATCTGTATCAGTCTCCGCCGTTCTTTTGAATTCATCTGCAGTGTGGGGAGGGGGAGCTTGCTACATGGGCATCAGCTTGCTCTCCATATCGTACTGCCCTGACTTGCACGTCAGGCAGGTAGTCGGGATACAACATCCATGGTCGACACTGACCAATGGGCAGCCTCAAGACTTACAAAGGAGGAGATGATTTGGAAACAACACCCCAGCACTGAGGGCTGGTGATTCTGGTCAAGAGCCTGGTTATTGAAAACCTATTATTGTCTTACATAACCCTTAGGAAGTCTTACTACTTGGTTTAGAGTGAGAACCATTAAAAACAGATCATTCTACAACTGAACAGCAAACAGTGGCAAGAAGGGGAATACATGGTGTGGTAAATAAAGTAATAAAAACTAAACTAATACAACTTCTCTCTAGTGATAATGAGGTCTATTGATGTTATAAATTTCTGTTCTGTGAGTGGACTGCCATCTTAACCTGTTCAATCTGCTAGCTGATCAATAAAATGAGATAAAATAGATTTGATACATATGGGGCCCACTATCCCCTGGTTGCAAAATGGAAATAAATGCCAGAAAGCACACTTACTCCAAAAGGCAGGATTTTTGGTGTTGTTTAAAAGACTCTGGATTGTATTTCTCTTCTGCTTATATCGTTCATGTGTTCAAGCAAGTAATTTTAATCTGAAAGGTAGGAAAGGAGGAAGACAACGGCACAAAGTGGTGGCCACCACCGAGATTCCTCTGAGAGGAGCATGTTGCTGATAGTGAGTGACGCCGTGGCCAAAACCTGCTCATCTACAGCAGCGAGGGAGAGTTCAGTGAGATCGTGTTAGCCACACCTCATGACAAAGATAAAATCCACTCGTATTTATGTATATTAGTCGCAGCACCCCAGCCTGCATTTTCTGAGCACAGAATAAAGGACAGACTGGAACCTTTCATCCATAGCCGGGATGCCCAATTTACATTATGCCATAGACCAATAGCATTAAGCAAGGGGTCTGTGGGCCCCAGGATGGAACCCCCAACCCTGAGGGTGTTTGGGGTCTGGATCACACAGCCTGAAAAAGTGAGGAAGGTGGAAACCTTCATTGTATTTATACAGGATGCAGATTTTTACATTATGAAAATACATAGTCCCCTTTTATTGTCATTTAGTAATGCATTAAGAAATGATACATTATTTCCTCCGGTGTGATATCACTAAACACAGGACAAACCAAGACTGAAAAAACTGACAAAACCACATAATTATACATATAGTTACAAACAGTGCAACAATACCACAACTTGATGAAGAAGTCCATGAGCACAGTAAAGTTCGAAGTTTCTCAAATGTCCCACATCTCACGCAGACCAGAGAAGGAAGAAAAACTCTCCCTGCCATGCCTAACACAATCCGACTTTGAGTCATCCGAAAACTTCGCGCTCTGATCAGCTCTCCGACACCGAGTACTGAGCGCCATCTCTGCCCAACGATTCCACCTCCTTCTTGGTTGCCAAAAGCAGGCAAGGCCGGGGATTTTGAGGCCTACCCTTCGAAAGATCCCTGACCACACAGTAACGACAGCAGCGGACGGGCGTTTCATAAATTTCTCCAGATGTTCCTCTGTACTTTCACGTCCATTCTCCATCAAATCAGAATTGTCCACGGCCTCTACTTAACAGATACGACATCATTTTTCACCGGAGAGCTGCGCACGCGCGGCGCGCTGCCATCTTCTCCTCCCGCTGAGAGGAGAAGATGGCAGATGTGTTTTTGAAAAGCTCTGGTCTCCAGGCCTATAGACACAATGCTGGAAGGTAGGTTTAAGCTGGCAATGCCTAAAATTGGGGTAATAAAACAAAAGAACCAGTCATTGACTTCAGGAAGGGTTGGGGCAGCACGTGTTCTCCTATATATATCGTGGTAGACAGGGTTGAAAGCATCACCAACAGCCTGTCCTGATCCAACCATGACAATGCCACGGCCAAGAAAATTCTCCAGACTTCCTCAGGAGGCTGAAAGAACTTTAGCATGTCCCCTTTGACCCTCACCAATTTTTATCAATGCACCATAGACGCATTATGGCTTTATGTGGCAACTGTTCTGCCCAAGACTGCAAGAAACTGCAGAGAGTTATAAACGTAGCTCAGTCCATAACAGAAACCAGCCTCCCCTCCATGGACTCTATCCACTGAAAGCAGCCAAACCCTCCTTTCTTTCTTTTTAAATCTTTTTATTAAATTTCCAAAATTATAAACAGAATGATAGTATTGATACAGAGAGATTGGAATAATCTTATTGTTCATAAACACGTACAAAAAAGACTTCAAATGATACAGGTGTAATAGACTTACAAACTCTTAATATAGTTAATCATAGAGAAAAAAGAAATAAAAATAAAAAAAAATGCAAAGACCCCCCCCCCCCCAAAAAAACAAAAAAAAACTAAATACTATACCCAAAAAGAAAGCAAACAGAACAAAACAAGGCTGGACCAATATCTTAAATCGAATGTATTCAGTAATGTCGTCAACTCCGCTCCTCTATTCATACATTTTAAGTTAATAAGAAGGATTCAGAAAAGGTCAAGTTACATCATATGACAATGTTGAATAAATGGTTTCCAAGTCTCTTCAAATTTAACCGAAGGATCAAAAATGTCACTTCCAATTTTTTCTAAATTTAAACATGATATAGTTTGGGAAAACCATTGAAATGTGGTAGGAGGATTGGTCTCCTTCCAGTTCAATAAAATGGATTTTCTGGCCATTAAAGTAACAAATGTGATCATCCGACAGGCTGAAGGGGATAAAGATCTATGTTCCTTCATTAGCAAACCAAAAATTGCCGTAATAGGATGGGGTTGTAAGTCAAAATGCAAAACTGTTGAAATAATATCAAAAATATCTTTCCAGTATTTTTCCAAGACAGGACACGACCAAAACATATGAATCAAGGAAGCCACCTCAGAGTGACATCTGTCACAAATAGGGTTTATATGGGAATAAAAACGAGCTGGTTTATCTTTAGTCATATGGGCCCTATGCACTACTTTAAATTGTATTAGCGTATGTTTGGCACATATAGAGGAAGAACTAACTAATTGAAAAATTTTATCCCATTTTAGTTCTGTCCCCTTCTCTTTTTTTCCATTCCCTATTCTGGATCCCCTCTTACCCCATCTCTTATCCTCACTTGACCATCACCTCCATCTGGTGGTTCACCTCCTTCTCTTTTTCCCATGATCCACTCTTCTCTTCTACCAGATTCCTTCTTCTTCAACCCTTTACCTCTTCCACCTATCATTTCCCAGCTTCTTACTTATGCCTCCTCCTCCTCCTCCACCCACCAACCTACATACTTACCTGGTTTCACCTGCCACCTGGCAGCTCGTACACCCTCTCCTGCTCCAACTACATATTCTAGCTTCTTCCCTCTTCCTTTCCAGTCCTAATGACAGGTCTCAGCCCAAAACGTTGCTTGTTTATTCTCTTCCATAGGTGCCTGACCTGCTGAGTTCCTCTGGTATTTTATGCGTGTTGCTCTAGATTTCCAGCATCTGTAGAATCTCTTGTGATTATGATCCCACTAAGAGTTATCCGGGAAACACAGCAAGCCAGTGGAAGCATTTGAGCTCTGACATCTTGGGGAAGGGACAGTTTGACCAATTTCAAAAGAGTGCAAGAAAAAATAATTAACTAATTGTGGGATGACACCTGCAGAAACTTATACCTGTTTCCAAAGGGACTGGAACTACAGCTTTGCAAATGGCAATGAAGAACCAAGCCAGGTTTGGAAGACATGCAAAGAAGTGAAAAAAACGGTGTCTTATAAGATGACAAGCAACAACAACTCCAGAGACCAGCCACCAAATTTTAAAAAAACCCTAAGTCAGGGACCTAGGAAAAACTTACCAAGGTCAAACCCTGCCCAAGTTCATCAAGAGGGTTACTATTTGAAAATAAGCAGCATGGTACTGTGAAAATAAACTGAAGAGGTGTGTAATTAAAACAGATTGAAACTAAAAAGTAGTCAATCCCATTTCAACGTACAGAATAAATCTTTGTCAAAACGCTATTTTCTTTTCTCAGTTCCTTCATCTGTTCCCAGGATGCTGATTCCCTTTCCAGGACATCAGAGATGTCCTCCTTCTTCAGAGAATGGGATTTCCCTTCCTCCATCATTGATACTTCTTTCACACTCACTTCCTCCATTTCACAAACATCTGCACTCATCCCATCTTCATAGTCATAGTCATACTTTATTGATCCCGGGGGAAAATTGGTTTTCGTTACAGTTGCACCATAAATAATAAATAGTAATAGAACCATAAATAGTCAAATAGTAATATGTAAATTATGCCAGGAAATTATGGATTAAGTCCAGGACCAGCCTATTGGCTCAGGGTGTCTGACCCTCCAAAGGGGGAGTTGTAAAGTTTGATGGCCACAGGCAGGAATGACTTCCTATGACGCCCTGTGTTGCATCTCGGTGGAATGAGTCTCTGGCTGAACGTACTCCTGTGCCCACCCAGTACATTATGTAGTGAATGGGAGACATTGACCAAGATGGCATGCAACTTAGACAGCATCCTCTTTTCAGACACCACTGTGAGAGAGTCCAGTTCCATCCCCACAACATCACTGGTCTTACGAATGAGTTTGTTGATTCTGTTGATGTCTGCTACCCTCAGCCTGCTGCCCCAGCACACAACAGCAAACATGATAGCACTGGCCACCACAGACTCGTAGAACATCCTCAGCATCGTCCGGCAGATGTTAAAGGACCTCAGTCTCCTCAGGAAATAGAGATGGCTCTGACCCTTCTTGTAGACAGCCTCAGTGTTCTTAGAGTTCTCAGTTTTCTTCCTGTCACCTTTAACAGTGATAGAGTTCCTCTTGGCCTTACCTACCACCCTACTAGACTTTGAATTCAACACATCATTCTCTGCAGCTTACGCTGTTTCCAAAGGGATCCTGCCACCAGACATATCTTTTCCTCTCCCCCTCTCTCCACTTTCTTCTGGGATCACTCCCGTCGTGATTCCCTCCCAGCACTTATCCCTACAAGCATCCAAAGTGCTACACTTGCACATTCACCTCTATTCAGGGCCCCTTCCAGGTGAGGCAGCACTTCACTTGCATATCTGCGGGGGTTGCGTTTTGTGTCCGGTGCTCCCGATGTGGCCTTCTCTACACTGGTGAGACCCGTCGTAAGTTGGGAGACCACTTCACCGAGCGCCTCCGCTCCATCCGCCAAAAGCGGAACTTCCTGGTAGATTTTAATTCTGATTCCCATTCCTGTTCCAACTTGCCAGTCCATGGACTCCTCTTATGCCAAGATGAGGCCACCCTCAGGGTGGAGGAGCAACACTTTATTTTCTGTCTGGATAGCTACCAACCTGATGGCATGAATATTGAATTCTCCTTCTGGTAAAAAAAATCCTTCCCCCTCCCCTCTTCTTCTAGTCCTCACCCTGGACTCTTACATCTTCTCACCTACCTATCACCTTCCCCTGGGTCCATTCTTCTTTCCCTTTCTCCCACGGTCCACTCTCCTCTCCTATCAGATTCCTTCCTCCCCAGCCCTTTACCTTTCCTACTGACTTTACTTATCACCTTACAGCTATCCTCCTTCCCCTCCCACCACCTTTTTATTCTGGCATCTTCCCCCTTCCTTTTCAGTCCTGAAGAAGTGTCTCAGCTCTAAACGTCGACTGTATTTTCATTTCCTCATGTGCTGCCTAACCTGCTGAGTTCCTTTAGTATTTTGAGTGTGTCGCTTTGGATTTCCAGCATCTGCAGAATTTCTCGTATTTATAATAAAACTTTTAAATTGTTTTATTAATTGTGATCAATAAAAGTAATATTGGAGGTAAAGTCATTGCTTGGTGTGTTTTATCATGTTCTGCATTTAATTCCTGTTGGTATCCAGAGCTGTTCAGTATTTTCCAATGAAATTCTCTACCAAGAGTCTACACATAGGACAGAAAGATGCTTGCTATATTGGCCTTCCTTACTGACATCTATTTTGCCTCTGCGTTCTCAACATCTAGTGTCACTGACGACTTAAATTGATACTAATTGGAACCATAGCACATTGAGCGATCCTTGGCTGCACCTGCCCGGATTTATCAAGATTACAATGTCCCAGTTCCAACTGAAGGGAAAATCTTAGTTTCCTTTTCAGTTTTCCATTTGCCTCGGGTAGATGAGTGTCATTTCTGATTTTCAGATTCAAGATTGTTTAATGTCATTTCCGGTACACAAGTGTAAGGAGAATGAAATAATTGTTACTCCACATCTAATGCAGCACGAAAAAATCACAAAAGATAAAGAATAAAGAATATAATAATAATAATAATAAATCACACAACAAATATAAATACATCAGACAGCTTATTGTATGTCCATATAGTGATCTAGGCTGTACATAAGGTGACTGACAAGCAATAATAAAGTAGTGGTGGAGTTAGTGTGTAGAGGTGTTGATCAGTCTGATTGCTTCAGGATTGTAACTGTTTTTGAGTCTAATGGTCCTGGAGTGGATGCTCTATAGCCTCCTCCCTGATGGGGGTGGGACATACAGTCCAAGAGCAGGGTGTGTGGAATCAATCATGATGTTACTGGCCCTTTTCCGGCACCTTTCTCTATATACGAGTATGGACACGCAACGTCTGGCTCTTCTCAGCCTCCTCAGAGAATAAAAGCATTGGTGAGCTTTCTTGACGGTGTAGGATGTGTTCTGGGACCATGAGAGGTTGTGCGAGATGTACACTCCCAGGAGTTTGAAACTGTTTGCAGCTTCCACTGCTGTACTGTCAATGTAAAGGGGGTTGTCAGTGGTTTTGAGTTCTCTTAAAGTCGATAACCTTATCCTTTTGCCTTGGTGACATGACATGCTACCAGGCCTCGAGCTCTTCCACCTGCTCTCCGCAGGCTGTCTCATCATTGTTGTGTCATCAGCGTCCACTAGCGTGTCATCTGTGAGCTTGACGATGTGATTGCTCGGATGTTTGGCCATGCAGTCATGCGTGAGGAGAATGAACAGCAATTTTCAAAACTGTAATGGTAACATAATCTGGAGCCCCATCCCCTTCCTTCCATGTTATGCTGAGAAGTTTTCTGCTTCCAAATTGCACCAGTCGAAATTTTTCACCAGACAGAATTCATAGCTGAAAGTATCGTGTCAAACAAAACCCGATTACTTAATATAATATCCATTATAATTTTAACAGGTCAGAATAATATTTAAACCTATTCCTCTGAGATTAACACTGCTAATATGGACCAGAATGCTCCACTAAACTGTAAACTGAAATAGCCAGTCCTGATGAAAGGTTTTGGCCCAAAAGGGCTACTGTTAATTCCCACCCATAGATGCTGTGTGACCTGCCTGAGCTCCTCCAATACACTGTGTGTATTGCTCTAGGTTTACAGCATCTTCAGAACCTCTTGTGTCTAGCCTTTACTTTATACATGGCAGATGGAATTCAACCCAGATAAGTGTGAGGTGGTTCATTTTGGTAGGTCAAATGTGATGGCAGAATATAGCATTAATGGCAAGACTCTTGGCAGTGTGGAGGATCAGAGGGATCTTGGGGTCCCAGTCCATAGGACATTCAAAGGTGCTACAGTTCGCAGGTTGACTCTGTGGTTAAGAAGGCACACGGTGCATTGGCCTTCATCAATCGTGGGATTGAGTTTAAGAGCCGAGAGGTAATGTTGCAGCTATATAGGACCCTGGTCAGACCCCACTTGGAGTACTGTGCTCAATTCTAGTCACCTCACTGCAGGGAGGACATGGAAACCATAGAAAGGGTGCAGAGGAGATCTACAAGGATGTTGCTTAGATTGGGGAGCATGCCTTATGAAAACAGGTTGAGTGAACTCGGCCTTTTCTTCTCGGAGTGATGGAGGGGATGAGAGGTGACCTAATAGAGGGGTACAAGACAATGAGAGGCATTGATCGTGTGGATAGTCAGAGGCTTTTTCCCAGGGCTAAATGGCTAACATGAGAGAGCATAGTTTTAAGGTGCTTGAAAGTAGGTACAGAGGAGGTGTCAGGGGTAAGTTTTTTACGCAGAGGGTGGTGAATGCGTGGAATGGGCTGCCAGCAGTGGTGGTGGAGGCGAAAACGATAGGGTCTTTTAAGAGACTTCTGGATGGATACATGGAGGTTAGAAAAATAGAGGGCTCTGGGTAAGCCTAGGTAGTTCTAAGGTAAAGACATGTTTGGCACAGCTTTGTGGGCTGAAGGGCCTGTATTGTGCTGTAGGTTTTCTATGTTTCTAATGCTGCACAATAGAAGTTGCTGATGAGTCAATCAGGCAATATAGAAAATATACAAACAGAAATAAAGTGGAAATGGAGAAACAAAAACTGAGATGTGTGAAGAAAGAGAGAGAGAGATGAAGGGAACAGAGAGAGGTAGAGTAGGATACCAAGAGGGAAAAGGAGGTAATGTGGGAGATGGAGAGAGATGGAGAGAAAGAGAGAGGCTATGTGAAAACGCCCCATGTGAGTGATAGGATTCATAGGCTTAATCTCATCAATTGCAAAGCTGCAATGTTCCATTAACAAATAACAAATCTCAGTCTTTTAAAGCAACATTGCCCAATATGTGAGAACATGACTGACTGGAACAAATGCTTGCCACAAAAAAATAGTGGTTAGCACGATGCTTTACAGTACAGGCAACCTGGGTTCAGTTCCCACCACCTCCTATGTCCTCCATGTGACTGCGTGGGTTTCCTCCGGGTGCTCCGGATTCCTCCCACAGAAAGAACATGCACCGGCTGGTAGGTTAACTTGTCATTGTAAATTGTCCTGTGTTTAGGCTAGGGTTAAATCAGGGGATTGCTGGGTGGTGTGGTTCAAAGGGCCAGAAGGGCTTTTTCACCACTGTATCTCAATTAATCATTCACTCACTTTATACTTTACACTTTATTGTTGCCAAACCATTGATACCAGAACATACAATCATCACAGCGGTACCTGATTCTGCGCTTCCCGCTCCCTGGATTACAAATCGATAGTAAATATTAAAAATTTAAATTATAAATCATAAATAGAAAGTAGAAAATTGGAAAGTAAGGTAGTGCAAAAAAACCGAGAGGCAGGTCCGGATATTTGGAGGGTACGGCCCAGATCCGGGTCAGGACCCGTTCAGCAGTCTTATCACAGTTGGAAAGAAGCTGTTCTCAAATCTGGCTGTACGAGTCTTCAAGCTCCCGAGCCTTCTCCCGGAGGGAAGAGGGAAGAAAAGTATGTTGGCTGGGTGGGTCGTGTCCTTGATTATCCTGGCAGTGCTGCTCCGACAGCGTGCGGTGTAAAGTGAATCCAAGGACGGAAGATTGGTTTGTGTGATGTGCTGCGCTGTGTTCATGATCTTCTGCAGCTTCTTCTGGTCTTGGACAGGACAACTTCCATACCAGGTTGTGATGCACCCTCGAAGAATGCTTCCTACGGTGAATCTATAAAAATTAGTAAAGGTTTTAGGGAACAGGCCAAATTTCTTTAGTTTTCTCAGGAAGTAAAGGTGCTGACTCCGCTTGGTTGGTCTGAGTCAATAACTTAAGAACAACTATTGGATTGGACGGTTGCCACGGCTAAGCTTCAGTAGAAAACCAACTTGTAAATCCTTGCACAATTGAAGAATAGTATTTATCCAATTACTTTCTTTGAGGCAATGCAGAAGAAATTCTTTAGATTGATTCCTGGGATGAAGGGCTATCCTGTAGGAATGGATGGATTGGGAAGGAGCAGAGTCGAGAAAATTGAAATATGAGCTTCTGAGAGGGATTAGCAGTGTATGGGAGAGACATCTTCCTCTGGCTGGAGAATCCAGAATTAGTGGGCACGATATGGTGACAGAAGTAAGAATTGTACGTCTTTGGAATTCTCTAGCTTAGAGATCTATGGATGAGCAACACACACAAAATGCTGGAGGAACTCAGCAGGCCAGGCAGCATCCATGGGAAAAAGTACAGCCGACGTTTCCGGCCGAAACCCTTCGGCAGGACTGAAGGCCCGAAACGTCAACTGTATTGCTTTCTTCAGATGCTGCCTGGCCTGCTGAGTTCCTCCAGCATTTTGTGTGCGTTGCTCTAATTTCCAGTATCTGCAAATTTTCTCTTGTTTATGGGCTATCAATCCCTGAGTATGTTTGAAAGATGTTGATAGATTTGTGGACATTAAGGAGATTAATGAATTTGTGGATCAGCTGAAAAAATGAAGTAAAGGATCAATAAAAATCAAATTAAGGAATGGAGCTAGCCAGAACAGCTGTGAGGGCCACTTCGCATTCCTTTTTATTTGCTAAAGCATTTTATTTTTGTTCAGTAAATGCAAAAGTAATGCAGTCACAAAGATCATAACACACTTTTACACATTCGTCTTTGTGCATTTGACGCTTACGTGCACACAGTACGTAATTGTCAATATCATAATCTGAGGCCCAAAACCTATATCTATTATTAATCTGAATTTATTTATCAAAATTATAATTTAACACGTTTGGATTTGTTGCCTGTGGCATATGCCTAACTTACAGACAAAGCTGCTTTCAGCTTCAAGAAAGAAATGATGTCTTCATTTATTAAATGCTGGTGCAAGGTATTAAGGTTTCCATCGCCTGCCCAGCCAGGAAGGCACCATATTACTTATAGTTATTTGCTCTGTAATTGAAAAGTGCTGCCCATGATATTACATGATTCCCAGCTGCCAAGCGAGAGATTAGAACTCATGGATGAAAAATCATAGGCATCACGCTTTCAACTCCCAGGAAGTGCAGCTAAGAGTCAGGTGCACTGACTGATATCATCTAATGAGAAAGATTGTTCCATACTTGATGTATCTAAAACCGCCATTGTATCATTTTGTGTTGCACGAGAAATAAATATCAAAAGGAAAGAAGCATCTGGATTTAAGTCGTCTTATATGTCGATGCCACATTGTGGCTCTCACCCGGTGTGTGCAAGTATATCAAAGGATTTCAAACCATACCTCAGCCCCAGCACAGTGGGAATGAAATCAAATGAGATCCCTTAGCACTGAGTGTGGTAATGTACTCAGAACCCCAAGGTCCAGTGGTGATATCCTGCTCAACGTAAAAGATCACAACCAAGCTCTTATGACAGTTCAGCAATTATTTTTGATATATTTCTTGTACACAAGTCTGAATCACCACTAAACTTCATAAAACAACAACTCTTTTGACATATTAACAAATTACAACAGTTACAACTGCTTGAAGCTGACGTATTTGTGTACCTTGAAATATCTATTATGAGCTCCCTACAATGTAAACTGCTTGTTTTGCAATTCCCAAGGAGGATACCAATTTCTTTCTGGTTTGTAATTCAAGGTGTGTGATTTGGACAAGCATGCAACATGAGATAATTCTCTAAATAAACACACACTCACTTATTCTGTCTCAGGCTATGTTTCACATATTCCTCGAACTACTTTACACAAAAAACCCATTCGGCACTCAAGTTTATGCTTGCCTTCAGAGCCATCCCATTAGTCCCACTCCTTAATTTATATCTCTGTAACTTACTTGCTTTTAGCTCTCAGTCAAATCCATCTTTACTGTCCTTCTGTATACCAAGGGTAAATTACAATACTCAATTAATTTACCGAGAAGCACATTTCTTGGAAGGGAAGGAATCCTTAGGAAAATCACGGATAGCGCCAGATATTGCACAGATGGCGCCAGAGCTCAGAATCAAACTTAGGTCACTGGAGCTATGAGGCAGAAGAAAGACCTACTGTGATATTCACCATTATCTGTTTCAACAACACTTCCTAAACCTTCACCACCTGGAGCAACAGAGCAAGTGTGCAGGTATGGTACACCAAGCTCAACCAGCCCCAGTGTCTGTTTGTTCTCTGACGCTGGATGAAAGCACTGGCAATCAGTACTGTAACAGACTGCCATTCAAAGAGGTGACTGGGCAATAAAAACCAGAAGTAACAACAAAATGATTGCAACGAATATTTAACAATCTTACTTACACCACGAATCATTCATAGGGTTAAATATGGCATGGTTAATCCAGCATTGTATCTTCATGCTGGATCATTATTAACCAATATGTTGCTAATGTTTAGCCGACTGCACTGAAACTATTGATTTCAGAGGGAGAACTGATTTCCACTTTGCATTTATGCATCAACGGTACAATGGGCCTCTCAGTTCAAAGCCTTGAAGAATAAATTGTTATGTATTGAATCCCCTTGCAGTCCCAGAGCTGAGAAAATTATTTCTAATTGAGGTGCATAATTCCATTTCTACTTTTGACATTGGCTATCAATCACCATGACTTTACAACTGAGAAAACTTAAAACAACTGGCACATTTTTCTCCTCTTCTAGAGAGAAAATTGCAGTGGTCAAACCAAAGTTGTTTAAATTATTTAAACTTGCAGCAAAAAAAAACCTGCTGGGTTTTGGGGAACCAGGAGAAAATCTGTAGATGCTGGGAATCCAAAGCAATACACACAAAATGCTGGAGGAACTCCGCAGTTCAGGCGGTGTCTATGGAAAGGAGTGAACAGTCGACGTTTTGGGCCAAGTCATTTCCTCAGAACTTTTCGGAAGGTGGAAGATTATATGCTAGTCCTCACTGATAGGTCAGAGGTGGGGGAAGAAAACAGCTTCAAATTCCCGTGTGTTAACTTCCTCATTGTCGTATCCTGAGCCCAGTAATTAGATGCACCTCCACTTCCTTACATTAAGGAGATTTGATTTATCACCAAATAATTTAACTGAAGTCTTGTCGTTGCACAGTGTTATCCCCCCGCCCCCCGCACCTTCATTTGGGTACAGACAATATACAGAATATAAATTATACATAAATTATACAAGGCAGTATGCTCTCTGTGCCTCTTTGCCTCTGACGCTGCTGTAGATTTTTTCATTATACCTGAATCCTACAATACTTGTACTTAAGGGTGGGTTATATAGTTTATGATTTAAAATAGCAAACCTTTGGAAAAGAAACTGGGAACATCTGGATGTTGAGGTGAGTTGCATTATTGTCTTTGCTAACACACACAAAATGCTGGAGGAACTCAACAGGACAGGCAGCATCAACGGAAAGGAATGAAGAGTCAACATTTCAGACCGAGACCCTTCATCACGACCTCAGCATTCCTCCAGCATTTTAGGTGTGTTACTCTGGATTTCCAGCATCTGCAGGATCTAGAAACATAGAAAACCTACAGCACAATACAAGCCCTTCAACCCACAAATTTGTGCCGAACATGTCCCTACCTTAGAAATTACTAGGCTTCCCCTCTATTTTTCTAAGCTCCATGAACCTATCTAAAAGTCTCTAACTATATTATCAAATTTATATATTTGATAATAAATTTACTTTACACTTTGGAGGGTCAAAAGTCTCAATAAACTACAGTACTCTATGGGTGCATCTTCCCCTCTTCCATCCTGCAGTAACTTGCTGCAGATTCTTTATCCTGATTAAGATATCTTCATGTGGTTGGATAATTTACCACACTGAATTCTAAAAGCAGTTTTCTCAAGCTATGCAAGGATTCTACATTCCAGTTATCCGTACTTCACTTGGTAACCCTTCTGATACCACCTGAATCAGAGATCATTCCTCTCAACATGCAACTTTAATTGAATATAACCACTTCTACATTTTCATGAAATTGAAGTTTCTAAACTCATCACAATGAGTTTAAAACCCACAGAAGATGTCTTTATCATTGTCCTTTTCCCCATGAGTTTCCCAGCCAATGAGTAGGCAGACTTCCCCGTGTGATGCCCTGGTCTGGTTCAGATGGTTCATATTTGTTTCTCTGGTATGCTGTTCTGTTCTGTGTACACTGCTTGTTTGGATTACTGTTGAAGATAAGAGATAGGAGAATTGTATTCTATCCAATTAGAATGGCTAGATTTAGGGGAGGATTCTCTGGGGAGGGACACTAAGGTTGGGATTTGTTGGGGGAGAATAGAGAAGATGCCGGAGAGAAGAGGTCATAGGAGTCGACCTGGAGTGGGGCCATGATTCGATGAAGCCCGGGGAGATCGAAGGAGGATCGGCGAAGAGGAAACTGTGAGCTCCAACTTGTGCACATTAGACTGTTACATTAAAATGGGTCCCTTTCCTTTTCTTTTGCTTTCCCGTTACTAACCCTCTCGTCAAATTAAGAATTATAAAGCTAAATCTTTTAGTTGCATGCGGAGTGCTGTCTGTTCTTTTGTAGTACTTGTTTGTAACAGGGTAACAAATCATGCAGCATCCACAGGAACAGGGGGCTTGCACTTCAGTCTCCCACGTTTGGCGGACCGGAGATTATCTTTCCTGGACCTATGCAGCTGACCCAACCGGAGTGTTACACCTGCATGACAGATTTCTATCTTACTACGGGATGTCTGTCTGCTCAGTTTGGATGCAGGCTAAAGGAACAATGATCATTCATTCAGTCAGTTCGCAATGAATGCTGGTGTGGGACCCAGAATGACAAGTCAGGGATGTCTTGTGAGCTGGGCAGAGCCGGGGTAAAAAGGAGCGTCCCCTGGTGGTAGTCCGCACTACATTTGAGTATGTATGTGTATCGATAGTCAGTGTCTTCATGGCACCTAGATAAAAACTAAACTCAGGACCAAAATCAACAAATAATAGTTTTCTCCCAGAATTACCTTGTTGTGCAGCCACACATAAATTTAACTCTTTGTTTTTAAATCGCACTCGGATTTCAATATGCAATTTAATAATTAGAATGCAGCTTAGAGTAATAATATGAAGCATGAACTAAAATTCATGAATGCATAGACTACACATCTCAAAAAATATAATATGTAATGTGCTACAGATTGCAAATATATATTTTCTCATAAAATGAGATATTTATTAATAGTCATCCAGGAAATGCCAAACGGTGATAGAAGAACATCATTCTATGTTGCAATGAAGTAAAAGATAAGCATGTAAAGGTGAAATTACAATTAAAGAAGGTGGAGCTTAGCAGGGTTAATGGCTCCTAATGGCGACTCCTTTGCCTGCATCTTCGGAAACAGCTCAATTTCCATCTTTAATATCTCTATTTTTCCCTTTCAGGGTTCTTTTGAAGATCCTGACCTGGAGTTAAATGCTGACTACGGTTCTCTGCAGGAATGGGACCCACTCTCAGCGTTTCATAACTGGCCGTTGTTCGGCACGCCAAGGCCTCGGCCTAAGAGCTCTTCTCGCCTTTGGAGGACTGAGTTTTCATGGCTCTGGAGACGAGGGGAGAATCGGAGGTCAGTGTCCGTGCAGAAGACCAGTGTGTCATGGGAGATGGAAGATCTAAGGCTGTGTGCCCCGAGGCCTAAGATCTTTGGGCACAGAGCGCGGAAAAAGTGACGCAACGGACTTTTAACATCGTAAACCAGCAGAGTTGTTTGTTATGTCTCCCCTCTCGCTGTGAAACGGAGACACCTCTTTCTCCCTTATTAGGAAGAGAGAGAGCCTGTGGTATGTGGAATGAACAATGTAGTCTTTGGAGTACTGCAAGTCTGTGTCTTTGCTGTTGCTTTGCTCACGCTTGAGTGCTCGGTGGTGGGTGCCGATGCATTATTTTGCAGGTGGGGGGAGGGGGATTGTTGCTTTCTGCCGCTTACGCATGGGAGGGAGGGGAGCTGGGGGTGACTTTGAGGTTCTAACATTTAACTGTCATTCATTGTTTGGGGGCACTCCTCTGTTTTTGTGGATGGTTGTGAAGAAAAAGCATTTCAGGATGAATATTGTATACACTTCTCTGACATTAAATGTACCTTTCAAACCTTTGAAAAAGGTAAAGTTATTAAAGAACTTCTTCATATAAAAGCATATTTAAAGCCATTTTTATAGGTCTCTGGGAGAATATAAGTACAAGGGCAAAATAAAATAAGAACAAACTGATCAAAGATGGAGAATGAACCATATAGAACAACTGATATTAACAAATACTGGAGCACGTGGGTTGACGTACAAAGAGAAATGCGGACAAGGAACAGATGTTGAAACTGGGAGCTACATCTGTAAGAGTAAACAAATCCAAGGCACAATCAGAAGGGATTGGCAGGTATTTGGTGAATTTACAGCTGGAATTCACGGAGAGAATGAAAGAAGGTGGATAGGAAATTCTGCAAGAAAGGGCTCTGTTTTAGAGTCAGAAATGCAACACAGAACAAAATACTTGATTTAAGAATGATTTATGAGTGGGCAAGTCAAATGAAGAACAGAATGCTTCTATGCTTCACAAGTGATCAGAACACATCTGACATAAAAGATTAATGGATGCTTTGCAAGCAGGTAGAGTGGATGGGAAAGAATTTCTTTTTAATGGGAATAGTGAGCCAATATAATGGGGAAGATTCTTCACTCTGAAAACTTAAGTATGTCAAGGGAAACACTGCATAACCAGGCACAGGTTCAGGAGTACACTTGCCACTGTGGTACACTTCTGGATCTTGTGCAGTTGGAGTACGACATTCACTGCTTCCACCTTTCTTTCCACACCTACCTTCCCAGCACATTGAACACCACAGAAAGCCAGCCCATCCCAGTCTGCCATCAAAGAGAAGTCACAAAGTGCACCTGAGTCACAAAGTCAGCACAGAAACAAGCCCTTTGGCTGAACTAGTCCGTCCAACCACGGCATCCTCCCTGTTAACATTCAGCCTATAAATCTCCAATCTCATCCCCCCCCTCCACAAGACTTACACAAATATTGCAATTGCTCCTATCTCGACCACTTTGTCTGGCAGCTCATTCCAGGTACTCACCACCCCCTGTGTAAAGATAACACCTCTCAGATCTTTTTTAACATCTCCCCACTCTTACCTTGTATTGTCTTGGACTCTTCAGACTCTGGAAAACGACAATGACTGTCCATTTATCCATACCTTTCACAATTTTAAAAGCATTTATAAGGTTACCTCTCTCTCTCTTCTCTGCTCCAAGGAACAAAGATCTGATGTGGCCATCCTCTCCCTCTAGTTCAGGCAGGATTCTATAAATCTCTCCAGCTTAACAATGTCTTTTCTATAGCAGGATGACCAAAACTGTACACGATATTCCAATTGCAGCCTTATCAACGACTTGAATACATATCTGAAACATAATATTCTTAATCCTACACTCAATACCCTGACTGAATAAAACCAGCATGTTAAGCACCTTCTCCAACACCCTGTCACTTGCGTGGCTGCTTTTGTAATGGATATTTACTGTCCAAGGCCAGGGATCCTTCTTGCCAAACTCAGCAGCTGACACTTCCAGGAATCAAAGAGTTGTTTTTGAGTAAGTTAAATTCCCAGCCAATCTTCCTTGTTCAGCTTCTCGTCATAAACAACAACCAGTCTTCAGTTCTTAAAGTAAATTGAAACCAATAATCAGTCTGAAGTTAAAAGGACAGCTTTTCAAACAAACAGCACTGTCTAGAGCATAGGCAACACTCACAACACAATGGAGGAACTCAGCAGGTCGGGCAGCATTCGTGGAAATGATCAGTCAGCGTTTCGGGCCGGAACCCTTCGTCAGGACTGGGCGAAACGTTGACTGATCATTTCCACAGATGCTGCCCAACCTGCTGAGTTCCTCCAGTGTGTTGTGAGTGTTGATTTGACCCCAGCATCTGCAGAGTATTTTGTGTCTAGAGCATAGGCTGCTGACCTACAGAACATGGCTGGCCTTTCAACAGATACAGTGTACAACAATGGGATTATATCAATTGGGCCTGCATCAAAGTATGTTACTTAGTTTAAAAGAGTTTGTATACCAGACTGATAGTCTCACTCAGCATATCAAATAGCTCATACCAATAATTGGGAGATCAGTGTACTACAGCCCTCACAGCATATATTTGGGGTTTCTGGGATCCCTGTCCCCAGAAGCCATTTGACCACCTGTGAATTTCCCAAAAAAAGATATCTGAAAGAATATCACACCTGTGTGAAGTCCTGTAAATAAAAAAAGGTATTAGTGTAAGAGGGCAGTCAGACTTGTCAGGAATGGCCAGTGAATGATCAAAAAAATGACAGAAAGGTGGGGTGACTAGAATCCATTCCTCTGCTTTCGATTTCTGCAACAGATGACTTGTTCAGCTGCAACTCGTTGGTATGTCTTTTTAGCTCATTGTAATTGTACAAGTTTCTCCCGCCATCCGAAGGTAGAGCGTTCCTATGAAATGGCTCGTAAGCCAGAATGTCATAAAGCAAAGAAGCAATTACCATTTATTTATATGGGAAAATTTTGTGAGCGTTCACAGACCCAAATCATGCCAAATAACACATAAAACCTAAAATAAAAGTAACATATAGTAAAAGCATGAATGATATGATTAATACACGGCCTATATAAAGTAGAAATAGTTTTCCACAATCACTGCTGGCACTGTTCGCCGAAGCGAAAATCTCATGCAAGCTCTCTTGGCAGAAAATCTCACACAAGCGCTGTTGGCAGAAACACGGGGCAAGCGCTCTCCAGTAACCTTTAAGCTATGAAGCTGCCAAATCATACCAAATAACACGTAAAAGTACACAGCCGATATAAAGTAGAAATAATGTATGTACAGTGTAGTATCACTTACCGGAATCAGGAAGGCAGCCTGCTGATGGTGTGTTAGACTGAGTCGTCGCAGGTTGGGTGGTGCAGTGGCCCCCACTCTCCAGGCCGCCGACTGATACGTTGCCGCGAGGCACGCCGGAGTCCAGCGGTAGCCGGGAGGCACACAGCACATATTTAAGAAAAAAGCTGAAATAAACATGCTCATTAATTAGGTGCCACCCGACACGTAATTATCGGCTCAGACCTGTGCCGATTGCCAATTGCATCGTCTCTGATCTGGGCCCACATTTACGTGTGGGGCAGCACCTAATTAATTAGAATGTTTATTTCGGCTTTTTTCTTAAAGATGTGCTGTGTGTCTCCCGGCTACTGCTGCATTCTCCGCGAATCGGTACAGTATCTGTTCGCGGCCTGGGTGTTGGGGTGGTGGGACACTGGGGTGTCATCTCGTCGTCTGTTTCCATTAGAACAGGTGGCTCATCTTCTCCTATGACTGCCCGCCTTGATGTTGGAAGGTTGAGGTTTGTCATCTGCTATGGCTGATGTGGAAGGTTTGCTTGACTGCTGAGCCTCGCGCATTTTTCTATCATACAGTTCTTTGTAAGGACTGAAACCATCTTGCAAATATCCCCTAAACCGACGTACCCTTTCAAAATTAAAGTCGTACTTTATCATTGCAGCAAAAATCTCATGCAGTGGCTTCACGTTCAGTTCGCTACTGCATTCAGTTTCGATTGTTATCCTTTCCTCTTCCAATTGCATCAGCTCTTCATCTATCAGTTCTTGGTCATGGGATGCCAAAACCTCTTCAACATCATCTTCGTCAGCTTCCACAAGTCAAACTCATTTTGTCCTTACTTCGTTCACCATGATCAAAACACTTAATTATGTCTAGTTTTACGCTAAATGTAACACCCTTACGAGCTCTTTCGGGCTTTTCCGATACCTTAGAACTCATCTTGCAAATGGCTGCTCAATGCAACGTGTTAAAGCAATCCCGTTCCGAATCCGGGGGAGAGCGGCTGCTCGGGGCGCGCGCGGCTTTTTATCACGCGCTGATTCTTTTCGTAACAGTGAAAACACCTTCTGAAAGCGAAAACAGGGTACTAATGTAGGTCTTTCGTAACAGTGAGGTTTCGTAAAGCGAACATTCGAAAAGCGGGGGACACCTGTATCTGTGTTCTGGTAATTTTTTGTGATTTAGAAATCATCTGTAATTTGGAAATATTGCTTAAGATAGAAATCTTCTGTGGGTTTTAAATGTGCTTTAATATTTTTATCTAAGTTTAAACATGCATCACTAAAAATATATGAACACTGGTTGAATGACTTTGCTAGCTGAAAGTACCGCTTCCTTAGTAGGGAGGGGAGAACCACCACTCAAATAGTGGGTATTGGCAGCTAAACTCACCATGGAGGATAAACAAGGAAGTGATGTAGTCTTTGGCAATTGGGTGGCTACAGTATAATCTTCCTTTAGTGAGGATACTTGTATCTATCTATATCGGATAGGGCTTATGATCTTTGTTTAAATTCAGGACTTCACAGACAGCAAAACCAATACCACCACACTTTCAGTGAACTGTGCACTTAATTTAGTATCATCAGCAAACTTGTTACTTGTGCCATATACACCTGGACCAAGGATGTGTTTCTTTCAGCCGTAAATGACTCATTTGTTTGTAGGAATGCTTTTGCTTAAAATATCTGAATAAACTCACACTGTTGTAAACTTATTAGATAAACTGAGTAATGATTATTCTGCCACTATATCTGAATGTTTCCTTTGCACCAAGATGCTTTCAAGCACCCTCTTTGACTTTCTACCATCAGGCAGGAGACTCTGATGCACAAAGACAAGAATGGTCAGAATGAGAAACAGTTTCTTCACTCGGGCAATTAAGCTTCTGAACACCTTGCCACATCGCTTTCGAAATGACACCGGTTAATCTGCTCTGTACTTGACAATATTTAATTTATGAATTGACTTTATTTCTTACATCCTTCACATACACGAGGACTAAAAATCTTTTACGTTACATCTCTGCCTAAGTGTACAATGTGGAATTTATAGTAATTTATAATAAATAGTATGTACAACAGGATAGTCAGTATAGCTTAGAGATACAATTGTGTCAGCGAGAATTAATCAGTCTGATGGCCTGGTGGAAGTAACTATCCCAGAGCCTGTTGGTCCTGGCTTTTATTGCTGCGATACCATTTCCTGGATGGTAGCAGCTGGAACAGTTTGTGTTTGGGGTGACTCGGGTTCCCAATGATCCTTTGGACCCTTTTTACACACCTGTCTCTGTAAATGTCCTGAATAGTGGGAAGTTCACATCTATAGAAGGCTGGATTGTCCGCACCACTCCCTGCAGAGTCCTACGATTGAGGGAAGTACAGTTCCCGTACCAGGCAGTGATACAGCCAGTCAGGATGCTCTCAGTTGCACCCCTGTAAAAAGTCCTTGAGATCTGGGGACTCATGCCAAACTTCTTCAACCATCTGAGGTGAAAGAGGCGCTGTTGTGCTTTTTTCACCACACACCCAGTATGTACAGACCACATGAGATCCTCAGTGATGTGTATGCCGAGGAACTTAAAGCTGTTCACCCTCTCAACCCTGGATCCATTGATGTCAATAGGGGTTAGCCTCACTCCATTCCCTCTGTAGTCCACAACCAGCTCCTTTGTTTTTGCAACATTGAGGGAGAGGTTGTTTTCTGGACACCACTGTGTCAGGGTGATGACTTCTTCTCTGCACACTGTCTCATTATTATTTCAGATAAGGCCAATTGATGAGGTATCATCAGAAAATTTAATTAGCAGATTGGAACTGTGGATGGCGACACAGTCATGGGTATAAAGAGTGTAAAAGAGGAGGCTTAGGACACAGAGCTGAGGGGCTCCTGTGTTGAGGGTCAGAGGGGCAGAGATAAGGCAGCTCACTTCCATCTGACAAGAAGTTCAGGATCCAGCTGCACAAGGCACGGTAAAGGCAGAGGTCTCTAAGCTTCTTGTCGAGCCTGGAGGGAATTATGGTGTTGAATGCTGAACTGTAGTCCAAGAACAGCATTCTTACATAAGCATCCTTCTTCTTCAGAAGTGTAAGTACAGTGTGTAGAGTTGTGGCTATTTATTTTACTTTCTTTATTTATGCATAATTCATATCTGTAGATTTTATCCTTACTTCCCTAAGTTATTGTGTGTTATGTGTACCACTGTGCTTTACACCCTGGTTCAGAGAAACATTGTCTTGTTTGACAGTATACATGTATATAGTTAAATGGCAATAAACTTGACTTGATTTGACTTGTCTTCAGAACCAATTGTAGTATCATATCCAGAGAAAGCAGGATCTTCCAGTAGCCACACATTTTAATTCCACATCCCATTCCCATTCTGATATGTCTATCCATGGCCTCCTGTATTGTAAGGATGAAGTCACACTCAGGTTAGAGGAACAACACCTTATATTCCATCTGGGTAGCCTCCAACCTGATGGCATGAACATTGACTTCTCTAACTTCTGTTAATGCCCCACCTCCCCCTCATACCCCATCCATTATTTCCCATCCTCTGGGCTTCCCCCCTCCCCCTTTCTTTCTCCCTAGGCCTCCTGTCCCATGATCCTCTCATATCCCTTTTGCCACTTACCTGTCCAGCTCTTGGCTCCATCCCTCCCCCTCCTGTCTTCTCCTATCATTTTGGATCTCCCCCTCCCCCTCCCACTTTCAAATCTCTTACTAGCTCTTCTTTCAGTTAGTCCTGACGAAGGGTCTCGGCCCGAAATGTCCACTGTACCTCTTCCTATGGATGCTGCCTGGCCTGCTGCGTTCACCAGCAACTTTAATGTGTGTTGCTTGAAATTCCAGTATCTTCAGATTTCCTCGTGTTTGCCAGTTGTGCTTTGACCAAAATGCTGAGCGATAGAAAGGATACAGCATGGAAATGGATTTTGAGGTGCGCTGAATCAAGGCCAGCCATCAACTGCCCATTTATACCAATCATACACTAATCCCATCTTTTTATTCCCATTCAGCTACACAGCCGGCAGTTTCTAGTGGTCAATTAACCTACGCATCTGAATGCCTTTGGGGTGTGTGAGGGGAAACTTGAACACCCAGAGGAAAGCTATGTAGTCTCCGGCGGAACAAAAAAGTCCACATAGGCAGCACCTGAAGTCAGGTTTGAACCCAGCTCTCTGGCACAATCTGGTAGTTGCTTTACTCACTGCATGACTCAGGTATAATTATTGAAGTATATGTATTGAAACTGAGTAAATACAACTTGGAACACATTGGCTAAGTTATTAAATACTCCTCTTGTTTGTCTCTAATTACCTAAATGAAGTTATCCACTCAACAGAAAGAGCATTGGAATTTATTTTAAATTACAACACATTGCTGCCTCTCAAATTATTTTTAATAACTTGAGAGACAATGTCCTATCAGGTAAGATTACAGTTTAATAAAGTGGGTTACTTCACACATTGGGATTCTGCCAATTGTGCCGTTGTTCCTGCTCTATGATTTTCACTGCTCACACAATCTCCATGGCAACATCGCTTCCTGTATATATTCTGTCACTGAAGGAGGACGAGCCATGCTTAAGCCATTCTCATCCTTCTGGAAATAGATGATGAGTAAACAAAGCGAAGCTCCCAGTGACAGCTGAAGTGGAAGTGTGAATGACTGGAGACCTTAAGTTTCGTCAAATAACAACTGAATCAAGTGTCAGCCATTTTATTTGCCGAGGGGGTTTCCTGCCATTGTCTAGGTAGTGGGTGTACATTCCACCTCAGGCCAACATCAGGCAGGCTCTGGAGGAGCTAAGCACCATGATCAGCAGCCATCAACACCCTGATGCCTACTAGATTTCAACCAGGACAGCTAGAAGAAGTCTCTGAATAACAATGACCAACATATCATTTGAGGAAGCAGAGGTGCTAAAACACTTGGCCAATGTTATATCGCCATCAAGAGCACATACCATGCCTTCCCATGTCCGCACTTTGGAAAGTCCAATCTCTGGTTGTACTTCTACTCCTGGCATAAAGCCTGCAAAACCAGCGACAAGAGCTAAGAAGCTACAGTCAAGAGAGGCAGAGGAGTGCTGACAGGACTGCTTTGTGTTGGTGGACTGGATGATATTCAGGGATTCATCTTTGGATCTGAATGAATATGCCACAGTTGTCACCAACTTCAAGACCCGTGTGGATGAGTGTATGCCTTCGAGAACATGTTATACATACCCAAAACAAAATCTGTGGATAAACCAGGAGATTCATAGTCTGCTGAGGGCTAGATCTGTGGCATTCAAGACTGGAGATCTAGAACTACACAAGAAGTCCAGCTATGACCTAGAGGAGGCTATTTTAAGAGCGTCAAAACAATTCCGATTGAAGTTAGAGATAGAATCGGATGCACACCAGCTCTGGCAGGCTTTACAGGCCCGAGAAAATCTGCCGATGCTGGAAGTTCAAGCAACACACATAAAAAATGCTGGTGAACGCAGCAGGCCAGACAGCATCCATAGGAAGAGGTGCGGCCGACTGTACCTCTTCCTATGGATGCTGCCTGGCCTGCTGCGTTCACCAGCAGTTTTTATGTGTGTTGCAGGGTTTACAGGCCATTGCTTCTTACAAGGCAAAACTGAACATTCATGAATGGCTGTGAAGCTTTACTCCCGGATGAGCCAAATGCCTTTTAAAGCACATTGAAAGGGAAAATAAAATGACACCTGCATGAATCCCAGTAACATCTGGTGACTTTCTAATCCCTGTCTCAGAGGCTGATGTCAGAACATCTTTCATGAGGGTGAACCCTTGCAAGGAGTCAGGCCCTGATGCTGTACCTAGTAGGGCATTGTAAACCTGTAACAACTAACTGGCAGGAGTGTTCAAAGCCATCTTCAATCTTTCACTGCTGCAGTCAGAGGTTACCATCTGTTTCAAAAGGGCAGCATTCATACCAACGCCCAAGATGAGCAGGGTGGCTAACTCAATGTCTGTCACCCAGTTGCACTCAAGTCTACTGTGATGAAGTGCTTTGAGAGGTTGGTCATGGCCAGAGTCAACTCCTGCCTAAACAAGGAGCTGGACCTGCTACAATTTGCCTATTGCTACAAAAGGTCTACTGCAGATGCAATCTCACTGGCTCTCCACCTGGCCTTGGATTCCCTTGACGTTGACAATACCTACATCAGGCTGCTGTTTATTGATTACAGTTCAGGGTTCAACACCATTGTAACATCAGTACTAACCAACAAGCTCCAAATCTTGGGTCTCTGTACCTCCATTTGCAGATGAATCCTTGTCTTCCTCATCAGGACATGACAGTCAGTCTGAATTGGAAATAACATCTCCTCCTCGCTGTCACCCAACACTGGCTCACCTCAAGGATGTGTGCTTAGCCCACTGCTCTACTCTTTCTATGCCTGTGTGCTAGGCATTACTCAAATGCCATCTATAAATCTGCAGAATGTCAGATGTTGACAAGAAGGCGGATAGGATAGATCAGCTGGTTGAGTGATGTCAAAATAACATCCTTGTAATCAACATCAGTGAGAGTAAGGAATTGATTGTGGACTTCAGGGAGGGGAAGTTGAGGGAAATACATCAGTCCTCATTGAGGGATCAGCAGTAGAAAGGGTAAGCAGTTTCAAATTATTGGGTGTCAACGTCTCAAAAGACATATCTTGGGCCCAACATATTGATGTAATTACAAAGAAGGTATGACTGTGGCTACGTTTCATTAGGAGTTTGAGGAGACTTGGTATATCACCAAAGACACTCACAAGTTTCTACAGATACACCATGGAGATCATTCTAACTGGTTGCATCATCTGGCATGGAGGGGCCACTGCACAGGGTCATAAAAAGCTGCAGGAAGTTGCAAACTCTGCCATCATGGGCACCAGCCTCCCCAGGACTGAGGACATCTTCAAAAGGTGATGACCGAAAAAGGAGTCTTCTGTCATTATTAAGGACCCCCATCACCCAGGACGTGCCCTCTTCTCATTGCTGCCATCAGAGAGGGAGTAGGGGAGCCTGAAGTCACACAGTCAAGTGTTTTAGGAACACCTTCTTCAGCTTCTTCCCTGCTGCCATCAGATTTCAGAATGAACCCACGTAGAATACTTCACTTTTTTTTTGCTTTCTTTTTGCATTGCTTATTTCAGTCGTGTTGGAGGTTGCAATTGCGAGGAGTACTTCATTGGCTGCTTCTAGCATGTTGCCTGATGGAATGTTTTCACTAAGTCTGGGCAGCCTAGCTTGTTGATGGACAGTCACCAGTTTAGCTGTGATCTTCTCTCTGATTGCAGCAGGCAGCATGGATATGTCCCAAGGTGAGGTCTGAACTTGCATTTCCCATGTACAAGGGAATGCTATTACTTTTGCACCATCAGTGAGCAGTGGAGGTGGGGTTTGAGCTCTCAGTTCCCAATCAGCTGTGTTCTGCGGTGATGTAGTAGCTGAGGAGTAATGTAATTGTAACCTGATACATGCATCAGCAGCAGCAGTCCTAGAAATACTAGGCTACAAAATGAAATACAGTGGTGAGTACTGTTATAACCCTCTGGAGACAATGATTGGAAACCAAAATGAAATCGACAAGGGTGGAGGTCAGCAGACGGACTGAGCTGCAGAAAAGTGGGAAGACCACAGACTCATCTCGGCTACTCAGGAAGTCTAGAGTAGCTGAAGTCCATAGCTAAAGCCCTGGAAACTGACAAGCAACAGTTAACAGCTCTGGCTACCAGACTGCAGAGGTACAACGAGGATGCAGAGGCCAAGCGAATAAATGCACTTTTCTCCAAAGAACCAGGAAAAGTATTTGCAATGTTCCAAAGCAACAACATGCCAGCACCTGAACCAACCTAAACAGCAACTGAGGGGTACTGGAAGTGTATATGGGAATATATGGCCTTGGTGAGACCACACCTGGAGTATTGTGTGCAGTTTTGGTCCCCTAATCTGAGGAAAGACATTCTTGCCATAGAGGGAGTACAAAGAAGGTTCACCAGATTGATTCCTGGGATGGCAGGACTTTCATATGATGAAAGACTGGATCGACTAGGCTTATACTCTCTGGAATTTAGAAGATTGAGGGGGGATCTTATTGAAACATATAAAATCCTAAAGGGATTGGACAGGCTAGATGCAGGAAGATTGTTCCCGATGTTGGGGAAGTCCAGAATGAGGGGCCACAGTTTGAGGATAAAGGGGAAGCCTTTTAGGACCGAGATTAGGAAAAACTTCTTCACACAGAGAGTGGTGAATCTGTGGAATTCTCTGCCACAGGAAACAATTGAGGCCAGTTCATTGGCTATATTTAAGAGGGAGTTAGATATGGCCCTTGTAGCTAAAGGGATCAGGGGGTATGGAGGGAAGGCTGGTACAGGGTTCTGAGTTGGATGATCAGCCATGATCATACTGAATGGCGGTGCAGGCTCGAAGAGCCGAATGGCCTACTCCTGCACCTATTTTCTATGTTTCTATGTTTCTATGAAAGAAGCATCACATAACAGCAGTGCCTAATGGCTGAATGACCTACAAGCAGGCCTCTGCAATCTCCCAGAGGAAGAACCAATCACCACGACCGCAGTAGATGTCCAGCAACAGGTAGCAAGTATGCGGAAATGGACATCACCAGGTCCTGACGTGATCCAGTTCTATTGGGTGAAGAAACTAACAGCATTACATACACAGCTGGCAGCTCAAATGAACCAGCTGTTTGAAGCAGGCTCCCACCCTGACTGCCTAACTCAAGGAAGGACAGTACTCACAATGAAGGGTCCTCACAAGGGAGCAACAACATCAAACTACTGGCCTATAACCTGCCTATCAACAACATGGAAACTCCTATCAGGCATCATAGCCACCAGGCTGAAGGAACATGTGTGTAAATTCCTGAGCCCTGCTCAGAGGGGAATTGGTAACGGAACTAGAGGCTCTAAGCACCATCTTTTGGTAGACAAAGAAGTCAGGCAAACTGACCTAAATACAGCCTGGATCGACCACCAGAAAGTATATAACTCAATGCCTCACGCATCGATCCTGGGATGCCTGTCTCTGTACAAAGTCAACAAAGCACTAAGGACCTTCACCAAGAACTTAATGGGCCATGCTAGAGGCCTATGCTAGAAGCTAACTGAAAACCAACAGCACAAGTGACCATCGGATGTGGAATACACCGGGTGAGCTACCTTTCAGTCAGGTCCGCATTCAAGATTTAAAAGCGTTGTTTGATGCTAGTTTTCTCTGATTTGGACAATCCATTGGTAGGGAGCTACTTTTCAATCAGGGTGGCAATCAAGATCTTAAAGACAGAGTTTCACAACAATTTACAAAAAAGAGCTTTGACCAGCGACCAATCGGCATCTGGGATTGATCAGCAAGAACAGTAGCAAGTGCAGCAGCCGTCGTCCGAGTGGACAGAGTCAACGTGGTCGTCTTGAGGCTTCAGCTCCTCCAGGCTTCAGTTAGAGAAACAGACGAAAAGATCTCGGTAAAGTTTTTTCCTTCCCTTCTTGAAATCTGCTCAGCTGGGACAGTAGAGCTGTCTGGCAGGATAGTGGAATGCTCCTCTTGCGGGAAGGTGTTATATTTGAATGTACACGGTATACTGAATAAGCTAGTCAAGCTTGTAGCACAGTGGCAGATTGGCACGCATGATGTTGTAGGCGTCACTGAATCATGGCTGAAAGAAGATTATAGCTGGGAGCTTAAAGTCCAAGGATACACATTGTATTGAAAGGACAGGCAGGAAGGCAGAGGGGGCGGTGTTGCTCTGTTGGTAAAAAATGAAACCGAATTATTAGAATGAGATGACATAGGGTCAGAAAGTGTTGAATGTCTTTCTGGATAGGACAAGGGTGAAAACACCCTGAAGGGAGCTGTATACAAAGCCCCAAAAAGTAGTCTGGATGTGGTATATAAATTACAATGATTGATAGAAAATGCTTGCCAAAAGGGCAATATTACAATAGTCAGGGGGATTTCAATATACGGATAGACTGAGAAAATCATGTTGGTGCTGGATTAGAGGAGGGGAAAATTTCTAGTGGCTAGGAGTTGGCTTTTTAGAGGAGCTCATGGTTGAGCCCACTAGGAGAGCAGCTATTCTGGACTGGGTGTTGTGCACTGAACCAGACCTTAAGGTAAAAGGACCCTTAAGAGCAAGTGATCATAATATGATCAACTTCACCCTGAGATTTGAGTAGGAGAAGCTAAATTCAGATGTGTGAGTATTACAGTGGAGTAAAGGAAATTACAGAAGCATGAGAGAGGACGGGGAAGGAGAAATGTGAAGAAAGAAGGGGGGAGGGAAGGAAAACATGAAGGGAGAGAGAGGGGGAAAGGAGAGAAAGGAGAATTTTCATCAGTTTTATAGTCTCTTCTTCCTCCTCACCCCTCTTTCTCCCATCTCCATTCCATTCTCTCTCTCTTTCCTGTCTTTCCAGTGTTCCTACTGCCCAGGAGAGCATGAGGAAGGAATCAGGACAAGGGTTGCTCCCTGATATCCTGGACTGTCAGCAAGTCCTGTCGAGCTGAGCTGTGCTTTCATGGGACTGGAAGGAGAAGAACGAGGGAGCCACAACCAGCAACCCGGCAGGGACCCTGACCTTTGTGGCAGTGACTGGGTCAAAAGTGCCCTGCTGATATCATTATGGTTATCTTTCGATGTAAATAGCTGTATTAACATGAGTGAATAAAGCATAACAGAAATCTAACATTAACTTTCGATTGATAAAAACGTTCATCACTAGGAAGGGTGTTTTTATGAGAACTCAAGGAAAATAGGACAGAGTTGGCCATGGAATTAATGGGAGGTCCCACAGAAGTGGATGTCTGATTAATGTTGAGGAGCTGGAGCGTCATATTAATTCTCATTCAGGTTAATCATGCATGCTATCAGCAATTAAACGACAATCCTATACGTGGGCTCCTCGATATTCTGGGCTCAATCTCAACCTTCAAAAGGCAGGTCACAAGACAAATAGCAAGCTCAACAAGATTCAGCAGAGCTTATATCACATTCAATGAGTGTTTGATTCTGTGCTACACAGAATGGGCAGAAGTATTTCGGCTCACTCAATCCCAGAGAGCTCAATTGCAGGGGAGGGGTAAAGAAATGATGATAGAAGACGAGTCTCGATGGCCAAGGCCCTGGGATCCCTCGGGATCTATAAAGTATATCTATCTATCTATCTGCGAGCCTGTAAGTCCACTGTAGGAGTCACAGCCCCGATGTCCGTGAGACAGGGAGTCCGATGGAGGCAGGACGTCTGAAGGCAGCCTGTGCTGGGACTGGAGGTCTGTCTGCATTGTTTGAGTAGGCGGGATGGAGGAAAGGGGCTTGTTTTTGCTGCTGTTGCTCTGCTGATCATGCTGTGTTAGTGCCGGGATATGCGATGACACTTGTGGGCTCTCACCAGCACATCCTGAGGCTGTGTTGGTTGTTAATGCAAATGACACTTATCACTGTATATTTCATTGTACATGATAAATAAATAAGTAAATCTGAATCTGATGCTTGGTTCACCCTCAGGACTCAGAGCTGTCTCTGGGTCAATAGCGGCCAGCAGGCAGACAACTCCGCCTCTCTGTTGAACCGAGCCTCATCTTGTAACCAAGACTCATTCTCCAAACGCAGCCCCTGAGCAGGTTCACTTTTTGTCTTTGTTTCCATCCATTCCTTCCCATCTCTATGGCCATGAGTTCCAGCCTGCTCTCTGCCTTATTATTCACACGGAAATCCAACACAGCACCACTTTATCTAACCGAAACGTTACTCTGCGTGACACAGGCGTGTGGCGGTTGGCGCAATGTTTTACGAAGCCATTTATCGGCAGTCAGTTTCGGCTCCTGCGGCTGTCTGTGAGAAGTGTGTACATTCTCCCTATGTCTGTGTGAATTTCTTCCACTTGCTCCATTTTCCTCCCACATTCCAAAGACGTAGAGGCTAGGGTTAGTAAGTTGTGGGCATGCTATGCTGGTGCCAGAAGCACGGTGACACTTGTAGGCTGGCCCCAGGACATCCCCGGACGATGCTGTTCTTTGGTGCCAACAACACATCTCACTGAAGGCTTCAATATACATGTAACAAAAATAGATAATGTTTAATTTTTCTTTTAAAATCTTTATCTGGCTACAACACATGTCGTAGCTGCGCAGACCATGTTTTTGAGGGGCCTCACTGCCAATCCTATTCTCTGCCATCTAAACCATGCTGGATATTTTCTGGTAGAAGTGGACACATCTGACGTGTGCACCAGGGCCATCCTCTCCCAGTGAGGGCTGAATGGAAATGTACACAATCATGCCTTCTTCTTGTGAATGTTCAACTCTACTCAGCGTTGCTCTGGAGTAGAAGATAGGGAGCTACTTGCCATCAAATGGGCCTTGGAGCTATGGAGACGTTAGATGATGGGAAACAAAAATAGACAGATGGAAATAGCACATGATGTGCAGGTACCTGGTCGACTGGGAGGGGTATGGCCTGGAAGAGAGGTTTTGGGTGCTGTCCAGTTTCATCTTGGATCCAGGATACAGTATCGAGGAGTTCCACTGGACTGATCCAACCACTCTCCACTGAACATCAACGACACCTCCGTCTGTAGAGATCGTTAAGAGCACCAAACTTCTTGGTGTTCACCTGACGGAGAACCTCACCTGGTCCATCAACACCAACTCCATAGCAAAAAAAGCCCAGCAGCATCTCTACTTTCTGCAAAGGCTGAGAAAAGTCCATATCCCACCCCACACCCCCATCCTTACCACATTCTACAGAGGTATTGAGAGCATCCTGAGCAGCTGCATCACTGCCTGGTTCGGAAATTGCACCATCTCAGATTGCAAGAACCTTCAGTGGATAGTGAGGTCAGCTGAGAAGATCATTGGGGTGTCTCTTCCCGCCATTAGAGACATTTACACCACACGCTGCATCCGTAAAACGAACAGCATTGTGAAGGACCCCACGCACCCCTCATACAAACTCTTCTCCCTTCTGCCATCTGGCAAAAGGCACCAAAGCATTCAGGCTTTCACGACCAGACTGTGTAACAGTTTCTTCCCCCAAGTCATCAGACTCCTCAATACCCAGAGCCTGGACTGACACCAACCTACTGCCCTCTACTGTGCATATTGTCTTGTTTATTATTTATTGTAATGCCTGCACTGTTTTGTGCACTTTATGCAGTCCTGGGTAGGTCTGTAGTCTAGTGTAGTTTTGTATTGTTTTTTACATAGTTTAGTGTAGCTTTTGTATTGTTCATGTAGCACCATGGTCCTGAAAAACATTGTCTCGTTTTTACTGTGTACTGTACCAGCAGTTATGGTCGAAATGACAATAAAAAGTGATTTGACTTGACTTGACTTGATCATCCTTGGCAATCGGGTGCTGGAAGTAGGAAGGGGGTGGTCTTGTCAGGGCTGCACAGGCAGGCACGGCCCAGTCTCCCACCAGCTAACAGAAGTCACCTGCCACTCATTTCCATCTCACCACCTGCAGCCTATTTAAACCCAGCTCCCATCCACAATCCTTGTTCACTCATATGAACCACACAGCCTCAACCAGTTGCTCCAATTACTTAGTTACCTGAAAATTTAGAATCTGTACTCTCTTGTTTTGTGGCCCCTTGTTTCTTATTATTTTATAGTTTATTATTAAAGTTATAACTCATTGTAAATCATCATTGCTGCCCTGTGTTTCGGTCAAGCCTTCTCTGCATTTCCTGACAAGGGATAAATGGCCTTTCGTATTGTAAGCTGCCATCATATCTCTACATGTACCCAACAAGAATTTGAGGAACGCATTGGAAGTGAAACATCTCCACTTTCCTGCATTGTTGTTGTTCTCCTATTGACAGTACAGCACTCAAATTTGGGTTATTTGCTAAAATTGTGCTTTCTGAATTGTAAACTGCTGCTGCACAATCCATAGCAGTTTAAAACTAGTTGAGTGGATAATTTCAAAAGTATAAAACATATAAAAATCAAGCAGGGCAAAATCTTAAGTATATTAATGTGCAATTAGCCAATAACACTTCCAAATCTTTGTATCCGTTATAAATTACAAGCCATAAAACTCTGGACCAATCATTGCTTAAAAAGAGAGGATAATAAATTCTTAAAATTAGCATACTTCCTGTAGATTCATTAGAAGAACACCAAAGTTTAAAACAATTTGTTGAATGGAGTTGACCCACTTTTATTTTCAATACTACCCATTATACACTCAATGGCCATGTTGTTAGGTACTTCCTGTACCAAATAAAGTGTCCTCTGAGTGTATGTTCTTCATCTCCTGTAGACCATCCACTTCAAGGTTCAACGTGGTGTGCTCAGAGATGCTCTTCTGCACACTACTGTTGCAATGCGTGTTTATTTGAGTTACTGTCGCCTTCCTACCAGCTTGAACATCTCCTCTTACCTCTCTCAAGAACAAGGTGCTTTTGCCCACAGAACTGCTGCACATTGGGCATGTTTTTTTTTCTCACTCTTTTGCTTCTCTGTGAATTCTGGAGGCTGCTCTGCATGAAAATCCCAGTAGATCAACAGTTCCTGAGATACTCAAACCACCCCATCTGGCACCTACAATTATTCCACGTTCAAAGTCAATTAGATCACATTTCTTCCGCATTCTAATGTTTGGGCTGAACAACAACTAAAGCTCTCGACCAAGTCTGCATGCTTTTATGCATTGGTTTGCTGCCACATGACTGGCTGACTAGATAGATACATTAATGAGCAAGTAAACAGGTGTACCTTATAAAGTAGCCACTAAGTGTATTTCTCCACTGAACTAATCAAACCAACATTTATTTTTGTAAACAGGTAGTTCCCGGTTTACATAAGAGTTCCATTCCTGAGAACTCCCGGCAATCCATTTTTTCCATTAGTCAGAAATGAACATTTTAAGTTACAGTTGGTTAACATGAACAGTAATATGTCTTCCTCTGTGTAGTCTCAATAGGACAGAATCAGAATGTCCCGCATCCAGTGATTAGTTTCAATGGTGTAGAGTATCAATGGATTTTACTTTGCTTGATAGAGTATTTTATAAATGTTAATATAACAGATTTTCCCTGGTAATTTCCAAAACAAATATCTCAAGTGGCCTCCCACTGTGAATCAACACCTCTGTTCTTAACACACTGCTATTTTTAATTATTGTGGGGAGGTTAAACAGTTTTTGTTGAAGACTGGTTGCATAGTGACGATTTGCTGGTAGCAAACAAAACAAATAAAACTATAAATTACTGTATTAATCACACTTTTTCTCAGATATGATCACTGCAATCAGTACCCTGTAACTTTCCTTTTGGAGATGAGCTTTTGAACCTCCTGTACCACTTGGCATTTTAGCAGTGTGAACAGAAGTCTCAAAGGTGCAGGACGATTGTGGTGTAGCGTGCAGAGGTCGAATTGAGGCAATGGATCCCAGACCCGAGGGTGGGGAGCAAACCAATGTTGGCCTTTGCTAGAGCAGACTTGGAGGTGATTCGCTGCAGCAGAACCGAGTCGAGGCGAGTGGAGGCAATGCAGAGTCTAGGCAGCGGAGCCTGGGCCCAGCCCTGAGAGTGAGGAGAGGCTTAAGGTTTGAACTTTATAAGCACTGGGCCGAATTGGGAAGAGTGGATATGAGGTTGTGCACAGGCCTGAAAGCATATCGAAGTGGGAAGGCCCAGGTTAGAGAGCAAGGAACCATTCAAGGTTTGGCTGATCTAAGTGCCAGCCCAGATTGAAATGGTCAGGATGTCAGCACCAGAGGGCTGGACCGGTTTCAGCTTGCTGCTCTGTGATTTTTACTTGTCTCTACACTGAACTAAGGCTGCGGCCTGCAACTGATGGGCTCTTGAATCAGCTGCAGTGATGATTGGTTTCATGGCTGTGAACTAAGTTTCGTCAATGTTAATTGCTTACTTCTGTTACTTGCAAGATTTGTTTTTTTTTCCCCCTGTTTGACGTCCTTCTTTATTTAATGGGTCCTATTGGGTTTCTTTATTCTGTGGCTGCCTGTAAGGAGACAAATCTCAAGGTTGTACATAGTATACAGTGATAATAAATGTACTTCAAGTTTCATTGAATTAACCTACACTCTTATTCCACAACTCTTGAAAATACTTGCACCTCTGTAGCTAACATTCCTATTGTGGAAATTTCTTTAAAAGATTATGGGAGAATTTGCATAAGATCAGATTTCCATAAATCAGGATTTCACTAACCTGGAAAATTCCTGTTCATTATTTTATTATTATTTTGGTCTCTCGCTTAATCAAACCATAGTTATTCAACTCCTAGGCATTTGGTAATACAGCTGTAACCCTGTCACCAGGCTAGTACTCAAACCTGGCTCACCAGCTGGCTCCACCAGCAGGACTCAGCGATAGGAAGGCCAACTTTGAAAACAATATTTGCCTGGGGTCTGTCTGACTTGGGGTTCAACCAGACAGGAACATTGTGATGTGCTGATTAAAGAAACAATGATTTGAGTGAAAGCTGTGTAAATGCTGGCCATACAGAATTATCGGGCCGGCAGAAATAACCGATCGTACACTGCATGAAATTATAAAGAAAGTATATTTACAAATTTAAGTTTTAGCAAATGGTTAATAAGAAAAAGAAAAAAAGAATCAAAGGGCTCATTACAGTTAAACCAGTCCAATGTGCACAAGATCGTTGGAGCTCATACTGGAGTCAGCTTTCACTCAAGTGCTGGACCTATGGTCTGTGTGAAAGCACACTCCATATTCCGAACTTCCCTCAAAGTCCAGCTGGAACAAACTGCTCCCTCTCAGGAGTATTGACCCTTCCCCCTCGGAGCCATTCGTCTGCACAAAGCACTTTGTGCAACAGAAGCTCTCCTTCCAAGGGCATCTTCCCTTCCGTCCTCCTTCACAGCTCCTGCCAAAAGCCCCCAGACCAGACTACTGTCCTTCAGAAAACTCTTCTCCAAAATCCTTATTGGCTGACTCACATTCTTAAGTTAGACAATATGTATCCTTATCTTAGCCAAAACCAAAGCACACTTCCTGGCATGGCACAGTGCTTTTAGAGAAAACTGCTGATATAAACTACCTCACGGCATAGCAGAAGAATTCATAACCAGGGCGTTATACTTCTTTTACGTATTTACAGAAATACAGTATGTTAATATCTCAAGAACAATCTCTGTGTGGCTAGCAATAAAACTAAATTTCTATGGTCATATCATCCTAAATGTTTTAATTACAGAGTCATAGAGCAATATAGCACAGAAATAGGCCCTCCTGCTGAACAAATTCATGCTAACTATGGTACCCAACCAGCTAATCCCAATTTCCTGGATTGGCTACAAGCCCTGCTCCTCCATATACCTATCCAAGTATTTCTTAAACAACACAAATGTACTTGCCTTAACTACTTCCTTTGCTAATTTGTCCATATGCTCATCGCTCTCTGCATGAAAAACCCGTCTTTCAATCCATTTTAAAATTTTCACCCTCGCCCTAATTCCATACCCTCTAAGTTTTGGACTCCCCTATCCTGGGGAAAAGACTGTTTCTATTCGCCTTTGTCTCTCATGACTTTGAATATTCTTACAAGATTACTCCTGATTCTCCTGAATTCCAAAAAAAATAAAGAGGAAAAAAAACAAAAAAAAAACTAAAGGTAGGAGCTTGTTTAAGGGATGAGATTTTGTGGTTTCAAACAAGTCAGGATGTGGAACCTTTGGAAGTTATGAAGCCAAAGAAATAACTTCAGCTTGTGTTATTGAACTGTCCTTCAAATGTTCTCCCTTTTTCTCATTAAAGCTTTTAAAACACTTTTTATTGTGTTTTATTGAGAGAAAACAAAGTCATTGGCTGTGATAAAATTCTGAAATGAAAAAGAAAGGCATTGTCACCACAGCCTGTGTCAGAGAGAGGCCCGGCTCCTGAAGATCAGTGGACAACTTACTTGCTAATTAGACATCAGCGACAGTATGAAAGGTGTGCAAATTAGATGGTTCATCAAAGCGTTGAAGGCATTATGAATCAAGATGACACTAACACAATTAGAAAACACATAGCCCTATTACATTAGCAAATCATGTTACAGGATATTGTTACCTACACAAAAGCATGAGAAGTAATGAATTACAAGGTGTAGTAGTCAGGTAGACCAGAAAGATATCAGATTTGATTTATATTCTCTGTTAAGTTGCTTTCCTCAGTAAAATCACAGTAAATTTATAAAAGAAATGACCTTGGTGTTCCTAGGGAATGGGCTAATTCACTCAATGTTGCAGAATGCTTGCAGGAAAATGTACTTTTATATGCAACATTTGGTTTACAATAGATATTGGACCCAGCTTTTAACAACAGATGATTATAGGAATAAACTAAAGGGGACTTTGAGTGGTATGTAATTAGCTATGTAGTGGACAAAAATCAATCAATTCACATAGCATGGTAAAAACAAAAGAAAGATAGATCACTTTGGAAATTGGCATAGCTGATTGCCAATCAATCCATTTAAAGATCCTCAACAATATGGTGGCACTAATAACATTTTCCAAGGTGCTTCACAGAAGCATTTACAAATGAACTGGAGATATTGGGGATGATAATCATGAACTTGGCACAAGGTCAATTTTTCAGTAACATCTTGAAGGAGCAAAGGATGTGAAGGGATTTGAGAGGGAATAATAAAAGTAAAACATGGCAGGTGGTCAGATATGGAGGTGTACGACATATGACATTAGCAAGACATTAGGGATAAAAAGGTGAAGACAAAGAGGGAGTTAAGCACAAGGATCAGTGTTAGGGAGTGTTCTGGATTATGTGAATATAGCAGATATAAATTCAAACAAGAACCAAGCTTCAGTCTTTATTGCAAATGTAAGTAAGTTCAGGAAGATTCCAATTAGCCTTCAGTAAATTGCAAGAGTAAATTGAAGTTAAAAGCACAGACTGCTTGACAGACTAAGAGACTGCATATGCATCAGCTAAGCATTAAGGCAATGGGGTTGTGTTAATTGTCCTACATCAAACCAGGCAACATGGGCTAAATTATTTGCACCATTGAGATTAAGTTCAAACTGGCAGACCAGAGGGATGTTGCCACTTAGCAAACAAACATCTTCACAACCATAGTCAATCAATAGTTTTTGATTACATATGGTATTCATGTACTCAGGGACAGCCCTGGCAACATTAATTTTGGGTGTGTGGGATTTCTGACCCCAGGAGATTTTAGACTATTTGTATGAATGAGTTTATGACAAAAGTGTTTGAACATTGAGGCATCTGTCACTGTAGATATCTAATTCAAAGGAAGCATTGTAAACCAAAATATTGAAGGAAACAATGTCATTGTTGTGGTGATATCATGTGCAATGATGTGCCAGTACATGAATGGACACAGCATGAGCATGCGCAGGATTGCCAGAATATTCCAACATGTGGCTGGGTTAAGACATGTTTGTTTATTACTGTTAATAAAAGTTCTCTAATTCTTCCAGATTATGATTCTTTACTGTTAACCCACGGGAGAATGGAGAATCGAGAATCGAAGATAATCAGGGAAAAAAAGAGAAGAAGAAAAAAGTTCGGACTGTAAACAGTAAAATGGAAGGTTTACAACCCCCAACAAAACTTCAGCTGACTGGCAATGTAGCTGAGAATTGAAGGATATTCAAGCAATAGTTTGAACTGTACTTATCAGCAATCGATTATGAAGAAAAATCGGAAAAAAACAAAGCTGCAATTTTGCTCCATGTAATTGGGAATGACACAGTAGAGATATCTAATAATTTGGTATTTGAAGATGGAGATAATTTCAATTTAAAGTCGATAATGGACAGATTTGAAGTATTTTGTATACCTAAGCGTAATTTAGTGTAAGAGCGATATAAATTCTTCACATGTGCGCAGAGAGCCACTGAAACAATTGATCAGTATGTTATTGAGTTAAGAAAGTGTAAACACGAGGAAATCTGCAGATGCTGGAAATTCAAGCAACACACACAAAATGCTGGTGGAATGCAGCAGGCCAATTAGCATCTCTAGGAAGAGGTACAGTTGATGTTTCAGGCTGAGACCCTTCGTCAGGACTAACTGAAAGAAGAGATAGTAAGAGATTTGAAAGTGGGAGGGGGATAGGGGATACAAAATGACAGGAGAAGACAGGAAGGGAGGGATGGAGCTAAGAGCTGGAATGTTGATTGGCAAAAGGGATACAAGGCTGGAGAAGGGAGAGGATCATGGGACAGGGAGGAGAGGAGCACCAGAGGAAGATGGAGAGCAGGCAAGAAGTTATAGTGAGAGGGACAGAGGGAGAAAAAAGACAGAGAGAAAGAAAGGGGAAATAAATAAACAAATAGATAAGGGATGGAGTAAGAAGGGGAGAAGGGGCATTATGGAAGTTAGAGAAGTCAATGTTCATGCCATCAGGTTGGAGGCTACCTAGATGGAATATAAGGTGTTGTTCCTCCAACCTGAGTGTGGCTTCATCTTGACAGTAGAGGAGGCCATGGATAGACATATCAGAATGGGAATGGGACATGGAATTAAAATGTGTGGCCACTGGGAGATCCTGCTTTCTCTGACGGACAGAGTGTAGGTGTTCAGCGAAATGGTCTCCCAGCCTGCGTCGGGTCTCGCCAATATATAGAAGGCCGCACCGGGAGCACTGGACGCAGTATATCACACCAGGCAACTCACAGGTGAAGTGTCGCCTCACCTGGAAGAACTGTCTGGGGTCCTGAATAGTGGTAAGGGAGGAAGTGTAAGGGCATGTGTAGCACTTGTTCCGCTTACAAGGATAAGAAAGAAAGTGTAGTAGAACATGTGAGTTTGGATTGCTCACAGACTCTTTTATTAAAGATAGACTAGTTTGTGGCATTCGAGATAATATTCTGAGAGAAAGGCTGTTGAGGAAGTAAGATTTGAATTTTGAAAAAGCTTTCGTGCTCTGCAAGGCTTCTGAGACTAATGTCGCAGGTTGAAGAGCTTTTTGTTGAAAACTGCAATGTAAACACTGTAAAAAAAAGTGCAAATATATCAAGAAATATAATAATATGTCAACAAAACTGACAGGGAGCAAGACGGCATTTGAAAGAAAAAAGTCATGTGATTGCTGTGTGCAGGAACATCGCCCAAATCAGTGTTTTGCATATGGCAAAATCTGCTACAACTGCGGTAAGATTTATCATTTCTCGTGCTGTTGTAGAAGTAGAAAGAAGGAAAATAAAATGAAACAAGTAAATGCAGTGATTGAAGATGAACGTGAGGAATTTTATATAGATGCGCTTTGTGAAAATGCTGACATGGAGAGTATAAAAGCAGCAGCTGCAGTGTCTGAGACGACCAAACAGGAGGAAATTGATGATGTGAAAAAGCAATGGCAGGAGGAAGTTACTTCAATGCAAGCGATAATGAAAGAGTCACTGAGAGAATATGAGATTCAGTCTAATCACCGTCTAGAGCAAGAACGCTCACAGTGGGCACAGTATAAGGAAGAAATGAAAGCACAAGTAACGGAATTGATAAGTTTTATTGAAATGATGAAGTCTCAGCTTAAAAAAGAGATTACACAGTTAATGAATGAATTAGGTGAAGGAAAGAAGATTCGTATTTCATTACAAATGGAAGGAGTTAAGAAAGCTACAGTACTTGAAGAAGTACAACCCAGATACATGGTCCAAACAGAGGAAGGAGCAGTGTTAAAAAGAAATCCCAAATGAAAGAAGAAGAAGCCAACTTCGGAGTTTCAGTTAACTGATGCAGATTTGTTTTGTGGTTAAATAATGCATTTGCTTTGATTAACGTTGTTAATTGTTTGTCTTTTTAAGGAAAGGAAGATATGGTAATATCACATGCAATGATGTGCCAGTACATGATTGGACAGAGCACTGAGCATGTGCGGGATTGCCAGAATGTTCCAGCACATGGCTGAGTTAAGACGTGTTTGTTTATTACTGTAAATAAAAGTTCTCTAATTCTTCCAGAGTATGATTCCTTACTGTTAACCCAAGGTACATTTAAACAGAAGTAACATAACAATTGTAACTACTGAAATGTTATTGTATCAGCTACTGTTACTTTTGATCTTAAGGATATATAATTGTGTTCTACCCTTGAGTTTGTGAACCTCTACTGATTAGATTAGATTAGGAGGACCCTCAGTCCTCATTTATTGTAATTTAGAAATGCATGCATTAAAAAATGATACAATGTTCCTCCAGAGTGATATCACAGAATCACAGGACAAACCAAGACTAAAACTGACAAAACCACATGATTATAACATGTAGTTACAACAGTGCAAAGCAATACCGTAATTTCATAAAGAGCAGACCATGGGCACGGTAAAAAAAGAAGTCTCAAGTCCCGATAGCCCCATCATCTCACGCAGACGGTGGAAGGGAGAAACTTTCCCTGCCATGAACCTCCAAGCGCTGCAAACTTGCCGGGAGGGTCTCCATGAGAATGCCTGCTTGTTGTGACAAATAAAGACTTCTATATCACCAACTTCAGTGACTCTCTAGTGACTTTGATCCCGGTCACCGCAATGGAAATATTAAAATTAGATAATTGTTTAAAGCACTAGTGAAAATCAGCAATCACAGTGTTGTCAGGCAAGGCATCAGAGAAAGTCGCAATGTCTGGTTGAATTTGTGTTGGCAGAGAATAAAAGCTGGAAAACCACCAGGAATCAGCTACAAGTGTCAAACCCAGAGGTATGTAAGAAGGTTTCAGCAGAGGCAGGGTTGTGTTAGATAATGTTATTGGGGAGGGGGGCTGGGGATGTATTTGTTTTGGTTTGGTGCATACATGGCTTAAAATTCACTTAAGGGTTAAATTTAAGAATGTAACACCCAAGGTTCAATCTTCAGCCCATGCTAGCGATACTGAGGGAGGTGGCTGGAAAGAAGTCATGGCCAGGAAAAGAAGGGTTAGTTACTAGTAGCCAGAGAATGCAGTAGGTGGCCAGGGACTGGAGTTTATAGTGTGTCCAAAGCGAATGATTTTAATCTCTCCAAACTTTTGAAGCTGGCATTAACAAGCAACCACTCAGAACTACAACCACAATCAAGAGATCTGTTAAATTAAATGAAGATGTCCATGTAGCCACTACTTACTGACTTTTTGCAGGAATACACTCCGGATCAGGATTAGGTGAGATGACCTTTCAAAGCTGCTCCTTGGTTCAATATCGTCATCTTTAAACTGCCCCAGGCTTCAACTCCTCTTCTGTGCCACACCCATACCCCCTTCATTGCCAAACATTCAGAAACCTGGCTACTTTCTCTTTGAATACCCAATGGTTTAGCCTCCAAAACTCTCCAATGTAGAGAATGCCAACAATTTAGCTTACTCTAGTGAGGAATTCTTATGCGACCCACCTTTATTGGGGGCCCCATTACCTTGTAACTATATCCCTTCACTTGAGCCTTCCCAACAAGTAGAAACATCTCAATATCCAACCTCTCTCGCTTCTTCGGGTTGTGTGTGTTTCAATAAAATCAACCTTCAATCTTCTGAACAGCAGTTTCATCCCAGAATTTTGCTGACTGAACATTTTCCGTTTTTCCTCACTTGCTGGTATGTCATTTCTTAAATAATAAACTGCATCTTGTATTCCCATTGTTGCCTTACTAACACCCTATAGAGCTGTAACAAAACTTTTTTTTATTTTCAGACTCCAACTCCCTAGCAACATGCCACTTGTCTTCTTAATGACTTCTTTCACTTTCAAGCTAATCTTTTGTATTTCATGCTCAAGAATACTCAAATCGCTCTTTGTTTTTCTCATCTATAATTTATCTCCGTTTAGATATCAGCTTACTTCTTCATTCTTCTTAATAAAGTGCGTGATCTTACACTTTCCCAGAATAAACTCCATTTGCCTAGTTTTTGCCCACTCACTGATCCGACCTTTTCAAGGAGGACGGGGTTCTGTCAGAGACCCTCCCAAAAGTTACAGTCAGACTTCGTTCTTCGCCACGGTGGGACCCGCTCCCTGGGTTCACATCCAATGGCTTTTCAGCATCCCAAGGACGCAGCCTAGAAGATGAGCATGCCTTTGGGGTTCTGAAGCTGTGTGGTCCTCTGGACGGGCTGATTCTAAGCTGGTGCAGCCACCTGAAGCATGGAGGGAAAAACAATACATCGGGTACAGTGGATCAGCTGTTGGGAGCTCTGTGAATCGCTCCCTCTCGTTGGTAGGGGAGAGTTTGTTGCCGATTCTCCAGTTGGAGAAATCGGGGGGAGCAAAACAACATGTCAGACTTTATCATCACAAATCTGTTAGTTGTTTTGTTATGTCTCCCTTCTTGCTGTGAAAGGAAACACCTCTCTTAGGGAGAGAGAGGGAGAGCCTGCGGTACGTCAAATTGTTGGGTGAATGATTAGTTTTTGTTGTACTGCAGATCATGGTCTTTCTTGGGGGCTTTGCTGTTGCTTGCTTGGTGGGTGGAGGGTGTTGATGCTTTTTCTTCGCTGTAGTCAGTGGGAGAGGGGGAGGGTAGTTGTTTTGCTGCTGCTTGTGCGTGGGAGGGGGGGGTGGGGGAGGTTTGGCGCTCTGACATTTTTATTGTCACTCATTCTCGGGGGCACTCTTCTGTTTTCATGGATGTCTGTGATGAACAAGAATTTCAGGTTGTATATTGTATACGTTTCTCTGACATCAAATGGAACTATTAAACTATTTCCTTATCATCAGAGAAATCAGGTACTTTGAATCTTTGCCATCATCCAGGTCATTTATGTAGGCAGTAAATAGAGTCCACTACTAATCCTCAAGGTACTCCATCGGTAAAAAAGAGTCATTTATTCCAGTTCCCTATCCTCTATTAGAACAGTGCATCACAGGAATAAGTCCTACAGCCGTCATATTCACACACTTTCCTCTATACTGTGAGCTACTCTTTTGTTCACTAACTGTTTAATGATACACCTTCTTGAATACCTTCTGGAAATCCAAATATACTATATCAACATATTTCCTTCTTTTGATTTGACTTGTTAAGTTCTTGAAGAACTCAAGCACATTTGTCATATAATTTTTTTTCCATTTCATCAGGCGTATTGACTTGCTTGACAGATTATCTGCTGGAGGCATTCAACGGGCAAAACAGCATCAGTGGGAGGAAAGGAACTGGCACCTTGCCTCTCCACTCTCAGTTGTGTTGCAAGTTTTTGACCTGAAAAATCGAACATTTTATTTCCTCCCACTAATGCTGCTCAACCCTCCGAGTTCCTTCAACAGATTGTGTGTCACTGCAAATTCCGTTGGGTCTTCATTGACTTGGTTTGATTGCAATAAGATCTTTTAGATATTAAGCCATCTCCTCCTTGATTATAGACTCCAGCGTATTTCCAACAGCTGAAATTAAATTCAGTGGTCTATAGATTCTTGGTTTCTATCTCCCACACTTATTGAGCAGTCACGGTTTTCCACATCTTCCTTACCACATCTTTCAGAGCTCCCTTTTTGCTAAGACCTTGAGCTCCAAAACTTCCAGTATCTAATAACACACTGGTAAGACCTTACAAAGCAATGGTGCCAAAATAGATATGAGTGAGTGAGGACCTCTGTCGGTCAGAGTTAGCCATGGATATTGTGTCCTAGCTGTCTAGATACGTAAGCTAGGCAGTACGATACGGAGAGCAGGCTGTTGCCCATGTAGCAAGCACCGCCTCTCAAAGCAACTGATGAACCCAAAGGAATGGTAGAGATCGATACAGTTTGGTACCAGCAGCATTGAAGTTGCCGGTCACCATTGAAGTCAAAGTAGGACTGCCTCAGGGACCGCAGCTCTAGATTTTTCCCTCGGGGTTTACTCCTGAAGCCTTCCTCATGAGTGGGTATAACCGCAAGGCAGCGGTTTCAGATCAGAGCTTTCCTTCTCAACCACGGCTGACAAGCACCATATACAGAAAGCAATTGGTTTAGAGGGGCCAGTAACCCATCTTTGCCACTTCTCCTGTTAGTAAAAATGGTTTCGCAGGTTTAGTAGTTAAGCCACATATGAAGGCCAGGAGGTGGACTTGATTGTCGGAGGGTATTTCAGGTGCACGCCATTGCGAGCATTTAATAGGTAGTGGGATCTTTTCTGCAATACCACCCCCGGCTAAAACAACCTTAAGTTCTATATAGATATACAACTTCGTTTAAATTTACAAAATATTGACATTTTTCTCAAACAGGAGAATGCATTTTGGAGGCAGGCTGCTTTCTCTTTTCACACCTGTTAATGATCTACACGATTAGCCTTGAACTTTAGATTATTATCGGTCTGGAATACGATAAATAATCTTTTCTTTTTGCAGCAGTTTTTACTTAATCTAATTCAAGTGATGAATGTGTGGTTTTAACTATAACAATTAATCTGTGTGGAAATAAAAGGCTTATTCACATAACACCCCATGAGGGGCTGGCGGAAAAGAATGCAAGTGAGAATAGATACCTTCAGGGCAGCGAAAGAAGAAAGGCATGAATTTATTGAGCATCTGTCACAACTTCAATGCCTCCCAAGTAGCTTTCTGACTTTGGTATGTACAGAGCAACAGTCTGTCAGAGCCATTTGTTTCATTAGACCCATTCCACCATTTAATAAGTTCATAGCTGATCTAAATGTAACCATATTCCTGCCAACACACGATCAGCTTTCACCTATCTGTCCAGCACTGCCTTAAAAATATTCAGTCCTTTCATCACCTTTCATGGAGTGAGTTCCAAAGACTCATGATTTTCTGAGAGAAGAAATTTGCCTTGACTCTTAAGTGGGTCAGCCCTTATTTTTAAACAGTGATATCTCGGTTATGTTGAGTTGTTCTCTGATCTCTTCTCTGATTTGCCAACACTTCCTCACCATACGAGGGGACATCATCAGTGGGCTGTTAATTTATGGCAGGGCACTGATGACGTCTCCTGTAAAGCTGATGAAATGTTTGCAGATGAATTACCGAGATTGGAGGACAACTCAGCCCAACCGTCAACCACCTGAGCTTAAAAATGCAAACACGAGGAAGTCTGCAGGTGCCGGAAATTCAAGCATCACATACAAAATGCTGGTGGAACGCAGCAGGCCAGGCAGCATCTATAGGAAGAGGTACAGTCGACGTTTCGGGCTGAGACCCTTCGTCAGGATGAACTGAAAGAAGAGCTAGTAAGAGACTTGAAAGTGGGAGGGGGAGATCCGAAATGATAGAAGACAGGAGGGGGAGGGATGGAGCCAAGAGCTGGACAGGTGATTGGCAAAAAGGGATACAAGACTGGAGAAGGGAGAGGATCATGGGACAGGAGGCCTAGGGAGAAAGAAAGGGGGATGGGAGCATCAGAGGAAGATATAGTGAGAGGGACAGAGAGAGAAAAAAGAGATAAAGAAAGGGGAAAAAATAAAATATAATAAATAAATAACGGATGGGGTACGAAGTGGAGGTGGGGCATTAGCGGAAGTTAGAGAAGTCAATGTTCATGCCATCAGGTTGGAGGCTACCTAGACGGAATATAAGGTGTTGTTCCTCCAACTTGAGTGTGGCTTCATCTTTACAGTAGAGGAGGCCGTGGATAGACATGTCAGAATGGGAATGGGATGTGGAATTAAAATGTGTGGCCACTGGGAGATCCTGCTTTCTCTGGTGGACAGAGTGTAAGTGTTCAGCAAAATGATCTCCCAGCCTGCGTCGGGTCTCGCCAATATATAGAAGGCCACATCGGGAGCACCAGACGCAGTATATCACCCCAGCCAACTCACAGGTGAAGTGTCGCCTCACCTGGAAGGACTGTCTGGGGCCCTGAATGGTGGTGAGGGAGGAAGTGTAAGGGCATGTGTAGCACTTGTTCCACTTACAAGGATAAATGCCAGGAGGGAGATCGGTGGGAAGGGATGGGGGGGGGGGGATGATAGTCGTGTAGGGAGCGATTTCTGCGGAAAGCAGAAAGAGGGGGAGAGGGAAAGATGTGCTTGGTGGTGGGGTCCCGTTGGAGGTGGCAGAAGTTATGGAGAATTATATGTTGGACCCGGAGGCTGGTGGAGTGGTCGGTGAGGACACCTGAGCTACACATTTTCTGAGTTACTTCTAGTGATCTTTGGTTCGAGACTCTCCCATAAATGGAAACACCCTCTCCATAACCAACTTATCAAGACCTTTTTATACATCCCAATCCAAGCCTCTCTCACTCATCCACAAACGTGTAAAATCCAGCACTAAGGAGGGGGTGGATGAACCAATGGCACACATGCCCAAGACGGCACACACAAAAATTCTGTCCGCATGTGGCATGCAGTGTCGCCCCTTGAATCTTTAAACTCCACTCATAACGGAAAGATACATAATGATTATCTTTACTGGCAAGTGAAGCTGCGATTGATTTACCACATCCAGAAATAAGTGGGATGTTTAAACGGGAAATGTCTTACGCCAGCTTGGTGCCAGCTAGACTGCTTTGAGAACACGTGACATTGGATGACATGTTTAGATATCCTCACAGACCTGGTGTACACATCGGTATTTAGACAGTCAATAGTTACAATAACAATATTGTTTAGAAATTATGATATTTTTCAATTGCCTTTTTAAAAAGATTAAATGTAATAATATATATGAACAGGTTTTCTAAAATGCTTCAGTTATTTTAATCTGTCTCTGTACACTTTTATTAATAGTAAAACAATGAATACACATTAATAAGCAATAGGGTTCATCGCTATTCCTTACAAAAGGTTCATAATTATTGTTACTAATTCATTAATCAATGATAATTTCTGTTCAAAATTACCATAGCACACGAGAAAATTATTCAGATTATCACCAATGTGTTCTCAAAACGGTTTGTTAGTCCTTCCTTATTTAGCAGATACAAGCCAAGCCCATTTAATCATTTCTTGTAGGGCATAAATTTACTAGGAAACAAGGCAGCCAACTTGTGCACAACAAACAAAAGTGATAATGACCAACTAATCTGTTTCAGTGGAGGCAGAACAGACTGCAGAGACTGGAATCTGAAGCAAAATGCAATCTGCTGGGGGAGCTCTGCGAGTCTGGCAGCATCTCTAGAGGGAAATGGGCGGTTGATATTTTGGGTCAAGACCCTTCTCTGGCGTTGGTTGACGAATCTGAAGGTTACCTGGGAATCCCAGTTGGAGCCTTTACACTCCAGACATTCTTTGCGTCCAGGAGAATATTGAATGTAAAATGGTAATTTGATTATTATTTACTCTACCGCTCATTTTAAAGTGATATACAAGCTCCTCCGTCAACAATAAAGATAGAATTTTCAGCCCAATATACATAAAACAATACAGAAATGGACAGTTTATTCGGCCCAAAACATTGTGCCCATCTTGATGCAAATTTGTACGAAATGTCCTCTTCCTGCGGATCATCCCTATGCCTCAATTTTGCTTCATATTTACATGTCTATCTAAAAGTATCATAAATTCCACCAAGTTACCTGATTCCGCTACTGCCACAGTGTGTAAATGAAACTTATCTCACATAATATATACAGAAGAAGGTTAATGCATAAACAAATATTTAAGTGCAAGAGACCCTCATTTAACAAACTCCATTAAGTATAGTTCACATCTCTATAACAAGGAAACACGCTGATTCCAGATTATTGTTTATTAAAGAAGTGAATAATCTGAAATCAGGACAATATATAGTTTCTCTATTTACACACAGAATTTACAATGATATCTTAAATATTAAATGAGGAGTAATAATTTAAAACCCCAATATTTCCATTAATGATACTTCTGTGATGTGTAAAACTTAACAAAAGTGGCATTAAAATACAGTTTGTATAGCAGGCATTCTACCTCCTTCATGAAAGGGTCTTGCCAGTTTTTGGCTGCTAATTCATCACTCCTTCATTCTATTCTTTCTCCCCATCCCTTCCCCTCAGCAATTCTTCCCTACCATCTCTCTTTCACTCCATCCCTCTCTCTTCCAGTGCTCTAAATAGATGGTTGCATGGAAAGCACCCATCAAATTGTGCATTCCTACCGTGAGAGGCTATAACGAGGAAGTGATTGTTATTGCGGATCACTCTGGGAAAATATTATTTTGAACTGAAAGCACTTGATCTATGTATTCATTGTTTGCACAACATTTGAATTGTCAAAGCATTTTACTACAGGATGCACTGTGAATGCTTGAGGGCAATAGAATTTCAGCTGGTGGCAATATTAGTATTTCAAGCAGATTCCTGCACATAACACTATTGGACAGGAATTAATTTCTATGCAGATTTTTAAAATTAGTATTGATGCATTGCCTGATTTTTAACTGGCTAAGGTAGGACTTTCAAGAGCCAATGCGAGTATTAAAAGACTAAACAGTCTCTCAGAGCCCGAAATGTTGACTGTTTATCCATGCAGGCATGTCCTGGAGTTCTTGAACAAGTAACTGATTCTTGCCAGGTTATCCAATGCTATATTGCAAACCTGTTAGTTCAGAGGCTAGAAACTTCAGTTGTACACTGATAATCTTCTACCTGACTATTTGGAAATTCCATTGGTTCCAGATCTGGCTCACCACGTGATGTTTGCTGCTCTTCCTATCAATTTACTGAGGTCCCAGTTCCTGTGCTTCCTTTGAACTTATATGGTCCACTGGGAAATTTATGATGTCACTGTGTAATATCTTGAAAAGGTGAATTTGAAGAAATAACATCTGATAGTATGGAAACTCAGCCAGCACAGCACTACTGAAGTCTCAACTGTGCCAGCTGATCGGACTGTTTCTATCGCTGTTTGCAAAGGTGCCAGGAAACAAAATATAAAATCAGAAAATATCCCAGAACAGAAAAAGGAGAAATACCAAAAACAAGAAAATGCTGGAAATATTCAGCAGGCCAGGCAGCAACATTGGAAAGAGAAACAGAGTTAACATCTCATGTTTGAGACACTCTGTCAGAACAAAGAAACATTGGCTCTGTTTCTCTCTCCGCAGATGCTGCCAGACCTGCTGAGTATTTTCAGCATTTTGTGTCTTTATTTTAGAGTTCCAGTATATGTCATTCAATTTTGATTTTTCATAGATAAAAGGATTTGGACATTGGTGCCAGCTCATTGAAACAACCAACATTGTTCTTTCAAACCTTTTCCAATGTATATATAAATTTCTTTTGAGGTTGCAATTGAATCTTCTGCCTTTGTGCTTCCAGCTACGGCATTCAGACAGCACATCATGTAAAAGAATTCTATTTTGCTCTTCCCACACAGCAGTCCTTTGCCCAACTGCCTTAATTCAGCATTCACCATTTATTGATTCACCCATCAAAAGAAGCAATTTCTCCCTGTTTACATCGTAAATCTTCCCATGGTTTTCAACACGTTTATTAAATCTCTGCTCAAAAGAGAACAATTCCAGCTGTTTGAGTTATAATGAAGTTCCTTACGCATGGCACAATTCCAGTAACTACACCCCCCCATCCCCCCACACCCTCCCAACACACTCTGGAGTCTCCATATCCCATGTCATCAGAAAAAGAGGTGATTACTGTGATTGGGCTTTTAGCTGCTGTGGAAACATTAAAGCCGGAGTAGGCTAGGCCGAGGGGGAAATGATTAAGAAAATTGCGGGAAGCCCATTTTCATTTCAAACACCAATAGGAAAGCCTTGCTCGTTATAATTAAATGGTGTTTTAAGTTCCTTTCAAAAATTATTCATTTCTATTAACCTTGGATAGAAAATAGATTTCTATGCAAATTAATAAAATACATTGCAGAGGGAGAGATAAGAACATAACGTGCAGATTCCAGATGTTGTATATAGAGTGGTGTATTCCTACTATGTATACTTTGCTTCACATTGATTACCTAGACCAACAAATGTAAACATACTACAGAAAAATATGCATATATTTTATAAATTTAACATTAAAATCGTACCAGAGGCTCCCTCAGCATCCACAATTATTTTTCTGGAAATGTTGCTGACTGTCAAAGAGTCAGTGATATAATGCTAGAAATTAATTACCCAGATAGATAGTAACAATACAAATAATTAAAGCTCGTAATGCAGAAAAATAATTAATATCAGAAGGATTGATTGGCATATAAATCAAAATCATTTAAAACAATCAGATTAAAGTGGCCACAGTGTTCATTCTCAGCAGACACCTGATACTCAATTATAGTCGCCAACCACATAGAAAATAACTTGGCACTTGGCATGTGACCACTGAGAGGAGTTGAAAATCTGAATTAATTGGAAAAAAAAATCATCCTAAAACAAAAAAATAAGTGAGCTAATATCTGCAGAAAAACAACAGCTTGATTTTTTTGGGGGGGTGGGAAGAACTTTTATGAAAATTTCAGGGTGTAATCTTGTCACATTGATGTGCATAGAGTCTACTAAATAGTCAGTACATTGCAAGCTAATAGAAAGAATCGTGAAACATTATTATCTAAATGGTAACAATGACCTTAGGACCATATTTTCAGCTTCCTGCCGATTTATAAGCAGTGCCATACTTTTTCCATCTCTGCTTAACTCCTGAACAAAGCATCTATCTGAAAAAAAAACAGACTCAATCCAGTAATTGTGACATATGTTCCTTGGATTAAAATTGCAGCTAGGCCCATCACACATGAGGCTATAACATCTAATGATCCATTCGCTACAATATTTGTATGATGATTGAATATGTATGGTCCATCTGTCAGTGTCAGTGTGTGATATTAGGAAGCTGATGTATTCACAAAGCGCTGACATATAGACACAGACTGAAGCAGGGCAAACTAGACACGAGCTGCAATCAACAAAGAGTGCCCATTATTTTCTTTTTACAGCACTTATGAAATTTCAGAGGGTCAGCTTTGGAATTAATGAATCCACTTTGACATCAGGGATATTGAAGATAACATGAATCATTTTTAACCCATGCAGAACAATAAAGATTGTTTTGATGATCCGAAATGGAATTAATGCCATGGCAAATCAAATAAATGGGGCTGTAGTTTTAGCTTAGAACTAGATAGTGAGGAGGCTGGTTTGGGTGAGAGGGAAACAGAAGTAAAATGGAACTGCGGATTGTGAGCAGCTGAAACAAAAAAGGGAACAGAAAATAGCAAGGGCACTCTGCAGTTCAGGCTAAATCTGTGGAAAGTGAAATAGGGGTGGCACAATAGCGTAGTGGTTAGCACAACAGTCTACGGTCGCAGAGACCCAGGTTCAATTCCCGCTGCTGCCTGTAATCAGTTGAGTTAAATCCCACTGTTTTGGTTTGCGTGTTAACAGTAATGGTGAGACATTCATCCACCGACAAGTTTGTACGTTCTCCACGTGACTGCGCGGGTTTCCTCCGGGTGCTTTGGTTTTCTCCCACAGCCCAAGGACACAGTTGGTTGGTCATTGGAAATTGTCCTGGTGGTTAGCTATAGATTAAGTGGAGGGATTTCAGAGCAGCACGGCTTGAAGGTCTGAAAGGGCCTATTCCACACTGTATCTCATTAAATTAATTAATTAATTCAGATAGATTGATTCATTGGCTGTTTGTCAGAGCTGGGGAAGAGAGAAAAGTAAAACTAATGAGAAAGGGCACTGCTCGTGCAGGTGGTGTATGGGAACGGAATACAAGAGAGCACCAACAAATTAAGTCAACCTAGGGAACATTTTATGTATATGCAAAGCTTGAGCAATAACCTGAAACAGTAATCATAACAAGATTAATGACAAGCTTGACAAAATATTCCTGTGTGTGATCCAACTTGTCGGTGGATGAATGTCTCACCATTACTCTTAACACACAAACCAAAAGAGTGGGATTTAACTTAACTGATTACTTTTCTTGCTATTACTCTCTAGTTCAGCAGTCTTGGACCTGCTCATCTTCACAGCAGCAGGAGATCTGTTCTTTTTAAGTATAGATACCTCTAGGTCAAAGTTCAAACTACATTTATTATCAAAGTGTGTATACATTACACAACCTCGAGATTCGTCTCCTAACAGGCAGCCACGAAACAAAGAAACCCAGAAGAACCCATTAAGAAATAAGATGACTGAGAAATACCTGGTGAGCAGAGAAAAAAACACAAATCACGCAAACAATAAACGCAAGCAAGGAGCATTCTGAACTGCAGTCCACAAAGAGAGTCTGTCCGCAGACCCTAAGTTCAACGCAGAGTGGAGCAGTGAGCCGAACCGGCCCGGCTCTCGCCTCAGGCCTCGACAGCCTGACCTCGTCAACCTGGTCCGGTGCCTAAATCATCATCTAAGCATCCGGTTCAGTTGCTTCAATACGCTCTGGGGCCTGGACCCCGTCGCCTCCATCTGGCCTGCACTCGGCATTTCCAATTCAGCCCGGCGCCTGAGTCGATTGAAACTGGGGTCTTCCTCGCTGTTGGCAATGGGCCCACTGCCTTGGTTCTGCCACTTCGGATTGCCTCCGAGTTCAAAGGGAAGTTACAGGCTATTGCTTGTGATGATCAAGGACCAGAAGAAGACCGATTAACAAAGCATTTAGTTGTTTTCTTTTTTTTAATGTCAATCATTTATCATGGAACCAAGTATTCCATAATTCAAAATCTTTACTCTATATACAGACCAAAACAAAACAATTATGAATCCCAGAATCCTGTACCATGCACCTCAGTGCAGTTTCAGCATTACAATATTCTGCAGTTGCTAACTCTGATGTCCCATTATAGTAGTGTTTCCTTTTTTTTAATTTTTATTTGGATAAGGAATTCACAAATATCATGTACTTTTTTCACACATATAACCTTTTCCATTTTTTTATATGTATAAAACTACAATTATTTATACATTCTTAAGTACACATTGAGATGATATAAAAGGAAAATAAACACTTAAATAGATAATTATGTACTGTGGTAAATCTAACCTATTAGGCTAAGTAATGGTATTAGTTGTTAAGAAAAATGGTAATAATAGTTTCCATATAACCCTTCTGGACCATTTCCACTGGTCCAAAATGTTTTATATAGTGGGAAGATCATGGAAGGGTTTCAAGTATCCAAAGTTTCTCTAAGTCATGGAATCAGTGAAGTGGTTTATTATTGTAACATGTACCAAAGTACAGCGAAGAAGCCATCCCTATACAGGTGTCCCCCGCTTTTTGAAAGTTCGCTTTATGAAACTTCACTGTTACAAAAGACCTACATTAGTACCCTGTTTTCGCTTTCAGAAGGTGTTTTCATTGTTACAAAGAAAGGCAGCGTGCAGGGAAAATCAGCACGTGAAAAAAATCTTTCATAGTCCGGTCCGTGAAGTCCATATTCTGGTTCACGGTCCGGTCCATCGACCCTTGCTCCAGGTTTTCCTATCCACCCTGTTTCTGTCTTGTTCAGCTCTAATTGAGTCAGCTGGTGCTAGTTGGGGCTGACTGCATAAATACCTCCAGAGACCAGGGTGTGGCTGCTGGATTGTTCTTGTCCTTACTCCTTGTATCACTTCCCCTGCCTTGTCTTGCTGGTAACTCTCGCCTTGCCTGAAGTTCTGTCTTGTCTTGCTTTGCCAGTAGACTTGTCTTGTTGTCTGGTCCTGGAGCCACCCTGTACCTAGCTCCTTTCCTGTCCCTTGCCTCCGCCCAGGGAAGCCAGGCTGTCTTGCCGTTACCTAGGGCTGTTTCTGTCCCTTCCTGTCCCTTGCCTCCGCCCAGGTAAACCAGGCCGTCTTGCTGTTACCTGGGGTTGGTTCTGTCCCTTCCTGACCCTTGCCTCTGTCAGGTGGTGATCTGCGCCCTGCCCAGGAGGAGCCAAGCCTCGCCTCAAGTCTCAAGTCTCCTGCCCCCTCCCAAGCTTTGCCTCAAGTCTCAAGTCTCTTGCCTCCTGACAAGCCTCGCCTCGCGTCTCCTGCCTCCAGCCTCGCCTCGCATCTCCTGCCTCCAGCCTCGCCTCGCGTCTCCTGCCTCCAGCCCCCAGCCTCGCCTCGCGTCTCCTGCCTCCTGCCTCCAGCCTCGCCTCAATCCTCGCCTCAAGTCGCCTGCCTCCAGCCTCACCTCTAGTCTCCAGCCTCGCCTTGCGTCTCCTGCCTCCAGCCTCGCCTTGCGTCTCCTGCCTCCAGCCTCCAGCCTCGCCTCAATCCTCGCCTCAAGACTCCTGCCTCCAGCCTCACCTCTAGTCTCCAGCCTCGCCTCGCCTCTAGTGTCCAGCCTCCAGCCTCGCCTCTACTCTCCAGCCTCCAGCCTCCAGCCTCACCTCTAGTCTCCAGCCTCCAGACTCGCCTCTACTCTCCAGCCTCCAGCCTCCAGCCTCGCCTCTAGTGTCCAGCCTCCAGCCTCGCCTCGCCTCTAGTCTCCAGCCTCCAGCCTCCAGCCTCACCTCTAGTCTCCAGGCTCCAGCCTCCAGCCTCGCCTCGCCTTGCCGCCAGCTTTGCCTCGCCTCTAGTCTCCAGCCTCGCCTCTAGTCTCCAGCCTCCAGCCTCCAGCCTCGCCGCTAGTCTCCAGCCTCCAGCCTCCAGCCTCGCCGCTAGTCTCCAGCCTCCAGCCTCCAGCCTCGCCGCTAGTCTCCAGTCTCCAGCCTCCAGCCTCGCCTCGCCTTGCCGCCAGCTTTGCCTCGCCTCTAGTCTCCAGCCTTCAGCCTCGCCTCTAGTCTCCAGCCCCCAACCTTGCCTCAGGTCTCCAGCCTCCAGCTTTCAGCCTCGCCTCAGGTCTCCTGCCTCCAGCGTCCAGCCTCACCTCTAGTCTCCAGCCTCCAGCGTCCAGCCTCACCGCCAGCCTCGCCTCGCCTCTAGTCTCCAGCCACCAGCCTCGCCTCTAGTCTCCAGCCTCTAGTCTCCAGCCACCAGCCTCGCCTCTAGTCTCCAGCCTCCACCCTCGCCTCTAGTCTCCAGCCTCCAGCCTCCCCTCTAGTCTCCAGGTTCCAGCCTCGCCTCAGGTCTCCTGCCTCCAGCCTCCAGCCTCACCTCTAGTCTCCAGCCTCCAGCCTCGCCGCTAGTCTCCAGCCTCCAGCCTCCAGCCTCGCCGCTAGTCTCCAGCCTCCAGCCTCCAGCCTCGCCGCTAGTCTCCAGCCTCCAGCCTCCAGCCTCGCCGCTAGTCTCCAGCCTCCAGCCTCCAGCCTCGCCTTGCCTCTAGTCTCCAGCCTCCAGCCTCACCGCTAGTCTCCAGCCTCCAGCCTCCAGCCTCGCCTCGCATCTCCTGCCTCCAGCCTCGCCTCGCGTCTCCTGCCTCCAGCCTCGCCTCGCGTCTCCTGCCTCCAGCCTCGCCTCGCGTCTCCTGCCTCCAGCCTCCAGCCCCACCTCGCGTCTCCTGCCTCCTGCCTCCAGCCTCGCCTCAATCCTCGCCTCAAGTCGCCTGCCTCCAGCCTCACCTCTAGTCTCCAGCCTCCAGCCTCGCCTCGCGTCTCCTGCCTCCAGCCTCCAGCCTCGCCTCAATCCTCGCCTCAAGACTCCTGCCTCCAGCCTCACCTCTAGTCTCCAGCCTCCAGCCTCGCCTTGCATCTCCTGCCTCCAGCCTCACCTCTAGTCTCCAGCCTCCAGCCTCGCCTTGCGTCTCCTGCCTCCAGCCTCGCCTTGCGTCTCCTGCCTCCAGCCTCGCCTTGCGTCTCCTGCCTCCAGCCTCGCCTTGCGTCTCCTGCCTCCAGCCTCCAGCCTCGCCTCAATCCTCGCCTCAAGTCGCCTGCCTCCAGCCTCGCCTCTAGTCTCCAGCCTCCAGCCTCGCCTTGCGTCTCCTGCCTCCAGCCTCGCCTTGCGTCTCCTGCCTCCAGCCTCCAGCCTCGCCTCAATCCTCGCCTCAAGACTCCTGCCTCCAGCCTCACCTCTAGTCTCCAGCTTCCAGCCTCGCCTCGCGTCTCCTGCCTCCAGTCTCGCCTCGCGTCTCCTGCCTCCAGTCTCGCCTCGCGTCTCCTGCCTCCAGTCTCGCCTCGCGTCTCCTGCCTCCAGTCTCGCCTCGCGTCTCCTGCCTCCAGTCTCGCCTCGCGTCTCCTGCCTCCAGTCTCGCCTCGCGTCTCCTGCCTCCAGTCTCGCCTCGCGTCTCCTGCCTCCAGTCTCGCCTCGCGTCTCCTGCCTCCAGTCTCGCCTCGCGTCTCCTGCCACCAGTCTCCAGCCTCGCCTCGCCTCTAGTGTCCAGCCTCCAGCCTCGCCTCTACTCTCCAGCCTCCAGACTCGCCTCTAGTGTCCTGCCTCCAGCCTCTAGCCTCGCCTCGCGTCTCCTGCCTCCTGCCTCCACCCTCGCCTCGCGTCTCCTGTCTCCAGTCTCGCCTCGCCTCTAGTCTCCAGCCTCGCCTCGCCTCTAGTCTCCAGCCTCGCCTCGCCTCTAGTGTCCAGCCTCCAGCCTCGCCTCGCCTCTAGTCTCCAGCCTCCAGCCTCCAGCCTCACCTCTAGTCTCCAGCCTCCAGACTCGCCTCTACTCTCCAGCCTCCAGCCTCCAGCCTCGCCTCTAGTGTCCAGCCTCCAGCCTCGCCTCGCCTCTAGTCTCCAGCCTCCAGCCTCCAGCCTCACCTCTAGTCTCCAGCCTCCAGACTCGCCTCTACTCTCCAGCCTCCAGCCTCGCCTCTAGTGTCCAGCCTCCAGCCTCGCCTCGCCTCTAGTCTCCAGCTTCCAGCCTCCAGCCTCACCTCCAGTCTCCAGGCTCCACCCTCCAGCCTCGCCTCGCCTTGCCGCCAGCTTTGCCTCGCCTCTAGTCTCCAGCCTCCAGCCTCGCCTCTAGTCTCCAGCCTCCAGCCTCCAGCCTCGCCTCTAGTCTCCAGCCTCCAGCCTCCAGCCTCGCCGCTAGTCTCCAGTCTCCAGCCTCCAGCCTCCAGCCTCGCCTCTAGTCTCCAGCCTCCAGCCTCCAGCCTCGCCTCTAGTCTCCAGCCTCCAGCCTCCAGCCTCGCCTCTAGTCTCCAGCCTCCAGCCTCGCCTCGCCTCTGGTCTCCAGCCTCAAGCCTTCAGCCTCACCTCTAGTCTCCAGCCCCCAACCTTGCCTCTGGTCTCCAGCCTCCAGCTTTCAGCCTCGCCTCAGGTCTCCTGCCTCCAGCGTCCAGCCTCACCTCTCGTCTCCAGCCTCCAGCCTCGCCTTGCCTCACCGCCAGCCTCGCCTCGCCTCTAGTCTCCAGCCACCAGCCTCGCCTCTAGTCTCCAGCCTCTAGTCTCCAGCCTCCAGCCTCCAGCCTCCCCTCTAGTCTCCAGGTTCCAGCCTCCAGCCTCACCTCTAGTCTCCAGCCTCCAGCCTCGCCGCTAGTCTCCAGCCTCCAGCCTCCAGCCTCGCCGCTAGTCTCCAGCCTCCAGCCTCCAGCCTCGCCTCTAGTCTCCAGCCTCCAGCCTCGCCTTGCCTCTAGTCTCCAGCCTCCAGCCTCACCGCTAGTCTCCAGCCTCCAGCCTCCAGCCTCGCCGCTAGTCTCCAGCCTCCAGCCTCCAGCCTCCCCTCTAGTCTCCAGGTTCCAGCCTCGCCTCAGGTCTCCTGCCTCCAGTCTCCAGCCTCACCTCTAGTCTCCAGCCTCCAGCCTCGCCGCTAGTCTCCAGCCTCCAGCCTCGCCTTGCCTCACCGCCAGCCTCGCCTCGCCTCCAGTCTCCAGCCTCCAGCCTCGCCGCTAGTCTCCAGCCTCCAGCCTCCAGCCTCGCCTCTAGTCTCCAGCCTCCAGCCTCGCCTTGCCTCACCGCCAGCCTCGCCTCGCCTCTAGTCTCCAGCCACCAGCCTCGCCTCAGGTCTCCAGCCTCTAGTCTCCAGGTTCCAGTCTCACCTCCAGTCTCCAGCCTCCAGCCTCGCCTTGCCTCGCCACCAGCATCGCCTCACCTCTGGTCTCCAGCCTCCAGCCTCGCCTTGCCTCGCCACCAGCATCGCCTCACCTCTGGTCTCCAGCCTCCAGCCTCGCCTCTGGTCTCCAGCCTCCAGCCTCGCCTCTGGTCTCCTGCCTCCAGCCTCCAGCCTCGCCTTAAGTCTCCTGCCTCCAGCCTCCAGCTTCCAGCCTCGCCTCTAGTCTCCAGCCTCCAGCCTCGCCTCTAGTCTCCAGCCTCCAGCCTCGCCTCGCCTCTAGTCTCCAGCCTCGCCTCGCCTCTAGTCTCCAGCCTCCAGCCTCGCCTCGCCTCTAGTCTCCAGCCTCCAGCCTCCAGCCTCACCTCTAGTCTCCAGCCTCCAGACTCGCCTCTACTCTCCAGCCTCCAGCCTCGCCTCTAGTGTCCAGCCTCCAGCCTCGCCTCGCCTCTAGTGTCCAGCCTCCAGCCTCACCTCTAGTCTCCAGGCTCCAGCCTCGCCTCTAGACTCCAGCCTCCAGCCTCGCCTCTAGTCTCCAGCCTCCAGCCTCGCCTCTGGTCTCCAGGGTCCAGCCTCCAGCCTCGCCTCTAGTCTCCAGCCTCCAGCCTCGCCTCAGGTCTCCTGCCTCCAGCCTCTAGCCTCGCCTCAGGTCTCCTGCCTCCAGCCTCCAGCCTCGCCTCTAGTCACCTGCCTCCAGCCTCCAGCCTCGCCGCTAGTCTCCAGCCTCCAGCCTCGCCGCTAGTCTCCAGCCTCCAGCCTCGCCGCTAGTCTCCAGCCTCCAGCCTCGCCGCTAGTCTCCAGCCTCCAGCCTCGCCGCTAGTCTCCAGCCTCGCCTCTAGTCTCCAGCCTCCAGCCTCGCCTCTAGTCTCCAGCCTCCAGCCTCCAGCCTCGCCTCTAGCCTCCAGCCTCGCCTCGCCTCTGGTCTCCAGCCTCAAGCCTTCAGCCTCACCTCTAGTCTCCAGCTCCCAACCTCGCCTCTGGTCTCCAGCCTCCAGCTTCCAGCCTCGCCTCAGGTCTCCTGCCTCCAGCGTCCAGCCTCACCTCTGGTCTCCAGCCTCCAGCCTCGCCTTGCCTCACCGCCAGCCTCGCCTCGCCTCTAGTCTCCAGCCACCAGCCTCGCCTCCACCCTCGCCCCTAGTCTCCAGCCTCCACCCTCGCCCCTAGTCTCCAGCCTCCACCCTCGCCCCTAGTCTCCAGCCTCCACCCTCGCCCCTAGTCTCCAGCCTCCACCCTTGCCCCTAGCCTCCAGCCTCCACCCTCGCCTCTAGCCTCCAGCCTCCAGCCTCCCCTCTAGTCTCCAGGTTCCAGCCTCGCCTCCAGCCTCCAACCTCGCCTCAGGTCTCCTGCCTCCAGCCTCCAGCCTCTAGTCTCCAGCCTCCAGCCTCCAGCCTCGCCTCGCCTCTAGTCTCCAGCCTCCAGCCTCGCCTCTAGTCTCCAGCCTCCAGCCTCGCCTCGCCTTGCTGCCAGCTTTGCCTCGTCTCTCGTCTCCAGCCTCCAGCCTCGCCTTAAGTCTCCTGCTTCCAGCCTCCAGCCTCGCCTCGCCTCGCCTCGCCTCTGGTCTCCAGCCTCAAGCCTTCAGCCTCACCTCTAGTCTCCAGCCCCCAACCTCGCCTCTGGTCTCCAGCCTCGCCTCAGGTCTCCTGCCTCCAGTCTCCAGCATCGCCTCTGGACTCCAACCTCCAGCCTCGCCTCTAGTCTCCTGCCTCCAGCCTCCAGCCTCACCTCTAGTCTCCAGGCTCCAGCCTCCAGCCTCGCCTCTAGTCTCCAGCCTCCAGCCTCGCCTCTGGTCTCCAGGGTCCAGCCTCCAGCCTCGCCTCTAGTCTCCAGCCTCCAGCCTCGCCTCAGGTCTCCTGCCTCCAGCCTCTAGCCTCGCCTCAGGTCTCCTGCCTCCAGCCTCCAGCCTCGCCTCTAGTCTCCTGCCTCCAGCCTCCAGCCTCGCCGCTAGTCTCCAGCCTCGCCTCTAGTCTCTAGCCTCCAGCCTCGCCTCTAGTCTCCAGCCTCCAGCCTCGCCTCTAGTCTCCAGCCTCCAGCCTCGCCTCTAGCCTCCAGCCTCGCCTCGCCTCTGGTCTCCAGCCTCAAGCCTTCAGCCTCACCTCTAGTCTCCAGCCCCCAACCTCGCCTCTGGTCTCCAGCCTCCAGCTTCCAGCCTCGCCTCAGGTCTCCTGCCTCCAGCGTCCAGCCTCACCTCTGGTCTCCAGCCTCCAGCCTCGCCTTGCCTCACCGCCAGCCTCGCCTCGCCTCTAGTCTCCAGCCACCAGCCTCGCCTCCACCCTCGCCCCTAGTCTCCAGCCTCCACCCTTGCCCCTAGTCTCCAGCCTCCACCCTTGCCCCTAGTCTCCAGCCTCCACCCTTGCCCCTAGCCTCCAGCCTCCACCCTCGCCTCTAGCCTCCAGCCTCCAGCCTCCCCTCTAGTCTCCAGGTTCCAGCCTCGCCTCCAGCCTCCAGCCTCGCCTCAGGTCTCCTGCCTCCAGCCTCCAGCCTCGCCTCTAGTCTCCAGCCTCCAGCCTCGCCTCTAGTCTCCAGCCTCCAGCAACCAGCCTCACCTCTAGTCTCCAGCCTCCAGCCTCCAGCTTCGCCTCTAGTCTCCAGCCTCCAGCCTCGCCTCGCCTCTAGTCTCCAGCCTCCAGCCTCGCCTCTAGTCTCCAGCCTCCAGTCTCGCCTCGCCTTGCTGCCAGCTTTGCCTCGCCTCTCGTCTCCAGCCTCCAGCCTCGCCTTAAGTCTCCTGCTTCCAGCCTCCAGCCTCGCCTCGCCTCGCCTCTGGTCTCCAGCCTCAAGCCTTCAGCCTCACCTCTAGTCTCCAGCCCCCAACCTCGCCTCTGGTCTCCAGCCTCGCCTCAGGTCTCCTGCCTCCAGTCTCCAGCCTCGCCTCTGGACTCCAACCTCCTGCCTCCAGCCTCGCCTCTGGTCTCCTGCCTCCAGCCTCCAGCCTCACCTCCAGCCTCCAGCCTCGCCTTGCCTCGCCACCAGCATCGCCTCACCTCTGGTCTCCAGCCTCCAGCCTCCAGCCTCGCCTCTGGTCTCCTGCCTCCAGTCTCCAGCCTCGCCTCTGGTCTCCTGCCTCCAGCCTCCAGCCTCGCCTCTGGTCTCCTGCCTCCAGCCTCCAGCCTCGCCTTAAGTCTCCTGCCTCCAGCCTCCAGCCTCGCCTCGTCTCCTGCCTCCAGCCTCGCCTCGTCTCCAGCCTCCAGCCTCCAGCCTCGCCGCTAGTCTCCAGTCTCCAGCCTCCAGCCTCCAGCCTCGCCTCTAGTCTCCAGCCTCCAGCCTCCAGCCTCGCCTCTAGTCTCCAGCCTCCAGCCTCCAGCATCGCCTCTAGTCTCCAGCCTCCAGCCTCGCCTCGCCTCTGGTCTCCAGCCTCAAGCCTTCAGCCTCACCTCTAGTCTCCAGCCCCCAACCTTGCCTCTGGTCTCCAGCCTCCAGCTTTCAGCCTCGCCTCAGGTTTCCTGCCTCCAGCCTTCAGCCTCACCTCTAGTCTCCAGCCCCCAACCTTGCCTCTGGTCTCCAGCCTCCAGCTTTCAGCCTCGCCTCAGGTCTCCTGCCTCCAGCGTCCAGCCTCACCTCTCGTCTCCAGCCTCCAGCCTCGCCTTGCCTCACCGCCAGCCTCGCCTCGCCTCTAGTCTCCAGCCACCAGCCTCGCCTCTAGTCTCCAGCCTCTAGTCTCCAGCCTCCAGCCTCCAGCCTCCCCTCTAGTCTCCAGGTTCCAGCCTCCAGCCTCACCTCTAGTCTCCAGCCTCCAGCCTCGCCTCTAGTCTCCAGCCTCCAGCCTCCAGCCTCGCCTCTAGTCTCCAGCCTCCAGCCTCCAGCCTCGCCTCTAGTCTCCAGCCTCCAGCCTCGCCTCGCCTCTGGTCTCCAGCCTCAAGCCTTCAGCCTCACCTCTAGTCTCCAGCCCCCAACCTTGCCTCTGGTCTCCAGCCTCCAGCTTTCAGCCTCGCCTCAGGTCTCCTGCCTCCAGCGTCCAGCCTCACCTCTCGTCTCCAGCCTCCAGCCTCGCCTTGCCTCACCGCCAGCCTCGCCTCGCCTCTAGTCTCCAGCCACCAGCCTCGCCTCTAGTCTCCAGCCTCTAGTCTCCAGCCTCCAGCCTCCAGCCTCCCCTCTAGTCTCCAGGTTCCAGCCTCCAGCCTCACCTCTAGTCTCCAGCCTCCAGCCTCGCCGCTAGTCTCCAGCCTCCAGCCTCCAGCCTCGCCGCTAGTCTCCAGCCTCCAGCCTCCAGCCTCGCCTCTAGTCTCCAGCCTCCAGCCTCGCCTTGCCTCTAGTCTCCAGCCTCCAGCCTCACCGCTAGTCTCCAGCCTCCAGCCTCCAGCCTCGCCGCTAGTCTCCAGCCTCCAGCCTCCAGCCTCCCCTCTAGTCTCCAGGTTCCAGCCTCGCCTCAGGTCTCCTGCCTCCAGTCTCCAGCCTCACCTCTAGTCTCCAGCCTCCAGCCTCGCCGCTAGTCTCCAGCCTCCAGCCTCGCCTTGCCTCACCGCCAGCCTCGCCTCGCCTCCAGTCTCCAGCCTCCAGCCTCGCCGCTAGTCTCCAGCCTCCAGCCTCCAGCCTCGCCTCTAGTCTCCAGCCTCCAGCCTCGCCTTGCCTCACCGCCAGCCTCGCCTCGCCTCTAGTCTCCAGCCACCAGCCTCGCCTCAGGTCTCCAGCCTCTAGTCTCCAGGTTCCAGTCTCACCTCCAGTCTCCAGCCTCCAGCCTCGCCTTGCCTCGCCACCAGCATCGCCTCACCTCTGGTCTCCAGCCTCCAGCCTCGCCTTGCCTCGCCACCAGCATCGCCTCACCTCTGGTCTCCAGCCTCCAGCCTCGCCTCTGGTCTCCAGCCTCCAGCCTCGCCTCTGGTCTCCTGCCTCCAGCCTCCAGCCTCGCCTCGCCTCTAGTCTCCAGCCTCGCCTCGCCTCTAGTCTCCAGCCTCCAGCCTCGCCTCGCCTCTAGTCTCCAGCCTCCAGCCTCCAGCCTCACCTCTAGTCTCCAGCCTCCAGACTCGCCTCTACTCTCCAGCCTCCAGCCTCGCCTCTAGTGTCCAGCCTCCAGCCTCGCCTCGCCTCTAGTGTCCAGCCTCCAGCCTCACCTCTAGTCTCCAGGCTCCAGCCTCGCCTCTAGTCTCCAGCCTCCAGCCTCGCCTCTAGTCTCCAGCCTCCAGCCTCGCCTCTGGTCTCCAGGGTCCAGCCTCCAGCCTCGCCTCTAGTCTCCAGCCTCCAGCCTCGCCTCAGGTCTCCTGCCTCCAGCCTCTAGCCTCGCCTCAGGTCTCCTGCCTCCAGCCTCCAGCCTCGCCTCTAGTCACCTGCCTCCAGCCTCCAGCCTCGCCGCTAGTCTCCAGCCTCCAGCCTCGCCGCTAGTCTCCAGCCTCCAGCCTCGCCGCTAGTCTCCAGCCTCGCCTCTAGTCTCCAGCCTCCAGCCTCGCCTCTAGTCTCCAGCCTCCAGCCTCCAGCCTCGCCTCTAGCCTCCAGCCTCGCCTCGCCTCTGGTCTCCAGCCTCAAGCCTTCAGCCTCACCTCTAGTCTCCAGCTCCCAACCTCGCCTCTGGTCTCCAGCCTCCAGCTTCCAGCCTCGCCTCAGGTCTCCTGCCTCCAGCGTCCAGCCTCACCTCTGGTCTCCAGCCTCCAGCCTCGCCTTGCCTCACCGCCAGCCTCGCCTCGCCTCTAGTCTCCAGCCACCAGCCTCGCCTCCACCCTCGCCCCTAGTCTCCAGCCTCCACCCTCGCCCCTAGTCTCCAGCCTCCACCCTCGCCCCTAGTCTCCAGCCTCCACCCTCGCCCCTAGTCTCCAGCCTCCAACCTTGCCCCTAGCCTCCAGCCTCCACCCTTGCCCCTAGCCTCCAGCCTCCACCCTCGCCTCTAGCCTCCAGCCTCCAGCCTCCCCTCTAGTCTCCAGGTTCCAGCCTCGCCTCCAGCCTCCAGCCTCGCCTCAGGTCTCCTGCCTCCAGCCTCCAGCCTCTAGTCTCCAGCCTCCAGCCTCCAGCCTCGCCTCGCCTCTAGTCTCCAGCCTCCAGCCTCGCCTCTAGTCTCCAGCCTCCAGCCTCGCCTCGCCTTGCTGCCAGCTTTGCCTCGTCTCTCGTCTCCAGCCTCCAGCCTCGCCTTAAGTCTCCTGCTTCCAGCCTCCAGCCTCGCCTCGCCTCGCCTCGCCTCTGGTCTCCAGCCTCAAGCCTTCAGCCTCACCTCTAGTCTCCAGCCCCCAACCTCGCCTCTGGTCTCCAGCCTCGCCTCAGGTCTCCTGCCTCCAGTCTCCAGCATCGCCTCTGGACTCCAACCTCCAGCCTCGCCTCTAGTCTCCTGCCTCCAGCCTCCAGCCTCACCTCTAGTCTCCAGGCTCCAGCCTCCAGCCTCGCCTCTAGTCTCCAGCCTCCAGCCTCGCCTCTGGTCTCCAGGGTCCAGCCTCCAGCCTCGCCTCTAGTCTCCAGCCTCCAGCCTCGCCTCAGGTCTCCTGCCTCCAGCCTCTAGCCTCGCCTCAGGTCTCCTGCCTCCAGCCTCCAGCCTCGCCTCTAGTCTCCTGCCTCCAGCCTCCAGCCTCGCCGCTAGTCTCCAGCCTCGCCTCTAGTCTCTAGCCTCCAGCCTCGCCTCTAGTCTCCAGCCTCCAGCCTCGCCTCTAGTCTCCAGCCTCCAGCCTCCAGCCTCGCCTCTAGCCTCCAGCCTCGCCTCGCCTCTGGTCTCCAGCCTCAAGCCTTCAGCCTCACCTCTAGTCTCCAGCCCCCAACCTCGCCTCTGGTCTCCAGCCTCCAGCTTCCAGCCTCACCTCAGGTCTCCTGCCTCCAGCGTCCAGCCTCACCTCTGGTCTCCAGCCTCCAGCCTCGCCTTGCCTCACCGCCAGCCTCGCCTCGCCTCTAGTCTCCAGCCACCAGCCTCGCCTCCACCCTCGCCCCTAGTCTCCAGCCTCCACCCTTGCCCCTATTCTCCAGCCTCCACCCTTGCCCCTAGTCTCCAGCCTCCACCCTTGCCCCTAGTCTCCAGCCTCCACCCTTGCCCCTAGCCTCCAGCCTCCACCCTTGCCCCTATTCTCCAGCCTCCACCCTTGCCCCTAGTCTCCAGCCTCCACCCTTGCCCCTAGTCTCCAGCCTCCACCCTTGCCCCTAGCCTCCAGCCTCCACCCTCGCCTCTAGCCTCCAGCCTCCAGCCTCCCCTCTAGTCTCCAGGTTCCAGCCTCGCCTCCAGCCTCCAGCCTCGCCTCAGGTCTCCTGCCTCCAGCCTCCAGCCTCGCCTCTAGTCTCCAGCCTCCAGCCTCGCCTCTAGTCTCCAGCCTCCAGCAACCAGCCTCGCCTCTAGTCTCCAGCCTCCAGCCTCCAGCTTCGCCTCTAGTCTCCAGCCTCCAGCCTCGCCTCGCCTCTAGTCTCCAGCCTCCAGCCTCGCCTCTAGTCTCCAGCCTCCAGTCTCGCCTCGCCTTGCTGCCAGCTTTGCCTCGCCTCTCGTCTCCAGCCTCCAGCCTCGCCTTAAGTCTCCTGCTTCCAGCCTCCAGCCTCGCCTCGCCTCGCCTCTGGTCTCCAGCCTCAAGCCTTCAGCCTCACCTCTAGTCTCCAGCCCCCAACCTCGCCTCTGGTCTCCAGCCTCGCCTCAGGTCTCCTGCCTCCAGTCTCCAGCATGGCCTCTGGACTCCAACCTCCAGCCTCCAGCCTCGCCTCTAGTCTCCTGCCTCCAGCCTCCAGCCTCACCTCCAGCCTCCAGCCTCGCCTTGCCTCGCCACCAGCATCGCCTCACCTCTGGTCTCCAGCCTCCAGCCTCCAGCCTCGCCTCTGGTCTCCTGCCTCCAGTCTCCAGCCTCGCCTCTGGTCTCCTGCCTCCAGCCTCCAGCCTCGCCTCTGGTCTCCTGCCTCCAGCCTCCAGCCTCGCCTTAAGTCTCCTGCCTCCAGCCTCCAGCCTCGCCTCGTCTCCTGCCTCCAGCCTCGCCTCGTCTCCAGCCTCCAGCCTCCAGCTTCGCCGCTAGTCTCCAGTCTCCAGCCTCCAGCCTCCAGCCTCGCCTCTAGTCTCCAGCCTCCAGCCTCCAGCCTCGCCTCTAGTCTCCAGCCTCCAGCCTCCAGCCTCGCCTCTAGTCTCCAGCCTCCAGCCTCGCCTCGCCTCTGGTCTCCAGCCTCAAGCCTTCAGCCTCACCTCTAGTCTCCAGCCCCCAACCTTGCCTCTGGTCTCCAGCCTCCAGCTTTCAGCCTCGCCTCAGGTCTCCTGCCTCCAGCGTCCAGCCTCACCTCTCGTCTCCAGCCTCCAGCCTCGCCTTGCCTCACCGCCCGCCTCGCCTCTAGTCTCCAGCCACCAGCCTCGCCTCTAGTCTCCAGCCTCTAGTCTCCAGCCTCCAGCCTCCAGCCTCCCCTCTAGTCTCCAGGTTCCAGCCTCCAGCCTCACCTCTAGTCTCCAGCCTCCAGCCTCGCCGCTAGTCTCCAGCCTCCAGCCTCGCCGCTAGTCTCCAGCCTCCAGCCTCCAGCCTCGCCTCTAGTCTCCAGCCTCCAGCCTCGCCTTGCCTCTAGTCTCCAGCCTCCAGCCTCACCGCTAGTCTCCAGCCTCCAGCCTCCAGCCTCGCCGCTAGTCTCCAGCTTCCAGCCTCCAGCCTCCCCTCTAGTCTCCAGGTTCCAGCCTCGCCTCAGGTCTCCTGCCTCCAGTCTCCAGCCTCACCTCTAGTCTCCAGCCTCCAGCCTCGCCGCTAGTCTCCAGCCTCCAGCCTCGCCTTGCCTCACCGCCAGCCTCGCCTCGCCTCCAGTCTCCAGCCTCCAGCCTCGCCGCTAGTCTCCAGCCTCCAGCCTCCAGCCTCGCCTCTAGTCTCCAGCCTCCAGCCTCACCTTGCCTCACCGCCAGCCTCGCCTCGCCTCTAGTCTCCAGCCACCAGCCTCGCCTCAGGTCTCCAGCCTCTAGTCTCCAGGTTCCAGTCTCACCTCCAGTCTCCAGCCTCCAGCCTCGCCTTGCCTCGCCACCAGCATCGCCTCACCTCTGGTCTCCAGCCTCCAGCCTCGCCTTGCCTCGCCACCAGCATCGCCTCACCTCTGGTCTCCAGCCTCCAGCCTCAGCTCTGGTCTCCAGCCTCCAGCCTCGCCTCTGGTCTCCTGCCTCCAGCCTCCAGCCTCGCCTTAAGTCTCCTGCCTCCAGCCTCCAGCTTCCAGCCTCGCCTCTAGTCTCCAGCCTCCAGCCTCGCCTCTAGTCTCCAGCCTCCAGCCTCGCCTCGCCTCTAGTCTCCAGCCTCGCCTCGCCTCTAGTCTCCAGCCTCCAGCCTCGCCTCGCCTCGTCTCCAGCCTCCAGCCTCCAGCTTCGCCGCTAGTCTCCAGTCTCCAGCCTCCAGCCTCCAGCCTCGCCTCTAGTCTCCAGCCTCCAGCCTCCAGCCTCGCCTCTAGTCTCCAGCCTCCAGCCTCGCCTCGCCTCTAGTCTCCAGCCTCCAGCCTCCAGCCTCACCTCTAGTCTCCAGCCTCCAGACTCGCCTCTACTCTCCAGCCTCCAGCCTCGCCTCTAGTGTCCAGCCTCCAGACTCGCCTCGCCTCTAGTGTCCAGCCTCCAGCCTCACCTCTAGTCTCCAGGCTCCAGCCTCGCCTCTAGTCTCCAGCCTCCAGCCTCGCCTCTAGTCTCCAGCCTCCAGCCTCGCCTCTGGTCTCCAGGGTCCAGCCTCCAGCCTCGCCTCTAGTCTCCAGCCTCCAGCCTCGCCTCAGGTCTCCTGCCTCCAGCCTCTAGCCTCGCCTCAGGTCTCCTGCCTCCAGCCTCCAGCCTCGCCTCTAGTCACCTGCCTCCAGCCTCCAGCCTCGTCGCTAGTCTCCAGCCTCCAGCCTCGCCGCTAGTCTCCAGCCTCCAGCCTCGCCGCTAGTCTCCAGCCTCGCCTCTAGTCTCCAGCCTCCAGCCTCGCCTCTAGTCTCCAGCCTCCAGCCTCCAGCCTCGCCTCTAGCCTCCAGCCTCGCCTCGCCTCTGGTCTCCAGCCTCAAGCCTTCAGCCTCACCTCTAGTCTCCAGCTCCCAACCTCGCCTCTGGTCTCCAGCCTCCAGCTTCCAGCCTCGCCTCAGGTCTCCTGCCTCCAGCGTCCAGCCTCACCTCTGGTCTCCAGCCTCCAGCCTCGCCTTGCCTCACCGCCAGCCTCGCCTCGCCTCTAGTCTCCAGCCACCAGCCTCGCCTCCACCCTCGCCCCTAGTCTCCAGCCTCCACCCTCGCCCCTAGTCTCCAGCCTCCACCCTCGCCCCTAGTCTCCAGCCTCCACCCTCGCCCCTAGTCTCCAGCCTCCACCCTCGCCCCTAGTCTCCAGCCTCCAACCTTGCCCCTAGCCTCCAGCCTCCACCCTTGCCCCTAGCCTCCAGCCTCCACCCTCGCCTCTAGCCTCCAGCCTCCAGCCTCCCCTCTGGTCTCCAGGTTCCAGCCTCGCCTCCAGCCTCCAGCCTCGCCTCAGGTCTCCTGCCTCCAGCCTCCAGCCTCGCCTCGCCTCTAGTCTCCAGCCTCCAGCCTCGCCTCTAGTCTCCAGCCTCCAGCCTCGCCTCGCCTTGCTGCCAGCTTTGCCTCGTCTCTCGTCTCCAGCCTCCAGCCTCGCCTTAAGTCTCCTGCTTCCAGCCTCCAGCCTCGCCTCGCCTCGCCTCGCCTCTGGTCTCCAGCCTCAAGCCTTCAGCCTCACCTCTAGTCTCCAGCCCCCAACCTCGCCTCTGGTCTCCAGCCTCGCCTCAGGTCTCCTGCCTCCAGTCTCCAGCATCGCCTCTGGACTCCAACCTCCAGCCTCGCCTCTAGTCTCCTGCCTCCAGCCTCCAGCCTCACCTCTAGTCTCCAGGCTCCAGCCTCCAGCCTCGCCTCTAGTCTCCAGCCTCCAGCCTCGCCTCTGGTCTCCAGGGTCCAGCCTCCAGCCTCGCCTCTAGTCTCCAGCCTCCAGCCTCGCCTCAGGTCTCCTGCCTCCAGCCTCTAGCCTCGCCTCAGGTCTCCTGCCTCCAGCCTCCAGCCTCGCCTCTAGTCTCCTGCCTCCAGCCTCCAGCCTCGCCGCTAGTCTCCAGCCTCGCCTCTAGTCTCCAGCCTCCAGCCTCGCCTCTAGTCTCCAGCCTCCAGCCTCGCCTCTAGTCTCCAGCCTCCAGCCTCCAGCCTCGCCTCTAGCCTCCAGCCTCGCCTCGCCTCTGGTCTCCAGCCTCAAGCCTTCAGCCTCACCTCTAGTCTCCAGCCCCCAACCTCGCCTCTGGTCTCCAGCCTCCAGCTTCCAGCCTCGCCTCAGGTCTCCTGCCTCCAGCGTCCAGCCTCACCTCTGGTCTCCAGCCTCCAGCCTCGCCTTGCCTCACCGCCAGCCTCGCCTCGCCTCTAGTCTCCAGCCACCAGCCTCGCCTCCACCCTCGCCCCTAGTCTCCAGCCTCCACCCTTGCCCCTAGTCTCCAGCCTCCACCCTTGCCCCTAGTCTCCAGCCTCCACCCTTGCCCCTAGCCTCCAGCCTCCACCCTCGCCTCTAGCCTCCAGCCTCCAGCCTCCCCTCTAGTCTCCAGGTTCCAGCCTCGCCTCCAGCCTCCAGCCTCGCCTCAGGTCTCCTGCCTCCAGCCTCCAGCCTCGCCTCTAGTCTCCAGCCTCCAGCCTCGCCTCTAGTCTCCAGCCTCCAGCAACCAGCCTCACCTCTAGTCTCCAGCCTCCAGCCTCCAGCTTCGCCTCTAGTCTCCAGCCTCCAGCCTCGCCTCGCCTCTAGTCTCCAGCCTCCAGCCTCGCCTCTAGTCTCCAGCCTCCAGTCTCGCCTCGCCTTGCTGCCAGCTTTGCCTCGCCTCTCGTCTCCAGCCTCCAGCCTCGCCTTAAGTCTCCTGCTTCCAGCCTCCAGCCTCGCCTCGCCTCGCCTCTGGTCTCCAGCCTCAAGCCTTCAGCCTCACCTCTAGTCTCCAGCCCCCAACCTCGCCTCTGGTCTCCAGCCTCGCCTCAGGTCTCCTGCCTCCAGTCTCCAGCATCGCCTCTGGACTCCAACCTCCAGCCTCCAGCCTCGCCTCTAGTCTCCTGCCTCCAGCCTCCAGCCTCACCTCCAGTCTCCAGCCTCCAGCCTCGCCTTGCCTCGCCACCAGCATCGCCTCACCTCTGGTCTCCAGCCTCCAGCCTCCAGCCTCGCCTCTGGTCTCCTGCCTCCAGCCTCCAGCCTCGCCTTAAGTCTCCTGCCTCCAGCCTCCAGCCTCGCCTCGTCTCCTGCCTCCAGCCTCGCCTCGTCTCCTGCCTCCAGCCTCCAGCCTCTATTCTCCAGCCTCCAGCCTCCAGCCTCGCCTCTAGTCTCCAGCCTCCAGCCTCCAGCCTCGCCTCTAGTCTCCTGCCTCCAGCCTCCAGCCTCGCCTCGTCTCCTGCCTCCAGCCTCCAGCCTCGCCTCGTCTCCTGCCTCCAGCCTCCAGCCTCGCCTCGTCTCCTGCCTCCAGCCTCCAGCCTCGCCTCGTCTCCGGCCTCCAGCCTCCAGCCTCTAGTCTCCAGCCTCCAGCCTCCAGCCTCGCCTCTAGTCTCCAGCCTCCAGCCTCGCCTCTAGTATCCAGCCTCCAGTCTCCAGTCTCGCACCTAGTCTCCAGCCTCCAGCCTCGCCTCTAGTCTCCAGCCTCCAGCCTCACCTCTAGTCTCCAGCCTCCAGTCTCGCCTTGCCTCGCCGCTAGCCTCGCCTCACCTCTAGTCTCCAGCCTCAAGCCTCACCACTAGTCTCCAGCCTCAAACCTCACCACTAGTCTCCAGCCTCCAGCCTCGCCTCTAGTCTCCAGCCTCCAGCCTCCAGCCTCGCCTCTAGTCTCCAGCCTCCAGCCTCCAGCCTCGCCTCTAGTCTCCAGCCTCCAGCCTTGCGCCTAGTCTCCAGCCTCCAGCTTCCAGCCTCGCCCAGGTCTCCTGCCTCCAGCTTCCAGCCTTGCCTCTAGTCTCCAGACTCCAGCCTCCAGCCTCGCCTCTAGTCTCCAGCCTCCAGCCTCCAGCCTCGCCTCTATTCTCCAGTCTCCAGCCTCCAGCCTCGCCTCTGGTCTCCAGCCTCCAGCTTCCAGCCTCGCCTCTGGTCTCCAGCCTCCAGCTTCCAGCCTCGCCTCTGGTCTCCAGCCTCCAGCTTCCAGCCTCGCCTCAGGTCTCCTGCCTCCAGCCTCGCCTCTGGTCTCCAGCTTCCAGCCTCGCCTCTGGTCTCCAGACTCCAGCCTCGCCTCTGGTCTCCAGACTCCAGCCTCGCCTCTGGTCTCCAGCCTCCAGCCTCGCCTCTAGTCTCCAGCCTCCAGCCTCGCCTCTAGTCTCCAGCCTCCAGCAACCAGCCTCACCTCTAGTCTCCAGCCTCCAGCCTCCAGCTTCGCCTCTAGTCTCCAGCCTCCAGCCTCGCCTCGCCTCTAGTCTCCAGCCTCCAGTCTCGTCTCGCCTTGCTGCCAGCTTTGCCTCGCCTCTCGTCTCCAGCCTCCAGCCTCGCCTTGCCTCGCCACCAGCATCGCCTCACCTCTGGTCTCCAGCCTCCAGCCTCCAGCCTCGCCTCTGGTCTCCTGCCTCCAGTCTCCAGCCTCGCCTCTGGTCTCCTGCCTCCAGCCTCCAGCCTCGCCTTAAGTCTCCTGCCTCCAGCCTCCAGCCTCGCCTCGTCTCCTGCCTCCAGCCTCCAGCCTCCAGCCTCTAGTCTCCAGCCTCCAGCCTCGCCTCTAGTCTCCAGCCTCCAGCCTCGCCTCGCCTCTAGTCTCCAGCCTCCAGCCTCGCCTCTCGTCTCCAGCCTCCAGTCTCGCCTCGCCTTGCTGCCAGCTTTGCCTCGCCTCTCGTCTCCACCCTCCAGCCTCGCCTTAAGTCTCCTGCTTCCAGCCTCCAGCCTCGCCTCGCCTCGCCTCTGGTCTCCAGCCTCAAGCCTTCAGCCTCACCTCTAGTCTCCAGCCCCCAACCTCGCCTCTGGTCTCCAGCCTCGCCTCAGGTCTCCTGCCTCCAGTCTCCAGCATCGCCTCTGGACTCCAACCTCCAGCCTCCAGCCTCGCCTCTAGTCTCCTGCCTCCAGCCTCCAGCCTCACCTCCAGTCTCCAGCCTCCAGCCTCGCCTTGCCTCGCCACCAGCATCGCCTCACCTCTGGTCTCCAGCCTCCAGCCTCACCACTAGTCTCCAGCCTCAAACCTCACCACTAGTCTCCAGCCTCCAGCCTCGCCTCTAGTCTCCAGCCTCCAGCCTCCAGCCTCGCCTCTAGTCTCCAGCCTCCAGCCTCCAGCCTCGCCTCTAGTCTCCAGCCTCCAGCCTTGCGCCTAGTCTCCAGCCTCCAGCTTCCAGCCTCGCCCAGGTCTCCTGCCTCCAGCTTCCAGCCTTGCCTCTAGTCTCCAGACTCCAGCCTCCAGCCTCGCCTCTAGTCTCCAGCCTCCAGCCTCCAGCCTCGCCTCTATTCTCCAGTCTCCAGCCTCCAGCCTCGCCTCTGGTCTCCAGCCTCCAGCTTCCAGCCTCGCCTCTGGTCTCCAGCCTCCAGCTTCCAGCCTCGCCTCTGGTCTCCAGCCTCCAGCTTCCAGCCTCGCCTCAGGTCTCCTGCCTCCAGCCTCGCCTCTGGTCTCCAGCTTCCAGCCTCGCCTCTGGTCTCCAGACTCCAGCCTCGCCTCTGGTCTCCAGACTCCAGCCTCGCCTCTGGTCTCCAGCCTCCAGCCTCGCCTCTAGTCTCCAGCCTCCAGCCTCGCCTCTAGTCTCCAGCCTCCAGCAACCAGCCTCACCTCTAGTCTCCAGCCTCCAGCCTCCAGCTTCGCCTCTAGTCTCCAGCCTCCAGCCTCGCCTCGCCTCTAGTCTCCAGCCTCCAGTCTCGTCTCGCCTTGCTGCCAGCTTTGCCTCGCCTCTCGTCTCCAGCCTCCAGCCTCGCCTTGCCTCGCCACCAGCATCGCCTCACCTCTGGTCTCCAGCCTCCAGCCTCCAGCCTCGCCTCTGGTCTCCTGCCTCCAGTCTCCAGCCTCGCCTCTGGTCTCCTGCCTCCAGCCTCCAGCCTCGCCTTAAGTCTCCTGCCTCCAGCCTCCAGCCTCGCCTCGTCTCCTGCCTCCAGCCTCCAGCCTCCAGCCTCTAGTCTCCAGCCTCCAGCCTCGCCTCTAGTCTCCAGCCTCCAGCTTCGCCTCGCCTCTAGTCTCCAGCCTCCAGCCTCGCCTCTCGTCTCCAGCCTCCAGTCTCGCCTCGCCTTGCTGCCAGTTTTGCCTCGCCTCTCGTCTCCACCCTCCAGCCTCGCCTTAAGTCTCCTGCTTCCAGCCTCCAGCCTCGCCTCGCCTCGCCTCTGGTCTCCAGCCTCAAGCCTTCAGCCTCACCTCTAGTCTCCAGCCCCCAACCTCGCCTCTGGTCTCCAGCCTCGCCTCAGGTCTCCTGCCTCCAGTCTCCAGCATCGCCTCTGGACTCCAACCTCCAGCCTCCAGCCTCGCCTCTAGTCTCCTGCCTCCAGCCTCCAGCCTCACCTCCAGTCTCCAGACTCCAGCCTCGCCTTGCCTCGCCACCAGCATCGCCTCACCTCTGGTCTCCAGCCTCCAGCCTCGCCTTGCCTCGCCACCAGCATCGCCTCACCTCTGGTCTCCAGCCTCCAGCCTCCAGCCTCGCCTCTGGTCTCCTGCCTCCAGCCTCCAGTCTCCAGCCTCGCCTCTGGTCTCCTGCCTCCAGCCTCCAGCCTCGCCTTAAGTCTCCTGCCTCCAGCCTCCAGCCTCGCCTCGTCTCCTGCCTCCAGCCTCGCCTCGCCTCTAGTCTCCAGCCTCCAGCCTCGCCTCTCGTCTCCAGCCTCCAGCCTCGCCTTAAGTCTCCTGCTTCCAGCCTCCAGCCTCGCCTCGCCTCGCCTCTGGTCTCCAGCCTCAAGCCTTCAGCCTCACCTCTAGTCTCCAGCCCCCAACCTCGCCTCTGGTCTCCAGCCTCGCCTCAGGTCTCCTGCCTCCAGTCTCCAGCATCGCCTCTAGTCTCCAGTCTCCAGCCTCCAGCCTCGCCTCTGGTCTCCAGCCTCCAGCTTCCAGCCTCGCCTCTGGTCTCCAGCCTCCAGCTTCCAGCCTCGCCTCTGGTCTCCAGCCTCCAGCTTCCAGCCTCGCCTCAGGTCTCCTGCCTCCAGCCTCGCCTCTGGTCTCCAGCTTCCAGCCTCGCCTCTAGTCTCCAGACTCCAGCCTCGCCTCTGGTCTCCAGACTCCAGCCTCGCCTCTGGTCTCCAGACTCCAGCCTCGCCTCTGGTCTCCAGCCTCCAGCCTCGCCTCTAGTCTCCAGCCTCCAGCCTCGCCTCTAGTCTCTAGCCTCCAGCAACCAGCCTCACCTCTAGTCTCCAGCCTCCAGCCTCCAGCTTCGCCTCTAGTCTCCAGCCTCCAGCCTCGCCTCGCCTCTAGTCTCCAGCCTCCAGTCTCCCCTCGCCTTGCTGCCAGCTTTGCCTCGCCTCTCGTCTCCAGCCTCCAGCCTCGCCTTAAGTCTCCTGCTTCCAGCCTCCAGCCTCGCCTCGCCTCGCCTCTGGTCTCCAGCCTCAAGCCTTCAGCCTCACCTCTAGTCTCCAGCCCCCAACCTCGCCTCTGGTCTCCAGCCTCGCCTCAGGTCTCCTGCCTCCAGTCTCCAGCATCGCCTCTGGACTCCAACCTCCAGCCTCCAGCCTCACCTCCAGTCTCCAGCCTCCAGCCTCGCCTTGCCTCGCCACCAGCATCGCCTCACCTCTGGTCTCCAGCCTCCAGCCTCGCCTTGCCTCGCCACCAGCATCGCCTCACCTCTGGTCTCCAGCCTCCAGCCTCCAGCCTCGCCTCTGGTCTCCTGCCTCCAGTCTCCAGCCTCGCCTCTGGTCTCCTGCCTCCAGCCTCCAGCCTCGCCTTAAGTCTCCTGCCTCCAGCCTCCAGCCTCGCCTCGTCTCCTGCCTCCAGCCTCGCCTCGTCTCCTGCCTCCAGCCTCGCCTCGTCTCCTGCCTCCAGCCTCCAGCCTCTAGTCTCCAGCCTCCAGCCTCGCCTCTAGTCTCCAGCCTCCAGCCTCGCCTCTCGTCTCCAGCCTCCAGTCTCGCCTCGCCTTGCTGCCAGCTTTGCCTCGCCTCTCGTCTCCACCCTCCAGCCTCGCCTTAAGTCTCCTGCTTCCAGCCTCCAGCCTCGCCTCGCCTCGCCTCTGGTCTCCAGCCTCAAGCCTTCAGCCTCACCTCTAGTCTCCAGCCCCCAACCTCGCCTCTGGTCTCCAGCCTCGCCTCAGGTCTCCTGCCTCCAGTCTCCAGCATCGCCTCTGGACTCCAACCTCCAGCCTCCAGCCTCGCCTCTAGTCTCCTGCCTCCAGCCTCCAGCCTCACCTCCAGTCTCCAGACTCCAGCCTCGCCTTGCCTCGCCACCAGCATCGCCTTACCTCTGGTCTCCAGCCTCCAGCCTCGCCTTGCCTCGCCACCAGCATCGCCTCACCTCTGGTCTCCAGCCTCCAGCCTCCAGCCTCGCCTCTGGTCTCCTGCCTCCAGCCTCCAGTCTCCAGCCTCGCCTCTGGTCTCCTGCCTCCAGCCTCCAGCCTCGCCTTAAGTCTCCTGCCTCCAGCCTCCAGCCTCGCCTCGTCTCCTGCCTCCAGCCTCGCCTCGTCTCTAGTCTCCTGCCTCCAGCCTCGCCTCGTCTCTAGTCTCCAGCCTCCAGCCTCGCCTCTCGTCTCCAGCCTCCAGCCTCGCCTCGCCTCGCCTCTGGTCTCCAGCCTCAAGCCTTCAGCCTCACCTCTAGTCTCCAGCCCCCAACCTCGCCTCTGGTCTCCAGCCTCGCCTCAGGTCTCCTGCCTCCAGTCTCCAGCATCGCCTCTGGACTCCAACCTCCAGCCTCCAGCCTCGCCTCTAGTCTCCTGCCTCCAGCCTCCAGCCTCACCTCCAGTCTCCAGCCTCCAGCCTCGCCTTGCCTCGCCACCAGCATCGCCTCACCTCTGGTCTCCAGCCTCCAGCCTCGCCTTGCCTCACCGCCAGCCTCGCCTCGCCTCTAGTCTCCAGCCACCAGCCTCGCCTCCACCCTCGCCCCTAGTCTCCAGCCTCCACCCTCGCCCCTAGTCTCCAGCCTCCACCCTCGCCCCTAGTCTCCAGCCTCCACCCTCGCCCCTAGTCTCCAGCCTCCACCCTTGCCCCTAGTCTCCAGCCTCCACCCTTGCCCCTAGCCTCCAGCCTCCACCCTTGCCCCTAGCCTCCAGCCTCCACCCTCGCCTCTAGCCTCCAGCCTCCAGCCTCCCCTCTAGTCTCCAGGTTCCAGCCTCGCCTCCAGCCTCCAGCCTCGCCTCAGGTCTCCTGCCTCCAGCCTCCAGCCTCCAGCCTCGCCTTAAGTCTCCTGCCTCCAGCCTCCAGCCTCGCCTCGTCTCCTGCCTCCAGCCTCCAGCCTCCAGCCTCTAGTCTCCAGCCTCCAGCCTCGCCTCTAGTCTCCAGCCTCCAGCCTCGCCTCGCCTCTAGTCTCCAGCCTCCAGCCTCGCCTCTCGTCTCCAGCCTCCAGTCTCGCCTCGCCTTGCTGCCAGCTTTGCCTCGCCTCTCGTCTCCACCCTCCAGCCTCGCCTTAAGTCTCCTGCTTCCAGCCTCCAGCCTCGCCTCGCCTCGCCTCTGGTCTCCAGCCTCAAGCCTTCAGCCTCACCTCTAGTCTCCAGCCCCCAACCTCGCCTCTGGTCTCCAGCCTCGCCTCAGGTCTCCTGCCTCCAGTCTCCAGCATCGCCTCTGGACTCCAACCTCCAGCCTCCAGCCTCGCCTCTAGTCTCCTGCCTCCAGCCTCCAGCCTCACCTCCAGTCTCCAGCCTCCAGCCTCGCCTTGCCTCGCCACCAGCATCGCCTCACCTCTGGTCTCCAGCCTCCAGCCTCACCACTAGTCTCCAGCCTCAAACCTCACCACTAGTCTCCAGCCTCCAGCCTCGCCTCTAGTCTCCAGCCTCCAGCCTCCAGCCTCGCCTCTAGTCTCCAGCCTCCAGCCTCCAGCCTCGCCTCTAGTCTCCAGCCTCCAGCCTTGCGCCTAGTCTCCAGCCTCCAGCTTCCAGCCTCGCCCAGGTCTCCTGCCTCCAGCTTCCAGCCTTGCCTCTAGTCTCCAGACTCCAGCCTCCAGCCTCGCCTCTAGTCTCCAGCCTCCAGCCTCCAGCCTCGCCTCTATTCTCCAGTCTCCAGCCTCCAGCCTCGCCTCTGGTCTCCAGCCTCCAGCTTCCAGCCTCGCCTCTGGTCTCCAGCCTCCAGCTTCCAGCCTCGCCTCTGGTCTCCAGCCTCCAGCTTCCAGCCTCGCCTCAGGTCTCCTGCCTCCAGCCTCGCCTCTGGTCTCCAGCTTCCAGCCTCGCCTCTGGTCTCCAGACTCCAGCCTCGCCTCTGGTCTCCAGACTCCAGCCTCGCCTCTGGTCTCCAGCCTCCAGCCTCGCCTCTAGTCTCCAGCCTCCAGCCTCGCCTCTAGTCTCCAGCCTCCAGCAACCAGCCTCACCTCTAGTCTCCAGCCTCCAGCCTCCAGCTTCGCCTCTAGTCTCCAGCCTCCAGCCTCGCCTCGCCTCTAGTCTCCAGCCTCCAGTCTCGTCTCGCCTTGCTGCCAGCTTTGCCTCGCCTCTCGTCTCCAGCCTCCAGCCTCGCCTTGCCTCGCCACCAGCATCGCCTCACCTCTGGTCTCCAGCCTCCAGCCTCCAGCCTCGCCTCTGGTCTCCTGCCTCCAGTCTCCAGCCTCGCCTCTGGTCTCCTGCCTCCAGCCTCCAGCCTCGCCTTAAGTCTCCTGCCTCCAGCCTCCAGCCTCGCCTCGTCTCCTGCCTCCAGCCTCCAGCCTCCAGCCTCTAGTCTCCAGCCTCCAGCCTCGCCTCTAGTCTCCAGCCTCCAGCTTCGCCTCGCCTCTAGTCTCCAGCCTCCAGCCTCGCCTCTCGTCTCCAGCCTCCAGTCTCGCCTCGCCTTGCTGCCAGTTTTGCCTCGCCTCTCGTCTCCACCCTCCAGCCTCGCCTTAAGTCTCCTGCTTCCAGCCTCCAGCCTCGCCTCGCCTCGCCTCTGGTCTCCAGCCTCAAGCCTTCAGCCTCACCTCTAGTCTCCAGCCCCCAACCTCGCCTCTGGTCTCCAGCCTCGCCTCAGGTCTCCTGCCTCCAGTCTCCAGCATCGCCTCTGGACTCCAACCTCCAGCCTCCAGCCTCGCCTCTAGTCTCCTGCCTCCAGCCTCCAGCCTCACCTCCAGTCTCCAGACTCCAGCCTCGCCTTGCCTCGCCACCAGCATCGCCTCACCTCTGGTCTCCAGCCTCCAGCCTCGCCTTGCCTCGCCACCAGCATCGCCTCACCTCTGGTCTCCAGCCTCCAGCCTCCAGCCTCGCCTCTGGTCTCCTGCCTCCAGCCTCCAGTCTCCAGCCTCGCCTCTGGTCTCCTGCCTCCAGCCTCCAGCCTCGCCTTAAGTCTCCTGCCTCCAGCCTCCAGCCTCGCCTCGTCTCCTGCCTCCAGCCTCGCCTCGCCTCTAGTCTCCAGCCTCCAGCCTCGCCTCTCGTCTCCAGCCTCCAGCCTCGCCTTAAGTCTCCTGCTTCCAGCCTCCAGCCTCGCCTCGCCTCGCCTCTGGTCTCCAGCCTCAAGCCTTCAGCCTCACCTCTAGTCTCCAGCCCCCAACCTCGCCTCTGGTCTCCAGCCTCGCCTCAGGTCTCCTGCCTCCAGTCTCCAGCATCGCCTCTAGTCTCCAGTCTCCAGCCTCCAGCCTCGCCTCTGGTCTCCAGCCTCCAGCTTCCAGCCTCGCCTCTGGTCTCCAGCCTCCAGCTTCCAGCCTCGCCTCTGGTCTCCAGCCTCCAGCTTCCAGCCTCGCCTCAGGTCTCCTGCCTCCAGCCTCGCCTCTGGTCTCCAGCTTCCAGCCTCGCCTCTAGTCTCCAGACTCCAGCCTCGCCTCTGGTCTCCAGACTCCAGCCTCGCCTCTGGTCTCCAGACTCCAGCCTCGCCTCTGGTCTCCAGCCTCCAGCCTCGCCTCTAGTCTCCAGCCTCCAGCCTCGCCTCTAGTCTCTAGCCTCCAGCAACCAGCCTCACCTCTAGTCTCCAGCCTCCAGCCTCCAGCTTCGCCTCTAGTCTCCAGCCTCCAGCCTCGCCTCGCCTCTAGTCTCCAGCCTCCAGTCTCCCCTCGCCTTGCTGCCAGCTTTGCCTCGCCTCTCGTCTCCAGCCTCCAGCCTCGCCTTAAGTCTCCTGCTTCCAGCCTCCAGCCTCGCCTCGCCTCGCCTCTGGTCTCCAGCCTCAAGCCTTCAGCCTCACCTCTAGTCTCCAGCCCCCAACCTCGCCTCTGGTCTCCAGCCTCGCCTCAGGTCTCCTGCCTCCAGTCTCCAGCATCGCCTCTGGACTCCAACCTCCAGCCTCCAGCCTCACCTCCAGTCTCCAGCCTCCAGCCTCGCCTTGCCTCGCCACCAGCATCGCCTCACCTCTGGTCTCCAGCCTCCAGCCTCGCCTTGCCTCGCCACCAGCATCGCCTCACCTCTGGTCTCCAGCCTCCAGCCTCCAGCCTCGCCTCTGGTCTCCTGCCTCCAGTCTCCAGCCTCGCCTCTGGTCTCCTGCCTCCAGCCTCCAGCCTCGCCTTAAGTCTCCTGCCTCCAGCCTCCAGCCTCGCCTCGTCTCCTGCCTCCAGCCTCGCCTCGTCTCCTGCCTCCAGCCTCGCCTCGTCTCCTGCCTCCAGCCTCCAGCCTCTAGTCTCCAGCCTCCAGCCTCGCCTCTAGTCTCCAGCCTCCAGCCTCGCCTCTCGTCTCCAGCCTCCAGTCTCGCCTCGCCTTGCTGCCAGCTTTGCCTCGCCTCTCGTCTCCACCCTCCAGCCTCGCCTTAAGTCTCCTGCTTCCAGCCTCCAGCCTCGCCTCGCCTCGCCTCTGGTCTCCAGCCTCAAGCCTTCAGCCTCACCTCTAGTCTCCAGCCCCCAACCTCGCCTCTGGTCTCCAGCCTCGCCTCAGGTCTCCTGCCTCCAGTCTCCAGCATCGCCTCTGGACTCCAACCTCCAGCCTCCAGCCTCGCCTCTAGTCTCCTGCCTCCAGCCTCCAGCCTCACCTCCAGTCTCCAGACTCCAGCCTCGCCTTGCCTCGCCACCAGCATCGCCTTACCTCTGGTCTCCAGCCTCCAGCCTCGCCTTGCCTCGCCACCAGCATCGCCTCACCTCTGGTCTCCAGCCTCCAGCCTCCAGCCTCGCCTCTGGTCTCCTGCCTCCAGCCTCCAGTCTCCAGCCTCGCCTCTGGTCTCCTGCCTCCAGCCTCCAGCCTCGCCTTAAGTCTCCTGCCTCCAGCCTCCAGCCTCGCCTCGTCTCCTGCCTCCAGCCTCGCCTCGTCTCTAGTCTCCTGCCTCCAGCCTCGCCTCGTCTCTAGTCTCCAGCCTCCAGCCTCGCCTCTCGTCTCCAGCCTCCAGCCTCGCCTCGCCTCGCCTCTGGTCTCCAGCCTCAAGCCTTCAGCCTCACCTCTAGTCTCCAGCCCCCAACCTCGCCTCTGGTCTCCAGCCTCGCCTCAGGTCTCCTGCCTCCAGTCTCCAGCATCGCCTCTGGACTCCAACCTCCAGCCTCCAGCCTCGCCTCTAGTCTCCTGCCTCCAGCCTCCAGCCTCACCTCCAGTCTCCAGCCTCCAGCCTCGCCTTGCCTCGCCACCAGCATCGCCTCACCTCTGGTCTCCAGCCTCCAGCCTCGCCTTGCCTCACCGCCAGCCTCGCCTCGCCTCTAGTCTCCAGCCACCAGCCTCGCCTCCACCCTCGCCCCTAGTCTCCAGCCTCCACCCTCGCCCCTAGTCTCCAGCCTCCACCCTCGCCCCTAGTCTCCAGCCTCCACCCTCGCCCCTAGTCTCCAGCCTCCACCCTTGCCCCTAGTCTCCAGCCTCCACCCTTGCCCCTAGCCTCCAGCCTCCACCCTTGCCCCTAGCCTCCAGCCTCCACCCTCGCCTCTAGCCTCCAGCCTCCAGCCTCCCCTCTAGTCTCCAGGTTCCAGCCTCGCCTCCAGCCTCCAGCCTCGCCTCAGGTCTCCTGCCTCCAGCCTCCAGCCTCCAGCCTCGCCTCGCCTCTAGTCTCCAGCCTCCAGCCTCGCCTCTAGTCTCCAGCCTCCAGTCTCGCCTCGCCTTGCTGCCAGCTTTGCCTCGCCTCTCGTCTCCAGCCTCCAGCCTCGCCTTAAGTCTCCTGCTTCCAGCCTCCAGCCTCGCCTCGCCTCGCCTCTGGTCTCCAGCCTCAAGCCTTCAGCCTCACCTCTAGTCTCCAGCCCCCAACCTCGCCTCTGGTCTCCAGCCTCGCCTCAGGTCTCCTGCCTCCAGTCTCCAGCATCGCCTCTGGACTCCAACCTCCAGCCTCCAGCCTCGCCTCTAGTCTCCTGCCTCCAGCCTCCAGCCTCACCTCCAGTCTCCAGCCTCCAGCCTCGCCTTGCCTCGCCACCAGCATCGCCTCACCTCTGGTCTCCAGCCTCCAGCCTCGCCTTGCCTCGCCACCAGCATCGCCTCACCTCTGGTCTCCAGCCTCCAGCCTCCAGCCTCGCCTCTGGTCTCCTGCCTCCAGTCTCCAGCCTCGCCTCTGGTCTCCTGCCTCCAGCCTCCAGCCTCGCCTTAAGTCTCCTGCCTCCAGCCTCCAGCCTCGCCTCGTCTCCTGCCTCCAGCCTCGCCTCGTCTCCTGCCTCCAGCCTCTAGTCTCCAGCCTCCAGCCTCCAGCCTCGCCTCTAGTCTCCAGCCTCCAGCCTCCAGCCTCGCCTCTAGTCTCCTGCCTCCAGCCTCCAGCCTCGCCTCGTCTCCTGCCTCCAGCCTCCAGCCTCGCCTCGTCTCCTGCCTCCAGCCTCCAGCCTCGCCTCGTCTCCGGTCTCCAGCTTCCAGCCTCGCCTCTAGTCTCCAGCCTCCAGCCTCGCCTCTAGTCTCCAGCCTCCAGCCTCGCCTCTAGTCTCCAGCCTCCAGCCTCGCCTCTAGTCTCCAGCCTCCAGCCTCACCTCTAGTCTCCAGCCTCCAGTCTCGCCTTGCCTCGCCGCTAGCCTCGCCTCACCTCTAGTCTCCAGCCTCAAGCCTCACCACTAGTCTCCAGCCTCAAGCCTCACCACTAGTCTCCAGCCTCCAGCCTCGCCTCTAGTCTCCAGCCTCCAGCCTCGCCTCTAGTCTCCAACCTCCAGCCTCCAGCCTCGCCTCTAGTCTCCAGCCTCCAGCCTCGCCTCTAGTCTCCAGCCTCCAGCCTCGCCTCTAGTCTCCAGCCTCCAGCCTCGCCTCTAGTCTCCAGCCTCCAGCCTCACCTCTAGTCTCCAGCCTCCAGTCTCGCCTTGCCTCGCCGCTAGCCTCGCCTCACCTCTAGTCTCCAGCCTCAAGCCTCACCACTAGTCTCCAGCCTCAAGCCTCACCACTAGTCTCCAGCCTCCAGCCTCGCCTCTAGTCTCCAGCCTCCAGCCTCGCCTCTAGTCTCCAACCTCCAGCCTCCAGCCTCGCCTCTAGTCTCCAGCCTCCAGCCTCCAGCCTTGCGCCTAGTCTCCAGCCTCCAGCTTCCAGCCTCGCCCAGGTCTCCTGCCTCCAGCTTCCAGCCTTGCCTCTGGTCTCCAGACTCCAGCCTCCAGCCTCGCCTCTAGTCTCCAGCCTCCAGCCTCGCCTCTAGTCTCCAGTCTCCAGCCTCCAGCCTCGCCTCTGGTCTCCAGCCTCCAGCCTCCAGCCTCGCCTCTGGTCTCCAGCCTCCAGCTTCCAGCCTCGCCTCTGGTCTCCAGCCTCCAGCTTCCAGCCTCGCCTCAGGTCTCCTGCCTCCAGCCTCGCCTCTGGTCTCCAGCTTCCAGCCTCGCCTCTAGTCTCCAGACTCCAGCCTCGCCTCTGGTCTCCAGACTCCAGCCTCGCCTCTGGTCTCCAGCCTCCAGCCTCCAGCCTCGCCTCAAGTCTCCTGCTTCCAGCCTGCAGCCTCTCCTCAAGTCTCCTGCCTCCAGCCTCGCAACGCCTCGCCGCCAGCCTCCAGCCTCCAGCCTCGCACCTAGTCTCCAGCCTCCAGCTTCGCCTCTAGTCTCCAGCCTCCAGCCTCGCCTCTAGTCTCCAGCCTCCAGCCTCCAGCCTCGCCTCTAGTCTCCAGCCTCCAGCCTCACCTCTAGTCTCCAGCCTCCAGTCTCGCCTTGCCTCACCGCTAGCCTCGCCTCACCTCTAGTCTCCAGACTCCAGCCTCACCTCTAGTCTCCAGCCTCCAGACTCCAGCCTCGCCTCTAGTCTCCAGCCTCCAGCCTCGCCTCTAGTCTCCAGCCTCCAGCCTCTCCCCTGGTCTCCAGCCTCCAGCCTCACCTCTGGTCTCCAGCCTCCAGCTTCCAGCCTCGCATCAGGTCTCCTGCCTCCAGCCTCCAGCCTCGCCTCTAGTCTCCTGCCTCCAGCCTCGCCTCTAGTCTCCTGCCTCCAGCCTCGCCTCTAGTCTCCAGCCTCCAGCCTCGCCTCTAGTCTCCAGCCTCCAGCCTCACCTCTGGTCTCCAGCCTCCAGCTTCCAGCCTCGCATCAAGTCTCCTGCCTCCAGCCTCCAGCCTCGCCTCTAGTCTCCTGCCTCCAGCCTCGCCTCTAGTCTCCAGCCTCCAGCCTCCAGCCTCGCCTCTAGTCTCCAGCCTCCAGCCTCGCCTCTAGTCTCCAGCCTCCAGCCTCCAGCCTCGCCTCTAGTCTCCAGCCTCCAGCCTCCAGCCTCGCCTCTAGTCTCCAGCCTCCAGCCTCCAGCCTCGCCTCTAGTCTCCAGCCTTAAGGTGCTTGAGGAGTATAAGAAGTGCAAGAAAATACTTAAGAAAGAAATCAGGAGGGCTAAAAGAAGACATGAGGTTGCCTTAGCAGTCAAAGTGAAGGATAATCCAAAGAGCTTTTACAGGTATATTAAGAGCAAAAGGATTGTAAGGGATAAAATTGGTCCTCTTGGAGATCAGAGTGGTCGGCTATGTGCAGAACCAAAGGATTGGGGGAGATCTTAAATAGGTTTTTTGCGTCTGTATTTACTAAGGAAACTGGCATGAAGTCTATGGAATTAAGGGAAACAAGTAGTGAGATCATGGAAACTGCACAGATCGAAAAGGAGGAGGTCCTTGCTGTCTTGAGGAAAATTAAAGTGGATAAATCCCCGGGACCTGACAGGGTGTTCCCTCGGACCTTGAAGGAGACTAGTGTTGAAATTGCAGGGGCCCTGGCTGAAATATTTAAAATGTCGCTGTCTACAGGTGAGGTGCCGGAGGATTGGAGAGTGGTTCACATTGTTCCGTTGTTTAAAAAAGGATCGAAAAGTAATCCGGGAAATTATAGGCCAGTAAGCTTAATGTCGGTAGTAGGTAAGTTATTGGGGGGAGTACTAAGAGACAGGATCTACAAGCATTTGGATAGACAGGGACTTATTAGGGAGAGTCAACATGGCTTTGTGCGTGGTAGGTCATGTTTGACCAATCTATTGGAGTTTTTCGAGGAGGTTACCAGGAAAGTGGATGAAGGGAAGGCAGTGAATATTGTCTACATGGACTTCAGTAAGGCCTTTGACAAGGTCCCGCATGGGAGGTTAGTTAGGAAAATTCAGTCGCTAGGTATACATGGAGAGGTGGTAAATTGGATTAGACATTGGCTCAATGGAAGAAGCCAAAGAGTGGTAGTAGAGAATTGCTTCTCCTCAGGAGGCCTGTGACTAGTGGTGTGCCACAGGGATCAGTGCTGGGTCCATTGTTATTTGTCATCTATATCAATGATCTGGATGATAATGTGGTAAATTGGATCAGCAAGTTTGCTGATGATACAAAGATTGGAGGTGTAGTAGACAGTGAGGAAGGTTTTCAGAGCCTGCAGAGGGACTTGGACCAGCTGGAAAAATGGGCTGAAAAATGGCAGATGGAGTTTAATACTGACAAGTGTGAGGTATTGCACGTTGGAAGGACAAACCAACGTAGAACATACAGGGTTAATGGTAAGGCACTGAGGAGTGCAGTGGAACAGAGGGATCTGGGAATACAGATACAAAATTCCCTAAAAGTGGCGTCACAGGTAGATAGGGTCGTAAAGAGAGCTTTTGGTACATTGGCCTTTATTAATCAAAGTATTGAGTATAAGAGCTGGAATGTTATGATGAGGTTGTATAAGGCATTGGTGAGGTTGTATAAGGCATTGGTGAGGCCGAATCTGGAGTATTGTGTTCAGTTTTGGTCACCAAATTACAGGAAGGATATAAATAAGGTTGAAAGAGTGCAGAGAAGGTTTACAAGGATGTTGCCGGGACTTGAGAAACTTAGTTACGGAGAAAGGTTGAATAGGTTGGGACTTTATTCCCTGGAGTGTAGAAGAATGAGGGGAGATTTGATAGAGGTATATAAAATTATGATGGGTATAGATAGAGTGAATGCAAGCAGGCTTTTTCCACTGAGGCAAGGGGAGAAAAAAATCAGAGGACATGGGTTAAGGGTGAGGGGGGAAAAGTTTAAAGGGAACATTAGGGGGGGCTTCTTCACACAGAGAATGGTGGGAGTATGGAATGAGCTGCCAGACGAGGTGGTAAATGCGGGTTCTTTTTTAACATTTGAGAATAAATTGGACAGATACATGGATGGGAGGTGTATGGAGGGATATGGTCCGTGTGCAGGTCAGTGGGACTAGGCAGAAAATGGTTCGGCACAGCCAAGAAGGGCCAAAAGGCCTGTTTCTGTGCTGTAGTTTCTATGGTTTCTATGGTTTCTATGGTTAACCTAATAGCCAATGAACAATAGTCTAATGTAGGTGTATTTACTGTCCAGTATAGGGTCAGGGAGATTGTTTCTGCTGTGGACTTGATTTGGTGGTAGGCAAATAGCAGTGCGATGAGGTTGTCTGGGAGTCTGGAGTTAATGTGTGCCATGACCAGCCTCTTGAAGTACTTTGTGATGCATGATGGTGCATGTCAGAGCAACTGGGCAGTAGTCATTCAGGCGCAAGACCTGAATTTTCTTGGTTACTGAGATAATAGTGATCTTCCGAAAGCTGGTGGAATTCTCAGTCTGATGTAAGGAGACATTAGACATGCCTGCAAAAATACCCCTGCCTGCTGATTTGTGCAGGATTTAAGGATGCAGCCAGGGACACCATCCCACAGCTCCAATATACTAATTGCTGATGATACTACATTGATTGACCTTATTTCAAATTATAATGCGGCAGCCTAAAGAGAAGAGGTCATTACTCTGACACAGTGCTGTCAAGAAAACAACCTCTCCCTCAATGTTGCAAACACAACGTAGCTGGGTGTGGGCTACAGGAGGAATGGTGACAGGCTAACCCTATTAACATCAATGGATCTGGGGTTGAGAGGGTGAACAGCTTTAAGTTTCTCGGCATACACATCACCGAGGATCTCACATGGTCTGTATGGTCGGTACATACTGGGCAGTGTGGTGAAAAAAGCACAACAGCATCTCTTTCACCTTGGGCAGTTGAAAAATTTTGGTATGAGTTCCCAAATCCTAAGAACTTTCTACCGGGGCACAATTGAGAGCATTCTGACTGGCTGCATCACTGTCTGCTATGGGAAAAGTACTTCCCTCAATCGCAGGATTCCGCAGAGAGTGGTGAGGACAGCCCAGCGCATCTGTAGATATGAACTTCCCATTATTCAAGACATTTATGGAGGCAGGTGCATAAAAAGGGCCCGAAGGATCACTGGGGCCCAAGTCATCCCAACCACAAACTGTTCCAGTTGCTACCAACGGGAAACGGTACCGCAGCATAAAAGCCAGGACCAACAGGCTCTGGGACAGCTTCTTCCACTCGGCCATCAGACTGATTAGTTCACTCTGATACAATTGTATTTCTATGCTATATTGACTGTCCTGTTCTACATACTATTTATTACAAATTGCACGTTGAACATTCAGGTGGAGACGTAACATAAAGATTTTTACTCCTCATGTTTGGGAAGGATGTAAGAAATAGTCAATTTAAAGCAATTCATTTCAATATTTTTCTCAGATTGATGCTCTGGAAGATAGATATGACATCTGTACTAGAGATTTGTGGATACAGGTGTACTGGAGACTACCGGGGTGGGTGGAAACATTCAAATCCTCTTATGTTTGAAACGTGCATAGACTGCATGAAGTCATCAGAGATGTATGTGTATTCGGCAAAACTGCCCAGCTTTACCTTATAGTGCTTTGAAGCTCATTATAGTATAGTTCTGTAATATAGATTGAAAACAATCAGGACCATGGGAGCCAATGGACCACTGAATGTTGGACGAGAGTTTTAACCTTTACTACTATGAGGATATTTAGTATTTTCTTCACAGACCTCTCCCTCCTCCAATTGCTCCCCTCCTCGCCACGTGAACTCATGTGACTGAACTTGAACCACTGAAGGGTGCTCAGCAGCTATGGCAGAGCTTCAGTGCTATCACCTCCAACAACGTGACATCCAGTGACAACAGGGCTTTGCTTGCAGAGGAGCACACTACCTTTCTGTCTCATTTTAGCCATCAAAACATGGAGGAAGCATCATGACCTCCCACTGCCCCCCGTGATGCTGTGGTCTTGGTCTCCGAGGCTGATGTGAGAGCACCTCTCAGGAGGGTGAACTCGTGGAAAGCATCCAGCCCAGATGGGGTACCTGGCCAAATACTAAGGATCTGTACAAATCAACTGGCTGGAGTGTGCACTGAGATCTTTAAACCCTCACTTGGGCCATCTGAACTACCCAGCTGCTTCAAGCAGGTTTCAAATATACCCGTGCACAGGAAGAAGGCAATAACCTGCCTCAGTAACTATCATCCAGTAACGCTTGCATCCACAGTGATGAGGTGCTTTGAGAGGTTGGAAATAAACGTATCAACTCCTGCCTGAGAAGCAACTTGGCTCCACTCCAGTTTGCCTACCAGCACAACAGGTCTACAGCAGATACCACTTCATTGGCTCTTCACTCGACCCTGGAAGCAAAGATGCAAACACCAGGATGCTCATTATCGACCATAGCTTGGCATTCAATATAATCATCCCCTCAAAAAAAAACCCTGAGACCTTGACCTCAATGACATCCCTGTGCAACTAGATCTTTGATTTCCTCACTTGCAGACTCCTGTCAGTTCGGATTGGTAACAACATCCTCCACAATCTTCATCGGCACAGTTGCACCACAAAACTGTGTGCTTAGCCCCCTGCTCTACTCATTTTACACTAAAGACTGTGCCGCTAAGCACAGCTCTAATGTCATATTTAATTTTGCTGACGACACCACTGTTGAAGGCTGAACGAAAAGTGGTGTCGTACCAGCAGAAAGGGGAGAGATTGAAAATCTGGCTGAGTGATGCTATAACAATCTCTCACTCAATGTCAGCAAGACCAAGGAGCTGATTATTGACTTCAGTAGGAGGAAACTGAATGTCCCTGAGGCCAGTGCTCAACAAAAGATCAGAGGTGGAAAGGGTCAGCAACTTTAAATATCATTTCAAAGGACCAGCACTGTAAGAGCAATTGCAGACAAAACACAACAATGCCTCTGCTTCCTTAGGGGTTTGTGAAGATTTGGCATGACATCTAAAACTTTGACAAACTTCTCTCATTGTTTAGTGGAGAATATATAGACTGGCTGCACCACCACCTGGTATGGAAACACCATTGCTCTTGAAAAGAAAATCCTATGAAAAGTAGTGGATACAGCCCAGTCCAGCACCAGTAAAGCCCTCCCCATTATTGAACACATCGACATGGGACGTTTTTGCAGGAAAGCAGAAACCATCCTCAGGGACCCCCACCACTCAGGTTGCATCCTCTTCTCACTGCTGCCACCTGAAAGAAGGTACAGGAGCCTCTGGACGCATAATACCACATTCAGGAAAAATTATTATCCTTCAACCATAATGCTCTTGAACCAGAGGGGATAACTTCAGTTGCCCCACCACTGGACTTTTCCTATAATCTATGGACTCACTTTCGAGGAAGGACTCTTCATCTCATGTTCTTGATATTTATTGTTTTTTTATTTATTATAATTATTTCTCTTTTTCCCTTTCTTTTTGTGTTTGCTTAGTCTGTTATCTTTTGCACATTGGTTGCCTCCAACCTTTTGATGCCATCTTTCATTGATTCTATAATGGTTAATGAATTTATTTAGTAAGCCCCGAAGAAAATACTTCCGGTAAGATGGCAGTAGCCTCTCGGGGGCCAACCAAAAGTGCTTTTTCTTTGTTCAATATGTTTTTGTACATAGTAAAACGATTCTTCACTCCAATAACTATCTCTACAGCAGGTCCACGGGATCAGTGAGCTGCTTATTGTTTGGGGTAGCTGGCTGGGGTGTCACACGAGTTGGCCGGCAGTTCAGAGCAGGCAGGAGGGCTCATTGGGCCGAGAGAGTCATGTCAGGCCAGGGAGGTCATAGAAAATTGAAACATAGAAAATAGGTGCAGGAGTAGGCCATTCGGTCCTTCGAGCCTGCACTGCCATTTATTATGATCATGGCCGATCATCCAACTCAGAACCCTGCACCAGCCTTCCCTCCATACCCCCTGATCCCCGTAGCCACAAGGGCCATATCTAACTCCCTCTTAAATATAGCCAATGAACTGGCCTCAACTGTTTCCTGTGGCAGAGAATTCCACAGATTCACCACTCTCTGTGTGAAGAAGTTTTTCCTAATCTCGGTCCTAAAAGGCTTCCCCTTTATCCTCAAACTGTGACCCCTCGTTCTGGACTTCCCCAACATCGGGAACAATCTTCCTGCATCTAGCCTGTCCAATCCCTTTAGGATTTTATACGTTTCAATCAGATCCCCCCTCAATCTTCTAAATTCCAACGAGTACAAGCCCAGTTCATCCAGTCTTTCTTCATATGAAAGTCCTGCCATCCCAGGAATCAATTTGGTGAACCTTCTTTGTACTCCCTCTATGGCAAGGATATCTTTCCTCAGATTAGGGGACCTTCTTTGTACTCCCTCTATGGCAAGGATATCTTTCCTCAGATTAGGGGACCAAAACTGCACACAATACTCCAGGTGTGGTCTCACCAAGGCCTTGTACAACTGCAGTAGTACCTCCCTGCTCCTGTACTCGAATCCTCTCACTATAAATGCCAGCATACCATTCGCCTTTTTCACCGCCTGCTGTACCTGCATGCCCACTTTCAATGACTGGTGTATAATGACATCCAGGTCTCGTTGCACCTCCCCTTTTCCTAATTGGCCACCATTCAGATAATAATCTGTTTTCCTATTTTTGCCACCAAAGTGGATAACTTCACATTTATCCACATTAAATTGCATCTGCCATGAATTTGCCCACTCACCCAACCTATCCAAGTCACCCTGTATCCTCTTAGCATCCTCCTCACAGCTAACACTGCCGCCCAGCTTCGTGTCATCCGTCGAGATGGACTGTCAGGCCAAGCGATTCGAACTGGGCCATCGGGCCTGGGGATTCAAGTGGGGCCGTCAGGCCTAAGGATTTGAGTTGGGCCGTTGGGCTGGGAGATTCGAGTTGGGCTATCAGGCTGGGAGATTCGAGTTGGGCCATCGGGCCTGGGGATACAAGCCAGGCTGCTGGGCCGGGAGATTTGAGTTGGGCCATCGGGCCGGGAGGTTCGAGTGGGGCCGTCAGGCCTGAGGATTTGAGTTGGGCCGTCGGGTCATAGGAAAAGCCAGACTGGGTATGGAAGAGCTGACCTGGGAGCAGATTATACTGCTGCGTGCTACTCGAAGGCACCGGAGATGGTGCCTTCAGGTTGGCGTGAAGGCGGCATACAGTGAAACTGTGAGTGGCTGTCTTGGATGTTTCTTTTGTGATCACAAGGCTCTGTTGGATATTGATTGCTGCAGACCTGCTTCTCTTGTTTGGTGGTGAGACAGGCGGCAAGGTAGCTGTGATGCCTCAGTTCTAGGGAGGCCTTGTTCTCAATCCTCAGGTTGTCATCGTAGTGTCTGTGCTCGGTTGAGGGTGCGGGGTGGGGGGTGTTGGCCTCCCCCTTTGGTGCTGCCCTCCAGTGTCGGATCAGTGGAATTACAGGTTGGGAACGGTCAATTTGCTGGGCTTGTCACTCGGGGTCTTGGACTAAAAATGTGCTTTCTTATGCGGCTATGTTCTATTTTGTCCCATTCCCGTTATTTTGAATGTGCGTGTATGTTTTTGCACCTTGGTCTCAGAGAAACGCTGTCTCATTCACCTGTATCCATGTATGGTTTGAATGACAATTAAACTTGATTTGATTGATTTGAATCTCAAGACTGTATATGGTGACATATATGCACTTTGATAATGTCTAACAGCCATCAATGCCTGTCCAGGTATTTGCATGGATAGGGGACGTTCAGAGGGATATGGGCCAAAAACAGACAAGTGGGGTTAGCTCAGTTAGGCAATTGGTCAGTATGGATAAGTTAGGTTGAAGGGGCAGTTTTCCTATACAGGTGTCCCCCGCTTTTCGAACGTTCGCTTTACGAAACCTCGCTGTTACGAAAGACCTGCATTAGTTATCTGTTTTCGCTAACAGAAGGTGTTTTCATTGTTCCGAAAAAAGGGCAGCGCGCAATAAAAGGCAGCGCATGCCCCGAGCAGCCAAGCTCCTCCCCCAGAACTGCATTCTAGCCGGCATTGCTTAAATACGTGCCGGTGAGCATCTGTGCTTTATGTCGGTTTATTTTGAGCATCCCTTTGCAAGATGAGTTCTAAGGTATCAGAAAAGCCTAAAAGAGCTCATAAGGGTGTTACACTTAGCGTAAAACTAGACATAATTAAGCGTTTCGAATGTGGTGAACGAAGTAAGGACAAAGTGAGTTTGGCTTGTGGAAGTTGATGAAGATGATGTTGAAGAGGTTTTGGCATCCAGTGACCAAGAGCTGATAGATGAAGAGCTGATGCAATTGGAAGAGGAAAGAATAACAATCGAAACCGAATGCAATAGCAAACGGACCGAAAGTGAAGTCGTCCAGGAACTGAACGTGAAGCAACTGCGTGAGATTTTCACTGCAAGGATTGCAGAAAAGTATGACTTCAATTTTGAAAAGGTATGTAGGTTTAGGGCATATTTGCAGGATGGTTTGAGTGCTTACAAAGAACTGTATGATAGAAAAATGCGAGAGGTTAAGCAGTCAAGCATACTGTCGTTTTTCAAGCCTTCCACATCAGCCACAGCAGACGTCGAACCTCGACCTTCAACATCGAGGCAGGCAGACATAGAAGAAGATGACCTGCCTGCCCTGATGGAAACAGACGACGATGAGATGACACCCCAGTGTCCCACCACCCCAACCTCTGGGCTACCGTCCAATACATTGCCGCGAAGAATGCAGCGGTGCAGCAGTAGCCAGGACGCACACAGCACATCTTTAAGAAAAAAGCCGAAAGAAACAAGCTAATTAATTAGGTGCCACCTGGCAGATAAATGTCGGCCCAGATCAGAAGCGATTGCATCTGATCTGGGTCGACATTTACGTGCCAGGAGGCACCTAATTAATTAGCTTGTTTATTTTGGCTTTTTTCTTAAAGATGTGCTGGGTGCGTCCCGGCTACCGCTGTACCCCTGCATGCTTCGCGGATCGGTATCAGTCAGCGGCCCGGAGGTTGGGACCACCGCACCACCCCAACCTCCGACCACTCAGCCTAACACACCATCATCAGTGTGTTCGGCGCTGTCTTCCCAATTCCGGTAAGTGATACTACAGTGTACATACATTATTTCTACTTTATCTAGGCGGTGTATTTATATCATTCCTGCTTTTACTATATGTTACTATTATTTTGGGTTTTATGTGTTATTTGGCATGATTTGGTAAGTTATTTTTTGGGTCTGCAACCGCTCACAAATTTTCCCCGTATAAATAAATGGTAATTGTTTTTTTGCTTTACGACATTCCGGCTTACGAACCGTTTCATAGGAACGCTCTACCTTCGGATGGCGGGGGAAACCTGGTATCACTCCAAGGACCAAGGGCAAAACAACAATGCAGAACACTCATTTTATTCTCGTTCTTTCCTAGACAGAACAGTTAGGAGGGAAGGAAAGGCCCTAATATAAGTGAACACAATTTAACCAAAGAAGTGAGCCTCTATAATTACAGAGGTGCCCATTATTAATTGGGGATTTGTGTTATTGTAACCTCAGGATGCAGCCACTGCAGTGTGAGCAAGTTCAGGTCACGGTGTGTCCCAGATGTGGATCATCTTGAGAATTAAGCACTTTAAAGCCTGAGCAGAGTAATGTGCTTGCGTGCTGATGTGCAATACATCACAAGACAAAGATATAAATACCGAGGGATATGAGGTGACCAGAGAGTTGAAACATGTTATGTCCCATTTAATTGATTATAAGTTACCATTCTCCAGATCCCCGACACAGCCACAAGCTCGCTGCTAAGGCTGCCTGGCCTCAACATCCATCACCAGCCCCAATGCATCAGATGAGCATTCATGTTTCCCTGTCTGCCTTTTGTTCTCACTCTGTCTTCACAACACCTCGCTTCAATCTCATTCATCATCCTCGCCCTCCCTCGATGGAGCTGAGCAGCTTCCCATCCACCCTGGGACTGTGCTCCAGTCACCACCATCCCCCACCCTCCCGCCGCTGCCCCACTCACAGACGCGCACAGTTTCCAACAGGGATGCGCTGAATATTAGCTGTAATCAACTATTCATGAACTGTATAATTTATGAGCTAATAATCATTAACTTTGCCTCGAGGTTTCCTGCTGTGCCAATACAACAAGATCACAATCACTCTGATTATTAATAAGGAATTCAGAATTCCAACACCCTCTATAACCTATAAAGACTTAATTTGAAGATTTCCATCCAGCACACCATTTCAAATGCAACTAAACATTGAATCTATTAAAACAGAAGCACTAACACTGCCAGCAGTTATTTGCTCACTCACCTTCCTAAATCAGACTCTAAAGCTTTGCACCATGTTAAAGTGTAGTTCTTCTCACCCAGCAGATCTATTAAACAGGGGGCTGCTTTTGTTTCCCAATAACCTGTTAATTTGCAGAATCAGAAAATCACGTTTATTATCACTGACGTGTTGTAACATTTGCTGCGTCGTCTGTTGAGGGTGTCTTCGGTGGCGGGGAGGCTAGCGCCCATGATGGGGCTGACTGAGTTTACAACCCTCTGTAGCTTTTTCTGATCTGCGCAGTGGCCCCTCCATACCAATTAGAATGCTCTCCAAAGTACGTTTGTAGAAATTTGCTAGCATCTTCGGTGACGTACCAAATCTCCTCAAACTCCTAATGAAGTACGCAAACACGAGGAAATCTGCAGATGCTGGAATTTCAAGCAACACACATAAAAGTTGCTGGTGAATGCAGCAGACCAGGCAGCATCTCTAGGAAGAGGTACAGTCGACGTTTCGGGCCGAGACCCTTCGTTAGGACTAACTGAAAGAAGAGCTAGTAAGAGATTTGAAAGGGGGAGGAGGAGGTCTGAAATGATAGGAGAAGACTCGATACTATACTCTCACTATACCCCTTGCCCATCCTCTGGGCCTCCCCCCTCCCCCTTTTCTTTCTCCCTAGGCCTCCTGTCCCAGGATCCTCTCATATCCCTTTTGCCAATCAACTGTCCAGCTCTTGGCTCCATCCCTCCCCCTCCTGTCTTCTCCTATCATTTCAGATCTCCCCCTCCCCCTCCCACTTCCAAATCTCTTACTAGCTCTTCTTTCAGTTAGTCCTGACGAAGGGTCTCGGCCCGAAACGTTGACTGTACCTCTTCCTAGAGATGCTGCCTGGCCTGCTGCGTTCACCAGCAACTTTTATGTGTGTTGCTCCTAATGAAATATATCTGTTGGCATCCCTTCTTCATATTTGCATCAATAGGTTAGACACAGAGTAGATCTTCAGACCTGTCGGCAGCCGGGAACCTGAAACAGCTCACCCTTTCCATTGCTGACCCCTCAGTCGGGATTGGTGTATCCTCCTGATTTCCACTTTCCCAAGTTCATACTCAATTACTTTGTCCTACTGATGTTGAGTGCAAGGTTATTGTTGGGACACCACTCAACCAGCTGACCTATCTCACTCTTGTCTGCACCTCACCACCCTCTGAGATTCTGCCAATGGCAGGTATGTCATTGGCAAATTTATGGACAAAAACAAAAGTGAAGTAAAAACTCAGTGTTGTTTTACAACCAAACTTAAAGCCAGGAAGTGCTGGAAACACTCAGCAGATCAGAATACAGCAGGAGGCTCTGATGAAAAGTCTTTGACCTGAATCTTTAACTTTCTTTCTCTTTCCACAGATGCTGCCTACTCTGTTGACTTCTTCCAACATTCTCAGTTTTTATTTCGGGGGTTTCCAACATCTGCTGATGAAAAGATACGTTGTACTTGCCACATTCGCCCATTTTAACTTTAAGGCACAATTACACTACATATCAACAGCAATCAGTGTCAGCACCATTGAGCTAACATTGAGATCTGAACTAGAGAGTGAAGTTCAAGAGCAACAATCTGCCGGGACGGGGTTTCCCTACACTTTTAAAGCTGTGGGACAATACCATTCAGCAAGGGATCCATGGACACCAGGTTGTCGTCTCGAGGAATTCGGTGGATTTAGCAGCATCTGTAAAAGGCAAAAGACTGTCAAAGTTTCTGTGTGAAACCTTGCATTAGGAGATATCAGTTGCCACGTCACATGCAGGGCTTCAGCCTGAAAATTTGACAGTCCCTTCCACCTGATAGATTCTTAATCAGGACTCACATTTGTCCAAATGAAATCTCACATTTACTCCAGAAGGTAGTTTATTATAAGGTTCAAGAATTTTTAGATTATCAGCTGGCCAATGCACTTTAAATTGTTGTTGGCAATATACTCTAATTTTCACATACAAATATAAAAACCTGGTTATTTCTGTAAAAAAGTGTTTCCTCATAAAGGAAACATCAAAAAATGTAAAAACACATTGGTTTTTGGCACCTTTACAACTTCAAGGCCCCTATGGCTTTTTCCCACCAGTGAAGACAATACACAATGTTTCAGGAAACACAGCAGCTACTACATGCCAATGTGATACTGAACTGATGGCTGGATTCTTTATGCATCGTTAGCTGAGGAATAAATATTCCTCAGGACGATGGAGAAAACTTTCTCTATCTTCCTTAATACCTCATAGAGCAGATGGGGGTAGGTGCTTCATTCAAATGGTTCACATTTTGCCAATGTGGGACTGGCTCAATAACCCATTGGGCCATCTTCCTAGGCCTTGCTCTCAAAAGAATAATCACTTTGGGAATGCAGTGCTAGGAGGCGCCATGAATCTGATGTGCCAAATGGTTTCCTTCTATGGTGTAAAAAGTAAGTCTCAACACCATTTGGTAAATTTCATGGAAACTGCTCAAGACCATTTCTTCTAACACAGAAAGATCTACTGAGAATAATCGGCACTTGCTGCTCAGTTGGTCTTGGTTCTGTTTCTCATTGGGCTGTGGTGGATCTACTCGACTGCAGTATATGGTGCCCACTCAGACCAAGTCCAGCTGCAGGGGACCCATGGAGCCCCCATCCAGAAGACATTTATCACAGCACAGAGGGCCATCAACATTGAGGTCATATCTAGCCAGTCTTAGCATGGAGCATTGTTTTGCCATGCTATTGTAACATTTTAAACATGTCTGATGTTCATGAAAGACTGCAAGATAATTTTAAATTAATAAAATTAACATTATTTTCAAAAATTATAACATTAAGTCATTATGAAATAATAAAGTGTGGGCACATGGCCAAGTGGTTAAGGCATTCGACTAGTGAACTGAAGGTCGTGAGTTCGAACCCCAGCCAAGGCAGCATGTTGTGTCCCTGAGCAAGGCACTTAACCACACAGTGCTCTGCGACGACACTGGTGTCAAGCTGTATCGGCCCTTGCCCTTGCCCTTGGACAACATCGGTGTCGTGGAGAGGGGAGACTTGCAGCATGGGCAACTGCTGGTCTTCCATACAACCTTGCCCAGGCCTGTGCCCTGGAGAGTGAAGACTTTCCAGGTGCAGATCCATGGTCTCGCAAGACTAATGGATGCCTTTATTTAAGTCATTATGAAATAATAAAAGTTACATTAAAAATAACATCTATATCATGCTAATTGTCAGCATTCTTCATTCAGATGGATGTGGGCCCTGACTGAGAGTCAGATCCAACTGGTGCAGGACTGGAGAGGCAGGTCACAGCAAGGCAAGGGCCAGGATTGGATCTACCTCTAGTCCAGCAACAAGAGCTGGGCAGCAGATTCACCAACAAAGCACGTCTCTTCTCACAGTAAGTCCACATATCCAGGGCTGACTTATTAGAAGCATGCTAATGCCACATTCTTGTACTGAATGCAATTCAACCAAGGCATCATGTAGATTTTGAGCCATAAGGTACATGACGTAAGTAACAGAAAAATATCTGATGTACTGTACAATCTGTAGTACTGTGTATCATGTACTACTGCATAAAATTTCTGAGTCTGTATATGACTGAAAGAACAGTGCTCTTTCGCCGCTATGTCCAATGCATTTTTAATAAGATAGCCTACCTTTCAGAACAGAATTGCGATCCCTGACATCCTGATTCAAAGTGGGATTAAAGTAGGATTAATAAAATGGGTGCCTGATGATCAGTGTAGACTCAATGGGACGAAAGGCATGTTTCCATGCTTTATGACTGCTGTTCCACCGATCTGCTCCAACTCACAGGTATAAATGATCAAAGAATTTCTCCAGAAGGAATGCCTATAATTGGAGTTTATAGGTGGCAGGATAGAGACCAAATTTAATCTAATCCTACTTTAATCCCACTTTGAATCAGAATGTCATAATATTTCTGAGATCATAATTCCGTTTGATACTTTAAGGTAGGCTATCTTACTTAAAATGCCTTGGACAGAGTTGTGATAGAGCACTGTTCCCTCAGTAGTATACAGAAACAGAAAGAGGGGGACCAATATTCTCAGGGGCAGGTTTGTTAGAGCTGATGGGGAGGGTTTAAACTAATTTGGTGGGGGGGGGGTGTGGGAATTGGAGTGAAGGGATTCAGGATAGGATGGATGGTAAAAAGGCAAAGATAGCATGCAGTCAGGCTGTCAGGAAGGGCAGGCAGATGATAGGACAAAACTGCAGCCAGCAGGGTGAGTATCGGTGCTTTAAGGATACAGAATCAAAAAGAGTAGCAAATATGGTACTCAAAGTGTTATACCTCAATGCACGGAGTACAAGAAATAAGGTGGATGATCTTGTTGCACTTTTACAGGTTGTCGGTATGATGACGCGTCCATAACTAAATCGTGGCTGAAGGATGGTTGTAGTTAGGATCTGAATGTGCAAGGTTACACACTGTATTGGAGGGAAAAGGAGGTAGGCAGAGGGCGTGGAGTGGCTCTGCTGGTAAAGAATGACATCAAATCATTAGGAGGATGTGACATAGGACTGGAAGATGTTGAATCCTTGTGGGTTGAGTTAAGAAAATGCAAGGGTAAAAGGACCCTGATGGCAGTTATATACAGGCCTCCAAACAGCAGCTGGGATGTGGGCCATAGATTGCAATGGGAAACTGTCAAAAGGGCAATGTTTTGATAGTCATGGCAAATTTTAACATGCAGGTAGATTGGGAAAATCAGGTCGAAAATGGATCTCGAGAGAATTTGTTGAATGCCTAAAAGATAGCTTTTTAGAGCAGTTTGTCATTGAGCCTACTAGGGGATCAGCTATACTGGCTGGATTGGGTGCTATGTAATGAATCTGAGGTGACGAGAGAGCTTAAGGTAAAGGAACCCTTAAGAGGCAGTGATCACAACATCATTGGGTTCAACTTGAAACCTAATAGGGAGAAAGTAATGTCTGTCACAGCAGTATTTCAGTGGAGTAAAGGAAATGTTATAGGTATGAGAGAGGAGTTGGCCAAAGTAAATTGGAAGGAGATGCTGGCAGGGAACATAGTAAAGCAGCATTGGCGTGAGTTTCTGGGAAAAATGAGGAAGGTACAGGATAGATGTGTGCCAAAAATGAAGAAATACACAATTGGCAAAATAGTACAACCGTGGCTGACAAGGGGAGTCAAAACTAATATAAAAGCAAAAGAGAGGACATACAACAAAGCAAAAAACAGAGTGAAGAGAGAGAATTTGGAAGCTTTTAAAAACCTCCAGAAAGCAACTAAAAGAATCATTAGGAAGGAAAAGAATAAATATGAAAGAAAGCTACCAAACAATATCAAGGTGGATAGAAAAAGCCTTTTCAAGTTATAAGAAAATAAAAGAGAGATGGGGGTGGATATAGGACTGCTAGAAAATGAGCTGGAGAAATAATAACGGGGGACAAGGAGATGGCAGATGAACTAAATGAATACTTTGCATCAGTCTTCACTGTGGAAAAGACTAGTGCCATGTGTTGAAGAGTGTGAGGGAAGAGAAATGAGTGAAGTTACTATTACAAAGGGGAAGGTGCTCAAAAAGCTGAAAGACCTAAAGGTGCATAAGTCACCCGAATCAGATGAACTGCACCCTAGGGTTCTGAAAGGTAGCAGTAGAGATCGTAGAGGCATTAGTAATGATCTTTCAAGAATCATTAAACTCTGCCATGGTTGCAGAAGACTGGAAAATTGCAAATGTCACTCCACTCGTTAAGAAAGGAGAGAGGTAGTAGAAAAGAAATTGTAGACCAGTTATGGGCCTCAGTGGTTGGGAAGATGTTAGAGCCAATTGTTAAGGATGAGGTTATAAAGTACTTAGTGACAGAGGACAAGATAGGTCAAAGTCAGTATGGTTTCCTTCAGGGAAAATCCTGCCTGATGAACCTGTTGGAATTCTTTGAGGAGATTACAAGTAGGATGGATAAAAGGGATACATTTGGATTTTCAGGAGGCCTTTGACAAGGTGCTATACTGAAGCTGCTTACCAAGTTAACAGCTCATGGCATTACAGGAGGATTACTAACATGGTTAGAGGATTGTCTGATTGGTAGGAGGCAGCAAGTAGGAATGATAGGATCCTTGTCTGGTTGGCTGCCAGTGACTAGTGGTGTTCCACATGGGTCGGTGTTGGGACCACTTCTTTTTATGCTGTATATCAATAACTTAGATGGAATAGATGGCTTTGTTGCCAAGATTACAGTTGATACGGAGACGGGTGGAGAGGCAGGTAGTGTTGAGGAAACAGAAAGGCTGCAGAAGGACTTGGACAGGTTAGGAAGTTGGCCAAGGAAGTGGCCATAGACAATAGGACAACAGACAATAGGTGCAGCAGTAGGCCATTCAGCCCCTTGAACCAGCATTACCATTCACTGTGATCATGGCTGATCATCCACAATCAGTACCCCTCTCCTGCCTTCTCCCCATATCCCTTGACTACGCTATCTTTAAGAGCTCTATCTAACTCTTTCTTGAAAGAATCCAGAGAATTGGCCTCCACGGCCTTCTGAGACAGAGTATTCCACAGAACCACAACCCTCTGTGTGAAAAAGTTTTTCCTCAACTCCGTTCTAAATGGTCTACCCCTTATTCTTAAACTGTGGCCTCTTGTTCTGGACTCCCCCAACATCGGGAACATGTTTCCTGCCTCTAGCATGTCCAGTCCCTTAATAATCTTTTATGTTTCAATCAGATCCCATCTCATCCTTCTAAATTCCAGTGTATACAAGCCTAGTTGCTCCAATCTTTCAACATATGACAGTCCCACCATTCTGGGAATTAACCTCGTGAACCTATGTAGCACTCCCTCAATAGCTAGAAATACAAATGTTGGAAAATGCATGGTAATGCACTTTGGTAGAAGGAATAAATGTGCAGACTATTTTCTAAACAGGAAGAAAATCCAAAAATCTGAGATACAGTGGAACTTGGGTGTCTTTGTGCAGAATACCGTAAAGGTTAACTTGCAGGTTGAGTCAGTTGTGAAGAGGACATTCATTTGAAGAGGACTAGAATGTAAGAGCAGGGATGTGACCCTGAGGCTTTTTAAGTTTAGGACTCCTTATCTAAGAAAAGATATGCTGGCATAGGAGAGGGTTCAGAGGGGTTTCACAAGGATGATTCTGGGAATGAAAGATTTAGAAACATGGAACATAGAAACATAGAAAACCTACAGCACAATACAGGCCCTTCAGCCCACAAAGCTGTGCCGAACATGTCCTGACCTTATAAATTACCTAGGGTTACCCATAGCCCTCTATTTTTCTGAGCTCCATATACCTGTCCAGGAGTCTCTTAAAAGACCCTATCGTATCCACCTCTACTACCATTGCCGGCAGCCCATTCAGCGCACTCACCACACACTGCGTTTTAAAAAAAAGATAATAATTACACCTAACATCTCCTCTGTACCTACTTCCAAGCACCTTAAAACTGTGCCCTCTCGTGCTAGCCCTGGGAAAAAGCCTCTGACTAGCCACACAACCAATGCCTCTCCTCATCTTATACACCTCTGTCAGGTCACCTCTCATCCTCCATCGCTCCAAGGAGAGAAGGCCGAGTTCGCTCAACCTATTTCTCATAAGGCATGCTCCCCAATCCAGGCAACATCCTTGTAAATCTCCTTTGCTCCTTTTCTATGGTTTCCACATCCTTCCAATCGTGAGGCGACCAGAACTGAACACAGTATTCCAGGTGGGGTCTGACCAGGGTCCTATATAGTTATCAAATGAGGAACGTTTGATGGCTCTGGGCCTGTGCTCACTGGAATTTAGAAGATAAAGGTGGATCTCGTTGAAACCTATTGAATGTTGAAAGGCCTAGACAGAGTAGATGTGGAAAGGATATCTCCCACGGTGTGGGAGTCTTGGACAAGAGGGCACAGCCTCAGGATAGAGGGATGTCCATTTAAATGAAGTACTTTCTGAAGAGTGGTAACCTAGATCACACAACAACGAATTTTCACTTAGCAAGGTCCCACAAAGGGCAACATAACATTGACAATTAAGCATTGCTTTCATAAAATAAAATGCTGTTTGAGGGATTGATATCACATAAGAAGCCAGTGAAAACCCTCACCTGCAAGCTGGTGCCAGATAATCTTTTACATCCAGCACTTGGGGCTTTAGTTTAGTGCTGCACTTAAGTGATTGCATCTTTTATTATTTTGGCATCCGTTAGTCTCATGAGACCATGGATTTGCACCTTGGAACGTTTCCAGGGCGCAGGCCTGGGCAAGGCTGTATGGAAGACTGGCAGTTGCCCATGCTGCAAGTCTCCCCTCTCCACATCACCGATGTTGTCCAAGGGAAGGGCATTAAATCTTTCATTATAGTAATTTCTTGAGTGATTTCTCTGTCATGTTTAGGTAATATCTAAGCGGTCTTGCCCTGATACGCAGACTGACCTTTCTGGTGCCAGGGTCAGATACGTAAAAAATGCTTTTATTCTCACTCCATCTCAACTTTATATTTCTATTACAGCATCAAGGTTGCTATAGCGGGGTGGGGGAGCAGTTGCAGGGTTGGGGGGGGGGTGTAGTGAGGATAAACTTCAGCTGTTAGGTAAATACTCCCAATGGCGTGTCATAAATAGCCTCTGACAACCAAGTCCAGCTCCTGGCCTTCACGTGTGGCTTAATTACTAACCCTGGCAGAACTGTTTCTACTGACAGAAGGAGTGGCAAAGGTGGGTTACTGGCACCTCAAAACCAGTCACTTCAGGCAGATGGGGTTCGTCAGCCGTGGCTGGAAGCTCATCTACGAGAAGGAAAACTCTGATCCCAAACCTCTGCTGCCTTGGTGCTATCATCGTCGTGGCTACCCCTCGAGGTCGAGGATGATGGTCTTCATTCTGTGGATCTACTTATGGGCTCTCAAGTGGCTTATGAGTCCAATCTTGGCTTTGAAAGTTCTTCCGCATTCAGGACAGGTAGTTCCAGATGGCAGATCGGGCTTTGGTTGTTGCTGCCTCTCTTTCCATTTTCTTCTCTTTTCTTCTAATTCTGCACATCTGTTGGCTTTGAAAGTTGCTGTTCCTTCTCAGGTGATGGCTTGCCAGAGTTTCCCGTCCTTGGTCTTGGTTTCCCAATCATTTACGTCGATTTCTTCAATCGTTTCTTCATGTCGGCTTTTAAGACGTCTTTGAATCTCTTCTGTTGTCCGCCTCTTTAAGCTGGGAGTAGACCAACTTATGGGGAAGGCTTTAGGAGGAAACCGCGAGGGATAAGAAACGGAGCAATCCTGCACAGAATTTAAGGCTGATTGGCAACTGCTGGTGGTCAAACTGTGTGTCTCTGCTGTTCCTTTGGATTCATCAGCTTTGTGGAGATGGGGAGCCTGCTGCTTGAGCTCTTTCAGGCTCTATCGTATTGTCCCGACCTGCGTATCACGTAGACAGCCAAGATGCAACATCCATGTCTGACTCTGACCAGCAGAGGGCCTCACAACAACAGGGTTGGAAAGCTGTCATCTAGTTGTTTCTAATGGAAAGAATCAGGACTATTCTTGAAGCAGAGAAGATTATGGGAGAATTACTAGGAGTTCAAAACTGAGGGCATTTGATAGAATAAGTGAAAGAATTTTTTTAAAAAAAGGCAAAAACAGAAAGTTGGAGTAATTTTTAAATGAGGCATTAAAACGTACTGACGTTCAAAAAGTCCTGGGTGTCCATGAACTCAAATTGCTCAAAATTAATGTGCAGATACAACAGGGAAGGTAAATGGTACATCGACCTTTTATAGCAAGAGCATTTGATTAGAAAAGTAGAGCCCTCTTGCTATCTGTAGCAACACACAAAGTATTGCAGGAACTTAGCAAGTCAGGCAACATCAATGGAAAAGAATAAAGTCAATGTTTTGAGCCAAACCCCTTCACCAGGACTGGAATGTAAGGGATGATGAGGCCAGAATAAGAAGGTGGCGGTAGTGGTGGAGGACGAGCTGGGCAGTGAAGGCAGCTCGGGGGTGGGGGGGGGGGCGGCAAGATGAAGTAAGAAGCTGAGAGGTGGTAAGTGGAAAAGACAAAGGGCTAGATATTGGAGAAATCAATGTTGATCCTCCTTGGTGTTGCTACCCCAACCTGAGAGGGGCCTCACTCTGTGGATGGAGCTGAGGTGCAACTAGTGGAAGGTGATGAGAATAAAATGGGATTAATCCCATCAATACTGTATATATTTGTTTGGCTGAAATGCCACTCTCTGTGCTGCAATTACTCCATCTCTATGATGGTTGTAAATAGTGGAGGTGATGTGAGGGGCTGAATGTGAAGGAAATTAATTTGTTAAATTAATTTCCGCTTTATTCCTCCCATAGATGATACTTGATCTGCTGAGTTCCTCCAGCATTTTGTGTGTGTAACTCTCGATTTCCAGCATCTGCAGAATCTCTTGCCATCATTAATTTTTTAAATATGTTTTACATTTCTTATGAGGAAGTATTCACAATCTGCTAAGAATCGATACTACTGAATGGCTGCAGATTTTAAGATCAGAATTTATAGAATCAGAATTTCTTTTGTACACAGCAAAACAATAAGGTTCGGGAATGCACTGTCATTTATAATTTTTGAAAGGAAATTTAGTAAAAAGAGAGCATCCTGACAAGCAGCATCTCCTTCTGGCATGCGAGCAGCCAAGCATTGGGCGGGGTAAGTCCCTACAAAGGACTGTGAGAATGGCTAAGAGGACTATGGGGGTCTCCCTAACATCTGTCAGGGGCATTTATCAGGAGTAACAAGGATCTCTCCCATCCATCCAGCGTCCTCTTTGACTTTCTACCATCAGGCAGGAGCTTCCAATGTATAAAAGCAAGAACGGTCAGGATGGGAAACAGTTTCTACCCTCAGGCCATTAGGCTTCCAAGTTCCTTGCTGCAGAACGTTTGAAGTGTCACTGGTTAATATGTACGCTACAATATCTAATTTACTTACTTTGTTTATTTATGCGTAATTCAACTGTAGGGCTTATCCATATTTTCCCATGTTATATGTGTGCTATGGGTACTACTGTGCTTTACACCCTGATTTGACTTCAGGAGGAGCCCCCCCCAATACTCCCCCCACTCACTATACTCAACAGTATTGTGTCTGCTGTGGAGACCTTCAGGTTTCTGGGTGTCACAATCTCCCAGGACCTGAAGTGGACACCCAACGCAGACACTCCTATCAAAAAGGCTCAGCAGAGGGTGTACTTCCTACGTCAACTCAGGAAGTACAACCTGCTTCAGGAGCTGCTGATTCAATTCTATTCAGGAATAATCCCGTCTGTTCTCTGTTCGTCCATCACCGTCTGGTTTGGATCAGCTACCAAACAAGACAAGAATAGACTCCAAAGAACCGTCAGGGCTGTGGAAAGGATTATTGGTGTGAAGCTGCCCTCGATCCAGGACTTATATGCATCTAGAGTCAGGAAGCGAGCAAGCAGCATCATTGTAGACCCATCACACCCTGGACATCACCTGTTCCAACTCCTTCCTTCTGGTAGGTGCTTTAGATCACTGTACGCCAGGACAAATAGGTACAAGAACAGTTTCTTTCCGTACACCATCAGTCTTATGAACACTTGAATTTTAGTCTATTATAAACTAAGTCCACCTGTACATACACAGCTATACCATATTGTATATAGTTCACGATTATAGTTCACAGTGAAAAAGACTAAGGAGCTGGTGGTAGACCTGAGGAGAGCTAAGCTGTTTCCATCCAGGGGGTCAGTGTGGACATGGTGGAGGATTACAAATAGCTGGGGATATGAATTGACAATAAACTGGACTGGTCAAAGAACACTGAGGCTGTCTACAAGAGTCAGAGCCGTCTCTATTTCCTGAGAAGACTGAGGTCTTTTAACATCTGCCGGATGATGCTGAGGATGTGTTACGAGTCTGTGGTGGCCAGTGCTATCATGTTTGCTATTGTGTGCTGGGGCAGCAGGCTGAGGGTTGCAGACACCAACAGAATCAACAAACTCATTCGTAAGGCCAGTGATGTTGTGGGGATGGAACTGAACTCTCTGACGGTGTGTGTCTGAAAAGAGGATGCTGTTCAAGTTGCATGCCATCTTGGACAATGTCTCCCATCCACTACATAATGTATTGGTTGGGCACAGGAGTACATTCAGCCAGAGACTCATTTCACCGAGATGCAACACAGAGCGTCATAGGAAGTCATTCCTGCCTGTGGCCATCAAACTTTACAACTCCCCTCCCTTGGAGCGTCAGACACCCTGAGCCAATAGGCTGGTCCTGGACTTATTTCCTGGCATAATTTACATATTACTATTTAACTATTTATGGTTTTATTACTATTTATTATTTATGGTGCAACTGTAACAAAAACCAATTTCCCTCGGGATCAATAAAGTATGACTATGACTATTATTTGCACTATTGTTTTGTTTGCTTTTTGACTCTGTAAAGCGAGAGCTCAGGGAAACCAGCATTGAATTCCCTGTATGTATCCACATACCTGGTGATAACAAAGGATTCTGATTCTGATTCTGATCCTGAAGAAATGTCTCATTTGACGGTATATATGACGATACAGTTAAAAGACAATAAACTTAATTTTTAAAGGGAACATTCATAGAACCACAGAGAAAGAAGGGGAAGCGAGATTCACTGGATCACTATCTGAAGTGATCAAAACAAGCTCAAATTGTCTTACCCCATTTTCTCTCAATGATCCTATGATTGTCAACCTAAGCCTGGATCCAGGAGGATGAGCACATATAACAACAGACACTGGTATGCACAAGACTCTTAGAATAGGGAGCAATGAGCGAGAGTAACAATGCAGGGAGTAGCTAACTTTCAGACACACAGTCCCCTCCAGCTACAAAGCAATTTACTGCAAAAGGCACCTTTATCCTCGCTCAAGATATTGTAGGAGAACGAGCATATTCTTCTCTCATCACAACTTCGATAGTATATTAACTTTTCATTTTAAATGCATTTGAATAGAAGGCAGAGGCAAAGCAATATCAACATTTCATATCCTATTGTAAATGGAATGGAAAAATCGCAACACAACTCTCAAATTGCACAGGGATTTAAAATTTCACAGATACATTTCCTGATTGTGAAGCTGACAGACGGGAGTTACTTTCACAGAGTGAAATTTTAATAATAAATATACCACATTCGTCCAGTGAAGAATAGATGGGGTTTGTGGAGTAATTCCCATCAGCTTTATCAGATTTCACAAAAGCGGCGGCTTGATACATTTCATTAAATCACACGTATCACTTATTCAGTAGGAGTAATTCTACAGAGTTGAAAATTAGACCATCCAGCTGACAGGGGCACCGAAAGTTGGAGAGGTGTCGAACTTCTAAATGTGCCTACTTTGTTATTCGGTGTATTATAAATAAACACAAGGAATGGTAGGATAAAAAATATCACACTTTTTTTTTAGTTCTGTTGTGTATGACATCTGCTTTTTCACTAACAAAAGAAAATCTTCACATGTTGGGAATCCAAGCAACACACACGAAAGGCTGGAGGAACTCAGCCGGCCAGGCAGCATCTATGGAAAAGAGTAGAGTTGACATTTCGGGCCGAGACCCTTCACCACGACTGCCTTCTCATTGCCTGTTATGCCACTGGTGTACAGGACATCAATGCAGCTTCTCTATCTCTGGCGATGTTCAGAGCTTCTTTCATCATGTCAGTAGCTTCCTCTCCGTTTTCACTACTGTCCAGTCATGCAAGACCTGGTGGAGACTCAGGAATACTGCCAAATTCGGATGTGGAAGGAATCTTCATCGCTGTTTTTGAGACAATTGTGTTTTACGAGTCAGGGTTGTTAACCCTGAGATGAACCCGCCCCCCCCCCCACACCCCCCGAACCTGGGAGATTAGTGGACCACTCTTAATCTGCCTACTACCTTTTCACATGTTTAGCCTGGGTTGAGAGTTGAGTGTTGTGCATTCAGAGATGCTCTTCTGCAATCAACTGTTATAATGCGTGCTTATTTGAATTACTGTCGCCTTGATATCAGCTTGAACCAGTCTGGCTATTCTCCTCTCTCATTAACAAAGCATTTTTTACCCACAGAACTGCTCGTCACTGGATGTTCTGTTGCCTTTCACAACATTCTCTGTAAACTCTGGAGACCGTTGTGCATGAAAATCCTAAGAGACCAGCAGTTTCTGAGATACTCAAACTACCCTGTCTGGCACCAACAAACATTGCATAGTCAAAGTCACTTTGATCGCATTTCTTCCCCATTTTGTTATTTGGTCTGAACAACTATAGAGCCTCTTGACCATGTCTCCATGCTTTTCAAAGTTCAAAGTAAATTTATTATCAAAGCACATATATGTCACCATATACAACCCTGTGATTGATTTTCTTGCAGGTACACTCAGTAAATCTATCTTAGAATAATAACCATAATGGAACCATTGAAAAACTGCACCAACCTGGGCATTCAACCAGCATGCAAAACACCACAGGCTATGCAAATACAAAACAAAATAAATAATAATTAATAACTAAGCCAGTGGTCCCCAACCACCGGGCCGCGAGCATGTGCTACCGGGCCATGCGGAAACGATATGATTTGGCGATATGAAATGACATGAGTCGGCTGCACCTTTCCTCATTCCCTGTCACACACTGTTGAACTTGAACACCACCCCCCCACACCCCCCATCGGCCGGTCCGCAAGAATATCGTCAATATTAAACCGGTCTGTGGTGCGCAAAAGGTTGGGGACCCCTGAACTAAGCAATAAATATTGAGAAAGTTTGATGAAGAGTCCTTGAAAGTGATTTCATAAGTGGTGGGAATATTTCAGTGAAGATGCAAATGAAGTTGAGTGAAGTTATCCCTTTTGGTTCAAGAGCCTTGATTGTTGAGGTGTGATAACTGTTCCTGACCCTAGTGGTGGTGAGTTGGGAGGCTCCTGTACCTTTACATGATGGAAGCAGTGAGAAGAGAGTATGACCTGGATGGTAGGGGTCCTTGATGACAGATGTTATTTTTCTGCGACAACACTCCACGCAGATGTGCTCAATGGTGGGGAAGGCTTTACTCGTGATGGACTGGGCCATATCCACTGCTTTCTGCAAGATTCTCTGTTCAAAAGCATTGGAGTTTCCAAACCAGGCTGTGATGTAGCCTATTAATATATTCTCCAGCACACATCTACAGAAGTTTATCGATGTTCTACACTGCTGAGCTTTCTTCATAATTGTATTTACATGGTGAGCCCAGTACAGGTCCTCTGAAGTGATAACACCGAGGAATTTAATGTTGCTCACCCGCACCATCTCTGATCCTCCAATGAGGCCTGGCTCATGGACCTCTGGTTTCCTTCTCCTGACGTCAATAATCAGCTCCTTGGTCTTGTTGACATTGAGTAAGAGGTTGTTGTAATAGCATCATTCAGCAAGATTTTCAATCTCACACCCATATGCCTCTTCATCACCACCTTTGATTTGGCTAACGGCAGTGGCGTCCCCAACAAAACTGAATATGGTACAGTATTGGAATTGTACTTAGCTACAATCATAAGTGGAAAGCAAGTAGAGCAGGGAGCTAAGCACACAGCTTGTGATGCACCTGTGCTGATGGAGATTGTGGACGAAATGTTGTTGCCAATCTGAACTGTGTTCATTTTATTGTAATTTATACTTCTATATATTGAGATGATGCCACATGATTTTCCTGACCCCTATTACGACCTTTCAAGAATAATTTCTCCGCAGTCTGATACCTATTCTCGCATTTCTTTTACACTTTATATACTTGCTATATGACTAAACTGCCTCCCCCACCAGGCTCGCCTGTGAGGAGGGTGGCTAGACACCCTGCAGGATGAAAAACAAGACCTGTCAAAGGGCGGATGAACCCTCTCGTAGGGTCAACGGCCATCTAGCAAACACGTGCTGAGAAGCGTGGAAAGGGCATCCCTTGCTTCGAAGCTTGGTCTGGCCATTCACTGCAACAGAACTCCACTCAACCGTCTTGGACCCCACCATGCTGCTGGATCCGGGGGGAGATGCCGAGAGGGTGGGTCTGGACCTGTGCAATCCCCTACTCACCTAAAATCCAGTCATGCACACGCTGTTCCTTTCTGAGGAGTGGGGTATAAACCCCACTAACTGACTGAAAGGAACCATCATCATCCTATGGGATGGATAGCCAGAGAGAGAGAGAGAGAGCTGCTATCCTCTTCAATATAACTAATTAGCTTACCTTTGTATTCCATCTTTTCTCTCTTTATGACTGTTTAGATGCCTTCTGTTGTGTATTTAATGCTTCCTAATCCTCTAATTTCCCACTAATTTTTGCTCTGTTATATGCCCTCTCTTTGGTTTTTATGTTGACTTCGACTTTGACTTCTCTTGCCAGCCATGCTTACGTCATGCTACCTTTAAAATTCTTCTTCTTTGGGGTGTATTTATTCTGCACCTTCTCAATTGTTCCCAGAAACTCAAGCCCTTGCTGCTTTGCAATCATCTTTACCAGTATCTCCTTCCAATCAACTTTGGTTAGCTTCTCTCTCATGCCTCTGTAATTTACTTTACTCCACTGTTACACTGATGAATCTGACTTCAGCTTCTCCCTCTCAGATTGCAGGGTGAATTCTATCATATTATGATCACTGGTCCCTAAGGGTTCCTTTACCTTCAAGTCTCAAATCAATTCTGGTCCACTGCACGACACCCAGGCCAGAATATCTGATCCCATAGTGTGCTCAACCTTGAGCTGCTCTATAAAGCCATTTCATAAGCATTCTACAAATCCCACCTCTTGGGATCCAGCACCAGACTTAGTGCCAGAGACCTGATTGATGCAGCTCCCCCAGGTATACTTAGAGGGAAATACCTCTATACCGGCTTCCCATTTCCCTAACAGTTACCCAGTTACCTGCCTCCTGCAACTTAGAGGTGACTATCTCCCTTAGCTCCGATCCATAATTTCTGCAGCCAAAGATCATCGACCTGTGGCTCCACTGGCTGGCAGATCATCAACTCGGTGAAAGACGCTCTGTGGTCGACCCGAAACTTGATGATCTACCAGCACATGGGGATGTCCGTGGGAGAATGCTGCTGACTGGCACGTTCTTGGCTGCAGGAGTACGTGCTGAAACTTGGTGCAGCCCAGTGGGGAGGACCACAGTTTAGGGCTCTTCTCTCGCGGAAGTAGGAGGGGTCGGGTGGCGGGGAGAATACCCCTCAACAGTGGTGTGGGAAGGTGAAACAACAGAGTGCCACGTGGGTGGCTAAAAGTGTGGAAATGTAAAGCCCGTAATGGAAACATCTGTAAAGGATTGAGAGTCATTGAATGATTTATTGTACATAATATTACTTGTGAATAAAGTATATTGTGAAATAATAAAAAAAAATTAAGTGAGAGGGGAAAGATTTAACAGAAACCCAAGGGGCATAGGGTGGTGGTATGTGGAGCAAGGTGCTGGAGAAAATGGTACAATTACAATGTTTAGGAAACATTTAGACAGGTATATGGATAAGCAAGACTGAGATGTACATGAACGAAATGCAGTAGAATGGGCTGGCTCACAAGGACATCTTGATCAGCCAGGATGGCAATTTGGGCTGAAGGAACTGCTTCTATGCTCTGTGACTCAAAGTCCTCTTAATTTCTTCTGGGCGTGACAGGTAATAATCAACACACAATACTATCAGTGACACTTAAAAAGGGGACTAGAAGGGTGGAAGGCGAAGGAACTGCAAAATAACCAAACTCAGGATGCTACATATTTCAGTTTAGTCTTCTGCTCATTATTCACAATGAAACTGGCCAGAGCATATGGGAAATGTTTCAACATTGCCCTCTCTCAGTGGTTCACGTTCCACCTGTGGTGGAACCAGACAGACTGATGATTTACGTAGATTCAGAGCAAGTTCGAGGATCCTGTGGTAAATACTGAATTAGTCCAAGGCACCAATGTAAGTAATGAACTAATAACAGACTTGGATTGGATTGAGTGAGAACACTTTAAAGGATATTTCCTAAAGAACTATACAATTGCACAAACAGCACACTGAGACATCAAGAACTCTAAATATTTACGAGCTGTTGAAAGCCAGCTAATCACTGAGGAGCTAAGATTGAGCAATAAACCAGCACATTAAGCCTAGTTTAATTTATAAGCTTGGAACCATTTCTGTGCATAGCCTAGTTGGTGAGATTTTTCTCGGAAATGAAAGAATTGGGCCATTACAACTGCCACCAAAGTCAATATGATGCTGAATAGCTGCAGTATAACAAATGAAATACAACATGTGCTATAAAAGCTTAATGTATATATCAAAGAGGAAGAGAAAATTTTCTGTATTGCAGATTTAGTTCAACAAAGTTACTTCCTACGTGATATTCCCATATTAGAAATATAACAGAAAAATGATGGAAGTGGACACCACTGAAGATGCATTAAACGCAAAACTTTATTTCAAATTGTATATACATATATACATATCTGCAATATGTATATTGCATGTACATACTACAAATGGTATATACATATCCACAAGATGCTTTATTGCAAATGGTATATATACTGTATCTCCAAATATTTGGTATTGGAAATATTTTAATATTGACTGAATCATCAAAAATTAAAATAAGCATTTTTAAAACAAACTTGTTGATCGCCAGAAAAGCAACACATGCTGGAGGAACTCAGTAAGTCAGACAGCATCTTTGGAGGGGAATTGGCCCCAAATGTAGTCTCTATTCTCTCCACACCCATGATTTTACAGCTAGGCACAGCTCAAATGCCATCAGACGTAAATTTGCTGATGTTACGTCTACTGTTGGTAGAATTTCAGATGGTAATGAGAGGCCGTACAGGAGCAACATATATCAGCTAGTTGAGCGGTGTCACAGCAACAATCTTGCATTGCATTCAACGTCGGTAAGACCGAAGAACTGATTGTGGACTTCAGAAAGGGTAAGATGAGGGAACACACACCAGTCCTCAGAGGGGGATCAGAAGTGCAGAGAGTGAACAATTTCAGGTTCCTGTTTGTCAATATCTCTGCTGCTGCAAAAACTACAAATTCCACGACATATGCCGATGATATTAAACCTGATTCTATTTCTGTTCATTTCCGCACCCCCTACCATTGCCTGACCTGCTGAGTTCCTCCATCATTTTGTGTCTGTTGCTCAAGATTTCCAGCATCTGCAGAATTTCTTGTGTCTGATCTCTTGAAATTAGATCTAAAGCTAAGCTACGTGAACTTTAGCTCATGAACCTTTGCTTGTCCTAAATCCAACACCCATGGTACTAAAAAGTATTTTGCAAGGTCTGGGCAGGTTCTAGGTTATAGCCGTTGAGCAGGTTCTTGGGATTAATGCTTAATTGTAATTTTCAGCATTACTTTTTGTTCTTTTCATAACTGATACAGACACCGAGTTCAATCTAGGTGAATTCCTTGTTCATGTCTGTTCACCAGTCCCCTATAATTAACCTAGCTTCTTATGTCATTTCATTAGTATTTATTGTACACCCACACTTGTAGAAGGTCAAGCTTGTGATCAGCAATCTCAGTTAATTTCAACAAGTCTCTAAGGGGCCTTGATTACATAACCTCAATGCAGGTCCTGCGGCAGGAAAAGAATCTTCTTAGTGCCAGTGGACAGGGCTGTTTTTGCAGTGCTGCAACTTCAGATGGCATGGCAGCATAGCAGTTAGCACAGCACTTCACAGCGCCAGCAGTTTGGGCTCAAATCCCTCTGCTGACTGTAAGGAGTTTGTACGTTCCCCCCATGACCATGTGGGTTTCCTCCAGTTGCTGCAGTTTCCTCCCACATTTCACAAACATATGGGTTATGACCAGTAAGTTGTGGGCATGCTACGTTGGCGCCGCACACTTGCCAGGTGCCCCCAGCACATCCTCAGACATTGCTGGTCATTGATGCAAATGACACATTTCACAGTATGCTTCAATGCCCATGTAACAAGGAAAGCTCGTCTTCATCTTTTGAACAGATTGCCAGCTTTAACACTTAACTGTTTCTGTTGAAAGGTCAACATGCTGCAACAGTAGCTGTTTCTTCTTCCATGGATACTGTCTGATTTGTATTCCAAGCATATATCTTTTGCTTTTTATGACTGACTCTCCTAAAGTAGGTTTTCTAAAGATAAAAGGGCAATCTACAAGTACTTCTGATGTACATATAAGCTGGAAGATCGTAGGAGCTGAATTCTTCTATAGTGTTCAAAGATTCAAAGCACGCTTATTATTAAACGACGTATCAATTACACAACTTTGAGATTTGTTTCCTCACAGCTAGCCACAGAGCAAGAAACCTGAATTAAAGAAAAAAATAAAAGACCAACACCCAACGCACAAGAGAAAGAAAAATAACACAAATCACGCAAACAATTGAAGTGAACAACAACGTTCCAAACCAAATTGAGTCCTCAGATGAACCCCGCAGCAGCCCAGAATAGGCCCAGAGCCTAGTTTATCAGTTCATCATATTAGTGGGCATGAAGCATAGCAGCCAAGGTACCCTTCATAGCCTCAGCACCATGGAGAGAGGAATGATCATCACGGAGAACGGGCAAAATTGGCTGTCGCCTCAGATCCCGACACCATGTTTTATCAGTCTGCTTTGGCTGGTGTTTAAATTGACTAAACAACAGAACAGCAAAAGGCCCCAGTGCCCTGGAGCAAGGAGTGAACATTACGGAGAGTGAGTGAAATCACTTCTCGCCTCTATTCTGAGCCGGCATTTAAATTGTCTGAACAGCAGATCGTACCTCGCACTAGGATTTGGCTGCTGCGAAGGGCCCGGGGCCTAGACCACACCACCCGGCGACTTGCTCCAGGCCCAGATTTCACCACTCGCCCAAAGCCGCTCTCAAGCTTTTTAAGTTAGCTCAGTGCCCAGAGCGATCCAACCTGATACCCAGCCAGTTGTATAGGCATTGGAATTCAACCTGCAGCACACCATCTTGGCTCACTCCCCGAACTCGCCTTGTCATTGCTCACCCCTTCACAGCTTGCAGCGATAATTTAACAGAATTTACCTCAGAACAAGTACATAGTTCCCTAAAAGTGGCCACACATGCAAAAAGAGTGATGATTAAAACGCATGGCATATTTGGCCTTATTGTCCAAAGCAATGAGTTTAGGCAGCATGTCACAATTGTACAAATCATTGAAGTATTGTGTGTTGTGCTTGTTACTAGACAACAGGAAAGATATGATCAAGCTAGAGAGAGTGCTGAATAGATTCGCAGGACGTCGACTGGATTGGAGGGTTTAAGTAAAGTAAGATTAGATAGACTGGGTCTGTTTTTCCTGTAGAAGGTTCAGAGGTGACGTATAGAGGTAGAAAATTATGAAAGGCACAGTAAGAATAAATAGCCAGAGTCACTTTTCCATGGTAGCATTGCCTAAAACTAGCGGGCATAGGTTTAAGGTAAGATAGAGGAGGTATAAAACGAATCTAATCGGTAGATCTTTCACACTTTGAGGAGTTGGCATCTGGAATGACCTGCCAAAGGAGGTGTGGAGACATAGCAATAACATTTAAGAAGGTGTTGCATGAGCTAGGCATGCAGGGATATGGAATTAATTCAGTAGAGTGGATTGGTGTAGGTGGCCAGAATGGCCAGCTTAGATGCAATGAGTCAAAATGCCTGTTTCAATGCTCTACAATTCTATCACAAACAAGCAAAAATCTGCAGATGCTGCAAGTCCAAGCAACACACACAAAATGCTGGAGGAACTCAGCAGGCTAGGCGGCATCTATGGAAAAGAGTACAGTCGACATTTCAGGCCAAAACCCTCTGGCAGGACTGAAGGAAAAAAAAGATGAGGAGTAGAGTTAAAAAGTGGGGAGGGGGAGTGAGAGGAGGGAGACACACAAGTTGATAGGTGAAGTAAAGAGCTGGGAAGTTGATTGGTGAAAGAAATACAGGACTGGAGAAGGGGGAGTCTGATAGGAGAGGACAGAAGGCCATGGAAGAAAGAAAAGGGGGGAGGAGCACCAGAGGGAGGCGATAGGCAGACAAGGAGATAAGGTGAGAGAGAGAGAGAGGGGATGGGGAATGGTGAAGTGGGGGCCATGACCAGAAGTTTGAGAAATCTATGTTCAAGCCCTCAGGTTGGAGGCTACACAAGCGGCATGTAAGGTGTTGTTCCTCCAACCTGAGTGAGGCCTCGTCACAACAGTGGTGGGGGCCATGGATAGTCACATCAGACTGGAAATGGAAAGTGGAATTAAAATGGATGGCTACTGGAAGATCCTATTACTTCTGGCAAATGCAGCATAGGTGCTCGGCGAAGCAGTCTCCCAATCTATGTCAGGTCTGTCTGATATACAGGAACATCAGACACAGAATATGACCCCAACAGACTCACGGGTGAAGTGTCGCCTCACCTGGAAGGACTGTTCGGGGCCCTGGATGGTAGCGAGGGAGGAGGTGTAGGGGCAGGTGGAGCACTTGTTCCGCTTGGAAGGATAAGTGCCAGGAGAGAAAGCAGTGGGGAGGATCACATGTACCAATATACAGTGAAACCCCCAGCACCCAGGACAAGCTCCCTTCTCACTGTTACCATCAGGTAGGAGGTACAGGAGCCTGAAGGCACACACCCAGCGATTCAGGAACAGCTTCTTCCCCTCTGCCATCCAATTCCTAAATGGACATTAAACCCGTGAACACTACCTCACTTTATTATTTCTGTTTTGCACTATTTTTTAATTTAATGACTTAATACACACATATATATACTTACAGTAATCCATTTATTCATTTTTCCATATTATCATGTATTACATTGAACTGCTGCTGCTAAGTTAACAAATTTCATGTCACATGCCGGTGATAATAAATCTGATTCTGATATTCTTGGTTTTGCTTGCCATGTGTACAAGTTGTACAGGAAGCACAAAGGGAACAGCAATAACTGAATGCCGCACAGTGTTAAAGTGCAGTGCAGGCACACAATATTGTACAAGGTTGATGAAGACGTAGAGAGCAAGTCAAGAGATCACTTTTATCATACTGTACAAGAGGTCTGTTCTTGTTTTATAACAGTGGAATAGAGCTGTCCTTGAGCCTGGCAAAGAATGTTTTCATCCTTCTGTATCTTCTGCCTGATGGAAAGTGGGGAAAAAGGAGACTGTCTGGGGTGGGAGGGGTCTTTGATTATGTCAGCTGCTTTCCTGAGACAGTGAGAAACGTAGACAAAGCTACTGAACACTGTTTTAAAGTAACACACATCAAAGTTGCTGGTGAACGCAGCAGGCCAGGCAGCATCTCTAGGAAGAGGTACAGTCGACGTTTCAGGCCGAGACCCTTCGTCAGGACAAACTGAAGGAGGAGCTAGTAAGAGATTTGAAAGTGGGAGGGGGAGGGGGAGATCCAAAATGATAGGAGAAGACAGGAGGGGGAGGGATAGAGCCAAGAGCTGGACAGGTGATTGGCAAAAGGGATATGAGAGGATCATGGGACAGGAGGTCCGGGAAGAAAGACAAGGGGGGGGTGGGGAACCAGAGGATGGGCAAGGGGTATAGTCAGAGGGACAGAGGGAGAAAAAGAAGAGAGAGAGAAAGAATGTGTGTATAAAAATAAATAACGGATGGGGTACTGTTTTAAAGTACATGGATTATTGTGTGATATTTGTTATCATTTATAACACAGCCCATGCAAGGCTTTAAGTATTATAAACCTTAGTGAATGGCTAAAGTGCTGAATCAGTGTCAGCTCAAAGGCATAGGGACTGCATTCCATATTAGCCTAATGCACGGACTATTTTGCAGATCATTTGCTGTCAGGTTTATAATTGCATCTCAGCAGGAAAGTCCGTTTACAAAGCACCACAGCTGTCCCAGGACATTCACATGTTCAAAAAAAAGCTCTAAAACTATTTTAATGATTAAAGTCCGTACTTCCAAGCCAGATTTTTATCCTTCAGTGACTCTCAACTTGTAACAAGAGGACGGCCAAAGAAGGGAGTTAAGTAGGTCGGAAAAGCTGTAAAAAATGTTTTTGGTTAGCTTAGAAAAAAGAAGTATTTTTGAGCAGTGGGGGAAAAATAAATGGTGAGATGGAGTAATTAAATTTAAAACCAGACCTTTGAGGAAAAACACAGTGGCCACAGTAGAGGGAGACAGCATCGATAGAAGTGTCTTCTTTATAAAAATGTTTGCCTCTCACAGGTTGGTAGGCGCAGCCGACTTACTGAAGCTCTGAGGTAATTGTATGTGCAATTCTAATGAGGAACTCTGTGGAAGATGAACGCAGGCCTGTGCTTCACAGCACCAGCAGCCCAGGTTCAGTCCTGACCTCGGTCTGAGTAGAATGTGCACGTCTCTGTATGACAGCGTGGGTTTCCCTCCTGTGCTCTGCCTTCCTCCCACATTCCAAAGATGTCTGGGTGGTAGGTTATGCGGTAAACTGTCCATAATGCGTGGGTGAGTGACAGGATCTGGAAGGATTTATGAGAATAAAATTATTTTGACACAAGATTAGCATAAATGCTTGTTTGATTACTGACATAGTCTGTTTCTATGTCGCATCCTATTTGATTCTCTGAGGCTTTTTGTTGATAAAATATAGAAGGAGTTAAATAAAAGGCTTTTGTTACAGCTTATAATACAAGAAGCAGCTTAAATAAAGGGTAGTTTAGATAAAGAGAAAACAAAGAAAGAGGGAATATAAGAATATAATAGGAGCTGACTTGAATGTGGACCCATCAGTCTTTTATCAAAGCAAACAGTGGAGTGATTTGAGACCGAGACTATAATTATCATGTGGAACCACAGAATGTAAGAACATAAGAAATCGGAGAAGGCACTGGGTCCTTGAACTTGCATTTCAACTTGCACTTGCCTATCTGATCTGATTATAGTCCTGAAATCCGCATTCCCCTCATCTTTGTTCCCCGCTGTCAATGAGATTGCAGTTGATCTGATTTCTCCTTCTCTGGACATTTACCTTTAACCACGAACTCCCCTACAAATCAACAGTTTGTGTCAGGCTTGAATATATACAGTGCTTCAGAAATTCTGCCTCATTGTGTGGTAAACCCTTACTCTGAAACTATGACTCCAGCCCTGACTGTCCCGTGAAGGGAAACAGCACCTCCACATTTTATTCTGCTAAGCACGCTCATTGTTTAAATTTTTCAAAATCATATAGGTACGGAGGCACAATAACAGGAAACATAGAAACATAGAAAACCTACAGCACAATACAGGCCCTTCGGCCCACAAAGTTGTGCCGAACATGACCCTACCTTAGAAATTACTAGGCTTACCCATAGCTCTCTATTTTTTCTAAGCTCCATGTACCTATCTAAATATTTCTTAAAAGACCCTATTGTATCCGTCTCCACCACTGTTGCCGGCAGCCCATTCCATGCACTCACCACTCTCTGAGTAAAAAACTTAACCCTGACATCTTATCTGTACCTACTCCTCAGCACCTTAAACCTGTGTCCTCTTATGGCAACCATTTCAGCCCTGGGAAAAAGCCTCTGACTATCCACATGGTCAATGCCTCTCATCATCTTATACACCTCTATCAGGTCACTTCTCATCCTCCGTCACTCCAAGGACAAAAGGCCGAGTTCACTCAACCTATTCTCATAAGGTATGCTCACCAATCCAGGCAACATCCTTGTAAATTTCCTCTGCATCCTTTCTATGGTTTCCACATCCTTCCTGTAGTGAGGCGACCAGAACTGAGCACAGTCCTTCAAGTGGGGTCTGACCAGGGTCCTATATAGCTGCAACGTTACCTCTCGGCTCCTAAATTCAATTCCACCACTGATGAAGGCCAATACACCGTACACCTTCTTAACCACAGAGTCAACCTGCACAGCTGCTTTGAGCATCCTATGAACTCGGACCCCAAGATCCCTCCACACTGCCAAGGGTCTTACCATTAATACTATATTCTGCCATCATATTTCACCCACCAAAATGAACCACTTCACACTTATCTGGGTTGAGCTCCATTTGCCATTTCTCAGCCCAGTTTTGCATTCAATCAATGTCCTGCTGTAACCTCTGACAGCCCTCCATACTATCCACAACACCTGCAACCTTTGTGTTATCATCAAGAGGTGGGTGGTTTGGAAGTTATAGCAGGAGAAAGCAATGGGATCAGCCACAATTTTATTAAATATCGGCTGAAGAGGTCAAGTGGCCTATTCCTATTCCTTACCTTGTGCCTGAAAAGGTAAGTAGTTGACAATTGACTTAATTGGAGAAGAGAATGCTGCTGATGCAGTAGTAAATACAGAGATAATTTCCATATGGAACTGGATAAAAATAGATAAATTCACTCCAGAGTCTGGCAGGCAGCAATAGTCTAGCTGAGAAGCATTCTAGACAACTAAGATAATTCATGCTAGAAATTGCTGAGGCTCAGGTTATGAGTTTCTAAACCCCATTAGCTAAGGGCAGTGTCAGAGCACTGGAGCCTTGGATGAAATCGGCAGGTCGGGCAGCATCAGTCAGAAACGATGAGTCGACGTTTCGGGCCGGACAAAGGGTTCCGGAACGATGACTCATCGTTTCTGACTGATGCTGCCCGACCTGCTTAGTTCATCCAGCGTACTGAAACTATATATAACTAGGGTGCCTAAGACTTTTGCACAGTACCGTAGTGGCAAAAAAAAAGCAAATTTCATGACATATGTGAGTGATGGTAAACTTGATTCTGATATGGGTCATTATCATGGACGGCGAGTGGCAAGAGGGCAGGGAGAAGGGAATGATGCTTAAGCAAAGGGGAAGGGAGAGGTGAAGAGTGGGAAGCACCAGAAAGATATACTGCAAAGATCAATAAACCAATTGCTTGGAATCAACTGACCTTGTCTAGTGTCTCAGGGTTGAGTGTATTCACCCTTGGCTCTCCTTCTCTGCCACCCGTCCCACACCTCAAGTGGTGCTCCACCCCTGCCATTCCCAACATCTTTCTGCAGATTTACAAACTCATTCTCCACTCCATGTTGATAAGTACAGGATGTGCAAAAGTCTTAGTCACCCTAGGTATAAATATGTGCCTAAGACTTTTGCACAGTACTGTATACGTCACTATATACCACCCTGAGATTCATTTTCTTGCAGGCATTCACAGATAAATACAATGGAATCAATGAAAAACTACACACAAAGACTGACAAACAATCAATGTGCAAACGAAGACAAACTGTGCGATAATAATAATGATAAACGAATAAGCAAATAAATGAGTCTGAAAACATGAGTTGTAGAGTACCTGAAAGGGAGTCCATAGGTTGTGGAATCATTTCAGTGTTGAGTAAATTTATCCACTCTGGTTCAGGAGCCTGATGGATGAAGAGTAATAACTGCTCCTGAACCTGGTGTTGTGGGACTAAGGCTTCCTGTACTCCTTCCCAATGGCAGCAGCGAGAAGAGAACATGGCCTGGGTGGTGACGATGGATGCTGCTTTCCTGTGGCAGTGCTCTTTGCAGATGTGCTCAATGACGGGGAGGGTTTTCCATGTGATAGAATAAGCTGTATCCTGTACTTTTTGTAGGCTTTTTTTCATTTTGGGCATTGGTGTTTTCATAACAGTCCATGATGCAACCAGTCAGGATAATCGCAACTGTGCATTTTTAGAAGTTTATCTGTGCAAACATCTAAGAAAGCAGAGCTACTGTCATACCTTCTTTGTAATAGCATTTTTGTGCTGATCCCGGAACAGATCCTCTGAAATGATAATGCCAAGGAATTTAAAATCATTGACCCCCTCCACCTCCAATCCCCTCATGAGGATTGACTCATGGACCAATGGTTTCTTCCTCCTATTGTCAGCTCTTTGGTCTTGTCGACATTAGGCGAGAAGTTGTTGTGGCACCATCCAGCCAGGCTTTCGATCTCCCTTTGTCACCACCATTGGTACGGCCGACAACAGTGGTGTCATCAGCAAAGTTAAATATGACATTGGAGCTGTACTTAGCCTCACAGTCATAAGTACAAGGTGAGTAGAGCGGGAGGCTAAGCACACATCTGTACAGCTGGTGATTGTGGAACAGATGTTGTTGCCAATCCGAACCGGCTGGGGTCTGAAAGTGTGGAAATAGAGGATCCAGCTGCATAAGGTGGCATTGAGGTTTCAGAGTTTCTTGGCTAGCTTCGAGGGGATGATAGCTGTAGTCGATGAAGAGCATCCTGGTGTCTAGATGTTCCAAGGCTGAGTGGAGAGCCGATGAAAAGGGATATGCTGTTGATTTGTTGTGATGGTAGGCGAATTGGAGTGGATCCAAGTCAATCTTTAGGTAGAAGTTGATATGGTTCGTGGCCATATAGACGAAATGCATGGATATAAGTGCTTCTAGACTATAGTCATTGAGACAGGTTAGCACATTCACAAGAGACCAGTGAATTGATAATAGAAGGGGAACTAAAGATTAAAGAAATGTGAGGAGGTGTGAGAATGATGGTAGTACTGGTTGTTTCACAGACTGGGAGAGCAAATTGTCTGGGATTCTCCAGGGGCCAATGTCACAATAGCTATATTTCCTGTTTGAAAAACAAACTCACTGGCTGCTTTATTAGGTACAGGAGGTAGCTAATAAAGTGGCTATTGAGTGTATGTTTGTGGTCTTCTGCTGTTGTGGTCCATCCACTTCAAGGTTCGATACGTTGTGTGTTTAGAGATCTTCTTCTGTACTCCACTGTTGTAACAAGTGACTATTTGAATTACTGTTGCCTTCCTGTCAGCTTGAACCAGTTTGGCCATTCTCCTCTGAGCTCTCTCATTAACAAGGCTTTTTACACCCATAGACTTGCTGCTCACTGGATTTTTTTTTGTTTTTTTTCACACCATTCTTACTAAACTCTAGAGACTGTTGGGTTTGAATATGCCAGGCGATCAGCAGTTTTCGAGATACTCAAACCATCCCTTCAGGCATCAACAATCATTCCACAGTCAAAGTCAGTTATATCACATTTCTTCCCCATGGTGATGTTTGGTCTGAACAATAACTGAACCTCTTGACCATGTCTGCATGATTTTAAGCATTGAGTTGATGCCACATGATTGGGTGATTAGTCATTAATGAGCAGGTGTACCTAATAAAGTGGCCACTCACTGTATAAAGGATCTGCAGGTGCATGTACAGCACAGAGTTTCAATGCTTGGAAATGACACAAAACTCAAAACAGTAAGTGAAGAAGAAGATGATAACCACTGACATGAAGTAAAAGGCAATTGAAGAACTAATAAGGTAACTTGTAGATAGTCTTCACGCAGGAGGCTGTTGATGTATTTTTAGACCAGAAGACCATAAGATATAGGAGCAGAAGTAGGCCATTTGGCCCATCGAGTCTGTTCTGCCATTTAACCATGGGCTGATCCAATTTTTCCAGTCATCCCCACTCCCCTGCCTTCTCCCCATGCCATTTGTTGGCCTGGCTACTCAAACTCTGCCTTAAATGCACCCAATGACTTGGCCTCCACAGCCGCTCGTGGCAACAAATTCCACAGATTTACCACCAGTTTACCACACATTTTGATTGAAGAACAACCACAATGTAAACCTGGACTTACTGAATGTGGTAAGATAAGCTGAAGGGTTTTATAAAGCATTGCGATTTCTGCTTTTATTAATGTGGGCACTGACTGTTAAAGCAAAGGAGAGTAGTATGTTTGCACAACATAGAAACAGGCCTTTTGACCCTTCACATGACCTATTGTAGTCATCATGTCTACCTTTACTAATCCCACTGGCTTAAGTTACCTCTATATCCCTCCATGCCTTACTCATTCAACAACTTCTTGAACATTGTTATTGTTTCTGCCTCCACCGCTTCCTCCGGCAACTCATTCTTGAGGCTAATATGGAATAAAAAACTGGATAAAATATGCAGGTGAAGTTTTGATGCCCGAGAACAACAAGAGACTGCCACTCCAACACATCCTTCAGATCTACACGCCCCTGAGTCAATGAATAACCTTCTGCCAAACACTCCAGAGACTTAAAATAAAATGACACTGACATTTATATTGACACTATCAAAGATGTAATTTTTAGGTAAGGCATTAATTCACTCCACCCGCACTTGGATGGAATAATGACGTTTGGAAATGGAAACATAACAGTTTCTAAATCCATATTAGATTGTTTTTGAACGCAGCAGGCCAGGCAGCATCTATAGGAAGAGGTACAGTCGATGTTTTGGGCCGAGAACCTTCGTGAGTCCTGATGGAGGGTCTCAGCCCGAAACGTCGACTGTACCTCTTCCTATAGATGCTGCCTGGCCTGCTGCGTTCACCAGCATTTTTTGTGTGTGTTGCTTGAAGTTCCAGCATCTGCAGATTTCCTCGTGTTTGGATTGTTTTTCACTGTTTTTCATTCTAGTAATAGCATATAATCAAGGGGCTTTACAGAGGGCCTAAAATATCCATCAACAAGAGAAATAGACACAAGTCAGACTAAAGACTGAAATATTCTCTGGTCCCAACAATCTGAATCCCAGGGACTTAAAGGAAGTTTTTTGCAGAAACAGCAGGTGTTGCTTGTAACCTATTAAAATCCCTTGGACTCTGAAGAGGGTCCAGAAGATTGGAAAAATGCAAATGTAATTTTATCATTAAAAAAAAGGACAGAAAGCAGCAAAATATTTGTCAAACAACAGGAATTCTGCAGATGCTGGAAATTCAAGCAACACACATCAAAGTTGCTGGTGAACGCAGCAGGCCAGGCAGCATCTGTAGGAAGAGGTGCAGTCGACGTTTCAGGCCGAGACCCTTCGTCAGGACTAACTGAAGGGTCTAACATATTTCTTTGGAAAAATGCTGGAATCCATCAATAAATGGGTAGTTGAGGAGTATTTGGAAAATCCTAAGAGAATCATACTGACCTAAAATGGTTTTCTGAAAGGAAAATTGTGCTTGACAAATTTGCCTGAAGTTCATTGAGAACGTAATAGACAGGGGATCCAGTAGATGAAGTGCATTTGTATTTCCAGATGATGATATGGTGCTACATAAAATGTCATGGCACAAAATAACAGAGCATGAGATTGGGAGTAATATACTGGCATAGAGATCGGATGCTTATAACTAACAAACAACAAAGAGGTGGGATAACTGGACTATTGGCAATCAATATCAAAGTTGCCACAGTGATTACTGCTGAGGCTCAATTAATTACGCCATATATTAATGACTAAGGGGTTACCAATGATAAAGTGTCTAAGTGTTTTGTAACCAAATTGGATTCTGGTGATAAATAGCAAATTGTGAGAAGGATACAGAGAGGGATATAGATAGTTAAAGTGAGCGGACCAGAAGTTGACAGATGGAATATTCAAAGTTCAAAGTAAATTTCATTATCAAAATATCTATATGTCACCATATACAACCCTGAGATTTATTTTTCTGCGGACGTACTCAGCAAATCTATAGAATAGTAACTATAACAGGATCCATGAAAGATCAACCAGAGTACAGATGACCATGAACTGTGGAATTGCAAATATAAATAAATATCAATAAATAATGAGATAAAGAGTCCTTAAAATGAGATCATTAGGTGTGGGATCATCTCCAGGAATGGGTAAGTGAGTGTAGTTAACCCCTTGTTCAAGATCCTGATGGCAGAGGGGCAATAACTGTTCTGGAACCTGGTAGTGCGAGTCCTGAAGCTTGTGTACCTTCTACCTGATTGTGGCAGCGAGAAAGAGCACGGCCTGTGTGGTGGGAATCTCTGATGACGGATGCTGCTTTCCTACAAGAGCATTTCATGGAGATGTGCTCAATGGTTACCCGTGATATACTGGGCTGAATCCACTACCTCGCGTAGATACCCTTTTTAGAATGATGTAGGAAATATGTGAAGTTATTCAATTTAGAAGAAAGAGAGGAAAAATATTATTTAAATGGAGCGATAATTTAAAAAGGCTGTGGTGCATGAAACACAAAACCTTAGCATGCAGTGATCAATAAAGGTAATGGATTATTGGACATTATTGCAAGGAATATGGAGTGTAAACCTAGAGAGCTCTGATACAACTTTCAGAATGTTGGCGAGACTATGCCTGCAGAAGTCAGAAGATATAATCAATTCCAGGATGATAAATATGGACATACACGATAAGTATATTAGCTCTATGCTTACTGGAACTTAGTAGAATGAGAGGCAATCTCATGGAATTATATAGATTCTGCAGGGTATTTACAGGGGGGATGATGAGAGGATGTTTCCCCTAGAAAGGAAAATTTAGAGAGTTTCAAAATAAGATGTTACCCATTTAATATATTTATTTATTGAGGAATAAATGGAATAGGCCCTCCCCTCCTTTGAGCTGCGCTGCCCTGCAACACCCGATTTAACCCTAGTCTAATCACTGAACAATTTACAATGACCAATTAACCTACCAACTAGTACATCTTTGGACTGTGGGAGGAAACCAGAGCACCCGGAGGAAACCCATATCATCATGGGAAGAACATACAAAACCCCTGACAGTGCAACCTGAATTGAATCCAGGTCACTGGTACTAACCAGACCCTGTGATCACAACAAGGAGCTGCCAGTTTGTTCTGCTAACCACTCCACTATTTAAGACGGAGTTAAGGAGGGATTTCTTTCTCCCATTCAAGTTTTGGAATATTTTCCCCTAGAAAGTTGCAAAGGCAGAGTTATTGATTATATTCAAGACATACACTGGCAGATACTTGAACTACTGAGAGGTGAAAAGTATGGGAAAAGAGCAAGAAAGTGGTGTTGAGTGGATTAGCCATGATCTACCTGAATCAAACATTATACATGAGGAACAATTGGCAAATTCTTTGCTTTGTTTCTTCCATTCATGCTTAGGTGATCCTATTTTGATCTTAACACCACTATTTTGAAGAAGTACATGCTGTATTAGATCTCCTGGTCCTGCACATTGTCATCTGAGGTTGTGCGTCATGCACCAACATTAAAGCAGATAATTTGCCTGTGCTCTCATTCCCACTTTGGGATCTTGCTAACAGTAAATTGGCTGATGAAGTTCCCTGCATTTAAGCAAAGAGGGCATTTAATATGTACCTCAGGATGCCCTGAGTTTGTCAAAATGCTCTGAAATGCATATTTTATATTTATTTCCTTTATGTGACAAATATAACAATCATCCAAACTTCCATAAATGTAATGGGTTGGATCTTCCGGAGTCACATTGTGGACACACAGGCTCCTGGGTATTCTCAATGCTGCATCTGCCAGAGAGGGTGACAGGCAATTTTTGACACTTCAGAATATCAGGGGCTGTTTTTGGTGGGATATCTCAGCAGCACAGCGCCGAAAGGGTGGTGTGCACACCTAGAATCTCCCTGCCTTGCTCCCACCTCACTTAAGGGCAGACTCTCTGCACTTTGCTCCGCTTCTCAAATTTTCCCTTTCTCTCTGGTTTCCTTTGGAAGATATTCATGTCCTCTTAGGACCTAACTTTTATTTCCACACGTGTCCATCAGTATCTAGAGTCTGAGGTTTTACACAGTGTGTCCATCACTGTTTTGTTGTAGCTCTCAGAATTCAATATTAAATACAGCTATTTTAGATAATCAAGCATTTTTGTTTGTGTTTGAACCAGCCAGTTCTAATATCCTAATTTAAAGCTATCCACTCAGTTTACTCTCCCACAGGTACATCTGCTGAATGTTTACAATGTTCTCTATTACTTCTCTCAGATGCTGTACTCTCCTGTCACTGTTCTCCACACACTCCTCCCCCACATCTACAATCAACTTTCATCTGCAACTTTTAATTCTTTGATGGATCAGCTAAAACTTAAGTGCATTCAGCTCCTTCTCTTCGAGAGCATCAAAAACGCATGTTAGCTGGACGACTTTTGCCTGTATCCTTTCACAGTCATTCATTTTGTTTGCACCTCCCTTCCACCCTTCTGCTCTTTAAAGAACATTTACCTCTCATTTTAAGCACAAGTCCAAAGCAACAAACACAAGCTGTTCAAGGAACTCAGCAGGTCTGGCAGCATCTATGGAGAGGAATAATCTGTCAGCGTCCTGGGTTGAAATCCCTCACCAGGACTGGTGGGTCATTTATCTGTAACTTAACTCAGTTTTTCTCCCCATAGATGCTGCTTGACCTGCTGAGACTTTCCAGCAGGTCTGCTTCTATTCACATTGTTGTCATTATTTATAATGATTCCTGTACTCAACACCTTTATAAGGCTTTCTCCTCTTCTCCCCATCTCTGTCCTTGTATGGAAACAGCGCGCATCAAAGACAAGGTTGTTAACTCAGTCTCCCTCTCCAGAGATGCAGAATTACCTGCTAGGTGCTTCCACATTGTGTGTGTTTTTTTATAGGCATCCATTAGTTTCATGAGACCATGGATTTGTGCCTTGGAAGGTTTCCAGGCCACAGGTGTGGGCAAGACCAGCAGTTGCCCATGCTGCAAGTCTCCCCTCTCCACGCCACCAATGTTGTCCAAGGGAAGGGCATTAGGACCCATACAGCTTGGCACTGGTGTCGTCGCAGAGCAGCCTTGCTCAAGGACACAACATGCTGCTTCAACTGAGGCTCGAACTAGCAACCTTCAGATTACTAGACCGACGCCTTAACCACTTGGCCACAAGCCACACATTGTGTGTTTATACCTTAAAATTTTGGTGTTTAAAACCCAGAATTTATAGGGCTTTCCAGGGTAAATAGGACAACATCAAAAAGGGCATATGCCATTAGTACTTCTGACTCAATGCACTAACTGTTGGCAGAATTACGCATGTAGTGGCATTAAACAAAAGGACTTCTAACATTTTCTTAATGTCAATAAAACACTAAATGTACCGATGGATACACTGTGTAAAACATCAGCACAGAAAGCCTACATAGCACATTGAGGGTTATAAATTACATTCTGCAGTTTGCCCTTCAGTATCCTCTGTACATCATTGAATGATGCTTCCTTAGCCATGCAAGTTAAATCCAGCTTCAACAGTTCTCCATGTCTGTTCTGGTAACAGGGTTTGCTAATAATTACGGTCAGTAATTGTTCACATAACTGGTAGCAGCATGCATATTTGATTCATAACTTTAACAGGGGAATATGACAATGAAAAATGGAACAGCGAACATCACAATGATCCCTCAAGACACTATAGCTGTTCAGTTAGTGCAATGAGGAGATGTTTTCCAGACACCTGTAACAATAGCTGCAAAGTGCGCCAAGGGGCATCAGATAATGCTTACTAGAGGGTACCTGGAGCTCACTGGAAGAGTGGGAAAATCTCATGCTTAATCAGTCAAATAAAATGATCTGGCTATGGTTGCTTTGCTATTAAAGATCAAAATTGTTTACAAAAAGTCAAAGTTTTTAGTTTCTTTTTGCCTTTTTTTCCTCCCCTTTTGGACATTCTGATTTAACCTTCATTCCCCAGCTATGAGCAAAGGGAGAAGCCAATTCTTAAACACATGAGGTTCTGTAGATGCTGGGAATCTTTAAAAAAAAAACAAACACAAATAGCTGGAGAAACTTTAAGGGTCTCAGCCCGAAACGTCAACTGTTTATTCCTCTCCGTAGGTACTACTTAACCCTCTGAGTCCTTCCAGCACTCCGTGTGGTGTGTAGCCTATTATTAATCCTCTGGACACTTGATAATTGGCACAGAGAGGTTAAGCTGAGGGGCTGTTTTCCATGTTGTGAGAACATCAAAATTACCTGTGACTCTCAGTAGAGTGCACACAGTCCTTAAAGTTCATTGCTTTGTTTATCAAAGATAGATTGCTAGCTTTACTGTGGCACCATCCTTTGGTAAATGCAGAATGCAATGGGAAAACCATATCAGCAGTAAGCATATCCTCTAGTAAGCATTATCTGATGGTTTATACTGCAGAGCAGCGGTATAAATCTGGGAATGTATAAATTATGCGATTATTTTAGGTAAATCCAGAACACAGGCTTACATAAGCCAGTAAATAGATTTATATTACCCTACTAGTTTAAAACCTATTGGCTTACAAAGTCACTTATAACTCTTATGGAAGTAGAAAATGCTGAAAATGCTCAACAGGTCAGGCAACATCTGTGGAAACAGGAACAGAGTTAATGTCTTGAGCCAGTGAATTAGAATCCAGGACGATATTCAGATAAAGGGTCTTTGGCCTGAAACATCAACTCTTCACTTTCCCCAGATTCTGTGGGACCTGCCGAGTATTTTAAGCATTTTCTGTTTTCTTTCCAGAGTCCTTGCCACCATGAGCTGCCACAGGAAGTGGCTGAGAGAAGGGTATCATTTCAGAAGCAATTGGAGAGGTACATGGAGAGGGCAGGCCTGGAGGAAGAGGGGCCATAAGCAGGAAATTGAAACCAGCCAGATAGACAACATGGCTGGGCCAGACTGGTTAGTCCGAAGGGTCTGCATCTGTGCTGAATTGCTCCATGGTTCCAGTTTTCTTTCACTTAGACAGTTATAATTGCTATCTATTGAAACAAAAGGAAACATTATAAGCGAATGTACTTACTGTCCCTTGTGATTAAAATACCATTAACAGACTGGATTGCTTGATTACAGGGGGCAGTCCTGTTCCTTCCAGCTTGCAAATCTTCCAAGAGAGACCAGACCTTAGCTGACTGGTGAGATTCTGACCAAGAGTGGCTCACTCTGCCTCTAATTGGTCTTATCAGCCAAAGAGGGGCCCGCCTCTGCTAAACTGCTGTCCCTGCTGTCAAATGGCCAACAAAAATATTCCCTCTTATTATCGATGGAGTGTATGGGGCGTCAGGGAGGGGTAGCACCTCTGGTGGGGTAACATGTCGCGTCCTTTTCAGGGCGGTTAGTCCACCTTTGGTCCCCACCTGGCACTCAGCTCTCACCTGTGGCTCCCCGTAGCTGTTTGCATGCGAAAGCGGCCACACCCTGGGCAACGGCTTCGACAAGCCGGCTAAACCAGGTGAGGGTAGCCGACGGGTCTCAAACCCTCGGTGAGACAGGGAGTTGTCTATCCCAGCATGGGACGACAGACTCTGGCGGATTGAGCGGACGAGACCAATGGAGGGTCAAACGGTCAAGAAGGCGGTCTCTGCAAGCATCCTGGAACGTGTAGAGCAGGACAAGACACAGAAGACGTCCTGGTCATCCGCTGCGCCTAGTCCCATCTCCAGCCGTCTCGACTCTGTCTTGCCACTGGATCCAGATGGGAATTAGGAAGAGAGAGTGAGGCTGACGCTGCGCAACTCTCCCCCACTTAAATCCAAATCACGCGCTATTCTCGACACCAAACCGGCTGGTGGTGCAGTGACATCAGCGCCGGACTCCAGAGCGAAGGTTCTTGAGTTCGAATCCAGTCGGGCCACTCCTGTGCACGCTTACCATCCGTGCTGGGTTGAGTGTCGAGCTAGCAACTCGACCTCATAAAATTACCAGTGGTGTTGAGATCTTCATCGGTGACGATGGACGAACCTTATATAATTAATTCCTGTTGTTTTTTTTGCCCTACACCTTCAAGCACATTATAGGTCAGGGGTCCCCAATCTTTTTTGCACCGCGGACCGGTTTAATATTGACAATATTCTTACGGACCGGCCGACCTCCCCCCACTCCCCCGGTGTTCCAGTGGGGTTAAACTCAACTCAACATGTCTTTTACTGTTAGGTTTGCCAACTTTCTCACTCCCAAATAAGGGACAAAAGTAGCTGTCAAAGCCCGGGACTCTTGTGTTTACCCAAGGAAAGACTACCATGACCATGAAGCCTTGCACGGGCACCTGTGTGCGCATGCATGACGTGCCGATTTTTTCCCCCACAAATTGGTTTTGCCTGAATCTTCCTGACTATACTGCACATACATTATTTCTATTTTATATAGGCTGTGTATTTATCATATCATTCCTGCTTTTACTATATGGTAGCGTTATTTTAGATTTTATATGTTATTCGGCATGATTTGGTAGGTTATTTTTTGGCTCTGGGAACACTCAAAAATTTTTCCCATATAAATTAATGGTAATTGGTTCTTCGCTTTACGCCATTTTGGCACGAACGGTTTCATAGGAACGCTCTACCTCAGCGGGGGAAATATGGGACAATGGCAGTCCCGTATGGGACAAACCAATTTAGCCCAATATACGGGATGTCCCGGCAAATAAGGGACAGTCGGCAACCCTATGTTCAAGTTCAACAGTGCGTGACAGGGAATGAGGAAAGGTGCAGCTGACTCGTATCGTTTTCTCGCAGCCCGGTAGCACATGCTTTGCAGCCCGATGGTTGGGGACCGCTGTTATAGGTCAGGTTAATCAGAACCAGGTTTAATATCACTGGCAAATGTTGTGAAATTTGTTCTTATGTGGCAGCAGTATACTATAATATATAATAATTAAAAAAACAAGAACAACAGTGTGTGTATATATAGATATAATAAAAATCAAATTAAGTAAGTGGTGCAAAAAGAGGAAAAGAAAGTAGTGAGGTAGTGTTCATGGGTTCAATGCCGATCCAGAAATCTGATTGCGGAGGGCAAGAATAGTTGAGTGAATGCCTTCAACCTCCTGTACCTCCTCCCCAGTGGTAACAATGAGAAGAGAGCATGTCCTGGGTGATGGGGGTCCTTAATGATGGATGCATCATTATTTTAGGACATCGCTCCTTGACGATGCCCTGGATGCTGGGGAGGCTAGTGCCTATGCTGGAGCCGACTAGGTTTATAACCTTCTGCGGCTTATTTCGATCCAAGGAGGAGGACACTTGGGCTTTGCCTGCATGCATCTATGTAACTCAATACTATTCAACAACTCTGTGTATTCATGTTCCCCAGACACCACTGAAACTGGGTCATACAGTATATCCATAAGCTTAGTTTGAAAATCATAATTTTCATCTTAACACCAGTCTATATTAAAACTGTGCAGCAATATAAAACTAAATACACTTAACCACATCTATGTCTGGTTTACTTACTGGCCATAGCTTAACATCAAACCTCACAACACCCAGTTGTTCTGTGTTATTAGGAGGTGTGAACAAATGAAAGCCTTGCTTAGATTCAGATGAGGAATGAAGGGAAGATAGCTTAGACTGGTTGGACCAAATGCCGAACCTTACCATATCTGTGCCAGATATGCAATATGATTGTATGATTTGTTGCGTTCTTTCCCATTTTACTGCCTAAATGAAATTACAGGTTAAATGCTGTTAAAATCTGCCATACTGACTGAAGTATCCATAAGTATCAAATGATTTTGCCATTAACTGTCAGCACAGGACATTGTTCTCTGTAATGTGGTTCTACTTGCTCTGTTTTTATTGGATGGCCCAAAGTAAGTTCCCTTTAAAGGATGGGGAGAAAGTTCTTCTCACAGAGGATTATGAATTCTTGGAATTCTTTATCTCAAGAATTTGTGCTGGGAGAGTCAATTAATACCTATTGAAGGTAAAGATGAAAAGATATTTAAAATACAAGGTAAGGAAAAACTAATAAAGTGCTGCTGAGGCCAAGATTGGATCAGCCATGATCTAACTCGCCCAGCAGGGCAGGCTTCATGAGATTGACCAACTCATGGACTTGTAAAGAAGTGGAGCTAAAGACGGCACCAGAGGCAACTTCTTCCAGCTCATCCGCGAACTAATTTATTTTCTTTAATATCACTTCTTTCCCTTCAAGGTGGCTGGGGTCCTGTCGGAATCCATGATCTGCAGCTGCAATCAAGCTGCAGTTCTTTACAACGGTGGGTTTCCACTCTCAGAGCTCGCTGAGTGGCCTCGTATATTTGATATCTACAGGAGTGGCCTGGAAGACGTGCACCTTCAGGCTGCAGCCCTGCGGACCTGCGTGCGACCCGATTCCTCACCAGTGCTGCTGACCGGAGCGTCACGGGAGATCAGCAGCGCGCGCCGCGGTCGAAATAAGCAATGCTACAGACTGTAACACTGACACAGCCAGCTGTTTGCCCCCACTCTCGCTGTGGCAGTAGTGCTACCTCTCTCTCCCTCGTAGTGAGAGAGGGAACCCGTGGAATATCGAAGTGTTGAGATGGACTCTAGATCACAGTCTCTTCGGGGCTCTTTGCTATTGCTTCTATGGTGTGTGGTGGGCAGCTGATGCTTTTCGCTGAAGCAAGTTGGGGGAAGGGGGCAGCTGAAGCTTTTGCTTGTGCTTCTGCGAGGGAAGCGGGAAGAGGCTTTGGGGTTCAGGCATTTTTCTGCCTTTCATTCTTTGGAGTTTTTCTTCTGCTTTGTGGACGTCTGAGAAGATTTAAGAACCAGGTTGTGTATTGTATACATCCTCTGATACAGAATGGAGCCATTGAATCATTGAACTGTACAGTAGATCAGTTAGTTTTATTGCCATTGCTGAGGATAACAAGATTGCAGTGCTTCTCTATTTGGTGCAAAACAGGACACTGGCAATTCAATTACTCAAACTACAAAGCCTAAATTTAAAAGAATGTCTGCGTTATTTAGAATGACATCTAAATTACAACTGAATTAAAAACAAACAGCTCTAAATTGGAGGATTGTTCAGTTGCACAATAACCCTGGGGAAATGCTACTTTTCAGTCCAGATGTCCGTGCAGAGATGTTTCTCCATCTCCTGCTGGATGGTAGAAGATTGAACAGGTGATTAATGGGGTGGGAGGATCCCGCCGTAGACATTGTGAGATGTAAATGGTTTCCATATCTGGTGGTTGTGTATATTCTCAATGACACACCAATAAAGGTTTACCAGCAGCTCTTGGGGCAGGCAGATTTGCTCTCTTTAAACTCCTAAGCTAGTATGAGCTATGCTGAGCCTTCCCTACTATAAAGCAGGTGCCGGTGGTCCGAGAGAGCTCGTCTGTGATTTAAGAACATAAGAAATAGAAGCAGGAGTCGGCCATCTGGCCCGTCGATCCTGCTCCGCCATTCAATAAGATCAAGCTGATCTGGCCATGAACTCATCTCCACCTACCTGCCTTTTCCCCATAAACCTTAATTCCCCTACTGTGCAAAAGTCTATCCAATCTTGTCTTAAATATATTTACTGAGTTAGTCTCCACTGCTTCATTGGGCAAAGAATTTCACAGATTCACAACTCTTTGGGAAAACCAGTTCCTCCTCATCTCTGTCCTAAATTTGCTCCCCCAAATCTTGAGGCTATGTTCCCTAGTTCTAATCTCACCTACCGATGGAAACAACTTTCCTGTCTCTATCAGAGAACTCAGAAGAAGGCTGAAAAGCAGGACCTCCAGCGAGGTTATCTCTGGTTTGCTTCCAGTTCCTTGTGCTGATGAGGGCAGGAACAGGGAGATAGGGGATCTGAATGTGTGGCTGAGGAGCTGGTATGGGAGGCAGGGATTTAGATTCTTGGACCACTGGGATCTGTTTTGGGGTAAGGATGAATTGTACAGAAGGGATGGGTTGCATCTTAACAGATGGGGGACCAGCATTCTGGAAGGCAAGTTTGCCGCTGCTACACGGGTGTGTTTAAACTAAGTAGTGGCGGGGAGGGGATGAACTGGAAATATAAGGATGGAGTTAAAGGGGAACAGAGAATAAGAAAAGTTAAGAAAGACAACAGAATTAACGGGGCAGAAAGCTCAGGAAGGTATCAGAGAGTATGGCCAAGTGCAATAGAAATCGATGTGGAAGGTGAGGGGAGTAAAAGTATTGCTTTAAATGGATTAAAAGTATTATATATGAATGCACGGAGTGTAAGAAATAAAGAGGATGAGCTTGAGGCTCAGTTAGAAATTGGCAAGTATGATGTTGTGGGAATAACAGAGACATGGCTACAAGAGGACCAGGGTTGGGAAATGAATATTCAAGGGTATACGTCCTATCAAAAGGACAGACAGGTTGGCAGAGGGGGTGGAGTGGCTCTGTTGGTGAAGAATGAAATTCAGTCACTTGCAAGGGGGGACATAGAATCAGGAGATGTGGAGTCAGTATGGATAGAACTGAGAAAATGTAAGGGCAAAAGGATCCTAACGGGAGTTATCTACGGGCCCTCAAACAGTAGCCTGGATATACGGTGCAAGTTAAATCAAAAGTTAAAATTGGCATGTCGCAAAGGTAATACTACGGTTGTTATGGGGGATTTCAACAAGCAGATAGACTGGGAAAATCAGGTTGGTACTGGACCCCAAGAAAGGGAGTTTGTGGAATGCCTCAGAGATGGATTCTTAGAGCAGCTTGTATTAGAGCCTACCAAGGAGAAGGCAATTCTGGATTTAGTGTTGTGTAATAAGCCAGATTTGATCAGGGAATTTGAGGTAAAGGAGCCATTAGGAGGTAGTGACCATAATATGATAAGTTTTAATCTACAATTTGAGAGGGAGAAGGGAAAATCGGAAGTGTCAGTATTACAGTTGAACAAAGGGGACTATGGACACATGAGGAAGGAGCTGGCCAAAGTTGACTGGAAAAATACCCTAGCAGGGATGAGAGTGGAACAACAATGGCAGGTATTTCTGGGAATAATACAGAAGGTGCAGGATCAGTTCATTCCAAAGAGGAAGAAAGATTCTAAGGGGAGTAAGGGGCGACCGTGGATGACAAGGGAAGTCAAGGACCGTATAAAAATAAAAGAGAGGAAGTATAACATAGCAAAGATGAGCGGGAAGCCAGAAGATTGGGAGAGTTTTAGGGAGCAACAGAAGAGAACTAAAAAGGCAATACAGGAGAAAAGATGTGGTACGAAGGTAAGCTATAAAGGAGGATAGTAAAATCTTCTTTAGGTATGTGAAAAGGAAAAAAAATAGTTAAGACCAAAGTTGGGCCCTTGAAGACAGAAACGGGTGAAATTATTATGGGGAACAAGGAAATGGCAGACGAGCTGAACAAGTACTTTGGATCTGTCTTCACGAGGGAAGACACAAACAATCTCCCAGATGTAATAGTGGCCAGAGGACCTAGGGTAACGGAGGAACTGAAGGAAATTCGCATTTGACAGAAAATGGTGTTGGGTCAACTGATGGGACTGAAGGCTGATAAATCCCCAGGGCCTGATGGTCTGCATCCCAGGGTACTTAAGGAGGTGGCTCTAGAAATCATGGACGCATTGGTAATCATTTTCCAATGTTCTATAGATTGAGAATCAGTTCCTGCAGATTGGAGGGTAGCTAATGTTATCCCACTTTTTAAGAAAGGAGGGAGAGAGAAAACAGGCAATTATAGACCAGTTGGCCTGACATCAGTGGTGGGAAGATGCTGGAATCAATTATAAAAGATGAAATAGCGGCATATTTGGATAGCAGTAGCAAGATAGGTCCGAGTCAGCATGGATTTACGAAGGGGATATCATGCTTGACTAATCTCCTGGAATTTTTTGAGGATGTAACTATGAAAATGGACATGGGAAAGCCAATGGATGTAGTGTACCTGGACCTTCGGAAAGCCTTTGATAAGGTCCAAAATAGGAGGTTAGTGGGCAAAATTAGAGCACATGGTATTGGGGGTAGGGTACTGACATGGTTGGTAGACAGGAAACAAAGAGTTGGGATTAACAGGTCCTTTTCAGGATGGCAGGCAGCAACTAGTGGGGTACCGCAAGGCTCGATGCTGGGACCGCAGCTATTTACAATATACATTAATGATTGAGATGAAGCGATTAAAAGTAACATTAGCAAATTTGCAGATGACACAAAGCTGGGTGACAGTGTGATAAGTGAGGGGGATGATATGAGAATGCAGGGTGACTTGGACAGGTTGGGTGAGTGGGCAGATGGATGGCAGATGTAGTTTAATGTGGATAAATGTGAGGTTATCCACTTTGGTGGCAAGAACAGGAAGACAGATTACTATCTGAATGGTGTGAAGTTAGGAAAAGGGGAAGTACAATGAGATCTGGGTGTCCTTGTTCATCAGTCACTGAAAGTAAGCATACAGGTACAGCAGGCAGTGACGAAAGCTAATAGCATGTTGGCCTTCATAACAAGGGGAGTTGAGTATAGGAGCAAAGAGGTCCTTCTGCAGTTGTACAAGGCCCTGGTGAGACCTCACCTGGAGTATCATGTGCAGTTTTGGTCTCCAAATTTGAGGAAGGACATTCTTGCTATGAAGGGAGTGCAGGGTTGGTTCACTGGGTTAATTCCAGGGATGGAAGGAATGTCATACGTTGAAAGATTGGAGCGACTGGGCTTGTATGCACTGGAATTTAGAAGGATGAGAGGGGTTCTGATTGAAACATACAAGACTATTAAGGGATTAGACATGCTAGAGGCAGGAAGCATGTTCCCGATGTTGGGGGAGTCCAGAACCAGAGGCCACAGTTTAAGAATAATGGATAGACCATTTAGAACGGAGTTGAGGAAAAAAATTTTCACACAGAGGGTTGTGGATCTGTGGAATGCTCTGCCTCAGAAGGCAGTGGAGGCCAATTGTCTAGATTCTTTCAAGAAAGAGTTAGATAGAGCTCTTAAGGATAGCGGAGTCAAGGGATATGGGGAGAAGGCAGGAACAGGGTACTGATTGTGGATGATCAGCCATGATCACAGTGAATGGCAGTGCTGGCTTGAAGGGCCGAATGGCCTACTCCTACACCTATTGTCTATTGTCTCTATCTTTTCTATCCCTTTCATAATTTTATATGCCTCCATCAGATCTCCTCTCATTCTTCTGAATTCCAGTGAGTACAGTCCTAGGCAACTCAATCTCTCCTCATAGTCTAACCCCCTCATCTCTGGAATCAACCTGGTGAACCTCCTCTGAACCACCTCTGCAGCCAGTATATCCTTCCTCAAGTAAAGATACCAGAACTGCATGCAGTACTCCCGATAAATTAAAGCTGGAGACTGTTTCCACAGATTCAGCATTTATGCGTAGTGGAGATGCCATCTCTCTGGCCCTACGTTCCTCTTTAGAACACCTGGAGAATAAAGATGCATACGGAAGGCTCCTTTTCATTGACTGCAGGTCTGCGTTTAATATCATCATTCCAAATAAACTGATTCCTAAGCTCTGGAACCTGGGCCTTAGCACTCAGATCTGCAGCTGGATCTTCAACTCCCTCACAGACAGGACCCAGGGCTGTAAAAATAGGGGACAAGCTCTCCTCTACAATTACTCTGAGCACCGGTGCCCCACAAGGCTGTGTACTCAGACCCCTGCTGTACTCACTGTACACCCATGATTGTACAGCCAAATTTCCATCAAACTCAATATATAAGTTTGCTGATGACACAACAATTCTAGGCCGTATCTCAGGTAATGATGAGCTTGAGTACAGAGAGGAAATTAAGAACCTGGTGGCATGGTGCAAAGACAATAACCTATCCTTCAACATCAGCAAGATGAAGGAATTGGTTGTTGACTTCAGAAGGAGTAGCAGACTGAACGACCTAATTTACATCGGTGGTGTGCAAGTGGAACAGGTCAAAAGCTTTAAGTTCCTCGGGGTCAATGTCACAAATGACCTGACTTGGTCCAACCAAGCAGAGTTCACTGCCAAGAAGGCCCACCAGCACCTTTACTTCCTGAGAAAACTAAAGAAATTTGGACTGTCCCCCAAAACCCTCACTAATTTTTATAGATGCACCGTAGAAAGCATTCTTCAAGGGTGCATCATAACCTGGTATGGAAGTTGTCCTATACAAGACTGAAAGAAGCTGCAGAAGATCGTGAACACAGCCCAGAACATCACACAAACTAATCTTCCGTCCTTGGACTCACTTTACACCACACACTGTTGGAGCAGTGCTGCCAGGATAATCAAGGACACGTCCCACCCAGCCAACACACTTTTTATCCCTCTTCCCTCCAGGAGAAGGCTCAGGAGCTTGAAGACTCGTATGGCCAGATTTGGGAACAGCTTCTTTCCAACTGTGATAAGACTGCTGAACAGATCCTGACCCGGATCTGGGCCGTACCCTCCAAATACCCAGACCTGCTGCGGCTTATTTTGCACTACCTTACTTTCCCTTTTCTATTTTTTATTTATGATTTATAATTTAAATGTTTAATATTTACTAACTTTTACTATTTTTAGTATTTTTAGTTTTTAATATTTGTAATCCAGGGAGTGGGAAGCGCAGAATCAAATATCGCTGTGATGATTATATGTTCTAGTGCCAATTGTTTGGCGACAATGAAGTATAAAGTATGAAGTATAAAGATTGTTCGTACGTTTTAGATTTCCTGAAATTGATAGTCATTTCTTTGTCTTGTTTGATATTGAGTGAAGAGTGTTCTGCATCTCCTCTCTGCATTGCTCTTCAGTTATTATTTATAATTAATCCAATCACTGTGGTGCCATCCACAAATTCGAAGATGGAGTTGGCAGCATTGGCAGGGGCACAGTCACGGGTGAACAGATTGTAAAGGAGTGGCCTCAATCCACGTCCCTGCGGTGCACTGGTGTTCAGGATCAGGGAGATTGATGTGTGCTTACCTGGTCTGACTGTCTGATTGCAATTGATAAGAAAGCCCAGAACCTAGTTGCACATTGCCTTCACCCTGCCTTGTGCAGCTGGATCCTGGTCTCCCTGTCAGATCGCTGGCAGGTGGTAAGATTGGGTTCCCTCACCCCTGCCCCTCTGACCCTCAACACAGGAGACCTCCAGGGTTGTGTTCTAAGCCCCCTCCTTTACTCTCTGTACACCCATGACTGTGTTGCCGATCTGCTAATTAAATTTGCAGATGATACTACGTTGATTGGCCTTACCTCAAATAATAACGAGGCAGCCTACAGAGAGGAAGTCATCACCCTGACACAGTGGTGTCAAGGAAACAACCTCTCCCTTAATGTCGCAAAAACAAAGGAGCTGGTTGTGGACTACAGGAGGAATGAAGACAGGTTCACCGCTATTGACATCAATGCACCTGGGGCTGAGAGGGTGAACAGCTTCAAGTACATGGTATACTCATCACTGAGTATCTCACTTGGTCTGTACATACTGGCTGTGTGGTGAAAAAAGCACAACAGAGCCTCTTTCACCTCAGATGGTTGAAGACGTTTGGCATGAGTCCCCAAATCCTAAGGACTTTCCAAAGGGGCACAATTGAGAGCATCCTGACCGACTGTATCACTGCCTGGTATGGGAACTATATTTCCCTCAATCACAGGACTCTGCAGAGAGTGGTGCGGACAGCCCAGCGCATCTGTAGATGTGAACGTCCCACTATTCAGGACATTTACAAAGACAGGTGTGTAAAAAGGGCCCAAAGGATCATTGGCGACCCGAGTCACCCCAACCACAAACTGTTCCAGGTACTATCATTTGGGCAACGGTACCACAGCTTAAAAGCCAGGACCAACAGGCTCCGGGACAACTTCTTCCACCAGGCCGTCAGATTGATAAATTCATGCAGCTACAATTGTATTTCTATGCTATATTGACTGTCCTTTTGTACATACTATTTATTACAAATTACTATAAATTGCTCATTGCACATTCAAATGGTGACGCAACGTAAAGATTTTTACTCCTCACGTATGTGAAGGATGTAAGAAATAAAGTCAATTCAATTCAATTCAAATTGATGTATTGGGTCCCGGATTGTGTAGATCAGTAGTCTTCTTGCTGGTGAATATTGTGTTGAATGCAGAGCTGTAGTTGATAAAAAGCATTCTGATGTTGGTATCCTATGCTCCAGTATGATGTGGAGAGCGATGGAGATGATGTCCTCAGTTGATCTGTTTACCTTCTACGCAAAGTGGTGCTATTTTAGAGTAGCAGGGATGGTGCCCTTAATGCGGGACATAACTAGTCTTGCCAGGCCCTTGGCGACTATGGGGGAAGGTGTGCAATTGGCCTGTAGCCACTGAGGCATGTTACCTCTGACTGCTTTGGGATTGACATGATGGTTGACGTTGATAAGGCAATTGTTATGAAGAGTGAGGCAGAATTAATGTTTCAATCAGTTACTTTTTTACCAGAGATAGAGATATCAAAAGATGCTTCAGGTTCCAAAGAACACAGGGAACATGTTGATGGGAGTAGGAGGAATAAAATGAAAGGTCTGCAGCAGGGTGGAAGGCAAGAAAAGATGGGGTTACATTGCAAGGCAGTAAGTGTTTTATTTGGATGAAAGTAAACAAAAGATGAGACTAGGGAAACCTAATTGCAACACCAACAAAATGGCTTTGAAATGATGGGTACATGAATAGGAAAGAGTCGAAGAACCAAGTGCAATAAAGTGGGTCTAACTCACGTAGGCGTGTTAGTGGGAATGGGCAAGTTGGCCTGGAGAGCCTCTTTCTATGCTGTGTAACTCTATAAATGCTATCCAAAGTACAGAGGCAATGGTTATAATGTCTAACTTACTCTTTCCAATCAACATCATAATTCAGTTGGAAAACAGATTATTTTGATTGTATGAAAAGGAAGCCAATAACATTTATAACACAAACTTCAAGAGTTTTCATTCTTCAAAATAAATTGAGTAGATAAGTGTTAGATGGGTCCACTGTTCTATGCCACTAAACCATTTTAAGTACCCTCAGTTTCCAATCACAGCTGAAGTAAGGTTACCTGTCAACACTGGGCACATTTGAGGCAGTGTGTCGTCATGAGTAATGATGTGCAAAACGGTGCGATCTTTCATTTTGAGCCTTTGCTTTAATCTTTGTATCTTTACACTAATCAGGAAAAGAAATATAGCTCAATCTACAGGTACATTGCTTCCATGTGACTACACTTTTATATTACCAATGCTAATGTTATGTCAAGCATGAAACACAAAATGTTAACTGTGCTTTGCCAACTTAAGTCACTGATGAGATTTAAATGAGTGCAGTTGCTTATGGAACAGCATTGATTGTGCCTCAGTAATTCAAAAAAAATTAATCTGTTGTAGGCAAGGTGCAGAGGAAATGTTACTGAGCAACACACATAAAATACAGCAGACACTCAACAGGTCAAGCAGCATCTATGGAAAAGAGTAAAGAGTCAACACTTCAGGCCTGGACCCTTCTTCAGGACTGAGAAGGACTGGGGAAGACGCCAGAATAAAAAGGTGGGGTGGGGTGGGAGTTGAGAGGGCTTGGCTAAAAGATGATAAATGAAGCCAGGTGGGTGGGTACAGTCAAGAGCTGGAGAAGAAGGAATCTGATAGGAGAGGAGAGTGGATCATAGGTGAAATGGAAGGAAAAGAGGACCCAGGGGGAAGTAATAGGCAAACAAAGTGAAATCTGCAGATGCTGGAAATCCGAGCGACACACACACAAAATGCTGGAGGAACTCAGCAGGCCAGGCAGCATCTATGGAAAAAAGTACAGTCGACATTTCAGGTTGAAGCTCTTCAGCAGGACTGTAGTTATAGGCAGGTGAGAAGAAATAAAAGGGTCAGAGTGGGGAATGGCGGGAGGGAGGGCAGAACTGTTCACCAGACATAGAAATCGATGTTCATGCCATCAGATTGGAGGGTACCCAGACAGAATATCTGGTGTTGCTCCCACATCCTGAAGGTGGCCTCATCTTGGAATAAGAGGAGGCCATGGATCAACACGCTGGCACGGGAATGGCAATTGGAATTAAAATATTTGGCCACTGGGAATCCTGTTTGCGGTGGATGGTGCAGAGGTGTTCGCCTACTGCACTGGACTCTTGTCTTTCTGGTAACAGATTTGGAGTCTCCAAATAGTGTTGCTGTTGGCAACTTGAACCAAAACAGTAGCAGTTTTATGCTGTGGATTCAAGCTCACAAAGGACTAAAGAGACACTGTTTTGAAACAGACTACTTTTTTTTTGAAAGAGGCAAGGATATTCTCCTGGAATGAGTACAATAAAAATTAAAACTCATTAGACAATGCCATTAGATGTTAAAATCAACACAATCCATGCCATAACCACTATCACAAAGAGGATCAAATCTTATTAAGTGGCCAGGATAATGCTAAACGCACAGCTATATCTTTTTTCTGATATATCCACCAGGAAAGATTGAACAATGTTATTCCTGGACCACTGCAGATTGATGAGCGTCAGCGATCAGTTCGTACTGGTGTCTCAGGGCAGGGTTAATTGCAGCAACATCAAGGCCTTGTTCCTTGGCAACTATTTCAACTAATTCTCTCTCTCTCTCTCTCTCTCTTCTTCATTGTCAGGTCTGATTAGCTGAAGCAAAAACAGCAGATCTTGGACAGCCTGTGCGTCGTGTGGCATTTGTGAAAAGGGAAATAGAAACAGCGATCTTTCATCAAAACTGGAAAGATAGAACAGGCAATATTAAATTGCAAAGAAGATGGTGGGAGGGATGGACGGGACAAGTGAAACATCCATGATTGGGTGGGATCAAGTGGAACGAGGCAGTTAGCGGGTGATTATGTTCTTTCTTGTCTGTGCTGCATGTTGCTAATTGCAAGGCTGAGTGAAATGCTATCTGGTCAGGTTGTGATAAAAGAGAAAGAAACACTTATAGGCTTCAGCAACACATACAAAATGCTGGAGCAACGCAGCAAGTCAGGCAGAAACCAGTGGAGGGGAATGAACAGCCGTCGTTGTGGGCTGAGACGTTTCAATAGGATTTCTTAAGATTTCCATACTTTAATTCTCCATCCCACTCTGACCTACCTGTCTGTGACCTCTGCATTGCTTTCATGAGGCTCATCTTCTGTCTGGACAAATTGCAGCCTTCCTGACTCAACGTTGAACTCTCCAGCCTTAGGTAAGTCACTTTTTTTCAGTCTGTATCAGAACTAGCCACTAGTTTCAGAACTGGCAATTTTCTGTTGTAAGCCATCTATCTATGAATTTGGCTCAATTTTTCTTACTCTCGAGCTGGAGGCCTACTGCCAGGCAAATAACCTCTTCCTTAATGTCAACAAGACAAAGGAGCTGGTTATCAGCTTCAGGACACCTCACACCCTCTTTTCATCGGCAGCCCAGCAGCGGAAATTGCGCACAGTTTCAAACTCCTACGAGTGCACATCTCACTCAATCTCTTATGGTCCCGGAACACATCATACACAATCTGGAAAGCTCACCAACACCTCTACTTTCTGAGAAGGCTGAAGAGAGCTGGACGATGCACATCCATACTCACGCCATTCTAAGGATATCCAGAGGAGAGCATCCTAACAAACTGCATCCTTGCTTTGTCTGGAAACTGCACTGCGGCTGTCAGGAAGCCTCTACAACGGATAGTCAGAACTATCCAATGCATCACCAGCACTAGCCTACCCACCATCAAGGACATATATGCAGGATGCTGCCGGAAAAGGGTGAGTGATGTCATGAAGGACCCCACCCTCTCTGCTCATGGACTTCTATCAGGAAGGAAGCTACATACAGTAGATTCCACACCAGGGCCACCAGACCAAAAACAGTTACTTTCCCCAGGCAGTAAGGGTGCTCAGCACCACCACCTACTAACCCACCTCTCCATGCCTCCAACCACCACTACTTCATTATTTTCTGTCAGTCACCTTACGTACAGACACTCCTGTGCCTAGCGTCACTTTATGGATGCACAGTCTAACTATTTAAGCTATCTTACGTACTTACATATTATTTGTGTTTTTATTATTATTGTGTTCTTCATCTTTTGTGTTTTTTTTCTGTACTGCATCAGATCTGAGGTAATAATTATTTTGTTTTCCTTTATACTTGCATATGGAAAATGACATTAAACTATCTTTAATCTTGAATCTCAGCCATCACTGAGTAGGTCCTATGGTCGTGCTATAAGCAATGCATAACACAGACAAAGAGGCTTAGTCCCCTCCTATCTGCCCCATTAACTCATTTAACTTGTTTTTTTATAGGCATCTGTTAGTCTCGTGAGACCACAGATTTGCACCTTGGAAGGTTTCCAGGGCGCAGGCCTGGGCAAGGTTGTATGGAAGACCGGCAGTTGCCCATGCTGCAAGTCTCCCCTCTCCATGCTACCAATGTTGTCCAAGGGAAGGGCATTAGGACCCATACAGCTTGGCACCGGTGTTGTCGCAGACCAATGTGTGGTTAAGTGCCTTGCTCAAGGACACAATACGCTGCCTCAGCCAAGAATTGAACTAGTGACCTTCAGATCACTAGACAAATGCCTTAACCACTTGGTCACGCACCAACACTAATTAGTCTCACCTTAAATACTGTTCTTCTCAAAATGGAAGGCGAGCCAGAGATAGTGGGACAGACCAGGATGGTTCTCTGTCTAGCGAATGGCAGAAGTGGTCTGGGAGCTGGTGCTGTTGGAGCAGTTAGTGGAGGCAGTCTAGCTGTTAAGGCTGTGAGTAGCTGGGGTTGGGATTGAGGGCCTAGGGTTGAATTGGGGAGTTGGGTTGGGGGTTTAGGGCTGAGTTTTGTGTTGAGGAAGGTGGGATGGGTACTTAGGAGGGTTAGAGTTATCTTGGAGGACGATAAAAGTCAGCACAACATTACAGGCCTGTATTATGGTATGCTGTCCTATGCTTTGTATATCCACCTCACCACATTTTCTCAGTAAATTGAAATTACCTTTGCTATTTTTGCTCAATTTTGACAAAAGTTCTCCAACCTGACATATTGATTCTGTTTCTCGTTCAGGAGGTGGTCCCACGGGCATGTCCAAGAGGCCCTGCAGGAGGAGAATCCTGTAGGCTGGTTTCCCTGAGAAGATTTTGCAAAGATTCGGCAAAATGCCTCATCACCAGAACATTTAAACACATGTAGATCTTGACTGGCTGGCAGCATGAGGGGTCTCACTGTCAGATCTTGTTAAACCCCACCACACGCTGCTCTTGCGATGGCTCTGTTGCAGATGAGATGATCATCCTTTTTCTTCTGTTTTGCCATACGGTCTGGAAGGGAGATGCAGTGTTTTTTGTTGAGGCTCACTGCAAACGTGCACCTTGTGGCACTCTTTTCTCCATGGCCTTTTCCAAGGGACACACACCGAAGCAAGCACCCTTTATTGTTAGAGTGTCATCAGCCGTGAAATATGATTGGCCTAGAACTTGCAGATCTTCAGTGCAAAGAGCTGCCTTTGAGTGATAGTAGACAAATGGTAGTTCCAAAATGCAGGAATACATGCTGAGGGTATGCTGAAGCCTGGTTCTGTTGGCACCTTCCCGCCATTGTACCTCAAAGGCTGGAACCCTGTAAATTTGGCTCAAGGAATGTTCATGAAATAAAACTGATCTCATGTTAATGTACTGCAAATAGAATGATATGCACTGGAAACATATAAATAGTCTTAATTACTTATTTGCAATATTTACAAATAAAATAAAATACTTCTGTAATTAAAAACTAAAGGCTGCACATACTACAGCACATCATTCAAAAAATAAGTCTGCTCGAATGAAGGTTTTACTAGGTTCATTCGCAGAAATTATTTTGGTTTATGGGATAGCAGTAAATCCGAGATCAGGAGTTGGGACCCTCCTTCCTTGGGGGAGTGAATAATCTATGTAATTTGCTCACATTAAGATGCACTGACCGTGAAATGCAAGTAGACAGGAGAAAAGCAATGTGGGCGGAGTTGGTTGAAGTGGGGTGATATGACTGTAATGAAGAGTATGATACTGGTATGCGCCATTTGGACCAAACGACCAGTTCCTATACCATAACCTTGATTATCTTCTGATTTTGATAAAGAACACCCATAATGTGGTACTATATGTTATGGCTCTACTTTAACATCTGTGCTAACGATTATAGCATGCAATTTGCAGCTAGTTTGCAATGCTTTTATGTTTAATTTATGCTACAATCTACCCTTAATTCAAAAATCACAGTTTATATTATCTGATAATTTTTTATTTTATGCGGTGCAGGTTCCATTTTACATGTTTTATGTTGCTTAGTTCAAACATTTGAGTCTCTCATATATATTTTAATGGAAAAAAATTACTCCAAGCCATCAGAAGTTGGCTACAATCTCAATACGGCTAGGTGAAGGCTTAAATAGACAATTGTGTTCTACAGCACTAACATACCTTATCTTGATGAATAGAAATAACGCAGTAATTGAGAATAAAGATAGGGATTCAAACCTGCTTCTTCCTCAGATGGTACATTAAACACAATATTATGGAAAATTACAAACTGCCCACTCAATCACTTACTCTGTAAAAGACTTGACTTCAGATGTCTAAACAAGGTTAATGTACTAGGTCTTATTGCAGATTCAAACATTCCTTATTAAATTTGGGTTTTTGTCATTCAACATTTGCTAATTAGTTGAGTATTTAGTGGATCGTTATGAAACAAATTAAGGAAATGTAATGATCAAAGAACTTTTGCCTTCCACGCTAACATCTCCATGCCATTTTGTAAACTCCTAATCACTGACATACAAAATAATACGCAAACGATTCACATTTTGCTGCTTGGGAGTGGTGAGAAGGGGCAAGAGAGCAAACTGACATAGAATCAGAATCAGATTCACTGCCAGATCAATGCGGTGACAGAGACGGCACCTTAGCAGCTATATTTCATTAGGAGTTTGAGGAGATTTGGTATGCCACCAAAGACACTTGCAAGTTTCTACAAATGTACTATGGAGTGCACTCTAACTGGCTGCATCACTGTCTGGTATGGGCTGGGGAGGCGGGCTACTGCACAGGATCGGAGTAAGCTGCAGAGAGTTGTAAACTCAGTCAGTTCTGTCATGGAAACTAGCCTCCGTGGTATCCAGGACATCTTCAAGGAACACAAAATACTCTGCAATTGCTGGGGTCAAAGCGACACTCACAGCACGCTGGAGGAACTCAGCAGATCGGGCAGCATCCGTGGAAACAATTAGTCAACATTTCCACGGATGCTGCCCGACCTGCTGTGCTCCTCCAGCCTGTTGTGAGTGCATCTTCAAGGCACGATGCCTCAAGAGGGTGGCATCCATCATTAAGGATCCCCATCACCCAGGCCATGCCTTGTTCTCATTGCTGCCATCAGCAGAGAGGTACAGAAGCCTGAAGGCACACACTCAATGATTCAGGAACAGCCTCCTGAATCATTGCTATAGCAAAAACTATTAAAAAACCTATAAATTACTATAATATATATAAATATGAATATCGCTTTCACTTTTAAGGGAGATACAATAAAAAGTTATTTGATGAAGTCAGTCTAGATCCAAAAATCTGCATAATCTGGGGTAAGACCTGGGGAACCATTTAATCCATTACTGCTGGAAGTAAATGCTTACAGGACAAGGTAACAGTAAATACGTGAATTATGGTCTTGTAATCAAACAGAAGGCCAGGATCTTGATAGCCATCCCATCTACACCTACAACACTGCACATGAGGATGAAAAATGGAAGGATTGGACAGCAGGGGCTGCAGTCAGAAAAGGAGTCAACCCTGACAGCCCACAGACTCCATGAGGAAGGCTCATAAACAGCGACTATCAGCCAAGTTACGGATCTTTGATTTGATAGTGATTTGGAAATAGTTTAACTGATTTGCCACAGTGAAAAAAGTAACATCCTATAAGGTGTAGCACAACACCTCAATAACCTCTTTATTAAAGCTCATAATTTCCTGCTAAATCACAAAGATGATGGAAAGATTGGTGTAGCACTAGTCCCTCATGTATCCCTCAATGATTGTTTGTATGAAAAGATTCAATGATGCTGAATCATCATGTTCAGACAGTCACAAAACATTTACAAGTGGTATTTTCATTCAGTTTGGTCTATTCTCGTCAGCTACTTGAAGAACTGACACTATCGAGCTCCATGCACAAATTGTGCATGTGCAGAACTGTGCTTCTCAATTACTGCATGACCAACACCCAACAGCTACCGCCCCTCACCTCCCAGACTTTTCTGCTGCCATTAACACAGACACCAAGCCCTTTTCAATATCTCTCCACCAAGTTCCACTTTTGGCCGATGTTCTTTTTCGGACTGTTCTTACATAACTCAAGCAAAATGTAGCCGTACTCCCAACAGTGCCCGAGAGCTGTAATTCTGAGTCGATATGGATAGATTTTTAAAAAGTACAGGGTTCTGAAAATTAGGAAGAAAAAGTGGAGTTGAGGGCAATGACCAGATCAACCATGATATGAACATATGAGGGGTGATCGATAAGTTCATGGCCTAAGGTAAAAGGAGTCAATTTTAGAAAACCTAGCACATTTATTTTTCAACATAGTCCCCTCCTACATGTACACACTTCGTCCAGCGGTCGTGGAGCATATGGATCTCTTCTTTGTAGAAGTGGTCCACTGCAGGGGTGATTGATAAGTTTGTGGCCTAAGATAGAAAGAGATGAGATAACTTCCAACTCCTTATGCATTATCACTCAAAGAGTTAAACTGCACATGCATGTAACAAGAGTGTCTTGGACCTCCAGGTGGTCCATGGCAGGGGTGATTGATAAGTACATGGCCTTAGGTAGAAGGAGATGAGTTATACAGCTCTCGTTACGTGCATGTGCAGTACAACTCTTTGAGTGAGAATGCAGAAAGTTGGAAGTTAATAACATCTCCTTCTACCTTAGGCCACAAACTTATCAATCACCCCTGCTGTGGACCACTTTCTGGATGTCCAAGACGCCAACTTCTACAAAGAAGGGATCCGTATGCTCTATGACTGCTGGACTAAGTGTGTAAGTGTAGGAAAAATAAATGTGCTAGGTTTTCTAAAATTGACTCCTTCTACCTTAGGTCACAAACTTATCAATCACCCCTTGTAATTAGGTGCAGGATTAGGTGCACTTTCTCCCTCTCACTCTGCCATTCAGTAAGATTATGCCTGATCGGTTTGTAATCGCAATTCCACAATCTTGCTTACTCATGGTAGATTCTGACCACCACCCCTCAACCCTTGCTTATATGAAAGAAATCTGCTTCTATTGAGGATAAGAGTTCCAAAGTCTTATGATCCTCTGAGGAGAAAAGGTCAGGTAATCTCTGCTATAAAGGAGAGAACTCCTTATGTTTTAAATTTACCATTTACCATTTGTTTTAGATTCTCCCATGAAAGAAAATATCTTCTCCATGTCCACATGTAAGGGGGTTTCGACTTTTATGTTACTGCGGAGGCTAATTAAAATGGCGTTTTTGTTATGTTAATCTGGGGAATGCGGCTTTGTTGTGCTTTAACGCTGAGAAAGTTTGCGCTAGCAGCTTGTTGTGGTTTAGAGGGTGATAAGAGGGTGCTATTAACCAATTGGGATAGTTGTTATGGTTTTGGTGTATTTGAAGATACTGTTTGCGAGGGGGTTTGGGGGCAGAAGGCGGGAGAGCGAGACAGAGGATGGACCAGGTGCTGTGAGTCCGCTAACGGGGTCGGACCCCGTGTGGAGCGTCTGGTCGACCACCGTTGTTGGTCCCAGGCGGCCGGTCGAGGTGGTCCGAGGGCGTCACAGGGTGAAGAAGAAGGTCCTTGAGCTCCAACAGTTTTTGTGCACGAAGAGATTGAACTTTGATAAGTGTTGGCGCCTTTTTTTTCCCATTACTTTCCTCTCTGTATCAAATGCATATTAATGTCATAGAATTAGTAATATCTATAAACTGTAAATCATTTAATTGCATCTGGTGTATTGTCTGTTATTTGGGAGGGGTGGGGTACCTCACACAGCATCCACACAAACGAATTACCCAGTTTGGTGGGGCCGAGGCTGTTTCCCTAGACGACAGCGAGCCGAGCGACCCTGAGGGTGGCCAGGGGGGCTACACACAATATCAAGGTCCCTCGGGATCTTAAACATTTCAATCTTCTGTCATTTTCTTAAATTCCAGTGGAAATGAGCCGACCTTGTCCAAACCTTTGTGAAAAGACAAGTTGCCTTTTCTAGAATGCTGGAGGCCTCAGTACATAGGCTCAACTCTGCTCCAATTTCTTTTATTCAAGTTTATTCTAATTAATGAATTAGCCGTTCCTTTTCCTGCATCTCATCAGCTCGACAGTCACTTTTACTGACACCTGGTGCAACGCACACAAAATGCTGGAGGATCTCCGCATCTATGGAGAGGAATAAACAGTCAACACTTAGGGTGACCCCTTCATTAGGATATCAGCCCGAAAAATCTACCATTTATTCCTCTCCATAGGCGCTGCCTGACCTGCTGAGTTCCTCCTGCATTTTTTGTGTTTCTCTGCATTTCCAGCAACTGCAGAATCCCTTGTCTTTATATTCCCACAATAATTTTTAAAGCTCAATTTACTCTTGACCTCTCCATAAAGAAACTACTAGCATAACTTTTATTGCAATGATTTGCCACCACTTGCAACATAGAGGAGCTCTGTATGCTCGGAGCGTGCGACAGAGACTGAGAATTAAGGAGAACAATAACTTCCTATTTTTACAATCCATTGAACAGTTCTGACTGACCCACGATGTCTGACTGCCTATTAAGTGGCTTGGAAGCAAGCCGCTCACTTAGAACTGGGTCCTAACAAGGTGGAGCCGAAAAGCGGTGATTGCGTGCAACTCCGAAGGGAATGATCAAATATACCAATTTAGGGAATACAACCGAAATCCAGAGTCACAGCCACCGGTCCTTCGGTAAGTTTCACCTCACTTGTGCTATATTTTAATATTCATTTCTTATTGAAATTATATTTATGTATTTGCACTTTACTGCTGCCACAACACATAGGACTTATTTCATAATTTACTGGCATAATTTACATATTACTATTTAATTATTTATGGTTCTATTACTATTTATTATTTATGGTACAACTGTAACGAAAACCAATTTCCCCCGGGATCAATAAAGTATGACTATGTCTACTATGACTAAAACAACAAATTTAGCAACGTACCATTTGTCAGAGATAACAAGCCTGATACTGAGCTGAGAGGCACTGGGGAGATCTGTCCTGCTCTTCAACACAATGCCATGGGATCTTTGGCATCCAAATGAGTGAGGAAGCTAGGTGTGACACTTTGCATGAAGGACGTCGTCTCCAACACTGCATTGTTCAAGGGTTTCCCTCAACCCAAACTGGAGACTGGAATGCAAACACAGTTGTCACTGGTATAGTTCCTTACAGTCCCAGTTCTATTCCCGCTCCTGCCTAATCTCACAGAATAATGAAACATCGCAGGACAAAGTGACAGGTTTAACACCAGAAACAGCTGTTTCCCCTTTGGGAAGAAAAGAGCAAACTGGCCAATTCTTTAGCATGCACATACAAGCTTGATGCCTCTGTCTGGTCTTTACTTTGTTTAATGCATAGATAATGCAAACTCATGCCTCTGATTTGATTGTGGTCTCCTTGAGATTACAACAGAAATCAGATTACGTTTAGTAGCCACTGCAGAATTTTACATATCCGGTGCTTATTGAGCACATAAAGCATTGTGAGGCAGGGCGGTAGCATAGTTGTTGGCACCACACTTTACAGTACAGGTGACACGGGTTCAATACCCGCCGCTGCCCGTAAGGAGTTTGCATGTCTCCCCCGTGAAGGCATGGCTTTCCTCGGGGTGCTCCAGTTTCCTCCCACGGTGCAAAGACTCTCCGGTTGGTAGGTTAATTGGTCATTGTAAGTTGTCCTGTGGTTAGGCCAGGATTAAATTGGGGGATTGCTGGGCAGTGTGACTCGAAATGCTGGAAGGGCCTGTTCGGCGCTGTATGTCAATAAATAAATATTGATGAGTAGCTGACAAGAGGCCCAATTCTGAGCACACGTTCCCCACAGACAGGTCAGTCCAAGTAATTTGCAAAATTGTCCCTAGGGCCTTGATTTAATAAATGCTTCATTTGGCCAGGCTGTGCCACGTCTCCTGAGGCAGCTCTGCCAAATTCATCTCCAAGGAGATTACAAGGGGTCGCAGGGTGGGTGGGCAGAAAGTCAAATTAGGGCTTAAATTCACAATGAGCTTGTGATGGTCAAAGCAGTATGCCATGCTTTTTCAGCTCTGGTTGCAGGTATAGTCCTGAGCCACATTTCTCTGCTATCTGCAGTCGACGTCTGCTGCTCAAGTTCAATGAATATTAAACAATTGGCACAAAAATACTAGACAATGCTGGCAGGCAGTACAGAAGCAGAATATGTGTTCTTGTCAAAAGCATGTCACATAATTGAGGTTTTCGAAGTTATGGATATGCCAGGCAGATGGTTTCCTTAGCTAACCTGCTGAGAAATTGAAGTTATGAAAGTGACTTACATAAATATGCTGCTTTATTATCTGGTATAAGGAACCAACCAGTGTGCTATAAATACAAATCTGGGTTAACTGCTATCACATTGAGATTCACTGCTCGCATGCCTGGCTTCTCAAGCTACGACTTCAGGTCCACTCCAGTTTAAAAATTCAGGCTAACACTCAAGAGCTGTGCTGATTAATATGTAGCTCAGATGATCCGGTCATTATCATACCACTGTTTGCAGGAACAGCTAAGCACGGTAGCATAATGGTTTGAATATCGCCTTACAGCAGCATGACCTGGGTTCAATTCCCGCCACTGTCTGCAAGGAGTTTGTATGTTCTTGAATTGACTTTATTACTTACATCCTTCAAATACATGAGGAGTAAAAATGTTTACATTATGTCTCTGTCTAAATGCACAGTGTGCAATTTATAGTAATTTATAATAAGTTGTATGTTCAACAGGATCAATATAACATAGAAATACACAGTCGTGTCAGCATGAGTTAAGCAGTCTGATGGCCCGGTGGAAGAAGCTGTCCCGGAGCCTGTCGATCCTGGCTTTTATGCTGCGGTATCATTTCCCGGTTGGTATCAGCTAGGTTGGCGTGACTCAGGCCACCAATGACCCTTTGGGCCCTTGTTACACACCTGTCTCTGTAAATGTCCTGAATCATTGAAGTTCACATCTACAGACGCGCTGGGCTGTCAGCAACACTCTCTGCAGAATCCTGAGATTAAAGGAGGTACAGTTCCCATACCAGGCAGTGATACAGCCAGTCAGGATGCTCTCAATTGTGTCCCTGCAGAAAGCTCTTAGGACTTGGGGGCCCATACCAAACTTCCTCGACCATCTGAGATGAAAGAGGTGCTGTTGTGTCTTTTTCTCCACACAGCTGAAGTGAACCAGGGTGACCAAAGATGGGAGCTCAACATTCAGGGATATTCAATATTCAGGAGGGATAGACATGAAAGAAAAGGAGGTGGGGTGGCATTGCTGGTTAGAGAGGAGATTAACGCGATAGAAAGGGAGGACATTAGCCGGAAGGATGTGGAATCAATATGGGTAGACCTGCATAACACTAAGGGTCAGAAAACGCTGGTGGGAGTTGTGTACAGGCCACTTACCAGTAGTAGTGAGGTTGGGGATGGTATTAAACAGGAAATTAGAAATGCGTGCAATAAAGGAACAGCAGTTATAATGGCGACTTCAACCTACATATAGATTGGGTGAGCCACATTGGTAAGGGTGCTGAGGAAGAGAGTTTCTTAGAATGTATGCGGGATAGTTTTCTGAACCAACATGTTGAGGAACCAACTACAGAGCAGGCCATTCTAGACTGGGTATTGAGCAATGAGGAAGGGTTAGTTAGCAATCTTGTCGTGCGAGGCCCTTTGGGTAAGAGTGACCATAATATGGTGGAATTCTTCATTAAGATGGAGAGTGACATAGTTAATTCAGTAACAAAGGTTCTGAACTTAAAGAAGGGTAACCTTGAAGGTATGAGACATGAATTAGCTAAGATAGACTGGCAAATGATACTTAAAGGGTTGACAGTGGATGTGCAATGGCAAGCATTTAAAGATCGCATGGATGAACTACAACAATTGTTCATCCCAGTTTGGCAAAAGAATAAACCAGGGAAGGTAGTTCACCCGTGGCTGACAAGGGAAATTAGGGATAGTATCAATTCCAAAGAAGAAGCATACAAATTAGCCAGAAAAAGCGGCACACCTGAGGACTGGGAGAAATTCAGAGTTCAGCAGAGGAGGAAAAAGGGTTGAATTAGGAAAGGGAAAAAAGATTATGAGAGAAAACTGGCAGGGAACATAAAAACTGACTGTAAAAGCTTTTATAGATATATGAAAAGAAAAAGATTGGTTAAGACAAATGTAGGTCCCCTACAGTCAGAAACAGGTGAATTGATCATGGGGAACAAGGACATGGTAGACCAATTGAATAACTACTTTGGTTCTGCCTTCACTAAGGAGGACATAAATAATCTTCCAGAAATAGTAGGGGACAGAGGATCCAGTGAGATGGAGGAACTGAGGGAAATTTATGTTAGTAGGGAAGTGGTGTTAGGTAAATTGAAGGGATTAAAGGCAGATAAATCCCCAGGGCCAGATGGTCTGCATCCCAGAGTGCTTAAGGAAGTAGTACAAGAAATAGTGGATGCATTAGTGATAATTTTTCAAAACTCTTTAGATTCTGGATTAGTTCCTGAGGATTGGAGGGTGGCTAATGTAACCCCGCTTTTTAAAAAAGAAGTGAGAGAGAAACCGGGGAATTATAGAGTGGTAAGCCTGACATTGGTGGGGAAAATGCTAGAGTCAGTTATCAAAGATGTGATAACAGCACATTTGGAAAGCGGTGAAATCATCGGACAAAGCCAGCATGGATTTGTGAAAGGAAAATCATGTCTGACAAATCTCATAGAATTTTTTGAGGATGTAACTAGTAGTGTGGATAGGGAAGAACCAGTGGATGTGGTATATTTGGATTTTCAGAAGGCTTTTGACAAGGTCCCACACAGGAGATTAGTGTGCAAACTTAAAGCACACAGTATTGGGGGTATGGTATTGATGTGGATAGGGAACTGGTTGGCAGACAGGAAGCAAAGAGTGGGAATAAACGGGACATTTTCAGAATGGCAGGCAGTAACGAGTGGGGTAGCAAGGCTCAGTGCTGGGACCCCAGTTGTTTACAATATATATTAATGACTTAGACGAGGGAATTAAATGCAGCATCTCCAAGTTTGCGGATGACACAAAGCTGGGTGGCAGTGTTACCTGTGAGGAGGATGCTAAGAGGATGCAGGGTGACTTGGACAGGTTAGGTGAGTGGGCAAATTCATGGCAGATGCAATTTAATGTGGATAAATGTGAGGTTATCCACTTTGGTGGCAAGAACAGGAAAACAGGTTATTATATGAATGGTGGCCATTTAGGAAAAGGGGAGGGGCAACGAGACCTGGGTGTCATTGTACACCAGTCATTGAAAGTGGGCATGCGGGTACAGCAGGCGGTGAAAACGGCGAATGGTATGTTGACATTCATAGCAAGAGGATTCGAGTACAGGAGCAGGGAGGTACTACTACAGTTGTACAAGGCCTTGGTGAGACCACACTAGAGTATTTTGTGCAGTTTTGGTCCCCTAATCTGAGGAAAGATGTTCTTGCCATAGAGGGAGTACAAAGAAGGTTTACCAGATTGATTCCTGGGATGGCAGGACTTTCATAGGATGAAAGACTGGATGAACTAGGCTTATACTCGTTGGAATTTAGAAGATTGAGGGAGGATCTGATTGAAATGTATAAAATTCTAAAGGGATTGGACAGGCTAGATGCAGGAAGATTGTTCCCGATGTTGGGGAAGTCCAGAACGAGGGGTCACAGTTTGAGGATAAAGGGGAAGCCTTTTAGGACCGAGATGAGGAAAAACTTCTTCACACAGAGAGTGGTGAATCTGTGGAATTCTCTGCCACAGGAAAAAGTTGAGGCCAGTTCATTGGCTCTATGGCCCTTGTGGCTGAAGGGATCAGGGGGTATGGAGAGAAGGCAGATACAGGGTTCTGAGTTGGATGATCAGCCATGATCGTACTGAATGGCGGTGCAGCTCGAAGGGCCGAATGGCCTACTCCTGCACCTATTTTCTATGTTTCTATGTTTCTATGAACGAAGGGATATGGGTAATAAATGGGAGGAGAATGTTTAGTATAAATTGATATCGAGATCAGCAGAACATCATGGGTCAAATTGCCCATCCAGTGCTGTACTGTCTCTAAAGAACGTGAATAAGTGAACAAGAGCAATGAAATGTGGTCTTTGCTGCAGAGAATAAAGTGAAATTGTGAACCACAACATATGCTCCTGCAACATATTTTACAGCAATCATCTATTCTCTAGGCAGCTGGGACAGGTAATAAATGTGGCTTAATCAATGTCCTGAGCTCAGCCTCACATAAATATTGCTGAATTAACAGCCTCAAATGGCAAACAACAGAATATAATGGATGACAACAAGATATAGTGTACTGCCCCCTTGTAGCAGGCATTAAGATCAGAGAACATTTTCTTGGAAAGGTGAAGCAGGGAGAAGAAGCAATGATTATTTCTGTCTATATGGTACAGTCCCATTGACATAATGCAACAGACTCTATGTAGAATAGTACAGCACAGTACAAGCCATTCAGCCCACAATGGGGTGTTGACCCTTTACCTTCTCCAAGATCAGCCTAACCATTTCCTCTCAAATCACGCTCTAATTATCTTTCATCCAAAGGTTTTACAGAATCTGGCCAAAGTTAAGGCAGTTTTATCTGTAGGGTTGCACTTTAACAAGGAAGAAGCAAGATTCTCTTCTCTTCCTGGAAACAACACACTAAATGAACAAACCAGGAACAGACCCTTCTATCCAACTGATCCTTCTCTGTCTTGCTTCCTCCATCTTCTCCAATGATTCCCAATTTGTTATACCTGCCCATATTCTTCCATCTCTCACGTGGGCTGCAGCACAACTTCTTGCTGGGTATCTTTTCATAGAATGTAATCACGTGGACTGCAAAAGTGTGCTGACTGGAACACATACAGCACATCACACAGAGAAAGGTTGTACGTCAGCAAGCCAATCCCACCCTGCATTCTTTCATTCCTGTTTCTGATGTATCTCCTTAACATTTTGAAGTGCTTCACTCTGAGCTATCGTCCCAAGATTAAAAGAGAACATCACATGTGCATAATTTCTTTTTTTTTGGGGGGGGGGTATATTTGGCAATTTTGCCATAAAGGTAAGGCTTTTGTGATCTGCATTGTTTTTCTTTCAGAATTAGAATCAGTTTTAATATTACCTGCATATGTCATGAAATTTGTTGTTGTTTTTTGGCCGCGGTACAATGAAATACTAAATAATAAAAACTATATATATAATAGTTAAATTAAATAACTAGTGCAAAAAAACAAGTAGTGAGGTAGTGTTCATGGGTTCAATGTCCATTCAGAAATCTGATGGCAAAGGGATCAAGCTGTTTCTGAATCATTGAGTGTGTGCCTTCAGGCTTCTGTACCTCCTCCCTGATGGTAGCAATGAGAAGGGGGCATGTCCTATGTGATGGGCGTCCTTAACGATGGGTGCCACCTTTTTAAGGCGTTGCTCCTTAAATATGTCCTCGATGCTAGATGACTGAGTTTACAATTCTCTGTAGCTTACTTTGATCCTGTGCATTCTACTTCTCTCCCACCCCCGCCCCCCAATACCTGGCAGTGATGCAGCCAGTTAGAATGCTCTCCATGGTACATCTGTAGAAATTTGCATGTGTCTTTGGTGACATAATGAATCTCCTCAAACTCCTAATGAAATATAGCTGCTGTTGTGCTTTCTTTGCAACTGCATCAATATGTCAGGCCCAAGGTAGGTTGTCGGAGATGATGACACCCAGGAACGTGAAATTGTTCACTCTTTTCCATTTCTGATCGCTCTGTGAGGACTGATGCATGTTCCCTTGACTTACCCTTCCTGAAGTCTGGAGTCTATCCCGAGTTTACTTTTCAAATTGATTTGGTTCCCACAAGACATAAACTGTTGTAAGACACCAACAGACACCACTTAGAAATATATTTTTCTTTAAAAGAACTTCTTAGTATATTTAAACATGATAACTTGCTAGAAGTATGGCTGAAAATGTTATTATCTTAGCACAATATCTGGTGCAGCATCTATGAGTTACTCAATTTAAAATAACTAACATGAACCTTAAGACACCAGAACAATGTAATGTATGTTTGATGTTGGGGTATAGCTGGCAGCAACTACAGGATCTACAGACAGCACCAATCTCTATTGAAAGATTCAAGGAACTTGACAAGGAATTTTTATTTCCAGTGATCCTTCAGTCTCTTGCAATTGATTTTGGACCTACTGACTAAGACAATGCAATTGTGTGCAAACTCTGGCTTTAAGAAACATGGAGATGAACAATTTAATGACATATTGAATCTTCAGGCACTCAATTGCCTGATCATTTATCTGACTGCCTGTTTAAAAGCTATTATTTAAATATTGGTCTTGTGCATGTGTGGAAAGAATTATTTAACTGCTAGATTTGCACTGGAAAATCCAGAAATGAATAACAGTTATTATTGTCCAGAAGCGTAAGTGAACAGAAGAATTCATAGCCTAATTTGCTTATGAATTAGTTACCAATGATTGCATTCTGTAATGGGGGAAGTAACTGGTTTCCTGTTCAATGTAACTAGTGTTTACTGGTGACAAGATATGAATGGTTTTAGCTATTCACTGTTGACAGACTATTTCAGTTTCATGAGCATCACGGCACATCTATGTCTGATAAGGATACTTATTTCAATATATAGAACAAACAAAGACTTGAGAGAAGATGATCAGTGTTGTTGCACCTGAAGCTTAAAAGGTCACAGCTTTGGTGAGCCCAATTCAGGCAGACACTGGGGGTGGACCAAATGCTTTTTAGCTTGAAGTTCAACAAAAGCATCTATTGAAGAAAAAGACTGTGCAAAATCACGAGTGCCTGTTTTCAGTTTGAGGAAATGCTTTCTCGTTTTGTTTCAACAGCAATACAAGTCGGGGCTCTGTTTGGTCTCCTGATTACAATGCCCACAGGATAGAAACTAGTCAATTCACCTTTAATAGACCATTAACCACCTGGCAGCACAAAACCTCTCCTTTAATTATTTTCAGCAGCAATTTATGTAATCATTCCGGCTCGGATCAATAACCCACTTTCGAACCAAGATATATGGAGATGCTGAGCAATTCACAGAGGCTCCTCGCCTTTTGCAGCCTGCATTGGAAGCGTGTGGGTCTGAACTTGTTTAGCAAAAAGTCAGAATCAAACTTTTTTAACCATTTCGATTGAGAGAGCAGGTTTCATTGGAAGTCCTAAGGTTCTAAAGTCCTCTTTTATTGGATGAACTACTGTAAGCAGGTCTGAAAACTGGCTTCTTACAGAACCTGGACATCTTGTATATCAATAGAAACTTGATAGAAATATTTAAATTTATGAGAGGCAGAGATAGGATAGATAGTAAAAGTGTTTTACCCAGGGTGAAACAGAACACAGGATAGTACAGCATAGGAAGAGCCCCTTCAGCTCACAAAGTCTGCAACAGACACAGTGCCAAATTAAACAAATCCATATTCGTCCATTCCCTGCATATTTGTGTGTCAATGAAAAGCCTATCATCTCACCACAATCATACCTGTTTCCACCATTACCTTTGGCAGTCCACTCCCCGTGTGAAAAAACTTGTCCATACATCCCTTCAAAACTTTCCCTCATCTCCTTAATGTGTGTCGCCTTGCATTTGAAATTTCTACTCCAGGAAATGGGTGGCAGGGTGGAGGTAAGTTTCTACCAAAGGAGGTGTAAGGCGGTCCTTCCCTCTGCTAGCCTGCAGGTCACCCTTGGGCAAGGAGTAGTACCTACTTAGCCCCGCCTGCCCCACCCCGGTCAGGGTCACGTGAAGCCATGGGAGCAGGTGGTGGATGGTCGTGTGAGTAGCTGGTGCATATCTCAAGTCCTGGTTATGTGATGATTGATGCCAGGCAGACAATCTCTGAAGAGTACAGTATAGACAATGGTTGAGGTCACCCATCTTGTAAAGCCACTTTCCAGAAGAAGGCAATGGCAATCCACTTCTGTAAAAAAATTTGCCAAGAACTATCATGGTCATAGACCATAATTGCCTATGTCATTCGATATGGCATAAAATGATGATGGTGACGATGGCCGTAGGAAAAAGATTCTGATTACCCTGTCTGTGCCTTCCTTAACTTTATAAACTCTATCATGTCTCCCCTCATCCTCTGACGATCTGAAGGAAATAACCCACACTTGTCCAAATACTTTTAGCTCATACCCTCTAATCCAGGCAGTATCCTGGTAGACCTGTTCTGCAGCATTTCCAAAGCCTTCACATTCTTCCGGTAATGGGGCAACATTATTAGACACAACATCCTGTGTGGCTTAGGCAAATTTTTACATGCTGTACAGTAGCTGCAACATGACTTCCTGCCTCTCATAGTCAGCACCCCAACCTGAGGAAGCCAGCATATCATGCACCTTCTTAATTACTTTATCTACTTGTATAGCCACCTTCTGGAAGCTACAGACTTGGGCCCCAAGATCCCTCTGTACATCAGTGCTGTTAAAGTTCCTTCCATTAACTGATACTTTCCCTTGCATTTGACCTCCCAAAGTGCAACACCTCACACTCCCATGCATCAAGCCATTTCTCTGCCCATCTCCTGCTGAACTATCAGCAATCCGAGAGCAAAGCTTTAACTAGAGAAGCCAAAGACACGCAGGAGGGGAGGTTAATTGGCCACCTTAAGTAACTCCTCGTGTGTAGGAGATAAAATCGGGGGGAGTTGATGAGGATAAATTGGGATTAATGTAGGATTAGTGTAAATGGGTTCTTGATGTGGGCCATCGGGCCTGGTTTCCATGCACTATGACATACTACAGCCAAGTTTCCTCTGAATCCATTTTAGTCATGTCAACTGATACGTCACGAGAGAAGAACAAAGTTATTGCTAAGTCTGGAGGACCTGAGTAATAGGGAAACATTGAATAGGTTAGGACTTTAGTCCTTGGAACGTAGAAGATTGAGAGGAGATTTGATAGAGGTATACAAAACTATGAGGTGTATAGATAGGGTAAATGCAAGCAGGCTTTTTCTACTGAGGTTGGGTGGGACTACAACTAAACTACTACTACATCGACTCAGGCCTAGGGGGCCGGCATCTGGCACGATGACGGACTCTCCACTTCTCCCTCTCCCTCATCAGTGTGTTCAGTGCACCTACATTAGCCGCGCTGCTGTCTTCTAGGAGCGTGTTGACCATAGTCTTGGGAGGGCGCCCAGGATCATCTTCCCGTGCTTGGGCTCCCATATGATGACTAGTCTGGCAGGTAGCTCGGGGTGGCGTAGACAGTGCTCCACTAGTTGCAGTCTTCTCGCCTCGATTTTAGTGGAGAGCATCGGTAGGTTGTTACAGAGCTCGACGTTCATCATGTGCTGTTGCCAACTCACATCAAGAGCCATCCGGAGCATTCGTGTATAGCAGCCATCTAGAGACTTTCGCATCGTCTTAGTGAGTGTCCACGTCTCACATCCGTACGTGAGAATGGATTCTATGACTGTATGAAAATCCTCTTTTTAAGCCCTCTGGTCAGGTTCAACTTCCAGATTTCCTTCATATTGTTCATAGCCCGCTACGCCAGCGCCTTCTGTATCTTTATGTCCTTCTCCGAACTCATCATTCTTGACCCGAGGTCATATTATTATTATGATTACAACTAAAGGTCATTGGTTAAGGGTGAAAAGTGAAAAGTTTAAGGGGAACATGAGGGGGAAACTTCATTCAGATGATCATGAGAGTGTGGAATGAGCTGACAGCCCAAGTGCTGCATGCAAGATCATGATGGTAGGGAAATGGAGGGCTTTGGTCCCAGTGCAGTTAGATGGGAATAGGCATGTTAAATGTCTTGCCATGGACTAGATGGGCCGAATTGTCCACTTCTGCGCTGTACTTTCCTGTGACTCTCTAAAGCCTGATTTATACTTCTGTGTTAACTTGACGCCGTAACCTACACAAGTGACTTACGCGTGTTGTGAGCATTTATACTTGTGCGTTGGTGTGTCTGCGTCGCTCTGCAATTTGCGCAAGTCACGCATGCGCACTCACCTGCCCGTGCAAGGCTTCATGGTCATGGTAGTCTTTCTCGGGGTAAACAAGAAGCGTGCGTCTTTTTTCGTAAAAGCGAAATGTGTCCTCCATATTTTCGGAGGTCTGTAAAGCTTTATGGAAAGCATTGCAGCCAGAGTTCCTTCCCTGCTCTTCAGTCGCCCAATGGGCAGCTATTGCAGCGTAGGATGAAATGCGATGCTCCCAAGCAGACCAATCACAGCTGTTGTATTCTGCGCTGCCGCGACGCACAGTTACATTTTTGGAGAGGTGTACATTAGGCTCTGGCGTAGGGATCCGAGTCAGTTCTGCGGAGGGTTTGCGGCGACGCAGTACTTACGGCGTCGCGTTGACGCAGAAGTATAAACAAGCTTAACTCCCATTTCAACTCTCAAAAGATACCACTGAGTCTCCAATCATTACCCTTCATCTAAAGTAAGTCATTAATACAGTGCTGCACACCCTAAAGTTTCAGTCTGGAATATTACTGTATATCTCCTGACATTACACCAGACTTAGCCCCTGTCAAGAGAAACATGCATGAGACATTAGACCATCTATGCTTTAACAACCGCTCTAAACTAATTTAGGACCTGCAAATGACAATGTATCACAGGAAGTAGCAATGACTCACTGCACATCAGATCTTAAAAATAAACATAGCTAAACCTATTTAAGTAGATTAGTAATCCAAGTCACCTTGTCCAATTATCAATGTCATTTTAACTCCAGTCTCTGACTAAGACAGCAGAAAACTACTTTTTGAAAATCACCCGCGTTTCTGCTTAAACAATACATCCAAATGGCAAATGGTGATGAGGCATCAACTAGGTTCAAAGTACATTTATTTATCAAAGTATGTACGTATTATACAACCCTGAGATTTGTCTTCCCGCAGATAGTCACAAAACAAAGAAAAACATGGAACATATTCAAAGAAAAACATCAACTCCCACCCCCAGCGCAAAAAAAATCATGCAAATGGCCAAAAAATGAGCGAAAGACGCAGAATATAAAACACAATATTGAAAGAGTCCAGGCATATTCAATTCAGTTCAATCCAGCTAGCAGTGAGTTTTGGTCAGACACAAATTAAATGTGCCTACCTCACCACAATACGACAGCAAGTAAACCTACCCCCTCTCTGAATGTAATATTACTTTGGAATTGGCTCATCCCTGTACTAAAAACTCCGTATCAGAGATTGCTACAATCACACTTCAATTCAAATTAAGGCTAGAATATCAATCGTTTAGCTGGAGGCTTTTTTCAGTATTTTTTTAAGTATTAAGAGAAATAAAGGGTAAATAGAGTAAGAAAGTGGTGGTCAGATAAAGAATCAGCCAACACACATCAAAGCTGCTGGTGAACGCAGCAGACCAGGCAGCATCTCTAGGAAGAGGTACAGTCGACGTTTCGGACCGAGACTCTTTCATTCACCAACAACTTTGATGTGTGTTGCTTGAATTTCCAGCATCTGCAGAATTCCTTGTGTTTGCGAAAGAATCAGCCATGATCTTATTGAGTGGGGGCACAGGCACAAGAGCCACTTGAGCATCTCCTGCATCTTTTATTTATGTCAGCACAAAATTTTGCTTTATTTAGCAATTTTCTCAGCTGAGTGTAATTCATGCTAAATATTCCAAATCATCCCTGATTGTTGATTGAGGTTCCAAAGAGGTGCAAACTTTGCTTTGTATACTGCAAAGAAAATATATGATGTCAGTTCGACACCCCACTTGGACCTGACTGGTTCTACCAGCCTAGGCTCACTTTCCGTTCAAGTAGCATTCTGTTGGGTTTGACAGGATATTTGGGTAGAAATTGCCATCAGATGTATGGCTGCATTTTTAGCTCCGATTTCCAAGTAGAGTCCACAAAGAAAATTCCAGGTGAAGCCTCGTTCCAACAGATGAGATGATAATGGATTGGCAACTACAATTCCATGCTGAGGGAACGTTGACAAAGTTGTCGATGCTTTGTTTTTTCCTTCAGGTTGCTCTATACTTACTGAAGGAGAATGTAGAAACCAGTTCATTTAGATTGGTCTTCAAAAGTAGCAACATACCTGAATTGAGAGACATCTCTGGCACCCAGCTGACATTGACTCACAGGAACTCTCAGTTTATTCTTTCTTATATAATATATTGCTTCTTTTAACCCTTAGCGTATAGTTGTTTTTTTATATATATAAGCAATTCATGGCAAATACACTTCCCAATCGCTGGTTACAAGCTCTTTGTTCTCTTGAATTTAACCAATGATTTTTTCAATTATCCCACTATATGAAATTCTATGGGATGCTGCTTTCAAAAGATTACTTCAGTGTTCTTACCAGCATGATTTCTGTGTCAGTAAACAGGCTTATTTCTTAATGTACAGTAGGGTCTAGAGATTTTAAAAAAACTTTAAAAAATGAATTGATTTGAATTGACTTTATATGTTACATCCTTCACGTACATGAGGAGTAAAAATCTTTATGTAATGTCTCTGGCTGAAAATGCAATGTGTAAATTATAGTAATTTCTAATAAATAGTAGATACAGTAAAATATACAACAGAACAGCCAATATAGCTTAGAAATACAATTGAGTCAGCGTGAATTAATCAGTCTGATGGCCTGGTGGAAGAATCTGTCCCATAGCCTGTTGGTCCTGGCTTTTATGCTGTGGTACCATTACCCAGATGATAGCAGCTGGGTATGGTTGGGGTGACTTGGGTCCGCAATGATTCTTCAGGCTCTTTCTATACACCTGTCACTGTAAATGTCCTGAATAGTGGGAAGTTCACATTCACAAAAAGGACAATAACACTTTTGATTGACCCTGTGGAAACTGCTGTGATTGAACGCACCGACATCTTACCAGAAGTCTTCCATTGAAAAGAGAGTTGCTTGTTGGCGGCGTAAGTGAAGGAATTGGACTTGCTGCATGACAGAGGTATCGGAGGAGTTGGTACACGAAGGTGGAGTGCAGTCTAACAATGAGTGATCGTCTTAGCTTTTCTTGTGATCGCAATGACCTATTGAACATTGTTAATGTGGAATGCTGCACGTCCGATTCGCTGATCTATTAGCGGTTGTTAGGATTGGCCAGTGTGGGAGCTGCATAGCCTTGGGTGGAGTAAGGACTAGGCCTGAAGCCGTGGTGTCGCCTGTTTACAACTGCCTGGAGGGAGGCAGCAGAGCCAGTGCACTCCATCAGAGAAAATGTGATGTTGCACGCAGCATAAGGAATAAGGTGGATGATCTTGTCGTACAGCTACAGATTGGCAGGTATAATATTGTGGCCATCACTGAGACCTGGCAAAAGGATGCATGTCTCTGTGAGCTGAACGTCCAAGGATACACGGTGTATCGGAAGGATAGGAAGGTAGGCAGAGGGGGAGGTGTGGCTTTATTGGTAAGAAATGATATTAAATCATTAGAAAGAGGTGATATAGGATCAGAAGGTGCAATATCTTTATGGGTTGAGCTAAGAAATAGCAGGGGTAAAAGGACCCTGATGGCAGTTATTTATAGGCTTCCAAACAGCTGCAGGGATGTGGACTACAAATTACAACTGGAAATAGAAAAGGCTTGTCAGAAGGGCAGTGTTATGATAATTGTGGGGGATTTTAACATGCGAGTAGATTGGGAAAATCAGGTCGGCACTGGATCTCAAGAGAGAGAATTTGTAGAATGTTTGCGAGATGGCTTTTTAGAACAGCTTGTTGTTGAGCCCACTAGGGGATCGGCTGTACTGGATTGGTTATTGTGTAATGAACCGGAGGTGATTAGAGAGATTGAGGTGAAGGAACCCTTAGGAGGCAGTGATCATAACATGATTGAGTTCACTGTGAAATTAGAAAAAGAGAAGCCGAAATCTGATGTGTCGGTATTTCAGTGGAGTAAAGGAAATTACAGCGGCATGAGAGAGGAACTGGCCAAAGTTGACTGGAAAGGGACACTGACGGGAAAGACAGCAGAGCAGCAGTGGCTGGAGTTTATGCGAGAAATGAGGAATGTGTAAGACAGGTATATTCCAAAAAAGAAGAAATTTTCCAGTGGAAAAAGGATGCAACCGTGGTTGACAAGAGAAGTCAAAGCCAAAGTTAAAGCAAAGGAGAGGGCATACGAGGAAGCAAAAATTAGTGGGAAGACAGAGGATTGGGAAGTTTTTAAAACCTTACAAACAGAAACCAAGAAGGTCATTAAGAGAGAAAAGATTAACTATGAAAGGAAGCTAGCAAATGATATCAAAGAGGATACTAAAAGCTTTTTCAAGTATATAAAGAGTAAAAGACAGGTGAGAGTAGATACAGGACCGATAGAAAATGATGCTGGAGAAATTTGTAATGGGAGATAAGGAGATGGCAGAGGAACTGAACGAGTATTTTGCATCAGTCTTCACTGAGGAAGACATCTGCAGTATACCGGACACTCAAGGGTGGCAGGGAAGAGAAGTGTGCACAGTCACAATTATGACAGAGAAAGTACTCAGGAAGCTGAATAGGCTAAAGGTAGATAAATCTCCTGGACCAGATGGAATACACCCTCATGTTCTGAAGGAAGTAGCTGTGGAGATTGCGGAGGCATTAGCAATGATCTTTCAAAAGTCGATAGATTCTGGGATGGTTCCGGAAGACGGAAGATTGCAAATGTCACTCCGCTATTTAAGAAGGGGGCAAGGAAGCAAAAAGGAAATTATAGACCTGTTAGCTTGACATCGGTGGTTGGGAAGTTGTTGGAGTTAATTGTCAAGGATGAGGTTACAGAGTACTTGGAGGCATATGACAAGATAGGCAGAACTCAGCATGGATTCCTTAAAGGAAAATCCTGCCTGACAAACCTATTACAATATTTTGAGGAAATTACCAGTAGGCTAGACAAGGGAGATGCAGTGGATGTTGTATATTTGGATTTTCAGAAGGCCTTTGACAAGGTGCCGCACATGAGGTTACTTAACAAGATAAGAGCCCATGGAATGACGGGAAAGTTACATACGTGGATAGAGCGTTGGCTAATTGGCAGGAAACAGAGAGTGGGAATAAAGGGATCCTATTCTGGTTGGCTGCCGGTTACCAGTGGTGTTCCACAGGGATCAGTGTTGGGGCCGCTTCTTTTTACATTGTACATCAACGATTTGGATTATGGAATAGATGGCTTTGTGGCTAAGTTTGCTGATGATACGAAGATAGGTGGAGGGGCCGGTAGTGCTGAGGAAATGGAGAGTCTGCAGAGAGACTTGGATAGATTGGAAGAATGGGAAGAGAAGTGGCAAATGAAGTACAATGTTGGAAAGTGTATAGAAACATAGAAACATAGAAAATAGGTGCAGGAGTAGGCCATTCGGCCCTTCGAGCCTGCACCGCCATTTATTATGATCATGGCTGATCATCCAACTCAGAACCCTGCCCCAGCCTTCCCTCCATACCCCCTGACCCCCATAGCCACAAGGGCCATATCTAACTCCCTCTTAAATATAGCCAATGAACTGGCCTCAACTGTTTCCTGTGGCAGAGAATTCCACAGATTCGCCACTCTCTGTGTGAAGAAGTTTTTCCTAATCTCGGTCCTAAAAGGCTTCCCCTCTATCCTCAAACTGTGGCCCCTCGTTCTGGACTTCCCCAACATCGGGAACAATCTTCCTGCATCTAGCCTGTCCAATCCCTTTAGGATCTTATATGTTTCAATCAGATCCCCCCTCAATCTTCTAAATTCCAACGAGTACAAGCCCAGTTCATCCAGACTTTCTTCATATGAAAGTCATGCCATCCCAGGAATCAATCTGGTGAACCTTCTTTGTACTCCCTCTATGGCAAGGATGTCTTTCCTCAGATTAGGGGACCAAAACTGCACACAATACTCCAGGTGTGGTCTCACCAAGGCCTTGTACAACTGCAGTAGTACCTCCCTGCTCCTGTACTCGAATCCTCTCGCTATAAATGCCAGCATACCATTTGCCTTTTTCACCGCCTGCTGTACCTGCATGCCCACTTTCAATGACTGGTGTATAATGACACCCAGGTCTCGTTGCACCTGCCCTTTTCCTAATCGGCCACCATTCAGATAATAATCTGTTTTCCTATTTTTGCCACCAAAGTGGATAGCTTCACATTTATCCACATTAAATTGCATCTGCCATGAATTTGCCCACTCACCCAACCTATCCAAGTCACCCTGCATCCTCTTAGCATCCTCCTCACAGCTAACACTGCCACCCAGCTTCGTGTCATCCGCAAACTTGGAGATTCTGCATTTAATTCCCTCATCCAAGTCATTAATATATATTGTAAACAACTGGGGTCCCAGCACTGAGCCTTGCGGTACCCCACTAGTCACCGCCTGCCATTCTGAAAAGGTCCCGTTTATTCCCACTCTTTGCTTCCTGTCTGCTAACCAATTCTCCACCCACACCAATATCTTACCCCCAATACCCTGTGCTTTAAGTTTGCACACTAATCTCCTGTGTGGGACCTTGTCAAAAGCCTTTTGAAAATCCAAATATACCACATCCACTGGTTCTCCCCTATCCACTCTACTAGTTACATCCTCAAAAAATTCCATGAGATTCGTCAGACATGATTTTCCTTTCACAAATCCATGCTGACTTTGTCCGATGATTTCACCGCTTTCCAAATGTGCTGTTATCACATCCTTGATAACTGACTCCAGCAGTTTCCCCACCACCGACGTTAGGCTAACCGGTCTATAATTCCCCGGTTGCTCTCTCCCTCCTTTTTTAAAAAGTGGAGTTACATTAGCCACCCTCTAATCCTCAGGAACTAGTCCAGAATCTAACAAGTTTTGAAAAATTATCACTAATGCATCCACTATTTCTTGGGCTACTTCCTTAAGCACTCTAGGATGCAGACCATCTGGCCCTGGGGATTTATCTGCTTTCAATCCCTTCAATTTACCTAACACCACTTCCCTACTAACATGTATTTCGCTCAGTTCCTCCATCTCACTGGACCCTCTGTCCCCTACTATTTCTGGAAGATTATTTATGTCCTCCTTAGTGAAGACAGAACCAAAGTAATTATTCAATTGGTCTGCCATGTCCTTGTTCCCCATAATCAATTCACCTGTTTCTGTCTGCAGGGGACCTACATTTGTCTTTACCAGTCTTTTCCTTTTTACATATCTATAAAAGCTTTTACAGTCAGTTTTTATGTTCCCTGCTAGTTTTCTCTCATAATCTTTTTTCTCCTTCCTAATTAAGCCCTTTGTCCTCCTCTGCTGAACTCTGAATTTCTCCCAGTCCTCAGGTGAGCCACTTTCTCTGGCTAATTTGTATGCTTCTTCTTTGGAATTGATACTATCCCTAATTTCTCTTGTCAGCCACGGGTGCACTACCTTCCTTGATTCATTCTTTTGCCAAACTGGGATGAACAATTGTTGTAGTTCATCCATGCAACCTTTAAATGCTTGCCATTGCATATCTACCGTCAATCCTTTAAGTGTCATTTGCCAGTCTATCTTAGCTAATTCACGTCTCATACCTTCAAAGTTACCCCTCTTTAAGTTCAGAACCTTTGTTTCTGAATTAACTATGTCACTCTCCATCTTAATGAAGAATTCCACCATATTATGGTCACTCTTACCCAAGGGGCCTCTCACGACAAGATTGCTAATTAACCCTTCCTCATTGCTCAAAACCCAGTCCAGAATAGCCTGCTCTCTAGTTGGTTCCTCGACATGTTGGTTCAAAAAACCATCCCGCATACATTCCAAGAAATCCTCTTCCTCAGCACCTTTACCAATTTGGTTCACCCAATCTACATGTAGATTGAAGTCACCCATTATAACTGCTGTTCCTTTATTGCACACATTTCTAATTTCCTGTTTAATACCATCTCCGACCTCACTACTACTGTTAGGTGGCCTGTACACAACTCCCACCAGCGTCTTCTGCCCCTTAGTGTTACGCAGCTCTACCCATATCGATTCCACATCTTCCCAGCTTATGTCCTTCCTTTCTATTGTGTTAATCTCTTCTTTAACCAGCAACGCCACCCCAACTCCCCTTCCTTCATGTCTATCCCTCCTGAATATTGAATATCCCTGAATGTTGAGCTCCCATCCCTGGTCACCCTGGAGCCATGTCTCTGTGATCCCAACTATATCATAATCATTAATAACAATCTGCACTTTCAATTCATCCACCTTATTACGAATGCTCCTTGCATTGACACACAAAGCCTTCAGGCGCTCTTTTACAACTCTCTTAGCCCTTATACAATTATGCTGAAAAGTGGCCCTTTTTAATGCTTGCCCTGGATTTGTCGGCCTGCCACTTTTACTTTTCTCCTTAGTACTTTTTGCTTCTACCCTCACTTTACACCCCTCTGTCTCTCTGCACTGGTTCCCATCCCCCTGTTGTGAACTAACCTCCTCACGCCCAGCCTCTTTAATTTGATTCCCACCCCCCAACCATTCTAGTTTAAAGTCACCTCAGTAGCCCCCGCTAATCTCCCTGCCAGGATATTGGTCCCCCTAGGATTCAAGTGTAACCCGTCCTTTTTGTACAGGTCACGCCTGCGCCAAAAGAGGTCCCAATGATCCAAAAACTTGAATCCCTGCCCTCTGCTCCAATCCCTCAGCCATGCATTTATCCTCCACCTCATCGCATTCCTACCCTCACTGTCGCGTGGCACAGGCAGTAATCCCGAGATTACTACCTTTGCGGTCCTTTTTCTCAACTCCCTTCCTAGCTCCCTATATTCTCCTTTCAGGACCTCACCCCTTTTCCTACCTATGTCATTGGTACCTATATGTACCACGACCTCTGGCTCCTCACCCTCCCACTTCAGGATATCTTGGACACGATCAGAAATATCCCGGACCCTGGCACCAGGGAGGCAAACTACCATCCGGGTCTCTGGACTGCGTCCACAGAATCGCCTATCTGACCGCCTTACTATCGAGTCCCCTATCACAACTGCCCTCCTCTTCCTTGCCCTACCCTTCTGAGCTACAGGGCCAGACTCTGTGCCGGAGGCACGGCCACTGTCGCTTATGGTTATGCACTTTGGCAGAAAAAATAAACGGGCAGACTGTTATTTAAATGGGGAAAGAATTCAAAGTTCTGAGTTGCAACGGGGTTTGGGAGTCCTCGCACAGGATACCCTTAAAGTTAACCTCCAGGTTGAGTCAGTAGTGAAGAAGGCGAATGCAATGTTGGCATTCATTTCTAGGGGAATAGAGTATAGGAGCAGGGATGTGATGTTGAGGCTCTATAAGGCACTGGTGGGACCTCACTTGGAGTACTGTGGGCAGTTTTGGTCTCCTTATTTAAGAAAGGATGTGCTGACGTTGGAGAGGGTACAGAGAAGATTCACTAGAATGATTCCGGGAATGAGAGGGTTAACATATGAGGAATGTTTGTCCGCTCTTGGACTGTATTCCTTGGAGTTTAGAAGAATGAGGGGAGACCTCATAGAAACATTTCGAATGTTAAAAGGCATGGACAGAGTGGATGTGGCAAAGTTGTTTCCCATGATGGGGGAGTCTAGTACGAGAGGGCATGACTTAAGGATTGAAGGGCACCCATTCAGAACAGAAATGTGAAGAAATTTTTTTAGTCAGAGGGTGGTGAATCTATGGAATTTGTTGCCACGGGCAGCAGTGGAGGCCAAGTCATTGGGTGTATTTAAGGCAGAGATTGATAGGTATCTGAGTAGCCAGGGCATCAAAGGTTATGGTGAGAAGGCGGGGGGAGTGGGACTAAATAGGAGAATGGATCAGCTCATGATAAAATGGCGGAGCAGACTCGATGGGCTGAATGGCCTGCTTCTGCTCCTTTGTCTTATGGTCTTATGCATCCAAACTGGAGTCAGTGCTGCCACCAAGTGTTAGATCAGCAGAAGACAAGCTGTATTGTGTTCAAATGCAGACTCCTACAACATTGAAAAAGGATCTAGGCTCAGGCCCTTGGACTATATCTTTGTTTGTGTGCCTGAATATTACTGATATCTTCTCTGTGCTGTATGTGCCTTGTGCTGTGTGTGACCATTGGTGCTGGGTCTTGCACCTTGGCCCCGGAGTATCGCTGTATTCATGCATGGTTGAATGACAATTAAATTTGAACTTGAACTTTCAATACAGTCATAACCAAGTGCTCAATGATCTTAAATTCTTTTTACTGTACTGTAAGAATATCTGTACAGCAGTGTGCTATTTTATATATTTCATTACTTCATTCCATCTCCCCTTGGAACTGACTCTGAAATTCCACAAAATTTGGAAAACTTAGAATAAGCATGTCAGTAGCAAGTTGGCTCTTCAGTTTCATTAGCAAAATGGCAAACTGGACAGCTGCCAACTGAACTGTAGTGCAGTGATTTGTGTCCACTTGAATCCACTTCTTGGTGCCGATTAGTCTCCACCCATCCATTGATGGTCATGGATATACTACTTTCTAAAAGATAAACCACAACTGTGCTGGAAAAGCCATTCAACTGAGTCCCTCATACCACCTCTGTACACACTTCACGGCTCCACCCTCTTTCTGAAGAATACCAACATAAACGGAACACAATCGTCAAGCTGGCTTAGCATTATCTTTATACAACGTTCTTACAACACCAAAACAGGGCATTTGATTCTACAGGCCCATATCAGCATTTATACTGTACATCATCAGGTCTCTTCCTCCCTCTATCAGCATACATTTTGTCCTCAACTACCTCAGGAACAGAAATTAGGAACTTGCATGCTTTATTATTTAACAAATCTATCAATATTTCCTATCATTCTTATGATGATGTGCATCAAATGCTTCGACTAACCTAACTCATTTTTAAATTTCCTGTCACATTTTTGGGTATTACATTTCACATATTTTCCTCATGGTACTAATCTCTCTCCAATTAATTGTAATTTCCCGTTCTCTTTTTCAACATACTTTTACAATAAGAGTAATACATTTGGAGTAAATTAAATATAAAAATACACTAGTTCATTCAAAGTGTTTTTATAGATAAGAACTTTATTACTGTTATAAAGGCTGCATTGATTTTGAAAGCTTGCTTTGAATCCGCAAAGTGGCTTAGAGTGGGCTTTCCAAGTCAGGTTTTGTTTCTCTGGGTCAGGGCCTGGTCTGTTTACAGTCACTAAGATGGAATCCAACTCTGCAGAATCTGAATTCCCTGAAGGCAAACCCAGGTGACTTCTTCCAGTTTGTCCATGAAACAGCTTCTTCTTCTTTTCTGGCCGGGCAGCATCTAGGAAAAGAGTACAGTCAACATTTCGGGCCAAAACCCTTCGCAGGACCCGAAACGTCAACTGGACTCTTTTCCTCGATGATGCTTGGCCTGGTGAGTCCCTCCAGCATTTTGGGTGTGTTGCTCAGATTTCCAGCATCTGCAGATTTTTACTTGTATTTTTTCTTCTTTTCTAAGGTCTCTCTTTTCATTTCAAGGTGGCTGGGGTCCTTTCGGAGTCCATAATCTACAGCTGCAGCTCAAACTATGGTCCTCCACAGACGGTGGGTTCTTTTTCAGACTCGCCGTGTGGCCTGGCATTTCAATATCTCCAAGTGCAGCCTGGAAAACGTGCGCCTTTGGGGTGCAGGCCCCGAGGACAACCCAGTTCCTTGCCAATGTCACCAACTGAAGCATCACGGGAGACTGGAAGAAATGTTGAGACCGCAAGTGGTGTGCGCTTGCTGCTAAAAGAAGTCCCCTGCGCTCAAGCGATCCCTCCCTCCTTCTCTCTCTCTTTTGCTGGTGAGCGAGAGACTGTCGGGACTCGGACAAGGGACACGGTGGTCATCAAAATAGCGAGCTGCTGGTTTCCCGCTCTTGCTCGTGGCTGATGCGATATCTCTCTCCTTTGCAAGTGTGAGAGAGCCTGTATGATATGTCAAAGTGTTGGGAAAGGCAGTAGTTTTTTGACGCATTCTAGATCATGGTCTCTTTGGGGGCTTTGCTATTGCTTGCATGGTGCATAGTGGGGTGGTGGGTGCGGGCCTGTGCTTTTGTTGGAGCAAATGGTGGGGGGGGAAGGGTTGATGCTTTTGCTTCTGTTTGTGAGTGGGGGGAGGGGTGTTTGGGTTTCTAATGCTTCTGTCATTCATTTTTGGGGGGTTTTCTCTGCTTCATAGATGTCTGTGAAGAGTAAGAAATTCAGGTTGTATATTGTACATATTCTCCAATATCAAATTGAATCATTGATCCATTGAACTGTTTTGCTGAAGAAACAGGCACCACGATTAAAGAGGAAAGATAATCCTGAAGAGTGCGTGCTTTTTAACACTGAAGCTCATAAACTATGTAACTGTCTCCGTCAAAGAAGAGTTTCAGGTCAGAGAATGGAGCAACACTATGGTTTCTAAATCTGACAGATGATAACAGAGGCCCATTTGTAGGAGCCACGTACCACTGGTGTTTTAACTGCTCTCCTTCGTAAGCATTCAATGCCTCCACATCCCTCCTGAAGAAAACCCTAAACTGGATACTGGACATGGGCTCTAACCAATGAGCTGCATTGCCGTGGCAACATTTTACACTAATTTTACAGCTTCTGCTCTGCAGCAGGCTACTGGCTGCCTATGGACATCAGGGTCCATCGGTAGAATGGAGGAAAACTGAGACACCAACAGCCTCCCAGCAGTGGACAGAGAGAGCCGGATGGTGGTTTCCCAGAACATAAGGTGAGAATCAATGATGTGTCTCGTCATTTGATGCTGACATACCCAAGGGCGATCAGTACAAAGTCTCCCAGAATCACTGCAATTCCACAAAAGACTGACGAGCATGTTGTTGTCAATTACTGGCCACACGTAACATATCTGAAACACAATGTCTTAACCAGAAGAATCCAGTCTTCAAGTCATCACACGTCTTATCTAAATACCTCAGGGTAACAGCTTGTAGTTAACTTCAAGGAACCACTTGTCATGGTTAAGCATACATAATTCCTAACCTCAAGAAATCCTTCAGATGTTCATCCACAGCATTTCTGTGAAGAATATGATAAATTCTGGATGTGTAACTGGTGCAAAAGAGACATAGTACAATCAGTGAGCTGATTGGAACCCTGGTCTTAATGTTGTCTGGAAACAACAGTCCTTTAAGGAGCATTATGCTTGTGTATTTAAAGAATACCAAATGGTGTATGCTCAGGAGAAAATGCCAGCACTTACCTCCTTGGCTAAGGATGAGTGTGATCTCCACATATCGCCGTGGAGACAGGCTCAGGCTGGACACTCCATTCACCGCTTCTATTCTGAAGGTGTAGTTGACGTAGGGCATCAGGTTAACCACAGTGACGGTAGTGTCAGCCAACCCCAGCTGCTGGGGTACATACCCAACTCGGCTGTCACACGGCTCACAGGTCTGCGGTGCCAGTGCACACACACTGCACAGAACGTTGTAGGTGATGTCCGTCCGACCCCCACTGTCCTCAGGGGGGTTCCAGTCCAGGCGCACTGCTGACTGTCTCGTGCTGTAACCCAGGGCTCGGGGAGCGGAAGGAGGCTCTGCGAGAGAAATGAGACAGAGCAACTGTGTTAGTACACAGACTGGTCCTCTTTCTTTCCTTTCAAAATCTCCATGGCACTCTTTACAAAGTACCGACTTGATACACAACCCACTTCACTTATATTAACTTGTATAGTAAGGGAGGTGATGCTGCAACTATACAGGGTACTGATGAGGCTGTACCTGGAGTACTGTGTGCAGTTCTGGTCTCTATACTTGAGAAAGGATATACTGGCTTTGGAGGCAGTGCAGAGGAGGTTCACCAGGTTGATTCCAGGGATGAAGGGGTTAACCTGTGAGGAGAGATTGAGTCGCCTGGGACTGTACTCTCTGGAGTTCAGAAGAATGAGAGGGGATCTTATAGAAATATACAAAATTTTGAAAGGGATAGATAAGATAGAAGTAGGAAAGTTGTTTCCATTGGTAGGTGAGACTAGAACTAGGGGACATTGCCTCAAGATTCAGGGGAGAAGATTTAGGACAGAGATGGGGAGAAACTGTTTTTCCTAGAGAGTGGTGAATCTGTGGAATTCTCTGCCCAGGGAAGCAGTTGAGGCTTCCTCACTAAATATATTCAAGATACAGTTAGATAAGTTTTTACATAGTGAGGGAACATAATGAGGAAAAGGCAGGTAGATGGAGCTGAGTTTACGGACAGATCAGGCATGATCTTATTGAATGGCGGGGCAGGCTCGTTGGGCCGGATGGCCTACTCCTGCTCCTATTTCTTATGTTCTTATGTTAACTGCGTAACCCTTTATAGGTTGTAGTACAAGGTGAAAGGCCAAGGTGGTGAGACTTTGCTGCTGATCCTACTGCTTCCATTGAAAGGAAATCGATCACATAACCCATGAAACAGCTTGCACGCTCAATGCAGAAAACAGCTGTTTACTCAAACAAACATAGATTCTGCAGATGTTGGAAATTCAGAGTAACACACACAGAATGCCGAAGGAACTCTACAGGTCAGGCACTATCTATGGAGAGGAATAAACAGCTGAAGTTTCAGGCTGAGGTCCTGAAGAAAGCTCTAGGCCCAAAATGCCGACTGTTCATTCCTCTCCATAAATGCTGTCGGACCTGTTGAGTTCCTCCAGAACAGTCCTTTGTGACTTGACGTGCTGTGGTAATGTGAAGGAAGAACGTGTCTTCCAAATTAGGTCAGTGCAGGTAAATGGCTCTCCTATTTACAATTTTTTGGACTGGAAGAGAAACATAATTATGGGTTATGCTGGATTCCCAGATCTGGGAAAGAGAAAAATCCATATGCCCAAAGCAAGGCTCAGGAGAAATGGAGTGGAGGTGCAGTTTGGAATGATTAGCAATTTTAAATTCAGGCTGAGTCCTCCAAATTGAGACCTCTCAGTGAGTAACCTTCAGGGGTAGCCCTCGGGGCCCTAGAAAGTAGGGGATCTCTCAAACACCATCACATCCATGGGGATGGTAAACACTTCATTTCTTAAAAATAATCTTTGAATGCTTCTATCCAATTAGTTGCATGAAAGCTTTTGTAATTGTCCATTTAGTTACATGAAAGTTTTTTAGAACTGAGTTAATGTGAATTTAGTTTCCAGTATTAAAACTGAAAATCAGCATCTGCCTGTGTATTGGCTTGGGAAGTCTTTGCACAGTGGTGTGTGTTGCGGGGAGCACACAGTTCCAAGAGGGACATCTCAAAAGAGCAGTGTTGGAAGCGCTAGGTGGAGCAAATGAAGGCAAAGGTCAGGTGTGAGACCTTCAAGAAATTGTTGAACCAGAACTGATGACTCTACTCTCCCAATCCTCATTGCAACTGAAGCAGTAACAATTGCACGAGCCCACGACTTAGGTGCCTAACATGTAGAAAGGGACCCGTGGGGGAGGGCTGTGCCTGAGATACTTGACTAGTTAGGAAAATGAAAAGAAAATAAGGATGTTTGGCTCAAAATCATGTTAAATGTTCATACTTAATTGGTAATAAGTGAATACGTCCAGACACCATGTGAAAAATGTTCAAGTATGTATAAAATAAAAGAGAGATGAGAGTGGATATAGGACCGCTAGAAAATGATTCAGGAGAAATAATAATGAGGGACAAGAAGATGGCAGGTGAACTAAATGAGTATTTTGCATCAGTCTTCACTGTGGAAGACATTAGCAGTGTGCCTGCTGTTGCAGTCTGTGAAGGAAGAGAAGTGGGCACAGTTACCATTACAAGGGAGTAAAAGCTGGAAGACCTAAAAGTACATAAGTCATCCGAACTAGATGAACTGCGCCCTAGGGCTCTGAAAGAGGTAATGTTAGAGATTGTGGTGGCATTAGAAATGATCTTTCAAAAATCATTGAACTCAGGCATGGTGCCAGAGGACTGGAAAATTGCAAATGTCACTCTACTCTTTAAGAATGGAGGAAGGCAGCAGAAAGGAAATTTATAGATCAATTAGCTTGACCTCAATGGTTGGGAAGATGTTAGAATCAATTGTTGAGGACGAGGTGATTAAGTGCTTGGTGATGCAGGACAAGATAGAACTAAGTCAGCATGGTTTCCGTAAGGGAAAATCTTGCCTGACAAACCTGTTGGAATCCTTTGAGGAGATTACAAGTAGGATAGATAAAGGGAATGCAGTGGATGTTGTATATTTGGGCTTTCAGAAGGCCTTTGATAAGGTGCCACACATGAGACTGCTTACCAAGTTAAGAGTCCATGGTATTACAGGAAAGTTACCAACATGAAGTTCCTACCCTCACTAGTGCGTGGCACAGAAATTACTACCTGGGAGGTCCTGCTTCTCAGCGTACTACCTAGCTCTCTAAATTCTCTTTTCGGGACCTCATTGCTTTTCCGTCCTATGTCATTAATACCAATATGTACCAAGATATCTCGCTTCTCCCCCCCGCCCTCCAAAATGTTGTGAATGCAATCTGAGATGTGCCTGACCCTGGCACCTGGGAAGCAACATACCATCTGGGTGTCCCGTTCACGTCCACAGAGCCTCCTGTCTGTTCCTCTCACTATCAAGTCCCCTATCACTACCAATCCCTTCTTCTCTCTCTTTCCCTTCTGCACCACGGACCCATGCTTAGTGCCTGTAACCTGGTTGCCATGGCATTCTCCCGGGAGGTCATCCCTCACAAAACTATCCAAAGCAGTATATTTGTTTTTGAGGGGAATGGCCACAGGGGTGCTCTGCTCTAACTGCCTGTTTCCATTTCTCCTGATAGTCACCCAGCTACTCGTCTACTGCAACTTCAGAGTGACTACCTCCCTGTAAATTTGATCAATTATGTCCTCACTCTCCCATACAAGCCAAAGATTATCCAGTTGCTGCTCCAGATCCCTGACACGGTCTTCAAGGAGCTGCAGCCGGATGCACCATGCAGATGTAGTTCCCCAGGAGACTCTGGGTCTCCCAGTTCACCAACATCCAGCACGAAGAGCACACCACCGTCATTTAAATGGAACAGTAAGGGAGGAAAACAAAATAAAAAGGAAACCTTAACAGATGCTTTATACAGAGCCAACACCACTTCCTAGCTGAAACCTCCATTGAACCAAAGCCTGTCGCTTCTACTCTCACCACTGGCCTACTCTCAACAATGGTTGCCCCGACAATGGCTGCTCCACTTATCCCTTCTGAACTTTTATTTAGTTCGTAGAGCTCTGTTGACGTGGCTGATAGAGTTGACGTGGTTGACAATGGACAAACACCCTCGAAGCTCCCTTTTTAAGTAACTGCTGCCGACTTGCGAGAAATACCTCTTGGTAGAGCTCTGTTGACACCACTGATAGGCCACGTACATGAGGCTGTCTACTAAGTTAAGAGCCCATCGTATTACAGCAAAGTTAGTAAGATGGATAGAGCATTGGCTGATCGGAAGAAGGCAGCGAGTAGGAATAAAAGGATCCTTGTCTGGTTGGCTGCCAGTGACTAGTGGTGTTCCGCAGGGGTCGGTGTTGGGACCACTTCTTTTTATACTGTATATAAATGACTTAGATGATGAAATAGATGGCCTTGTTGCCAAGTTTGTAGATGACACAAAGATTGGTGGAGGGGCATGTAATGTTGAGGAAACAGGTAGATTGTAGAAGGATTTAGACAGATTAGGAGAATGAGCAAGAAAGTAGCAAATGAAATATGATGTTGGAAACATTACGCAGGCAATTAACTGTACAGTTGTATTCTGCCACTACACAATTAAGAAAAACAACTTCCACAGCACCTCTACTGGTTTCCTTGAATCTCACTCCATGCACTCCATTTCTGGGTGAAAAGTATCGTCCACACCACCACTCCAGTTCCCTTCAAATGCCCTCTGGTTACTCAGCCTTTCTCCAAGGGAAAAAGCTTTGCCTTACCTTTCATATGCAAAACTTTCTATAGTCTTGAGCTCCTTTGTTTAATCACAATTTAATTCCATTTACTCGAGTACTGCTTTAAAGCTGAATTCATTCATTGGAAGAAAAAGTTTGATCAATGTTTGTTATGATCTTATATTGATTACAGGATAGAATTTTTTACACTTACACGAATGTTAGCTAGCAAAGACTGCACAGTACTCATACCTGATCCTGTGGAGGGGAAGCAACTAGACCTACAGGATGTTGCTAAACTGCCCCTTACGGAAGCTGGGTTTCATCACACCGTCTGGTTCAGGAAAGTAGACGTATGGATAGCTGCTTACATGGAGGATTGAAGTGTGGAGTTCTTTGGGTCTTGGAAATAATGCGGACACAGGGAAAACCGAGGGCATATTGGATAACAATATTCTGGGAGTACTAGGCAGGCAAAGTGAAGGTATGCAGCTGGATGTTGGGGACACCTACACGTGCATATCTGCAAATACACAAACACAGACGTGTGCTCTCTGGTAAGAGAGTAGCCACAAATGTCTGGGGTCAACATTTTACCTATTGTCTTTTAATATTCTTTTACATAATTTAGATAACAGTCCTCCCTTCAGAACAAATGCAGCTTTCATTAAACAGGAAATAGACTCTGAAAGCATATGACACTGATCAGTTGTGGTGTGACTGACAGGCATCTTACACTTCCATTCGAAAAACTTTGGGGGGGGGAGCGCGGCTAGTGGGTGACATGATGGTGTTCACTGCAGACCTTATCAGCTGTCACTGAAGGTCCAGTGATCCCAGAAGTATGATCACTCATTTCTAAAGAGGCTGTAAAATATGTACACACTTTTCCATCCTCACATAAGGATTCTGTGCTCATACCTGCCAGTCTCACCAATGGATACAGTGCCTCACAGTTCCATTCAGTGCCCGTTCAGTGTCACACACCAATTCCTCCACCTCTGCACATGGATTCAGTGTGCACACCCTCAGCACTCGCATCTCCAATCAGACAATTCCATTGTCTTACACACTCATGATGCTCGACTCAGGGTGAGAATTTCCACGTTCAAAAATTAATGCAGTGTGCTCACTCTGCAGTTGTACACTGGATCTAGTACACACACACACACACAATTACTGTGCACATTCCCCAGTCTCACAATATTCAACATGTACTCTAAGCCTTCAAGCATTCATTCAGTATAAACACTCACTCACTCAGTGTGTGAACACTCAGAGTCAGATTCAATATCATTGGCATGCCGTGAAATTTGTTGCTTTGTGGCAGCAGTACATTGCAATACATAATTTAAAAATATTACTTACAATAAGAAACAAACATAAAAATTAAATTAAGTAAATAGTGCGAATAGAGAACAAAAAAAAAGTGAGGTAGTGTTCGTGGGTTCATTGTCCATTCAGAAACCTGGCAGAGGGCAGAAGCTGTTCCTGAAACATAGACTGTGGTCTCCCAGTGAGAAAGTCAAGGACCTTGTTGCAAAGGGTGGTACAGAGGCCCAGGTTTTGGAGCTTGTTGATTAGAACTGAGGGTACGATTGCATTGACCGCTGAGCTGTAATCAATAAACTGCAGCTGTTGTTGTCCAGGTGATCAAAGGCTGAGTGGAGAGCCAGTGAGATTACATCTGCGGTAGACCCATTGTGGTGATAGGCAAAGTACAGCAGGTCCAAGTCTTTGCTTAGTCAAAAGCTGATTCTGGCCAAGACCAACCTCTGAAAGCACTTCATCAGAGTAGATGTGAGTGCAAGTGGGCAACAGTCATTGAGACAGCTCACGCTGCTTTTCTTGGGCACTGGCATGTTTGTCGCCCTTTTGAAGCAAGCGGGAATCTCCAACTGCAGCAGTAAGAGACTGAAGATATCCTTGAACAAAAAGTGCCAGTTGATTGGCACAGGTTTTCAGTGCCCTGGTCAGGGCCTGATGCCTTGTGAGAGTTCACCTTCTTGAAAAGCATGCTGCTGTGGGCCGCCAAGACAGAGATTACAGCATCACCAGATGTTGCAGGGATTCGCACAAGGTGTATTTTTGTTTTCCCTTTCAAAGTTCCCCTTCCAAAAAGGGTTGAGCTCATCTGGGAGTGAAGCTTCATTGTTATGCATATTTATTGTGCAGACCCTCTAGACCCACACGTAGACTCAGAGTGCATACAGTACTATGCAGAAGTGTTAGACACCCTCGCTATATATGTGTGCTGAAGACTTTTGCACAGTACTGCAATCTCCCCTGTCACATGTTGTTTCAGTGTACATACTCTACATTCTCTCATGTACTTTTCCCACGCCAGTCTTGCTCACTGGTACAATATGTCCACTCTCCATTCCCACAACCTCGCCGTTGGGTTTGGAAGCTTGCGTGCCTCAATGACTCCGAGAGTTATGTTGTCTGGTGGCAGGGCTTTGTGCCTCTGTCTCTTGGTAGGTTCACTCATGCCCAACAGGTCAAAGGGTACAGGCCAGAGTAAGAGTGGTCCACTGGCCCTCCAGGTTTGGGGGTTCAGCTCTGGGCTAACAACTCTGACAGGTTACAGAAAAACTGTTATGGAAACAGCAATGAAGAATCCTTCCGGATCTGAGTGCAACGGTATTCCCGAGTCTCCACCCGGGACTTGCAGGACTGACAGTGAAAACCGAGTTACTGACCCAATGAAGGAAGCCCTGGACACTGCGAGTGAAGGAGGAGCTTCATTGCTGCCCTAAATGGCAAAGAGATTCTGCCATGGGTTCACACTCACTTTCTTCACACATAGATTTAGTGTGCACATTATCCATTCTCACTCAAGCACCTGTGTGCACACTCACCAATGTCTTATTTCTATTCATATAGTACATTACTTCTCTCAGGGTTTAACTCAGCATTCACACTCTCCAGTCAAACATATCAATTCTTTGTACAACCTGTCACCTCAGGTCAGTACAAGAATATCCAGTCCTAAAGACTGACTGGATTCAACATATATCAGATAATGTATTTCAGCATTTATATTACGTTGGGGAGAGGTTGGAGGGTTTGAGCAGTTAGAATAATCTTATTGCTCTATTGCTAAGGTTTGTAGACACTACAGATGATGGGTTTCTGGCAGCCACGTTTGTTAATATTTTATTTAACATCCAGCTGATAAAATTAAATCAAATCAGCTGTAGTATAAAGAGATTAATATTTGTTCATGGTCATAAAGTGTAAGGAAGTGAAATATTTATGCATGCAATAAATATTTAATTCTTCTCAGCAATTTTGTCATTTAATCTTAAATCAATATTGTAGAGGTCAAATGATTTCTGTAAAAGTTCCATCACTGTATCCCACTGAGCTATGTCGGGCACAATATTCAAGGTCAAGTGTAGCATGAACTGTCAATATGCATATCCCTCAAACAGTTGAAGAATACATTGTACAATGCTGCATTCATCAGCCAGCCCATTGTGGGCACAGTAACGTAATGGTTAGCATATTACTTTACAGCGTTAGCTGTAGGATCAGGATTCGATTCGCTCTGCTGTCTGTAAGGAGTTTAAGTCTTCTCTTCCTGACTGCATGTGCGTCTTCTGGGTGCTTCAGCTTCCTTTCCAAAAACACGCAGTTCGAGTTAGTGAGCTTTGAGCATGCGATTGCAGGCTGTTCCCAGCACAATCCTGGCTGATTTGATTTGATGCCGAAGACACATTTCGCTGTATGTTTTGATGGACATATTACAAGTAAATAAATAAAACTCATCTGGCTCCATTGCTGTATACAGTTATGCACATCCTCATTAGGTAACCATTGTAGTAAAGAAGGTTTTCTTTGCTTTTCTCCCATAACACAACCTTCTTCATCTAAGTAGCACAGGTCTCGGTCTTTTTACATTGGTAAGGAGGTGAAGGGGCACTAAAGGGCCCCCTTCCCAACTATTTTCAAAAGAGCACGTCGAGAATGAAGTAAGGCATTTAACAGGTTGACTTAGCTTGTAATAGTCTTTGCGGTTTGATTTCTGTGAAGCATGTTGTGATTGTCGTTACTGGAAGGGTTCTTTCTAGGTGACTGAGAGGACTTGAATAATTCATGCAGGTAATTATTCAAGCTATCGAATAGTAGAAAGATCGAATGCTGAAGTTTCACAGACTCAGGTTCAGTAAAACAAAGGGCACAGACAAGCTGCTCTTTTTCAAATTCCCAATGTTCGGAGCCAGAAGTCCGAGAATTGGAAAACTCAATAAGATAATTATCGGTTTATCTTTGCCTGCGGAAATTATTGTAACCTAAATACTGTAATTGCCAGAACATACATCAGTCTTTGCTTGCAAGGCAACTTCTGATACAAAAACATACCAAAATGCAAAATGCAGGATTTTCCTGTGTAACCATTCTCAGACTTTCGCAATTGCACATTTATATTTGTTGTCAAAAAGCAGCTCAAGATAAGGTGAGGCGATAGAGACAATTTAAATAGGAAAGCTGGTGAAGAGAAGTTCTCATACATCTGGAATAACCTAAAAGACATCTTGGACCATGGAAAGGTTTTGGTAAGGGTGGATTGGGACTAAGAAATGGAACAGAGGAGGTGGACTCTCAGTCTTTCTGCATTGGCAAAGAGGTGCAGGGCCCATTGAGGCACCTGAACTGTTAAAGGACTTTTACCAACCATTTTCGTACATCTCCTGCAGTGTATTCTCTTTCAGTTTGCAGTTGGCTCAGGAACCCTTCAAGGTGTTAGCTGTGGACAACCCTTGCTGCCTATTAACATAAAGCTAATAGAATGGTGAGTGAGAAAGCACCGAAGAATGTGGACCTGCGCTACTTCGATGCAGAAGGTTGTGTTAGTGGGGAGAGGCAAACAGAGCAGGTTTGGCCTTAACACCCTGGGTCGTCAGTATGAAGCAAAAGGAGGGTGGGCACGTAACACAAACTTGAATGAAGTTCAGAGTTCTAAGTAAATTTATTATCAGAGTATGCATGTCATTGTATACTACCTTAAGATTCATTTTTACAGGCACTTACACAAATATAAATGCAGTAGAATTTATTAATAAAGACTGACAAACAACCAATGTGCAAAAGAAGACAAATATGCTCCAACTTCCCTATTTAATGGTCCCTATCATTTCGCCTTATTTTGAGCTGTTTTTTGACAACTAATATAAACGTGCAGTGGTTAAAATCCGAGAATAAAAATAAATACGTAATTCTGAGAACATGAATTGTGGGGTCTTTGAAAGTTGAGTCAGTAGGTTGTGGAATCAGTTCAGAGTTGCGGTGAGTGAAGTTATCCACGCTGGTTCTGAATGTCTGTAATTTCAATGAACTACAAGGAAAGTTTTGCAAAACAGGCCAATTCATCTCCGCAACAGAAGGTAAGTGTTTGTAATAAAAATTGTAAAGAATTTTATTCATTTCTCTGTCCTCCCTCCTTCTTTCTGGTGTTTTTAACTTCTACTTTCGTGCTTTACCATAGCAGCTTTCTCAAGAAGACAACCTATTGGCATTATATTAAATGATACACAAAGTATTCATTTTAGAGTCATCTTAAAACACACCTCTCCCTGCCAAACAGCAGGAGGAGAAAGCACAGACTCCATCTGACAACAAACTAAGCTCAACCCAAACGTTTATACCCTGACTGAAATACTGATAGATTTTGATTAACACACGCACAAAGTGTTGGCGGAACTCAACAGGTCAGGCAGCATCTCCTGGAAATGAAAAAACAGTTGATGTTTCAGGCTGAGAGTGTTCTTCAGGATTGGATAGGAAGGGGGAAGACATCAGAATAAAAAGCTGGGGGTAGGGGAAGGAGAACTAGCTGGAAGATGACAGGTGAAGCCAGGTGGGTGGGAAAGGTCAAGGGTTGGAGAATCCTAAGTGATCGGATAGGAGAGGAGAGTGAACCATGGGAGAAAGGGAAGAAAGGGGGGCTATTGGGAAACCTGATAGGAAGGTGAAGTGAAGAGGTAAAAGGCCAGAGAGGGGAATAGAAGAAGAGGGAAGTGGAAGGGAAATACTTATTGGAAGGGGAAATCAATGTTCATGCCATCAGGTTGGAGGCTACCTAGACGGAATATGATATGTTGCTCCTCCACTCTGAGGGTGGCCTCACTGCGGCAAAAGAGAAGGTCACGGGCTGACATGTCATACAGGAATGAGGATAAGAATTAAAATGGTTAGCCACCGGGAAATTCTGCTTTTGCTGGATGGAGCAGGGGTGCTCAACAAAGTAGTCACCCAATTTACACTGGCTGTCACCAATAGTCATAGTCATAGTCACACTTTATTGATCCCGGGGGAAATTGGTTTTTGTTACAGTTGCACCATAATTAATAAATAGTAATAAAACCATAAATAGTTAAATAGTAATATGTTAATTATGCCAGGAAATAAGTCCAGGACCAGCTCAGGGTTTCTGACCCTCCAAGGGAGGAGTTATAAAGTTTGATGGCCACAGGCAGGAATGACTTCCTATGACGCTCTGTGCTGCATCTCAGTGGAATGAGTCTCTGGCTGAATGTACTCCTGTGCCCAACCAGTACATTATGTAGTGGATGGGAGACATTGTCCAAGATGGCATGCAATGTAGAGGAGGCCACATCAGGAGCAACAGATACAATAGATGACCCCATCAGTTTCGTAGGTGAAGTGTTGCCTCACCTGGAAGGACAGTTTGGGGCCCTGAGTGGAGGTAAGGGAGGAGATGAATAGGCAGGTGTAACTTTTTCATCACTTGCAGGGATATGTGCCAGAAGGGAGATTAGTGGGGAGGGATGAATGGACAAGGGAATCACGGAGGAAGTGATCCCTGCGGAAAGCAGTAAGTGTGGGGAGGAGGTAAAAAATGTGCTTGGTGGTAGGATCCCGATGAAGACAGTGGAATTTGTGGAGAATGATGCGTTGAATGGAGACGCTCATGAGGTGGTACGTGAGAACAAGAGGGATTCTAACCCTGCTAAGGTGGTGGGAAAATGGGGAGAGTGTGGATGTCTAGGAAGTAAAAGAGATGAGGGTGAGGACCACATCAATGGAGCAGGAAAGAAAACCCCATTCTTTGAAGAGGAACACCTCTGACATCCTGAAAAGGAAAGCCTCATCCTGGGAGCTGATGCCGGCAGAGGAAAGAAAATAGCATTGCTAGAGGAGACAGGGTGGGAAAATAGCCAAGAACATGGAGGGTTAATTTGTGGAGTTGCTGTCTCACAGTTCCAGAGACATGGGTTCTAACCTGATCTCTGTTACCATCCGTGTGGAGTTTGCAAGTTCTTGCTTTGACTCCAGATGTTCCAGCTCCCCCACTCTGCCAAACCAAACTTACGCAGGTTGGTAGGTCAATTGACCAATGTAAATTGTGCCTAATGTACAGATGAATGATAAAATCTGATGGAAGATGATGTGCATGTGAGGAGAATGAAATAGGATTACGGTAATGCTCGATGAGTGCAAAAATAAATGCTTGATGGTCAGAACCAACTCGGTGTGCAGACGCTGCTGTGTCCATGCTATTTGACTCTGACTTTAATCATCATGACTGGAAAAGTAATCAGATCTGTTTCTATAGCAACACATACAAAGTGCTGGAGGGCTCAGCAGGCCAGGCAGCATCGATGGAGGGGGATAACAGTCGTTGTTTTGGACTGAGACCCTTCATCATGAATCGTGAGTCCAGATGAAAAACATTTGACTCTTTATTCCTTTCCACAGCTGCTGCCTGAATTGCTGAGCTCTTCCACCATTTTGTGCATGCTGCTGAAGATTGCCAGCATCTGCAGAATCTCTTGTACTCAAGGTTTATTTCTCAATACATCAACGCATGCAAGAGATAACAAAAGCAGGCAGACTTACTGGTGCAAGGGGCTGCTGCCGGGTCCGAGGTCAGCTTGTAGTAGTCTGCCTTACAGTAACACTGGACTGATCCTGCTTCTTCAGTGTAGCTATGCTCAGGACACCAGGAGCATTCAGTTTCTTGAACGGACGACTTATAGGACCCTGGTGGACATGCTGAAAACAAAGTTGACACATTGAAGGGGGCCTGTCAGATACCTCAGGGTTTAAAGCAAGTGCATACTTTTTAACTCCACTTACCCATGCACCATGCCCCAAAACCCTCCACGACATCCCCATCTCAGGTATGTGACAAAAGGAATCTTAAATCCTTCAAACCATTGAGAAATCTCAAGCAGCTAGGAGCGGCACCATGTCACAACCGTTCGAACTGCTGACTCCAAGCTCTATCAATGCTGAAAATATGGAGTTTTTTTTTCACATTCACTCCATGACTACATGTGTTTCCACTGGGTGCTCTGGTTTCCTCCTGCACCCCGAAGGAGTGTGGGTCAGTTAACCGTCTGCTGGGAAATAATCCCTTATTGTCGGTATGTGACAGAAGTGTCAAAGGGGATTTGTTCAGAATATGAGAGTGAGAGCAAGAGAGTCGCAAGGAAAACAAAGGGGGAAATGGAAGTGAAGAGATTGCTCTGTGCTTTTAGGTACAGATAGTAAAAGTGATTGTAATTCCTTCAAACATTGAGGAATCTCAAGGGTCTAGGAGTACACAATGACTTGACTGGGAGAACTAATATCAAACATGAGGGGAAAAAATTCACTATGGACACTACTGCGAAACAGGTATTGGCTGATTAGTTTAATGCTTTGTAGAAATCACTGATGCTGAATATCATGCTGGCTTTACGGAAGGACCGTGTTCATTTTGCCCCATCGATGCCAAGGTTTGTTGCTTCAGCACCAGATGCCAGTGGATTTCAAGCAGCCCTTCCTGTAATGTCCCAAAATACAACTGGTCGACTCCCATTTTAATAAACAAATGCTGTTTCAGCACTGCTTCCTCACAGCATGGAGTAAGGCAAAGAGCTGGCAAATCTTTTGTGCTTGCAGAACCAAATCCCCATGCAATAAAGAAGAACTGGAAATAAACGAAGGTCAAGGGAACGATGAGAAGAATACAACTAAAATAAGAAAGATTCATAAAGAGAATCTTAACAGCGTTACAACACAGGCTCTGTAAATTAAACAATAAAGAAAAATGTCAGAGCAAGATCAAACACTTTTGAATGTACTCTCAAAGAAAAAAATAATATCTGACTCAACTGTAATAATTCCTTGACGGCTGGTCCCCTTTTCTCCCCTCATCAACAATTAGATCCTTGCCTTTTATTGACTGAAAAGGCCACAAGAATTGCTGAAGCTTCACTCTGATAACTCAAGATGAGCTGGAAATATATTGTCTCCCTGAAATCGATCTGAACTAAAAAAAAGTATCATTTAGTGGGTAACGACCTATTCAGTTGTAACTGTGTCTGGACCCTTAGGCAGACGGCTCCCAGCATGTCTATCTTCAAAGAAACATGGTCTGTATTTACTGATGAATATCTGGGGAAATGTGCTTGTTGAAAATGACAAGAGCACCGGTGTGGACAACAATTCATTCGCAGCTTATGACAGTCCTGAATACAACAGAATGCAGCAAGTCAGGGCTGTGTGTGAAGTTTTCTTAGAAACCTGAGCAAGTGCGTTGTTCTTTATTAAAGACTGGGTTAAAACAGTTCACTCAGTAAATGGCATACAGCATGGTGATTAGAGCGACCAAGAGCATATAATGATGTCTATAGAGGGTTCGGCTTAAATCTAGCTGTGCACCAATTATTTCTTGAAATCCCAGCAAAGGTTCATAGCAGATCTCACAAGCTGCTTTTTTGGTTATGCAACAGTTGCCAATCTCAGATTATATCCAGTGACCAAAACACAGAGGGCACACCAGGGTTATTTTGTGGACTCTGCTCATCACAGCAGTTGAGGGGTTTTGCGTAAGATGTGGTCGTACAATGACGGTGGGGCAGAATGGGTGAACGTGGTGTTATCTAATATTAGATAACTTTCGAAGCACGCAGACCACAAATTCCAAAGACTCGGAGTGGCCAGTAATCTTTAGTGCAACTGTTTTTATGCCATAGACCAATACCATTAAGCAAGTGGTCTGTGGACTCCCAGTTGAAAACCCAGCTCCAATGGAAACAACTATACTGCTGTTTTTGCAAGATACAGTTTGTAACCTGTATTGTACCAATGCATCTACAGTCTTTCCAGTTTCCTGTCAACTTCCACAACCCTAAATTTGCTTTCAGAACCAAAATGCAATACTAGGTTATAAAAAAAATACACACTGAAATACACAGGCAATATGCAGCTCCGAGCGGCCACTCTGGTGGCGATGTCTGTTATTTGTCAAGTAGGGCGCCGTGCACAATCCTGATTTGATCGAGATGGACGTGAGAGCACGGAGGAACATCTGGTGAAACTTCTGAAATGCCTGCTTTGCTGCTGCTGCTACTGTGTGGTCCAGAATCTCTGGAGGAGAAGGCCTTGAGTCCTCAGCTTTGCTTGTTGCTCGGCGGCCGGGGCGGGATCGAAGCGTTCGGCAGAAGATTGGTGCTCGGAGAAGCTGTGTCGGAGGGGCTGGTCGGAGTCTCGAAGTTTTCAGACGGACTCAGAGTCTGCTGCGGTCGGGTGCTTCCAATGGTGCTGCATCGGCAAGTTGGCGGCGCTTGGAGGTTCATGGCGGGGAGAGTTCCTCCCTTCTGCCGTCTGCGTAAGATGATGAGTCTATCAGGACTTTGAGACTTTTTTTTACCGTGCCCATGGTCTGCTCTTTATCAAATTATGGTATTGCTTTGCACTGTTGTAACTATATATTATAATTATGTAGTTTTGTCAGTGTTTTGTCAGTTTTAGTCTTGGTTTGTCCTGTGTTTTCTTGTGATATCATTCCGGACAAACGTTGTAACATTTTTTAATGCATGCATTTCTAAACGGTAATAAACGAGGACTGAGTGTCCTCATAATCTAAACATCTAAAATTATGATATATTATCTCAGAATATTCCTTGTTGCTCTACTCCCAGTCTAGCCCATTTTCCTAAGCCTTCCTTTATTGTAGCACTGGACAATATGCTCTCAACTGCCTCAGCCTCAAGCTCTGAAATTCCCTCCATTAGCCTCTCCACCTCCTTCGTGCATCTATCAGGTGATGCTCACTGACAGCTGGATGAAGATAAGGTTGAAAGAAAGGAATGTTTTTAAATTTTCCGGACCAGCCTTCCTTGAAGGCATTTCTCGAGGACCTGCTTCTTCCAGATATTGCCAGGTACAAAATCCTGTACCAGTCCATGGGATGGGCTGAGGGAGTGGGTGAAGGATGGAGAGATGGTGAGGACAGAAGGTGGAATTAAGGATGAGGACAGGGGTGGCATGAGAGATGGGGACAGGAAGGAGAAGGATTTTGAAGGAGACAGATGAAGAAAGATGAGAGATGAAGTGCAGGATGGCAGGAAAGGAGAGGAGAGACATGGCGGGTAGAGAGGAGGTGAGTTGGGTGAGGTGGTGGGGGATGGTGAGGAAGGAGGGGAGGAAGTGAAGAATAGAGAGTTGTGATGGAGGAAGAGAGAAGGGGGCAAGGGGAGGTGGAGGGAAAGGGAGCAGTAGTTTTGGATTCAGTCAGAAAAATAAAACATGTCAGTCCATGTCCCGATTCAGCTGCTGTATTGGTATCAACCATTGACAATACCTCTAATGGACATTGGACAGATATTGAATTAATATGCAGAAGCGATCTCAACCACTAGAAGCAAACTTGCTCCCCAAATAGCCCGAAGGAGGCTGTCATATTGCAGCAGGGCAAGCTTAGATAAGCATCTTATTGGCATGGATAAGTTGGGCTGAAGAGCCTTTGTTTCCACGTTGCGTAATTCTATGAGCGAGCAACTTCCTGAGATTTTCATCGTCAGAGTGCAACCATCATCTCCTCATTTCAGTGAGGCAAGAGCCAAATGTATAGGAGCCACAATAAGGTAGAGATGGCATTTTCCCTTCCCTAATGGACCTCTATGAGCTAACTGTACTTTTACAATAACTTTATGGTGTCTCTTACTGACACTGAAAACTATCTTATTTAAAATGGAAAAGTTGGTTCACTTCTGCACGCTAAGGGGTTTTAGGTTTTCCCTCCCTTAAAGGAAAGTTTGTCCTTCACGTCCCTGAGAGAGATCCTTTTAAATTCTGTTATTTAGAAGTTCAAAGTTCAAAGTAAATTTATTATTAAAGCATGTATATATCACCATACACTACCCTGAGGTTCATTTTTCTTGCAGCCATGCACAGTAGAACAAAGGAATCCAATAGAATCAATGAAAAGCTATGCACAAAGACAGCCAAACAGCTAATGTGCAGAAATAGACAATCTGTGCAAATACGAAATGATAATAACAACGAATCTATAAATAAGTAATACTGAGATCATGAGTTGTAGAGTCCATAGTTTGTGCAATCAGTTCTGCGTTGACATGAGTAAAATTCTCCACACTGGTTCAGGAGCCTGGTGGTTGAAGCGTAATAACAGTTCCTGATCCTGATGGTGTGGGATCGAAAGCTTCTGTACCTTCTTCCCAATGACAGCTGCAAGAAGAGAGCATGGCCTGCATGGTGGAGGGCCACGATGATCCACAGTTCCCAGAAATATATCAATGAAATCACTTCAGCCACTCTTTTCATCTCGTCTTACAACACTGGCGGAGGCCATTCGACCCATCGATCCACACCTGTTCTCAGAGCATTCCTCGCAATCCCACTGCCCTTCTTATTCTCCTGCAACTAGTCCCATTCAACTTCCTATCAATACTCTGCTGATTCTTCCCCCCTCCCCCCCACCTACATGAGGGACAAATTTCAGAAGCGAATTAGCCCACCAACAGGTCTTTGTTGAGCTCATTGAGGAAATGGGAGCGCAGGGGGGAAACCCAGGTGATCACAGGAAGAACATGCAAAACTTCTTATAGTCAGCACCCAGATCAAATCCAGGGCCATTTGCTGCTGACAGGTTGATCAACAGCCCAAAGCATCACTGAAAATGTAAACAAAAAGTGATTGTTCGGAATGTGCAATGTTCTTCATGAGCAGAAAGACATCGACATTCATCATTACGTTGGAGAAATTCCGAAGTTCACAGATGAATAGTTAATGGCTGCTGTCAACAACTCCCTGCTCTTCTGAAGGCTGCAATGTTTCCTGATGTGATTATGCATCTTAAAACGATTATTGTTGCTGAAAAAAAACTTACATTGTTGTGCATTGTTGAATCAGATTTAACAGAAACACAAAAGATACTACAGATGCTGGAAATCCAAAGCAACAAACACAGCATGCTGGAGGAACTCAGCAGGTCAGGCAGCACCTTTAGAGCGAAATAAACAGTTGGCTTTATTTCTGGCCAAGACCCTTCATCAAGACTGGAAAGGAAGGAGGAAGAAGCCCGAGAAAGAAGGGGTGGGAGAGGAAGGAATATAAGCTGGCACATGCTAGGTGAGGGGAAATGGAAAGTGGGCGGGTGAGGGGGTTGATGGTGAAGCTGGTTGGTAATAAGTAGAAGAGGTAAAGAGCTAACTAAGAAGTAACCTGGTAGGAGAGGAGAGGTCACCATGGAAGAAGGGGATGGAGGAGAGACACTAGAGGGCAGTGATAGGCAGATGAGAAGAGAAGAAAAGGGCAACAGTTGTTGTGTGCGCAGTCTCTCCCATCTCAGCCACTGAAGCTTGTAACTCCTCCAGAGTTGTCATAGATCTCTTGGTGGCCTCCCTCACTAGTCCCCTTCTTGCACAGTCACTCAGATTTTGAGGATGACCTGCTCTAGGCAGATTTACAGCTGTACCATATTCTTCCATTTCTTGATGATTGTCTCAACTGTACTCCAAGGGATCGCCAGTGATTTGGAACTTTTCTTGTATCCATCTCCTGACTTGTGCTTTTCAATAACCTTGCTGGGAGTGTTCTTTTGTCTTTATGCTACAGTTTTTGCTAGATACTGACTCACCAGCAGTTGGATCTTCCAGATAAAGCCGTACTTTTACTACAATCAATTGAAACACCTTAACTACACACAGGTTTGTATATAGTTGGGACACCTTAGCTAATTATATGATTTCTAAAACCAATTGGCTGCACCAGTGATAATTTGGTGTGTCAAATTAAAGGGGGTGAATACTTAAGTAATCAGTTATTTTGTGTTTTATATTTGTAATTAATTTAGATCACTTTGTAGAGATTTGTTTTCACTCTGACAAAAAAAGAGTCTTTTCCTGTTGATCAGTGTAAAAAAAAACAAATTAAATTTGACTGTGATTCAATGCTGTAAAACAATAAAACATGAAAACTTCCGGGGGGGGGTGAATTCTTTTATAGGCACTGTAAAACTACTAATTCCCATGGTTATCTTGACTATATCTCTTCCCAACCTATCTCTTATAAAAATCCTATTTCCTTTACTCAGTTCCTTCCCCTCTGCAGCATCTGTTCTCAGAAGATGTCCTCCCTTTCCAGAACATCAGAGATATTCTCCTTCAAACAACTAGGTTTCACTATTTCACTATTAATGGTGTCTTCACCTGTATCTCCACCAATTCATGTACATCTGCACTCACTCCATCTTCACGTCATGTTAACAATCAGAGAGTTCCTCTTGGCCCATGAGCCTTCATATCCAACAACTTCTGCCATCTCCAATAGGATCCTACAACTAAACATATCCATACCTCCGCCCCCTTTCCTCAGCTTCTGCAGGGATCACTCCCTCTATGATTCTCTTGTGCATTTGCCCTCCCCACTAGTCTCCCACCCAGCACTCATCCCTGCAAATGGTTCAAGTGCAACACCTGACTCTTCACCTCCATTCAGGGCCCCAAACAGTCCCTCCAGGTGAGGCAACACTTCACCTGTGAATATGCTGGGGTTATGTATTGTCTGCAGTGCTCTTAATGCAGACTCCTATACATCGGTGAGACCCATTGAAAACTGGGGTACCACTTCGTTGGGCATCTCCACCCCATCTGCCAAAAGTGAAACTTTCCAGTGGTCAAACATTTTAATTCTGATTCCCACTCCTGTTCCCACATGATGCTCCAAGGTCTCTTCTTATGCCAAGATGAGGCCACCCTCAGGGTGGAGGAGCAACACCGTATATCCCATTTGGGTAACCTCCAAGCTGATGGCATGAATATAGATTTCTCCTTCTGATATATAAAAAAATTTCTCCTCCTCTTCCCCACTGTGGTCTCTTACCTTATCTCACTTGCCTCATACCTCTTCCTGGGTCCCCTGCTTGTTCCTTTTCTCCTATGGTCCTCTCTCCTCTCCTATCAGATTCCTTCTTCTCCAGCCCTTTATCTTTACAACCCACCTGGCTTTAGCTATCACCTTGTAGCTATCCTCCTTCCCCTCCCTCACCTTTTTATTCTGACCTCTTCCCCCTTCATTCCAGTCCTGAAGAAGGGTCTCAGCCCGAAACGTCGACTATTTATTCTTTTCCATAGATGCTGCCTGACCTGGTCAGTTTCTCCAGCATTATGTGGGTGTTGCTCATAATTTTAAGGTGACTGGAGGAAAGTATGAGGTTCTTCACGCAGAGAGTGGTGGGTGGGTGGAATAACCTGCAGGGGCGGTGGTAGAGGCAGATATATTCGGGTCATTTAAAAAGCTCTCAGATAGGCAGAGAGATGATAGAAAAATAAAGGGCTATGTTGGAGGGAAGGGTCAGATTGAAGGGATAGTAAGATAAAAGGTCGGCAGAACATCATTGGCAGTAGGCCCCGTAATGTGTTGTAGAGGTCTATATTTCATGTACACCTTTGCAGTTCTCTTTTCCAGTTTCTTAAACTCATCTTATCAGGCTCCATCTCTTTTCCAGCTTTTCCCCATTCTAGAGATTCTATTGCAAACAAAACAAGTGCAAATACGTTTTAAAAAGGTCGTGAATATATATGACAAGAAAAGTAAGGATAGTTATTTTTATAATTCAAGTGTTTCTCTATGAAATTCTGTAAAACAATCTGTAGTTGGATGATGTGCTTGAATGTAGATCAGGGCGAGCCAGGACATAAGACTAGATGAAGAGTAGAGGATGCTTTTATGAAAACACCAGGTATTGTTCTCTGGAACGAAAGGCCAACTTCAGTGCTGAAATCATTTTGCAGTAAGTCCAGAACATCTCTTCTGGAACTTTTCAGATGACATTCTATTTATCTTAGTTTTCAAAACCATCTACAGCCAGATTTGAAGTAAAGGGGACATTTGGTGATGACATGTGGATTTTTGATGCTTTGAAATGTACTTTTACAATCAGTAAATGTGTTTTATATAGCAATCTATCAAAGTTGCCTTCAATAACTCTGCAGTAAAACGTTGGCTTTTCCCTGAGTTTTTCTCAGAAATCGGCAATCCATGTTGACTGCCATTTAGTTTGGTTAATGCTTAAAGCATGAAAGGATTTTCAAAATACTTACCTTGACTGACAAAGGGAAGAACGTTAATATGTTGAACAAATGTTATTCTTGTCACATTTACATAATTCTCATTTATATAATGAAACACAAAGAAATAAAGTAAAGCCTTCTGGGACATAGGAATGAGCAGTTCTCTACAACAAAGTGACAATGGAATGTTAGACTGTATGTCAGCTTGTCAATACTAGAATCTTAATCTGTGCATTAAATTCTGCTCCCATGAAAATCCAGGCAGCTCCAATTGTATATCCTTTTAAGAAGTGCTATACATATTTTATAAGGTGACAGTATTTTAAAGCTAATTAGAGTGGCTATGTGATACAATAATGCTAAGTGATATAACAATACACCTCACACTTCTGCCTCACATTACTACAATATAGAAAATAGTGCCACTGAAGTTTAGAACACAGAGGGAGACTGCTCAGCCCAGCTTGCTCAAATCTGCCAAAAAGACTTTTAATAATAACCTTACACTTCAAAGTTCAAAGCAAATTTATTGTCAAAGTACACATATGTCACTTTACACAACCCTGGGATTTATTTTCCTGCGGGTATTCACAGTGAATACAAGTAACACATTAGAATCAATAAAAGAATGCCCCCAATAGGCCAGACAACGACCAATGTGCAAAAGACAACTAACTCTGCAAATACAAAACAAAAAAAGAATAATAATTAATATATAAGCAATAAACATCAAGAAAGTGAGCTGTAGAGTCAGATAAAGTGCGTTCCTAAGTTGGAGGAACAGTTCGGTGAGGTTTAGTGAAGTTCTCCACTCTGATTCAAGAGCCTGGTGGCTGTAGGGTAATAATTGTTTCTGAACTGGTGGTGTGAGCCCTGTACCTTCTTCCTGACGACGTCAGTGAGAATAGAGTATGGCCTGGGTGGTGGGGGTCGCTGATGATGGATGCTGCTTTCCTGCAACAGCGCTCCATGTAGATCTGCTCAATGGAGTGAAGGGCTTCACCCGTGATGAACGTGGCTATATCCACTACTCTTTGTTTAAGGGCATTGGATGTGTCCATTCCAGGCTGTGATGCAACCAGTCAGTATATTCTCCACCGCTCATCTATAGAAGTTTGTCAAAGTTTCAGATGACATGCTGAACCTTCACAAGAGTCTAAGAAAATAGAAGAGCTGCCGTGGTTTCTTCATAGCGGCACTTGCGTGCTGGACGCGGGACAGATCCTCAAATGATAACGCTGGGAAATTTAAATTTGCTGACCATCTCCAGCTCTGGTCCTCAATGGAGGCTCATGGATCTTCAGTGTCCTCCTCTTGAAGTCAATAATCATCTCCTTGATCTTGCTAACATTAACTGAGGGGTTGTTGTTGTGGCACCTCTCAGCCAGACTTTCAATCACCCTCCTATGTGCTGATTTGTCACCACCCTTGAGCTGTGCTCAGTCTCACAGTCATAAGTATAAAGTGGCAAGAGCAGAGGGCTATGCACACAACCTTTTGATGCAACTGTGCTGAAGGAGATGTTTTTGCAATCTGAACTGAGGTCTGTATGTCAGGGGTCCTCAACTTTTATTGCACTGCGGACCGGTTTAATATTGACAATATTCTTGCGGACCGGCCGGTGGAGGGAAGGGGGGTGGTGTTCAAGTAGGGTTGCCAACTTTCTCACTCCCAAATAAGGGACAAAAGTAGCAGTCAAATATGGGACCCTTGTGTTTACCCCAGGAAAGACTACCATGACCATGAAGCCTTGCGTGGGCACCCATGTGCGCATGCGTGACATGCGCATACATGACGTGCGCATGCGTGTACGTGCCGATTTTTTTTCTACAAATCGGTTTTGGCTTAATCTTCCCGATTCTGTTAAGTGAAACTACACTGTACATACATTATTTCTACTTTATATAGGTTGTGTATTTATCATATCATTCCTGCTTTTACTATATGTTAGTATTGTTTTAGGTTTTATGTGTTATTTGGTATGGTTTGGTAGGTTATTTCAAGTTCAACAGTGCGTGGCAGGGAATGAGGAAAGGTGCAGCTGACTCATATCGTTTCATATCGCCAAATCATATCGATCCTTCCGGCCCAGTAGCACATGCTTTGCAGCCTAGTACCAGTCCACGGCCCGGTGGCTGGGGACCGCTGCTGTAAGTGAAGGAATTGAGGATCTAGTTGCACAAGGAGGCACTGAGGCCTACGTCTTGAAGCTTATTGATTAGTTTTGAGGGGATGATAGTATTGAATGCTAAACTGTAGTCACTGAGGAGCATCCTGATGTATGCATCTTTGCTGTCCAGATGTTCCAGGGGTGAGTGAAGAGCCAGAGAGATGGCATCTGCCGTGGATCTGCTGTTCCTGTATTGTTGCCTTTACATAATTTCAGACAGTGGACAGAGTTAAAGATAGCTCATCAGCAGAGCAGTTGAATTGTTACTATTCCCACACTATTTTCCTTTACAGAGTGGCTGGTGTCCTGTCGGGACCTTTGATCTACGGAGGCATTCAAACTGCAGCTCTGCATGACAGCAAACTCCCGTTCTTGAAGCTCACTGTTTGGCCGCATTTCGGTGTGTCCAAGTTCGACTTGAAGTCGGGGGCCTTCGGGGTATGGCCTTGCACGGCCCTGTGGACGTGATTTCTTACCGGTGTCACGAACTGAAATGTAGCAGGACCCGGAACATCGAAGACAGCGGGCGTGGCTGTCAGAGTGCTCTGCAGTCAGTGATTGATCCCTCTCGCTCTCTCTCTCCATCAAAGGTGAGTGAGAGATTGCTGCTGATAATTGAGTCAGGGAACTCAATATAAAAAGCAATGCTTCACAGACTGAGTGCAACATTGAAATAGTGATGGTCTGCCTACCCTCTCGCTGTGGAAGGAACGAAAACTGTCTCTCCCTTGTTAGTGAGAGTGAGAGCCTGCGGGATGGCAAAATGTTGGAGTCAACAGTTAGCTTTTGATGTACTACAGACAAAGGTCTCTCTTTGGGGGCTTTGCAGTTGCTCACATGGTTTGTGGGGGGAATGCTAGTACTTTATGCTAGAATAAGTGGGGGGGGGAGGTGGGGTTGATGCTGCTTGCGTGTGGGAGGGGGTAGGGGGTTTGGGGGTTCTTACATATTTTTCTGTCATTCATTCTTTGAGATTTTTCCTTCTGTTTTGAGGATGTCTGCAGAGAGTGAATTTCAGGTAGTATATTGCATAGATTCTCTGATATTAAATGGAACCATTGAACGATTGAACAGTATGTTCAGAACTCTACTGTTTTTCGGGTGGGGAGAAAAATCAACACCTGTCTAATCTTTCAACTCAGTCCTTAAATCTAAGCACTAGGATTTTTGATCACCCGACAAAGTGAAATCCGCCCTTTTTATCTTTCCCAACTGGGACAATCAGAACTATTAGATTCAAATTACATTTTCTGTCCGCTGATCCTGTACCGAAGGTCACCAGCTAGGTCTCATCAATCTTTACTCCAACACAAGCATCCCTGAAAATCTCCCTTGAAAACCTCCCTCTTGCCATCAAGTCCTACTGTTAATCTGTTTACCCGAATAACATTATTCATTTACTTTTCATGATCAGGGCCAGCATTTATTACTTATCCCTAGTTGTCTCTGGGGCAATCAATAACAAAGTGCTTAAAGAACTCACCAGGACGAGTAGCATCTGAGGACTGGCATGGACAGTCAATGCTTTGAGTTGAGGTTCTTTATCAATGGGTGGAATGCCAATATCAGGGTAAAATAATGGACCTACTTCTCCTGTGTATTATACTGCTGATGCGGTGATTAGCTTGACAATGCATCCTGTCTCATACGGAGATGACACAGGGGTTAAATGACTAGACTGGTAATTCACAGAAGCACAAGATTCACAGAGAGGCGGGACTGCACAGGCATGTGACGCCGGGGAGTGAAGCGCGGAAGATTTAAAAGGACAGAAATCCTGATTCAGCTTTAATTCGGAGAAGGAAGTCTAAGAATCGGAGCAGGAGTGCGGAGGAAGTTAGGGAGTCAGATAGACGATTCTGTGGACGCAGTCCAGAGACCAGGATGGTAGTTTACCTCCCTGGTGCCAGGGTCTGGGATGTTTCTGATCGCATCCAAGAGATCCTGAAGTGGGAGGGAGAGAAGCCAGAGGTCGTGGTACACATAGGTACCAATGACATAGGTAGGAAAAGGGGAGAGGTCCTGAAAGGGGAGTACAGGGAGTTGAGAAAAAGGACCGCAAAGGTAGTAATCTCGGGATTACTGCCTGTGCCACGCGACAGTGAGAGTAGGAATGCAATGAGGTGGAGGATAAATGCGTGGCTGAGGGATTGGAGCAGGGGCATGGATTCAAGTTTTTGGATCATTGGGACCTCTTTTGGCGCAGGCGTGACCTGTACAGAAAGGACGGGTTACACTTGAATCCGAGGGACCAATATCCTGGCGGGGAGATTTGCAAGGGCTAACTAGAATGGTTGGGGGTGGGAATCAAATTAAAGAGACTAGGAGAGAGGAGGTTAGTTCACAAACAGAGAAAGCTAATAGACAGTGTGTGAGGGAGGATAGGCAGGGGACAGAGATCAGGAGCACTCAGACCAAAGATGTAGGGGACAAGGAACAAAAAGATAACAAAGTTGTTTGCTCCATTAAGGATAAACAGAGAGTAGGAGATGGAGAGTTTCTTAAATGCATCTATTTTAATGCTAGGAGCATTGTAAGAAAGGTGGATGAGCTTAGAGCATGGATTGATACCTGGAAATATGATGTTGTAGCTATTAGTGAAACGTGGTTGCAAGAGGGGTGTGATTGGCAACTAAATATTCCTGGATTTCGCTGCTTCAGGTGTGATAGAATAGGAGGGGCAAGAGGGGGGAGGTGTTGCATTGCTCGTCAGAGAAAATATAACAGTGGTGTTCTGGCAGGATAGATTAGTGGACTCGTCTAGAGAGGTTATTTGGGTGGAATTGAGGAATAGGAAAGGTGTTGTGATGCTTATAGGGGTGCATTATAGACCACGTAATGGGGACGAAGAACTGGAAGAGCAAATTTGTAAGGAGATAGCACATATTTGTAGTAAGCACAAGGTTGTGATTGTGGGAGATTTTAATTTTCCACACATAGACTGGGAAGCCCATTCTGTAAAAGGGCTGGATGGTTTGGAGTTTGTCAAATGTGTGCAAGATAGTTTTTTGCGGCAATACATAGAGGTACCAACTAGAGAAGGGGCAGTGTTGGATCTCCTGTTAGGGAATGAGATAGGGCAGGTGACGGAGGTATGTGTTGGGAAGCACTTCGGGTCCAGTGATCACAATACCATTAGTTTCAATATAATTATGGAGAAGGATAGGACTGGACCCAGGGTTGAGGGTTTTGATTGGAGAAAGGCTAACTTTGAGGAGATGCGAAAGGATTTAGAAGGAGTGGATTTGGACAATTTATTTTATGAGAAGGACATAATAGAGAAATGGAGGTCACTTAAAGGTGAAATTTTGAGGGTACAGGATCTTTATGTTCCTGTTAGGATGAAAGGAAAGGTTAAAAGTTTGAGAGAGCCATAGTTTTCAAGGGATATTGGAAACCTGGTTTGGAAAAATAGAGGGATCTTCAATAAATATAGGCAGCTAGGAGTTAATGAGGTGCTCGAAGAATATAAAGAATGTAAAAAGAATCTTAAGAAAGAAATTAGAAAAGCTAGAAGAAGATATGAGGCTGCTTTGGCAAGTAAGGTGAAAATAAATCCAAAGAGTTTCTACAATTATGTTAATAGCAAAAGGATAGTGTGGGATAAAATTGGTCCCTTAGAGAATCAGAGTGGACGGCTATGTGCGGAGCCAAAAGAGGTGGGGGAGATTTTGAACAATTTATTTTCTTCGGTATTCACTAAGGAGAAGGATATTGAATTGTGTAAGGTAAAGGAAACAAGAAGGGTAGTTATGGAAAGTATGACGATTAAAGAAGAGGAAGTACTGGCGCTTTTAAGGAATATAAAAGTGGAAAAGTCTCCGGGTTTGGACAAGATATTCCCTAGGACCTTGAGGGAAGTTAGTGTGGAAATAGCAGGGGCTCTGACAGAAATATTTCAAACGTCATTAGAAACGGGGATGGAGCCGGAGGATTGGCGTATTGTTCATGTGGTTCCATTGTTTAAAAAGGGTTCTAAGAGTAAACCTAGCAATTATCAGCCTGTGAGCTTGACGTCAGTGGTGGGTAAATTGATGGAAGGTATCCTTAGAGATGGTATATATAATAATCTGGATAGACAGAGTCTGATTAGGAACAGTCAACATGGATTTGTGCGTGGAAGGTCATGTTTGACATATCCTATAGAATTTTTTGATACAGTTACTAAGAAAGTCGACGAGGGTAAAGTGGTGGATGCTGGCTATGTGGACTTCAGTAAGGCCTTTGACAAGGGTCCACACGGAAGGTTAGTTAGGAAGGTTCAATCATTAGGCATTAATATCGAAGTAGTAAAATGGATGCAGCAGTGGCTGGATGGGAGTCGCCAGAGAGTAGTGGTGGATAACTGTGTGTCAGATTGGAGGACGGTGTGTAGCGGTGTGCATCAGGGATCTGTACTGGGTCCAACATTGTTTGTCATATATATTAATGATCTGGATGATGGGATGGTAAATTGGATTAGTAAGTATGCAGATGATACTAAGATAGGTGGCATTGTGGATAATGAAGTAGGTTTTCAAGGCTTGCAGAGAGATTTAGGCCAATTAGAAGAGTGGGCTGAAAGATGGTAGATGGAGTTTAATGCTGAAAAGTGTGAAGTGCTATATTTTGGTAGGACTAATCAAAATAGGACATACATGGTAAATGGTAGGGCATTGAAGAATGCTGTAGAACAGTGGGATCTAGGAATAATGGTGAATAGTTCCCTGAAGGTGAATCTCATGTGGACAGGGTGGTGAAGAAAGCTTTTGGTATGCTGGCCTTTATTAATCAGAGCATTGAGTATAGGAGTTGGGATGTAATGTTGAAATTGTATAAGGCATTGGTAAGGCCAAATTTGGAGTATTGTGTAAATGTTCTGGTCACCGAATTATAGGAAAGATGTCAATAAAATTAAGAGAGTACAGAGGAGGTTTACTAAAATGTTGTCTGGGTTTCATTACCTGAGTTACAGAGAAAGGTTGAACAGGTTAGGTCTTTATTCTTTGGAGCGTGGAAGGTTGAGTGGGGACTTAATAGAGGTGTTTAAAATTATGAGGGGGATTGATAGAGTTGACGTGGATAGGCTTTTTCCATTGAGAGTGGGGGAGATTCAAACAACAGGACATGAGTTGAGAGTTAAAGGGCAAAAGTTTAGGGGTAAGATGAGGGGGAACTTCTTTACTCAGAGAGTGGTAGCTGTGTGGAACGGGCTTCCAGTAGAAGTGGTTGAGGCAGGTTTGATATTGTTGTTTAAAGTTAAATATTTTAGATATATGGACAGGAAAGGAATGGAGGGTTATGGGCTGAGTGCAGGTCGGTGGGACTAGGTGAGAGTAAGAGTTCAGCATGGACTAGAAGGGCCGAGACGGCCTGTTTCTGTGCTGTAATTGTTATATGGTTAAAATAAAATCAGGATTAGCAGTGGACACCAGCCTCTTACATGTGCTGCAGAACTCAATATGATGAAAGCCAATCTTCCCTTGACCTTGATGCCTCTTTTGTGTCAGTTCCATACATCCTGCAATCCTCTAAATTTTTTTAACACTCAAACACCTCCAAAGATGCAGCTTCCACAAAGGGATATGTCTCTCTTCTTCACATCCCACAAGTGTTCACACTGAGGAGCACAAGAGACTACAGATGTTGTAGATTTAGCCAGCTCCATCACAGGCACAAAATGGTCAGTCTGGATATAGCAGGTCAAAGGGCCGGTTTCTGTTCTGTGCAGCTAAAGTTCTAAATTTCATTAGCTGCCTCCTCAAAAGATCCAATTAAGTTAACCAGATAGTATATTCTATTCAGAACTGCAGTCTGTACCCACTACTATTTAATTCCATAAGTAAAATGAATAAGCACTTAGAAATGCCAGATTAATCAAGGAAAATTATCATTAATTTGTTATAGGGATATTATTTTTACCAAATTACATGCACCTTTTTTTAAGGTTGTAGGTGTTCTTTGAAAATCACAAGTAGCTCAACCCTAAATGATAATCATTCCAAAAAAGCAAGTTGTAACACAGTAAAGAGAAGTCACCACTGGATTAAAGTGGTCTAACAAGCTGCAAATGTGATGCAGACTGGTTGATCTGCTACCAAGACCAAGGAACTGATTGTAGACTTGAGGAGAGGGGAACCGGAGGTCCATGAGCCAGTAATCATCAGAGGATCAGAAGTGGGCAGGGTCAATAAAATTAGATTGTTGGGTGTTGCTATCTCCAAGGACCTGTCCTGGGCCCATCATGTAAACGTAATTGCAAAGAAAGCACAACTGCTGGTCTACTTCCTCAGGAGTCTGAGGAGATTCAGCATGTCATCAAAAACCTTGGCAAATTTCTATAGATGTGAAGTGGAAAGTGTATTTGGCTGGCTGCATTATGGCCTGGTATGGGAACACCAAAGCCTTTGACCAGAAGATCCCACAAAAGGCAGTGGACTCGGCCCAGTAGGCCCTCCCATATACTGAGCACACCAACATGAAAAGCTGCCGTAAGAAAGCAGCATCCATCAGCAAAACCTTTCACCAAGCAGTCCATGCTCTTTTCTCACTGCTGCCATCAGAGCCTCAGGACTCACACCACCAGGCTCAAGAACAGTTACTACCTCTCAACAATCAGGCTCCTGAACAAACAAGAATAACTATACTCATCTACTAACATGTTTCTACAGTCAATAATCTCACTTTAAGGACTCTTTATCTTATTATTTCATGCTATCTTTATGGATTGTTATTTATTTATATTTGCATTTGCACTGTTTGTTATCTTCTATGCTCTACTTGTTCTTTCACTGATCTTGTTTGTAGTTACTATTCTATAGATTTGCTGAGTATGCTCGCAGGGAAAAAAAGAATCTCAGGGTTGTATGTGGTGACATATATGTACTCTGATAATAAACTTTACTTTGAACTTTGAACTTTGACCAAGATCATGGCTTGCATGTGATCATGTAGCAGATGTGAAATGGTCAGGTCCCTATTCTGACAAATGCAAAAGTTGACAAGGATGTTCTACAGGCCTGAGATTTTCTATATTCCTGTTTTCCATGGATTTGGGTAAGGTCCATAAATGGCAGGGAAATAGGAGGAATTCAGAGACCAGTTGGTTTAAGATACATCAGAAAGGTGTTAGATGTTATTATCAAAGACAATAAAGCTGGGTATTTAGGAACATCCAAGGTAAATAGAAAGACCACACAATTTGAGAATATGTTTGACCAATTTATTGTAGGTTCTTTGAAGTAACCTGCTGTGGATAAAGAGGGACCCCTCCCAAGCCCCCAGTGGATTCGCTATAATTTCAAAGATACATTTAACGTCAGAGAAATGTATATAATATACATCCTGAAATTCTTTTTCGTCACAAACATCCACAAAAACAGAGGAATGTCCTAAAGAATGAATGATATTTAAATGTTAGAATCCCAAAGCCCCCCCAACTCTTCGCTCCCACGCATAAGCAGCAGCAAAGCAACGACGCCCCCTCACCAGAAAAAAAGCAACGGCGCCTCCCACTGAACACTCCAGCATGCAACAAAGCATTAATAAAGACACAGACTTGCAGTAGTCCAAAGACTACTCGTTCACCTGGTAACTTGACGTACCACAGGCTCTCTCTATCCCAAATAAGGGAAAAAGAGGTGTTCATGTTTCAATGCAAGAGGGGAGACATAACAAAGCAACTCGCTATGTGTTAAAAGTCTGCTGCGTTGCTTTTTCCGAGCTCTGTGCCCAAAGAACTTGAATCTCTGGGCACACAGCCAGCGTCTTCCAGCTCCAATGACGCATCAGGCGGCAGCACCAGCCTTGAATCCACCCACCTCCAGAGCCACAAAATCCAGCACCCTGAAGACGTGCTAGTCTTCAGGGCACATCCTTGCCATGTCGAAAAGCAGCCAATCATGTGAGCCTGAGAGCGGATCCCATTTCTGCTAAGAAGTGAAGTCAAGTGTGTAACTCCAGGTCAGGGTCTTCAAATTTACTTTGAAATGGGACCACTTCACATACCTTCTGAAACTTGTAGGTTGTGCCAAAATATGAAAGCTTATGATGTAGGAGATTACATATTGGCACAGATAAAAGACTTGCTGGCATAAAGGAGCAAAAGATGCATAAATTGGTCAGGGCAATAGGTAACAAGTGGTATGCTCTACAGATTAGTGGTGAGACCTTAAGTTCTTATAATTTTTAAAAATCAGTTGGATGAAAGCATCAAAAGAATGGTTAATTTTTGCTCTGCTCATCACAGTTACTTTCTTACATTGAGGTCATGCTATGCTGGCACCAGAATGTGTGGTGATACTTGTGAGCTGCCCCTGGTTTTGGTTGTTCTGGCTGTTAACACGATCCATCCATTTTACTGTATGTTTTGATATGCGTGTGATAAGTACCTCCGAGCCTGAATTTGTACCTGCGCTGGATTAGTTTCTTTCAAAAGATATACATTGGTCGAGTAGGCAAAGATCTGCCAGATGGTGCATAATGAAGAAAAAATGTAAAATTATACATTTTGGCGGGAATAATATTTTTAAAAAAAAGCAATATTCTCTAAATGGTGAAAGATTTGAATGCTCTAGAATGCAGACACATCTGGATAACCTAGCACATGGTTCCCAAAAGGCCAGCAAGCAAACATTACAATTAATCTGGAAAAGTAAATGAATGTTTTAGGGAATCAAATTAAAAAGTAGGAAGATTATGCGATAACTAAATATTGGAACGGTGAACTGTATTGCAGCTTATTTAAAGTGAGAATGTTAATGCACTAGACACAATTCAGAGAAGGTTTATTAGATTTTCATCTCAGATGGATCAGTTGCCTCATGAGGAATGTTTGGCAGCTGCAGTTTAGAAGAACAGCAGGAAACTTGAATGAAAACATGTAAAACCCTGTAAGAATCTGGTTAGGTTGGATGTAGAGAGGATGCTTCCTCTTGTGGAAAAATCTAGAACCAATGGTCGCTGCTTAAAAATATCTAACCAATCACATAAAAGGGAGATGAAGCCACAAAATTTTAGTCTGCCTGTCACGGCATTTGGAATTCCCTGCCTCGAAGGGCAGTGAAGACAAAATCTTTGAATACTTTTTGGGCAACATTTGATTATTGACAAGCAAGAAGGAGAAAGGCTACTGCAGGAAGGTGGGAATGTGGAGCTGAGACAGCAATCACATCAGCCATAAATGGTGTAGAAAGGTCAAGGAGCTGCATGGCTGTTCAGAATCAAGAGTAGAAACAAGCATATGCCAGGAAAGTTGTTTTATGGCAGTAGTACAGTGCAAGATAAAAGAAAATTATTATAAATTATTATATAAATAGTGCAAAAGAGGAATTGTGAGGTGTTGTTCATGGATTGTTCAGAAATCTGCTAGTAGAAGGAAAGAAACTGTTTCTAAAATGTTGAGTGTGCATCTTCAGGCTTCTGTACCTTCTCCTTGATGGTAGTAAAGAGATGAGGGCACGTTGTGTACAGTGAGGGTCCTTAACGATATCTAGCTCCTTCTTGTGGTACCACCTTTTGAAGATGACCTCGATGGTGAGGAGGATTGTGCCTATAAAGGAGTTTTGCAGAGTCTACAAAATTCTCCAGTCTCTTTTGATCCGGTGCCAGGTGGTGAAGCAACTAGTCAGAATGAGTTCCACCATACATCTGTCAAGGTTTTCTCGAATCCTTGGTGACATATCAAATCTCCTCAAGTCCTAATGAAATATAGCTGTTGGCGTGCCTTTTCCCTAATGGCATCAATATGTTGGGCCTTGGATAGATCTTCTAAAATGTTGATGCCCCGGAATTTGAAACTGTTCATTCTTTCCACCACTGACCCTTGAAAGGGCTTTGCTGTGTTTTTTTTTTTCCCTGACTTCTCCTTCCTGAAGCTCACAATCAATTCCTTGGTCATGCTGAAATTGAGGGCAAGGTTGTTGTTGTGACAGCTTTCAACCGTCCAATTTACTTCACTCTTGTTGAGTATGTGGCCAAGTGGTTAAGGCGTTTGTCAGGTGGTTAAGGTATTCGTCTAGTGATCTGAAGGTCACTAGTTCAAGACTCAGCTGTGGCAGCGTGTTTGTGTCCTTGAGCAAGGCACTTAACCACACATTGCTCTAGTGTCTGTATGAGGAGTGGCGCCCCACACAGACTTCCAATCTGCACCTTGTAAGGCATGAAAATGCCCGACACAGGTCTCTCTTGGTTTGAGTCGAAGTTACCTCCCCTCCCTTCTCTCCCTTGCCAAGCACCCTGGACATGCTACATTGGCACTGGAACATGTGGTGACACTTCTGAGCTGCCCTGGCACACCCATTCCACTCTACATTTTGATATACATGTGATTAATAAACCCGAATCTTAAATCCTGTACACCTCCTCATCACCATCTGAGATTCTACATACAGTGGTGTCATCAGCAAATTTATAGATGGCTTTTGAGCTGAGCCCAGTCACAATGTCATGATTATAACCTCTGATTTCTATTCTTGCATGTTTGTATTGTTGTTGACTGTTGTTGATAGGTTGGTAGTAGTAGTCAAGTATAGTGGCAGGTCCTGCTTCCTGATTTTCTCTTGGAGATATCAAGTGGTGAAGATCATATCCATTGGTCCTTTTGATAGACTGAACAGCCACTGTGATTCAAGAGCACATTTCCAGCCACCTGGGAGTTGATAGTTAACATCAGGGAGACCCTTTTCTAGACACTACAAACTTTAAGGTGTTAAAGCAACAATAGAGATAATGTTAAGGTTGTTTATGCCCCATAAAGATAGAGATCTCCTTCTATAAGTTCACAGAACAATGATGTTCCAGCGTAACTCACCGCTGTGTCTGCTTTATCAATACCTTGTCCTCTTGATTTGTTGCAAGCATTCAAAGCAGTTAGTGTTTGGCCTTGCAGGCAAGAACTCTCCATTCAGACTGCAAAGAGAGAAATCACAATGCAAGCAACCAACTTCAACCTAAAGACAAATAATGCTGTTTAATAAATTGATACTGCAAAGATGGGAGGAGGTAGGGGAGAGCATTGAGCTGGTAAGGGGAGTGATTTTTGGTTAGAGGGATCTGGACAAATCTAGCAAAGATCAAAGGTTAGGAGAAGGGTTCATTAAGTAACGGGGCCACAGAGACTTTTTTGGGCTACAGTGAGTTGCTTCAGGCAGGAGTTCAATTAGAGAGATGTCTTTAAGGGCTAATTATACATGAGTAACCTGGCTGGTGGTGCAGTGGCATCAGCGCAGGGCTGCGGGGCGGGAGGTCCCGAGTTCGAAGCCAGCCGGCTCCCCTGCACGCCTTTCATCCGTGCTGGGTTAAGAGCTGGTGATCTCTTTGAAAAACTCACCCGGCAGAAGGCAATGGAAAACCACTGCTGTATCTTGCCTAATACGCAATTCCCAGTTATGTCAGAGTGGCGTGGGAGGAAGTCGTTCGCTAACTGGAAAAATTCCGGATGCGACGTACCTTTCCTTCAATACATGAGTGCTATCGATGCAATCCGAGTAGATACCTATGCCCACATGAGGTATGGCAAAAGACGATCTGTCTTTCTCTCTTTGAATACGGAATTTGGGAAAAGCAGCAAATGGTGAGGCATAGCACACATGCCTTCAACGATGCGGAGTTTAGAAAATCACCAGTAACTCTGCCCTCCTTGGGCAAAGCAGACCAGGCACATCTGAGATCAAAGTATATCACAGATCTGAGTGAGGCCAAGGAATGCATATTGAGGGTTCCTCATTTAAACAGCTTGGTTTCAGGGTTACTAAAAGCTGCTGGCCCAGTGAGGTCAATTGTCACAACAGAGATGAGTTTTGCTTTTTGCACTAAGATGTACCTTGTTTGGAGGAGTTTTACTCCAGAGAAAAGTTATGAGGGTTATTGAACCTCCACCCCAATCTACTACCTCAATCACTGCACTGCAAAGACATTAAAAAACTTTTTATAAAGCTGTCTAAATTGTAAATACAACAGGTATTTATTCCATATCTGTTCTTTAACCTCTAAGTTTATTTTTATATAATTGTTCGATGCTCTTTTTTGTTGTATGTCATGCCAACACACCAGAGCAAATTCCTAATATATGTATATAGCAAATCAAGTTGTTTCTTGATCCTTGATAATCCTGCCAAAAAGGCAGAAGTTGAATTTCCTGAAGGGAACCAAGATGTCGAGAAATGGATGCGGCAATGGTCTGCTCAGTTCAGCTGAATTTTCATCTGCACACCACTGTTTACTTTTCCAAAGTAATTTTTGGGGGCTGCAATATGCAGCATGGAAGCTCCAAAGAAATACTGACTTATAAAGATAAAACCAACTGAGAATGATTTGAGTCCAGGATTAAGAGAGACAAGAGCAGCTAGTCACCACACACGTTTAAAGCAAAGAACAAGGATTACCACTGCTCTCAAGACAAAGATTCAAATAGTTACCACACATTCACCATTACGGCACAGAACAAGGTTTGCACAGCTATCAAGGCAGAAGTTCAAATAGTCTTCACATTCTCACTATTAAAGCAAAGAACAAGGATAACACTACTTTCAAGGCAGAAGTTCAAGACCTCATGATAATTATCCCATGTTAAAGGTTGCTTGGTGCAGCACCAGAGTGTGCATCATGTGCACAGGGCCTCTACAGAGCAGGAAACTTCATTAAATTCATCACTTTTTGACTGGTTCCCATTGAAACAACAAAAGGACAAATCAGGAAGTGATGTGCACGGGTTACAAGACTAGTAATCCTGTTAATCCTTTGAAACCACTAATTGGCTCCCAGAACGGAAGTGAGTTACAACGTGCGGTGGGAAACCTTTAAATCCATTCTGTAGCTGATCTGTCCTTCAGCCCCACCTTATCAAGGGTGAACCAAACAGCGTAAAGATGATCTCCTCAGAAGTTGATGCTTTCGCCTTCATTTCGTGTTGTGCCCTGTCCACCTGGAGGGAATTGCGAGCTATCGGCCTCTGTGTTTCTGTAGTTTCCTGCAACGCAGTCCCACACTGTGCAATTCAAAAGAAAATTGAACTGTAAATGGCAATTGTAGACACTCCAAAGGTGGTCCAGTTTATTTTTCCTATTCCAGGTGAGAGCGGCTGCCAGAAGTGCTGTATATTGTACGGAAGCGATTAGTGGGTAATGAGTCGTCCTCTCTAAATACATGAGGCAAAAAAAAAGAACAAATGTACAAATTTCCACTTAGCTAGTTCTTCCATAACCATGGGGCAGCGCAGTCATTGAACTATTTTGGATGTGCTGCTTCCATGAAGAAAAACGAAGAAACTTTCATCTCTTCTTTGTCACTGAACAAAATCTTTCCTTGTAGTTTACGGGTAGAAAGTTAAATTTGCAATCTTTTTTCCATTCTCCTTGACTCATTGACACCCTAATGTTGTCAAACACCCTAATCATCTTCTACAAGCCTGGATATGCTGTAAATAGCTTCTCATTCAATGGCTTAACCATTCCTCACTTTTCCACGAAAACGAAAATGCCTGTGCGTGTATTTGTTTAACGTGTACTTGATGTTGCAGTTGTGATACTTCACAAATCAACCAACTGATTCCAGCGGCATGGAAACCATGACGATTGGAGCTGGCGGATTTGTTGCAGCCTTCATCCGCCTTCACAGCCGTTGAGTTCGAAGTAACTTTATCCGCCTGTTCCACTGTCCTTTTCCACTATACGGATGAAGGCTACTTGACCTGGAACTTTAATTCTGTTTCTCCCTCCAAAGATGCTGCCTGACCTGCTGAGAGTTTCCAGTGTTTGCGTGGTTTTATTTTAATTTCAGACTTCCAATCTATGCAGGTTTTATTTGAATTTTCACTCGGGTGTATATGTGAACATATATGTACTTTGATCATAAATTTACTTTGAAATTTGAATTTGAAATGTAAAAAGTAGATTCCAAGTTTCTATTAATATAGAACCATCCTTGAATATTCTTCATGGGGTGTGCCAAATGTTGCAGATGCTAAAAATCCAAAAACAGAATCAGAAATGATTGACTAAATTCACAGGACTGGCATCATCTCACACAACTTCTTTGACACGCAGATAAAGCATGCTGTCACAGGTTCTTAGGCATACTTTCCCAAATCTTCAATTGAGATGCTTAATAAATACTTAGCCAAGCAAGATGAAACAAGGGCTGTTAGTATAAAATGGACAGTATTCAATTAATAAATGGTTTTAAACTCTGGTGGGTGATTTCCATGTAAATTCAGGGAAGGATGTGGAAACCATAGAAAGGGTGCAGGGGAGATTTACAAGGATGTTGCCTGGATTGGAGAGTGTGCCTTATGAGAATAGGTTGAGTGAAGTCGGCCTTTTCTCCTTGGAGTAACGGAGGATGAGAGGTGACCTGATAGAGGTGTACAAGACGATGAGAGGCATTGATCATGTGGATGGTCAGAAGCTTTTTTCCCAGGGCTGAAATGGCTAGCACGAGAGGGCATAGTTTTAAGGTGCTTGGAAGTAGGTACAGAGGAGACGTCAGGGTAAGTTTTTTATGCAGAGAGTGGTGAGAGTGTGGAATGGGCTGCCCGCGATGGTGGTGGAGGCAGATTCGATAGGGTCTTTTAAGAGACTGCTGGACAGGTAGATGGAGCTTAGAAAAATAGAGAGCTATGGGTAACCCAAGGTAATTTCTAAGGTAGGACATGTTCGACACAGATTTGTGGGCCAAAGGGCCTGTGTTGTGCTGTAGGTTTTCTATGTCTCTGTGAAAATCTAAAATAAAAATCAGGCGTGGTGTAAAATAGGCAGTTCCAATCAAACATGTTGTGCTATTGCCGAAGAACAACTCCTCTCCACTTATCCCCTTCATTCTTCTAAAAAGAATATTTCCAGTTTAGAGTTGGATTGTTTGTAATAATACAAAAATAATGTATCCACTATATATTGACCCCTCCCCTCATCTGAAATGCGGTACAGCTTGGGTTATGAAGAAGGTTATTTTCTAACTATTCAACCTAGGATGGAGGGTCTGAGTGCAAGGATGCATGAAGAGTTAGTGTGTTTCTCTGTCTCCCTTTTACCTCCTGCTGTTCACAGTAGGAAACAGCCTTTAATGGAATGTGCGGGACAAAGGATTTCCTCACATATTAGATGTGAGATATTTATCGATTTCTGAGACAGCTTAGCAAGTAATCTGTATTTGATCTTTTTGAGGAAGCAGATGTGCCTAATTCCCTTTACCCATCTTTCATTTCTGTGTCTTAACAAAAGGCATGAAATGAACTCTGATTTTCTTTCTCCATTTCCATAGCCACTAGAATTGCTCTGTCTCCATTTTATCTTCTACCTCTGCCAGAAAGGCTGCATTCTCTTTTGTATAATATTTCCTTAGGTTCTGCAACTCAGCAGGTCAGGCAGCTTCTGTGGAGAGGAGAACAGATTTTTCATTGAAATCTGAAATATTTACTCCATTTCCTCCACAAATACTGCCCAACTTGATAAGCATTTCCAGCAATCTTGGTTTTTATTTCAGATTCTAAAATCACCTTTTGTTTTGGCTTTCCATTTTCTATAATAAGCAGAAGTCATTGCTGATAATTTATTTTATTTCAAAATGTCAGTAGTTTGGAGGTCACTGTGGAATTGCTGGGTGAAAAAGAGGCAGGAATTGCATCGACCCTCATTATGATAGAATGCCAATATACTGCCCGAACTGATGTACACATATTACATCATTCTCGAGTCTGAAATTTCCACAGGTTCAAAGTCACAGCAATGAGGAAATAATGGCCTCATAAAGCAAGACTGCAAAACTGGATTCAAGTACTTTAGTTATACAGTATTACATCAAAAAAATGTTCAATCACTCAGAGAGAAAAAGAAACTGCAAATGCTAGGGACCTTGAAAAAAATGATTGCTTTTCTATTCCGGGTGACAGCTACTGACAGAAAGGGCAGCATGGTGGCGTAGTGTTTAACACAATGCTTTACTGTACTGGCAACCCGAGTTCAATTCCCGAAACTGCCTGTGAGGGGTTTGTACCTTCTTCCCGCATGGGTTTCCTCCGGGTGCTCTGGTTTCCTCCAACAGCCCAAAGACATACCGGCTGGTAGGTTAATTGGTCATTGTGAATTGTTCCGTGATTGGGCTAGGATTAAATTGGGGGATTTTTGGGTGGCACGGGCCGTAGGGCTGGAAGAGCCTGTTCCGCACCTTATCTTAGTAAAAATAAATAAAAATAGAAGTGCTGAATATTGCAAGAAAGCAATTATGGAGTAATGCTTATTCCTCTGGTAAAAGATCAGTAACCTAAAGTGCTAATTCCTTTTCCTCTCTCCACATTCTAAGCATGCTCAGCATTCTAAGTCACTTAGAGTCATTGAAATAGTGCAGTTATGTAATACATCACAAAGGACCTTCCGCAAATTCAGCCTTTCCATATTCCTAATATTTTTACATACAACTTTCCCCAGACTTCACACTTTCCCAGGTCATGCTGGAGATAATGAGATTGGAAATTCCTGAAGCCAACAAACAATAAGTGAATGGTGTACCAGTGAAAAGAACTGTGTGTTATAACACGTCAAACATAACCTGCCCCAAGTTGTAATTAAAATGGTAAACACTCGACAAAAGCACATTGAGCTGACAGCAACTAAGCTTCAACATTCTAAATTCCTATCCTATGTAAAATTCCTTTCCTATTGTTCATTCTTTGGGGTTTCTTGTTTCATGGATGTCTCTGTGAAGAGTAAGAATTTCAGGCTGTATACTGTATACATCCTCTGATATTATATTGAATCATCTGAAATATTCCTGATATTACTCTATGATTTTTGTTCCTTCAAACAGTAAATAAGGCAGGCGACTACAAGCAGTCGATAGATCAGGTATTGATAAATCAAAGTTCAAAGCAAATATATTATCAAAGTACATATGTCACCATTTACAACCCTAACATTCATTTTCTTCCATATTCACCTCAGTGTAATTTGTTCTGCAGTAGCAATTATTCCGTTTTGCATTTGCTTAATGTATTTTATTGCAGAATAATTAATGATAATTCTATCAGAGGACAAGCAGAAGGTTATCCTAAAGAAATTCCTGAAGCAAAGCTGCTGAATATTTTCACCATGTCATAATTACCAAGATTCAAATATTCTTGCTTCATCTACTTCAGGTTCTAGAACACTTTCCATACTACATCATGCACTTTACTTCTACTGACATGGTTCCCTCAGACAGCGTATCACTGATATAACATTATATTGTACAGCAAGTTATTTGGCCCATCATTTCTGTGATCATTGTTTGAAACAGCTTCTTCTTCTTCTTCATGTGCCTTGCGCGTTACACGCTTGGGCGATCACGACTCTCCACATCGAACGATCTCTCACAGCGTCAACGATATCTCGCACACTTAGATCTGCTAGTTCTTCACAGTGTCCATATATTTTCTTCTTTGCCTTCTTCTACCACGTTTTCCAGGCATACGGCCTTGTAATGTAAGGCATTCTATTTCTCCCTTTCTGATGACTTGGCCCAAGAATTTAAGTTTCCTCTCATTTAATGTTCTTATTAAAGATCTTTTTGTATGGGCACGTTGGAGTACTGTCTCATTAATTACCCCATCTCTATATGATATTTTCAGCATTCTTCTAAGAAACCACATTTCTGTTGCTTCTAAGTTTCTTTGGAGTTCTGGTGTTCTGTTTCAGAAGCATACAGCAAGATAGACCAGATATTTAAATCCCTTTAACTCCATTCCCTCTGCCACTCTGCCTTATAATTTGGTTCTATATTTTGAAAAGAGAGATGAAACGGGCACAATTCCATCAGAAGAAAGTCTTCAGTTCAGGGCAGCAACTCAGATGTGCATGCTTCAGTTAAGCTTTGTTTGAGGTTCAGGTTGACTGCTTCTCTGAAAACTGTGGAGAAATGTTCTGAAGCTTCCTTACAAATGTCACTCATTTCACCCAATTAGGCCCAAAGGAACTGAAGCAATTAAAATCAAGTATTGACTTAAACACAAGAGACTGTGCAGATGCTGAAAATCCAGAAGAACACACACAGAATGCTGGAGGAACTCAGCAGGTCAGGCAGCATACATGGCGAGAGGATTAAGCAGTTGACGTTTCAGGCCGAGACACCTTCATCTTCACCTGTGGAAGGGTCATGGCCCAAAACATTAACTGTTTATTCCTTTTTGTAGATGCTGCCTAACTTGCTGAGTTCCTCCACTACTTGTGTGTGTTACCAGGTATTGACTTCCTCGCAAATGATGAAACAAAGCACCCTACAGAGGAACCTTAAGAGTTTCATCCTTTGCTCCTACAGGGACGAGAAAAGATAAACCAGGTAATGTTCTTCATCATCACTCATATCCCAGAAGAATGTCCCATTTTGCAAGACTTCCTGCTACTGTGAAAGTCTATAATAATCTTTCCAGCTCTGTTCCAACGGTCCCTTTGGGTATGGGAACAGGTCAAAGCAAGGTTCCAAAATCTCCTTTTGCTGCATTAATAGAGAGCCACCATGCACTTCCCCCTTTGAATTCAAATTCCAGAAAATAAACTTAATACTTATGATCCAAGTAAAGTTTCCTTATCCAACCAAAAGTGTACCTCAGCAGTACAATAACACTGCATGCATCCAATAAGGCTTAAATAGAAGCATGCTTACATCTGTTTTAGGACAATGAAAGTTCAGGACCTACTCCAGTACTAGACATCAACTCTGGTGAGAAATTTTCACTACTGGCTAGATTTTGGAAGACATCCTCTTCTCCTTTTGTATTTTCCGTTTGCTGGTAGTCTCTCAGGATCAAACATGTATTGCTTATATTCTGCTCAGGCCAATGTAGCAACCACAGACTCTTCCACAGTTATGGCATGAGATGTCTGATGGATTGGCGGGTAGCTTATGAGATGCAGTGTTGCTGCCATCTAAGCTGGGCTTCCATTTGATCGCAAAACGTGGAATGCAGGTTCTCAATACCATCATGAATGTTCTTTCTCCACCTTGAGCAGCCATAGGACAAGAACAGCCAGGAGCTTGTGAGGATGTTGAATTTTTTCAATACTTGAGAAGATACCAAAACACTTTGAGTTATGGGGAAATTCTCAGAAGTGCCCTGGTCTGTAATTACCCCTCATCCAAAATTAGGAAACGTTACATATTTCAGCAAAATATATTTATAAAAAGAAAGCAGGAAACATCAGTGGATTTATTCTGTGGTGTGCTAATCAGCTACTGAGTTTCCTGCATTAGATCAAGTGACAGGTCAAATGCTTGAGGGACCAGGCAGAAAATTAGAAACTTTTACAACAAGCTTTCTTCTGTTTGAATCTGGTATTAAGCTAGGTGTTGGGAATAATACTTATTATCAGAATTCATGCTATACATTGAAGGAAAAAGGAATGAAATTTAGAAACAACATGTTCTCCATAAAAATCACTGCCAAACCAAAAGCATCACGTTAGCTAACAAGTTCATTATTTCCTGGTGTTACAGAGAGAAAATGTATATTACAATCCGATATTTCTCAGTCCAGGCTTTGAGGAATAATTAATGTACAATCTATTTCAAAAGTGGGCATGTGGCCAAGTAGTTAAGGCATTGGACTAGTGACCTGAAGGTCGTGAGTTCGAGCCCCAGCCGAGGCAACATGTTGTGTCCTTGAGCAAGTCACTTAATCACACATTGCTCTGCAACGACACCAGTGCCAAGCTGTATGGGTCCTAATGCCCTTCCCTTGGACAACATCGGTGTTGTGGAGAGAGGAATCTTGCAGCATGGGCAACTGCTGGTCTTCCATACAACCTTGCCCAGGCCTGCGCCCTGGAGAGTGAGGACTTTCCAGGCGCAGATCCATGGTCTCGCAAGACTAACGGATACCTTTACTTACTTACTTTACATACTACTTCAAAATAGCTTCAGCTTAAAGGGGTCTGAGATCATGGAAAACAACAGAAACAATTCCACAGGTACTGGTAATCAAGATAAAACAATTGGGGATTCAGCAGATCAGGCAACATCATTGGAAAGAAATAGAATCAACATTTCAAGATATGAGCAGAAATGTTGACTGTTTTCCTCTTCACAGATACTGTCTGGCCTGTTAGATACCTACATGTTGCTTGGTTAATTTTATTTCCAGTGTTTACATTGACTGATGAAGGCAAAACTAGGCTGGGTTCAAACCCACATCCCAAAGGTGAGTGGGCAACATTTATTAACGACTCTTGCCTTTCCCAGGGAGTGTCCTCTCCCTTTAATAGACCAATGAACAAATAACACTCTCTACTGGCAAGTTTCAGCAAAATATACTTCTGAAAAGAAGACAATTAACTTCGGCAGATTTGCTGTGTAATTCTATTTTTGGTTAGAGGGCAAATGGAACAATGTGTAGTTGTGGAGGTATGCAGCAAGCTGAATTCTCAGCTCAACATCACAGTTTTTAGCTTAAGCATTGCATTCCATTGCACTGCAAACTAAAAACCCTTACAACAGCACCAAAACCCCCTATGCAAAGAGCACAAGTCATTGTTTAAAGCTCTTCACCCCTTGCATAATACTGTGGTAAAATCCAAAACTGATACCTTCTAAGTAACACACACAAAATGCTGGAGGAACTCGGCAGGCCAGGCAAGCTGACATTCCTTCAACATTTTCTGTGTTTTGTTTGGATTTCCAGCATCTTCAGGATTTCCCTTACTTGTGATTGGACAGTCGAAGTAATGCTTCTCTCATCAAACACCACCCCCCCATCAGCAATGTTGTTACAAATTGCTTTTCAACTTAAAACACAGCCAATTTAAAACTTCTTAAGAAGTGTTATTCATACAAATGAAGAACAAGAAATCTCTTTTGTTTCACAGATAACAGTGTAACCCAAATTAGCAAAATGAAATGGGAGACAGGTTAATTTTCCAACAATTTACAATATGTGTGATGCACTATCAATTACTCCAAAAGATTGGAAGTAGAGTAAATACCGAAAGGCTTTTATTAACAGTAAATGGACCAAAGTCCATGCTGGGTATCTGTCCTGGACTGAGGGAGGAGCAGTGACACAATCGCCTTTATTCAGGGCTCTGTGGGAGGAGCCACAGGAGCAGTCAGCAGAGGAGCGTGTCCAGACAGGTAACCCAGTTGCAACCTATATCTATATGGTTTACCACAATGTGATCCATTTGTTTTCCCATATATCATATAACCATATAACCATATAACAATTACAGCACAGAAACAGGCCATCTTGGCCCTTCTAGTCTGTGCCAAATGCTTACTATCAACTAGTCCCATCTACCTGCACTCAGCCCATAACCCTCCATTCCTTTCCTGTCCATATACCTATCCAATTTTTTTTTAAATGACAAAATCGAACCTGCTTCTACCACTTCTACTGGAAGCTCGTTCCACACATCTACCACTCTCTCAGTAAAGAAGTTCCCCCTCATGTTACCCCTAAACTTTTGCCCCTTAACTCTCAACTCATGTCCTCTTGTTTGAATCTCCCCAACTCTCAATGGAAAAAGCCTATCCACGTCAACTCTATCTATTCCCCTCATAATTTTAAATATCTCTATCAAGTCCCCCCTCAACCTTCTATGCTCCAAAGAATAAAGACCTAACTTGTTCAACCTTTCTCTGCAACTTAGGTGCTGAAACCCACATAACATTCTAGTAAATCTCCTCTGTACTCTCTCTATTTTGTTGACATCTTTCCTATAATTTGGTGACCAGAACTGTACACAATATCACACATAAAAATCTTGCTAAAGAGAGCTATAGATAGAAGCTGAGGATTAATAAATCCAACTGGGAACAATGAAGACAAAGATTAGCTCTATCTGTCATATGTACATCGAAACATCGAACGACAGTGAAATGTGTTGCTTGTGTCAATTCAAATCAGCAAGGCAGCCCACAAGTGTCACCAGTGGAATGCTCTGCCTCAGAAGGCAGTGGAGGCCAATTCTCTGGATTCTTTCAAAAAAGAGTTAGGATAGCGGAGTGAACGGATATGGGGAGAAGGCAGGAAAAGGGTACTGATTGTGGATGATCAGCCATGATCACGGTAAATGGTGGTGCTGGCTCGAAGGGCTGAATGGCCTACTCCTGCACCTATTGTCTATTGTCTATTGTCCAACGTAGCACGCCCACAACTCGCTAACCCTAACGATACAGCTTTGGAACGTGAGAGGAGACTGGAGCACCCAGGCGAAACCCACACGGCGACAGGCAAAGTGTGCAAACTCCTTACTGGCAGTGGCGGGAATTGAACCCTGATCGGCGTTCGCTGGCACTTTAGAGCCACTATCGTGCTGCCCTCATGACCTAGTAGGAAGAATCTGAAAGCAAAAGCATAGAGGAATCATTGAGGTGAAGAGCACTGGTAGACATAAGCTGATGCTAACTGAATTCTGGGATGAAGGGATGGAAAGCAGTGCCAATAGGGCACGATGATGCGAGGAGTAAGGACCCCGTCTGGACCACGTCGAATCAGCTTGTAGAGAACTTGAACTCAAAGCAATTCCCATCAGAGCTCTGCTTTTATTACAGCTAACAATGGAGGTTGTTAAATCAGAGGCAGAGAAGAGGCCAAATCAATTGTAGGCAGACATTATAATCACCTGATGTATTTTTCCACATGAAATGCGAACTCAATTATAGATTTGCAGTAAGAGTGATAGAATCATAGATCTGCCCGTCATGGAATCAGCACAGCAGCCTAACTCAGCCATGCCAGCCCAAGATGTCTTTCTGAGTTAGTCCAAGTTCTCTGTACTTGGCCCATGTCCCTCTAAACTTTTCCTATCGATAAAGCTATCCAAATGTTGCAATTACACCTGTTTCTACTACTTCCCCTGGCAAAAAATTCCATAAGCCTACCACCATCTGTGTGTAAGATTTTATCCATCAGCTCCCGTTTAAATCTTCCCCCGCTCACGTTAAATCCCTGCCTTTTAGTTTTAGTTTCACCTGCCCTGGGAGAAAGACTGTGACCATTCACCTTAGCCATGCTCCTCATGACCTCATATACCTCAGAATGGTCACCCCTCACTCCAGGGAATGAAATCCTGGATCCTCCTTAAAGTGAGACCTTTCATTCCCTCGTCCCGGTTAGCAGGTTAATTGGTCACATGGGTCCAACTGGGAGGCAATGGCTCGTTAAGCCCAAAGAGCTTGTTACTGTACTGCATCTCTAAAAAAATATATTTAGCGCTATTTGAATTTAATGATATACTTCCTATAGCTGAGTGACCAGAAGTGCACAGTGTGGTCTCACCAAAGACTTTTGCACTTGCACCAGGAAAAGTGGTTTATCCATTGGGTGACTGGAGCAATTATATTAAAAATACAAGGAAGAGGCTTTTAAAGTTGATAGAATTAGCAATATACTAGAGGATAGGGAGCATTTTTAACTCTGCAAAGGAAAGACTAAATAAAGGAAGACGAAACAATAAGTGTAATTTGGCCAGAAAATGACTGTATTAACTGTTAAAGAAATGTAAAATAAAATATAGAATGCAAATGAGAGTTCTTTCCAGTCCAAGAAGGGAAATTTATGATGAGAAATAAAGAATTCACAGAGGAATTAAATGCCTGTTCTTCACAGACAACTCAAAAAGTGTCAGAAATACCGGAGAATGTGGAATCTAGGAAAAATAATCAACTGAAGGAATTACTATTAGTTTTTTAAAAAAGCACTCGAAAAGCTGGTGAGACTAAATGTCGATTAATCCCTAGGATGTAATGATCAACATCCCAGAGTTCAGAAGGTAGTGAGTGCTCTGGTTATCAACATAGATATTTCTATTGATTCTAGAATTAATCCTGTGCATTTGAGATAATTAAACCTGACCCTACTATTTACGGAAGGTAGAGGGAAATCATCGAATTACTAGCTTGTTAGTTTAACATCAGTAGTAGGGAAGTCCAGGAGTCTGGACTGAGGAATGTAATCACAGAATCCCTAGAAACAATAACAGGACCAAGAAGGGTCAGATTCTATTTCTGAAAAGAAAATTACTTGTCTCATTTGTTACATGAATTCTTTGATGATGTAACTCTTAAAATTAATAAAGGGAAACCATTAGATTTAGATTTCTGGAAGCTTTTAATAAGTTCCCTTAAAGGAAGTTGGCCGATAATGTTAAGCATATGGAGTTGGCAGCAAAATAACAACAGAGACTGAGAATTTGTTATATCAGACAAAAGCGACGGATGTGAATATACAAGTGTACCTCCGATTGGATGGCCCTGTCTAGTGGGATCAATGCTTGTTTGGGTGGCAGTCTTGATCAATGATTTGTCTAAAAGAGGCTTGATGTTTCATTTTCACATGTGCTGATGGTGCAGAACTCAAGGGTATTTTGCTTAGTGAGGCTTCTGGGGGACATTCCTCAGCCAAGTGAGTGGTAAAACATGGCAAATACAATACAATACGGGAGAAAATTTATCTACCATAGTGCAGGGAATGCAGCAAAGATTCACTAGGCTGGTTTAGGGGAGGTAGGCTTGCTATATGGAGAAAGATCGAGTAGATTTAGGTCTTTATTCCTTAGAATTTTTTTAAAAAAGAGAGGAAATCTTATTGAAACTTGCAAATGCTTGACTGAACAGTCCAGATGTAGGGATGTTGTGTCCACTGGCTATGAAGCCTGGGACCAGGGACCTTGGTCTCAAAAATAGTCTAAGCAATTTAGGACTGAGATAAGTTAAACGCATCATGTAGCAATGGTGAAATTTGGAAACCTCTACTCCTCAGGGCTATGTTCAAAGTAAACTTATTATCAAAGTACATCTATGTCACCGTATACAAACCCAAGATTCATTTTCTTGCCTGCATACACAATAAACGTACAGAATAATAACCACAACAGAATCAATGAAAAACCACCCAACTTGGATGTTCATCCAGAGACCAGAAGACAACAAACCACACAAATACACTCAATAAATAAACAAATAAGGCTATAAATATTGAGAACCTGAGATGAAGAGTCCTTGAAAGTGAGTCCGTTGGTTGTGGGAATATTTCAATGATGGGACAAATGAAGTTGAGTGAATTTATCCCCTTTGGTTCAAGAGCCTGGTGGTTGAGGGGTAATAACAGTTCCTGAACCTAGTGGTATGAATCCTGAGGCTCCTGTACCTGCTTCCGGATGGCAGCAGCAAGAAGAGAGCATGTCCTGGGTGGTGGGGGTCCCTGATGATGGATGCTGCCTTCCTTGACAGCATTTCATGTAGATGTGCTCAATAAGCAATTGGTAGTTCAGTCATTAAGTTCATTCAAAAAGGGAAAAATCTCTAGATTTTAAGGGGATAATGGAATATAAGGATATTGCAGGGAAATAACCCATTTTTGACCCATCTTTCTATTGCCCTTTGGTGCACTGGAATCCAGCTGGAGCTATTGCATCTTTGTTCATCTGGTATCTTGTCATGTTTACATTTGTCTTGAGATAATTTCGATATATTACAAAAGTAGATGGTCATGGTGTTTTCTCATGGTAGGGAAGTCTAAAACTAGAAGGCATGGGTTTAAGGTGAAAGGGGAAAGATTTAAATGGGGATTGAGGAGCAATACGTCTTACAGAGACGGTTGCAAGTATATGGAATGAGCTGCTAGAGGAAATGATAGACGTGGGTATAATTAGTATGCTTAAAGGGCATTTCAATAGGTTCATGCATAGGAAAGTTTTAGAGTGATATGAACCAAGAGCATCCAAAAGGGGATTAACTCAATAAGGCATTTTGTTTAGTGTGGATAACTACTGGGAGCTCTCACAAAGTGGACACATCTTTAAAGTACAGTGCAAGCAATGATAAAAACCAGAACCAGTCTCAATACTCCTGGACAGCTTGTTGGAAGGCTAGGCAAAACTGTGGTCTCAATCACCAAGGATGAGAGCCCCTATAATCTTCAATATAAGGTCCTCAAAGGTTAATTGAACAGTTGAATTACATTTTGGTAGCAATAAGTTGCCTTTTAATTTGCTTGAAATTTGTGTTGTGCAAGACTGTTTTGTTTTCCATGTTGGTCTTCAACATCGATTTCACAGAAACATCGATTCAATTACAAGAAAAATATCATCGGTACTTGCATGGGCTCCAGCTGTGCCTGCTTTTTTGTCACCATCTCAAAACAGTCCACGATCCGAGCTACACTGGTAATGCTTCTCAAATTTTTCTTTGCTACATTGATGCTGTTTCCTGCATCCATGCTGAGCTCGTGAATTTCAGCACTTTGCTTCCAACTTCCACCCCGCCCTCAAATTTACTTGGTCCATTTCAGACTTCTCTCTCCCCCTATCTCCATCTCTGGAGAAACACAGTCTATTGATACTTTTTTAAAAAACTGCTGAATCTCACAGCTATTTTGACTATCTTGACTGAACTTCCTACTTTGTTATTTGTGAAAATGCTATTCCTTTTCTCAGTTCCACCATCCCTGCTGCATCTGTTCACAGGACAAGACTTTACAGTCTGGAATATCTGAGATGAGGCACCACAGCAGCGTAGCAGTTAGTAGGATGCTATTACAGCTAGGAGCACGCCAGAGTTTAGAGTTCGATTCTAGCGCCATTCTGTAAGGAGTCTCCATGCATCTTCCCCTTGGAATGTGTGGGTTTTCCCCAGGTGCTCTGGTTTCCTCCCACAGTCCAAACACAGGATAGGTTAATTGGTCATTGTAAATTGCCTAGTGATTAGGTTGGGATGAATTGAGGTTGGGATGAATTGAGGCTGTGGGGTGGATGGGGTGTCATGGCTCGAAGGACTGGAAGGGACTACTCCATTCTATATTGCCAAAATAAATACGTGCTCTCCTCTTTCAAAGGATGGGGCTTCCCTTCAACCAAATTCAAAGTTGCCCCCACTGGCATCAATTCCCACACATCACCCTCATCCCATTTTTCTGTTGCAATAAGGGGAGGAGGTTCTCCTTGTCCTTGCATAGCTTTCCATGAACTTCCATGTCTAGCACATCAGTCTGCTGCTTACAATGGGATCCTACCACTTAGCACATCTTTACTACCTCTGCCTCAACTTCACATAGGGAATGTTCTCTACATGACCCCCTTGTCCACTTGTCCTTGTCCCTCTCCACTGATCTCCCTCCTGGCTCTCATCCCTGACAGTGGGACAAGTGCTGCACCTACCCCTACAACACCTCCCCCACCACCATTCCGGGACACAAGTAGTCCTTCCAGGTGAAGCAACGCTTCAACTGCAAGTTTTTAGGGGTCATACACTGTATCTGATGTTCCTGGTGTGGCTTCTTCTACATCAGTGAGACTGAAAGTAGGTTGGGGGACCAGTTTGCGAGAACCTTTGTTCTGTCTTCCACAAAGGGCGGGGTTTACTGGTGGCCACTCATTCCCATTCTGACCTTTCATTCCATAGCCTCCTCTGCTGCACAATGAGGCAACACACAGATCGGAAGAGCAACACATCATATTCATTATGGGTATGAACATTGATGAACTTCAGTCCTGATGAAAGATCACAGCCTAAAACCTCTTCCTCCTATCACTTCCCAGCTTTCTACTTCATCCCTTGTCCCCAATCACCTACCTTTCTCCTCACTTAGGTTCACCTATAACCTACCAGCTTGTATTCCCTCCCCTCTCTCGTCCTTCTTATTCTAGCTTCTGCCCGCTTCCTTTCAGTCCTGATGAAGGATTTCAGATCAAAACATTGCCTGTAAATTCCCCTCCATAGATGCTGCCTGCCTTGCTGGGTACCTCCAGCATTGTTTCACACACAGACTGCTGGAGAAACTCAGCAAGCCAGGCAGCATCTATGGAAAAGAGTACAGTCAACATTTCAGGACGAGATTTTTCCTCAGGACTGGAGGAAAACAGATGAGCAGAGTTAGAAAATGGGTGGTGAGGGGAGAAAGAGACACAAGGCGACAAGTGAAAGTGGCAGGGAGGAGGGGGAAGTAAAGAGCTGGGAAGTTCATTGGTAAAGAGATACAGGGCTGGAGAAGGAGGAATCTAATAGGAGAGGATAAAAGGCCATGGAAGAAAGAAAGAAGGGGAGGAGCACCAGAGGGAGGCGATGGGCAGGCAAAGAGTTCAGGTGATAGAGGGAAAAGGTGATGGGGAATAGAGAAGGGGGGATGTGCATTACCAGAAGTTTGAGAAATCGACATTCATGCCATCAGGATGGAGGCTACCCAAGTGGAACATAAGATGTTGCTCCTCCAACCTGAGTGTGGCCTCATTGCAACAGTAGAGGAGGCCATGAATTGACATATTGGAACGGGAATGAGAAGTGGAATTATAATGGATGGCCACTGGGGGATATCACTTTTTTCTGGTGGATGGAGCACAGGTGCTCGCTCGGCAAAGCGGTCTCCCAATCTAAGTCAGGTATCATCGATATACCGGAGGCCACCCCAGGAACAACAAATACAGTAGATGACCCTAACATATTCACAGGTGATGTGTCGTCTCACCTGAAAGGACTGTTTTGGGCCCTGAATGGTAGTGAGCGAGGGGGTGTAGGGGCAGGTGTAGCACTTGTTCCGCTTGCAAGGTTAAGTGCCTGTAGTGAGATCATTAGGGAGGGACGAATGGACAAGGGAGTTATGTAGGGATAGATCCCTGCGGAAAGCAGAAAGTGAGGGGGAGGGAAAGATGTGCTTTGTGGTGGGATCCCGTTGGAGATGGCGGATGTTAGAGAATTATGTACAGGATGCAGAGGCTGGTGGGGTTGTAGGTGAGGACAAGAGGAACTCTATTCCTGATGGAGTGGTGGGAAGATGGGGTGAGGACAGACGTGCGCAAAATGAAAGAGATGCAGTTGAGGGCAGCATTGATATTGGAGGAAGGGAAGCCCCCTTCTTTGAAGAAGGAGGACATTTCCTTTGTTCTGCAATGAAAGGCCTCATTCTGATAGCAGATGCGGCAGAGATGGAGGAATTGAGAGAAGGGAATGGTGGGGTGGAAAGAGGTATAGTTCAGGTAGCAGTGGGTCTATAATAGACATCAGTAGATAAGCTGTCTTTAGAAATAGTAACATGGAGGTTGAGAATGGGGAAGGAGGTGTAATAAGTGGACCAGGTAAATTTGAGGAAAGGGTGGAATTTGAGGCAAAGTTGATGAAGTCAACGAGCTCTGTATTGATGCAGGATGCAGCACCAATGCAGTCGTTGATGTAATGTAGGAAAAGTGGTGGAGTGATTCCAGTGTAGGCTTGTCACATAGACTGTTCAACGTAGCCAGGGAACTTGAAATCATTGAAAAGTTCCAGTGTGTGTGAAGTGTCATGGATATAGGTAGGAGGCGACTGAACCGTGGGGATAAAGCTGAGTTGAGGTATGCAGGTGTAAGTTCACTGGAGCAGGGATAAGCTGAAACAAAGGGTCTATCTGGACAGGCAAGTTTGTGAATCTGAGGTAGGAGGTAGAAATGGGAGGTGCATGGTGCTGGAACTATGAGGTTGGTGGCAGTGTATGGGAGTCCCCAGAGCTAATAAGGTTGGTGATGGTGTGGGAGACAATGGCCTGGTGCTCCTTAGTGGAATATTGTTTGAGCCTCCAACCATTTGCGGGTTTGATGGTGAGGTTAGGATTAATGCAGGGGGAGTGGAGAGCAGAGAATTCGGAAGGAGTGAAGTTGGAATTGGAGAAACGAGCGGAGAGGTCGAGTCGGTCAAGGCTGGAGTCAGAGTTGAAGGTTGAACAATTGACACTTTGAAGGTGTCCGAAGTCATTGGAGCCCGCATTGATGGCGATGGAGTCTGGGTTGTGAATCTGCTTGGGATCATTAGAGTCCCTGGGGTCGGCAGGGGTTGCGGTCTGGAGATGTGTGTGTTTTGATCAAGATTTCAAACATCTGCAGAATCTCGTGTTTATCATTAGACATTCTATTGGAAACTGAATCGATGTGCTTTGGATCTCACTAAATAATCTAACACACATTTGGTGTGGAGTTTAAAGGATGCTCTTCTTACAACAATAACAAGTGGCGCTTTCTACAGGGACATAGTGAATAATTGATTCACTTTTCAGTGCACTTGCAAAAGACAAAGTGAATATATATATTTCATCCATCATAGATTGAAGACAAGTCAAATATTTCTGCAGCTCTAATTAATCAGAGTCAGCTGGTTGCTTCTGGCATGACAATAAAGGAAGGCAGCAGATAAGCTTGGCGTCACTTACTGAAAACCAAGTAAACGTGATGTAAGGCAGCAACAACATTAGTACTCTGATGTCAGATCTGCTTTCTATCACATTAACTTGCATTTTCCTGTAGTCGACAATTGTGAACACACCATGGCTGATTTAATTTCCCTCTCAGCCCCATTCTCCTGTCTTCTCCCCAAAACCTTTGACACCCTGACTAATCAAGACCCCCATCAACCTCCACTTCAAATATACCTAATGAATTGGCCTCCACAGTCATCTGTGGCAATGAATTCCACAGATTCAGCACCCTCTGGCTAAAGAAATTCTTCCTAATCTCTGTTGCAAAGGGACACCCTTCTGTTCCAAGGATGTGCCCTCTTGTCCTAGACTCTCCCACTATTGAAAATATCCTCCCCATGTCCTCTTTATCTTGGCCTTCCAATGAGCGGAGTCTTCAATTTGGCCCCCTCTCATTTTTCTAAACTCCAACAAGTACAGGCCCAGTGCCAGCAAACACTCCTCACACACAAACTCTTTAACCCTTTAAGTGTTAAATAAAACAACAACCGTGTCATCTACAGTCTGAACCTGACCGGAGGCAGAGCAGAGCAACCTTGTATCTGCAAGACAAGCTCTCACACTCGCTAAACAGCAAGAGAGAAAGCCAGCATCACTTGGTGTCAGGTGCACAATTAGGACAGAGTTTTAGCAATAACAAAAGCAATCATTGGATAAAACAAAAGATAAGAGTGTTGTTAGGGAATCTCACAGACTTATTACAGCACAGAAATAGCTTGTTCAAACCAATGTGCCAGTGCCAATCTTAATGCTCCACACAAACTTACTCTTAGCTTAATTCATTGTAGTTGTTTCTCTCTGTGCCTTGTGGCAACCTTGCTGTTTCTTCAGCATTTATATCTGTTTTTATGAGGCAGAGTTGCTAGCTTGATGCTCAACCCAGCGTGGATGGAAACTATGCAAGGAGGCAGCCAAATTCGAACCCGGGACCACTCGCCTTGAGGTCTGGTGTGGATGCCACTACACCACCGGCCGGCTAAAACTTAAATTCTTATCAACTGTCAAATACATCTTTCTTTACCTTTCCACTCACGTTCGTCTGGCTCCTTTTAAGTGGAAACATGCTGTTCACCTACATGCCACCCACACACTTTAGTTGAATTTTCAGTGACTATTTCATTTTCCCTTGTTTCTAGCAAGTGCAATCATCTCCAATTCTGTTTAAATCAAATTATTTATGATTTTGTAAAGGTATCTAATTATGAGAGAAAGTTATTACCAGGGTGCATATAAAATGTACCTGGCTGCATTCGTATAGCAGGGTCATGGTATACTGATAACCATAAACTGTTTCAGTTGCTTCCGTTTGGCAAACACTACCGCAACATTGAGGACAGGACTAACAGGCTACGGTAGAGCTTCTTTCTTTAAGCTATTAGACTTTTAAATTCACATGTCTGCACAATGCAACGAAGTCATAACGCAAAGATTTTTACCCCCTCACATTGTGGGATGGATGTAAGATTTAATTCAATTCTAATTCTAATTTCTAAAATAATGGACAGTGAAAACCCTGTTCTGCAGGCAAGCTTACACTCAAAGAAGCATCATAGAAACATAGAACACTAGAGGTCAGAGACAGGCCTTTTGGCCCATCTAGTCTATGTTGGACTATTGATCTGCCTCGTCCCATTGATGTTGCCCTAGAATATACCCTCCATACCCCTCCCACCGACGTACCTATCCAAATTTCTCTATCAACCCCGAATCAACCACTTTCGCTGACACCTTATTCCAGACTTACACACACATGTTCCCCTTAATCAGACCACCTTTTACCCTTAACCCATGACCTCTATTTCTAGCCTTTCCCAATCCCAGTTGAAAAAAAACAACTTGCATTTACCCTAGCTGTACCGCTCATAATTTTGTATATCCCCATCAAATCTCCCCTCATTCTCCTACACTCCAGGGAATAAAGTCCTCACGCTATAACTCAGGTCCTCTAATCCTGGCAACATCCTTGTGAGTTTTCTCTGCGAGCTTTCAAACACTTAGATATGTTTTCTCTAGGTGGGTGACCAAAAAGGCACACAATACTCAAAATTGTTCCTCACCAACATTTTATACAACAGCAACCTAACATTTCAACTCCAGTACTCAATACTTTGATTTATGAAGGCCAATGCACTAAAAGCTTTCTTTATGACTCCATCTACTTGTGATGACACTTTCAAGCAATTATGCATTACCTTCCCAGATCCCTCTGTTTTACCAAAATCGTCAGGGCCCTACCACTCACTGTGTGAGTCCTACTCCGATCTGTCCTGCCAAAGTGTAACACCTCACAATTCACAGCATAAAACTCTGTCTGCCATTTCTCAGCCTAGTTTTCCAGCTGGTCCAGATCCCACTCTAAGCTTTGATAGTCTTCTTCACTGTCCACTACACCCCCAATCTTGGTGTCACCTACAAATTTGCTGATCTGTTTTAATACATTAGTGTTAATATAGATGACAAAAAAACAACAGATCCAACACCAGTCTATGCAGCACTCCACTAGTCACAGGCCTCCAGTCAACAAAGCAATCATCTACTAGCATTCTCTGGCTTCTCCCATGAGGCCAACATCTAATTAAATTTCCTACCTCATTGAGAATGACAGACAACTGAACTTGTTGACTAACCTCCCACGTGGGACCTTGTCAAAGGCCTTGCTAAAATCCATGTAGACAACATCCATGTCCTTGCCTTCATCAACTTTCCTGGTAACTTCTTAGAAATGTCTATAAGATTAGTTAGACACGAACTACCACACACAAAGCTATGTTGACTTCCCTAATCAGTTCCCATCTATCCAAGTACTTATTTATCCAGTCCCTTAGAATATCTTCCAAAAACTTACCCACTACTGATGTCAGGCTGACCAGAGTATAATTTCTTGGCTTATTTTTAGACAGAATAACAGAACAACATCAGCTATTCTCCAATCCTCCAGCCCCTCACCCACTGCTAAGGACATTTCAAATATCCTTGCTAGGGTCTCTGCAATTTCTGCAGAGGTCCAAGGGAACATCTTGTCAGACCCCATGTATTTATTCTCCCTTACTTGCCTCAAGATATCAAACACTCCTCCTCTATAATCTCTATACAGTCTACGATTTCACTTCTGTTTTGCGTCACTTCTATAGACTTTGCGTCCACTTCCTGAGTAAATGCAGATGGAAATAATCTATTTAAGACCTCCGCCATCTCTTTAGGCTCCATGCATAGATGACCATCCTGATCTTGAAGAAGACCAATTTTGTCCCTCGTTATCCTTTTGGTCTAAATATATCTGCATAAGCCCTTGGGATTCTCTTTCACCTTGTCCGCCAGAGCAATCGCACGCCTTCTTTTCGCCTTCCTGATTTCCCTCTTAGATGTTTTCTTTTTATTTCTTATACTCAAGTAAGAAACTTGATGAACAGAACCTCCTTATATTGTCTGGGCATATTGCAACTCCCCAGATTTACTATTATCTTCAACAGCTTCAGATACCGTGTTTGTATGCATCAGACCTGACCAGTTATGGCATGGCTCTTCCATCTCTGACACCAATTCCATTTTTGTTCTTCGACATCATGGCCTCACCTACCTGCATTCCTACAAAACGGTATTTCACAGATTTTACATTTTTTTTTTGCTTGTTTTCTTCCTCTGTCTGCCCTCATGGCTTACAAGCTTATTTTATCTTTAACTTCCAATCTCACTCAATCAACCAGTTTATTCTCATGACAGCCCTGACACATCCTATCAGAGATCTGCCATTTGTCGATGTGTCCTTTTATGCTCAATGCTCCTGTAACTGATAATAGTTTTTGAAGGTTTGACGAAGGGTCTTCCCTCCAAACCATTCACTCTGCTTCACTTTCCACCAATGCTATCTGACCCGCTGAGATTTTCCAGCATTACTGACTTTATTACATTGCAAGTAGTTTATGGATAATACTAGCACTATTCCTGTGAAATACCAGATCATCAGGTCACCTTATTAGCCAAATGAGAGAAGAACAATTCAGCTGTCAACAATGCAGTCATCAAGCTCATTAACATTTAATCATTCTTGTGACAACTGGCACTCAGTGGTGTAACTCAGTGGTCCCCAACCTCTGGGCCGCGGACCGATACCGGGCCGCGAAGAATGCAGCAGTACAGCAGTGGCCAGGACGCACCCATATATATAAACAAGCTAATTAATTAGGTGCCGCCCAGCACGTAAATGTCGGCCAGGATCGGAGGCGATCGCCGATTGTGTAGTGAAATTGGCAATCGCCTCTGATCTGGGCCGACATTTACGTGCCGGGTGGCACCTAATTAATTAGCTTGTTTCTTTCGGCTTTTCTCTTAAAGATGTGCTGGGTGCGTCCCGGCCACCGCTGTACTGCTGCATTCTTCGCGGCCTGGAGATTGGGGACCACATACTGTCGCTTTCCTGTCAGCTTGAACCAGTCTGTCCATTCACCTCAGACCTTTCTCATTAGCAAGGTGTTTCCCCCCATAGAACTGCTGCTCACTGGAAGTTTGTTTGTTTTTCACACCATTCTCTGTGAACTCTAGAGACTGTTGTGCATGGAAGTTCCAGGAGATCAGCAGTTTCTGAGATAGTCAAACCACCCCATCTGGCACCATCATTCCATAGTAATTCTACAGACACTGAACTGTTCCCATAGCCCATGGACTCACTTTCAAGGAATATTTATTTATTATCATTATTTTTTTCTTTTGTATTTTCACAATTTGATGTCTTCTGCAGATTGGTTGTTTGTCCATCCAGTTGGATATGGTCTTTCTTTGATTCAATCATGTTTCTTAAGACTTACTGTGTTTGTCCATAGGAAAATAAATCTCCGAGTTGTATATGGTGACACGTGACAAATATGTACTTTGATAATAAACTTATTTTGAAATTTGAAAATCACTTAGATGACATTTCTTCCCCATTCTGATGTTTGATCAGAACAACAACTGAACCTCTTGACCATGTCTGCATGCTTTTATGCACTGAGTTGCTGCCATATGATTGGCTGCTAAGATAGTTGCATTAATGAGTAGCTGTACCTAATAAAGTGGCCCCTGAAGGTGTATATGAAAAATAAACATTTTAGGTCAAGAAATCACGGTAGTTCCAATCATCCTTTAAAGTTTAAACATCTGTAGTCAATAAAACCTGCAATAAACTCATCATAAAAAATTCTTGGCATGACAAGAGCTTATAATAATTCCTTACAGTGTATGTATTAAGACTGTTCTGGAAGTACAATCAAATGATAACCTGGAAGAAAAACAAAATTCCAATCACTGTCCAGAATGGAAGACACAGCAAGTCTTAAATGGCAATCACACCTTCATCTCAGGGAGCCTTTCGTGAAGTGAACAAGTAGAAAGAGCTTTGCTTTCCTCCGAAACAACCTACTGTGAAGGCCAGTCACCAAACAGAGCAGTCTCAAGAAAACTCAATCTCATTATACTTCAACCTGCAATTTCATTCTTCCTCACAAGATTCCTATTTATTTCAGTCCATATTTTTTATTCTCCATGGCTCTGTTATATACAAGCTCAGTTTCGTGAAATTGATTCATCAGTCATCTTTACCTACAGAGCACACCTCGACTTCTCGTCTTACAATTCCTTCACCTCTGTTGCAGATAAATGTACCCTTCCAGTCAGGAATCACAACGATCCCTCTAAAAATGCAGCTTGGAGAGGACTAAATGGTAGGATGCTTTCAAGGAGCTAATTCCTCTTTCTGTGTTTGGCTGAGATTTTGATTATCCATCTGCGCCACCATAACCCAAGTGTAGTACATACAGTTCCAAATTCTGTCATCACATTTCGAACAACAGATTTAGCAACTGACAAGGCAAGTATTGAATAAGGATCATTGTGACATAAAGTTGCAAAGAAAACGTCAGTTTTCTTCTAATTATATCCGACGATCGCCTGCTCTGTCGTGAGTATGGCAGCTGATGCCTATCCCCCCAGGAGATGAACGTTATAAAAATTAGTGCAAAATTAACTGGAATAAAAAAGATAAATTCTGTTCTTAACTCACTGAAAGAAAATCTGAAGTCGGAGTTAATCCCTCACAACCCTGCGTGTGCATATACGCATGCATGCATGTGCACACACACACACACACACACGCACACACACACACACACACACACACACACACACACACACACACACACACACATTCCCTCTAGTAAGAGCAGTCTCACAAGCATGAGGACAGGTGCTGGAATCTGGAGCCGTAAACGTTCTGTTGGAGATACTCTATGGTTCGAGCAGTATCTATGGGTGAAAGCAATTGTCAATTTTCAAGGAGTTTCAGTCCTGATGCAGGATTTCAAACCCGCCCCCCCTGCAAAAAAAAACAATGATTCCTTTCCCACTACTTGACCCAGTGGGTTCCTCCAGGAGCTTGTTACTTGACATGACACTGAGTATTCCAGTGTTACTGTGACTGGGACTTGATAAAATAGGCATGGGAATGTTGTTACAAAGATATTAAAACAGAGCTCTAGCCAGTCTCTCAAGAAGATACCGAAGGCCCATTACTAACATGTATAGAGGAGCAGTGAGGTTCACCTGGAAGTCGGGGTAATCTTAGATGTGGTCAATTTTCTTGTGTTGTTTGTTGGAAATAACAGTGGCTGCTGTGCTTGTGGACTGCTATTCCAAAGTAATCCAATTTTGGGCTGTCTGGAAATTTTAGCTATGCTACTGATTACTTCTCTGATGTGTTAAATAAATATGAATTTGGTTCAAGAACATGACAAAATAGGAGCAAGAGTAGGCCACTCAGCACCTCAGCTCTGGCCTCCCACTAATCATGACTGATCTGGCCTAGGCCTCAGTTCTCCTTTGGTGCCGGGTCTCTACAGTCTCCAATTCCCCAACCTTTCAAAAATTTAACCTATCCCCACTGTAAATACAACTAATGATCCAACCTCCACAGTTCTCTGGGGTTGAGAATTCCAGACAGTCACAAGATGCAATTTCTATATACTCCCTTTTAAATGACTGCCTCCACATCTTAAAACTATGTCCGTCATTCAAGTCTCCCCCACTACTGAAAACATCTTAACATTTTCCGTTACTCCCTTTTTGGATCTTATAAGTTTCTGTAAGATCACCCCTCAATTTACTAAACTCCAAAGAAAACAGACGCAGCCTGACTAACCTTCCTCGACAGAATAACTCCCTCATCTCAGAAATTCGTCAGATAATTTTCCACTGGACTGCCTCCAACACTACTGTATCCATTGTGTGTGTTGCTCTGGATTTGAAGCATCTGCAGAATCTCATGTGTTCATATCCATTCAAAACTCTATAGTGCTGCAGGTATGACCGAACAACATTCTGTATGCAGTAATTGTAACAAAATGCTCCTGTTTCTAATCACTAACAAAGGTCAATATGTCACTTTCATCTTAACTGCTTGCTGCACCTGCCTCGAACATTTGTGACGCAACTGCAATAAGTGAAGGTAGTTAAACAGCTACCTGTTGTGATTCTGTTTCTCATGCCTGGCCAGCAAAGTCAGTCAGGCTGACGAAGGGTCCACATAAACGTCCTCAACACTTTGGGAGAGGGCAAGAGAAGTGATCGAAATGTTTTGCTCTTTTCAATCTCGCCACGTCTGCTCGTGCTGGAGGAACTCGGCATTTGTACACAACCCATCACATTGGCTGTTTATTTCTCTTCATGGGCACTGCCTGACCTGCTCCAGCATTTTAGACCATAAGATCACAAAAAATAAGAGCAGAATTAGGCCATTTGGCCCATTGAGTCTCCTCCGCCATTCCATCATGGCTGATCCAATTTTCCTCTCAGCCCCAATCTCCTGCCTTCTTCCCTTATCTCTTCATGCCTTCACCAATCAAGAATCTATCAACCCATGCCTTAAATATATATAATTACTTGGCCTCCACAGTCACTTTCAGCTATGAATTCCACAGATTCACCACACTCTGTCTAAAGAAATCATCTCCATTCTAAAAGATCGTCCTTCAATTCTGATGCTATGTCCTCTGGTCCTAGACTCTCCCATTTTGTGTGTGTTGTTCTGGATTTTCAGCATCTGAAGAATCTCTTGTATTTAAATTCTGCTCATGGTCTTTGTAAATCAATGACAAATGAGGGCAAGATCAGCCTTATCAGTGGAGACCATGACGAAACTGACCCCCTAGACTGGTGGACTGGACATTTGTTATTATAGTGAGGTAAAGCATAGATACAGCTCCTTCAAGACAAACAAACCCATACCAACCATTATGCTTTATTATACCAATCCTCTCTATCCAACTGTATTCTCCTGACGTTCTCAACAAGTCCCAATGAATTTCTATCATTTATCTACATACTTAGGGCAATTAACCTACAACCTGCACAGCCTATAGTACGTGGGAGGGAAACCAGAGCTTTCAGAGGAAACCCTCACGAACACAGGGAGAATGTGAAACCTGCACACAGACAGCAAAGGTCAGGAGAAGTAAGACAGCAACTCTACAAGCTTCACAACTGTACTGACCCAGATGCCCATATTAATTTGCTCATATTTGGTCAAACTAAGCACCTTCTCAATTCAAGGTAGCATTGTTGGCAAGAAGCATCTCCAGATCATGACTGGATTCAAAGTTACATTCACTAGACAGAATCCTGTGGACAGCAATATTCTTCAAGTGGTTACACTCTTTCTTATGGTCTTTTAAAGATTGATGATCTACAGTTGACCAAATGCATAACAACTCTCAACAACTGGCACTTCGATATTAACAGATTTTGCATTTAACCTCATGGAAGGAAATGTTCCCTGCACTGATAGGGAAACACACTAGACATAGTAACATTCTTTGCACTTGACACGAATTATATGTAGCACCTTTAATTTTGAATAAACTACCGTTCAGCTGTTGGCAGCAGCAAGAAAGGAAGAGAAATTAGTCATAAAGCTCGAATCCAACTGATAAAGATTGTTGCTGAACTGTTGGTGATCAAAGATAGTAGCAACATATTTACAGGCAACGTTTGCCAAAAAGAAAGCATTCTTAGTTTTGATGGGGATGAAGGGGGAAAATGTGTCTGGAGCCAAAGGTGGAGATAAAGTTGAGCATGAGAGATGGTTTTCAAGGACACATTTTGTGAAGGAGGTGGAAACATTGAGTGATTTTGGAAGATTACAAGTATTCACATGGCAATTACAGAGGTTGGACGTGAAATGAAATTATTTAAGAGTAATCTGAATGAGATTAGTCATATGATTACATTTTGGGAAAACAATGAGAAGCTAGTGAGAACATTACACAAGAAAAAGGAAAAGGGACCATTTGCCCTGGTGAGCACGCTCCATCATTCAACATGATCATGGCTGATATGTCCATTGAATCAGGTCCATATCCCTACCTTTTCCCCAAAACCTTTAATTCCCATGCCATGCAAAAATATATCTAACTATATGTTTAATGAAGTAACTGCTGCTGCTTCCCTGGGCAGAAAACTCCATAGGTTCATTCCTCGCTTGGAAAAGCAGTTTCTTCCCATCTCCATCTTAAATCCATTCCCATGAAGCTTGAGGCCATGTCCCCTATTCTAGTCTCGCTTTATTAGTTGAAACAGCTTTCCAGCTTCTACCTTTTCACAATTTTAGATGTTTCTTGAAGATGCCTTCTTGATCTTCTGAATTCCAGCGAGTATAGACCCGAGTGACTCAATCTCTCCACATAGGTTAACCTCAGCTCATCTCCAGAATCAATCTCGTTAATCTCTTCTGCACCAACTCCAAAACCAGTACATTTTTCCTCAAGTAAGGAGACCAGAAATTCACGCAGAGCTCTAGGTGAGGCCTCACCAGTACTCCAACCATTGGCAGCATACCCTCTCTGCTTTTATCGGCAGGTGGAACAAGGATGGAAAACGGAATGGAACAAACCCCCAATGCATTGGTAACTAAGCCATTTTTCTCTGAAGAGTCATGGCTACATGGCTGTACATGCCATGCTCCGTTTTATCAAACTCAGGTTGTGCTCTTTGAGATTTGCTCAAACCCCTCTGATTTGAAGGGGAAGAATCGGTCAATCAATTAGAACTGAAATTGCTTCTTTGCTTATTATAGTCACATGTACCAAAATGTAGCTAAAAGCCTCTCTTGTTTATTCTTCATACTGATCAAGTGCATTGAGGTAGGACAAGGTAATACAATAACAATGCAGAATAACATGTAACTGCTACAGAGAAAATGCAGTGCAGGTAAACAATAAGGTACAATCACACCAAGTGATAGATTTTGAAGTCAGAATCCAATGTATCGCACTAAGGAATAAGTCAATAGTCTTGTAACAACGAAGCAGAAGCCGTCGTTGAGCTTGACACCACGTGCCTTCATCCATTTGTATCTTCTGCCGGACGGAAGAGGTTAAAAGACAGTATGTACAGGGTGGCTGGGGTCTTTGATTATTCTCTAAGAAGAGGTGCAGTCGACGTTTCAGGCCGAGACCCTTCGTCAGGACTAACTGAAGGAAGAGTGAGTAAGGGATTTGAAAGTTGGAGTGGGAGGGGGAGATCCAAAATGATAGGAGAAGACAGGAGGGGGAGGGATGGAGCCAAGAGCTGGACAGGTGATTGGCAAAAGGGATATGAGAGGATCATGGGACAGGAGGTCTGGGAAGAAAGACGGGGGGGAGGGACCCAGAGGATGGGCAAGAGGTATATTCAGAGGGACAGAGGGAGAAAAAGGAGAGTGAGAGAAAGAATGTGTGCATAAAAATAAGTAACAGATGGGGTACCAGGGGGAGTTGGGGCCTAGTGGAAGTTAAAGAAGTCGATGTTTATGCCATCAGGTTGGAGGCTAGCCAGACGGAATATAAGGTGTTGTTCCTCCAACCTGAGTGTGGCTTCATCTTTACAGTAGAGGAGGCCGTGGATAGACATGTCAGAATGGGAATGGGATGTGGAATTAAAATGTGTGGCCACTGGGAGATCCTGCTTTCTCTGGCGGACAGAGCGTAGATGTTCAGCAAAGCGGTCTCCCAGTCTGCGTCGCGTCTCGCCAATATATAAAAGGCCACATCGGGAGCACCGGACGCAGTATATCACCCCAGTCGCCTCACAGGTGAAGTGTTGCCTCACCTGGAAGGACTGTTTAGGGCCCTGAATGGTGGTAAGGGAGGAAGTGTAAGGGCATGTGTAGCACTTGTTCCGCTTACACGGATAAGTGCCAGGAGGGAGATCAGTGGGGAGGGATGGGGGGAACGAATGGACAAGGGAGTTGTGTAGGGAGCGATCCCTGCAGAATGCAGAGAGAGTGGGGGAGGGAAAGATGTGCTTAGTGGTGGGATCCCGTTGGAGGTGGCGGAAGTTACGGAGAATAATATGTTGGACCCGGAGGCTGGTGGAGTGGTAGGTGAGGACCAGGGGAACCCTATTCCTAGTGGGGTAGCAGGAGGATGGAGTGAGAGCAGATGTACGTGAAATGGGGGAGATGCGTTTAAGAGCAGAGTTGATAGTGGAGGAAGGGAAGCCCCTTTGCCTGCCGGCCCCGACGCTAGCAGGCATGAACTTCAGATTGCGGCCCCAGCCACTGATCTCAGCGGCTCCAACACCTCAGGGCATATTCAAAACCCGGACTCCAGCAACGACCATGGACACCTTCACAGCGATTGCGCAACCACCAACTGCGACTCCAGCCTTGAACTCCAGGCCGGGTCTTTATGTGCTGCTGTTGTGACTCCCGTCTCCTCTTCCCCCACCAATGCTCTGCAACCCCGTCTCCTTCAGATCCCATCGTCAACTCCTGGGTCCTCAGAGGCTCCATCTTTCTCTCACCCCAACCCTCCCCTCTCCATTGACACCCCCAGCCTCCCCCCTCCCCCCTCTGATCCCAGCTCTCATCCATGCTGGGTCTTTACCATCCCCTCCGACCTTCAACTGTCGGAGGCAGAACGCTCGGTCCTCAGTAAGGGCCTCACCTTTGTCCCCCTTCGCCCACACCTCAGCGAGTTCCGTGTTCGCCACGATGCGGAACTTTTCTTCCACCGTCTCCGTCTCCGAGCCTACTTCTTCGGCAAGGACTCTTCCACCCCCACCGATGACCTCTTCTCCCGTCTTCAACCCTCCTCTTCTTCATGGACACCCCGCTCTGGTCTTCTGCCTGCTCTGAATCTCTTTATCGCTAATTGCCGACGGGACATCAACCGTCTCGACTTCACCTCACCTTGTCCCCATTCCAACCTCACTTCTTCCGAACGCTCTGCTCTCCACTTCCTCCGCACTAATCCTAACCTTATTATTAAACCCGCCGATAAGGGGGGTGCTGCTGTAGTCTGGCGTACTGACCTCTACCTTGCCGAGGTACAGCGACAACTCGCGGATACCTCCTCTTATTTACCCCTCGATCGTGACCCCACTAAGGAGCACCAGGCCATTGTCTCCCACACCATCACCGACTTTATCCGCTCAAGGGATCTCCCATCCACTGCTACCAACCTTATAGTTCCCACACCCCGCACTTCCCGTTTCTACCTCCTACCCAAGATCCACAAACCTGCCTGTCCTGGCCGACCTATTGTCTCAGCTTGCTCCTGCCCCACCGAACTCATTTCTGCATACCTCGACACTGTTTTATCACCCCTTGTTCAACCCCTTCTGACCTATGTTCGTGACATTTCTCACGCTCTTAAACTTTTCGATGATTTTAAGTTCCCTGGCCCTCACTGCTTTATTTTCACCATGGATGTCCAGTCCTTGTATACTTCCATCCCCCATCAGGAAGGTCTCAAAGCTCTACGCTTCTTTTTGGATTCCAGACCTAATCAGTTCCCCTCTACCACCACTCTGCTCCGTCTAGCGGAATTAGTCCTTACTCTTAATAATTTCTCCTTCGGCTCCTCCCACTTCCTCCAAACTAAAGGTGTAGCTATGGGCACCCGTATGGGTCCTAGCTATGCCTGCCTTTTTGTTGGCTTTGTGGAACAATCTATGTTCCGTGCCTATTCTGGTATCTGTCCCCCACTTTTCCTTCGCTACATCGACGACTGCATTGGCGCTGCTTCCTGCACGCATGCAGAACTCGTTGACTTTATTAACTTTGCCTCCAACTTTGACCCTGCCCTCAAGTTTACCTGGTCCACTTCCGACACTTCCCTCCCCTTTCTAGATCTTTCTGTCTCTGTCTCTGGAGACAGCTTATCCACTGATGTCTACTATAAGCCTACTGACTCTCACAGCTATCTGGACTATTCCTCTTCTCACCCTGTCTCTTGCAAAAACGCCATCCCCTTCTCGCAATTCCTCCGTCTCCGCCGCATCTGCTCTCAGGATGAGGCTTTTCATTCTAGGACGAGAGAGATGTCTTCATTTTTTAAAGAAAGGGGCTTCCTTTCCTCCACTATCAACTATGCTCTTAAACGCATCTCCCCCATTTCACGTACATCTGCTCTCACTCCATCCTCCCGCCACCCCACTAGGAATAGGGTTCCCCTGGTCCTCACCTACCACCCTACCAGCCTCCGGGTCCAACATATTATTCTCCGTAACTTCCGCCACCTCCAACAGGATCCCACCACTAAGCACACCTTTCCCTCCACCACTCTCTCTGCAATCCGCAGGGATCGCTCCCTACACAACTCCCTTGTCCATTCGTCCCCCCCATCCCTCCCCACTGATCTCCCTCCTGGCACTTATCCGTGTAAACGGAACAAGTGCTACACATGCCCTTACACTTCCTCCCTTACCACCATTCAGGGCCCCAAACAGTCCTTCCAGGTGAGGCAACACTTCACCTGTGAGTCGACTGGGGTGATATACTGTGTCCGGTGCTCCCGATGTGGCCTTTTATATATTGGCGAGACCCGACGCAGACTGGGAGACCGTTTTGCTGAACATCTACGCTCTGTCCGCCAGAGAAAGCAGGATCTCCCAGTGGCCACACATTTTAATTCCACATCCCATTCCCATTCTGACATGTCTATCCACGGCCTCCTCTACTGTAAAGATGAAGCCACACTCAGGTTGGAGGAACACCTTATATTCCGTCTAGGTAGCCTCCAACCTGATGGCATGAACATCGACTTCTCTAACTTCCGCTAGGCCCCACCTCCCCCTTGTACCCCATCTGTTACTTATTTTTAGGCACACGTTCTTTCTCTCACTCTCCTTTTTCTCCCTCTGTCCCTCTGAATATACCTCTTGCCCATCCTCTGGGACCCCCCCCTTGTCTTTCTTCCTGGATCTCCTGTCCCATGATCCTCTCATATCCCCTTTTGCCAATCACCTTTTCAGCTCTTGGCTCCATCCCTCCCCCTCCTGTCTTCTCCTATCATTTTGGATCTCCTCCTCCCCCTCCAACTTTCAAATCCCTTACTCACTCTTCCTTCAGTTAGTCCTGATGAGGGGTCTCGGCCTGAAACGTCGACTACACCTCTTCCTAGAGATGCTGCCTGGCCTGCTGCGTTCACCAGCAACTTTGATGTGTGTTGCTTGAATTTCCAGCATCTGCAGAATTCCTGTTCTTTGATTATTCTGGCGGCTTTACCAAGTTAGCAAGAAGTGAGCATCTTCTGAGCTTAGTTCAGGTGTTGTGCTGGTGAGACGTTTGCAGCAACTGAGGGGTCAGGGGATCAGTGAAATGGCAGGAGGAACAAAGTACGTGAGGAAGTATCTTAAATAAGATTGCAATAAAATGGTAGAGGAAGATTCCTTTTCTTCTGCCCCTTCCACTCAGTGTTGAGATTGCCAATAAAGCTGAAGTTTAAAAGAGCAAACTGCTACATGAAAAATCAATTTACAGAACAAAGCTCAACTGACCGAGAAGAATAACTTCCAATAGCAACCGACCTGCTTAACCAAGAATTTAGACTCCATCGCCGAACTTTGGAGCTGAGATCCTGTGACAAGTACCACATGATCCCAACTGGTGATTCTCCTAATACATTTCAGTGTGTTTTTTTGTTTACAGATATCAAGACTAAACACAAAGGTCTGAAGAGATCAATGATGTCTGGTTACTACAGAGTGGATACTTGAGGCTCCATAGCACAAAGTCAACACTTCAGATAAACGGCAGAAGTATATACTACTCAGCTGTTATACAACATATCCCTTAAAAGTTTCCGTACAGTGGTTTCATTGCAAGTTTTAGTTACAAATAATTACCGTGAAATATGGGCTGCTAAGGATCTACCCAATGAGGCAGTAAGGTATTGCTGCAAATATTCATCTTCTGGATCTCAATATCTGTAGACTTAAAGTAAAGTTGTTGCTCACTATGTTGGGTAAACCAAAGGAGCATAGCGTAAATCTGTTGCCAGTGCTGCAAGCTACACCAATTGCTGTACACTCTGTTCACACATGACTGTACGGCCAGCCACCCGAGCAATCACATCGTCCGGTTTGCTAATGACACAACAGTGGTGGTGCTCATCACCAACGAAGAAGAGACGGCCTACAGAGAGGAAGTGGAAGAGCTCAAGGCCTGTTGCTAGGCAAATAACTTCTTTAATGTGAACAAGACGAAAGAGATGGTTATTGATTTCAGGAGAACCCGCACCACTCACACCCTACACACACTCACTTTCTGTATTCCAAGGACTGAGGCATATCTCTCCTGACTAGTGGAGCACTGAGCTTCTTCGCTGCTAAATGGGACAATAACACCACCATCTGCAAAAAATATAAAGAATACATCACTGAGCTGTGCCGGGGTATCAACCATCTGGGAAGTAGATGGGGCTCGGTTTTGGATTACACCATAGAAATCAGGACCTTTGCAATAGAGTGTGTTTGGAATGCGGAAGCGCTGCTGGCCCACCACCATCACCAACTCTCAAAGTGCTCGAAAGATGAGCTGTCTACCTGAAAGATGGCCACCGACCTCGAAAGCCTCAGCACTCTGAGACCTCCGAATTGACAAGTGCCTTGTGGAGTGAGCCCTCCAGGTTACCAGCCAGAATACAACTGACCCGGTTCTAAGAACACCAAGGTGGATGCCTTGTCATAATAGTTCAACGTAGCTGAAACGGAGACCAACCCTCAGCTCAACATTTCATCCCATACACTTGCAAATATCTTGAATCTTGAATTCACGTTTCATGTGATTTCCTAATTTCTGATAACTGGAAGAGTCATTTCAAGTTCAAGATGAGACATGCTGCCAATAAATAATTTAAACTGAACTTAATTATGCAGAAGCATTCCAAAGCACAACAAACATTTTTGAAGTGTTTCTCAGTTTGTCTCCTGAAGACGCAAAGCAATTGGAATTACACTATCCAGAAAGCACAACACGATGTTTCATTGACACAATTTTCAGGCATTTCAGTGTGGATGGGGATATCCAAAGCACAAATAAATGTCACTTCCATGACTGCCACCTAGGTATGCATGGTTTTCAGATGGAATTGGTCACTCAGGTGTGTTTCAGCCTGGTATAGGGTTATCAATGAATATGCTTCAGGAGACATTTTTAATATAACAAACATCTGAAAAAACTGAAATTCAATGTGACCTTGCCTTCAACAACATTGATGTGAAATAATGAATAGCAGGTTCAAGGCACAGAATACAGCATTGGTTCTCACTTCAATGTTCAATGCACAGGAAAATGAAAGAAAATGTTTTTTTATTGTGACTTTCCCTGTTCTTTCTATCCATTATTTATTCTTCCTCCCAGTCCAGGAGCAGCATAAATTCATGTGCAATGACATGAGAATATTGGCACAGTGTGTTGATTTCGCACCCCAATAATGGACACAAAACTATTGTTTTCTGTGGATAGCTGACTTGTGCATAAAAGTTGTGCAGAACACTTGCAGTACTGGGAAAAAAAAGTTTAGCAAAGTGAGGATCTAGTGTTATAAATGAGATTGTACTTTGAACAGTCTCAGGATGTATCAATATATCAGATTCACTGTATTGTGTTTGAAATAGTTATTGCTATATTAAAAGAAATTACTGCCAGTTTGGGTGCAGCAAGCTCCCATAAGCAGTTTGCTGAGCTGACGTAGCTTGCACATTAAAATATTTTGTTGAAAAAGCAGTAGATGCTGGAATCTTTAATCCAAACATAAGATCTTGCAAAGACTCAGCGGATCAGGGAGCATCTGCAGATTTCAGGCTGAAGACTTTCAAGTAAATTCATAGAGGCATTCTTGATAAGAGGCGTAGATTGTGCAGATAGCCAGAGACTTTTTCCCAGGGCAGAAATGGCTGATGTGAGGGGGAATAATTTTAAGGTATTTGGAGGGAAGTATAGGTTTTTTTCACACACAGTGGATGGTAAAGGCAGATACATCAGGGGCACTTAAGAAACTCTTAGGTAGGCTCTTAGATGAAAGAAAAATGGAGGGCTGTGTAGAAGAAAGAGTTAGATTGATCTTAGAGTATGTTACAGTGCCTATAAAAAGTATTCACCACCCCCCCCCCTCAGAAGTTTTCATATTTAGTGTTTTACAACATTGAACCACAGTGGATTTATTTTAGCTTTTCTGACACTGATCAACAGAAAAAGAATTTTTTGTGTCAAAGTGAAAACAGATCTCTACAAAGTGCTCTAAATTAATTACAAATATAAACCACAAAATAACTGATTGCATGAGTATTCACCCCCTTTAAAATGACACACCAAATCATCACTGGTGCAGCCGATTAGTTTCACAAGTCACATAATTAGTTAAATGGAGTTCTGTTTTTGGAGACCTGTGTGAAGTCAAGGTGTTTCCACTGATTGTAGTAAAAATACAGCTGCATCTGGAAGGGTCAACTGCTGCTGAGTCAGTATCCTACAAAAACTGCACCACGAAGACAAAAGAACACTCCAAGCAACTCCACAAAAAAGGTTATTGAAAAGCATAAGTCAAGTGATGGATACAAGAAAATTTCCCTTCTTTCTTTTTCAATATTTTTATTAATTTCTACGTAGAAGAATACAGAGTCCAAGAAAATACATATTATAAAAAAAGAAAAAAATATAAGAATACCAGATACATTATATTGAATCATATTAATGAACTCCTTACCCTATATTCACATAGATTAGATTAGTTTGTATGTTAGAATATAAACAATTTTATATAAAAAAATCTATACCCACTACCAAAGTCGAAGCTGTTTGGTAAAGAAAAAAAAGGAAAAAGAAACCTCATCAGGTAATAAAATATGCTATAAAAGTACTTCTATACTTTAACAAAAAATCAAAGATTATGAAAATAATTTAAAAACGGCTCCCACAAATTTTGAAAATCTTGGTTAGATTCAGAAATTGAGCGACAAATCTTTTCTAAATTTAAGCATGCCATAACATCCCGTAACCTCTGAGCATGGTTAGGCGGAACAGAATGCTTCCATTTAAATAAAAGCTCCCTCCTAGCCATAAGAGAGATAAATGCCAGAATGTGCACATCAGATGTCTTCAAAATGATATCTTTCCCTCCAACAATACCAAACAGGGCCGTCAAAGGATGAGGCTTAAAATTTACTTTATAGAGTACAGAAAAAGTTTGGAATGCTTCCTTCCAATATTTTTCAACACTTAGACATGTCCAAAACATATGAATAAATGAAGCTTCTTCATTGTTACACCGATCACAATAGGGAGATATACCCATATAAAAACGAGATAACTTATCCATGGTCATAGAAGTCCTATGGAACACTTTAAATTGTAGGAGGGAATGACGAGCACATAATGCTGAAGTAGTAACCCGAAAATTTCCAAGTCACTGAATATCCTTGGAGTACAGTTAAGTCGGTTATCAAGAAATGGAAAGAATATGGCACAGCCATAAATCTGCCTATAGCTGGCCATCCTCAATAACTGAGTGACTGTGCAAGAAGGGGACTAGTGAGGGAGGCCACCAAGAGACCTATGACAACACTGGAGGAGCTAAAGCTTCAGTGGCTGAGGTGGGAGAAACTGTTCATGCGACAATTGTTTCCTGGGTGCTTCACCAGTTGCAGCTTTATTGGAGAGTGGCAAAGAGAGAACCACTGCTGAAAAAGACTCACATGAAATCTCAGCTAGGCTTTGCCGAAGTCAGCTGGAAGAAGGTTCTATGGTCAGATGAAACCAAAATTGAGTTTTTTAGCCATCAGACTAAACACTATATTTGGCGTAAGCCAAACATCGCACATCACCAAAAACACACCATCCCTATCGTGAAACATGGCTGTGGCTGCATCATGCTTTGGGGATGTTTCACTGCAGCAGGTCCTGGAAGGCTTGTGAAGGTAGAGGATAAAATGAATGCAGCAAATTCAGGGAAATCCTGGAGGAAAACCTAATGCAGTCTGCAAGAGAACTGCGGCTTCTGGGGAGAAGATTTCTTTTCCAGCAAGACAATGACCCCAAGCATAAAGACAAAGCTACACAGGAATGGCTTAAAAACAACAGTTAATGTCCCGGAGTGGCTAAGTCAGAGTCCAAACCTCAATCCAATTGAGAACTTGTGGCTGAACATGAAAAGGGCTGTTCACTCATGATCCCCATGCGATCTGACAGAGCTTGAGCAGTTTTGTAAAGAGGAATGGGGAAAAACTGCAGTGTCCAGATGTGCAAAGCTGATAGAGACCTATCCACACAGACTCAATGGTGCAGCTATTAAATACTAACTTGATGGGGATGAATACTTATGCAATCAATGATATTGTGTTTTATATTTGTAATTAATTTAGATCATTTAATAGAGATCTGTTTTCACTTTGACACAAAATTATTTTTCCATTGAGTATTGTCAAAAAAGCCAAATTAAATTAAATCCATTACGATTCAATATTGTAGAACAAATAAGCATGGAATAAAACATGAAAACATCCGGAGGTGGGGGGGGGGGGGTGGGGAAGGCAAATACTTTTTATAGCCACTGTATATGGTCAGCACAACATTGTGGGCCAAAGGGTCTATACTATACTTAGTGGTCTATGTTCTATAAAGACTCCCTGTCAGACTATTTATGTGTATATTTAAGAAGTTAGCTTTTTATTTCCTGAAACATCATTATTATAGGAACAATGCACTGTTCAAAACTAAAACTAAATTGTTTGCAACTGGGAAATCTTAATTTACTAAATGGAGTTATAGACATCACAGAAACTGCATCTTCTCACTTTCATAACATAGACCATCTCTTGGTTTATTGTTTGCTAAAGCCCTCACATAAACCTTTGCTATCACAATGCTCTACATCTTCAGATACAGGGAATGACTGGTTATTTAAACAATGGAGCTTAGAGACATGGGCACAGCTATTCTACTGTGTGCCTGAAGGCAGTCAGCTTCTCTACAGAAGTTAAACAGAGTTTCTGTATAATTTTACCCAAAATATTATTACAAAATGTATTGCAATTGCAGCCAACTGGCATAATTCTGAATGTACTACCAAACAAGATTAACATGCAACCTCTAAATCTGTCTGATCCAGCACTCTTCTAGCGAAATTTGCACATCAAAATTTCAGCTGCTATTGTAGAAACATGCATTGTCCCCAAGTTTCTCTTCCATACTGACCCAAACTTCAAACAGATGGGCAAAGTCTTGCTTTCAAATTTCAAAAATTCTCACTTGTCTTCATTAACCTCCATTAACTTCACCCTCACTATCTCTACAACCATCTGAGATAATCACATCCTCTTTTATCAATTTATTCATAGGACGCGGACACCGGTAACACTGCTGGCTCTTATCGGCCATTCCTAATTATGTCATAGTCATACTTTATTGATCCCGGGGGAAATTGGTTTTTGTTACAGTTGCACCATAAATAATAAATAGTAATAAAACCATAAATGGTTAAATAGTAATATGTAAATTATGCCAGGAAATAAGTCCAGGACCAGCCTATTGGCTCAGGGTGTCTGACCCTCCAAGGGAGGAGTTGTAAAGTTTGATGGCCACAGGCAGGAATGACTTCCTTTGATGCTCTGTGTTGCATCTCGGTGGAATGAGTCTCTGGCTGAATGTACTCCTCTGCCCATCCAGTACATTATGTAGTGGATGGGAGACATTGTGCAAGATGGCATGCAACTTGGACAGCATCCTCTTTTTAGACACCACCGTCAGAGAGTCCAGATCCATCCCCACAACATCACTGGCCTTACGAATGAGTTTGTTGATTCTGTTGGTGTCTGCTACCCTCAGCCTGCTGCCCCAGCACACAACTGTAAACATGATCGCACTGGCCACCACAGACTTGTAGAACATCCTCAGCATCGTCCGACAGATGTTAAAGGACCTCAGTCTCCTCAGGAAATAGAGACGGCTCTGACCCTTCTTGTAGACAGCCTCAGTGTTCTTTGAACTTAGAAGGTGGTTAGGACTCAAACATATTGATGGGCTGCAAGTCACTTGGGCACTCAGTGGCCACTTTATTAGCTACACCTGCATACTTGCTTGTTAATACAAATATCTAAACAGCGAATCATGTGGCAGCAGCTCAATGCATAAAAGCATGCCAACATGGTCAACTGGTCCAGTTGTTCTGACCAAACATCAGGATGGAGAAGAAATGTGATCTAAGTGACTTTGATCATGCAATGCTTGCTGGTGACATACAGAGTGGTTTGTGTATCTCAGAAACTGATCTCCTGGAATTTTCAAAACACGACAATCTCTAGAATTTATAGAGAATGGTATGATAAACTAAAAAAATCCAGTGAGCGGCAGTTCTGTGGGCAAAAACACCTTGTTGAGAGAGGTCAGAGGAGAATGGCCAGACTGGTTCAAGATGACAGGAAGGCAACAGTAACTCAAATAACCATGCATTATAATAGTGGTGTGCAGAACATCTCTGAGCATATAACACATAGAACATTGAAGTGGATGGCTACAGCAACAGAAGTCCACAAACATACACTGAATATAGGTCAGATCAGGCAAAATGGCAGGTTATCTTCACCGAACAGCACGAGGGACCCAATGGGTTTTTTAGTACAGTGTGCTAAGATCATGGCTTGCTACCTTTCTCGAAAATAAAATTCCAGACTTACTCATCTTCAAGGTCAAATTAAATTCATTAGTAAAGTACCATATACGACCTTGAGATTCATTTTCTTGCAGGCTTTTACAGGAAAATAAAGATATAAAATAGAATTTATGAAAACTGCACGTAAATAAAGACTAATAAACAAACAATGTACAAAAGAAGACAAATTGGGCAAATTTGTGTAAATAATTGACACTGAGAACTTGAGTTGTAGAGTCCTTGAAACTGGGTCCATAGGTTATGAAATCAATACCAAGTTGAGGTGAATGAAGTTATCCACACTGGTTCAGGAACCTGATGGTTGTGGGGTAATAACCGTTCCCGAACCTGCTGCCGATGGTAGCGGCAAGAAGAGAGAAGAAAGCATCGGATTCAGAAAACAAAATTGCAGATACTGGATATCTGGAGATAAACAGACCTAGGTCTGAGTGCAACTTTCTCACTGTTCCCCGAAACCTTGTACCCTAAATGTCTCTTCACCTCAGTCTTGTAAATATTTGACAACTTTGCATCCACAGGTCTCAGAAATGGAAAACCCAAAAGATTTGAAACTATAAAATGAAAAGGAAATGTGAATCATCTCAATAATAAAAGGGAAATCTTTTAACCTGATGCTCTGACCCTGAGGTGTCGATTTCCCCAGAAGGGGGACATCTGTCAGCACTTACCTATAAAGTCTCCTGGTACGAAACAGTTCAATGAGATCACCTCTAGGACTAACCAAACGAATCCCAATTTCCACCTCTCAGTCAGTAAATATTATTAAGCCATTAACATCAATTTATTCTCAACAGCAGAGGCAGAGCCTATGGAGCAGATGCTTTAAAGTTAATAAATCTCAGCATGGAAAAAGCTGCTGAAGTCCCTAATTATATTAGACATTGCATTAAACAAGAAGCAGAATTATTTTCTCTAATACTTTACCAAATACCTTTTTAACTGAATGTCAGACATCTCAAAGGTAGGAGAGAGTGTTACTGACTGTAGGCACACAGCCACGACTAATTGCCTGCCTCAACAATTTCAGTGCAGGAAAACCTTTCTGCCGTTGGCAGAACTTGCAGTTTACTTTATTAATACGTATCACAATCTTTTTTTTTGTCATTTTCACTGGAAATCTCATTATATGCAATATCATCCTATCAAAAAGAGACTTTGCTAGAATTTCTCACAAGAAGTTCCATTATCTATTATCCCAGAAGGGAGAAAAGGATGTAAACAATGTGACAAAGTGTAAAAGTGCACAAAAGCAACAGGAAGGTGGGGGGCAGAGCGCAGGTATTCAAGGAATATCTCCCATTTAATTATGCAGTTATTGTCATCATGGCTATCCCTCGAGGTCGAGGATGATGGTCTTCATTCTGAAGAAGTGGCCCACAGAGTGAAGACGCCTGTGCGTGTATTTGTTTAACGTGTACTTGATGTTGCACTCCAAGAAGCACACGATACTTCACAAATCAACGAACTGATTCCAATGGCATGGAAACCACGACAATTGGAGCTGATGGATTTGTTGCAGCCTTCATCCGCCTTCACAGCCATTGAGTTCTAAGTAACTTTGTCCACCTGCTCCACCGTTGAGGTCTTGGTTGGATTATTCTTTGTCAGGGACCTCACTCTCGACCTTACCGCCATGGGTGACCCTACCAGGAGCATAGCTCCAGACGGTATCGCTCTCGGGATCACAGGACCACACAAGCTTCTCCACCACGACAAGGTGACAATCCACCTTGGATTGATATGCAGTTATATACTTCTATAGAATCAACAAGCCTAAATGATGGAAGTTATGTTAGCCCGTTATGTGTCATTGGTTACACTTGTACGGAATATTTGTTCATAGTTCTTTACAACATAAAGACTGTTTCTGCTCATCAATTCTGTGGCACTTTTCAGTATGGTCTCATACCACCACCATCACTGTTCCACCTCCCCACCCCAATTCCCCAATTCATTCTCCCTGTTATCCTTTCTCCCAATATTTGCATCAGCTCCCTTCAGATTCCCATCCTATCTACATGCTGCAACAATTTACGAAGGACAACTAACTTACCAGTGAGTTTGTCTTTAGAACGTGGGGAAAAAACAGAGCACCAAAGAGGGTTAAATGCACCTGGTCATAGGCAGAACGGGCCAACTTCAGACAGACAGTGCCTGAGGTCTGGATTGATTGTGGGTTATTGTGAGACCGCTGTCCTCTTTCTCTGTTAAATTGTCTGTAAACCAGCAACATGGTCCAAATCCAAGCCTGTTCAGTTCAAATTCTGTTAATGGCTTGGATATTTTTGTTTAAACTAAACATTTGAAGGGATAAAGCTACTCGATGTGGGTCTCACCTGTTTAAACTGTAGCTGATGTACATGGCAATAGAAGTAATCGCGGCACAGCATTTGCAGGGAAAAGACAACGTTGCAGTGGGCCAGGTATGACAGGTAGAAGCTGAGCATCCACGAGCTGCAGCAAGATGTACAGTTATTGATCAGTAATTTCCTCACTTTTCCAATGCAATCAAGCTAAGGGATGATCCCTGGTTTAATGAGGAGTGTGAAAGTCCATGCTAACAGCCACAGCTGACACCGTTCCAATTCAGGTGGCAATGTGGTAGCACTTCAATGCTGGATTAGATGTTTGCTAAGCAACATGTAAAAGAGCATACCAATCTCATAACTAATAGATCAAATTAAACATCTGCCGTCTTAACATATATCATGGTGAATGACACTTGGAAAATAAAATATAACCAATAGATTAAAAAGAACATAAGAACATAAGAAATAGGAGCAGGAGTAGGCCATCCGGCCCATGGAGCCTGCTCCACCATTCACTAAGATCATGGCTGATCTGTCCGTAAACTCAGCTCCATCCACCTGCCTTTTCCCTATAACCCTTAATTCCCTTACTATGTAAAAACCTATCTAACTGAATCTTAAATACAGTTAGTGAAGAAGCCTCAACTGCTTCCCTGGTCAGAGAATTCCACAGATTCACCACTCTCTGGGAAAAAACAGTTTTCCTCATCTCCATCCTAAATCTTCTCCCCTGAATGTTTAGGCAATATCCCCTAGTTCTAGTCTCACCTACCAATGGAAACAACTTTCCTACTTCTATCTTATTTATCCCTTTGAAAATTTTGTATGTTTCTATGAGATCCCCTCTCATTCTTCTGAACTCCAGAGAGTATAGTCCCAGGCAACTCAATCTCTCCTCATAGGTTAACCCCTTCATCCCTGGAATCAACCTGGTGAACCTCCTTTGCACTGTCTCCAAAGCCAGTATATCCTTCCTCAAGTATGGAGACCAGTACTGCACACAGTACTCCAGGTACGGCCTCATCAGTACCCTATATAGTTGCAGCATAGCCTCCCTGCTCTTGAATTCAATCCCTCTAGCAATGGCCAACATTCCGTTTGCCTTCTTAATAACCTGTTGTACCTGCAAGCCAACCTTTTGCAATTCATCAACAAGCACTCCCAAGTCCCTCTGAACAACAGCATGCTGCAATCTTTCACTATTTAAATAATATTCTGCTCTTCTATTATTTCTTCCAAAGTGGATGATCTCGCATTTACCAGCGCTGTATTCCATCTGCCAGACCTTGGCCCATGCACTTAACCTATCTATATCCCTCTGCAGACTCTCCACATCCTCTGTACAATTTGCTTTTCCACTCAGTTTAGTGCCATCAGCTAATTTTGATTCGCTACACTCAGTTCCCCTCTTCCAAATCATCAATGTAAATGGTAAACAGCTGCGGGCCCAGCACCGACCCCTGCGGCACCCCACTCACCACTGACTGCCAACCAGAGAAACACCCATTTATATCAACTCTCTGCCTTCTATTGATTAATCAATCCACTATCCATGCCAATACACTTCCTCCGACTCCAAGCATCCGTATCTTATTTATAAGTCTCTTGTGCGGCAACTTATCAAATGCCTTCTGAAAATCCAAGTATATGACATCCACCTGTTCCCCTCTATCCACTGCACTCATTATGTCCTCAAAGAACTCCAGTAAGTTTGTCAAACAGGACCTGCCCTTTCTGAATCCATGCTGCAAACCAATTCAGCACATAAACTGGAGCTCTTCCACTATCATTTAAAGTGCCTATTTATGCTGAACAGAATTTCTTCTCCCTAAGTTCCCAAGAACTCCCTCCCCACACCCACAAATCCCAGCATACACCTACACATTAGGGACAACTTTTTATGGCCAATTAAGCTACCTACATGTGGGATACAAAATGATGATAGTGTGATTTCTCCATCTGCAAAGCCCTGAACTCCAAAAAAGATTTTAAGCCCTATCTGACATAGGTATTTATGGGTAACTTAACTGTACAGAGGTTATGCTGTATCAACCTACACTTCAAAGACTTTCTTGTCTAGTCTCTCTGGCAAGGTCTAGCAGCCAATATCAACTATTTGAGTGGTGGTTTCCCCCGTCCAACCAAGCAGCAGAGCCTTCCAGTTAACAAAGTAGATTAAACAAAGTTAATGTTATTTTTAAAACTTAAAGACAAATAGTTCCTAATACACATTTAAAACTCTCAGAAGATTTCTGATTTATAAAAGATTTCCAAATTATAAAAGATTTATAAACTACAAAGGATTTCCAAACACCGATACAATTCTTATGAAGTAAAAGAACATACTAATGGGTTGCAGATGAATGAGGTGTCCATTGCAGAAACCAAAGGTTGAGAAATTAATTCTAGTTCTCCTTTCTGTCATCCCTTCTTTCTGTCATTCTCCTTGTCATTCCCAACTATCCCTGATGCTTTTTAACAATTATACTGTTTTGCTACTAGTTGACATTATTTGCAAAAGATGTAAATACTTCTATTGGGACAAAATAATTCACACTGATGGTCTAAAAGCTTTTAGGGACAGAGATCCTAGACATCCAAAATTAAGGCTGTGAGGGATGACTCTCTGAGTACACAGATATCCCAACTAACGATTAATCATACCTTTGAACACTTGCAGGGAAACAGGATTGAATAAATGAAAAAGGTCTAGTGCTTTCCTGCAATTTGTGATGCACAAGCTTTTCTCATGCTTCCAAAAGGTCCAGGTGTTGATTTTAAGTGATATTTCAAAGACAAACTCTGCCACCTTCATCAGGGATAATACCTGGACATGTCTTGTCTGGTGATATATATACTCAACTCCTGTTGACTGTCCCTCCTGATTAGTCCTCAATCAATCAGGTTTTCACTGTCCCATGTTGTGTAAAATCATATCCTTACTTTGAGCAAGACCTTCATCTTTATTGAAATTCATATCCTTTGGTCTTATTTCAATGGCTTCCTTCATCAGGCAGTCCCAAAAATCATTGGCGTGGCACAGTAGTTTTGTACCATCAAGTCAATCCTGTGGTCATTGTGTATCCAATGTTCTGCTACCACCGATTTCTCCGAGTAATCCAAACAGATTACTGTAGAAATGACCTGACTTGGTCCAACCAAGCAGAGTCCGCTGCTAAGAAGGCTCACCAGCACCTTTACTTCCTGAGAAAGCTAAAGAAATTTGGTCTGTCCCCTAAAACCCTCACTAATTTTTATCGATGCAGTGTAGAAAGCATTCTTCTAGGGTGCATCACAACCTGGTATGGAAGTTGTCCTGTCCAAGACTGAAAGAAGCTGCAGAAGATTGTGAACACAGCCCAGCACATCACACAAACTAATCTTCCGTCCTTGGACTCACTTTACACCGCATGCTGTCGGAGCAGTGCTGCCAGGATAATCAAGGACACGACCCACCCAGTCAACACACTTTTTATCCCTCTTCCCTCCGGGAGAAGGCTCAGGAGCTTGAAGACTCGTATGGCCAGATTTGGGAACAGCTTCTTTCCAACTGTGATAAGACTGCTGAACGGATCCTGACCCGGATCTGGGCCGTACCCTCCAAATACCCGGACCGCTGCGGCTTATTTTGCACTACCTTACTTTCCCTTTTCTATTTTCTATTTATGATTTATAATTTAAATTTTTAATATTTACTATCGATTTGTACTCCAGGGAGGGTGAAGCGCAGAATCAAATATCACTGTGATGATTGTACGCTCTAGTATCGTTTGTTTGGTGACAATAAAGTGAAGTATATCTGGTATTTCTTCGTGATCTTGGCGATCCTTCCAGAAACTGTGGAAATAGAGGGAAGACAGGCAGTAGTGATGGGTTCCTCCTCGCTGTTAAGTTTCCTGGTTTTTCTATCAGACTTTTTAAGGGCCCAGTTGATTTCCTTCACCTTGTAGCCATTCTGTAGGAACATCATGTGTAATCGTCTTATTTCATCATGTGTTGATTAAATGCGTTTGTTCCCTGAGCCAATGACTTTCATGATACTACTACTTCCACTTTAATCAAGAACACTTTTTGAACATTTAGTAGACTAAAAAAATTAAAAATTGCTTCCAATGCAAGAGACTTCTTTGATGTGATCGGCTGCTCAGTCACCTTCATCACATCCTATTGGCTGGTGACAGGAATCCCCCTTGAATGGATGTTAACAGCGCAAGCTGTTGAAAAAGAACACACCCTCAACAGGGAGGCTGGATGTTTAATAGGAAACTTACTTTCCTCTAGGTCAGGTTGTTTATGAAGCAACTCTAAGTTGTTAAGCATAGAAGGGCTTTTGGAAGAATCAATCTTCTCCTCCTTTTCAATCTCTTCCTGAGCGTCGTGGGACGGGGATTCCCAGGGATCTGTGAGGCCGTTACATATTTTCACAGAGCCTTTGAGCATGATCTTGAACCTTGAGCTGTCTGTCTGTTGATTTCTTCCTCTGATCAAGCTCAGAAGATGCCATTTAGAATTCTACTGCTGGGAATGTAAGTCGTATACCCTTTCTAATTGTAGAGTGCAACAAGTGTAAGTTGGATCTCAGAGCACACTGAACGACTAACAATCCGAACGCTCCACTCAGACAGTGTCTGAATCTTGGCTGCCATACTGTTCTATCAACTTACGTTCTCCAAGGAAATGCAAACATGCAAACAATGATAAGTGAGAAATGGCCTCCTGATACATCCAGCCTAGCCTGAATAATTATCATGGCACATTCTTGCTTTCCGCTCGAGCCCCAAGATTAAATGGCTCCCTTGCATTTACTTTCCTGAAAGGAAAATCAAACTGGCTGCTAAATGCATGTGGCTTGTTTGGATCAATGGCTATACTGTAAAGACATGAGCTGTCAATGTTTCTGTCACCGACGTACAGGGTTAATGCAAGGGATGGCTATTATGATATCACTTCTCATTATCCTCAGAAATAATTTCCAATCAATTACTCAGAAATCCTATCACCATTATAGAAAATGAACAGCAGCTGGAAGTGATTACACAGGAACAATGGACTCCAGGGGTTCAAATATCATCAAGGATCACAAAAATGAAAAGTGTAAGTGACGTATCATCACAGGACTTCCAAAAATACATGACAGTCTATCGCACTCAAGGGTATTGCTTGTTTCTCTATGATTTATAATTCAGTTTTCTGTAATGTTATTTTAAGGAAGTTGTGTTGTATTTACCATCACACTGATCCTTTTGGAAGTGTGAGGCCAAGTTGGAACAATAACAGGCTCCGATCATCTGTAACAACAAATCGTAATGCAGACCTCAAGAATCCCAGCAACAAAGAAAATTATCTTTGCAGCTAGAGGGACACGAATGGGAAAGTCACATGATCTTCATGGTGTACCGTTACAAATTGTGAATGCACCATTTAAAAGCTTTGAGTGGAGTTTATATTGACATCATGGTTGGCAGAGACATAGGGTCTGTTTCTGTGCTCCACTCTTCAATGCTTTGCCACTGTCACAGTGACCCCTCTTACATTAAGCTATATCCCTTCTGCCTCTAATTTCAGTATTCTCCAACCACTAAGCTACAAGCCAGACCCTCCAGAGAACTTTATTCAGGATTCATATTCAAAAGTACAGTAGAACTTTTCTACTACACATTCCTATTGGATGTCCAAATGCATTCTTATTTTCCTGCTAGTGGGGTAATAGCTAATCTCATGCCTTGATACCCCCTAGCTGCTCTTAAATTTAACCTTAATAACTTCTGATTTTCTTCTGGCTTCTCTAGTTGTTGGGTAGATTGATCAGAGTATAGGAAAGGATTCCATATCAGGAGCTTAGTGCGGATGTTTAGATCGGAACCTAGAATCATCCCAACCTTCACCACGGTTCCTTTAATCTTTTCAAGGACAGAGCTAATGTATATTTCTCAGTTTTCTCTGCTTCAATTGGCATTTTTTCCTTGAATGACCATCATCTCAGCTGTTTCTCCCTCCAATTTATTTTGTTCATCACATCATGCGTGGTCTTGCAACCATTTAAAATAAACGTTGTGCCACAGATTTAATTGTCATTTTATAGCATTTGATTTATTTTATTTATTCTGATTGTGATTTATATATTTTTTATGTATTGCAATGTACTGCCACCGCAAAACAACAAATTTCACAATGCGTATCAGTGAAAATAAACTTGACTTTGATTATGATTCTGAAATATTAAACATATTGATATCAACCCTCCCAGGAAAGGATGGGAATTTCTAAATAGATCCAAAACCTTCCTGTGGGCTGCTGAAGCCTAACCCTGCTGAAAAATCTCCAACTTCTGTCATACCTAATTTCAATACGTCCCATACAGCACATCTAAGAACCTTGAAAAGCTTATTAAATTAACTTGCAGGATCTGAGTGTCACCACTGTTTCCTAGAACATGTGACAATAATAAGCCAATTACAAACTATTATTTTTGCCTATCCTTAATTACCTTCAACTGGCAGTGATATGCTTTCTGCATTCCCTGTGGTGAAGGCACTCCCACAGTACCTTTGGGACGGTGGGGAGGAGGAAATTCCAGGATTTAAGCCCTGCCACAATGAAAGACCAGATATATTTTTTTAAAAGGTCAGGAGAATCTCTTGAGAGCGGTGTTCCCATACACCTGCAACTCTTCCTAGTTGGCAGCAAAAATTGTAGGTTTAGGAGGTGCTGTTAGAACAACCTGAACAAGTAACTACAGTGCACTTTATAAATTGTACACAGTGAAACTATTGTCTACTAATGGTGAAGAGAATGAATGTTTAGAAAGGTTGATGGAGTGTCAATCAAACAAACTGATTTGTGCTGATGGTACAAAACTTCTTGTAAGTTGTTGTAGCTGCATTCATCAAGGGAAACAGTGTGCTGCTTGCGTTTAACATGGCAATGAAGGTCCTTCATCTCTGGTGGTGTTCAGGGCTTCCTTCATCATGTCAGTAGCTTGGTTTTCACTTCTGTCAGTCATGCAAGTCCTGGGTGGAGACATGGCACTCGGATGTAGAAGGATTCTTCATTGCTGCTTCCGTAACAATTTTGCTTTAACAGTCAGGGTTGTTAGCCCTGAACCCTGAACCTTGAGGACCAGTGGACCAGTCTTACACTAGCGTCTACCCTTTGACCTGTTTGACATGGGTGACCCTACCAAGGGCATAAAACCCCGACTCCGGCCAACATTGCTATCCGGGTCATTGAGGTATGCAAGCCACCAAACCGCAACAAGGTCCTCTCGGAAGTCGGAAGTATTCCATCAGCTTCCTGACTTGTGCCTACTTTTCATAGGGAGGTTTTGGTATGTCAGAAGCGGAGTCTTGCCCCAGTACCTTCTCTCTGACTTGCTTTTTAACCGGTCTATTTGGATTTGGGTCAATAATGAGCCCCCAGGATATGACAGAACAGTAGAGCACAGTGACCTTCGGCCCACAACGTTGTACTGATCCTCACAGATCTGCATCAATGGGAAGCAATCCATCCGAGAAAATGACCATGAAGTGGGATGAACTAAAAGCAAGGAATCAAAGTCAATGTGCCCATTGCCAATCCAAGACCTGATGCTGGATAAACAGCCTGAGAACTTAGATAAGTGGTTCCCAGCATATCAGTGGAATATCCATCTGAATTATCACCTGCATAAAGGTATTTGTCTATCAGCCAATGCCTGCATGTAGCGGGACCTAAGTTGCATTCTGGCATGGGCTGACAAGGGGCAATTGAAATTCATGCCAGAAATGTGCCAGACACTGGCCAAGAGAAGGTCTAACCACCTACATTCACTGAATTGGCCACCATCCTTTTTGACTGGGACTCATTTTTGACCAGGGCTCAAGTGGACCAGCTACAAATGCAAGACAAGTGTTTCACCCCTTGACATGCTAAAAGCCTTTGTAGAATCTACAAGGCGCAAGCTCGGAGGGTAACGGAATACTCTCCACTTGCCAGGACAAGTGCAGCTGCAGCAATTGTTATGAGTTTGAGATCAAGCAGCTGCGTGTCATACACTGGTTGCAGACTTCATTTCCAAAGAAGTCAAAGGAACAGGATTTTAGAATCAGCTTGAAGTTCACACCTTTCCTGTAAAAGTGTACATTCCACATACAATTAAGGGTGAATATCGGCCCCAAATTATCTAATAATTGTGTTGAGTTATAAACACAATTATAAATGCCATCTTCTTTTCAAGAAGAGAAGATGGTGGCGCGACGCAGCGCGCAGCGACCACTCTGGAATGAATATCTGTTATCTGTCAAGTAGGATGCCATGCACAATCCTGATTTGATGGACACGGACGTGAGAAGCACGGAGGAATATCTGGTGAAACTTCTGAAATGCCTGTTTTGCTGCCGCTGCTACTGTGCGATCCAGAATCTCCGGAGGGGAAGACCCCAAATCCTCGGCTTTGCCTGTGGCTTGGCAGCCGGGGCCAGGGTCGAAGTGCTCGGCAGAGATGGTGCTCGGTGCTCAGTGTCGGAGGACTGGTCAGAGGCTCGAAGTTTTCGGACGGACTCAGAGTCGGCTGTGGTCGGGTGCTTCCAGGGTGCTGCATCGGCAAGTTTGTGGTGCTGGAGGTTCATGGCAGGGAGAGTTTTTCTTCCTTCTACCGTCTGCATGAGATGATGGGGCTATCGGGACTTTGAGACTTCTTTTACTGCGCCCTTGGTCTGCTCTTCATCAAATTACGGTATTGCTTTGCACATCTAAACAGATGAATTATTTATTTGAAATATTCATCTAAATTGGTCAGGTAATTAATAACCTCAAATAACAAGTTAACAAACAAAATAATTACCAAAAAATGGATGACGTGATTATGAATAGTACTCAGTGCGATTTTAATGGATTTGATTTGAGATTATCTATATTGAGATATGGCAGTAAAAAGGCTATCTGATGCACCTGTTTACTACGTATTGTGTCTGAAACTCAGCAGAGGATGGTTCCCAGTTACCTGGACTGTGGCCAGCATAAACCCTCAGGCATACTCCCCTGTCAAAGTCACCTAATTCAATCCAAACAAATAGCCAGCAATTGTATTGTTTGCTTCCTCTTCCAGTACTGCAGGACCCAATCACTCCAGTCACTATTTTTTTCCATTATTTTATACCCAAAATTTTGTTTTAGGACAAGATAAAAATAATAAAAAATGAACACAAATTCTGCAGATGGCCAAAATCCAAAGCAACACACAGAAAGTGCTGGAGGAACTCAGTCATGGAAATGAACAGTCGATCTTTCAGGCTGAGACCCTTCCTTCAAGGCTGGAAAGGAAGGGGAAGACACCAGAACAAAAAGTTGGGGGGAGGGGAAGGAGGATAGTTCGAAGGGGCAAGGTGAAGCCAGGTGGGTGGGAAAGGTGAACAGCTGGAGAGGAACAAATCTAACAGGATAGTGGATCATAGGAGAAAGGAAAAGAGTGACGGCCGGGGGAGACGATCGGCAAGTGAGAAGAGTTAAGAAGCCAGAGTGGGGAACAGAAGAAGAGGAGAAGGGGAAGGAATTATTTCTACTGGAAAGAGAAATCGATGTTCATCAGGTTGGAGGTTACCCAGACAGAATACAAGGTGTTGCTCCTTCTTTTGCAGGGTTGATGCTAATGTCTTTCATTACAGTGTAGGTGCAGAAATGGTAAAAGTGAAGGCAAACCAGATTGAGCTCTTGGGGAATTGGAATTTAAAATCATAAGACACGGGCACAGAATTAGGCCACTTGGACCATCAAATCTGCTCTACCATTTGATCTTTTTTTTTGTGTGCCATACTCTTCCGGAGCCTTGGCGACTACTTTTCAAGTGGTTGTCTTGGAGGAAAGATTCTGTGAGTGGTCCCCCACGTCCTTCTCACAGCACAGTTTTTTTCACGAGGCCGAGTTCCGAGCTCGACACTCAACCCGGCACGGATAGAAAGCGTGCCCGGGAGCGGCCCGACTGGATTTGAACTCGGGAGCCTTCGCTTCGGAGTCCGGTTCTGATATCTCTGTGCCACCAGCCGGCATTTGATCATAGCTGATTTATTATCCCTCTAAACCCTATTCTCTTGCTTCTTTTTCATAATATTTGGCTCCTATACTATTCAAGAAGAGGAAGAGAGAAAGCCAGCTAGCAATCAGTCAGCTTTTAATTCTGCAAAACATGAAAGAGGAGGAATTCATAAAACTGCAGGAATACAACTCCAGATCCTTCCATAATTAAAAAAAACACTAACGGAATAAAGCAAGACTTTAATAAGTGTCTTGAACAAGGAGTAGCACCTCATGCAATGTCCGTCAGTATAACTCAAAACAGCTCACCAATGTGACCATCTTCACACTGAGCACAACTGACAGCTTCCAATTCAGTTTATTAGGCACTGCTTCCCTTTCTTCAGTTCTGATGAAAAGAGAGGGCTAATGTCTGAATGGTTGAATATTTCCAGTACCTCCTGCTTTTATATTAGATTTGCACCATCTGTAGTTTTCACATATTCAGTTTCTAGTTCCTTTCACTTGGCCGAAGCCAGGCTGGAGAAATTGGTACCAATGAGATGAGGCATTCCTGTATGATGCTGACTTGACATCAGATATCTTTAATTTGAAGGTATCAAGTTCACTTTGTAAGATGTTAATAGGCCAATTTCCTCTAAAAGAAAGATTATTACATCACTGGGCAACATGTCCTATCTTAATATGAGGCCCATGAAGAGAACCAGATGGCCTCCACAAAAGGAAATCTCTGCCTTAAGCTGATCAAAAAGTCTACAAACAGTGCATAGAAAGACTTGGATATTATTCTTGTGATTGCCTGACCCCGTTGGACATTGGGCAAGTCCAGTTCAGAGATTCATTAGCAAACCCAAAGGCCCAAAAACTGCATGGCCTCAGTTGTTACGCAGACCAAGCCTTCATGACGCATCATCCAAGGGAGGAGGCACTAGAGGTAACGCAGGAAAGTACAGAGGCACAGTGGGCATGCTAGAATCCTTGCCGGGTTGAGAGTGGGCCTCTCCTGTTGGTGCTGCTCTCTAGTGTTCACTCAGAAGAAGAACAAGCTGGATAGTGTTCACCTGCAACTGCACTGGTGCATGATGAGGAACTGCTGCGTATTTATTCTTGCGGAAACATGGCTACAGGACAATATACCCTGCACCATTAATCTAAAGGCCATGCCACTCTGTAACTTAGGCTAATGATTTTTGTGACTGTATATGCTGTTATAAGTACATGTGCTGTGTTTTGTGTGATTGTATGTATTTTGTCTGTTTGTGTGTGATTGCAGTGGTGCCTGGCTTTGAGAAACTTCAGTTATGAATGCTATTTGCTTATTTTTATTGTTACCTCTCTCTCTGCACAATGGGTATTTGCCTTTTGTTTTTAACAGGTTTTATTGGGTGTATTTTTACCATGGTTTCCTGAAAGGATCAGAATCTCAAGGTTGTATAAGATACATAAACTTTGATAACAAATGTACTTTGAACTTTGAACTTTGTGTTTTACACATTGGCCCTGGAAGAACTCTGTTTCTTTCAGCTGTATACACGCATATGGTTGAATGACAAATAAACTTGAACATAAGAAACTAAGGTGTAACTTCTGAGGTGGGAAAGATGGTCTCAGATCCTTGCTCCAGCTGCGTGTGCCCCGAATCTAGTTCATGACCCAGCCATCTGCAGATTATGTTGAGCTCAGTTTGATCCTGGATACTTCATTGAGACCCAGAATTTAAAATCCCTCAATCCCCAACATGTAAACTTGTTGCATTTACAGCCGACTCATACAGTCCCAGCCCACTGTATTGCAAATGTGTGGAGGGGCAGAGCAAACTGGGGTGGTGGGATCTGGCATGCACAGGGGATAGTGTGGAGTTTGCAGTTCATTCCCTATTTAACAGATATACAAAATCAGCTGGGACTATATAGGGGGTTAGCATTATTGTACTCTTGCGAACATTCCCAAGATATTTTTTTTAGATTATGAAGACACGTAGTCCTCTTTTTATTGTCATTTAGTAATGCATGCATTAAGAAACGATACAATATTTCCTCTGGTGTGATATCACAAAACACAGGACAGACCAAGACTGAAAAAACTGACAAAACCACATAATTATAACATACAGTTACAACAGTGCAACAATACCATAACTTGATGAAGAAGTCCGTGAGCACAGTAAAAGTTCAAAGTCTCTCAAATGTCCCCAATCTCATGCAGACGGGAGAAGGAAGAAAAACTCTCCCTGCCATGCCAACTACAGTCCAACTCTGAGTCATCCGAAAACTTCGAGCTCTGATCAGCTCTCCAACACGGAGTACTGAGCGCCATCTCTGTCCAAACGATTCGACCTCAACCTCCGTCGCCAACAGCAGGAAAAGCCGGGGATTTTGAGGTCTACCCTCCGAAAGATTCCCTTCCACACAGTAACAACAGCAGCGAACGAGCGTTTCAGAAGTTTCTCCAGATATTCCTCTGTGCTTTCACGTCCATTCTCCATCAAATCAGAATTGTCCACGGCCCCTATTTAACAGATACGATATCATTTTTCACCGGAGGGCTGCGCACGCGCAGGCGCACTGCTCTCTCTCTTCCCGCCTCTTTTTGAATAACATATCGAATGGGTTCATAACCAGAAGAGATTCTGCAAATGCTGGAAATCCAGAGGAACTCACACAAAATGCTGAAGGAACTCCACAGGCCAGGCAGCATCTATGGAAGGGAATAAACACATGATGTTTCAGGCTATGACCCTTCATCGGCATTGATAGGTTCAGTCCTCTTGGCGGCTTCTCTGCTGTTGGAGTTGGATTGGATTGTTTTATGTTCAAAATCTGAAGCACCTACAGGATAACAAAAGATCTCAACGGCACAGCCTCCCCTACACAAGACAGGGAGTCTACGTGCTAACCAACTGAGTGGAGATCCCGACTCCACCCCTCAGGTGTTATGTTCTACAGATAAACCTGAGCTCAGTTAATATTCCAGCGTGCCAGGTTAATGTGGCTGTGAATCCATGGAGCCTCCATGAATACAAAGGTGATAAGCTAACTGGTCTATACCTGGACCTGCAAATTTGCTTCCTTAGTCAGCGGAACTTCGATAACTATAATTAATAAATAAAGCCCACTCTCTGGTTGTCCCGAAGCATTTTAAAGTCAATGAAAGGTTTCAGACATCCACATGAAATCCCGCCATGGGAAAGCAACATCCATCATCAAAGACCCTCACCACCCAGGCAATGCTCTTTTCTCACAGCTGTCATTAGGTGGAAGGTACCAGTGCTTCAGGACTCACACCACCAGGTTCAAGGACAGTTACTACACCCTCAACCATCAAACTCGTGAACCAAAGGGGTTATCTACACTCACCAGCTCATCTATTGAGATGTTCCCATAACAAGTGATCTCACTTTAAGGACTTATTATCTTATTATTTTATGTACTCGTTATTTATTGTTATTGATTGACATTTCCATCTGCACTCTACTTGATCTCTCATTAAATCTTGTTATAGTTTCTATTCTAAGATTTGCTGAGTATGCCCGCAGGAGAAAGAACCTCAGGGCTGGATGTGGTGACATATATGTACTCTGATGATAAAATGTACTCAGAACTTTGAGCAGAATCCCTTCCTTTATTGGATATGGGAAAGGAATTGCATATTGCAGGTAAAACGTACTTTAAAGAGGGTGCTCGTGAGATATATATTGGCTCAGGTAATGAGAAGAGCTCCCCTGTTGTAATTCATTTTGTCCGATGGATGCTTTTCCGTTCACTCAACAGGACAAATTGAAAGACTCATTTTAACAACTCATTCACTTAAGAGCACCTCACTGACAATGCTGTCCTTTCTTATAACATGTTGGCAGAGATTTGGCATTCTTATCTTCGGAATGGGATTTAATTCCACAAATTTCTTTCTCAGGTAAGGGTAACCAAGCTTAAGGTGGTACCTGTTACATTCAGTACATTGCAAACATCCAAAGGTTCCAATTTGATAGCAGAATTATTTCACTCAATTAGAAGAAAGCAATAGCTGCCCAATGCCCTACCCCGTCCACCCCTTCCAATATAAAATTCTTGTTGCCAAGCAACGGCATGGCAGATTATTACATAATGAGTTCTGCTAAAACATTTATGATTGAAATATTGATTTCAGGTGTTCAGCCACAATAAAAATCAAATCATTTCCTGCAGCAAAAACCTTTCAGTTGTCAAATATTACTTGATATGTCACAATGTTCACACAAAAAATTTTGCATGTGTTTATATAAACATTAGTCATTGTGGCATTTATAAAATTAATGACATTGCTCATACCCACTCAGCAGATTCTTTCACAATATAACAGTTACGATTGCTAATAACGTTCCTGAGTCCGAAGCATGCAGTACTCCTGGCAATGTTTGCAGCAAATTGCAAACAAAGGAAAACTGAATCACTACCATTTACGTACAAATGAGACTACAATTCATGAAGCTAACTTGCAGTCCATTGAGCAAAAAAATGAAAAATACTGCTGAGATTAGAAATCAGAAATAAAACAAAAGTGCTGGAAGCACTTCTTGGATCAGGCAGCATCCGTAGAAAGAAAAACAGAGTTAACTATAACAGATTTGAGATTCTTTATGAATTGATACGATAACTCCATTTCTCTTTCTACAGATGCTGTCTGATCTGATGAGTGCTTTTAGCATTTTCTATTTTTATTGGATCCCTCTGAGACTTGCAAGAGCTTTATTTGATCTGGGTACTTATAATTGCCGCATTTTACAAGATATGTTTAATCATAATCACAATAGTTGTGCCTTAATATCATCTCCCTGAACAAGAAGGCAAAGCAGCACCTCCACTTCCTAAGGAGATTGAGACAAGCAAGGCTCCCCCATACCGCCATCTTAACTGTATTTTACAGGAGCATCATTGAGAACGCGCTGACAAGTTGCATTTCCATCTGGAATGGGAGCTGACAAGCATCAGACTGTAAGTCCTTACAAAGGGCTGTGAGAACAGTTGAGAGGATCATAGGGGTCTCCCTACCATCCATCGGGGACATTTAACAAGAGTTATTGGAAAAAGTGCAGTTGACCCTTCAGCAAGTACTTTTTTCCATAAATGCTGCCTGGTCTGCTGAGTTCCTTGGGTATTTTCTGTGTGTTTCTATAAATATGTGGTATAGTTCCCACGTGCTTAATTAGTAAGTATGTTTAGTGTTTCTTGTTGTGATTTACATGTGGAGAACTGGAGTATTTACCACCCTGTGTGAATGGAATTACAGTGGACATTAGAGATGAGCATGTATCCCTGTGAAGCCATCAACTGTTGTCATAAAATGGGTTCCTCACAGGAATGTTAGTTAAAACATGGCAGAAGATGGAAATCTGAGGCAATGTCTGTTTAACTATTGGATTAACCATTTGTTCAATTTAGATAATACAAAAGGAAGTGAAGTTCCTAAAATGGAAGCTAAAGAGAACACTTGTACAGAGTAGCCTTCAAGGTTTACCCAATATGGGCTTGGAATTATATTCCAATCTTGTGTCCAAAATATTAAATGTTGAATATTAATTACCCAATAGTAAAACGTTAGGTTAGGCAGTGCTAAACCACCATCTTTCTTGGACTTCTGTAAATATTTTTTTACTTAACCTGAGATTTTTCTTCTGCCATATATAAAAGGAAATTTTAGAATCAATAGTATCAAAAAAGGATTTAGGAATAAAAATTGGTATCGTTTGAAATAAATATAAAAAATTAGGTAAAATAATAATCTTAATAGCATTAATTCAGCCAATCAGTGATAGAGACAGTGGGGATCACTTAGTAATCAGTTGTTTAACCTGATTAATTAACGGTAAAAGGTTGAACTTGAATAGATCTTTATGTCTCTTAGTAATTTTAACTCCCAAATAAGTAAAATAGTCAGTAGTCACTCTGAATGGAGAATATCTATAAATAGGAACCTGCGTATTTAATGGAAAAAGTTCATTCTTACCTAGATTCAACTTATAACCACAGAAACTACTAAACTGAGCAAGCAAAGTTAATATTGCCGGAATGGATTTCCCCAGGTTAGAAATATATAATAGTAAATCATCTGCATATAATGATAGTTTATGAGTCTCATTTCCACGGGTAATGCCAAATATATTAGGGGAGTCACGAATAGCAATAGCTAGCGGTTCCAAGACAATATCGAATAGTAGTGGACTAAGAGGGCAGCCCTGCCTAGTACCACAGAATAGATGGAAAAGGGGAGATCTTTGATTATTAGTAAATACTGAAGCCAAAGGAGTAAGATATATCAGTTTAATCCAAGATATAAATATCGGACTAAAATTAAATTTCTCAAGGGTATTAAATAAATATGTCCATTCAACTCTGTCAAAGGCTTTCTCAGCATCCAATGAAATAACACGTTCTGGAATTCTGGGTGAAGGAGTATAAACAATATTCATTAATCTCCTAATATTACAAAAAGAGCAAAGATTTTTAATAAATCCAGTCTAATCAGCAGAAATAATTTGAGGTAATACATTCTCCAATTTCATTCCCAATATTTTAGAAAAAATCTTAGAATCCACATTCAACAAAGAAATAAGCCTATAAGATGCACATTCAGTAGGATCCTTATCTTTTTTGAGAATTAGGGAAATAGAAGCTCAATAAAAAGATTGTGGTAATTTACCTATAGATACTGCATCCCTAAAAATTCCACATAGCCAAGGAGTCAGTGTAGTAGAGAAAAATTTAAAAAAATTCTACTGTATATCCATCTGGGCCAGGTGCTTTACCTGAGTTCATCAAAAGAATAGCATTTTTTATTTCCTCTACCGTAATAGGTACATCTAGTTTTAAACATTCATTAGATGATAATTCTGGAATATTCAATTTCTTTAAAAATTCATGCATTATAGTGGAGTCATCAGGAAATTCGGATTGATATAAGGAGGTATAAAATTCTTGAAAGAATTTATTTATCTCATCATGGTCAACCATCAAAGTGCCATCTTGTTTACGAATTTTAACAATCTGTCGCTTAACCGAGGCCGATTTCAATAGATTAGCCAATAGTTTCCCAGTTTTATCACCATGTATATAGAATTGACTCTTAGTTATGGTTAATTGACTTTCAATCGAAGATGATAGTAATAGATTATATTTCATTTGAAGTTCAACTCTCTGTTTGTAAAGCTCCTGATTAGGGGCTATAGAATACTTCTTGTCAATTTCTTTAATCTTGTCAACCAGTTTAAGTATTTCATTATTAGTCCGCTTTTTTAATCCAGCAGTATATGAAATAATTTGTCCACAAATATATGCTTTAAAAGTATCCCATAGTGTCCCACTGGAAATATCCTCTGTAGAATTTGTTTTGAAAAAAAAGTTAATCTGTTCCTCAATAATCCAATAATTAAACATACATTGCGAATATGGCTTCAATTTCATAATTTTTTTGGTTTGAACAAATTTATATTACCAAGCCCTATTATATCTAATTTTTTTTCAACCCTCGGTTATGGACCAAGTCTTTTTGATATGGAAAACGAAAAGTCTAACATGTTTTCATGACTTATTTCTGGATAACTGTTTCATGTCTTTTGAGCAGTTATCTAAGAAATTTGATTTGCCTAGATTCCATTTTTTAGATATTTACAAATAAGAAATTTTTTAAATACTATGTTGCCTACCTTTCCGACCTCATACCCTACTGATATTATCGATAAAATTTTAGGTTTAAACCCTCTTCAGTAGGGATTAATAGCATCTATCTGTGATATAATTATGAAATTACAGCCGGATATATCTGATAAAATTAAAAATGAATGGGAAAGGGAATTTCAACTTTGCCTACCTATAGAGAAATGGGATAAAATTTTTCAATTAGTCAGTTCTTCCTCTATATGTGCTAAACATACACTAATACAATTTAAAGTAGTGCACAGAGCCCATATGTCTAAAGATAAATTAGCCTGTTTTTATTCCCATATAAACCCTATTTGTGACAGATGTCACTCTGAGGTGGCTTCTTTAACTCATATGTTTTGGTCCTGTCCTCTTTTGGAAAAATATTGGAAAGATATTTTTGATATTATCTCAACAGTTCTGCGTTTTGATTTACAACCTCATCCTATTACGACAATTTTTGGATTGCCAGTGGTAGAACATAGATCTTTATCTTCGTCAGCCTGTCAGATGATTGCATTTGTTACTTTAATGGCCAGAAGATCTATTTTATTGAACTGGAAGGAGACCAATCCTCCTACTACATTCCAATGGTTTTCCCAAACTATATTATGTTTAAATTTAGAAAAAATTAGAAGTGATATTTTCGATCCTTCGGTTAAGTTTGAAGAGACTTGGAAATCATTTATTCAACACTTCCATATGATGTAATTTGACCTTTCCGAATCCTTTGTATTAACTTAAAATATATGAATAGAGGAGCAGAGTTGACGACATTACTGAACCTGTTCAATTTAAGATATTTGTCTAGCCTTGTTTTGTTCCATTTGTTTTCTTTTTAGGGGGGGTTTAGTACTTAGTTCTTTTTTTTGTTTTTTGGGGGGTTTTTCTTTGTATTTTCTTTCTTTTTATTTCTTTTTTTTAATGATTAATTATATCGTGAGTTTGGAAGTCTACCTGTGTTATCTGAAATTTTTTCTGTATATGTTTATTAACAATAAGATTATTCCATTCTCTTTGTATCAACATTGTTATTTTGCTTATAATCTTGGAAAAATTAATAAAAAGATTTAAAAAGAAGAAAGGAAATTTGAAGCAAAAATGCTTCATGCTTCAGCAGATTGGATGGTAGTTGTGGAAAGGGTTAACACTGCGAGCAAAGGCGGTATGCGAATATTAACCTGATTCTGCACTCAAAACTGAACTCAGTACTTTTGCCTCTTTAGAAGTAGAGAAGTGACATCCAGTAATGATAGAATTGTAGAACAGACCTAATAAAGAAATCAAAGTATTCAGTAAAGCCTCCTTGAATCAGCCATACATCTAGAGTGTAGATACTCCAATGTCAGCACAAATTGATTTAACGTACTCCAGCTGGAGAAATAAATCTAAGCACTGTTTTTATATCAGAAGTAATGGGTGTGTGGATCATATGGCCAGGGGTGGTGGTAGGAGCATATACATTAGGGGCCATTTAAGAGACCCTTAGATAGGCACATGATTGATATAAAAATGGAGGGCAGTGTGTGAGGAAATGTTTACGCTGATCTCAAAGGAGGTTAAAATGTCAGGACAACATCCTGGGCCAAAGTGGCTGCACTGTGCTGTAATGTTCAATGTTCTATGTTCAGTTCAGCTCCAGCCTCATAACAAGTCAGTGGGACTCTCACAATGGAACCCAATAAGTCAAGCCAGTCGAGCAAAAGCAGAGGGTTAAAAATGTGAAAGAAACCAAATGAAACCTGATGTGAGGTGTCAAACATAAAGAGTAAACCAACAGCAGCCAAAGCTGAGTTCAACGTTCTAAGTAAGTTTATTATCAAAGTACATACATGTCACCATATGCAGCCCTGAGATTCAGTCTTATTTTAGTTCGAGATTCAGTGCAGAACAGGTGCTTCCAGCCCAATAAATCATAGTACCCAGCAACCCATGCATTGAACAGCAGCTTCATCACAGGACATTTTACAATGACCAATTAACCTACTAACTGGTACGTCTTCGGACTGTGGGAGGAAACCAGAGCACCTGGAGGAAACCCACGCACTCATAGGAGAATGTACAAACTCCTTGAACTCCAAGCTCCAGGATGCCCCAAGCCCTAACAGCGTTGCACTACTGTGGCAAATGGTAGTGTAACTGTTCGCATGGGCATACTTAATAAATCCAACAACCAAGAAAGAATCAGTGAAAGACCAGACCAACAGTGCAGTCAACTAGTGTGCAAAAACCAACAAACTGTGCAAATACAAAAAGAAAGAAAGGAAAAGGAAATAATAATAATTAATAAACCAATAAGCAATAAATATTGATAGCAAAGAGATGCAGAGTCCTTGAAGGTGGATCCATAAGCGTAGGAACAGTTCAGTCAAAGCGCAAGTGAAGCTGAGCAAAGTTAGGCCTCTGGTTAAGGAGCCTGATGGTTGAGGGGTAATAACTGTTTCTGAACCAGCTGGTGTGAGTCCTGAGGCGACTGTACCTTCCGCCTGATAGTAGCAGCAAGACGGTGGGGCTCCCTGATGATGGATGCCGCTTTCCTGTGACAACGCTCCAAGTAGATCTGCTCAATGGTGGGGGAGGGGGGAATTTACCTGTGTCCATAACCATGACTTTCTGTAAGATTCTTCATTCAAGGACATTGGTGTTTCCATACTAGGTTGTGATTCAGTCAATATACGAGGGGTGATAGAGAAGTTCGTGACCTAAGGTAGAAGGAGTCAATTTTAGAAAACCTAGTACATTTATTTTTGCTACATTTACACACTTAGTCCAGCTGTCGTGGAGCATACGGATCCCTTCTTTGTAGAAGTCGGTGTCTTGGACCTCCAGAAGTGGTCCACAGCAGGGGTGCTTGATAAGTTTGAGGCCTAAAGTAGAAGGGCATGAGTTATTAACTTCAAACTTTCTGCATTTTCACTCAAAGAGTTGAACTGTGCGTGCGTGTAACAAAAGCTGTATCTCTTTCTACCTTAGGCCACAAACTTATCAAACACCTCTGCTGTGGAGCACCTGGAGGTCCAAAATGCTCTCGTTACATACACATGCAGTTCAACTCTTTGAGTGATAAAGCAGAAAGTTTGAAGTTAATAACTCATCCCCTTCTACCTTAGGCCACGAACTTATCAATCACACCTGCTGTGGATGACTTCTACAAAGACAGCTAGACTAAGTGTGTACATGTAGGAGGGGACTATGTTGAAAAATAAATGTGCTAGGTTTTCTAAAATTGACTCCTTCTACCTTAGGCCACAAACTTATTAATCACCCCTCGTACTCTCCACTATACATCTATAAAAGTCTTTCAAAGTTTTAGATGTCATGCCAAACTTTCGCAAATTCCTAATGATATAGACGCTCTATGTTCCTTTCTTCACAATTGAACTTATGTGCTGGGCTCAGGACAGGTCCTTTGAAATGATATCAACGAGGAATTTAAAATTACTAATCCTCTCCACCTGATCCCCCAATGAGGACTGGCTCATGGGCCTCTGATTTCCACCTCCTGAGGTCAATAATCAGCTTCTGGATCTTGTTAACATTGAGTGACAGGTTCTTATTGTGACTCTACTCAACCAGATTTTCAACCTCCCTCCTCGGTGCTGATTTATCACTACCTTTGATTCAGCCTACGACAGTGGTGTCGTCAGCAAACTTAAGTTTGGCATTGGAGCTGTGCTAAACCACACTTATTTGTGTAAAGCAAGTCCACATAGTCACTCATAAGTGTAAAGTGAGTAAAATAAGTATATTTAAAAGTACATTGCTTAAAGATAAATTATACGCTACAGATTGCAGTGAGAGTAATTCAAAAGAGGAATACTGAGAAGTATTGTACGTAGCCCTCAGAACATTACCATGATTCACTAGCGCTATGTTGCAAAGTTAAGATTTATTGTGAAAACTATCACCAGGTAACAGTTGAGAAGGTTCTCTCCCATCCTCATCATCAATTATCTCCAAAGCAACATCAATCATCTTACATTTTGAAATAATCAATATAAATAAAATGATGTGTAAAGCTCAAAGAAATGTGTATCAATGAATAATATGAATAAAATGTTATACATTTGATCAATAAACTTGAGAATGATCTGAATGTTTATTGGAATGTACTATTTGAAAGCATAAAGCAAGGGTATTAATCAATTTGGTTAAAAGCGGGAGAAATTGTCTTGTTGCATGAAGCCAGATTAACTTTTGTTAAAGAGGCTCAAACTTGTAATAGTTTCACACTCCCTCAGCCCTACCAGGAATTCGTTTCATTTGAGTGATCTTGAATTTTTATTCAGTCTGAATCACGCAAGAAGATTGCTCAAGCAGTCACACGAAAAATCAAGGACAGCAAACAGCTGTTCCTCCTGCTCAGATTATTATGATGTGAAAGAAACCGGATCCTGTTGACCTTGATCTTCACAGTCAGCTTCCATTCGTTTAATGAGAAACATTAAGCATTTCCGAAGTATCAAATGCAATAAAAAAAACACTTTAAAAAGTCATAAAAGCAAGAAAATAGTAAGATTTATTTCTTTAAACTTTTACTTCACATCAGATAATCATGGCATGGAATACAGCTCTGAGCAAGGGTGTAATATTGTCCAGAAGACATCCCTTCCTTCTCAACCATTGGAAAACTTGGATTTAGGTAACAGATCTGCCAACAAACTTATTCCTGTGTACACACAGACCACAACCCCCACCCTTTCCCTTCCGACTGTATTCAACTAGTGGATCAGCCTGTCCAGAGACCAGCAGGGGCATTTGATGATGTACTGTATTAGCTAATCAGACAGTTGTAAATCAGAGCCTGGTAAATGAATGGCCTACCAATTATCAGCATTGATGGAAGGGAGGAATCAAAGATCCACATGCCACCTACCGTCCAGATCAGGGGTCCACAGACCCCTTGCTTAATGGTATTGGTCCATGGCATAAAAATGGTTGAAAACCACTGATGTAGGTAGTTCAAGCAATTTTGTATGGCAACCCCATTCCCACCAAATTCCCTCACAGATCCACCCTCTCACACACATGGAGCAGTAGATGTGTTTCCGAATGGAGTTTGCTACACTTAGAGAATAGAGTAAAAATCTGAGGGTTCAAGCCAAACTCGGCTATATTAAGGTAGGTTATGAGATCAAGAGCCTATCTTGTACTAGTCGATTGTTCAGTACTCTGATATCAGAAGCTATTCTCGAGCCTGCTTCTTTCTCAACAAAAGATCCAAGCAGAACCCCTCTCAAATACCACTCTCCTCCATCTGTCAGAACTGATCCTCACCCTCAATATTTCTCCTTTGGCTCATTCCACTTTCTTCAAACTCAAGGGGTAGCCATGGACACCTACAGAGGGCCCAGCTATGCCTGCCTTTTCACTGGCTATGCAGAACTGTCCATGTTCCATGCCATCCCTGGTAATGCTCCCCAACTCATCCTGTGCTATATTGCTGACTGCATTGGTGCTGCTACGTGTACCCATGATGACTAATCAATGCCATCAACCTCCATCCTGCCCCTAAATTCACTTGGTCCATTTCTGACACCTTTCTCCCCTTTCTCGATCTCTCTACACATATCTTTTATAAACCTACCAATTCCCACAGCTATCTTGACCATACCTCATCACACTCAGTCTCCTGTAAAAATGCTATTCCCTTTTCTCAGTTCCTTTGTGCCTGCATCTGTTCCAAGATGAGGCTTTCCTTTCCAGGACATTAGAGGTGCCCTCCTTCTTCAAAGAACAGGGCTTCCCTTCCTTCACTATTGATGCTGCCTTCACCCATTTCTCCTCCATTTTCTGGTCATCCTCACTCACCTCATCTTCCCATTGCCTTAACAGGGATAATGTTCGTCTTGTGCTCACGTACCATGCCATGGGCCTCCACATCTTCCATCACCTCCAATGGGATCTTACCACCAAACACATCCTTACCTCCCCTCTACTCACTGCTTTCTGCAGTGATCACTCCCTCCATGGTTCCCTTGTCTATTTATTCCTCCCGATTAATCCCCCTCCTGGCACATATCACTGCGTGACACAAATGCTACACCTCCCCCGCTTACCTCTACTCAGGGTCTCAAACAGTCCTTCCAGGTAAGGCAACACTTCACCTGCGTATCTGTTGGAGTTGCTTCTTGTATCCGGTGCTCCTGATGTGGACTCCTCTACACTGGTGAGATCCGGCGTAAGTTGGGTGACCGCTTCATTGAGAACCTCTGCTCCATCTGCCCAAAGCGGAATTTCCTGGTGATCAACCATTTTAATTCCTGTATCCATTTCCATTCTGATACGGCCTCCTCTTTTCCATGATGAAGCCATTCTCGGATGGAGCACCAACACCTCATATTCCATCTGGTTAGCCTGCAACCTATTGGCATGAACATTGATTTCTCCTTCCAGTATTTTTTCTTCCCTCGTCCTGCTTTTTCTACTCCCCACTCTGGCCTCTTAGCTCTTCTCCTCACCTGCCCATCTCCTCCTCCATGTGCCCCTCCTTCCTCCCTTTCTCCCATGGTCCACTCTGCCCTCCTATCAGATACCTTCTTCACCAGCCCTTAATCTTTCCCATCCAGCTGGCTTCACCTATCACTTTCTAGCTAGCCCTCCTTCTCCTCCTCCATCTTCTTATTTTGCTGTCTTTCCCCTTCCTTTCCAGTCCTGAAGAAGGGTCTCAGCCCAACAAGTCAACTGTTTATTCTTTTCCATTGATGCTGCCTGACCTTTTGAGTTCCTCCAGCGTTTTGTGCGTGTTGCACTGGAATTTCAGCATGTGCAGAATCTCGTGTGTACGTGTTTCAGACTTTTCTATCTTCTGCCCGCTGGGAGAAGGGGGAAGAGAGAATGCCCAGGCTGTGTGGGGCCTTTGACTATGTTGGCTGCTTTGCTAGGGCAGTGAGAAGTGTAGACAGAGTTCATGGAGGGGAGGCTTAGTTCCGTGATATGCTCAGCTGCGACCATTACTTTCAGTAATTTTGTGTAGTCTCCTGCCAAGCAGTTGCCATACTGATCCAGATAGGATTTTAACAGCAGAATACATTTAACGTCTTTCCTACCTAGTCACTGCAGGCCACACCATTGCTTATCACCTTTAGTCTCTTGTACCCCGTCAGAGATATTCGCATCCCTCCACCACCCTTTCCAACAAGTAAAAGTATGCTGTATTTCTGTCTTTCCCCAGTTCCAAAGGAAGGTCATCATTTCTGGTTTTCTGTCTCTCCATAGATGCTGCCGCATATGCTGAGTCTCTTCAGCATTTTCTGTCATTATTTAAACCCTATAAGCAAGAGCCCACCAAGGTTCCAACACTAGGAAGTTTGTCTGGAGCAAGCAGGTGAAATAATGATTTCACTCCCCACTGCAAAAGTCACTGATCTTCACGCAGCCTCTGATTTGGAAAGTTTACAGCATGTCCATAGCGTAAAAATACATCTCAGCCTCTTGCGCTAATTGATGGGTTTGGTAATCCACTTCGGACATACAGTTCTCTTGAAGTCAATGAAGACTTAATTAAGATATACTGATTCTGGGGGGCTCTATCCTTACATTTGTAAAATGTAGGAATTACAACTGGAAACAAATGCACTAGCACCAGACTGGGGAGAACTCGGAGAGATCTTACATCTTGCTTCCTACTGCCATGTAATCAAAGTGGTCAATAAATAGCTAGTGGGAGATTCAATGCCTGCTGAACAGTACAAAGTCTGCAGGATTCTTGCTGTGTGATCTGAAGTTAGCAAACAGTTCATTACCAGAGGCACCTGGAACAAAGAGAATCATTGGGTTGAATATGATCAACCAGTTCTTGCTACAGCAGCTTCTAAAAAACTGCTGTTCGCCAGCAATACTCACAACACGCTGGAGGAACTCAGCAGGTCAGGCAGCATCCGTGGAAAAGATCGCGCCACACTCGCTGCCAAGCGGAGATACCTACGGGCCCTGTCCCTCTCTCTGCCACCACCCCAGGTCGCACTCTCTACCGTCTGCCATGGATCTCTCCTACACTTCATTTTCCGCTGGATTCACACCTCCAACCATTGTTTCTTCTCCTTCCTCGAGTCTAGGTAGTCTCCAGATCCTTGGTATGAACATAGAATTCTCCAACTTACGGTAACTCCCTCCCCCTCCTTTCCCCTATCCCTATTTCACTCTGCCCCCTCTCCCAGCTGCCTATCACCTCCCTCATGGTTCCACCTCCTTCTACTACCCATTGTGTTTTCCCCTATTCTTTCTTCACCTTTCCTGCCTATCACCTCCCTGCCTCCCCTCCCTCACCCCTTTATCTTTCCCCTTACTGGTTTTTCACCTGGAACCTACCAGCCTTCTCCTTCCCACCCTCCCCCCACCTTCTTTATAGGGTCTCTGCCCCTTCCTTCTTCAGTCCAGACAAAGGGTTCCGGCCCGAAATGTCGACCGATCTTTTCCACGGATGCTGCCCGACCTGCTGAGCACCTCCAGCGTGTTGTGAGTGTTGCTCCGACCCCAGCATCTGCAGATTATTTTGTGTTTGCTGTTCCCCAGAATTTTTCTCTCTCATTCCTTCCTGTTAAAACATGAGTTGGCAAAACCTGAAGGAAGAAATATATTCTGCTGGACAGAAATTTATGAAGGCTCTAAGTGAGGTGATATGAAAAGAAGTAGGCTGTAATTTGAAGAAACCACAAGAAAAATCATTGCTTGTTCTTCCTTTGCCCCACATGGAACTGTAAACTCTATCTGAATCAGCTATTTCTTAAAGGCAGCCCATTGATCCGCTTCAGTTTTGCCAGTCAGCTTTCGGTTCCAGTTCCAATCCTGGACTAGATTCACTCCCATGGACACAAATGATTCTGCACGTCGACACTCAAAATGTTGATGGAACTCAACAGGTCAGGCAGCATCTGTGGAGATGAATGAACAGTTGATGTTTCAGGCAAAGACCCTTCTTCAGCACTGGAAAGGAAGGGGAAAAATGCCAGAATATAAAAGTCAGAGGAGGGGAAGAAGACTAGCTAGAAGGTGATAGGTGAAGCCCAGGTGGGTGGGAAAGGTCAAGGGCTGGCGAGGAAAGAATCTGATAAGAGAGGAGAGTGGACCATAGGAGAAAGAGGAGGAGGAGGGGACCTAGGAGAGGTGAGAAGAGGTAAGAGTGGGGAACAAATGATGGGGGGAAGGGGAGAGAAACATTTTTTTTTACCAGAAGGAGAAATCAATACTCACACCATCAGGTTGGAGGCTACCCAGATGGAATATTCCAACATGTTGGTTCCATGGTTTCATTGTGTCATAAGAGGAGACCATGGACCAACATGTCAGAACAGGAATGGGAATCAGAATTAAAATATCCACTGCAAAGTTCTGTTTTTGGCGGTTGAAGCAGAGATGCTTGATGAATTTATGATGGGTCTTACCAATGTAGAAGAGGCCAACTCGGGAGCACAGGACACGATAGGTGACACCAGCAGATTCACAGGTGAAGTGTTGCCTCAATTAGGGCCTTGTATGGAGGTGAAGAAGGAGGTGAATGGGCAGTTGTTGCACAATTCAACAGTTGACATAATAGTTGAGATTTGGATGAAAGGTCTCGGCCCAAAATATCAATTGTTCATTCTTCCCCTTAGGTGCTGCCTGACCTGCTGATTTCCTCCAGCATTTTGTGTGTGTTGCTCTAGATTCACTCCCATCCCATTGAGACTCAACTTCCTTTAATTCTTTTCCTTACATTGGATTGCTTCTCATTTGCCTTTACAAACCTAATCTATTGATGCTATATTTGTAGAATACGTATATTATTATATTAGTACAATGTCACTAAGTTTCAAAAAGTGTTCTGAACTGTGCTGCTCTATTTCTCGATAAACTTTCCCCCACCAAGAACACATCACAGATATTGGGAAGAGCTACCAACACAATGATCCATACTCCCACCTCTCCCCAAAACACATTTGATTACCAGGAGTAGTAAATTCCCTGAGTAGTTCCTAGTTTCATTGTTGCTTCCCTGCTTTACAATCCTCAAAACTTGCAAATTTAGGGAAAAGAAAATATCAAGGTTTTGTGATCATCCTGCGTTCTAACGTGATATGCTCCACTGTCAACCAGTAGAGAGAGCAGCTCTCTGTGGAGGAGGAAGCAATCCTGGCCGATTGAGTCTGTGCCAGCTCACAGAACAATCTTGTTCCTACTTTACCCTGTAACTTAGTGTGCCAACATTCCTGATACTCCCCCCATATTTTAATCACTCATCTACAAACTGTGGGCGCATTAATCTGCAGACCCACACTGTCAGACTGACATCCGGATTTATTTACCACATGTGCATTAAAACATACAGTGAAATGCATCATTTGTGTTAACAGCCAGCACACTTAAGGATGTGCTGGGGGCAGCCCGCAAGTGTCGCCACACATTATGGTGCCAACAGAGCACGCCCACGATCCTCGGCTGGACGACACAGAACACAACAAGGAACAAAGCAACAGCAAAATAAACTCCTCTCGCTCCCTCCCACCCACACGGACAGTCCTCCACCTCCAGGATAGGAGTCCAGCCTCCAGTCTCCGTGCTTCAGCGACTGAGCTTTGACTTCCAATGGATCAGCCATGATGGAATTGTGGAGAAAACTAGATGGGCTGAATGGCCTGATTCTGTTTCTATGTCTTATGATCTTATGGACTTTCAAGCTTCGATCTTTGGTATTCGCCCTCAGACTAGCCAACAATGGGACCCCGATCTCCAGGCTCGAACTCTGGGCCCGCCAACTCATCGGCCTCCCAGCTTCTCAGAACCCACTAACCTGGGACATCTCGACACCATGGGTGTCTACCGTGATCTCATCCACATCACTGGACTTTGAATGCGGAGTGCGAAGCGGAGGCTGGACCTCTAACTCCTCCACGTCTCTGTCCCCAAACCCTATAATCTTACCTCTAACAAACCCTCCTGTTCCCAAAACTATTCCCACATACCTAAAAAATCAACTCAGTCTGATTAACGATCTCAACAGAGACCATTGCACAGCACCATCTTCCACCTTTGTGATGTGGTAGGAAATCAGAGCACCTGGAGGAAACCCACACAGATGTAGGGGAAGCTGCAGTCTCCACACAGACAGAGGGCAAAATTGAACTTGGATTTGTGGAGCCATGAGGAAGTAGCTTCACCAGTCATGAAGCTTCACTGCAGTGAAGCCCGTGACCGAAAACTGGGTGGAAGGTGGATGTTAAGTGTAAATATTAGATTAGATTAGATTATGAGGACACTCAGTCCTCTTTTACTGTGATTTAGTAATACATGCATTAAGAAATGATACAATATTCCTCCGGTGCGATATCACAGAAACACAGAACAGACCAAGACTGAAAAACTAACAAAAACCACATAATTATAACATATAGTTACAACTGTGCAACAATATCATAACTTGATGAAGAACAGGCCATGGCACAGTAAAAAAGTTCAAAGTCTCTTGAATGTCCCACATCTCACACAGACGGGAGAAGGAAGAAAAACTCTCCATGTCATGCCTGACCACAGTCTGACTCTGAGTCGTCCGAAAACTTTGAGCTCTGATCAGCCCTCTGACACCGAGTACCGAGCACCATGTCTATCTGAATGCTTCGACCTCAGTCGCCAGCAGCAGGCAAAGCCGGGGATTTTGAGGCCTTCCCTCCGGAGATTCTCGATCGCACAGTAACAGCAGCAGCGAACCGGCATTTCAGAAATTTCTCCAGACGTTCCTCTGTGCTTTCACATCTGTCTCCATCAAATCAGAATTGTCCACGGCCCCTATTTAACAGATACGATATCATTTCACTGGAGCGCTGCGTGCGCTGCGTCGCGCTGCCATCTTCTCCTCCCACCTCTATTAAGAATGAAACTGCAGGCAGACTTTATCCAGTCTGACGTCAACAGTGGTGGAGTCATAGAGCATTACGGCAGGTGTACAGACACAAAATAAAGCAGATGAAATCAATAGTTAATTGTATGAAGGTCACCTTGTCTCACTTACCATTATTGGATTAATTACGGCAAAAATTTACAGTTCAGTAAGACAACGGTGCTATAGTTTAAGATCTTTTCCAAGAGTAACTTCATAATTATGAAAACCCAACTATTAAAAGTGGTAGGATATAAATACTTTCACTGTCATGGGAAGAAAACATTTATGTAGAGCAGTACAGCACAGGAACAAGCCTTCAGCACACAATGTCTGTGCCAAACACAGTGCCAAAATAAATTGAATCTCTTTGGCTTGCAGGTGATCCATATCCCTCCACTCCTGTGCTACTGCAAAAGCTTTCAGAGTAATGTCACGTCAAAATAAAGCCTCAAAATTTTGTCCGCTTCCTAATGTGTCTGTTAAGGTGGTTGGACATTAAGGGTGGGAAGGAAGAAGATACTGAAAGCACTTATTTGTCTCAGACTTATGGCGTCTCAAGAGTCAAGTCTTCTTCCACCCTTGGCCACTAGATGACTGCCCCCAAGCATTGCAGGAAAGCCCAATAGTTCTTGTAAATTCAGACCTATTTGACAGCTGGTGCAATTCCATGAAGCCCCAGGAACCCAAGCGACCAGATGGGGAGGTCAATTTCCAAGTCATCAGTTTAGTTTCTCTAAGTGCTGGGACTCTAGCAAACTGCAATTTCAAACAGAAAAAAGGAAACGATCCTCTAACATTTGAGGAACAGCATATAAGAGGACAATAATTACTTGTGCACGAGTCCTCAAGTGAAGACATCACAGTTGTGGCTGACAGACTGAGAGACATGAACAGTCACACTGTGCACAGTCTGCAACTAACTGAGAGTTGCATCGAAAATAAAGTCATTGATCCTTTACACTGCGTTCGTGGCTGCAGCTTCCGAGGATGCTTTGGAACTGCTCCGATTAAAAAGAAGAGTTTCTTCCTCCACCTCCCCCCGGGTCCCCCTTCCTCCCCCACCGTGTCCTGGAGGAAAGTAATGCATGAAAAATTTACATTAATATACATCATAATCCTACTGGCCTCATTATACAGCCCTGCCAACTCCTCCAACACCAGATCTGAACAGATGCTAATTACTCCTAATGTTTCAGGCACAGCAGGATTTGAGGTCACTGTTGTTGGTGATGTAGAGTGGTTTTTAAAAGCACGTTTGCAGAGATGCTGTATTTAGCAAGCTTATTTACATCCTAATAAGGAGATAATCTTCCATAATGTTTACTTTTTTTTAGTAAACACACAATTCATCAAGTGACTAAAAGATGGTCTTAAACCATATTTCTTAGCATCAGTAAGTTGGCATTGTGCTGTACTTCACTATAACCCTCATGATTTATTTACCATTTTTGCATGCTTCACACCAATTTCCATGTAGGCTAATGGTAAATTTTGGCACCAGCTGCTGGTGATGGGATTAGCAGTGGTATCATTTCATAGCGCGTCCTACAACATGAAAATAGGCCCTTTGGTCTATGGTCTGTACTGGCCACCAAATATACATTTATTCTCTCAACTTCCCCAGATTTGACTACTCCCTCCATCCTCGAGGCAACTAACAATGGCCAACTAATCCACCAATCTCCATGGCTTTTGGGATGTGGGAAGAAACTGGAGTCCCTAAAGACTCATATATTCACCAGGAAAATCAGCAAACTCCACACAATATTGAACTCTAGAGATTTAGCAGACGCTTGAAATCTGGAGCAACACACACAAAATGTTGGAGGGACTTTAGCAGGTCAGGCAGCATCTATGGAAATTTTTAAACAGCCGACATTTCGGAGTGGACCATCTGTTCATCCGTCGCCTCTAATCTCCCTCCTGACACTTATCCCTGCAAGCAGAAGTGGTGCTACATCTGCCCGTTCACCTCCTCCCTCACTTCTGTTCAGGGAACCAACCAGTCTTCCCAGGTTAGCCAACATGTCACCCGCAAATCTGTTGGGGTCATCTATTCTGCCCAAAGCTCCCGATGCTGCCTCCTCAATGCTGATGAGAACTGATGTAGATTGGGGGACCTCTTCATCGAGTACCTTCGCTCCATCTGCAAAAGCAGCATTTTCCAGTTGCAAACCATTTTAGTTTCAATTTCCATTCTAACATATCAGTCCATGGTCTCCTGTACTGCCGCAATGAGGCTATTCTCACCTCATATTCCATTTAGGTAGCTTACAACCTGATGGATGGCATGAACATCAAATTTTCTGACTTCTAGTAATTCTTTTCCCCTCTCTCTTTGCTCTTCTTCAATTCCCTACTCTCTACCCCCCCCCCTTACCTCAAATCTTCAGCTGCTATAACCTCCTCTGGTCCACCTCCTCCTTCCCTTTCCCCACACTTGGAATATTGTCAACAGTTTTGGGCTCCATATCTCAGAAAGGATATGTTGTCATTGGAGAGAGTCCAGAGGAGGTTCACGAGGATGATTCCGAGAATAAAGGGGTAACATATGAGGAGAATTTGGCAGCTTAGGGCCTGTACTCATTGGAATTTAGAAGACTGTGCGGGGGTCTAATTGAAATCTACCAATTGTTGAAATGTTGACAGGAATAGATAGGGTGGATGTGGAGAGGATATTTCCTATGGTGGGGGTATCCAGAACTGGAGAGCACAACCTTAAAAATGAGGGGTGATCCTTTAGAACAGAGGTAAGGAGGATTTTTTCAGTCAGAGGGTAGTGAGTCTGTGAAATAAGAACATAAGAACATAAGGAATAGGAGCAGGAGTCAGCCATCTGGCCCGTCGAGCCTGCTCTGCCATTCAATAAGATCATGGCTGATCTGGCAATGGACTCATTGCCACTTATCTGCCTTTTCCCCATAACCCTTAATTCTCCTACTATGAAAAAATTAGATTAGATTAGATTAGATTATGAGGACACGCAGTCCTCTTTTATTGTCATTTAGTAATGCATGCATTAAGAAATGATACAATTTGTTCCTCCAGAATGATATCACAGAAACACAAGACAAACCAAGACTAAAAAAAAACTGACAAAAACCACATAATTGTAACATATAGTTACAACAGTGTAAAGCAATACCGTAATTTGATGAAGAACAGACTATGGGCACGGTAAAAAAAAATAGTCTCAAAGTCTCTCGAAAGTCCCATCATCTCACGCAGATGGTTGAAGGGAGAAACTCTCCCTGCCATGAGCTTCCAGCGCCAGAAACTTGCCGATGCAGCATCCTGGAAGCACCCGACCACAGTCCCACTCCGAGTCCGTCCGAAAACTTCGAGCCTCCGATCAGCCCTCTGACACCGAGCACCGAGCACCATCTCTGCCGACTGCTTTGACTCCGATCCCAGCAACAGGCAATAGGCAAAGCCGAGGACTGGGGGCCTTCCCCTCTGGAGATTCTCGATCACACAGTAGCAACGGCAGCGAAGCAGGCATTTCAGAAGTTTCTCCAGATTTTCCTCAATGCTTCTCAAGTCCATCTCCATCAAATCAGGATTGTGCACAGCCCCTATTTAACAAATACGATATCAATTCGGAGCAGCCACACGCACTGCATCGCGCCGCCATCTTCTCCTCCCCTCCTCCAATCTATCCAACCTTATTTTAAGTATATTTACTGAGGTAGCCTCCACTGCTTCATTGGGCTGAGAATTCCAGAGATTTACCACTTTCTGGAAGAAGCAGTTCCTCCTCATTGCTATCTCAAATCTACTTTCCCAAATCTTGAGGCTATGTCCCCTAGTTCTAGTCTCACCTACCAGTGGAAACAACTTTTCTGCCTCTATCTTATCTATCCCTTTCATAATTTTATATGTTTCTATAATATCTCCTCTCATTCTTCTGAATTCCAGTGAGTACAGTCCCAAGCTCAATCTCTCCTCATAGTCTAACACCCTCATCTCCGGAATCAACCTGGTGAACCTCTTACGCAATGCCTCCAAAGCCAATCTATCCTTTCTTAAGTAAGGACACCAGAACTGCACGCAGTACTCCATGTGTGGCCTCACCAGTACCCTGTACAGTTGCAGCATAACCTCCCTGCTCTTAAATTCAATCCCTTAGCAATGACGGCCAACATTCCATTTGCCTTCTTGATAGCCTGCTGAACCTGCACACCAACCTTTTGTGATTCATGCACAAGCTCTCCCAAGTCCCTCTGCACAGCAGCATGCTGTAATTTTTTACCATTTAATTAATAATCTGCTCTTTCATTATTCCTTCCAAAGCGGATGACCTTGCATTTACCAACATTGTACTCCATCTGCCAGCCTCTTGCCCACTCACTTAACTTATCTATATCTTTCTGCAGACTCTCCATATTTTCTGCACAATTTGCTTTTCCATTCAATTTGGTATTATCAGCAAACTTAGATACACTGCACTTGGTCCCCTCTTCCAGATCGTTAATGTATATTGTGAACAGTTGCAGGCCCAGCAGCAACTCCAGCAGCACAACGCTCTCCACTGATTGCCAACAAGAGTAACACCCATGTATCCCAACTCTCTGCTTTCTATTAGTTAACCAATCCTCTATCCATGCTATATCACCCCCAACTCTATGCATCTTTATCTTATGGATAAGTCTTTTATGTGGCATCTTATCAAACGCCTTCTAAAAATCCAAGTAAATAATCTCTATCTGTTCCCCTCTATCCACTGCGCTTGTTATATCCTCAAAGAACTCCATTAAGTTTGTTACTGTGGAGGCCAAGTCATTGGGTACACTTAAGGCAGAGATAGATAGGTTCTCTGTATGCATGAGCTTTTAGTTTGATACTTTCTTTTATTTCCTTAGTTATCCAAAGCTGGCTCTTCCCACCCTTACTGTCCTTGCTTTTAACTGGAATATACTTTTGTTGAGCACTGTGAAAAATCTCTATGAAAGTCTTCCACTGTTCCTCAACTGTCTCACCATGTAGCCTGTGTTCCCAGACTACACTAGCCAAATCCTCCCTCATCCCATTGTAGTCTCCACTGTTTAGGCATAATACACTGGTTCTAGATCAAACGATTGCACCCTCCATTTGTATGAGAAACTCAGTCATACTGTGATCACTCTTTCCAATAGGATCCCAACTACAAGATCACTGATTTTAGCTGTCTCATTGCACAGGACCAGATCCAAGGTAACACGTTCCCTTGTAGGTTTAGTAACATGCTGTTCAAGAAAGCCATCATGGATGCATTCTATGAAGTCCTCCTTGAGACTGCCTCGACCAACGTGATTCAGGTCAATGTCTGCCATGATAACTGCTGTTCCATTCTTACATGCCTCAAGGATTTCTCTGTTTATTGCCTGTGCCACTGTAATATTATTATTCGATGGCCGATAGACAACTCCCACCAGTGATTTTTTCCATTTACTATTCTTAATCTCTACCCAGATGGATTCAACATTCTGCTCCTTAGATCTTACATCGTCTCTCACTATCGCCCTGAACTCATCTTTAATTAAGAGCACTACCCCACTTCCCTCACCTTCCTGCCTGTCGTTCTGTGTTACCCGATATCCTTGGATATTTAATTCTCAATCTTCTCCACCCGGCAACCACGTCTCTATAATGGCCACCAAACCATAGCTCTTTGTACAGATTTGTGCCACAAGTTCACTAACCTTGTTTTGAATACTACGGGCATTCAAATAAAGTGCCCTTACACTCATTGTGCTTTTAAAATCTTGTAATCTTTTACTCTTCTGCACTTGACTTTTCTTCACTCCACTCTTATGTTTCTCTTTTTTATCTTTTGCTTTTTCTTTATCCACACTTTTCTTTTTTACTTTATCCGTACTTCTCCAATCTGTTGAACCCACCCCCCGACTATTTAGTTTAAAGCCCTATCCACAGTCCTAGTTGTGTGATTCACTAGGATCAGGGTTCAAGTGGAGCCCGTCCCATTGGTACAGCTCCCTCCTTCCCCATTAATGGTGCCAATTTCCCATGAATCCAAACACCTCTCCCAACCAATCCTTGAGCCAGGCATTTAACTCTCTAACCTCTTAACCCTATGCCATTTTGCATTTAGTTCAGGTGGTAATCCAGAGATTACTACCTTTTTGGTTCAGCTTTTTAATTTAGTTCCTAGCCATTCAAATTCCCTCAGATGATTCTCTTTCCATCTATGTTGTTGGTACCCACATGGGCCATGACAACTAGATCATTCCCCTACCACAGCAAATTCTCTGCAAGTCAGATAAGATGTCCCAAGCTCAGACACCAGGCAGGCAAAACAGCCTTCAGGACACTCTATCCCTATGACAGAGAACTCTGTCTATTCTCCTGACTATCTATGCCCAATTATCACTACATTTCTCTTCTTCCCCTGCCCCACCTCCTAAATGGCTCCCTGAACTACAGTCCCACAGTTAGTTTGTTCATCTTTCTGAGAGCCCCCACTCTCATCCACACAGGGAGCAAGAATTTCAGACTTGTTGGACAAGCTCAAGGGCTGAGGCTCCTCCAGCACTGTCTCTTGGATCACAGTACCCACCTCTCTTGGATCCCACTATCTGCCTCTTGTCCCTGACCACAGACCGAATTTGAGGCAGCTAATCCAATGGCTGTGACTACCTCCTGAAACAGAGAATACAGGTAACTCTCCTCTTCCCTGATGTGTCACAAAGTTTGAAGCTCAGACTCCAGGTCATTAACTTTGAGCCTGAGTTCCTCGAGTAGCCAACACTTGCTGCAGATGTGATCACCAGGAACCACATTGGGGTCCACTAGTTCAAACATCATGTAGCTACAGCGCATCACCTGATCCTGCATTATCCCAACTTTATTTAATTAGCTGTAATTTAGTGACTTTTTATTCAACCACTACTAAAGCCTTACCTGCTACTTACCTGTGCCTCCTCGCCAAAGCCTCAAGTTCCCACTCCTACTCTGTTCCCCTCACACAATGGCTGCTCTGCCTTGACCCTGCTTTACTTTTATTTGCTCCTCTTAAGGAATCACAAATCGATTGGTCTGCCTCTAATGGGCCGATCCCCGCAAAACGCTCCTGATTTAAACTCTTCTCCCCATCGTGTGCGAAGCTCTCACTCTCTTCGAATCGATCGGCCCACTGCTAATGCGCTGAGCCCTGCATAATGCTCATTGATTAAATTTCTCCCCGACCTGTGCAAAGCTCCCTCTCTCTCTCTGAATCGATTGGTTCATCGCTAATGCAAGTTATGCTCTGCCATGGATTGGGTTGGAGGCAAAGTCCGTGGGTATACTTAAAGCGGAAGTTGATAGTTTCTTGATTGGTCAGGGCATCAAAGGATATGGCAAGAAGGCAGGTGTATGAAGCTGAGTGGGATCCAGATCAGCCATGAAGGAATGGTGGAGCAGACTCAATGGGCTGAATGGCCTAATTCTGCCCCTATGTCTTATGATCCACTCTTCTCCTATCAGATTCCATCTTCTCCAATTCTTTATATTTCACCCTATATCCTCCCTGCTTCTTACCTGCTCCCCACCCCCCTGATTTCACCTATTGCCCTTTAGTTTGCACTCCTTTCCTTCTCCCAACCTTCTTATTCTGACACCTTTCCCCTTCCTTTGCAGAATTGATGAAAGGTCTCAGCCCGAAACATTGGCTATTTCTTTTTATTTCCATAGATGCTGCCTGACCTGTTGAGCTCCTCCAGCATTTTGTATGTTAGACTAGGATTAAAGACAGGCTGCTGGGACTATTATGGAGTCATAAGAGGCTGTAGATGTTGGATGATAAATATAAAATAACAAATTGCTAGAGGATCTCAGTGGATTAGGCAGAATCATTAGAAAGAAATGGGTAGTTGGGACTTCACATCTGGACTAGCCTAAACCCGAAACACTTACATCCCGTTTCCCCACAGATGCTACCTGATCTCAGGAGCTCGCCCTGCAGTTTGCTTATTACTGAAATGAGAAAAGCCAAAGTAAATTTATCATCAAAGTACACATATGCTGCTGTGTACTATCTTGTCACTCCCTCCAACAAGCAATTAAGTCCTTGTCAAATGCAGCAGAAGAAAGCAGCAATTGGATTTGGATTAAAAGGAAAGACAACAACTGGGCTGCAAGATGAAGACAGGAGGGTATGGAACCGAGGGGGGTGTATCTAGGATGCCAGGTAGCACCGTTGAGCTCTCTGGAGACGTCATGGGCTTATCAACGAAACGTCAAAGAAGGAGGGTGCCCACCTGATGACCTCGATGACGTACCTACCCTCCCTCCTTGTCACCACTGCAAACCCACTGCCAACATCGAGAGTGCCGACTTACCATAGGGATTGAAACATCAAGTCCTAGTAGCTCTACATATCTACTGAGATTCATTTCCTTGCAGACATTTACAAGAAAAAAGAAATATAATTGGATTCATCGATAAAACATAAACAAAGACTGACAATCAACCAATGAGCAAAAGAAGACAAACTGTGCAAATAAAATAAATAAGTAAATAATTAATACAGAGAACATGAGTTGTAGAGTCCTTGTGTAACTCTCTCACCGTGGCTCGTAATAAACTAGGCTCACTTGCTAACTCTGGCTAACAGCCATGTGACTCAGCATTGCATGGGCAACAGTGAGAAAGCCATCTTCAATAAGCAACACACGTCTAGGGTCGGTATGATTCAGGTTCAACCAAACAGGAAAGTTGGAATGTTCCGTTGAGAGAATGGAGACTATAATAAATGTTGTACAAATACTGTCCCATGTGAAATTATCATTCAACAGGTAATAACACAACTTACACTGGCAGAAACTTTAAGAGGAAGTACATTTTCAGATACAAAAAGAGAAATAATGCATGAGATCATGAAAAGGCAATGTGGGGGCCAGCTGGTGGCGCAATGACATCGGTGCGGGACCCGGGAGCGGAGGTTCCTGGGTTCGAAACCAGTCGGCTCCACTCCCGAGTACACTTTCCATCCATGCCAGGTTGAGTGTCGAGATCGCAACTCGACCTTGTAAAATAAAGAGAAAAATACTGCGAGAATGTCTGTGTGAGGAGTGGCGCGCCACACAGTCTCTCTCTTGCTCGGCGCCTTGTAAAAAAGCCATGAAAAAGACATCATCACGGATACACGCATGGACGCATGCATAGACTTGCACACACGCAAGCACATGGCAAAAAAAAGAAAAGGCAACGTAACTTCATTGGACATGTGATTAGGAAAGAGGAGTTAGAATGCACGGTAATTATGGGAAAGATTGAAGGGAAGAAAGCAAGAGGAAGACAAAGACAAATGATAATGGAGACAGCAGCCAGAGAACTGGAAATGAATACCAAAGGTTGATCCACTTGACTCGAAAAAAGAGTGCATGGGCCATGGCAGTCAAAGCTCAAACTGGGCATGGAACCTGATGACGATGATGATGATATTTACAGATATTTCAATTTTAACAAACAGATAATAGAAAAAGAAAAGGCCCAGTTACAGTTAAACCAGTCTAAATGTGCACATAAGCTTTGGAGCTCATTTCTGAATAGTCAGGTGCTTTGCTTTAATTACTCATTGTGCTGAACCCAGAGTCCCAACTTTCCTCAAAGACTGCCATGAACAAACTGGCTAACTCAGGAGTACTGGCACTTCCTCCTTGGAACCATTTGTCTGCACAAAACACTTCTTACAACGGGGTCTCTCCTCCGAGCGGGAGACGGCAAGCATCTTCCCCCATGCTCTTCTCTGCACCCTCTCTTTCATTCAAGACCTGCGAACCAAAGACCCAATACCAACCCACTGTCCCTTAGAAATCCGATCCTGCCGATCTCTCCCGAATGTTCCATGGTCTCCGACTGGACAGAATGTAATGAGGCCCAACCCGACTGGCTTACACAACATTCTTAAGCTGAGCAAAGGACCCCTTGTTTTAGCAGAAACCAAAACACTAGACTATGAACACACTGTGTTTTGCAGAAATAAAATACCTAACAGTATAGCAGTAGGAACACAATTAAACATGTTCTTAACCAGGGCATTACACTTGAAAGTGAATCTGTAGTTGTGGAATGAGTTCAGGGATATGGTGAGTGATGTGGTCAGATCCTCTGATATGGTAACTCCAAGGAATTTAAGAACACAGTGGCTCTGTTAGATGTACCACTCTTACTCTTTGCAGTGTAAAGTAGTTTTGGCCCCTTATTGAAGAAAGGATGTGCTGCCATTGCAGAGGCTATAGAGAAGGTTCACAAGAATGATCCCAGGAACGAAAGGGTTAACATATGAGGAGGATTTGATGTCTGTAGGCCTAGACTGACTGGAGTTTAGTAAAATGAGGGTGACCTCACTGAGACCTACCGAATGGTGAAAGGCCTGGATGGAGTGGATGTGGGGTGGATGTTTCTTATTGTGCAGGAGTCTACGACCGGAGGGCACAGCCTCAGATTACAAGGTCGTCACTTTTGAACAGAGATAAGGGGGAATTTCTTTAGCCAGAGAGGAGTGATTCTGTGGCAGACACAGCAACGAATGAATGTGGAAGCCAAGTCATTGGGTATATTTATTGCTGAAGTTGATAGGTTCTTGATTGGTAAGGATGACAAAGATTACCGGGAGAAGGCAGGAGAAGGGGTTGAGGGGGATAATAAATCAGCAACGATAGAGTGGTTGAGCAGACTCAATAGGCTGAACGGCCTCATTCAGCAACTATGTCTTACGGTGTGAATTGGATCAGGAAAATTCTTGCTCCATAGTTTGTATGAGTACAAATCCAAAATTGCTTTGTTGGGAAGCACAGCTTTAAATACCAATTGAACACAATGGTCTAAACATGTCAAGATTCAATCCTAAACTTTAATCCAATTTTATTCTAAGGTTAAAGTTTATTGTCACATGCAAACATACACAGTGTATATACAGTATTGTGCAAAAATCTTAGGCACATATATATTGTTAGAGTGCCTCAAGACTTACGCACGGTACTGTAGTAATTTTACATATTACACTCTATTGTTGTGACAAAATATAACAAATTTCATGACCTATGTGAGTGATGATAAACCTGATTCTGATAGGGTCTCTGTTGTGGACTGAGAGTGGAAAGGGGACCGGGAGAGTGGAATTATGGTTGGGAAATGGAGAAGGGAAAGGGGCGGAGTGGGAATCACCGGAGATACATTCTGTAATGATCAATAAACCAATTGTTTGGAATCACATGACCTTGCCTGGAGTCTCAAGGCAGCGTGAGTCTGTACTCAGCCCCTGGCACACTTTCCCTGCCGCCTGTCCCACACTCCTCACACAGCGATCCATCTTGCATTCCCAATATCCTTTGCTCCCGCCAGACTTACAAACCCACTCTGTGCTCCACGATGACAAATGCAGTACTGTGCAAAACCTTAGGCACTCGAGCTATATATATTCTAGCCCAAGACTTCCGCAAGGCTGCTGCAAAGAAGATATTTTTTATGGCATTTACAGTACTGTGCAAAAGTCTTAGCTAGGATACCCAAGACTTTTGCACAGTACTGTAAATACCATAAAAAATATCTTCTTTGCAGCAGCGGCGAAGTACATTGCAAGCATGACAAACAGACAGTAAGGTGATATAAGATCTCTAGCTCTGGAAGGAAGGGTTGGAGTTGTACTTTCACCTACTATGCCCGCCAGATGTGAACTGCTTTATGCTCAGATTTCATCGAATTCTTCGGCTGTCCTTAGGGATAGAGGATGACTTGCTTCAACTCTAATTCTGGGGTTCCAAAAATGGCTGGGAAAAAAAAAACAGTGTAAGAATCTCAGTTTCTGCCACTTGTAGGACAAATGTCTGATTGTTTAGGCAGGTGGGCAACTGTTTCCTGCTATGTGTCTACTGTAGGGAACTCAAGGAGTTCAGTGCCTTGCTGTATGTTCAATGTCAGAATCCCAAATAGTCATGTAATTGCAGGCCCTTCTTCGGAACAGATTACCAGAAGAAGTTTCACATACAAAATGCTGAAGGAACTCAACAGGTCAGGCAGCGTCTATGGAGATTAATAAACAGTCAATATTTCGGGACAGGACCCTTCATCAGTACTGAAAAGGAAGGGGGAAGATGTCAGAATAAAAAGGTGGGGGGAGTGGAAGGAGGCTGGCGGGAAGGTGATAGGTGAAGATAAGAGGGTAGGAACTGTGAAGAGCTGGAGAGGAAGGAATCTGTTAGGAGAGCAGAGTGGACTATAGGAGAATGGGAAGGAAAAGAGGACCTTGGGGGAGGTGATAGGCAGGTGAGAAGAGGTAAGAGGCCAGAGTGGGGAATAGAAGATGAGCAGAGGTGAAGGGAAAATTTTTACTGGAAGGAGAAATCAATATCCATGCCATCAAGTTGGAGGTTATCCATACTGAATACGAGGTGTTGCTCCTCTACTGAGGGTGGCCTTATTGAAGCATAAAAGGAGGCTATGGACCGACATGTCAGAACGGAAATGGAAATTGGAATCAAAATGTTTGGCCACTGGGAAGTTCTGTTTTTAGTTGTTGGAGAGGAGGCACTCGACGAAGCAGTCCCCCAATTTCTGACTGTTCTCACCAATGTATTGGGAGAGCTGGAAACAATGAATTACCCCAGCATGTTCACAGGTGAAATGTTGCCTCACCTGGAAGGACTGTTTATAAGCTCCAAATGTTAATGAGGGAGGAGGTGAATGAGCAGACATAGCAGTTTGGCCACTTGCAGGGATTAGATCCTGGAGGGAGATTAGTGGGGACGGATTAATAGACAAAGGAATTACGGAGGGAGCGACCCTTGCGGAAAGCAGAGAGAGGAAAGCGGGAGGTATAGTTATGTTTGGTGGTAGCATCACTTTGGAGATGGCAGATGTTGTAGAAAACATTGTGTTGGATGCTGAGACTCATGGGGTGGTAGGTAAGGACAAGAGGAACTCGATCTCTGTTAAGGTGGTGGGGAGATGGGGTGAGCATGGATGTTCAGGAAATGGAGGAGATGCAGTTGAGGGTAGCATCAATGGTGGATGAAGGTTAACTTAATTCTTTGAAGAAGGAGGACATCACTGATGTCCTAGAAAGGCATACCACATCCTGGGAACAGAAGTTTGATTGCCTTGGCACAAATGTCATGTTGATATCTTCAGGTGCTTCACTGAGAAAATGCAACATTCCCACTAACTCTTGAAACTGTCGGCCACTCAAAGTGAAGTTGGGATGCCCTGCATGAACAGCAGAAGAAGCACAGCCTGTCATAACTACACAACACACCTTCACACCCTGTTTGGCACTTCCTCTCTCCACCTCTGGGACCACCAAGGTTCTCACAGAGACCTCAGTCACCTCAGACTCCACAGAACCGGAGTTAAGCCAAGTCACTAAATCCCAAAGAACTGCCTATGAAAGACAATGACTGCAAACCACCTAGCACATTGAGGACCAGTACTGACTTGAGGATGCTGAGTTTTGCACATCTTGATTTTCACACACTAGCTTCCACCAGAGGTGATGTTGAGTATTTTACTGATGTTCCATTGGCCGGGAGTTGGCTCCTGAGATAAGAAAAGGAGTTCACAATTTCCCCAGATCTTCCGCTGTGGATCTGGAGATCCTCAAAACATCAAGCAGCAACAGGTTCACCAAAACCCTGGCTTCAGTGAGGGAGTCAAAAGCAATCTGAAGCTCTTTCTGTGTGCGCACATATAATTCAGTGACTGAAACTGGCTCAATTGTGGTTCAGCGACAAAAGCACCACAACTTCCCAATTTGTCCTGCGATCAGTTCAGGTCACGGAGTAACAAGTAGAGAATGATAATGAGGAACAGAGAGAGAGACAAATTTGAAAAAAAAAAGAAAAAAAGAATTCTCCATAGCACCTTCCTGTTGATAGAGTCGTAAACTTGTGTGAGGATAGCAGTACGCATATAGCATATAGTACGCCATACCTTTTGCCACGAGTTGCCACGTTCATTCTGAGCTTGGAGGGGTTGAATTCACCTTGCATTGCTGTGACAGAGGAGGATTAGAGTGATGATAGTTCTACAAGGCGCAGGAAGGATCCTTGATGATGGTCATCATCACACTTTCTCTGAGCACTCCTGGCATACTTTCTTCCAGAATGAAAGAAGTAGATTCATGCAAATGCATATTTCTGCCACATTATATTAACTCATCTAGAATCTTTCCTGGTCCAGTGGCCTTACTTTTTCACAGAAATCTCAGCTTTTACAACTGCCTGCTGAATGAAGGTGAACGGTATGTTTTGAGATCGAATCAAGGACACTCACACAGATTGCTCAATTAAGAAAGCCATTGACGGTATCTCTGTCCTTGATAAGCTGTCCTCCAATTCTTGCCTAATAACAGAAGAGGAACATGAGTCATTCAGGACATAGATTGTTTTGATGGTTCATGTGGTTGTCATGATCACTAGTGAGATGTTGAATAGAAACTCAGAAACATAGAAAACCTACAGCACAATACAGGCCCTTTGGCCCACAAAGCTGTGCCGAACATGTCCTTACCTTAGAAATTACTTAGGGTTACCCATAGCCCTCTATTTTTCTGAACTCCATGTATCTGTCCAGGAGTACCTTAAAAGATCCTATCGTATCCGCCTCCACCACTGTCGCCGGCAGCCCATTCTACGCACTTACCACTCTCTGCATAAAAAACTTACCCCTGATATTTCCTCTGTACCTACTTCCTAGCATCTTAAAACTATGCCCTCTCATGATTGTTATTTCAACCCTGGGAAAAAGCCTCTGACTATCCACACGATCAATGTCTCTCATCATCTTATACACCTGTATCAGGTCAGTTCTCATCCTCTGTCGCTCCAAGGAAAAAACTACTGAGTTCACTCAACCTATTCTTATAAGGCATGCTCCCCAATCCAGGCAACATCCTTGTAAATCTCCTCCGCACCTTTACTATGGTTTCCACATCCTTCCTATAGTGAGGCGTCCAGAACTGAGCACAGTACTCCAAGTGGGGTCTGACCAGGGTCCTATATAGCTGCAACATTACCTCTCAGCTCTTAAACTCAATCCCATGATCTATGAAGGCCAATGCACCGTATGCTTTCATAACCACAGAGTCAACCTGTGCAGCAGCTTTGAGTGTCCTATGGATTTGGACCCCAAGATCCCTCTGATCCTCCACACTGCCAGGGGTCTTACCATTAATAATATATTCTGCCATCATATTTGACCTACCAAAATGAACTACCTCACACTTACCTGGGCTGAACTCGATCTGCCACTTCTCAGCCCAGTTTTGCATCCTATCAATGTCCTCTTGTAACCTCTGACAGCCATCCACACTATCCACAACACCTCCAACCTTTGTGTCATCAGCAAATTTACTAACCCATCCCTCCACTTCCTTATCCAGGTCATTTATAAAAATCACAAAGAGTAGGGGTCCCAGAACAGATCCCTGAGGCACACCACTGGTCACCAACCTCCATGCAGAATATGACCCGTCTACAACCACATTTTGCCTGCTGTGGGAAAGCCAGTTCTGGATCAACAAAGCAAGGTCCCCTTGGATCCCATGCCTCCTTACTTTCTCAATGAACCTTGCATGGGGTACCTTATCAAATGCCTTGCTGAAATCCATATACACTACATCTACTGCTCTTCCTTCATCAATGTGTTTAGTCACATCCTCAAAAAATTCAATCATGCTCGTAAGACATGACCTGCCTTTCTCAAAGCCATGCTGACTATTCGTGATCATATTATGCCTCTCCAAATGTTCATAAATCCTGCCTCTCAGGATCTTTTCCATCAACTTACCAACCACTGAAGTAAGACTCACTGGTCTATAATTTCCTGGGCTATCTCCACTCCCTTTCTTGAATAATGGAACAACATTCACAACCCTCCAATCCTCTGGAACCTCTCCCGTCCCCATTGATGATGCAAAGATCATCGCCAGAGGCTCAGCAATCTCCCCCCTCGCCTCCCTCAGTAGCTTGGGGTACATATCTCGTCCAGTCCCGGTGACTTATCCAACTTGATGCTTTCCAAAAGCTCCATCACATCCTCTTCCTTAATATCTACATACTCAATTTTTTCAGTCCACTGTAAGTCATCCCTAGAAACACCATGATCTTTTTCCATACTGAATACTGAAGCAAAGTACTCATTAAGTACCTCTGCTATCTCCTCCGGTTCCATACACACTTTTCCACTGTCACACTTGATTGGTCCTATCCTCTCATGTCTTATCCTCTTGCTCTTCACATACTTGTAGGATGCCTTGGGATTTCCCTTAATCCTGTCCACCAAAGCCTTCTCATGGCTCCTTCTGGCTCTCCTAATTTCTTTTGTGAACTCCCGCCTGCTGGCCTTATAATGTTCTAGATCTCTATCATGACCTACATTTTTGAATCTTTTATAAGCTCTTCTTTTCTTCTTGACTAGATTTACAACAGCCTTTGTACACCATGGTTCCTGTACCCTACCATCCTTCCCGTCTCATTGGAATGTACCTATGCAGAACTCCACGCAAATATCCCCTGAATATTTGCCACATTCCTTCCGTATATTTCCCTCAGAACATCTGTTTCCAATTTATGATTCCAAGTTCCTGCTTGATAGCCTCATATTTCCCCTTACTCCAATTAAACACTTTCCGAACTTGTCTGTTCCTATCCCTCTCCAATGCTATGGTAAAGGAGATAGAGTTGTGATCACTATCTCAAAATGCTCTCCCACTGAGAGATCTGACACCTGACCAGGTTCATTTCCCAATACCAGATCAAGTACAGCCTCTCTTCTTGTAGGCTTATCTGCATATTGTATCAAGAAACCTTCTAACACACCTAACAAACTGCACCCTATCTAAACCCCATGCTCTAGGGACATGTCCATTGATATTTGGGAAGTTAAAATCTCCCACCACAACAACCCTGTTATTATTACCCCTTTCCAAAATCTGTCTCCCTATCTGTTCCTCAATGACCCTGTTACTATTGGGTGGTCTATAAAAAACACCCAGTGGAGTTATTGACCTCTTCCTGTTTCTAACTTCCACCCACAGAGACTCCATAGACAATCCCTCCATGTCTTCCTCCTTTTCTGTAGCCCTGACACTATCTCTGATCAACAGTGCCACACCCCCACCTCTTTTGCCTCCCTCCCTGTCCTTTCTGGAATATCTAAAGCCTGGCACTCAAAGTAACCATTCCTGCCCCTGAGCCATCCAAGTCTCTGTAATGGCCACAACATCATAGCTCCAAGTACTGATCCATGCTCTAAGCTCACCTGCTTTGTTCATAATACTTCTTGCATTAAAATAGACACATCTCAAACCATCGGTCTGAGCGCGTTCTTTCTCTATCACTTGCCTATCCTCCCTCTCGCACTGTCTCCAAGCCTTCTCTATTTGTGATCCAACTGCCTCTTCCTCCGTCTCTTCAGTTTGGTTCCCACCCCCCAGAAATCCTGGTTTAAACTCTCCCAAGTAGCCTTAGCAAACTTCCCCGCCAGGATATTGGCCCCCCTGGGATTCAAGTGCAACCCGTCCTTTTTGTACAGGTCACTCCTGCCCCAAAAGAGGTCCCAGTGATCCAGAAATCTAAATCCTTGCCCCCTGCTCCAATCCCTTAGCCACGCATTTATCCTCCACCTCACTGTATTCCTATACTCACTGTCACGTGGCATGGGCAGCAATCCCAAGATGACTACCTTTGTGGTCCTGCTTCTCAACTTCCTTCCTAGCTCCTTGTAGTCTGCTTTCAGGGCCTCCTCCCTTTTCCTGCATATGTCGTTGGTATCAATATGTAATACGACCGCTGGCTGTTCTCTTTTCCACTTCAGGATATCGTGGACATGATCAGAAACATCCTGGACCCTGGCACCTGGGAAGCAAACTACCATCCGTGTTTCTTTCCTGAGTCCACAGAATCGCCTGTCCGACCCCCTAACTATAGAGTCCCCTATCACTGCTGCCACCCTCTCTTTTTCCCTACCCTTCTGAGCGATTGCCTGCTCTGGTCTTTATTGCTATTCAGATACCCGTCAATCTGTTTGTTTCCAACCCTTGAAGCATAATTGTTTTTCAGTCCAAGATCTCCTTGCATTCCAGTTCAAATGTAACTTAGCTGAAGAGTGTTATATAACCATTATTGACAGGCACATAGCATTGAGTTATAAAACCAGAATCACAAACCTCTGTGCTGTACAACTGAATGTCCTTAGAAGGTACCAAGGATCTTGCTGTGGAAAAACATTTCTCCCATTCTGTACATTAAACCAATTTCACTCGGTGGAAACAAAAGCAAGCTGCCTTGTGCTTTCTGCATGGTTGACTCACAGACAAATTGGAAAGAGAAAGAAGCTAGAATTCTCCGGAAAGTCTGATCTCCATTCTAGATATTTCTCAGGCTTCACTTTTAACAAGCTTAAATTAGCTATCATCAATAAGAGTCATTTTTCCTTTATGTGACAAGACAAAAATGAACCAATACATTGGTTGTAAAGTGCCTCTGGTGCAAAGCACTGTACAGCTATTATTGTCAGTATAATTGAAACAATTCTACTAATATAGGATAAAGCCAAAAGGTCTTCTAACAGGCCCCCTGGGCAGTTGAAGGCATGTGATTTCAGCACACAAACAAGTCTTCTTTTATTGTATTTCTTCTGATGGCCCATAGCGCAGGAACATAATTAATGTTGATAATTATTGAGGATTTCACTAGAACTTTGTGCTGTAGTTAAAAGGATTTAATTTCTGACATCTAGTTAACACGAAGAGTTGTGTTTCATATTGTGCAATGTTAATGAGGTACAGACTGGGAGAGCCTGTATAACACAGGTCTTACTCATGAGTACTTCTCAAAGAATCAGGAACAAACGCCCATGAGGGACATCCTGAATATTGAATTTTCAGTTAGTGAGGCAAAACTAACGCAAAATATAACTCTCATCTTACCTAAACATATAAGCTCTAGCTAAGATTGTATCAACTACAGCTAGTGTTTTGTGGTTCGGACTTTAAACAGAAAAGTTTAAGTTTCCTGTCTTCTGCAGAAGTATGTGTATGCACGTGCTGTATTGGCGCAGGAACACAGCATCAAATAATCAGCATTCAGAAGAATAACAACTTAAGTATAAATTAAAAATCTTTAACAAGACAGAAAAGCAAATTCTGAAATGACTGTAAAACTCTAGTGATTAAGCAACACACACAGAATGCTGGAGGAACTCAGCAGGTCAGGTAGCATCAAAGGAAATGAATAAATAGTTGATGCTTTGGGCTGAGAGCCTTCATCGGGACTGGTGATTATTTTTCTAGCGATTAAGGTTGTGCCAGTTCTTTCAGGAACTGAATAGTTGAAGGGAAGAAGCTGTTCTTGAACAGCTACTTCCAATGTCCAAGTTAAAAACGGAGAGTGCTAGAAATACTCATCAGATCAGGCAGTATGTTTGCAAAGAAACAGAGGGAACATTTCATATAAAGCCCTCACATCAGAACAAGGGGGAAAAATGGAGAACAAGCTTGTTTTACAGCAGAAGAGTGAAGAGAGCAAAGGGAAGGTTTGCAGAATTGAACGACTGCCACTGCCCTATGAGAAAAGAAGTCTCCCCTCATGTTCCCTTTAAATTTCTCACCTTTCACCCTTAACCCATGGCCTCTGATTGCAGTTCCACCCAAGTTCAGTGGAAAATACCTGGTATACCCCTTATAATTTTGTATACTTCTACCAAATCTCCTCTCTATCTTCTACATTCTAATGAATACAGTCCTGAGCTATTCAATCTTTCCTTATAACTCAGGTCCTCTAGACCTGAGAGAATCCTTGTAAATTTTCTCCGTACTCGTCCAACCTTGTTTACATCTTTCTTGTAGGTAGGTGACCAAAACTGCACACAATACTCCCAATTATGCCTCACCATCTTATACAACCTCAGCATAACATCTCATCTCCTGTACTCAATACATTGATTTATGAAGGCCAACGTGCCAAAAGATTTCTTTATGAGCCTGTCTACCTGTGACACCACTTTCAATTAATTATGTACCTGCATTCCCAGATCCCTTTGTTTAATCACACTCCTCAGTGCCCTACCGTTCACTGTGTAAGACCTACCCTTGTCAGTCCTACCGAAGTGCAAAACCTTGCACTTGTCTTCATTAAATTCCATCCGCCATTTTTAAGTAATTTTTTCAGCTGATGCAGACAGCCTTTCCCACTGTCCGCTACGCTCCTACACTTTGTGTCACCTGCAAATTTGCAGATCCAGTTGACCACATTATCATCCAAATCATTGATATAGATGACTAAAGAACAAAAGACCCAACACTCATCCCTGAAGTACACCACCAGTCACAGGCCTCCAGTAAGAGATGCAACCCTCTACTACTACTCTTTGGCTTCTCACACAAAGCCAATATCTAGTCAAGATTACTACCTCATCTTGAATGCTGAGTGACTGAACCTTTTGATCAGCCGCCCACACAGGTCCTTGTCAAATGCCTTGCTAAAGTCCATGTACACAACATCCACTGTCTTGTCTTCATCAACTTCCTGGAAAAAGCTCTATAAGACTGGTTAGACATGACCTACCATGAACAAAACCATGCTAACTATACTTAATCAGTCCATGTCCCTATCCAAATACTTATCTATACAGTCCCTTAGAATACCTTCCAATAACTTTCCCACAACTGATGTCAGACTTGCCGACCTATAATTTATTGGTTTATGTTTAGAATCTTTTTTAAACAGCAGAACAACATTGGCTATCCTCCAATCCTCTGCTTCCTCACCTGTCGCTAAATATGTTTTAAATATCTCTGCTAGAAACCCCGCAATTTTTGCACTTGCCTCCTGTAGGATCCAAGGGAGGAGCACCTTGTCAGGGTAGCAAACACTTCCTCCTTTGTAATCTGTACAGGATCCATGCTGTTGATGCCATTTTGCTTCACTTCTATATACCCAGTATCCATCTCCCGGGTAAATACAGATGCAAAGAATGCATTTAAGATCTCCCCCATCTTTTTTAGTTCCACACATGGATTACCATTCTGGTCTTCCAGAGAACCAATTTTGTTCCTAGCAATCCTTTTGCTCTTAACATATCTGCAGAATCCTTTGGGATTCTCCTTTATGTTGTCTGCTGGTGCAACTTCATTTCTTCCTTTAGCCTTCCTGATCTCTTTCTTAAGTGTTCTCTTGCATTTCTTGTACACCATAAGCACATCATTTGTTCCTACTTGTCTATATCTGCTATGTACCTCCTTCTCTCTCTTAAACAGGGCCTCAAAATCTCTTGAAAACTGAGGCTTCTTAAACTGTTATCTTTACCTTTTATTCTGACAGGCACATACAAGCTTTGTACTCTCAAAATTTCATTTTGAAGGCCTCCCACTTTCCAAGTATACCTTGCCAAAAAGCAGCCTGTCCCAATCCACATTTGCCATTTCTGATACCATCAACATTGGCCCTTCTCCAATTTAGAATCTCAACCCACAGACCAGACCCATCTCCATATTTACTTTGAAACTAATGGCATTGTGGTCACTAGATGTAAAGTTTTCCCCTAGACAAACTTTTGTCACCTGCCTTGTCTCCTTCCCTAATAACAGATCCAGTATCACACGCTCTCTCATTGGAGCTTGTACGTACTGATTAAGGAAACTTTCCTGAACATATTTGAAAACCTGTTTCCCATCTTTCCTTTTACAACATGGGATTCCCAGTCAATTATGTGGAAATCTAAAATCACCTACTATAACAACCTTATGTTTCCTGCAACAGCCTGTGACCTTTTTACAAATGTGTTCCTCTATATGCCTAGGACTGTTGGGTGTCTATAATATAACCTCATTATCATGATCATACCTTTCTTATTTCTCAGTTCCATCCATAACACCTCACTAGTTGAGTTCTCCAGTATATCCTGATGGAGTACTGCCGTGACGGTTTCCCTGTCTAGTAATGTCACCCCTCCTCCTTTAGTCCCTCCCGCTCTGTCACGACGAAAGCAATAGAACCCTGCAATACTGAGTTCCCAGTCCTGCTCCTCCTGCAACCACATCTCACTAATGGCTACAACATGAGAATTCCAGGTGTTGATTCATGCCCTGAGCTCATCTGCCTTTCTTACGATACTTCTTGCATTGAAATATACGCAGCTTCGGATACCAGCCACACCATGCTCAACCATTCGATTTCTAACTTTGTCTGAGGTCTTACCATCATCTGCCTCCACTAGCTGTTCTGGCACTCTGGTTCCCATCACCCTGAAACTATCATTTAAACCCCACCGTGCAGCATTTACAAACCTTCTCACCAGGATATTAGTCCTCCTCCAGTTCAGGTACAAACTGTCCCTTCTGTACAGGTCCCACTTTCCCTTAAAGAGAGCCCAATGATCCAAAAATCTTGTGCCCTCCCCCCTATACCACTCCTTAGCCATGTGTTAAACTTCCAGGTTCTGGCCTCACTAACATGCGGAATGAGTAGAAATCCTGGGATCTCAACCCTCGAGGTCCTGTCCTTTAACAGAGAACCTAACTCCCTGAACTTCCTATGCAGAACCTTGTCACTCATCCTATCTCTGTCATTGGTGTCTACATGGACCATGACTTCTGGCTGTTCACATTCCCACTTAAGAATGCTGGGGACTCGATCTGAGATAGGCCAGACCCTGGCACCTGGGAGGCAACACACCATCCGGCAATCTTGTTCTCGCCCACAGACCCTCCTGTCCGTTCCCCTAACTAATGAACCCGCCCTCCCCCCCCCCCATCATCACGGCGTGCCTATTCTCCCCACCTTCCCTTCCGAGTCACAGAGCAAGATTCTGTGCCAGAAACACGACCTCTGTGAATTTGTTCTGTTAGGTCAACACCACCCCAGCCCCCTCCAAATAGTATCCAAAGTGATATACCTGTTGAGGGGATGGCCACAGAAGTACTCTGCAATGGTTCCTTAATCCTTTCCCTTTTCCTGTGTTCTGCTCCTTAGGTGTAACTAACTCTCTATCTGTCATACCTATCACCCCTTCAGCCTCCCAAATGATCCAGAGTTCATCCACTTCCAGCTCCAACTCCTTAATGCAGATTGTTAGAAGCTGCAGCTGGATGCACTTCTCACAGTTGTAGTCGTCAAGGACACCGGCGGTCTCCTTGCTTTCCCACATCCCGCAAGAGGAGCATTCCACTCTCCTGCCTGGCAGCTCTACTGTCCTAGCTGAGCAGAGATGAAGAAAGGAGGGGAAAAGGAACTTCACCTAAAGCTTCCCTTTTCTTTGATTTCTCTGACTGAAGCCTTTCTTCATTGAAGCCTTGAAGAGCTAAAGCCTCAAGATCAGCACTCTGACTTGATCCACTTAGACCACGGCTGCTGTGATGATGGAGGTTTAACTTGGCGTACATCAGGGGTCCCCAACCCTTTTTGCACCGCGGACCGGTTTAATATTGACAACGTTCTTGTGGACCGGCTACAGGGGGTGGGGGGTGGTGTTCAAGTAGGGTTGCCAACTTTATTACTCCCAAATAAGGGACAAAAGTAGCAGTCAAATACGGGACACTTGTGTTTACCCCGAGAAAGACTACCATGACCATGAAGCCTTGCACGGGCACCTGTGTGCGCATGCGTGACGTGCGCATACATGTACGTGCCGATTTTATTTCTACAAATCGGTTTTGGCTTAATCTTCCCGATTCTGTTAAGTGAAACTGCACCGTACATACATTATTTCTACTTCATATAGGCTGTGTATTTATCATATCATTCCTGCTTTTACTATATGTTAATGCTATTTTAGGTTTTATGTGTTACTTGGTATGATTTGGTAGGTTATTTCAAGTTCAACAGTTCGTGACAGGGAATGAGGAAAGGTGCAGCTGATTCATATCGCTTCGTATCACCAAATCATATCTTTTCCTCGTGGCCCGGTAGCACATGCTTTGCGGCCCGGTGGTTGGCGTACATGTATCATGTGGTAATGCAATGATGCATAAAATTTAACGCATTTTTACATAATACTCTTAACTAATTATTTAAACAAACAAGAACAATTAATCAAAATGTTTGCAAGATTACTCAAATATCATTGAAATATTGAATACAACAATCTGGTCGAATTACTGCCTCTCAGTTTAAAATAGCTGGAGTACCTGTTTCCTAAATAGTTTGCAGTTAATAATTAAGGAGCTAGTTGCATGAATTAATTTTTGTTAAAAAGTTTGAATGTCGATGCTTTGCTAATGAAAATCAGCACGTCAAAATACAAAAGAAGAATTTGTGGATTTCAAATATTGATTTAAACTGCTTTAAAATCAATATTTCTGGAGAAACAAAATGTAAACAAACCACACATCCTTTGGAGGCTATTTGTGACTTAGAATAGGATCAATGATAACAAGCGCCAGTTATTATGAATCCTCACAAACACGAGAAATACTGCAGATGATGGAATTCCAAGGCTAAACACTAAATGCTGGAGGAACTAAATAAATGAATCTCCACAGCCGTGTCAGAAGTTTCAATATTTGCACCTTCAAGCCCAATTTTTGCCAACCAGTGCACATTTCAACCAGGCCAACAGGTAATTTAATTGAACGAGATGGAATATAGGAAATGAATGAGTTCAGTCGCTAATGATTGGATCTAGACATTTTGGACAGGGTAAGAGACATCTCCCACCAAAGGCCATTGTAAGCAACAAACTAAACAAGTCTTGGAAAAACACATTGGCTTAGATCCCAATAGAAATAAGTCAATCATACAGGACAGAACACAATTTGGTCTGAATTGGACAGTTATCCTAAGGTTAGTAACATGAAAATGTTTCTGTGACTACTGCTTTTCACAGCAATTGTTTGGAGCTTTGCACTATAATTGATCCCTGTGGTAGCCTATCAAAGATGATTCACTGTGCTGCTGAATAAAAGACGTAAGCATGAAATGGTAATTGTGCTTAATTGAATTTTTGAACAGAAGTTTTTATTACTGTAAAATGTGGCCCCCATTTAGTCTTCAGAGCTGTCAGAGGTGATGATATTAGATATTCAGAGAATCAATAGATGTATTGTAGACCAGGAAAGTGGCATTGAGATAAAATATCAGCCATCATTTGGTTGAATTATGAAGCAGGCGTGAGTGATTAAATATAAACACAAGAAAGACTGCAGATGTAGGAAATCCAAAGCAACAGGCACAAATGCTGGAGGAACTCAGCAGGTCAGGCACATCTATGGAAATGAATAATCAATCGAATTTTCGGGCTGAGATCCTTCTTCAAGACTGAAATGGAAGAGGGGAGACACCAGAAACAGTTAAATAACCCACTCCTGTCTCTGTTTCCCCCATCCTTAGATTATGAGAACACTCAGTCCTCTTTTATTGTCATTTAGAAATGCATACATGCATTAAAAAATGATACAATGTTTCTCCGGAGTGATATCACAGAAAACAGGACAAACCAAAGACTAACACTGTCAGAACCATATAATTATAACAAATAGTTACAGCAGTGCAAAGCAATACCATAATTTGATGAAGAGCAAACTATGGGCACGGTAAATAAAGTCTCAAAAGTCCCCAAGTCGATCGACTCCCGAGTCCCTGATAGCAGCGGCAAAAGGGAGAAACTCCTTGCCATAAACCTCTAGGCACCGTCAACTTCCTGATGCCTCAAAAGCAGCCGACCACAGCCGACACTGAGTCCATCCGTCCAAAAACGTAGAGCTTCCGACCAGCCTCTCCGATACAGCCTCCCGAGTGCCATCCTCTGCCGAGCGCCTTCGACCTCGGGCCGGCCGCTGAAACACACAAAGCTGAGGATTTTTGGGCCTTCTGCTCCAGAGATTCCAGTTACCACACAGTAGCAGCAGCAGCGAAGCAGGCATTTCAGAAGTTTTTCAGATGTTCCTCCGTACTCTCACGTCCGTCTCCATCAAATCAGGATTGTGCACGGTCCCCTACTTGACAGATAACAGACATCAGCACCAAAGTGGCTGCCGTCGTGCTGCTATCTTCTCCTCCTCATTAGCTACCAATATTCAGATGTAAACTTGGTTTCCATTTCTTCTAACATTGGCCATTAGCCTAAGTCTGACATCAAACACGACTAAGATCATACAGCCATCAACATGTGTTCACTGGGTGAGCCTCAGGCCCTGCTCTTTTCTTAAAGGGTTTAGGCATGGTGTTCAATTAATTTTGCTTTGGAGTGAGGAATACTCCTACCGTTTTTGTCTTCATGAAGACTCACGGCACAGAAAATTAAATTTCAAGTTGCTTGCTGGATCTATGGTACAATAGGATTCTGGGAGGACTCTTGCGAAGTCCTAAACATTCATGAATTTATCAGAGAAAAGAGAGATAATTGTTGAACTTTTGGATGTCTATCAACAAAGCATGGGGGGTTTGGGTGCATGGGAAAATTCCACTGCTTTCTAAGTCTCCAGCCTCTCAAAGTCCAACTTTGTAAGAGGTGGGAATGGGTGAGGCCAGCCAACAGGGCTCTGGTGAAGCTGTACAGGGGATACAATGGACTGCAAAAGTGTTAATGAACTCCAACCATACCATCGACCTCAGGGGATGATGGAGTTGGGAGGTCATTGATGATGGGAGGTAAGGACCCAAGTAAGTTTCTAAATTTATGTAGAGTGCTCTGCAGCAGATCTGAAGTGGTGATGCGGAGCTCACAATATGATTATGTGCAGCCACTGCAAATGAATGCAAAGCATTTTTACCTGCGCCCATTGTATACAGGCAATACTGAACATATGAGCCTAGACTAATTGTAACTACTAAGACTCAGCTACAGAACAGAGACACTTCACTGTGAGTTTCTAACAACCGTATTGCTAAACAGAAGCATTAACAAGCCAGTGATGAATGTTTTGGTCTATTAGCAATTGCCCTCTGTTAATTAATGCTCCTTTGAATGATTACATCAAGAAACAGTCAGCAAGAGTATCTCCCTGTACTTAAAACATACGTTCTAAGTCATCAATTAATTTGCGTCTAAATTATTTACTGAGCATTAGTTACTTTCTTACTCAGTCCTCAGAGGAGTACAATCTTCATTCAGCAATGACCAAAAATGCTCCTAGGACATAAATAAAGCTGATTAAGCAGATCATTAGACCTTCAGGAATCACAGAACAGAGGGTCACAATCCATTGTCATTATAAAAATCCATGTACCTCATTCAACAATTACCGTCTGCCCTGATGGCCAGCTTCCGACATAAACACAATCCTAGAAACCTGGAGATTCAGAGCTGTCATTAAATCAAAAGACTGAACTTTCAAAATTGAATTCACCTCCCTACCTTCACCCACCCAAGGCTGGAGCTGCTGGTGTGTTATCAGGATGCGGACGGACTAAAACTTATCTCCCTTCTACAGCCACCAGCTGCCTCACCATTTTCGCCAGCATCTTTCTTACTTCTCTTCCATAACCACCGAGCCATGGTCATGTAGCAGTGAGCGCAACGCCATTACAGCTTGGGAACTGAAGTTTGGAGTTCAATCCTGATGTCACTTGTAAGGAGCTTTTATGTCCTCCCTGCAGAATGTGTGGGTTTCCTCCAAGTGCTCTGGTTCCCCCTCCACAGTTCAAAGACGTAGCGATCAGTGGGTTAATTGTCCCATGATTAGGCTAGGGTTAAATCAGGGGTCGCTAGCGGTGCGGCTCGAATGGCTGGAAGGGCTTATTCCGAGCTTCAGCTCTAAATTAAAAATAAGTACTAAGTTAAGCCCTCTCCAAATTCAGCTTGTGTTTGTCATAGGGTCAGAGAGAGATACAGCTTGGAAGCAGGCTCTTTGACCATTATCCTCCAACCCACCCATTTCATACTAAAGGTCTTGGTATGACTCTATGACAAGCCAGAAAATAAGGTCAGCATGGATTGAATGGGCTGAAGGGCCTCTTTCTCTGCCGTTATGCTCTTTTACTCTTCTGGTTTAATACTGTCACATATAGCAAGATACAGTGGAAAGCTTGACTTGCATGCTGTTCATCGAGATCAAATCATTACACAGTGCATTGAGGCAGAATAAGGTGAAATATTAACAATGAAGCTAAAATACAAGATCTTGATAAGGTAGGTTGTGAGGTCAACTTATCAATAAGAAGGCTGTTGAAGATTCTGATAACAGCGGGATATAAGCTGACATTGAGCCTTGTGACACCAACCCTCACAAACTTTATTCTCCTCACGTTCTCTTCAACTACACCTTGATTCTACCCCTCCCCTGCTACATATTGGGGAAATTTTACAGTGACAATTAATCCACTAAAACCCCGAGTCTTTAGGACATAGGAGGGAACTAGAGTGCCGAGAGGAAATCCACTCGGTCACAAATTCCGTGCAGACCGCACCCAGGATCAGGACTGAACCCGGATCTCTAGAGCTGAGAGGCTCTGTGTGCCACTCTGCTGCCATTGTCTGTCAGAACCCATTTGACCAACTGCATCATGTCCATAATCCTACTGAACCACCGACTCACCCCTAACTGATTTCTGCGTCAGCTCATACGGATAATAGCTGTCGCTGCTCAGTTAACAGTATTCTCTGTTCACATTTGCAGCCTTCATTTATGTGAACTGCTACAAAACACATACTTTTGGCATCCATAGTGCAGAGAAAGCCGAACATTACAAGGTGAAATTGTCCGATATAACAATATTACCCAATACTGGAAACTTTAGAGAATACTCAAAGGGGATTAGATTAGATTAGATTATGAGGACACGCAGTCCTCTTTTATTGTCATTTAGTAATGCATGCATGAAGAAATGATACAATGTTTTTCCAGAATGATATCACAGAAACACATGACAAACCAACTGAAAAACGAATAAAAAAACACATAATTATAACATATAGTTACAACAGTGCAAAGCAATACCGTAATTCGATAAGAACAGACCATGGCATGGTAAAAGTCTCAAAGTCTCTCGAAAGTCCCATCATCTCACGCAGGCGGTGAACCTCCAGCGCCGCAAACTTGCCGATGCAGCATCCTGGAAGCATCTGACCACAGTCCGACTCCAAGTCCGTCCGAAAACTCCGAGCCTCCGACCAGCTCTCCGACACCGAGCACCGAGCACCACCCCTGCCGAGCGCTTCGACCCCGGCCCCGGCAACAGGCAATAGGCAAAGCCGAGGACTGGGGGCCTTCCCCTCTGGAGATTCTCGATCGCACAGTAGCAGCGGCAGCGAAGTGGGCATTTCAGAAGTTTCCCCAGGTGTTCCTCCGTGCTTCTCACAGCTGTCTCCATCAAATCAGGATTGTGCATGGCCCCCTAGTTAACACATATCGATATCATTTGGAACAGCTGTGCGTGCTGCGTCGCGCCGCCATCTTCTCCTCCCTCCACCAAGTTGCTGCCAGAACTAGAGGACATGTCTTATGAAGATAGACTGACTGAGTATGAGCTTTAGTCTCTGGAGCCAAAGAGAATGAGAGGTGACTTGGTGGAGGTGTGCAAGATGATAAGAGGCATAGATCCAGTGGATAAGCCAGAGGCTTTTTCCCTAAGTGAAAATGGCTAATACAAGGGGGCATATTTTTTTGGGTAATTGGCGAAACCTGTTGGGAATATATCAGAGGTAAGATCTTTATGCAGACAGTGATGGGCACATGGGAGGCCCTGCCAGGGTTGGTAGTAGAGCAGATACATTAGGGGCAATTAAAAAACTCTTTGATAACCACATGAATGATAAAAACATGGAGGGCTATGCAGAAGGAAGGTTTAGATTGATCCTCAGAGTAGATTAAAAGATCAGCACAACATCGTGATTCGGAAGTCCTGCACTGTGCTGCAATGTTCTATGTCCTATAGCAAGTAAGAAATATATAGCAGGTCTGTCCCGATAGGTGATATTGAATAAGATTGGACAACTTCATCTGGGAACTTCTGATGTGTACTGGCATACTCAGCCCCATGTAACTCTCTGCACCCTCAAAGCCTCAAACAAGCACTGGGCTAGTGAACGGCTTAGGATCTATCATTGCCAATCCAGGTATAAAATAATTATGCTCACTCAAACAGGGTTTTGTTCAGAACACTGTACAAAGTGAGTCACTGAATCAACAGCAGAACTTCACAGCGATAACAACAGTGACTTTGGAAATAATTAGTTTGAAGTTCAGAACTGTGAAATACATGTCAGTCCTGTAGAAATCACAGACTGTACCTTCCTTTCATCTCATTCATTTGTAGCAAAGAAGTTAAGATAAGGAGTTTGATTATGTAAGGGCTCCATTCCTGAGAGGTGTCTCAAGGGTGATTTCCCTGCGAGTCTGAACTCTATTTTCCACAGTAACCCATATCATATCAGTCTGATTCATTAATTTTATTGAATAATCTGCTGAACACTGTCCATAATGAAACATAATGGAATATATATTGGATCTGGTCCTTAATCTATAACACAAAACGTCTCATTATTACTAACAAATACATTTAAAAAGTCTGGGAAAATCTGTGTAAAGTCAGATTTCCATAAGTCAGGTGATTCATAACCTAGAGAATACTTTTTTCTCGAATTCCTATTCCTAGGCAGTTTCTAGAGTAGGTTACATGGTCAGCACAACATTGTGAGCCAAAGGTCCTGTAATGTGCTGTAGATTTCTATGTTCTATGTACTATGATATGTTGTTTCTTTCCAACAGCCCAACAATCTGTGGAAGGCTCTTTCATCTACAGATACACAAGAGTGACGGACTTGCATTGATAGTGAGTTGTTCATGTCCCACAGCTGTTTTTCAGAAGTACTCCATCAAAAATCTTCATAACTTTTGAAATTTTGATTAAGTTACCATTCAACCAAAATGAGAGTCAATCTGATTACTCATTCTTGATCTCCACACCTGATATCATGCCAGGAAAATCAAGCGTGATTTCCTCCTGACTGGGACAGATCACAATCCATACTACTCATCCACAAAATAAATATGAATACTTTATACTTTATTGTCGTCAAACAATTGATACTAGAGCGTACAATCATCACAGTGATATTTGATTCTGCGCTTCCCGCTCCCTGGATTACAAGTTGATAGTAAATATTAAAAATTTAAATTATAAATCATAAATAGAAAATAGAAAAATGGAAAGTAAGGTAGTGCAAAAAAACCGAGAGGCAGGTCCGGATATTTGGAGGGTACGGCCCAGATCCAGGTCAGGATCTGTTCAGCAGTCTTATCACAGTTAGAATACTGATGGAAAATATGGGATTAAATTTCAGTAAGCAACATCAGTAAAGCATAATTCTAAACTTCGTATATTGTTAATGCTATGTATATAGTTAACATATACAGCAGACTGTATATACCTACCTTGTGAAGCCAATACTTATTCAATTACACATGACTTGATACAGGTTGCTTAAAAAATGAACTGAGTTCCCATATGTTGTGCTGTTTTGCACTGACAGCAAAATTTACATTGGGAATAATTCAAATGCCATGAGGTCAAAGAAATATCCTTTGGCAAACGGTCTCACATTGTTTCATCCTGGAGCCGTAAAACGTCAACAGCTTGGTGAGAAGACAAAGAGGAGAAGAGAACCTTTTTGAGTTTAATTTGTGCAATACCCTCCAAATAGCTGTAAAAAGAAATCAAAATATATAATTTAAACTGACCACTGCCATGTTAGCTCTGGCTGGATTATTTAGAACACATACTTTTACTCCCTGCCAACTTATACAACTTTTGAGAAAGGCAGTGAATTTTAAACAATTATAAAAGTATCCTTCAGTTTACGATGAATTATGGTGAATACAGGAGTGACACCCATATTTTTCAGCCAGCACTCTCTGAGCAAGTGCCCTTCTCCTTTAATAGTGTTGATGATAGTTTGAGGCAGGTTCTATGTTGTTGCTTAAAGTTAAATAGGGTAGATATATGGACAGGAAAGGAATGGAGGGTTATGGGCTGAGTGCAGGTCGGTGGGACTAGGATAGGGTAAGAGTTCGGCACGGACTAGAAGGGCCGAGATGGCCTGTTTCCGTGCTGTAATTGTTATATGGTTATATATGATAGTGAGCCAACAATGATATCAGGAGGAAAGCAATCTGCTCCCTTTGTGTTTGGGCTCATGCTAGGCTCAAACAGTAGCATTTCTTCATCTCAGTCAAATAGTAATAGGGTCAAGGCCCAGTAGAATATATGTGCACCCAGGCCAGATTGACAGAGCAGTGCAGCACAAAGGGTGACGCACCCTGGGGAGGGAATTTGGACCAGAACTCCCCGTTACCTTCCTCATTGTTGGGAGAGAGTGGCTCTGAGATATATACTGCTGCACCAGCAGGATTTAATTAACGTCAACATTAGCCAGAGGTATCCCGCCAAGGAAACAAACGCTGTTTTTTTCCCTCTAGCATTCACTTATCACACCCTGCGGATTGCCCTTGAACTGCGTGGCCTGCTACATCGGGAGGCTAGAGTTATAGGCCAGACTGGATATCGGATTTCCTTCGCTGAAGGTGAGTGAGCCACATGGATCACCACAACAGTCACTGAGACTAGTTCATTTTTCATGGCTGCAATGGAGGATTTGATTTCCAATCCCTGGATCATTAGATCAGAGCCTCTGTTACCTAGACACGGCACCACACCCTATCCTAATTACACATATTACCACATTTACAAATTTGGTAATTATCTCCCTGGATGAGGGAGTGAAATTGTTATTTGTCTTGTATTTTCCATAGAGTTTAACTTTCCTTTGCTCACTTGTAGTTTTATAAAATTACCTATATACGTGTAAAGGCTCAGTGAATTTTCTGGCCATTATGGTAAGAGTTGCTTCTGTATTTTTTTCTCGAAATTTCTTAATTTTCTTAAGCAGGTATCATACCACTTTAATCTGAACACAAAATACTCTGCAGATGCTGGGGTCAAAGCAACACTCACAACACGCTGGAGGAACTCAGCAGGTCGGGCAGCATCCTTGGAAACGATCAGTCTATGTTTTGGGCCGGAACCCTTCGTCAGGACTGAAGAGGGAAGGGGCAGAGGCCCGATAAAGGAGGTGGGGGGAGGGCGGGAAGGAGAAGGCTGGTAGGTTCCAGGTTAAAAACCAGTAAGGGGAAAGATAAAGGGGTGGGGGAGGGGGAGCAGGGAGGGGATAGGCAGGAAAGGTGAAGAAGGAATAGGGGAAAACACAATGGGTAGTAGAAGGAGGCGGAACCATGAGGGAGGTGAGAGGCAGCTGGGGGAGGGGGCACAGTGGCACTTTAATCTAACTATTTTATAGGTTAATTGTTATCTGTGGAATTTTTGTTTATCCATAGTCTGAGTATGTAATGGGCACAACTGCTTTCTTCTTTTCATTGTTCTCTTGGCACTCTTTTGCTTGTTCCTTCCCCTTTTCCCAACCATGATTCCCCTCTCTCTGCTCCCCTTCCCACAACAGAGACCCATATCAGAATCTGGTTTATCGTCACTCACATAAGTCATGAAATTTGCTTTTTTTTGTGGCAGCAGTACAGTGCAATACATAAAATTACTGCAGAGTACTACACAAAAGTCCCAGGTACCCCAGCTAAGACTTTTGCACAGTACTATATCTGATTTAGCACTTAACAAGATGTCACCAATCCTCCATGAGATGAACTGCAAGCATTGATTTCCTCCTCCACTGAGGGCGTGATATACGCTTAGAAATTCAATTGCATGATGCTGTTTTCTGTTATTTTGCAAACAAGTATATATTTTTCATTGAATCATTCAGTAATCTGCTGTGTTGAAGGTTATCACGAACAAAACGCTCGTGATGTGGGGTTGGATAAAAGTAGTTGTGGCTGGGCTGCAGATTGGAATCTGGTGTATGACATGTACAAGAGTGTTCAGCACTCACTGGGTCAGCCATGTGTTCATTTCCAGACTGATTTGAAACCTTTGGGAAACCTGCCCAAGAACAGAAGCCCCTCTTTGACCCTCTGATTCACTGATGGGAAGCAACCCAAGGAGAACATCAACAGGACTTCATCAGCAAAGATATTCAGAAAATATTGAGGAGAATTGTGTGAACTCCAGAAAACCTCCCCTTCTGCATTTAGAGGAGGTGGATCTGAGAGAGAACAATCAAGTGGAGAAGATCCAAAATCATCTTTAAATTTAGCGGCCTAAAATGTCAATTGTTTGCTCTTTTCATAGATGCTGCCTGGCCTGCTGAGTTCCTCCAGTGTTTTGTGTGTGGGTGTTGCTTAGATTTCTAACATCTGAAGATTTTCTTGTCTTTGTTCAAATCTGGAGTTTGCTTTGTGGAGCAGATCAAGGTGGGTTCATGCTGTTTCTTCCAAAGGGTTCGCAGAGCTTTGTGATCCACAGTCTCAAGGAACAGACTGGCTCCGTAACATTCTCGGAGACAGATATACTAAGGCTCTGCGGGTCCTTCCATGCAGGACTGTTTGAAAGAAAGCCTACAGATAAACACAGCCTCCCAGCTTGCATCACAAAGGTGTTAAATGACAGCAAGCGGGTGTGTCTGGATCAGCCACTGACCCTTGTTACGTACCCTGTAACTGGGTTGCCAAACCAGCAGAAATGGATCACTCAGTTGGAGTCTGGATTACTAGAACTAAGAAAGTTTTATTAAAGAAACAAGCAACGCAGTAATCGAAAGGATAATAAATGCAACAGTTCAGCAATGATAAACACACATGTGCACAGAATTAAGATAACAGCATCAATCAAGCTCTATCGTTGTATAGGGGTAAATGACCAGTTTCAAAGTGACACAAAAGTTCAGTTCGATTTAGTTCAGTTCGCAGTAATCGTTGCCATGGCGATGGACAACGTCGGGGGGGGGAGGGAGAGAGAGAACAGGAACGACTGATCATTCAGAAACAGCTTCCACTCACAGACTGGCGATATTGCTCACAAGCAGCTTTCGGGCAGGTCCTTGGTGATGTCACCTGAGGTCACCGACTGTGACCCCTCCTCCAGGTGCGGTCGATCCTCTGCAGTGAACCCGGCACCCAAGCAAGGGCGAACACACACCGGGTTCCCGCTGATCGTATCTTTCCACCCTGTGCGTTTAAGGCTGATCCCCCGATCAGCCGTCCAAGAGCTTCCCACCGACTCGGGAGAGGTGCACCGCTTCCAGGGTCTCGTTACCTCGAGTGTCGTGTGTGTCCTGCCTTAGCGAACCTGTCCCTTTTTATCCCCCTGCTGGGGTATCGCCTGTCCATCACTTCAAAGAGTTCAGGGTTCAAAGGGGGAGCCGCTGTAGACAGTTCTCTCTCCCATCCCTTCATTACACATCTCCAGGTCGCCTGTCCATCACTTCAAACAGTTCAGGGTTCAAAGGGGGAGCCGCTCTAGACAGCTCTCTCTCTCGTCCCTTCATTACACATCTCCAGATGCTGCTTCATTGTTCCTTATCTCTCCTTCCCCTGAGGACAGGTGGCAGACCAACTGCTGATGCCACTGGTGCTAGCCCAGGCCAGCAAACATCTTAATTTATGTGTATTGTCGTCACACCCTGGAAGAGATAGCTGCATCTACCCTTTCCCTTGGCACAAATGAAACTCCCAGCAGTAGCATACCAACAGAGTTGTACTCAGCTCTGTGGGATTGGATGAGCCCAGACCTGCTGGGACTGCACAACATTGTGCTTCTGGCTGTGGCAGTATCTCAAACTCCATGCTGAAGGCCATCTTCTCCCTCCTTCTGAACAAGCAGAAGGAGTGATGGATGACATCAGGAACTGGGGACCCATTTCACTGTTGAATGTTGAATAAGATCCTGTCCAGCCGGGCCAAGTCTGCTCTGGGATTGGTGATCTGCTTGGGTCAAACCTGTGGGGTACCAGGCAGCAAGCTTTGCTCTGGGATGCCTTTCAGGCAGGTGGGGCTCGTCAGCCTTGAACGGCAGCCCGTCTAGGCGAAGGAAAACTCTGATTTTAAACCTCCACTGCCTTGCAGCCATACCCATCCATGGGAAAGACTTTGGGAGCAAACCCCGAGGAAGAAATCCAGAGCTGGATTCCCTAAGGCAGTTTGATGTTTACAACTTCACTCTGGCAACCTCTGCGATGACACTGGTGCCAAGCTGTATCGGCACTTGCCCATCCCTTGGACTACATCAGTGACGTGGAGAGGGGGAATTCGCTGCATGGGCAACAGCCAGTTCTTCAAATCTTCCCACCCAGGCTTGCGTCCTGGAGAGGACACAGTCCACCAGAGGCACAAACCGATAATCCCCTGGGATCGACGACCACCAATTACTGTCGCCTACGCACAGGATAGAGGAGTTAATGCCTGACTGGTCAGCTTGGACCAGGAAAAGGCCTTTGGCAGGATATCACACATGTACTTGTTGGGTGTTGATGTCAAAATGGCTGTTGTGAATCACCTAGCGTGGTAGTGTAGTGGGTAGTGCTTGTCGCTCTCACTTACAGCTTCCACCACTGGCTAGCAGTCTTGCGAAAAGGAGAGCTGAATGTGTGAGTCTCTCCCTGCCAGTACAGAGCCTCTCCAACAGCAAGCCTCGTGTCGGGCCTCCTTGCTGGTGACACACAGAAACTGAACTCCTTTGGATTCAGGGTGAACTACAGAGGACGGGGAGGAAGTCTGGCCCCTGCACAGGTAGTACGCAGGCCCACCGGTGTGTGGACGTGCCCTGGTGCTTGTGAATCAGATTCCTAACTATAGGTAAATAACCCCACTGCCTTGTGGGCAGCCTCAGGAGAGACGAAGGCTACAGGAGTAAACCCAGACAGCAAATCCGGAGTGGAGCCCCTACGGCAGCTGGATGTCATCAAACATCCTTCCGGCAGCTCCTGAAGCTGAGCTGGTGCCAGATGTATTGCTTCATAAGCTTTCCTTTGGACTACACTGTTGAGGCCAAAAAGGGGATCTTGATAACCGGGTATCTCAGGATCTCCACACTTTCCGCCCGGGCTTGTGACAATGATGATCATCACCCATTGTCCTTCGAGACAGACGAGCGCCAACAACAACAATTTGTTGGACGTAATCTCCAAACAGTGCAGCCTGAATCAATGGGTGAAACCAAACAAATTCTCCCATCAAATCTGCGTTTGGGCAGAGGTTGCCCACTCTCCCATCCTGTTCGTGTGTTGCACAGAATCCTTTGCCACATCATTAGGTAGGATGAGAGGAGAAGACGGGTGTTGTTTCCAGGCAGTGTAGACACTCAAGTCAAAACCTCCCTGTACGTGGACAATGTTACCATTGTCTGCTTAAATCCGTGGACAATTCTCAGACAGGTCAGTATCTGTGACTAATCGGAATTGGCATCGGGGGCCAGAGTCAACAGCAGGAAGGATGTGAGGTCATATTCTTCGGTTACTGGCCTGACCAATCTAATGCCCCCTTCGCCGTGTGGTCAGACCACGTGAAGATACTGAGATGTGTAACAAAAATTGACTGGAGAGCACTGGGAAGAGGAAACAAAAACCTAGGTCTGTGGGAACAGCTTTCTCTGTAATCAACTGGGAATAATTCAATCATTGGGTGTGATATGCCATCAGGGCTACCCTCTGCTTCCTCACCTCAGTAATCATTTAAGCCATCTTCCGGTTCACCTGCTGGTCCAAGACAGGGCAAATCCGATGGGTCATGATGCATACTGTGAGTCCTCAGAAAATGGGGGCAAAAGTGTATTCAGCCTTGTGTGTGGCCGTATCAATTGATGTGTCGACCCATTAGTCGATGTGTGGACTCAAAGTACATGGGGAGCATGTGTCACAGCCTGCTGTGATTCTACCTGGCTGTGGTGCTTTGGATGATAGGGCTGGCCTTCCACCATGCAAAGCTCCAGTCAGCTGGATGTTGCCTCACTACCTGTCCTCTATGGAAGAGTTCTTCCAAGTAGTCATCTTTGACTGCAAATCCGTCAATCAGTGGTCCGTAGGGACATCCTGCGGATACAGCGGGAGAGGAGCACTCTGGATTCTGTGGGTTTGTTCCCTGGGCAAACCATTCCAAACCATCTGGCAGAGTGCCTCAATGCCAGACATTGACCTGATTAATAACCACCAGAACCTCGCTCGGCTGTCAGTGAACCAGTGTCTTCCTCTCTTGGTGATGCAGTGAATATTGCCCTCAGGGTGGCTGTGGTGGGAAAGAGCTTGTTACCATCAGTTTTTCAGACTGGATATGAAGACAGGTGTAAGAGTCCACATCACAGTTCACCAGCAGCAGCTACGTAGCACGCACCTCTCTGATCTGCCGGCCGTACCCGGAGGACACACACCGTGACAAACATCAGATGCTACTGGAAGGTCATCAACTCGGTGAAGAATGCCCTTTGGTCCACCCAGAACTTGGTCCTCTGGTAAAGCCAGGTGTCTGTGAGGGAATGCACAGACTGACACAATCCAGGCTGCAGGAGTACATACCGAAGGATGCACTGAAGCTCGATGCATCCTCTGTGAGGTCTCTGTGGGAAAGGACCACAGCATAGGCTTCTCCCTGCACTGCACAAGGAGGGGCAGACTTGGGTAGGAAGCGCACACACAAAATGCTGGAGGAACTCAGCAAGACGGGCAGCTTCAATGGCAGAACCTCTTGTGTTTGGGTGGGGCCAGATTGTAAAAGTCAGCGTGTCGGGCCAGAGTCGAGGGGATGGGCTGGCATTCTGTTCACTGCTCTGCAGGGTTTACTCATCTCCGTACTGAATGGAGACTAACAGGCTCCTGGACCGATCAGATGGCAGTGTCAACTGGCTTCATGGCTGTGAACTCAATTTTGTGAACTTTAATTCTGAATATTATTTGTTACCTTTTATTATTTGCATGATTTGCTCTTTTTTTGGATGTTTGACAATCTTCTTTTTTGATGGATTCTGTTGGGTTTCTTTGTTTTGTGGCCGCTTGTAAGGGGATAAACCTCAAGGTGGTATATAGTATACATACTTTGATAATAAATGTACTTTGAACTGAATTGTTTTTAACAAAAAAGAGTTTCACCTCAGAGAGCCGCATGAGTGGCAGGGGTGTTGTGTTTGCTTTTGTTATTTTCTCTTTAAAAGTTTACTCCAATGAATGTGAGAACAATGAATACAAAATGTTTTTTTTTGCACTGTTTCTTCTTTTTCTGTATCTTCTTATTAGGAATAAAGTCTATTTTTGATTTTTTTTTAAATCAAGCAGAGTTCACCTGAGTGTGCAAGTTACCTGTTGACAAACATGTGTTTAATGAGAAATCAACAACGGAGGTGATGGAAACACCTAGCAAGGTCAGGCAGCATCTATGGAAAGAGTCAGAGAGTGGTTGGTGCGTGGAATGCACTGCCTGAGTCAGTGGTGGAGGCAGATACACAAGTGAAATTTAAGAGATGACTAGACAGGTATATAGAGGAATTTAAGGTGGGGGGTTATATGGGAGGCAGGGTTTAAGGGTCGGCACAACATTGTGGGCCGAAGGGCCTGTACTGTGCTGTACTATTCTATGTTCTATGAGTCATGAAGTTAATATTTCAGTTTAATGATCTTTCATCACAATGATGCGTTTCGTGACTTTGTCCAGCACATGCAATGGAAGAAGCTGCTGAACATGTGCCCCATGACCTGCACTTTCCACCTGATAAAATAGGGTACAGAACAAGCAGTTGGTAAAGCTGCAAGTTAAACGGTCACCATAGTGCAGAGAAATTTATACCATTTTCAGTCCTATGACTTGCTTACACCCCATCACTTCTAGCTCCTTCTAAACCACTTCCCCCTCCCTCCCTCCCCTGCCTCATCTCCTATCACCTCCTCCTGTGGCTGTCAATGTTGAGACCTTGTTAAGACTTATCTCCCAGTGGGCAATAATTGGTTGCTGCCCTCAGAAAAGAAGTAAATAAAAAGTTTTCACAGAGCGTGTCAGCCTTGCTTTTTTTACTGCAAGTTCTTTTGTGGATTAACAAACGGAGTGTTGGTCAGTGCACCAAAATGGTGAATTTTACTTCTTGTCCTTTAATATTGGATTAGCGCCAAGAACCTGAATTTCAACAGCATCTTATTCTCTTCAGCACCATGTCACACCGTGAAGTAGTCTGGTCTTCACCGATCGGTCATTAAAGATTCAGATTCATTTATTCATCATATGTACATTGGAACATATAGTGAAATGTATCATTTGAGTTAACAATCAACACAACCTAAGGATGTGCACAAGTGTTGTGCAAATTCCAGTGCCAACATAGCATGTCCACCATGTTCACCAGGACAACAAACAGCAGTAAAACAAGCCCCATTCCTCCCTCCCACCCACTCACACACATAGACCATCCTCCAACCCCAGGACAGGCTGTTTTGGGGCTCCAGTAGACTCACATTCACAGACTTTTGGCCTTTATCTTTTCTGGCGGACTTTGCAGTTCCAGGATTCCAGCGTCGGGCCTTGCTACCCGGTTGATTTTTGATCTTTGGTGTCAATCCAGGACACACTAATGATGCCAGATTAGAACCCTGGATTAGCATCCTGAAGTCCAGGCCTCAAACATCAGGCTTTTCAGTGACTGGGTCTCCAAACACTTGGCCACGAACAGCAGTCTCTACTGATTCGCGTACGTAGAGGGACACCATCTCTCATGCTTTCTTCCCGCAAGGAACTCCAATCCCGGAACCCGCCAGTGACTCATTGACCTGAGGGCTGCCAGCGCTTGTCCTCATTGGACTGCTGACCCAACAGATGTCCTTCATTACATATCGACATCACTAGCCTTTGAACACAGATCGGAGGCCTAGACTCCAGCCTGAATTCAAACTCCTCTACATCACTGTCCCTAAACCCTGACCTGACCCCAAAATCACCTCCTGTCCCCAAAAGCATTCCTACAAACCTAAAAGACAATTACACCTGAGCCACAACAGGAATGAGATTTCAGCTCATGCCATCTTGACTAGTTTAAGATGAGAGGATACATCCTTACCAGGACCACATTTACATTGACCAACAAGTCTATCACCTGTTCCTGCACATTTTATAACAAATAATAAAAATTAGAAGCTGGACATTCCCACTGCACATTAATGTAATTCCACAGCTCAGTTCAGGAAGGCTGAAAGCTGAGAATGAAAAATAAAAACCTACAGATGCCGGAAATCTGGAATAAAAACAGCAAGTGCTGTTAACTCTGGTCAGGCAACATCTGCAGAAAGAAACAGTGACAACGTTCCATGTAAAATAAAAACCCTTTGCAGAATTGGGGAAGCAAGACAATAAGTTAGTTTTAAGAGGGCATGGGAGTGGTGGACAGGACAAGGGCTTTTCTCTGAAAGTGAAGAAGGCATAAGTTTTGATGAAGCTATGGGGGAAAACACAAACAAAAGAAACTATGAGAGAGGCAGAGAGCTGCACACACACACACACACACACACACACACAACGTTATATGAGTTATGAAGTGCCTGGCATATCATGTTGTGTTAATGGAGAGCAAAAGCAAAGTTGAGCCAGTTTTATACATAGTTCATCTTCTGTACTGTTCTCATAAAAAAAGATGAATTACATTACCTGCAGGAGATGAATTGAATATAGAATCAGAAAGGCTGCAATGTGCACAGATGGAAGATGAGTTATTGTTTCTCAAGCTAACATTGAGCCTTTCAACAGCAGAGGAGCCCACAGAGGAACAGGTGAGAGTTGAAATGGGATGGTGTAGCAAAACTGAAAGTCAACTGAAGGCCAAGGTCAACCCTGTGAATTGAACATTTTGCAAAGCAACAGTGATCCATTTTGCTATTGCAGAGGAGATCACATGAATACAGCACACTAGATTTGAAGTGAGTCACTGTTTCATCTGGAAAGACAGTTTGGGTCCCCAAGTGTTGGAAAGGGAAGTGGTAAAAAGAACAGATGTAATGAATAAATAACTTTTGCCAAATGACTGAATAATTGAAATTCTTCCAGTCATTAGCAGTTCAGGATGTACATCCACTGGACTGTCTTGCATAAAACCTACATTGGTTGCATCTGCCCGCCCAGCGGAATTCCTTAATTCTTTCAAAGTCAAGATTGTAAATCCATGGTCAGTCAGTTTTGGAAGTTAAACAAAATTAAATATTTTGTGCACAAACATCGGACCTTTCATCATTTGCTGTAGGTGAAGGATCTTGACCTTCAAGGCAATGTCGGGGTCGGCTACTGTATCCAGAGTTCCCAATGCAGTCTCCTCTACATCGGTGAGACCCGACATAGATTGGGGGACTGCTTCATTTAGTAAATTCACTCAGTCTGCTACAAAAGGGGCGATTTCCTTTCTGCCACTCATTTCAATTCGATTTCCATTCCCATTCCGACATGTCGGTCCATGGCCTCTTCTATTGCCACAATGACACCACACTCAGGTTGGAGGAGTAACACTTCACATTCCATGTTAAATAGCTGCAGGACATGTTGAAGGACTCACCATAGGTCTATTCTTCAGCAGAGGCAAAGACTGAAAGCAGCCATGGAGTTGGACACTTGGCTGCCTCTTCTCCAGACAGGTGGGCCTGAAGGAGCACAGTCTGTCCTTGAATATGCCTGAAGTCTTGTGAGACCAGTGAACAGAGAAGTACAAGAGAGCACGTGGAAAACCAACAACATTTATTCATTTTAATATCTTTCTTTCTTTAAAAAATGCTTTTGTTCTTATAATCGTGTGCTGCTCTTAAAAACAGGCACCAGTTTTATGGCTTTTTGTTTAACGGCATTAAGATGACCCAGTGCTTCTTATTTGCTTATTTAGAAAAGGCACAAAAGCGTGAAGACATCCAGCACAATCTTTGGACTGTGTTGTCCGTTAAAGCAGAACAACACACTTCACTGTACGATTCAATGTACATACAGTATGACAAATAAAGATAACTTTTTATCTATTTAAAATTGTAAATCATGCCTCCGCCCTTTGCTTTTCATTTTGTTCCTTTGCTTTTGCAGAAAGCAAATATCCAACTTAACAAATGATATTATAGAAAATAACAAAAACCATTGGAATGACTAATAAAATTATTAAACACAACAGGTAGCATTATGAGAATACTAAATTGAAGCATTCATTAGAGTCATATCGCATTCTATCCAATCAATCTGTCATATTGGGCACAGTTCCTTCTGTGGGAACTATACCCAACATGACGGATCAACCCAAGCACCTGTAATGGTACTGTGTCTCCATTCACTTGAAGGGATACAGCTCCCTTCTGTTAAATTTACCTGAAAATTTGCTTAACCAACTGACCAGGTTAGACCCCAATTTGATCACAGTTCTGGCCCGAGTTAGATGTTTGCAGATACAGTTTGGGGTCTCACAAGGCTCTGAGGAAACATTGAATAAAAGGTTTCGCTTTTGGTTGGCAAACATTAAGGTTTACAGGAGATTGACCCGCTGCTATAAGTTAGTTTCCTAACTCTTGTCATTAACACATACACATTTAATAATATACCGGTTGCATAAGGGTGCCATATTGTTCACAGTGAAGTGGACCTCTGAAAGGAATCAACAGCTTTATAAAAGGAGAGAAGGTCAGCCAAAGAAAAAGCAAACTCCAGAAAATAGAAGCTGAAATGTGTTCGATTCAGGTTGCTGTAGTTAATGGATTGGTCAGCAGGAAGTCAATTCCTATTATACTTCGAGAGAAAGCTCGGGAGAGAGAGAAGCATCTTCACTTTGATCGAAAGAGCAGCTGCAAAGCCGGCTTCTATATTAATATCGACGGTATTCCTCACAACTGAGATATTCTCAACACTGAACCACAAAGTTTGATTAAAAAGTAAATGCTGAACTGATATTATACAAAATAACAAAGACTCTTAGCCGGCTTACTAATTAATAACATTTTTAAACACAACAGGTATGACTTAGTGAATGCTAACTGGAAGCATTTCTTAATAGAGTCAGAGAGCACTACAGCACAGAAATAGGCCCTCCAGCCCATCTAGTCTGTGCAAGCTATAATTCTGCCTCATCCCATTGGTCTGCACCTGGACCATAGACCCCCTTCCCATGCCCCTCTCATCCACACAGTTATCCAAACCTGCATCTGGACCGTATCCCACCCTCCCATATCCCTCTCATCCACACAGTTATCCAAACCTGCATCTGGACCGTATCCCACCCTCCCATATCCCTCTCATCCACGCAGTTATCCAAACCTGCACCTGGACCGTATCCCACCCTCCCATATCCCTCTCATCCACACAATTATCCAAACCTGCACCTGGACCGTATCCCACCCTCCCATATCCCTCTCATCCACACAGTTATCCAAACCTGCACCTGGACCGTATCCCACCCTCCCATATCCCTCTCATCCACACAGTTATCCAAACCTGCACCTGGACCGTATCCCACCCTCCCATATCCCTCTCATCCACACAATTATCCAAACCTGCACCTGGACCGTATCCCACCCTCCCATATCCCTCTCATCCACACAGTTATCCAAACCTGCACCTGGACCGTATCCCACCCTCCCATATCCCTCTCATCCACACAGTTATCCAAACCTGCACCTGGACCGTATCCCACCCTCCCATATCCCTCTCATCCACACAGTTATCCAAACCTGTACCTGGACGGTATCCCACCCTCCCATATCCCTCTCATCCACACAATTATCCAAACCTGCACCTGGACCATAGACCCCCTTCCCATATCCCTCTCATCCACACAATTATCCAAACCTGCACCTGGACCGTATCCCACCCTCCCATATCCCTCTCATCCACACAATTATCCAAACCTGCACCTGGACCGTATCCCACCCTCCCATACCCCTCTCATCCACACAGTTATCCAAACCTGTACCTGGACCGTATCCCACCCTCCCATATCCCTCTCATCCATACAGTTATCCAAACCTGCACCTGGACCGTATCCCACCCTCCCATATCCCTCTCATCCACACAGTTATCCAAACCTGCACCTGGACCGTATCCCACCCTCCCATATCCCTCTCATCCACACAGTTATCCAAACCTGCACCTGGACCATATCCCACCCTCCCATATCCCTCTCATCCACACAATTATCCAAACCTGTACCTGGACCGTATCCCACCCTCCCATATCCCTCTCATCCACACAATTATCCAAACCTGCACCTGGACCGTATCCCACCCTCCCATACCCCTCTCATCCACACAGTTATCCAAACCTGCATCTGGACCGTATCCCACCCTCCCATATCCCTCTCATCCACACAGTTATCCAAACCTGTACCTGGACCGTATCCCACCCTCCCATATCCCTCTCATCCACACAATTATCCAAACCTGCACCTGGACCGTATCCCACCCTCCCATATCCCTCTCATCCACACAATTATCCAAACCTGTACCTGGACCGTATCCCACCCTCCCATATCCCTCTCATCCACACAGTTATCCAAACCTGCATCTGGACCGTATCCCACCCTCCCATATCCCTCTCATCCACACAATTATCCAAACCTGCACCTGGACCGTATCCCACCCTCCCATATCCCTCTCATCCACACAGTTATCCAAACCTGTACCTGGACCGTATCCCACCCTCCCATATCCCTCTCATCCACACAGTTATCCAAACCTGCACCTGGACCGTATCCCACCCTCCCATACCCCTCTCATCCACACAGTTATCCAAACCTGCATCTGGACCGTATCCCACCCTCCCATATCCCTCTCATCCACACAGTTATCCAAACCTGTACCTGGACCGTATTCCCCCCTCCCATATCCCTCTCATCCACACAGTTATCCAAACCTGCATCTGGACCGTATCCCACCCTCCCATATCCCTCTCATCCACACAATTATCCAAACCTGCACCTGGACCGTATCCCACCCTCCCATATCCCTCTCATCCACACAGTTATCCAAACCTGTACCTGGACCGTATCCCACCCTCCCATATCCCTCTCATCCACACAATTATCCAAACCTGCACCTGGACCGTATCCCACCCTCCCATATCCCTCTCATCCACACAGTTATCCAAACCTGTACCTGGACCGTATCCCACCCTCCCATATCCCTCTCATCCACACAATTATCCAAACCTGCACCTGGACCGTATCCCACCCTCCCATATCCCTCTCATCCACACAGTTATCCAAACCTGCACCTGGACCGTATCCCACCCTCCCATATCCCTCTCATCCACACAATTATCCAAACCTGTACCTGGACCGTATTCCCCCCTCCCATATCCCTCTCATCCACACAATTATCCAAACCTGTACCTGGACCGTATCCCACCCTCCCATACCCCTCTCATCCACACAGTTATCCAAACCTCCATCTGGACCGTATCCCACCCTCCCATATCCCTCTCATCCACACAGTTATCCAAACCTGCACCTGGACCGTATCCCACCCTCCCATATCCCTCTCATCCACACAGTTATCCAAACCTGCACCTGGACCGTATCCCACCCTCCCATATCCCTCTCATCCACACAGTTATCCAAACCTGCACCTGGACCGTATTCCCCCCTCCCATATCCCTCTCATCCACACAATTATCCAAACCTGCACCTGGACCGTATCCCACCCTCCCATATCCCTCTCATCCACACAATTATCCAAACCTGCACCTGGACCGTATCCCACCCTCCCATATCCCTCTCATCCACACAATTATCCAAACCTGTACCTGGACCGTATTCCCCCCTCCCATATCCCTCTCATCCACACAGTTATCCAAACCTGCACCTGGACCGTATCCCACCCTCCCATATCCCTCTCATCCACACAATTATCCAAACCTGCACCTGGACCGTATCCCACCCTCCCATACCCCTCTCATCCACACAATTATCCAAACCTGCACCTGGACCGTATCCCACCCTCCCATATCCCTCTCATCCACACAGTTATCCAAACCTGCACCTGGACGGTATCCCACCCTCCCATACCCCTCTCATCCACACAATTATCCAAACCTGCACCTGGACCGTATCCCACCCTCCCATATCCCTCTCATCCACACAGTTATCCAAACCTGCACCTGGACCGTATCCCACCCTCCCATATCCCTCTCATCCACACAGTTATCCAAACCTGCACCTGGACCGTATCCCACCCTCCCATACCCCTCTCATCCACACAGTTATCCAAACCTGCACCTGGACCGTATCCCACCCTCCCATATCCCTCTCATCCACACAGTTATCCAAACCTGCACCTGGACCGTATCCCACCCTCCCATACCCCTCTCATCCACACAGTTATCCAAACCTGTACCTGGACCGTATCCCACCCTCCCATATCCCTCTCATCCACACAATTATCCAAACCTGCACCTGGACCGTATCCCACCCTCCCATATCCCTCTCATCCACACAATTATCCAAACCTGCACCTGGACCATATCCCACCCTCCCATATCCCTCTCATCCACACAATTATCCAAACCTGTACCTGGACCGTATCCCACCCTCCCATATCCCTCTCATCCACACAGTTATCCAAACCTGCACCTGGACCGTATCCCACCCTCCCATACCCCTCTCATCCACACAGTTATCCAAACCTGCACCTGGACCGTATCCCACCCTCCCATACCCCTCTCATCCACACAGTTATCCAAACCTGCACCTGGACCGTATCCCACCCTCCCATATCCCTCTCATCCACACAGTTATCCAAACCTGCACCTGGACCGTATCCCACCCTCCCATATCCCTCTCATCCACACAGTTATCCAAACCTGCACCTGGACCGTATCCCACCCTCCCATACCCCTCTCATCCACACAGTTATCCAAACCTGCACCTGGACCGTATCCCACCCTCCCATATCCCTCTCATCCACACAGTTATCCAAACCTGTACCTGGACCGTATCCCACCCTCCCATATCCCTCTCATCCACACAATTATCCAAACCTGCACCTGGACCGTATCCCACCCTCCCATATCCCTCTCATCCACACAATTATCCAAACATGTACCTGGACCGTATCCCACCCTCCCATATCCCTCTCATCCACACAGTTATCCAAACCTGCACCTGGACCGTATCCCACCCTCCCATATCCCTCTCATCCACACAATTATCCAAACCTGCACCTGGACCGTATTCCCCCCTCCCATATCCCTCTCATCCACACAGTTATCCAAACCTGTACCTGGACCGTATCCCACCCTCCCATATCCCTCTCATCCACACAGTTATCCAAACCTGTACCTGGACCGTATCCCACCCTCCCATATCCCTCTCATCCACACAGTTATCCAAACCTGCACCTGGACCGTATCCCACCCTCCCATATCCCTCTCATCCACACAATTATCCAAACCTGTACCTGGACCGTATTCCCCCCTCCCATACCCCTCTCATCCACACAATTATCCAAACCTGCACCTGGACCATATTCCCCCCTCCCATATCCCTCTCATCCACACAGTTATCCAAACCTGTACCTGGACCGTATCCCACCCTCCCATACCCCTCTCATCCACACAGTTATCCAAACCTGTACCTGGACCGTATCCCACCCTCCCATATCCCTCTCATCCACACAATTATCCAAACCTGCACCTGGACCGTATCCCACCCTCCCATATCCCTCTCATCCACACAGTTATCCAAACCTGCACCTGGACCGTATCCCACCCTCCCATATCCCTCTCATCCACACAGTTATCCAAACCTGCACCTGGACCGTATCCCACCCTCCCATATCCCTCTCATCCACACAGTTATCCAAACCTGCACCTGGACCGTATCCCACCCTCCCATATCCCTCTCATCCACACAATTATCCAAACCTGCACCTGGACCGTATCCCACCCTCCCATATCCCTCTCATCCACACAGTTATCCAAACCTGTACCTGGACCGTATTCCCCCCTCCCATATCCCTCTCATCCACACAATTATCCAAACCTGCACCTGGACCGTATCCCACCCTCCCATATCCCTCTCATCCACACAGTTATCCAAACCTGCACCTGGACCGTATCCCACCCTCCCATATCCCTCTCATCCACACAATTATCCAAACCTGCACCTGGACCGTATCCCACCCTCCCATATCCCTCTCATCCACACAGTTATCCAAACCTGCACCTGGACCGTATCCCACCCTCCCATATCCCTCTCATCCACACAATTATCCAAACCTGTACCTGGACCGTATCCCACCCTCCCATATCCCTCTCATCCACACAGTTATCCAAACCTGTACCTGGACCGTATCCCACCCTCCCATACCCCTCTCATCCACACAGTTATCCAAACCTGTACCTGGACCGTATCCCACCCTCCCATACCCCTCTCATCCACACAGTTATCCAAACCTGTACCTGGACCGTATCCCACCCTCCCATATCCCTCTCATCCACACAATTATCCAAACCTGTACCTGGACGGTATCCCACCCTCCCATACCCCTCTCATCCACACAGTTATCCAAACCTGTACCTGGACCGTATCCCACCCTCCCATATCCCTCTCATCCACACAATTATCCAAACCTGCACCTGGACCGTATCCCACCCTCCCATATCCCTCTCATCCACACAGTTATCCAAACCTGCACCTGGACCGTATCCCACCCTCCCATATCCCTCTCATCCACACAGTTATCCAAACCTGCACCTGGACCGTATCCCACCCTCCCATATCCCTCTCATCCACACAATTATCCAAACCTGTACCTGGACCGTATCCCACCCTCCCATACCCCTCTCATCCACACAGTTATCCAAACCTGTACCTGGACCGTATCCCACCCTCCCATATCCCTCTCATCCACACAGTTATCCAAACCTGCACCTGGACCGTATCCCACCCTCCCATATCCCTCTCATCCACACAGTTATCCAAACCTGTACCTGGACCGTATCCCACCCTCCCATATCCCTCTCATCCACACAGTTATCCAAACCTGTACCTGGACCGTATCCCACCCTCCCATATCCCTCTCATCCACACAGTTATCCAAACCTGCACCTGGACCGTATCCCACCCTCCCATACCCCTCTCATCCACACAATTATCCAAACCTGCACCTGGACCATATCCCACCCTCCCATATCCCTCTCATCCACACAATTATCCAAACCTGCACCTGGACCGTATCCCACCCTCCCATATCCCTCTCATCCACACAATTATCCAAACCTGCACCTGGACCGTATCCCACCCTCCCATATCCCTCTCATCCACACAATTATCCAAACCTGCACCTGGACCGTATCCCACCCTCCCATATCCCTCTCATCCACACAGTTATCCAAACCTGCATCTGGACCGTATCCCACCCTCCCATATCCCTCTCATCCACACAGTTATCCAAACCTGTACCTGGACCGTATCCCACCCTCCCATATCCCTCTCATCCACACAGATATCCAAACCTGCACCTGGACCGTATCCCACCCTCCCATATCCCTCTCATCCACACAGTTATCCAAACCTGCACCTGGACCGTATCCCACCCTCCCATACCCCTCTCATCCACACAGTTATCCAAACCTGTACCTGGACCGTATCCCACCCTCCCATATCCCTCTCATCCACACAATTATCCAAACCTGCACCTGGACCGTATCCCACCCTCCCATATCCCTCTCATCCACACAGTTATCCAAACCTGTACCTGGACCGTATTCCCCCCTCCCATATCCCTCTCATCCACACAATTATCCAAACCTGTACCTGGACCGTATCCCACCCTCCCATATCCCTCTCATCCACACAATTATCCAAACCTGCATCTGGACCGTATCCCACCCTCCCATATCCCTCTCATCCACACAGTTATCCAAACCTGTACCTGGACCGTATCCCACCCTCCCATACCCCTCTCATCCACACAATTATCCAAACCTGCACCTGGACCGTATCCCACCCTCCCATATCCCTCTCATCCACACAGTTATCCAAACCTGTACCTGGACCGTATCCCACCCTCCCATATCCCTCTCATCCACACAGTTATCCAAACCTGTACCTGGACCGTATCCCACCCTCCCATACCCCTCTCATCCACACAATTATCCAAACCTGCACCTGGACCATATTCCCCCCTCCCATATCCCTCTCATCCACACAGTTATCCAAACCTGTACCTGGACCGTATCCCACCCTCCCATATCCCTCTCATCCACACAGTTATCCAAACCTGCACCTGGACGGTATCCCACCCTCCCATACCCCTCTCATCCACACAGTTATCCAAACCTGTACCTGGACCGTATCCCACCCTCCCATATCCCTCTCATCCACACAGTTATCCAAACCTGTACCTGGACCGTATCCCACCCTCCCATATCCCTCTCATCCACACAGTTATCCAAACCTGTACCTGGACCGTATCCCACCCTCCCATATCCCTCTCATCCACACAATTATCCAAACCTGCACCTGGACGGTATCCCACCCTCCCATACCCCTCTCATCCACACAGTTATCCAAACCTGTACCTGGACCGTATCCCACCCTCCCATATCCCTCTCATCCACACAGTTATCCAAACCTGCACCTGGACCGTATCCCACCCTCCCATATCCCTCTCATCCACACAGTTATCCAAACCTGTACCTGGACCGTATCCCACCCTCCCATATCCCTCTCATCCACACAGTTATCCAAACCTGCACCTGGACCGTATCCCACCCTCCCATATCCCTCTCATCCACACAATTATCCAAACCTGCACCTGGACCGTATCCCACCCTCCCATATCCCTCTCATCCACACAATTATCCAAACCTGCACCTGGACCGTATCCCACCCTCCCATATCCCTCTCATCCACACAATTATCCAAACCTGTACCTGGACCGTATCCCACCCTCCCATACCCCTCTCATCCACACAGTTATCCAAACCTGTACCTGGACCGTATCCCACCCTCCCATATCCCTCTCATCCACACAATTATCCAAACCTGCACCTGGACCGTATCCCACCCTCCCATATCCCTCTCATCCACACAGTTATCCAAACCTGTACCTGGACCGTATCCCACCCTCCCATATCCCTCTCATCCACACAGTTATCCAAACCTGCACCTGGACCGTATCCCACCCTCCCATATCCCTCTCATCCACACAATTATCCAAACCTGCACCTGGACCGTATCCCACCCTCCCATATCCCTCTCATCCACACAATTATCCAAACCTGCACCTGGACCGTATCCCACCCTCCCATATCCCTCTCATCCACACAGTTATCCAAACCTGCATCTGGACCGTATCCCACCCTCCCATATCCCTCTCATCCACACAGTTATCCAAACCTGCACCTGGACCGTATCCCACCCTCCCATATCCCTCTCATCCACACAATTATCCAAACCTGCACCTGGACCGTATCCCACCCTCCCATATCCCTCTCATCCACACAATTATCCAAACCTGTACCTGGACCGTATTCCCCCCTCCCATACCCCTCTCATCCACACAATTATCCAAACCTGCACCTGGACCATATTCCCCCCTCCCATATCCCTCTCATCCACACAGTTATCCAAACCTGTACCTGGACCGTATCCCACCCTCCCATATCCCACTCATCCACACAGTTATCCAAACCTGTACCTGGACCGTATCCCACCCTCCCATACCCCTCTCATCCACACAGTTATCCAAACCTGTACCTGGACCGTATCCCACCCTCCCATATCCCTCTCATCCACACAATTATCCAAACCTGCACCTGGACCGTATCCCACCCTCCCATATCCCTCTCATCCACACAGTTATCCAAACCTGCACCTGGACCGTATCCCACCCTCCCATATCCCTCTCATCCACACAGTTATCCAAACCTGCACCTGGACCGTATCCCACCCTCCCATATCCCTCTCATCCACACAGTTATCCAAACCTGCACCTGGACCGTATCCCACCCTCCCATACCCCTCTCATCCACACAGTTATCCAAACCTGCATCTGGACCGTATCCCACCCTCCCATATCCCTCTCATCCACACAGTTATCCAAACCTGTACCTGGACCGTATTCCCCCCTCCCATATCCCTCTCATCCACACAGTTATCCAAACCTGCATCTGGACCGTATCCCACCCTCCCATATCCCTCTCATCCACACAATTATCCAAACCTGCACCTGGACCGTATCCCACCCTCCCATATCCCTCTCATCCACACAGTTATCCAAACCTGTACCTGGACCGTATCCCACCCTCCCATATCCCTCTCATCCACACAATTATCCAAACCTGCACCTGGACCGTATCCCACCCTCCCATATCCCTCTCATCCACACAGTTATCCAAACCTGTACCTGGACCGTATCCCACCCTCCCATATCCCTCTCATCCACACAATTATCCAAACCTGCACCTGGACCGTATCCCACCCTCCCATATCCCTCTCATCCACACAGTTATCCAAACCTGCACCTGGACCGTATCCCACCCTCCCATATCCCTCTCATCCACACAATTATCCAAACCTGTACCTGGACCGTATTCCCCCCTCCCATATCCCTCTCATCCACACAATTATCCAAACCTGTACCTGGACCGTATCCCACCCTCCCATATCCCTCTCATCCACACAATTATCCAAACCTGCACCTGGACCGTATCCCACCCTCCCATATCCCTCTCATCCACACAGTTATCCAAACCTGCACCTGGACCGTATCCCACCCTCCCATATCCCTCTCATCCACACAGTTATCCAAACCTGCACCTGGACCGTATCCCACCCTCCCATATCCCTCTCATCCACACAGTTATCCAAACCTGCACCTGGACCGTATCCCACCCTCCCATACCCCTCTCATCCACACAATTATCCAAACCTGTACCTGGACCGTATCCCACCCTCCCATACCCCTCTCATCCACACAGTTATCCAAACCTGCACCTGGACCGTATTCCCCCCTCCCATATCCCTCTCATCCACACAGTTATCCAAACCTGCACCTGGACCGTATCCCACCCTCCCATATCCCTCTCATCCACACAGTTATCCAAACCTGCACCTGGACCGTATCCCACCCTCCCATACCCCTCTCATCCACACAGTTATCCAAACCTGCATCTGGACCGTATCCCACCCTCCCATATCCCTCTCATCCACACAGTTATCCAAACCTGTACCTGGACCGTATCCCACCCTCCCATACCCCTCTCATCCACACAGTTATCCAAACCTGTACCTGGACCGTATCCCACCCTCCCATATCCCTCTCATCCACACAATTATCCAAACCTGCACCTGGACCGTATCCCACCCTCCCATATCCCTCTCATCCACACAGTTATCCAAACCTGCACCTGGACCGTATCCCACCCTCCCATATCCCTCTCATCCACACAGTTATCCAAACCTGCACCTGGACCGTATCCCACCCTCCCATATCCCTCTCATCCACACAGTTATCCAAACCTGCACCTGGACCGTATCCCACCCTCCCATACCCCTCTCATCCACACAGTTATCCAAACCTGCATCTGGACCGTATCCCACCCTCCCATATCCCTCTCATCCACACAGTTATCCAAACCTGTACCTGGACCGTATTCCCCCCTCCCATATCCCTCTCATCCACACAGTTATCCAAACCTGCATCTGGACCGTATCCCACCCTCCCATATCCCTCTCATCCACACAATTATCCAAACCTGCACCTGGACCGTATCCCACCCTCCCATATCCCTCTCATCCACACAGTTATCCAAACCTGTACCTGGACCGTATCCCACCCTCCCATATCCCTCTCATCCACACAATTATCCAAACCTGCACCTGGACCGTATCCCACCCTCCCATATCCCTCTCATCCACACAGTTATCCAAACCTGTACCTGGACCGTATCCCACCCTCCCATATCCCTCTCATCCACACAATTATCCAAACCTGCACCTGGACCGTATCCCACCCTCCCATATCCCTCTCATCCACACAGTTATCCAAACCTGCACCTGGACCGTATCCCACCCTCCCATATCCCTCTCATCCACACAATTATCCAAACCTGTACCTGGACCGTATTCCCCCCTCCCATATCCCTCTCATCCACACAATTATCCAAACCTGTACCTGGACCGTATCCCACCCTCCCATATCCCTCTCATCCACACAATTATCCAAACCTGCACCTGGACCGTATCCCACCCTCCCATATCCCTCTCATCCACACAGTTATCCAAACCTGCACCTGGACCGTATCCCACCCTCCCATATCCCTCTCATCCACACAGTTATCCAAACCTGCACCTGGACCGTATCCCACCCTCCCATATCCCTCTCATCCACACAGTTATCCAAACCTGCACCTGGACCGTATCCCACCCTCCCATATCCCTCTCATCCACACAGTTATCCAAACCTGTAACCTGGACCGTATTCCCCCCTCCCATATCCCTCTCATCCACACAGTTATCCAACCTGCATCTGGACCGTATCCCACCCTCCCATATCCCTCTCATCCACACAATTATCCAAACCTGCACCTGGACCGTATCCCACCCTCCCATATCCCTCTCATCCACACAGTTATCCAAACCTGTACCTGGACCGTATCCCACCCTCCCATATCCCTCTCATCCACACAATTATCCAAACCTGCACCTGGACCGTATCCCACCCCTCCCATATCCCTCTCATCCACACAGTTATCCAAACCTGTACCTGGACCGTATCCCACCCTCCCATCTCCCTCTCATCCACACAGTTATCCAAACCTGCACCTGGACCGTATCCCACCCTCCCATATCCCTCTCATCCACACAGTTATCCAAACCTGCACCTGGACCGTATCCCACCCTCCCATATCCCTCTCATCCACACAGTTATCCAAACCTGCACCTGGACCGTATCCCACCCTCCCATATCCCTCTCATCCACACAATTATCCAAACCTGTACCTGGACCGTATCCCCCCTCCCATATCCCTCTCATCCACACAATTATCCAAACCTGTACCTGGACCGTATCCCACCCTCCCATACCCCTCTCATCCACACAGTTATCCAAACCTGCACTGGACCGTATCCCACCCTCCCATATCCCTCTCATCCACACAGTTATCCAAACCTGCACCTGGACCGTATCCCACCCTCCCATACCCCTCTCATCCACACAGTTATCCAAACCTGTACCTGGACCGTATCCCACCCTCCCATATCCCTCTCATCCACACAGTTATCCAAACCTGTACCTGGACCGTATCCCCCCTCCCATATCCCTCTCATCCACACAGTTATCCAAACCTGTACCTGGACCGTATCCCACCCTCCATATCCCTCTCATCCACACAATTATCCAAACCTGCACCTGGACCGTATCCCACCCTCCCATATCCCTCTCATCCACACAATTATCCAAACCTGCACCTGGACCGTATCCCACCCTCCCATATCCCTCTCATCCACACAGTTATCCAAACCTGTACCTGGACCGTATTCCCCCCTCCCATATCCCTCTCATCCACACAATTATCCAAACCTGTACCTGGACCGTATCCCACCCTCCCATATCCCTCTCATCCACACAATTATCCAAACCTGCACCTGACCGTATCCCACCCTCCCATATCCCTCTCATCCACACAATTATCCAAACCTGTACCTGGACCGTATCCCACCCTCCCATATCCCTCTCATCCACACAATTATCCAAACCTGTACCTGGACCGTATTCCCCCCTCCCATATCCCTCTCATCCACACAGTATCCAAACCTGCACCTGGACCGTATCCCACCCTCCCATATCCCTCTCATCCACACAATTATCCAAACCTGCACCTGGACCGTATCCCACCCTCCCATACCCCTCTCATCCACACAATTATCCAAACCTGCACCTGGACCGTATCCCACCCTCCCATATCCCTCTCATCCACACAGTTATCCAAACCTGCACCTGGACGGTATCCCACCCTCCCATACCCCTCTCATCCACACAGTTATCCAAACCTGCACCTGGACCATATCCCACCCTCCATATCCCTCTCATCCACACAGTTATCCAAACCTGCACCTGGACCGTATCCCACCCTCCCATATCCCTCTCATCCACACAATTATCCAAACCTGCACCTGGACCGTATCCCACCCTCCCATATCCCTCTCATCCACACAGTTATCCAAACCTGTACCTGGACCGTATCCCACCCTCCCATATCCCTCTCATCCACACAATTATCCAAACCTGCACCTGGACCATATTCCCCCCTCCCATATCCCTCTCATCCACACAGTTATCCAAACCTGCACCTGGACCGTATCCCACCCTCCCATATCCCTCTCATCCACACAATTATCCAAACCTGCACCTGGACCGTATCCCACCCTCCCATATCCCTCTCATCCACACAGTTATCCAAACCTGCACCTGGACCGTATCCCACCCTCCCATATCCCTCTCATCCACACAGTTATCCAAACCTGCACCTGGACCGTATCCCACCCTCCCATACCCCTCTCATCCACACAGTTATCCAAACCTGCACCTGGACCGTATCCCACCCTCCCATATCCCTCTCATCCACACAGTTATCCAAACCTGCACCTGGACCGTATCCCACCCTCCCATATCCCTCTCATCCACACAGTTATCCAAACCTGCACCTGGACCGTATCCCACCCTCCCATACCCCTCTCATCCACACAGTTATCCAAACCTGTACCTGGACCGTATCCCACCCTCCCATATCCCTCTCATCCACACAATTATCCAAACCTGCACCTGGACCGTATCCCACCCTCCCATATCCCTCTCATCCACACAATTATCCAAACCTGCACCTGGACCATATCCCACCCTCCCATATCCCTCTCATCCACACAATTATCCAAACCTGTACCTGGACCGTATCCCACCCTCCCATATCCCTCTCATCCACACAGTTATCCAAACCTGCACCTGGACCGTATCCCACCCTCCCATACCCCTCTCATCCACACAATTATCCAAACCTGCACCTGGACCGTATCCCACCCTCCCATATCCCTCTCATCCACACAGTTATCCAAACCTGTACCTGGACCGTATCCCACCCTCCCATATCCCTCTCATCCACACAATTATCCAAACCTGCACCTGGACCGTATCCCACCCTCCCATATCCCTCTCATCCACACAATTATCCAAACATGTACCTGGACCGTATCCCACCCTCCCATATCCCTCTCATCCACACAGTTATCCAAACCTGCACCTGGACCGTATCCCACCCTCCCATATCCCTCTCATCCACACAATTATCCAAACCTGCACCTGGACCGTATTCCCCCCTCCCATATCCCTCTCATCCACACAGTTATCCAAACCTGTACCTGGACCGTATCCCACCCTCCCATATCCCTCTCATCCACACAGTTATCCAAACCTGTACCTGGACCGTATCCCACCCTCCCATATCCCTCTCATCCACACAGTTATCCAAACCTGCACCTGGACCGTATCCCACCCTCCCATATCCCTCTCATCCACACAATTATCCAAACCTGTACCTGGACCGTATTCCCCCCTCCCATACCCCTCTCATCCACACAATTATCCAAACCTGCACCTGGACCATATTCCCCCCTCCCATATCCCTCTCATCCACACAGTTATCCAAACCTGTACCTGGACCGCATCCCACCCTCCCATACCCCTCTCATCCACACAGTTATCCAAACCTGTACCTGGACCGTATCCCACCCTCCCATATCCCTCTCATCCACACAATTATCCAAACCTGCACCTGGACCGTATCCCACCCTCCCATATCCCTCTCATCCACACAGTTATCCAAACCTGCACCTGGACCGTATCCCACCCTCCCATATCCCTCTCATCCACACAGTTATCCAAACCTGCACCTGGACCGTATCCCACCCTCCCATATCCCTCTCATCCACACAGTTATCCAAACCTGCACCTGGACCGTATCCCACCCTCCCATATCCCTCTCATCCACACAATTATCCAAACCTGCACCTGGACCGTATCCCACCCTCCCATATCCCTCTCATCCACACAGTTATCCAAACCTGTACCTGGACCGTATTCCCCCCTCCCATATCCCTCTCATCCACACAATTATCCAAACCTGCACCTGGACCGTATCCAACCCTCCCATATCCCTCTCATCCACACAGTTATCCAAACCTGCACCTGGACCGTATCCCACCCTCCCATATCCCTCTCATCCACACAATTATCCAAACCTGCACCTGGACCGTATCCCACCCTCCCATATCCCTCTCATCCACACAGTTATCCAAACCTGCACCTGGACCGTATTCCCCCCTCCCATATCCCTCTCATCCACACAATTATCCAAACCTGCACCTGGACCGTATCCCACCCTCCCATATCCCTCTCATCCACACAATTATCCAAACCTGTACCTGGACCGTATCCCACCCTCCCATATCCCTCTCATCCACACAATTATCCAAACCTGTACCTGGACCGTATCCCACCCTCCCATATCCCTCTCATCCACACAGTTATCCAAACCTGTACCTGGACCGTATCCCACCCTCCCATACCCCTCTCATCCACACAGTTATCCAAACCTGTACCTGGACCGTATCCCACCCTCCCATACCCCTCTCATCCACACAGTTATCCAAACCTGTACCTGGACCGTATCCCACCCTCCCATATCCCTCTCATCCACACAGTTATCCAAACCTGTACCTGGACGGTATCCCACCCTCCCATACCCCTCTCATCCACACAGTTATCCAAACCTGTACCTGGACCGTATCCCACCCTCCCATATCCCTCTCATCCACACAATTATCCAAACCTGCACCTGGACCGTATCCCACCCTCCCATATCCCTCTCATCCACACAGTTATCCAAACCTGCACCTGGACCGTATCCCACCCTCCCATATCCCTCTCATCCACACAGTTATCCAAACCTGCACCTGGACCGTATCCCACCCTCCCATATCCCTCTCATCCACACAATTATCCAAACCTGTACCTGGACCGTATCCCACCCTCCCATACCCCTCTCATCCACACAGTTATCCAAACCTGCACCTGGACCGTATCCCACCCTCCCATATCCCTCTCATCCACACAGTTATCCAAACCTGTACCTGGACCGTATCCCACCCTCCCATATCCCTCTCATCCACACAGTTATCCAAACCTGTACCTGGACCGTATCCCACCCTCCCATATCCCTCTCATCCACACAGTTATCCAAACCTGCACCTGGACCGTATCCCACCCTCCCATACCCCTCTCATCCACACAATTATCCAAACCTGCACCTGGACCATATCCCACCCTCCCATATCCCTCTCATCCACACAATTATCCAAACCTGTACCTGGACCGTATCCCACCCTCCCATACCCCTCTCATCCACACAATTATCCAAACCTGCACCTGGACCATATCCCACCCTCCCATATCCCTCTCATCCACACAATTATCCAAACCTGCACCTGGACCGTATCCCACCCTCCCATATCCCTCTCATCCACACAATTATCCAAACCTGCACCTGGACCGTATCCCACCCTCCCATATCCCTCTCATCCACACAATTATCCAAACCTGCACCTGGACCGTATCCCACCCTCCCATATCCCTCTCATCCACACAGTTATCCAAACCTGCATCTGGACCGTATCCCACCCTCCCATATCCCTCTCATCCACACAGTTATCCAAACCTGTACCTGGACCGTATCCCACCCTCCCATATCCCTCTCATCCACACAGATATCCAAACCTGCACCTGGACCGTATCCCACCCTCCCATATCCCTCTCATCCACACAGTTATCCAAACCTGCACCTGGACCGTATCCCACCCTCCCATACCCCTCTCATCCACACAGTTATCCAAACCTGTACCTGGACCGTATCCCACCCTCCCATATCCCTCTCATCCACACAATTATCCAAACCTGCACCTGGACCGTATCCCACCCTCCCATATCCCTCTCATCCACACAGTTATCCAAACCTGTACCTGGACCGTATTCCCCCCTCCCATATCCCTCTCATCCACACAATTATCCAAACCTGTACCTGGACCGTATCCCACCCTCCCATATCCCTCTCATCCACACAATTATCCAAACCTGCATCTGGACCGTATCCCACCCTCCCATATCCCTCTCATCCACACAGTTATCCAAACCTGTACCTGGACCGAATCCCACCCTCCCATACCCCTCTCATCCACACAATTATCCAAACCTGCACCTGGACCGTATCCCACCCTCCCATATCCCTCTCATCCACACAGTTATCCAAACCTGTACCTGGACCGTATCCCACCCTCCCATATCCCTCTCATCCACACAGTTATCCAAACCTGTACCTGGACCGTATCCCACCCTCCCATACCCCTCTCATCCACACAATTATCCAAACCTGCACCTGGACCATATTCCCCCCTCCCATATCCCTCTCATCCACACAGTTATCCAAACCTGTACCTGGACCGTATCCCACCCTCCCATATCCCTCTCATCCACACAGTTATCCAAACCTGCACCTGGACGGTATCCCACCCTCCCATACCCCTCTCATCCACACAATTATCCAAACCTGCACCTGGACCGTATCCCACCCTCCCATATCCCTCTCATCCACACAGTTATCCAAACATGTACCTGGACCGTATCCCACCCTCCCATATCCCTCTCATCCACACAATTATCCAAACCTGCACCTGGACCGTATCCCACCCTCCCATATCCCTCTCATCCACACAGTTATCCAAACCTGTACCTGGACCGTATCCCACCCTCCCATATCCCTCTCATCCACACAGTTATCCAAACCTGTACCTGGACCGTATCCCACCCTCCCATATCCCTCTCATCCACACAGTTATCCAAACCTGCACCTGGACCGTATCCCACCCTCCCATACCCCTCTCATCCACACAGTTATCCAAACCTGTACCTGGACCGTATCCCACCCTCCCATATCCCTCTCATCCACACAGTTATCCAAACCTGTACCTGGACCGTATCCCACCCTCCCATATCCCTCTCATCCACACAGTTATCCAAACCTGTACCTGGACCGTATCCCACCCTCCCATATCCCTCTCATCCACACAATTATCCAAACCTGCACCTGGACGGTATCCCACCCTCCCATACCCCTCTCATCCACACAGTTATCCAAACCTGTACCTGGACCGTATCCCACCCTCCCATATCCCTCTCATCCACACAGTTATCCAAACCTGCACCTGGACCGTATCCCACCCTCCCATACCCCTCTCATCCACACAGTTATCCAAACCTGCACCTGGACCGTATCCCACCCTCCCATATCCCTCTCATCCACACAATTATCCAAACCTGCACCTGGACCGTATCCCACCCTCCCATATCCCTCTCATCCACACAATTATCCAAACCTGCACCTGGACCGTATCCCACCCTCCCATATCCCTCTCATCCACACAATTATCCAAACCTGTACCTGGACCGTATCCCACCCTCCCATACCCCTCTCATCCACACAGTTATCCAAACCTGTACCTGGACCGTATCCCACCCTCCCATATCCCTCTCATCCACACAATTATCCAAACCTGCACCTGGACCGTATCCCACCCTCCCATATCCCTCTCATCCACACAGTTATCCAAACCTGTACCTGGACCGTATCCCACCCTCCCATATCCCTCTCATCCACACAGTTATCCAAACCTGCACCTGGACCGTATCCCACCCTCCCATATCCCTCTCATCCACACAATTATCCAAACCTGCACCTGGACCGTATCCCACCCTCCCATATCCCTCTCATCCACACAATTATCCAAACCTGCACCTGGACCGTATCCCACCCTCCCATATCCCTCTCATCCACACAGTTATCCAAACCTGCATCTGGACCGTATCCCACCCTCCCATATCCCTCTCATCCACACAGTTATCCAAACCTGCACCTGGACCGTATCCCACCCTCCCATATCCCTCTCATCCACACAATTATCCAAACCTGCACCTGGACCGTATCCCACCCTCCCATATCCCTCTCATCCACACAATTATCCAAACCTGTACCTGGACCGTATTCCCCCCTCCCATACCCCTCTCATCCACACAATTATCCAAACCTGCACCTGGACCATATTCCCCCCTCCCATATCCCTCTCATCCACACAGTTATCCAAACCTGTACCTGGACCGTATCCCACCCTCCCATATCCCTCTCATCCACACAGTTATCCAAACCTGTACCTGGACCGTATCCCACCCTCCCATACCCCTCTCATCCACACAGTTATCCAAACCTGTACCTGGACCGTATCCCACCCTCCCATATCCCTCTCATCCACACAATTATCCAAACCTGCACCTGGACCGTATCCCACCCTCCCATATCCCTCTCATCCACACAGTTATCCAAACCTGCACCTGGACCGTATCCCACCCTCCCATATCCCTCTCATCCACACAGTTATCCAAACCTGCACCTGGACCGTATCCCACCCTCCCATATCCCTCTCATCCACACAGTTATCCAAACCTGCACCTGGACCGTATCCCACCCTCCCATATCCCTCTCATCCACACAATTATCCAAACCTGCACCTGGACCGTATCCCACCCTCCCATATCCCTCTCATCCACACAGTTATCCAAACCTGTACCTGGACCGTATCCCACCCTCCCATTTCCCTCTCATCCACACAGTTATCCAAACCTGCACCTGGACCGTATCCCACCCTCCCATATCCCTCTCATCCACACAGTTATCCAAACCTGCACCTGGACCGTATCCCACCCTCCCATATCCCTCTCATCCACACAATTATCCAAACCTGCACCTGGACCGTATCCCACCCTCCCATATCCCTCTCATCCATACAGTTATCCAAACCTGCACCTGGACCGTATCCCACCCTCCCATATCCCTCTCATCCACACAGTTATCCAAACCTGCACCTGGACCGTATCCCACCCTCCCATACCCCTCTCATCCACACAGTTATCCAAACCTGTACCTGGACCGTATCCCACCCTCCCATATCCCTCTCATCCACACAATTATCCAAACCTGCACCTGGACCGTATCCCACCCTCCCATATCCCTCTCATCCACACAGTTATCCAAACCTGTACCTGGACCGTATTCCCCCCTCCCATATCCCTCTCATCCACACAATTATCCAAACCTGCACCTGGACCGTATCCCACCCTCCCATATCCCTCTCATCCACACAGTTATCCAAACCTGTACCTGGACCGTATTCCCCCCTCCCATACCCCTCTCATCCACACAATTATCCAAACCTGCACCTGGACCGTATCCCACCCTCCCATATCCCTCTCATCCACACAATTATCCAAACCTGCACCTGGACCGTATCCCACCCTCCCATATCCCTCTCATCCACACAGTTATCCAAACCTGTACCTGGACCGTATCCCACCCTCCCATATCCCTCTCATCCACACAGTTATCCAAACCTGTACCTGGACCGTATCCCACCCTCCCATATCCCTCTCATCCACACAATTATCCAAACCTGCACCTGGACCGTATCCCACCCTCCCATATCCCTCTCATCCACACAGTTATCCAAACCTGCATCTGGACCGTATCCCACCCTCCCATATCCCTCTCATCCACACAGTTATCCAAACCTGCACCTGGACCGTATCCCACCCTCCCATATCCCTCTCATCCACACAATTATCCAAACCTGCACCTGGACCGTATCCCACCCTCCCATATCCCTCTCATCCACACAATTATCCAAACCTGCACCTGGACCGTATCCCACCCTCCCATATCCCTCTCATCCACACAATTATCCAAACCTGCACCTGGACCGTATCCCACCCTCCCATATCCCTCTCATCCACACAATTATCCAAACCTGTACCTGGACCGTATCCCACCCTCCCATATCCCTCTCATCCACACAATTATCCAAACCTGTACCTGGACCGTATCCCACCCTCCCATATCCCTCTCATCCACACAGTTATCCAAACCTGCACCTGGACCGTATCCCACCCTCCCATATCCCTCTCATCCACACAGTTATCCAAACCTGCACCTGGACCGTATCCCACCCTCCCATACCCCTCTCATCCACACAGTTATCCAAATCTGTACCTGGACCGTATCCCACCCTCCCATATCCCTCTCATCCACACAATTATCCAAACCTGCACCTGGACCGTATCCCACCCTCCCATATCCCTCTCATCCACACAATTATCCAAACCTGCACCTGGACCGTATCCCACCCTCCCATATCCCTCTCATCCACACAATTATCCAAACCTGCACCTGGACCGTATCCCACCCTCCCATATCCCTCTCATCCACACAGTTATCCAAACCTGCACCTGGACCGTATCCCACCCTCCCATATCCCTCTCATCCACACAATTATCCAAACCTGTACCTGGACCGTATCCCACCCTCCCATATCCCTCTCATCCACACAGTTATCCAAACCTGTACCTGGACCGTATCCCACCCTCCCATATCCCTCTCATCCACACAGTTATCCAAACCTGTACCTGGACCGTATCCCACCCTCCCATACCCCTCTCATCCACACAATTATCCAAACCTGCACCTGGACCGTATCCCACCCTCCCATATCCCTCTCATCCACACAGTTATCCAAACCTGTACCTGGACCGTATCCCACCCTCCCATATCCCTCTCATCCACACAATTATCCAAACCTGCACCTGGACCGTATCCCACCCTCCCATATCCCTCTCATCCACACAATTATCCAAACCTGTACCTGGACCGTATTCCCCCCTCCCATACCCCTCTCATCCACACAATTATCCAAACCTGCACCTGGACCATATTCCCCCCTCCCATATCCCTCTCATCCACACAGTTATCCAAACCTGTACCTGGACCGTATCCCACCCTCCCATATCCCTCTCATCCACACAGTTATCCAAACCTGTACCTGGACCGTATCCCACCCTCCCATACCCCTCTCATCCACACAGTTATCCAAACCTGTACCTGGACCGTATCCCACCCTCCCATATCCCTCTCATCCACACAATTATCCAAACCTGCACCTGGACCGTATCCCACCCTCCCATATCCCTCTCATCCACACAGTTATCCAAACCTGCACCTGGACCGTATCCCACCCTCCCATATCCCTCTCATCCACACAGTTATCCAAACCTGCACCTGGACCGTATCCCACCCTCCCATATCCCTCTCATCCACACAGTTATCCAAACCTGCACCTGGACCGTATCCCACCCTCCCATATCCCTCTCATCCACACAATTATCCAAACCTGCACCTGGACCGTATCCCACCCTCCCATATCCCTCTCATCCACACAGTTATCCAAACCTGTACCTGGACCGTATCCCACCCTCCCATTTCCCTCTCATCCACACAGTTATCCAAACCTGCACCTGGACCGTATCCCACCCTCCCATATCCCTCTCATCCACACAGTTATCCAAACCTGCACCTGGACCGTATCCCACCCTCCCATATCCCTCTCATCCACACAATTATCCAAACCTGCACCTGGACCGTATCCCACCCTCCCATATCCCTCTCATCCACACAGTTATCCAAACCTGCACCTGGACCGTATCCCACCCTCCCATATCCCTCTCATCCACACAGTTATCCAAACCTGCACCTGGACCGTATCCCACCCTCCCATATCCCTCTCATCCACACAGTTATCCAAACCTGCACCTGGACCGTATCCCACCCTCCCATATCCCTCTCATCCACACAATTATCCAAACCTGCACCTGGACCGTATCCCACCCTCCCATATCCCTCTCATCCACACAGTTATCCAAACCTGTACCTGGACCGTATCCCACCCTCCCATATCCCTCTCATCCACACAGTTATCCAAACCTGCACCTGGACCGTATCCCACCCTCCCATATCCCTCTCATCCACACAGTTATCCAAACCTGTACCTGGACCGTATCCCACCCTCCCATATCCCTCTCATCCACACAATTATCCAAACCTGCACCTGGACCGTATCCCACCCTCCCATATCCCTCTCATCCACACAGTTATCCAAACCTGCACCTGGACCGTATCCCACCCTCCCATATCCCTCTCATCCACACAGTTATCCAAACCTGTACCTGGACCGTATCCCACCCTCCCATATCCCTGTCATCCACACAATTATCCAAACCTGCATCTGGACCGTATCCCACCCTCCCATATCCCTCTCATCCACACAATTATCCAAACCTGCACCTGGACCGTATCCCACCCTCCCATATCCCTCTCATCCACACAGTTATCCAAACCTGTACCTGGACCGTAGCTCCCTCAGTGAGAAAAAACCTACTTGCATTTTTTTTTTATTTGAGGGACATAGGGTAAATGCAAAATATTAAGTTACAGTCACTATATGAAAGGACACAAACTTCTACCACAGTTCCACCAGGACACAAAGGAGCCTTAAGTAAAATCAAAAGTCAGAGGTGTGTACAGAGGAGGGCGGTTTCTTGCGGACGAGATACCATCTGCTGATTCATTATGCAGACAATTCTGGGAAAATTATGTATAAAAATGCATCATTGAGTAACTCGTGGCTCACTCTGCACTATATCTACCATTTGCACTTTGCTACCTCGGAGCTGGGGGTCTCACTCCAAAAGGGAGAACGTGCTCATTTGCGACTGAGCAGACTGGTCTTTTAATTCCTTTGTGTCAGATCCAATCTTGCGAAGCAGTTGTGAAGTTATTTTCGAGAAGTCAAGATGGAGTATGGTGCCAGGATGAGGTAGAAACCGGGATTGTGGATGCAAAGCCTCTCCAGCTTGCAGAAAAGACCTGGTCGCTCGGCTTGAAGTGCTCAGGGATTTAGAACTGGTGTGGCCTACCTGAACTGCTGGCTACCAGAGCCAAACTCCACTGTCTGGAGGTCAATAATGAGACATGCCTGCAGATACACAGTGTGGAAATCTTCGCCTATCTAAAAGAGGAGCAAGTGAAGACAACTTGACCTCATCCTGTTATTATGTGTGATTTCACCAAACTGTGCAGGACCACGGGTACAGAAACACCAGGTGCGGCAGCGTGTTGAGGTCCTGTATACCTCCATCTTTTCAAAGACAAGATTTGGTGGAACCTCCCTTCAGTTGCACTGTGGCATACTCTTCACCTCAAGCCTCAGGAAAACTCGTGCAGAGAAGCACCTTTGACCATGTCAACCAGGCAGTGGTCTGAACAGAACGTGCTCGATCATAGAATTGTACAGCATGACAATAACATACCATAATGTACCAGGCCATATGTGCATTAGTCGCGTATGTTAAAAGCTGTAACACTACATACAGCCCTTGAATTACTTCGTCCCATTCATTCACACTAACCAGTGAGCACCTAATCCTAATAAACCCATCACACAGCATTTGGTTAATAACGTTCTAGACATAAGTGATTCATGTGCTCATCCAAACCAGGGGTTGCCAACCTGGGGTCCACAGACCCTTGACAGTATTGGTCAAGGTATAAAAAAGGTTGGGAACCCCTGATCTAGTCACTTAAATGCTGTCCAGCTTCAACCACTCTTCTCAGGCATTCTCAGGCATGTTCTACGTGAAGGTGACCCCCCTTACGTTCGCTCTTAATCTCTTCCTTTAAAACAATGTCCTCTGGTTTTAGTTACCTTGTATAAGAAGAACGGTTTTCCCTATCTAATCCCTCATAATTTTTTAAAGCCTAATTGTGTCCATCCCTTAAGCTCCCTCACTTAGGGTGAACAGACCTAGATTGTCCACTCTCTCATAACTGAACGGCTTCCCCAGTCAATATCCCGGTGAATCACCTCTCACTCCCTCCAGAGCTATCACGTGCTTCTGGTATCTTGGTGACCAGAACTGTAACCAGTATTCCGGCTGAAGCCTGACCAGGGTTTTATAAAGCTGGAGCATGATCTCCCTACTCCTGTATTCAATGTACTGACTCCTGAAGTCCAGTAGCTCATATTCTGTCGCCATAACCATGTAGTATGCCTGCATTCCCATTTCAAGGATCAATGTACTCCACTCCAAGGTTCTCCCCAAGACCCTAACATTGATGGTGTATGTCCTAGCCTTTTTAGTACTCCCAAACTGCATCACCCCACATTTTTATGGATCAAACTCCATCAGCCATTTTAAACTCATTAAACACAAACATTGAACTCTCTCCAAACAACCCTGACACCATCAACAGTTCTGCCAATGTTTATACCATTTCCAAACTTACTGATGTTGCGTCCCAAATCCACATCAAACATCAAGAGTCTGAGCACTGACCACTGAGGAACACCACAAGTTAGAGACATCCAATAACATCACAACCGTCTGCCAATACGCTCTGTTGTCTACTGCCTAGCCAAGCCACCAACCTGAGGGGAAAGGAGACAATGTGTCCTATCGGGTAGTTCTCTAAGCAGATCGTACAAAATTACACAAAACGCCCTATATCCAGTGCTTTCAAAAAAGCACCAAGCCCTGGTATCACTGGTGATAGGCAGGGACCTCCATTCATACACAAACATATGGAAGTTGTCCTGTCCAAGACCGAAAGAAGCTGCAGAAGATCGTGAACACGGCACAGCACATCACACAAACCGATCTTCCATCCGTGGACTCACTTAACACCACACACTGTCGGAGCAGTGCTGCCAGGATAATCAAGGACACGACCCACCCAGCCAACAGACTTTTCGTCCCTCTTCCCTCCGGGAGAAGGCTCAGGAGCTTGAAGACTCGCACAGCCAGATTTGGGAACAGCTTCTTTCAAACTGTGATAAGACTGCTGAACAGATCCTGACCCGGATCTGCCTCTCAGTTTTTTTGCACTACCTTACTTCCCATTTTTCTATTTTCTATTTATGATTTATAATTTATTTTTTTAATATTTACTAATTTTAACTATTTTTAACATTTTTAATATTTAATATTTGTAATCCAGGGAGTGTGAAGTGCAGAATCAAATATTGCTGTGATGATTGTATGTTCTAGTACCAATTGTTTGGCGACAATAAAGTATAAAGTATAAACAGAGACACAGTGTTATCACATTCTACCATCAGTCCAGCTGTGGTAACTGTAAAATTCTATTTATTTAGACATACAGCAGAGTAACAGGCCCTGCTGACCCAGCAAGTCCACACCACCCAATTATCCCCATAAGACTAATTAAACTACTAACCTGTATTTCTTTGGAATAAAGGAGGAAACCCATATAGTCAAAGGGAGGATGTACAAACTCCTTACAGACTGTGGTAGAATTGATTTTGGGTTACTGGAACTGTAATATTGTTGGTCAGCTTACTATTACGCTAATTGCTATGCTGGTTAGCTGAGTTCTTCCGGAATGTGTATTCAATATGAGCTGAGGAGTGAAGCAGTGGTATTGTTGAGGTTCACCCTGAATAGTTGTGTAATCAGGACTCTGCTCTACGGACCCTCAGCAAAGTGGACCCCATCAGCAGCTGGTGGATCATCAACTCAATAAAAATTAAGTACACTGACAGCTGCCAAAACGCAGTGGTTTTTCATTCAGTGAGCAAACCATATTGGAAGAATTATAGGTGAGCACGTTCTATAAGGCAGAGGAACACACTGAAGATTGATGCAGTTACTACTAAAGCTCCACTGGAAAGCCCTCCCACCAAAGGAAATTGAGGTGGTGGAACCCAATACAAGATACCTTGGACTGTTTATGCAAATGAAAACTGATGTCATGCTGATGTAATATCAAAGAATTAAATCGCTTGTAGTGAGAGTGATAATATAGGTGCTGTTTTAAAGCCACAGTTTTTATGAATAATTTAATTTATTTGAAAAATATATTCAAAGAGGTGAGTCACCTTCTTAAGGATCATCAGAGATGCACATTACGCACTAGACTTGCCACTGACACCGGGTTCCATACCGTTAAAACAACTGCAATTTATGGAGGGGAAATGAACCGTAGACGTGATGACTGTTTTGCTAGGAAAACTAGAATCCTACATGTTAGAATACAAAGGAAAATATTTACTAAACGATAAGTCATCCTGACACTGATTTCACACAAGCCCTTCAATCAACACTCTGAAAATGGAGTTCCATTAAATTCAATGTGATTAGGACAACATACTGTAAGTTTGAACACACTAAATAAATATTACCTTGAAGTCATTAGCTTACATAAAATGTAATCAGAGCTTCAGCAGTCACACTAGATGAATGTATGGATGCTATGAATAAATATTAATTGTAATCTCCCTTAAGACACTGGTCTCTTGGGAGTGACAATGCCTGTTCTGACTTTTTTTATATAGCTTCCTGCTCAAATATCACTGCAGATCATTGGGACAATGAGCATTGTTAATCTTCCAGGCAGCTTAACCCACAGTTTAACATTCATAACTAGACATTTTCGTTAATGATTTCACCATCAATGCCCTATTTAATACACTTGAGCTCATTCACAAATACACCGATTTCCGCCAGCATGGTATCAAGTCATTTTGCCATGATTTTAATCCATACTTATCTTCATATTCACTCCAAAGTGAAGAATCACTTATTGTTCTCAATCCTACATTTATCTTTTGCTAATGTAAATCCAAAGCTTATTTAACTTGCAAGTTAAACATTGTCAAGTAGTTTTCTGTAATGGTATCAAGACCAGACACTAAGGGTTGGTTGACCCTCAGTGCCACAAGATCCTATGATTCCTTTTCCACTTAATTTGCTTTCTTTCCATGTCTTTTAATTTTTTTTACAGCTATTCTACGATTAGCAGCATGTCTTTTCCAAAAGAAAATTAAGGTAAATACATAGGGCGAGTTCAGGAGTAAATTATAAATTATATTATAATTTCTGAAATACTTTTGTAATCTGGAGATCCATCATCATAATTTGTCTTACAGTTACAAGCTGTATTAAGCATTCCCGTTAAATACTGGGGACCTTAATACCTTGCTGAATTGGCCACTAGACTCTGAAGTGAGAGGATAATCATGTGAGCAGCTCTGTGGAGAACTTTGAGAAACCATCAATCAGTGGGAAAGAAAGCAAGCCTAAGGCTGCCTACAGGGTGTGTAATACATCAGGGGTAGGATGCGGGTGGGGTCTGCTGCCATGGACAGGTGTTCTTCTGCCTCAACGAGGAAGGATTGTAGCAGGTCCTGCAACCCGGTGGTAGGCATGCTCCCAGCTAATTTTTAATTAACTCAAACTCAGCAGTTGACCAGTGGGGCTTGTTGCTGATTGTAACCACTCTGGTGCTGTTGGTTGCACCCCACAGAACTTCTGCTCAGAATAATCTGGGAACGTGATTCTTGTACATTATATTCCCAGTTTGAAAACATTTCCTTTATAATATTCATTTTATACATATTGTTTATGTATAGCTAAATACATTTGTTGTACATTGTGCACAGCAGCCATTTGGTCTTGAACAGGGAACCCCAAATATGCCAATCATGCAACTCTTACCCATCTTATCTCTCCAATCCCACATTTCTTGTTTCCTCTTCTCTCCCACAAGAGTACAAAAGCACAAACATTCAAGTCTGCTCTGCCATTTAATCAAATCGTGACTAAGGTCTGCTCTCCTCCCTGCTCCCTATTATGTGCCCTCTCCTGCAACCCACATCTCTGTCCAAGCATTTGATGACTCAGTCTCCACAACTCCCTTGGATCAATGACTCCAAAGATGTGAGACCCTCAGAGAGGAAGTTCGTCTTCACCACCATCCCTCATGAGTGATCCCCTCACTCTGAATATACACTCCGAGAACAATTTATTAGGTTCATAGATCCATACTGCTTATGCCAAATTCCAACTCTACTATTTGCATATCGCAGCAGAAATCGAGATTTGTCACACCGGACCCCGATCTTCAACTGTTCAGTTTTTGGTGAGTCTGTGCCCACTGCAGCCCTCAGTTTCCTGTCCTTAGCTAAAAGGAGTGGAATCCATTGTGGTCTGCTGCTGTTGCTCAGTCACTTCGACTTTCGACATGACGTACATTCAGAGATGCTCTTCTGCATGGTCACTTGAGTTACTGTTGCTTTCCTGTCAACTTGAACCAGACTGGCCATTCTCCTCTGACCTCTCTCAATAACTACCTGTTCTTGCCCATGGAACTGCTACTCATTGTTTTTTTGTTTGTTTTTTGTACCATTTCTGTAAACTCTAGACACTGTTAGGTGGGAAATTCCAGGAGATCAGCGGTTTCTGAGATACTCAAACCACCCCGTCTGGCACCAACAATCATTCCACAGTCAAAACCACTTAGATCTCATTTCTTCCCCCAATCTGAACAATTATTGAACCTCTTGACAACGTCTGTGTGCTTTTAATGCATTGGGTTACTGCCACATGTTTGGCTAATTAGATATTTACATTAACGAATAGGTGTACAAGTGTACCTAATAAAGTGGCCACTGGGTGAATGTCCTTGTTCTAAATTCTACCCCTTCCCCTACAAGAAAGGGAAACATGATCAGAGCATCCTCTCTGTTCATTCCCCCTGAGCATTTCAAAGGCTTCAACAGGATCAGCTGAACTCCAAATGAGTAAATGCCCAGCCCCTTCAAACTTCCCTTTAGTCCCTTTATTCCAGGAATCAACCAAATTAATCTTCTTTGGACTGTTATCACTGCAGGTATATCCTTTCTTAAGTAAGAAGCCCAAAACTGTACGAAGTGCTCCAGGCAAGACATCACTAACATTGAGGCAGAGTTCTTCACTTTTACACTGCACTTGCCTTCCAAAGATCCCTTTTCTCACCCTCCCTTCCCTCCTTCCTGTTTAAGACAGCGCTGGTGAATCTCAGTGGCTTTTAGCTGCTGGCTGATGAGGCAAGGAAAACAATTAAATACTTAGTTAACTTTATCTTTTTTCTGGCAAACAGTCACCACAAACAATAGTCTGCAACGTCCCTTCAGGCTTGGAGGTAACTCGATGAGGGAGAACCGAGGCGAGGCTGGGGATCTGTTGCTGAGGGCAAGGAAGGCCCAAGGTTTGATTGATTTAAGCACTGGGCCGGATCGGAAAGTGTCGGGGGAAAGGCCAAATTAAGGTGGTGGGGTCCTGATCCCAGAGAGTATTGAAGCAACTGAACCCGATATTTGAACAATTTAGACATTGGGCCAGAATGAAAAGGTCAGGGTGCCGGGACCGAAGGTGAGAAAGAGACTGGTTCAGCTCCCTGAACCACTCTGCTCTGGAGTAAGGGTCCACGGACAGGACTGTTTGTGGCTGCCTGTTAGGAGATGAATCTCCGGGTTGTATAATGTATACATAATTTGATAATAAATGTACCTTGAATTCTTTCTACCACTATAGTTCTCTGGCCAGCATTAAACGCCAGTGATTGCTGTGTTAGATCACGTCCGGAACCCAGTCAATCACTATGCTATTGCCAGGAAATTGTAGCCTAGAGTATGGGTTGTGTCTCAATGAGCTGATTTAAGACACCCTAGTGGGGGAATCATTGCCCACCCAGTTTCCATTATCTCTCACGCTCAAGGATCTCTGTTCTCTCAACCAACTCTAAATTCAGCTTACTGTTCCTCTCTTGGCGTGGGATTCCACCTTTACAGTTGGTGCAATGGGCCAAGAAAGTTGTGAGCCAGGGATTTTCCTTTTTGCCCTCAGATAGTTCAGCTGTTTCTCCATTAAAACACAAATAGCTCCTTACAATCTATTGGCAATTCCACTGTAGAGGGTATTCAGTAGGCTGAAGAACCATCTCTTGAAAAAATCTGCTCTTATAATGCTTCTTTTCTCACCAAGCTTCCAGCCACATTGTTAACACGAGGAAATCTGCAGATGCTGGAATTTCAAGCAACACACATCAAAGTTGCTGGTGAACGCAGCAGGCCAGGCAGCATCTCTATGAAGAGGTACAGTCGACGTTTCGGGCCGAGACCCTTCGTCAGGACTAACTGAAAGAAGAGCTAGTAAGAGATTTGAAAGTGGGAGGGGGAGGGGGAGATCCAAAATGATAGGAGAAGACAGGAGGGGGAGGGATGGAGCCAAGAGCTGGACAGTTGATTGGCAAAAGGGGTATGAGAGGATCATGGGACAGGAGGCCCAGGGAGAAGGAAAAGGGGGAGGGGGGGAAGCCCACAGGTTGGGCAAGGGGTTGAGAGGGACAGAGAGAGAAAAAGGAGAGAGAGAAAAATAATGTGTGTATATAAATAAATAAATACTGGATGGGGTACAAGGGGGAGGTGGGGCATTAGCAAAAGTTAGAGAAGTCAATGTTCATGCCATCAGGTTGGAGGCTACCCAGACGGAATATAAGATGTTGTTCCTCCAACCTGAGAGTGGTTTCATCTTGACAGTAGAGGAGGCCGTGGATAGACATATCAGAATGGGAATGGGACATGGAATTAAAATGTGTGGCCACTGGGAGATCCTGCTTTCTCTGGTGGACAGAGCGTAGGTGTTCAGCGAAACGGTCTCCCAGTCTGCGTCGGGTCTCGCCAATATATAAAAGGCCGCATCGGGAGCACCGGACGCAGTATATCACCCCAGCCAACTCATAGGTGAAGTGTCGCCTCACCGGGAAGGACTGTCTGGGGCCCTGAATGGCAGTGAGGGAGGAAGTGTAAGGGCATGTGTAGCACTTGTTCTGCTTCCGAGGATAAGTGCCAGGAGGGAGATCAGTGGGGAGGGATGGGGGGGGACGAATGGACAAGGGAGTCGCGTAGGGAGCGATCCCTGTGGAAAGCGGGGGGGGGGAGGGAAAGATGTGCTTAGTGGTGGGATCTTCATAACATTGTTATCTTCTTTATGCCACCCTAACTTCAGCCTCTTACACACAGAAGGGAGCAACATTTGGAATCCTCCATCCGAGATGGTGCTGGACTATCAGCAGTATTTGAATAGGGGAATACACTCTTGAAAGATCAAGGATTGAGGGCTGTGGAGAACAAGCACCGAGGAGAAGCTAAGGCTTGTGACAGATCATATTAAGTGGTAGGGTGGGACTGAGGGGCTGAGTTAGCTATTCGTTTGTACTTTCTTACATGCAAACTTCTCATAGACAGCCACGGAATTGAACCTGTGTCGCTGGCAGAGTAGTGGTGTTAACGCTAACCGCTAAGCTACTGTGCTGCCACAGTACCATAATTTCTTATATTCCTATGTGCCCTGTTCCAATGCAAGTTCAGGAACAAGCATCAAATTGTTTCAGTTTTCTACATTCAAACATTCTGGTTAATGATGCTACTTTTCCCATTTACATCTCCTCCACACCAAGTTACTTTGATTCTCATCCCATTACAAAGCCTTTGGCTTGTACAGCCTTAGCCCTTTCCAATTTAATCGTTTCCGGCTTCCACCCTCCAAGATGCTTTTACCCACCTCTACATGCCACCCTTTCACAGGATCGTAATTCCTGGTTTATCTCCAAGCTTTTACCAGTTCTGATGAAATACATCAATTTTATCCTCATATGCATCCCACGGATTTCTAGCATCTATTTCGTTTCAGACTGCAAGCATATTTTGTTTTATTTAAATTTTGAATTAAATCCAATAGCTCGGTCTGTACCAACTTTAAAACATAAAGCACTAAGTTGGAATTTTTAAAAAAAATTACTACCATAAATAAATAAATCAATCTGAAATTTTTGCATTTGGTTTTATTCCCAAGTCCAAACCTGATTGCAGAAAGAGAAAAACAAGATACTCCAACGACCAGTGTTGAAATGTGTTAACGGATGTGTCTGGAGAAGGGCAGCTGAATTTGACAGCTTTGTTGATGTTTAGTATGTTATTAACTATTCTCCGAAGCTGCTCGCGCCTTCAAGTTACATCCAAAGTCACAACAGCTCTCTTCATTTTCAGCTCTATGCACCTTCCTACTCCTTGTTTGTAAAAGAGCGATGATTAGAATTTGCATTTTACGCCACAAAAACTGATCTGACGGTTGTTTCCCCTTCTTAATTAAGTGCACATTTAGTATTCCAGGTCCAAGGATTAAATTCTACATTTTACTCAGCTGTTTGGTGATCCCAGGGCATGTGTGCTGCATAGGTGAACTCAACAAGACAAATTCCTCAGAATACCACCATTTAACCTGGGAAATAAACTTCTGATCTCGCTTTAGATTAAGCTGGCTCATATCCAGAGGGCTATTGATTGAAATGGTTATGGGGGAAGAAGGGCAGGTACTAGGTAACTTCCTTCTGAGTTTAACTATTGATTTAAGTGTGTAATAATTGTCTTTATTATGTTTTCGAATTGCACATTTGTATGTTTTATTAATAAGAGTAATGCTGAATTTACTTTGAGTGCTATGGAAAGTTAGCTAATGTTGCAGATAATCACAATGACATCTCTGGCATTTGGATGAGACTTAGCAGTAGTCCAGCCAATCCCAAGGTATGGAATGGGTGCTCAGAGCCTCTCACTTACGTTTAATGGTACCCTGCTTTACAAAGGATTTTTGTTTTTTTTTAAAGGAATTCAATGTCAGGATCTGGGTATCACTGGTGAGACCAGCATCTTCCTGAACTACTATAGTCCTTTGGTGACGATGCTCCCACATTACTGTTAGGTCACAAGCTCCAGGATTTAGACAGAGCAACACTGGAGACCTAAAGACATATTTCCAAGTCAAGGTGCTGTGTGACATGGAAGGGGATCTCCAAGTGACGGTGTGCCCGTATGCCTTCTGCCTTTGTCCTTTTTGATGAGTAGGGAAGGTGATATTGGTGGACCATCACTGAGTAACTACAAAGTTTTTTTAAAAAAAAGGATCTAGTGCCTTTACTGATACACATTGCAATCACTGTGTGCTGGTATGAAAAGAATGAATGTTTAGGGCAATCAATGGGACACCAAGCAAACCTGCTGCTTTGTCCCAGATGGTGTCCAGCTTTTTGGAAGACATTGAAGCTGCTCTCATCCACACATGTGAAGACCGTGCTGTCATGCTCCTGATTTGTGCCTGGAAGATAGTGAAAACACCTGGTGCCAGCAGAGGAGTCACTCATCACAGGACACCAAGCTATTGAGATGCTCACGTGGCCATGGTCTTTACGTGTCTGTTCAAATGAGTTTCTGGTCAACAGTCAAGGACTCAGCAATAATGATTCCATTTCATGACCAGAGTAGATAGTTAGACTTTCATTTGATGGAGATGGTCATTGCCTGGCAACTTACTGTATAGCACTAAATATAAGCACCCCTCATCAGCCCACGTCTGAAAGTTGTGTACGTCTGGCTATTTTATTTGCTGGGGAGTTAGAAATTGAGTTGAACATTGTGCAATCAGTGAACATTCCAAAATCTGGTCTTGAGGAAAGTAAATATTGAAACGGTTCAAGAAAGTTGGGCCAAAAAAATGGCCACGAGGAACTCCTGCAATGATATCCCAAGGCTGGGATGATTGTTCTTTGCCAGCCACTGTCATCATCTTATGAGTGAGCTAGAGGTCTAACCAATGGTGAAAGTGACGACACCGGTCAGTAGAATGTTGTACACTGCACTCAGTAAGTACACCTGGAAGAAAGCTATTCAAGAGCAAACTGTGCTACATGACAACGACCTCTGCTATGCCACAGGGAACAAGCAGCAGATGCAAAAGAGGAACTGAACAACCAAAAGACCCAACCACTTGCCCAGATCAGACTTTAAAGCCACCTGAAGACTCACTAATAGACAATCTCTTACGAGAACATTGTACCTTACATGAGTGATTGCACTTGGTTTGGCCTCATGCATCATACTTGGCTTCTTAGGTCAGAACCTAAAATATAAGCAATCAACAGTATATTGTAACTTTACAAAACATGCAGAGTATTGTCTGTGGTTGCTGGTGCCACACTATAAGGAGGATGTTATTACACTATAAAGGACACTGCACATTTACCAGGCTGTTGCCTGCATTGCAGGAGTTATAGAGAGAGATCGGATAGGTTAGGCGTGTTTACATAGAGCAAAGGAGCCAAAAGGCAACCTGATTAGAGAGACACTGTTCAAGTTGTATTCAAAACTTTTTTTCACATGATAGGAGCATCAAAATCAAGACAGCATAGGTTTAAGGCGAGAGGAAAGAGTTTTAAAGGTGTTCTAAATGGAAGAATGTTTCTTTTTTTTTAAAGGTGGTTTATATCAGAAGAGGTGGTGAACTATGTTTTAAAGTCATTTAGACAATATTTAGGTACTTAGGCCTGATGTGAGCAAATGGGATTAGTGTAGATGGGAAAAAAAGATCAGCATGGATACAATGAGCCAAAGGCCTGTTTCTATGCTGTACAAATCTGTCTATGTGAATCTAATTTTTTCAAAATGTGCCCTCTCCCATGTCCATCAACTGTTTTTTCTTGAATAGCTGAGCAGGCAGCCATCCAGATGAAAGCACCTGAGCACTAACTCCAAGAAGTGCACACTCTGAGGTAGGTGCTGATGGAATCTGCCAGTCGATGGAAATCCACCTTGCCGATCTTTGGACTGTGGTCCATCTCAACTCAGACTCCATGCAATGACAGCGGGAACAGTGGCCAGAAACTCCAGAATTAACACAGTAGCAGCCCTTCAGGAAGGAGGAACAATCAGAGCTGGGAAGTCTGCAACATCCTCAATACCACTGCTAACCTACTGCTGCTCCAAAGAGTGCTGTAAGAGGTCATTCTTTCCTTCGGCCATGAGGCTCTATAATGAGTCAACCAATAGCAGGGAAAGTGATAACCCCCCTCCTGTTAGAGGTAACAACTTTTACTCTTTTTACTTCTCTTCTAATATTCATATATCTGTACACTTGTAATGCTACTGTGACACTAATTTCCTTTGCAATTTATAAAGAATCAATCTATCTATCTTAGTCTTAAATCCTTTAACTACACTAGTTGATCCTCCTTCTAATGTTTTGGATTATTCACTTATCTGCGATATTTCAATGTATCTGGATCTATAACAGTTGTCATGGTTACGAGAGAATGAGTGCCTTGGTATCCATTCATCCAGCTGAAACTTGTCCTACCTTGGTCCAAACAGCTGAGGTTTTAGTTAACCAATCCCAAACTGCAGTGCAGATAAAGTTTAAAAATGTGTTGACTTTCCATCCAAATCTCTGTGTCATTACTGTGGATGTGAATTTGACTACATCAGCTAAGTAAATAACAGCATCCTTATTATGAGTTATCAATCTAGCATTTGAGTTCAGGAAGAGATGGTAGTTACTAAACAATTTTTTTTCACATGGTCACTGCTGCTTCCCTCATTCATGCCCTCACATTTCAAGATGGCTAAGGAACTACCTGAACAGTGAGATAAACTTCAAAATATCATGGCTGGATAGTGGACAAGACAAGCAACATTACAGATAATAGCCTTATTACAAAATACAGTAATTTTCAGAAGTTATTAAGCATATTCATTTCTGGGGAGGAGAACAGTTTAAACTTTATATAAAAAGCTTCTTCTTTAAAACCTTTAAGCTATGCCATCAAACAATAACAGTCTATTTCAGCAGCTAATGTTTATGTTTCATTGCACAGAACTTGATTGATTCATTCCTCCTATTGAGGGATGAGACTGGTTTGGCTGATGGGATTAATTGTAAAACCTGATTGGATGGATAAACATCAAGCCTTGAGAACTGAGGAGAGGAAAGGCTAAAACTGTGAAAAATGCTGGGAGGAGGGCAAAGACCATAGAAACTGTTGCAAGGGAGAATGGTGACTGGGAATGGGGGAGAGAGGCTGGACAACACATTGCAGAATCAGCAAACTGAGCCAGTTTTGAAGCTCTCAAATTTGGCTGGTCGGGGACAAGTCTCCTCCATCAAGCGAACCTTCCTGTTCTCATAGTATTTGTGCACACCTCTAATTTTTGTCAAAAGACACACCAGTCAAGAAATGCATTCAAATGAGCTCTCCTACACACAAAAAAATGCACTCGATGAGATGGCAACTGAGAATACAGATCTCCATACTAACCAGGTGTAATAATCACATTTGGTCTTGATTTCTGTCCAAACAGCATTCATAGCTGATATTTTTTCATGAAAAGGCATGAAAAAGATAGGCAGAATGATTCTCCCTACGCCCCATATTCCCACAATTTTGCAAGGAATGACATAACGGAGAAAGCTGCACATTTTGCAAACAAATGGAACACGTTCCCATTTTCATAAAGAAGAAAAAGTATTGGCTAAAATTACGGCTAAGTCACTGAGACACCATTTAGGAGAAACGAACTTACCCTTGGGTGGTGAGTGTGTGAGCCTCAGTACCACAGGGGATGTTGAAGTGGCTGGACAAAGTACATTCTATGTAGATACTGTTAGCTTTGCTCTTACTGCTGGTTTCGTGGCTTTCAAAGCTCATAAACATGATGACAGATACTTCGTAAAACAGAGAACTAATAAGAATAGGAGGATTTTCTCCAGGGCCACAAGTGCATCCTGCTCTCATCAAAACGGACTGAATTAAAGCACTTGAAAGTTATAAGATGACACAGACAGCTCCCTATTCAATAACTACAATATGTGCAATATTTCATCTATTTCATGAATAATGCTGTTACTTTTCCTCTGCAGATCCCAAAATGAATTGTGGTTCATGACTACAATCTGAATAGTTTTTTTGAAGCTGACGTTTATCTAAATCAGAGTGGTACAGTCCCCTTGGCTCCTCATGTCCATGCCGACTGTCATAACCCATTTACACCGATCAGTCCCTCAACATTCCTATCAACTCCCCATCTCCAATTCTACCAATTACCTATACTTACAGAGGCTAACTAACGTACCAATGCGAGTCCCCTTGGATTATGGAAGGGAGCAGGAGCACGTAGGTGGGAGACAGAGAAAGATCACTCAGTCTCAGAGGTAATGTACAAACTTCACAAAGGCACCACCCGAGGTCGAGACTGAACCTGGGTTAATGGAGCTACGCCCGCAGTAACACCCGCTATGCCCATTGCCTGTTTGCTGCAGAAATAGGTAGGTCTGGGCAGGCCCCAGAAGCATTTAAGAGAGTGACTAATGAGCCAAGAAAAGTCAACGTCAATATCAAATTTATTGCCACGTGCACAAGCATATGTACGCACAGGTGCAGTGAAAAACTTCCTTGCAGCAGGTCAGTGGCATTCTTTGGGCTCCAACCACAGGCCTAGATAACGGCATCTAATTCTTATACAGAATTACAGAGTCTGTAGCTTAGAGCTTGGTCCAACTGGTCTATGGAGTTTTTTTTTTCATTCAAAGAGTGGTGGATGCCTGGAATACACTGCCAGGTATGGTGGTAGAGGCAAAAATACATTAGGGGCTTTTAAGAGACGTTTTGATAGGCACATGAACGTGAGGAAGGTGAACAGATATAGATATTAGTTTTTGGGCGTTTTTGATTTACTTTTTAGCGGGTTTGGCACAACATTTTGGACCAAAGGGCTCGTCCCCTGTGCTGTACTGTTCTATGTTCTATGGCCCGCGTCACACCCATGTTCACTTCACCCCACCAGCACATCCTTTCCTTTTTGCAAGCCCTGACATCTTCAAGTGAATTCACCCCGTCGATCCTCAGCATCCTCTAACACTGCGTGCAACCTGAGCACACAAAATCACTCGAAGAAACTCAGCAAGGGCTTGGCAGAAACAAATTACTTAATGGACACGGCACTATCAGCATAATGATGCACTGGCAGGGAACAAATGCCAAAACACTAAACTGCAAACAAAATCAAGCAACACACATAAAAGTTGATGGTGAATGCAGCAGGCCAAACCTGTTGTTTGCATTTAAATTCACTACTGCGAATGGCCTGCTGCATTCACCAGCAACTTTTATGTGTGTTGCTTGAAACTCCAGCATCTGCAGAATTCCTGTTGACTGCAAACAAAATCTCTGGAATCTACTTGCACACAATCCCACTGAGTGATCACTGAAGAAATAAAATTTACACATATGATCATCATGGATGAAGATAACCTGGTTCTGGGTTTTATTTACCCGCTAGGTTCAAGTACTTTATGACTCATTGGCAGTACTTTGAAACTACAGCTCAATTAAAAAGTCTTTATTTGCATTTAAAGATGCCCGTTACAGGTTTAAATAATACTTTTAATCTTGTAATGACTTCATCAAACATTGTACAATTGCTTAAACACCTCATTCTGCCATTTAGGACTCCAGAAATCTTCATTTTATTACTAGCTAAATGTTTAATATTATTTCAGTGGGGAATTAGGGTGGAATTACTTCAGGTCGTCTTTCATTACTGTGTTGCCTGCAACTCCACTGATAAAGAAACACGGACTGATTCTCGTCTAATCAAAAATAAAATCAACTTGCTACCGCCAGGAAAAAAACTCCACAGGGGCCTTGGCAATAAATTATAGGCTCGCAGTGTTGAGTGAAAACATTATTTTAGTAAGCTCTGGTGGTTTTAAGGATATTCAGTGATGTTCTAACAGATTGAAGGTTAGACGGATGCACTGGGTTTCTGATGGAACATTGCCATGACTAGACCTACACCTGGAGGTACACTTTTAGGCTACTAATCTGAGGGGATAATAGCAGCACAGTGGTTATGTTATTGAGCTAGCTTTTACAGGCTGAACTGGCAAATATCAATCCATTGGGTTGCTATAAATAACGCCAAAATCCTTCAAGATGAAGTCTCTAGTGGTCTTGCCTTCACATACCTCCTGACCCACAGGAGTAAAACTATTCCCTAAAGTGATCCAGCAACCCACTCAGTGATCATCACTTCCTGGAAGTGAAAAAAAATTGCCCCCTCCCCCACTCATCATTGGTCATTTGAGATTTCAGTCATCATGATGCATCATCCTCCTAACCAATCAGAAAGGAAACACTCTTAATACAGACCAAATGCTGGAAGAACACAACAGTTCAGGCAGCATCTATGGAAATGAATAGATAGTCGACGTTTCGGACAGGCACCCTTCTTCAGGACTGAGAAAGAAGGGGGAAGACGCCAGAATAAAAAGGTTGGGGGAGAGGAAAGAGGCTAGCTGGGAGGTGATAGGTGACAGGTGAAGCCCGATGTGTGGGAAAGATCAAGGGCTGGAGAAGACAGAATTTGGTAGGATAGGAGAGAAGAGTGGAACGTAAGAGAAAGAGAAGGATATAATAACCAAATTAGATTTTCTTTGAACAACTCTGTAAACCCCCTTCACCTCATCTGACATTTTTCTAACTGACAGAGAAAAGTTCCTTCTCCTGAGTGAACCAAACAGTACTTGACATTTTGCTGTCCAATGATTACGAAGTCCGAATGACTTGGCGTGATGTTTCCTATTCTCCCTTTAAATCCACTAGGGATCCACTTCCCACATTCCCTCTAAACCCACTTGAAAAAATAAAATCACTGCCCTCCTAACACCTTAAAAGAAAGCACTTAACGTATTAAAAGGTGGAATTAAAATTGGTCTGGTATAAGTATAGGACTCATGTCTGAATTTTGCCAGTGTAAAACTATCTCCAGGCTGTTAAGGTAATGGTGTTTTATGTATAAAGTTGGTAACTCTGGTATCAGGCAGATTAACCTATATCTCTGATGCAGCGAGTGAACTTGTATCAGTAATTAGAGGGTTAATGATATTCACCATGATACCCAGTATCTGTCACACTGTCTCCCTGAACAACAGTAGACTCTGTTGGCATCAAAAGTTCTAAACTATAAATAAGTAAATAGCAGGCCAGGCCTGATTGGAAATGTCAGTCCAAGTAATCCCACCTAATCCTCAATCTATTCCCTACCACTTGCTGGGATGCCCAGCTCCCTTTAAAAGGCAATTTCTCTTTAGCAACCCACTGAGCACCAAAGCAATTTCACGAAGTTTTGAAAAGAAAGGAAGTTATTTCACAGATTTAATGTCACTAATTGAACAGTTATAGCCGGCTGAATTTCGTGGAGCCTTTCACAAATAACTTTCTCTGATCACACACGCAGTGCCAAGTAAATAATAGTTGTATTTCCAGGCGCTATGCCTCTTTATTTCAGCTTATAGCCTGGAGCTATAGAAAACTGGTCTCCTCAGTATGTGCACAATAACTTTCACAACTAATACTTCACAGCTTTAGACTATAAGCAGAATCAATACTACTAAACATGTTTTAGACGAGCGCGGTAACACACTTATCAGGAGAGAACGCAACCCCAACTTCAATCCAGTCACAGGGGAGTTCAATTTCTGTATAAATCAGAACGTGATGGTGTTACTTCTGCTAAAGGATCCCCCTCCCTCTTTTCATAGAAGCTGTTGTAGTTGAACTTGGAAAAATAGAACTGTATAGCCCAGGAACAGGCCCTTTGTCCCATAGAGGCTACGTTGACCACAATGTCAACTGAAGCTAATTCCATCTGTCTGTACATCATATCACCAACTCCCTTCATGTCGACGTGCACCTTAAACGCCCCTGCAGTATCTGCTCTACACCCACCCCTGGTACTGTGTTCCTGGCACCTAAAACTTAAAAAAAATATTCCCCTTAAGCTTTTCCCCTCTCGCCTTTAGATTATGTCCTCCAGTATATGGCATTTAGGATATAGCATTGAGTATTCTTAGAACTTTATTTTACTGTAAAGGTATGGTGATGCAAATTGGAAGGTTGAAATTGAAGGCAGGGTACAAGTTTAATGGCAGGATGCTTGGCAGTGTGAGAAATAGAGGTACGTTGGGGACTAAGTCCATCGACCACTCAAAGTTGTCACGCAAGTTGATAGGGTGATTTCTAGGCATCCGTTAGTCTCATGAGACCATGGATTTGTGCCTTGGAAGGTTTCCAGGGCGCAGGCCTGGGCAAGGTTGTATGGAAGATCAGCAGTTGCCCATGTTGCAAGTCTCCCCTCTCCATGCCACTGATGTTGTCCAAGGGAAGGGCATTAGGACCCATACAGCTTGGCACCGGTGTCGTCGCAGAGCAATGTGTGGTTAAGTGCCTTGCTCAAGGACACACAGGCTGCCTCAGCCAAGGCTCGAACTAGCGACCTTTAAATCACTAGACGAACGCCTTAACCACTTGGCCATGTGCCAACACTAGGGTGGTTAAGGTGGCATATGCATTGTCCTTCATCAGGCAGTGGGTTGAGTTCAACAGCTGCGAGGTAATCTCATGGTTCGATAAAATTCTGGTTAAACCATACTTTGGAATATTGTGTTCACTTCTGGTTCCCTCTTAATATGAACTTTAAAGAAGTTGCAGAAGAGTTTCACCAGGATGCTGCCTGGATTAGACAGCCTGTCCTATGAGGATAAGTGAGTGAACTACGGCTCTTGACTATGGAATGGAGGAGGATGAGAGGTAACGTGATGGAGGTTTAGAAGATGATAAGAGGTGAGGATATTGTGGACAGCCAGCGACTTTTGTTCCCAGGGCAGAAATGGCTAATATGAAAGAGCATAATTTTAAGATGATTGGAGGAAAGTACAGCGGGGATATCAGAGGAAGGTTTTTTACACAGAGGGGGGTAAGCGAATGGAACGTGCTGTCAGGAGTGGTGGTAGAGGCAGATACATTATGGGCATTTAAGTCAGTCTTATATGGGGACATAGATGAAAGGAAAATGGAGTTCCACATAGAAGGGAAGGTTAGATTGATCTTTAAGTAGATTGAAAGATTGGCACAGTGCCATGAGCCAATGAGTCTGTATTGTGCTGCTCTATGTTCTATCCACAATAGTTTGCATTTGAAGTAAAAGCCTATTTTTCTACCACATGTCAAAACTACAGAATGGTGATCCCTGTTCCTTCAAAATAGCAATAAACATTGTTCCTTTATTTTTCTTGCTGTTGAAATTAGAATGAGGCACAAGAGGTGAGATGTTCAAGGCTCTTCACCTCGGGTAACATTTTCACCTCCGGACCTTGACGCTGGATGGTTAATCCAATGGAAGTGAGGAGGAATAAGGGGCAGGTGCTGTTGGGGAGAGGAATGATATGGCACTTAGCACCTTCTTCATCCATTACAGGATGTAAGCTGGTTAAGATAAACAAATGGAAGCAGAGCCAAGCTTTGTCAGGGTTTCGGCTGTACAATTCAAGTGTTAGAATCGGCAGCGGAGGGTCCCTCGAGTCTGATGCAGTACAGTGAAGATGTAAATGGATGAGAATGTACCTTCCTCAAGCCTCAGATGTCCAGACTGCTGGAAACTTAATGATGCCTATGTAGCAAGGCTGAAATCTGTTCAATTTAGTTATAAATAGTTGTTCAAATAATCTTTATAAAGAGTTAAATTAATTCATTGAATGTGAATATCATTTCATGTTGAGGAAAAGTTAGATATTACTTTAAAGACATGAAAATGTGTTTAGTTGAAAATTCTGAGAATCTGTGTGCAAGGTATTCACTTTTAGTATTGAGCACTGACTCCACAATTGACTTGTAAGGGCTCAAATTCAATCGTGATGGATTGTTCATGCCTGCCAGAACGCGGAGGGGCAGTCCACGCCGTACGTACTCATTCACCACAAAGTGACCGATGATTGAACATGACAGTGTTTCTGTTCCATTTGTCTCCCCTTTTCAGGTTGGGAAAGAAATATAGAAAATAATCAGAATTTTAAGCGAACTGAGACATTGTTAAGTATCTTAATTACTTTTTTCTCCAAGTTTTGTATAATTCTTTGAGTTGTATGTTTGTTTGAAACCGTGGGAAAAAGACTGTTTTCACCCACGTGGCTTGTATGAGTGAAGCGTTTAATTTGCAAGGAGACAGTGCCATAAGCAGGCAATGTAACTGTTCGGATGCATAGTATTGCTGTGAGTGCTGAGCTCACTGCTCTACTCTCTCTGTACCCGTGACTGTGTGGCTAGGCATAGCTCAAATGCCATCTATAAATTTGCAGACGATACAACCATTGTTGGTAGAATCTCAGGTGGTATCGAGAGGGCGTACAGGAGCGAGATAGGCCAACTAGTGGAATGGTGCCACAGCAACAACCTGGCACTCAATGTCAGTAAAACGAAAGAGCTGATTGTGGACTTCAGGATGGGTAAGACAAAGGAACACATACCAATTCTCATTGAGGGTTTAGAAGGGGAGAGAGTGAGCAGTTTCAAGTTCCTGGGTGTCAAGATCTCTGAGGACCTAGTCTGGTTCCAACATATCGATGTAGTTGTAAGGAAGGCAAGACAGCATCTATACTTCATTAGGAGTTTGAAGAGATTTTGTATTCAACAAATATACTCAATAAATTCTATAGATGTACCATGGAGGTTGCATCACTGTCTGGTGTGGGGGGGGGGGCGCATGTTACTGCACAGGAGAGGGTTGTAATCTAGTTAGCTCCATCTTGGGTACTAGCCTACAAAGGACCCAGGACATCTTCAAGGAGCAGTGTCTCAGAAGGGCAGCATCTATTACTAGGGGCCTCCAGCACCCAGGGCATGCCCTTTTCTCACTGTTACCATCAGGTAGGAGGTACAGAAGCCTGAAGGCACACAGTCAGTGATTCAGGAACAGCTTTCAGGAATCCAATTCCTAAATGAATATTGAACCCATGAACACTACCTCACTTTTTTAATATATATAGTATTTCTGCTTTTTGCACGATTTTTAATCTATTCGATATACGTATACTGTAATTGATTTACTTGTTTATTTTTTTCTTCTTCTTCTTCTATATTACGTATTGCATTGAACTGCTAAGTCAACAAATTTCATACCACACGACCGGTGATAATCAACCTGATCCTGATTCTGATTCTGAGAAGATGATAGCGTATTGGAGTACTTCTCTATTTTGTGTTATGTTTTTGATCAATTAGAATTAAAGTGATACGTTCCCATGGAATAACAGAAATGATAGTTAAACCAAAAAAAGGCCTGAATGTTAAACAGAATAAACGGGAAAAGGATTGAATTTGATTTAATGCTCGTCTCATTGTCTATTGTTATACAGTTAACTGGATGTGCTGTAATTTATTTTGGTTTACAAAAGTTACTGATGCATGAATATTACAGCGTTTATGTTTCATTTGTCTCCCCTGTTCAGGGGTGCTACAACCACAAAGCCAATTAATGGACAGTTCACAGGGTGGCAAGATGTTGTCAGATGCTTCGCTGCAAGTATTAGGGTGGCAAGAGACTACAAGTTATCGTGTGGTTGTGAATAAAGTTGACATCTCCTCCACAATCTCCATCAGCACAGGAGCACCACAGGGAAGTGTACTTAGCCCCCTGCTCTGCTTGCTTTACACCGATGACTGTGTGGCTAAGTAAAGCTCCAGTACCATATTCAGATTTGCGGATGACACCACTGTTGTGGGCTGTATCAAAGGTGGTGATGCATCAGCATACAGGAGGGAGATGGGAAATCCAGCTGAGTGGTGTAATTACAGCAACCTCTCACTCAATGTCAATAAGACCAAGGAACTGATTGTTAAATTCAGGAGTGTGAGGTTTCTTGTGAATTCTATTGTGCTTTTTTGAATTTTGGTTGCCTGCAAGAAGATGAGGTACCTACCTGCTTCAAGCAGACTTCAATTATATCTGTGCCTAAGAAGAATGTGATAATGACTATCGTTCAGTAGCACTTACACCCAGAGGGATGAAGAGTTTTGAGAAGTTGATGATGAAACATACGAGCTCCTGCTTGAGCAGTGATTTGGATTACCTTCATTTTGCCTACTGGCACAACAGGTCTACAGCAGATGCCAGTTCATTTACTCTTCATTCAACCCTGAAACATCTGGACAGTGAAAATGCATGCATCAGGATGCTCTGTCGACTACAGCTTGGCATTCAAAGTCATCATCCCCTCAAAACTAATCAATAAGCTTCAAGATCTTGACCTCAAAACCTCCTTGTGCAATTGGACCCTCAATTCCCTCACTTGCAGACCCCAGTCATTTCGGATTGGCAACACCATCTCCTCCACAATCTCCATCAGCACCAGTACACCACGATGCTGTGTGATTAATGCCCTGCTCTACTCACTTTACACTTACAACTGTATGGCTAAGCACAGCTTCAGTGCTATATTTAAGTTTGCTGACAACAACGTTGTTATAGGCTGAATCAAAATAGTGATGAATCAACATACAAGAGGGAGATTGAAAATCTGGTTGCATTGGTTCAACAACAACAACCTCTTACTCAGTGTCAGCAGCACCAAGGAGATGATTATTATCTTCAGGAGGAGGAAACCAGACGTCTATAACCCAGTCCTCATCAGGGGTCTGAGGTGGAGAGAGTCACAACTTTAAATTCCTTAGTGTTATCATTTCAGAGGATCTGTCTTGGGCTCATCACATAAGTGCAATTATGTAGAAAGCACAGCAGCACCTCTACTTCCTTAGAAGTTTGCAAAGATTTGGCGTAACATCTAAAACTTTGAAAACCTCTGGATGTTTGGTGGAGAGTGTATTGACTGGCTGCATCACAGCCTGATAAGGAAGCACCAATGCCCGTGAACATAAAATCCTACAAAAGTAGTAGATAGGGCCCATCACGGGTGAAGCCCTCCCCATTATTGAGCACATCTACATGGAGCGTGTCATAGGAAAGCAGCATCCATCATCAGGGACCTCCACCAGCCAGATCATGCTCTGTTCTCACTGCTGTCATTGGGAAGAAAGTACAGGAGCCTCAAGACTCAACAGGTTCAGGAACAGTTACTACCCCTCAATTATCAGGCTCTTGAACCATAGGGGATAACTTCACTCAACTTCACTTGCCCTATCACTGAACTGTTCCCTCATCCTATCGATTCATTTCAAGGGCACTTATCTCATGTTCTCGATATTTATTGCTTTCTTATTTATTATTTTCTTTTCTTTTTGTATTTGCATAGTTTGTTGTTTTTTTGTACACTGGTTTCCATCCTGTTGGTGTGGTCTTTCATTGATTCTGTTATGGGTATTGGATTTATTGAGTATGCCCACAAGAAAATGAATCTCAGAGGTGTATATGGTAATATATATGTAGTTTGATAATAAATTTACTTTGAATTTTGAACCTTTGTTGTTTAGTCGTTAGGTTGAGTCCGACTCTTCGTGACCTCATGGACCATAGGGTCCACATGGCAAGATACGGAAGCAGATGGCTAGGCCTTTCTTCCACGCAGGTTGGGACCCACCTGGGTTTGAACTCACGACCATCTGCCTTGAAGTCCAGTGCTGATGCCACTACACCACCTTTGAACCTTTAGCTCTAGTCAATCCCAGGGAGAAAGTGTAAATTTCTCACAGACTTCACCTGAGTTCAGGGTTGAACACAGAAGCATCAGTCCCTCCAACTATGGTAACATGCCAACCCATATTACAGCCTGAGTGAGAATCCATTAATATGTTGTTTTCCAAAAACCAAGTGATAATTACTACACAGAAAAGGTCAATGGGGTATTGTATAGAAGCCTGCTTAACATGGCAATGGAGCAACCCATTTCCCATAGTGGTCCTTCATTGACTTTGCACAGACAAGGCAAAAGTAAAATTGATTTGATATAAGGCATATTTAGTTTAATGTATGAACGGCTTCCAATATTACTTTCAGATTACCGACTGAATGATTGTGTTTTATTGTGCCTTGCTATTAAACTTCAGTGCTTTATGTGTAAGCAGTAACAGAGCTTACAACATTTGTCAGGGTACGTCTGGCCTTGGTTTGCATTAATGCACGTCAGTCTGGTTTGCAATAACGTCATCTGTCATCTGGACCATTTACAACATGCATTTCGTTCGACAGATGCTGAGAATTCTGCCCCTTAAGGATAGGAGGAAAGTCTGTCCATTACTTCCGAATGTCAGGCCAAAGAACTGAAGACCTGTGGCCCGGTTGACAACTCTATTTCTTTCCTGACTGACACTTCTTGACCAGTTGAGTGCTTCCAGCATTCTTTGTTTTTAACTACCGTGTTACACTCGGTGTCCACTACATTAGGTCATCTGTACACCTGCCTGTTAATGCAAATATCTAATCATCCAATCATGCAGCAACTCAGTGCATAACAGCACCCATATATGGTAAACAGGTTCAGATATTGCTCAGACCAAGCATCAAAATGGGGAAGAAATGTGATCTAAGTGACTTTGACTGTGGGATGATTGTTGGTGCCAGATGGTGTGGTTTGAATATGTTTTAGAAACTTCTGACTTCCTGGGATTTTCATCTACAACAGTCGCTAGAGATTACAGTGAGTGGTGCAAAAAAATAAAAAGACATCCAGTGAGCAGGAGTTATGAAGGCAAAAGTACCTTGTTAGTGAGAGGGGTTGGAAGGGAATGGCCAGGCTGGTTCAAGCTGACAGAAAGGTGACAGTAGCTCAAACAATCATGTACAAGAGAAAATCTGCAGAGGCTGGAAATCCAAGCAACACGCACAAAATGCTGGAGGAACTCAGCAGGCCAGGCAGCATCTATGGAAAAGAGTACAGTTGCCATTTCAGGCCGAGCCCCTTCATCATAGATGCTACCTGGCCTGCCGAGTTCCTCCAGCATTTTGTGTGTATTGCTCAAATAATCATGCATTACGCCACTAGAGCAACTCTGAATGCACAACATGTCGAACCTTTAGATGTATAGTGCACAGCCGCAGAAGGCCGCAAACATATGCTCAGTGGGCATTTTATCACAAATGACTTGACTTGGTCCAACCAAGCAGAGTTCACTGCCAGGAAGGCCCACCAGCGCCTTTGCTTCCTGAGAAAGCTAAAGAAATTTGGCCTGTCCACTGAAACCCTCACTAATTTTTATAGATGCATCGTAGAAAGCATTCTTCCAGGGTGCATCACAACCTGGTATAGAAGTTGTCCTGTCCAAGACTGGAAGAAGCTGCAGAAGATCATGAACACGGCGCAGCACATCACACAAACCAATCTTTCGTCCTTGGACTCGCTTTACACCGCACGCTGTCAGAGCAGTGCTGCCAGGATAATCAAGGACACAACCCACTCAGCCAACACACTTTTCGTCGCTCTTCCCTCAGGGAGAAGGCTCAGGGGCTTGAAGACTCGTACGGCCAGATTTGGGAACAGCTTCTTTCCAACTGTGATAAGACTGCTGAACGGATCCTGACCCGGATCTGGGCCGTACCTTCCAAATATCCGGACCTGCCTCTCGGTTTTTTTGCACTACCTTACTTTCCATTTCTATTTTCTATTTATGATTTATGATCTCAATTTTTAATATTTACTATTGATTTGTGCTCCAGGGAACGGGAAGTGCAGAATCAAATATCACTGTGATGATTGTACGTTCTAGTATCAATTGCTTGGCGACAATAAAGTATAAAGTATTAGGTACAGCAGTTACCAAATAAAGTGGCCACTCAGTGTAATGCTTCCCAACAGTGACCACCTCACACAACTACCGGAGAACTAATTTAACTCCAGCGTCCATTCTAGTTAAAGGGGAATGCTAAGTATGTTGGTAAACAAACTTACCCTACAACCATCAGGCTCATGGACCAGTGTGGTTAAATTCATTCACCTTAACGATAACCTATGCCACAAACTGTAGTCTCCATTTCAAGGACTCCACAATTCATTGTTCCCAGTATTATTTTTTATTTGTACAACTTGTCTCCCTTTGCACATTGGTTGTCTCTCAGGGTCTGAGGAAGACTACATTGTGCAGAGTGGCAGTGTTTTATTTTATGAGGCCGAGTTGCGAGCTCGACATCCACCCATCACGGATGGAGAGCACGCTCGGGGGCGGTCTGTCACTGGATCGAACTCGGGAACCTCCGTTCTCGAGACCAGCACTGATCTCACTGCGCCACCAGCCAACCTTTGCACAATGTAACCAGTGCGTGAAAGATATTAAAGTGGAAGAGCCTTGCACAGAGAAGATCCCACTCTCTCAGCCTCAGAAGTCAGGATCCAGTGGCACAAAGGATTGTTACCTCTGGCAACTTCCTTGGCTGCATTGGATGGCCACGTCTTCTTAAGTGCTCTGCCGCGCCCTACGCACTCCACAATGCGCTACTGCAACGTCTTCTCAGCTTTGAACCCCCGGGGTTTGCTCCGCTTGATCCACCGAAGCAGTCTTCACATGCTGGGATGAGCAAATTCCTATCTCACCAAGGGTTTCAGACCCGTTGGCTACCCTCACCTGGTTTAGCCGGCCTATCGAAGCCGTTGCCCAGGGTGTGGCCGCTGTCGCATGCAAACAGCTACGAGGAGCCACAGGTGAGAGCTGGGCGTTGGTAGGGACCAATAGATGACGAGCCGCTCCAAGGAGTGTGACAAGTCCCCCATCTGGAGGTGCTACCCCTCCCATGCACCCCATGCACCCCATGCACTAACATTGGTTGTTAGTCATTATGTAATGTTTATCATAAATTCTATTGTATTTCTTTATTTTCCTGTAAATGTTTGCAAGAAAATGAATCTCAATATATGGTGGCCTACGCGTACTTCGAAGATCTATCTGCCATTTGAACATCTAGCATGACACTTGCCTCCATGCCCCATCTGATCTTGCATAAATGCAAAAGAATGCAGATAAATGATCATTCCACAATATGATACTCAATCGTTCTTACACTTTCCTCCCTACCAGACGCATATGTTTCATCAAAGGAGAGATTTAGAGTAAAGGCTGACATGAAAATCAATGTCAGAGCATTAACATCAAAAAGGAAACACTAATAATGCTCAAGGAATTTGGTGCCATACAGGACTTGGCAGCGGACCTGATAGCAATCTCACCGCAACCATTCATTCACTCCACCATCAACGTACAGTAGCAGCAGTTTATACCATCTACAGCAACTTGACGATGCTGGCGAGCATCAGATCCTTAACGTTTCCTTAGGTAAGTACCTTCTGACAGTGAGCACTTGATGCTGGGAGGAAGGATACCTAGCAGACATGTAGATACATAAAAACAAACTGTTCACTGAAATTCAGGGAAAGCTTGCTCAAGACCGTGGAGAGCATTCTGATTGGCTGCATCACTGTCTAGTATGGGGGGGGTGAGGTAGGGGGCTACTGCACAAAATCGAAGTAAGTTGCAGAAAGTTGTAAAATTAGTCAGCTCCATCATGGGTACTAGCTTCCATAGTATCCAAGACATCTTCAAGGAGCGGTGACTTAGGAAGGTGGCGTCCATCATTAAGGACCCTCACCACCCAGGACGTGCCCTCTTCCCGTTGCTGGGAAGGAGGTACAGAAGCCTGAAGGCATACACTCGACAATTTAGAAACAGCTTCTTCCCTCTGCCATCCGATTTTTAAATGGACACTGAACCCATGAACACCACCTCACTAATTTTTATTTCTGTTTTTTTTGCACTATTTGTTGTAACGTAACTATTTAATAGACAATAGGTGACTAAATTTTATTTCTGTTTTTTTTTGCACTATTTATTATAACGTAACTATTTAATAGACAATAGGTGCAGGAGCATTCCATATATCCACCACTCTCTGGGTGAAAAAGTTATAGACGAATGTACTCATTGTAATTCAGTTTTTTTCTCTATATTTATTTATTATAGAAACATAGAAAATAGGTGCAGGAGTAGGCCATTCGGCCCTTCGAACCTGCACCACCATTTATTATGATCATGTCTGATCATCCAACTCAGAACACCGCCCCAGCCTTTCCTCCATACCCCCTGACCCCCGTAGCCACAAGGGCCATATCTAACTCCCTCTTAAATATAGCCAATGAACTGGCCTCAACTGTTTCCTGTGGCAGAGAATTCCACAGATTCACCACTCTCTGTGTGAAGAAGTTTTTCCTAATCTCGGTCCTAAAAGGCTTCCCCTCTATCCTCAAACTGTGACCCCTCGTTCTGGACTTCCCCAACATCGGGAACAATCTTCCTGCATCTAGCCTGTCCAATCCCTTTAGGATCTTATACGTTTCAATCAGATCCCCCCTCAATCTTCTAAATTCCAATGAGTACAAGCCCAGTTCATCCATTCTTTCTTCATATGAAAGTCCTGCCATCCCAGGAATCAATCTGGTGAACCTCCTCTATACTCCCTCTATGGCAAGGATGTCTTTCCTCAGATTAGGGGACCAAAACTGCACACAATACTCCAGGTGTGGTCTCACCAAGGCCTTGTACAACTGCAGTAGTACCTCCCTGTTCCTGTACTCAAATCTTCTCGCTATAAATGCCAGCATTCCATTTGCCTTTTTCACCACCTGCTGTACCTGCATGCCCACTTTCAATGACTGGTGTATAATGACACCCAGGTCACGTTGCACCTCCCCTTTTCCTAATCGGCCACCATTCAGATAATAATCTGTTTTCCTATTTTTGCCACCAAAGTGGATAACTTCACATTTATCCACATTAAATTGCATCTGCCATGAATTTGCCCACTCACCCAACCTATCCAAGTCATCCTGCATCCTCTTAGCATCCTCCTCACAGCTAACACTGCCATCCAGCTTCGTGTCATCCACAAACTTGGAGATGCTGCATTTAATTCCCTCATCCAAGTCATTAATATATATTGTAAACAACTGGGGTCCCAGCACTGAGCCTTGCGGTACCCCACTAGTCACCGCCTGCCATTCTGAAAAGGTCCCGTTTATTCCCACTCTTTGCTTCCTGTCTGCTAACCAACTCTCCACCCACACCAATACCTTACCCCCAATACCGTGTGCTTTAAGTTTGCACACTAATCTCCTGTGTGGGACCTTGTCAAAAGCCTTCTGAAAATCCAAATATACCACATCCACTGGTTCTCCCCTATCCACTCTACTAGTTACATCCTCAAAAAATTCTATGAGATTCGTCAGACATGATTTTCCTTTCACAAATCCATGCTGACTTTGTCCGATCATTTCACCGCTTTATTATTATGTAATTCATTGTACTGCTGCCATAAAGTTATCAAACTTCACAACATATGCCGATGATATTAAACCTGATTCTGAAGAGTCTGTAGAAACTCACACACCTTCTGCATTCATGACGTTCATAGTTCCTGCAAGGGAGTTATCTGTGTTACTCCAGTGCTCAAGAGGAGATTCCCTCCCCTCCTGCTTTGTGAGCCAGTGGAAATCAAAGGCTTCCCTCTGGCTTGTTCATACCGAGTGTGTTGAGGGTGAACCTTTCCTGATTATTGGTATTGGTTCATTATTGATACACCGTAAAGCTTGGCTGGCATACTTTTTATATGGATCAAATCATTATGCAATGCGTTGAGATAGAGTCATTGAGTCATAAAACACTACAGGACAAAAAAACAGGCCCTTCAGCCCATCTAGTCCATGCCAAACTATTAATCTGCCTAAGTCCATTCAATCTCCATCCAGACCATAGCCCTCCGTATGCCTCTCATCCATGTACCTATGCAAATTTCTTGTGTTAAAAGTGAACCCACATCCACCATTTCTGCCCACCGTTCATTCCACAACCTCACCACATGCTGAGTGAAGTTTCTACTCATATTTTACTGAAAAACATTTCACCTTTCACCCCTAACCCATGACCTCTAGTTGTAATCTCACCCACCCTCAGTGGAAAAAGAATGAATGTATTTTCCCTGTCTAATTTTGTATACTTCTATCAAATCATACCTCATTCATTTACAGTCTAGAGAATAAAGTCCTGGTCTATTTTGCCTTTCCCTGGCAACAGTCTTGTAAATTTTTTTCTACACACTTATCAATCTTTATTAACATCTAGCCCTATTTGCCTATTCAGTGCTGGACAATCTAGAGAAGACTCCCCCGCCGAGAATTGAGATATAAATGGGTCTTAGACCAAAAGTTTAAAAAAAGGCTGCTATAATTTGATATTATTACATTACTTTGTAATAATTTGATATTATTAAGTTACTAAGAAACAAATGGTAGGTGTTTGTATGTTGAGGGTAAATATATTTGTTTAGCATTGTGCCCCAGCAAAACAAGAAGTTGATACACTATTAAAATAAAAGAGGAGGAGTGTACCGTATAGCCTACAGTATAATAGGGGACTACTTTATGTTTCAGTAACACGTCGTTGAATGTGCTATTATGCACGTATTGATCTGTACGTGTGTGCCGAGTTCAGATTATGCCAGTAAGGAACCATGAACCTTAGCTCCTGTCTCCAGCGTTTTTATTAATAGCGTTGTTGTGTAACCAGGCCACATACACAACAAATTGGTGACGAGGTTAATGAACCTACATCATATTAGGACGTCATGTTTTAATCGATGACGACACTCGGAAGAAGAGCACAAGGAATGAGCCAAGGAGCGGGAGAAGGAGGCAGAGCGAGGCCGCGAGTCTGAAAGGGGTCGGGAACGTCGGAAGACCAAGAGACACAGTCAGAGCTGCAGCACATCCAGCCGAGACCACAGCTGGCGCTGACCCTCAGGGGCTGAGGGTCTGACTGCCCCAGAAGGGAAATAAAAAAGAGCGACACACACACACACACACACACATCCAGATGGAGTGCGCTCGTGGCGCTACCAAAAGGACACATGAGTCAAAAAGGAAAATAAAAGGAGAACAGAGCTTAATTAACATAAAAAAGATGGCAATGATTGGAACCATTACAGCATTTGATAGTGGCATTGAAGACTGGGCAGCTTACATTGAGAGTGGAGTTATATTGTGAGGCTAATAGTGTTATTGATGAAAAGAAAGCCAGCGTCTAATTCAGTATTATGGGAGCAAAAACATACGGTCTGCTATGGAGCTTGTTAACCCCTGAAAAACCAGCTGACAAAACGTTCAAGCAAATAGTAGACACTCTCCAACAGCATTTAAACCCCAAAACACTGGTCATTGCTGAAAGATTAAAATTTCACAATCGGAATCAGAGCAAAAATGAAAGCATTTCTGAATATTGTGCTGAATTGCGCAAATTATCAGAACATTGTCAATTTGGAGCTGGTCTATCGGACGCATTGAGGGACAGGTTAGTGTGTGACATGTACTGCGAAATCACACAGAAGAAGCTCCTGGGTGAAAAAGAACTTACATTAGAGAAGGTGCTGAACATTGCAATATCAACGGAGACAGCAGCACGAGGTGCTTCAGAGATACAACAAAAATCTCTGGAATATGCTATGAATAAAATGCCACTGAACAGAAATGAAGGAAAGAAATGTTACTGTGGTAGGAACATGTCACGTGACCCTGATGACTGTTGGTTTAAAGACGAAGAATGCAAAAACTGTGGCAAACAGGGCCATATTGGCAGAGTATGCAAAGCTAGTAAACAGCAGAAAAAGGACAAAATACAGAGAAACAAGAAACCTCAGAATGGAAAATACAACAATGTACACAAAATGGAAGAAAGCAGTTCTGATGAAAACGACTTGTCTGCAACTTAACAGGGTGAAAGAGGCAGATGATCGAAGAGTAATATGGATCACTCCACAAGTGGCAGGCATGAGACTGAAAATGGAGTTGGACACAGGCTCAGCTTTAACAGTGATCTCTGTACACGACTACAAACGACTGTTTTCTCACTTACCTCTGAAACGAACTAAACTACTGCTGAAGACTTACACAGGACAGAAAGTGCATCCCAAAGGTAAAATTAAAGTGACAGTGACCCATGGAGACAAAACACAGCAGTTGAACCTCTATGTACTGAAAAATGGAGGACCACTGTTGCCGGGACGTGAATGGCTAAGGAAAATCCAGTTGGATTGGCACACCATCAGGGCACTGGATGTGTCAACAAAGGAGGGCAGCTCGACGGGGAAGACGTCTGCAGCTCTCCTCTCACTCATTGTCGACTATTACAATGATGAGGAGGAGCTAGACAGCGTCGACGATGAGGACGAATGCAGTATCCGTGGGCACAACTTGGATGAAGATACAGAGGATGCAAGGGAGACAGATATTGCCAATAAGCAGGATGGTGAAGTAAAAGAGCAGACGTACCAGAAGAAATTGACATCTCTCGAAAGACAGCTACAGCAGTTACAGGAAGGCACTTTGCAGGAGTATCAGAAAAGGATGAAGAAACGAGATCAACAATACAAGGAAGGAATATGAAATGCAGAGCTTTTTCTGAAACTGGAGACAGAACAAGTGGAAAGGAATTATATTAAAGAGAAGAAAGCAGCAGTGAAGGAATTTGAAGATAAAAAGATTGAGTTAGAAGAAAAGAAAAAGATGATTGAGAATGAGAGGCTAACAATGGAACTCCCAGGAGATTCTATGGAGGTAAAGCCAATAATGACTAGGAAACTAAGGAGGAGACCTAATGACCTTGTTCCAATTACAGACAAAAGACAAAGACCTGAACCTGCGCAGTTAAAATACTTGTTAACAGATGAACAGATAATGAAAGATCGGCGAACTCTCAATAAGCTTAAATCTCCGAAAAGGCCAGCATCTCCATCTTCTCCTGAGCAACTTCCCAACACTCCTGCTGAATCACCAACAAAAGATAAGAAGCATGGATAGAAGATGGAAAGTTATATTACGATAAGAGATGGTATCATAAAGGTCAGGCTACCTACTTGGAATCTAAGCAGAATACGAAGATTGGCTGTGTAATTAGGTCAGCTGGAATAAATGAGATATGGGTAAGGAAGACAAGTGATAGCACAAAGATGCGTATATATCTAGGACAGATGCACAGAGGAGTCTTCATTATACAGAGGCAATCTGCTGCCTAGAACTCTTAGCAAGCTGGAGGCGCACATCTTCTTAACTCCCTATGCTCAGAGGTCAACTTTTCATGACTTTTATATGGAAATCTGTATTAAAACAAACAAGTTTATTGACAGACTGAAGAACACACTATTTGAAGACACTTTCCAATGCCATCTCAGTTTTGATGATTGTACATATTTTTAAGAATAACATTCACCTTTTCACGGATTTCTCTTTGCTTTCACCATCTTTGCAAGATGGAGGTGACTATTCTTTATGGCTGGAACCTGCCATTTTGTGGATTGTTCAATTTATTCCAGACCTATTCCAGAGTGAAGGCCTATTTGCCTATTCAGTGTTGGACAATCTAGAGAAGACTCCCCCCCCCCCAGAAAATTGAGTTATAAATGGGTCTTAGACCAAAAGTAAAAAAAAGGGCTGTTATAGTCTGATATTATTTTGTTACTTTGTTATAATTTGATATTATTAGGTTACTAAATAAACAAATGGTAGGCATTTGTACGTTAAGGGTAAATATATTTGTTTAGCATAGTATCCCAGCAGAAAAAAAACAGTTGATACACTATTAAAATAAAAGAGGAGGAGTGTACCGTATAGCCTACAGTATAATAAGGGACTACTTTATGTTTTAGTAACACGTCGTTGAATGCGCTATTATGCACATATTAATCTGTACGTGAGTGCCGAGTTTGGATTATGCCAGTAAAGAACCATAAACCTTAGCTCCCGTCTCCATCATTTTTATTAATAGCATTGTTGTGTAACCAGGCCACATACACAACTGCAGTGTTCAGACCCAGTCAGTGATCACTCCCAATGGAGGCCACCAGAGCGTTCGTACTAGCTGGGAGTTCTGAGTCACGGAAGGACTATTCGGTGTTCTGAGATTTATGTGATTAGGATGTACTTTATATTGTTTTCCTTAAGATTTTCAGCTTTCTTTTCTTGAGGCCGATTGGCGGGTGGGCAATCTGTTCCTTGTGTGTGAATGCTCGGGGGAGGGTTGGGGTTACTGTCACTGTTGCTGTTTTTTTTTGAGGGGAAAAGGTTTGGGGTGTGTTGCTATTGTCACTGTCTTTTTTTCTGCGATTGACGGGATCGGGGATTGTATTGTCACTGATCGTTTTCTCTGCAGGTGACGGGTTTGGAGTTTGTTATTGTCGCTGTTTTTTTTCTGCGGGGGAGGGGATGGAGGTTTGTTGCTATTGTTGCTGTTTTTTCAGTGGTGGAGCGGTGGGGGATTTTGGGGTCTGCGAGTTTTGTTTATTTTTCTTTTTTGTGCGGGGTGATTTGATGTATGGCTATCTGGAGAAGACGAGTATCAGAGTTGTATTGTACATGCATACTTTTACAATAAAATGAACCTTTGAAACTTTGAAAGTTCTCTTTATGACCCTTTCTACCAGTGACGCTACTTTCAAGGAATTATGGCTCTGTATTCCCAGATCCCTCCATTGTACCACATCCTCAATGCCCTACTGTTAACTGTGTAAGACCTACTCTTGTTTGTCCTTCCAAGGTGCAGCATTCCAATCTAGATGCAAAAAAAAATCATTTAAAATCACCCCATCTCTTTCAACTCCATGCATGGATGACCACTCTGATCTCTTTTGCTCTTAATACATTTGTAGAAATCCTTGGGATTCTCCTTCATTTTGTATGCTAAAGCAACCTTCTTTTTCCTCCGCCAAGTTCTTTCTTAAATGTTAACTTGCAATGCTTATATTCCTCAAGTACCTCATATGCTCTTTCCTGCCTATATCTGTTGTGCACCTCCTTCTTTTTCTTATCCAGGGCCTTGAAACCTCTTGAAAACCAAAGTTCCCTCAACCTGTTATCGTTGTCTTTTATTCTGAAAGGAATGTATAAACTCTGTACTATCAAAATTTCAATTTTGAAGGCCTTTTCCAGAAAACAACCCAATCTACATTTGCCACAGCTTTTCTCAAATGATAAAAATTGGCCTTTCTCCAACCCAAGGACCAGATCTATCCCTCTCCATAATTATCTTGAAACTAATGGCATCAAGATCATGAGTTTTCAAAGTGTGCTCCTACTTAAGCTTCTGTCACCTGCCTTGTCTCACTTCCTAATGGAGTATTGAGTATTGCACTCACTCTCATTGGAACATCTATGTACTGATTAAGGAAACTTGCCTGAACACATTCGAAAAGCTCCATCCCATCCAGCCCTTTTGCAGTATGGGTGTCCCAGTCAATATGTGGAAATTTAAAAATCACCTTCTATAACAATCTGTTTCTTGCAAGAGATTTCTATCTCTCTAGATCACAGAGCTAGATTAAGGTAACACAAAAATCAGAATCAGAATCAGGTTTACTATCACCAGCATGTAACGTGAAATTTGTTAACTTAGCAGCAGCAGTTCAATGCAATACATAATCTAGCAGAGAAAAATATAATAAATAAAATGAAAATAATAATAATAATAAATAAACAAGTAAATCAATTACGTACATTGAATAGATTTAAAAAAGTGCAAAAACAGAAATACTGTATATTAAAAAAAAGTGAGGTGGTGTCCAAGAGTTCAATGTCCATTTAGGAATCGGATGGCAGAGGGGAAGAAGCTGTTCCTGAATCACTGAGTGAGTGCCTTCAGGCTTCTGTACCTCCTCCCTGATGGTAACAGTGAGAAAAGGGCATGTCCTGGGTGCTGGAGATCCTTAATAATGGACGCTGCCTTTCTGAGACACTGCTTCCTGGAGATGTCCTGGGTACTTTGTAGGCTAGTACCCAAGATGGAGCTGACTAGATTTACAACTTTCTGCAGCTTCTTTTGGTCCTGTGCAGTAGCCCCTCCATACCAGACCGTGATGCAGTCTGTCAGAATGCTCTCCAAGGTACAACCATAGAAGCAACACTCACAACAAGCTGGAGGAACTCAGCAGGTCGGGCAGCATCCGTGGAAAAGATCGGTCGAAGTTTCGGGCTGGAACCCTTCGTCAGGCCGATCTTTCCCATGGATGCTGCCCGACCTGCTGAGTTCCTCCAGCTTGTTGTGAGTGTTGCTTTGACCCCAGCATCTGCAGAGTATTTTGTGTTTACAACTATAGAAGTTTTTGAGTACGTATATTTGTTGACATGCCAAATCTCTTCAAACTCCTAATAAAGTATAGCCGCTGTCTTGCCTTCTTTATGACTGCATTAATGTGTTGGGATCGGGTTAGATCCACAGAGATCCTGACACCCAGGAACTTGAAACTGCTCACTCTCTCCACTTCTGATCCCTCTGTGAGGAGTGATATGTGTCCCAGTGCAGAATGAAGTGTAAAAGCTACTGAAAAAGTGCAGTGCAGGAAAATATTAAATTGCAAGGACATACAGCTGGTTGTGAGGCCAAGGGTCCATTTTATTGTGATTAATGATAATTAGATGAAGTTTCCTTGCATATTGAAATTTATGGTATCCAAATCATTTCCTGCAAATGAGCACATTGGCGCTGTTTTTAAATGCACAGGCTGCTTTGGAAATATCATGAATTTGAACTAGTTGCACTCATTTCTGTTGGTGTTACCTGTTATTAGTTTGGGCAGGCAGCACGGGTGTCTGCTCTCCACTGCATTTCCTGTGGGCGATGACATCTCCAACGAGTTCATGAAATAATTAACAACAGGAGAGGATAACCAGACCATGATTTTTAACTTTCATGAACCTAGGAACTTGTCAAGCTGAATATAATGAATCATACTTGATTTACACTGTCATGTGTGAGACATCATTTAACAGTTTATAAATACTTCCCCGCCAACTCCATAACCCAGGTCATTTCACAACTTCCATTGGGCAGGATGTACAGGAGTCTTAGATCCCACATTACCAGGATCAGGAAAAGTTATTAACCTACTCTTGAACCGGAGTAGATTACTACACTCACCACCACTCTGAACTGATTCTACAACCTACTGACTCACTTTCAAGGACTTTTTACAACTCATGTTCTGACAACTGTTTTCTATATACTGTATTTGCGAAAATTGTTCTTCTTTTGCACATTGGTTATCTGTCAGTCTTTGTTTTTATATAGCTTTTGTGTAAATTCTATTGTATTTCTTTAATTCCCTGTAAATGGTTGCAAGAAAACAAATCTCAAAGTAGTTAGTGTTAACATACACATATTTTGATAATCATTTTTACTTTGACTTTGAAGCACATTAAACTTCACTGCATGCTGGGCTGGGCATTGGAATGCCACTGATATCTTAAATGCACTGTTGTCTTAGCTCTGATTTTGTTCAAAGTTCAATGTAAGTTAATTATCGATGTAAGTATTTATCACCCTGAGATTAATTTTCCTGCCGACACTCACAATAGAACAAAGAACTGCAAAGAATGAATGAAAATCATTGAATGAATTAAAATCAATGAAAAACTACACACAAGCAAAGTCTGACAAGCAACAAATCTGCAAAAGTTGCTAGCCAGGGTGGTTTGAGCTCACTATTTTACTTCAGCCATAGACAGCCAGATTTGTAGCACCAATGATGTTGTGCAGTAGTGTGACAGGATGACACTACAGTGATAACACACACAAAATGCTGGAGGAACTCAGCAGGTCAGGCGGCATAGAACATAGAACATAGAATAGTACAGCACATTACAGGCCCTTCGGCCCACAATGTTGTGCCAACCCTCAAACCCTGCCTCCCATATAATCCCCCACCTTAAATTGCTCCATATGCCTGTCTAGCAGTCTCTTAAACTTCACAAGTGTATCTGCCTCCACCACTGACTCAGGCAGTGCATTCCACGCACCAACCACTCTCTGAATAAAAAACCTTTCTCTAATATCCCCCTTGAACTTCCCACCCCTTACCTTAAAGCCATGTCCTCTTGTATTGAGCAGTGGTGTCCTGGGGAAAAGGCGCTGGCTATCCACTCTATCTATTCCTCTTATTATCTTGTACACCTCTATCATGTCTCATCTCATCCTCCTTCTCTCCAAAGAGTAAAGCCCTAACTCCCTTAATCTCTGATTGTAATGCATGCTCTCTAAACCAGGAAGCATCCTGGTAAATCTCCTCTGTACCCTTTCCAATGCTTCCACATCCTTCCTATAGTGAGGCAACCAGAACTGAACACAGTACTCCATGTGGCCTAACCAGAGTTTTAAAGAGCTGCATCATTACATCGCGACTCTTAAACTCTATCCCTCGACTTATGAAAGCTAACACCCCATAAGCCTTCTTAACTACCCCATCTACCGTGTACCACCTCACACTTCTCCGGGTTGAACTCCATCTGCCACTTCTCAGCCCACTTCTGCATCCTATCAATGTCTCTCTGCAATCTTCGACAATCCTCTACACTATCTACAACAGACACCATCTACAGCAGCATCTATGGAGAGAAATATTTTGGGCCAAGGACCTTCATCTTCATCAGGACTGGTTGAAGGGTTCATCCAGGAATGTCGACTATTCCCCTCCATAGATGCTGGCTGACCTGCTGAGTTCCTACAGCAAGTTGTTGTTATGTGCATTGCTCAAGATTTCTAGTGTCTGCAGATTTTCTGATGTCTCTGATAGTGCAGTGGTGCTAGGTCATGGCATTGAACTGCTCCAGTAAAAAGGGTGGGGCCACCATTGTCAAGGCGCCCCTCCCTACATTGATTTCCCTCCTCCTGCCTTCCTCCACCATCACTATCTCCCTGCCCCACTTCTTCCCATCTCCACGGCATGATTGCCACAAAGAGTTCCCTTTAACAGCGTCAACCTGCTTCCTCACAATCAGAGTGTGGATGAGCTGGGATCTGGGAGCTCGGAAGCAGCAACCCGCTGGAACTCACTTGTTGGGTTTTAGTAACTCTTTTAAGAGAATAAACATAACAATGATTTATTAAAGGGATGATGACAAAAATTTTAGAATTCTAAAAACTAGTTTCTCAGTGTTTGAAGCAAGCAGCAGTAAAATTAAGTTTTCTTCTCATTGCTCAGTGTGTAGTTATTCCTACATCATGATTTGACAGCTCCAGGTAATTTTATAAACAATCATAAGAAGATGAAAGCAGAAGATACAAGTTTCAAATTCCCCGTTAGTCATTAATAAATATTGAAGTATTTTCATTGAGAGGCTACTAATATATACTCTGGTATTGAGCACACAGAACACATTGAAACAACAGACCAAAGTCATTTCCACATATGAGAAGGTGCAGGTCTGCCAGGATGCTGCCTGGACTGGAGAGTACTAGCTACAAAGAGAGGCTGGACAAACTTGGGTTGTTTTCTCTGAAATATCTGAATGGTGAGTTTCAGGGGGATGGGAACCAAACTGCCAGGACAGATCGTGGAGTGGCTGTGGAGAAAGATCTTGTTAAGCCTATGTACAAAGTCAGGAATCAAAAGGCTGAGCAAGGTGGGGCTAACGTTCTGTATATTGCAATGCAAACGGTACTTTATTATAGGACAGGCGGATGAGCTTAGAGCATGGACCAGCATTGGGAACTATGACATTGTAGCCAAGAGTGAGACTTGGCTGCAGGAGGGGCAGGACTGGCAGCTCAATGATTCCGTTGTTTTAGATGTGATAGAACGGAAGGGAATGAAGGGGAGGAATGGCATTACTGGTCAGGCCATAGCAGTGCTCAGTCAGAACAAACTGGAGAGCTTGTGAAATGAGGCTTTACGGGTAGAACTCAGATATAAGAAAGGTATGGCCATATTAATGGATTATATCATAGATAACCCAACAGACTGCAGGAATTTAGAGGAGCAAAATTGTAGGGAGAATGCAGACTGTTGCAAGAAACATAAGATTGTAATTGTAGGTGATTTAACTTTCCACATACTGACTGGGACTCCCATACTGTGAAAGGGCTGGATGGGAAAGAATTTGTCAAATGTGTTCAGGAAGGTTTCCTTAATCAGTTCATAGACATTCCAACTAGAGAGCGTGCCATACTAGATCACCTATCAGGGAATGAGGCACCCTGGTGACAGAAGTTTGTGTAGGGGAGCACTTTGCATTGAGTGATCATAATGCCATTAGTTTCAAAGTAATTATGGAAAAGGATAAGCCTGGTCCTTGGGTTAAAATTCTAAACTGGAGAAAAGCCTATTTTGATGGTATCAGAAAGGATCTGGCAAGTGTGGATTGAGACCAGTTGTTTTCTGGCTAAGATGTATTAGGTAAGTGGGAGGCCTTCAGAATTGAAATTTTGAGAATACTGTGTTTGTATGTTCCCATCAGAATAAAAGGCAAGGATAATAGTTTCAGGGTACATTAGTTTTCGAGAGATATTAAGGCCCTGGTTAGGAAAACGAAGGAGCTGCACAACTGGTATGGGCAGGTAGGAACAAAGGAGGTATTGGAGGAGTTTAAGAAATACAGGAGAACACTTAAGAAAGAAATCAGGAGGGCTGAAAGAAGGTATCGGTCAAGGTGAGGGAGAACCTAAGAGCTTTTACAGAAATGTTAAGAGCGAAAGGATAGCAATAGACAAAACTGGTTTTCTGGAAGATGAGGGTGGAGCTGAAAGAGATGGAGGAGATCTTAAATGGATGTTTGTATCTGTGTTTACTCGGGAGACACAGACTCTACAGATATCAGGCAAAGCAGCAGTGAGGTCATGGACTCTATACAGATTGCAGAGGAGGAGACTTTTGCTGTCTCAAGGCAAATTAAGATGGATAAATCCCTTGGGCCTGACAAGATGTTCCCTCAGGAACTGTGAGAGACTGGTGTAGAAATTGCAGGGGACCTAGCTGAGATATTTAAAAAATCCTTATCCACAGGAGAGGGATGGGAGGATTGAAGGATGGCTTGTCTTGTTCCATTGTTTAAGAAAGGTTCTCAGAATAAGCCAGGAAATTATAGGCTTCTGAACCAGACATCTCTAGTGGTAAAGTTATTGGAAGGTGTTCAAAGGGACTGAATATATATATATAAGTATTTGGATAGACAGGGACTGATTAGGGATAGTCAACATGACTTTGTGTATGGTAAGTCATGTTTAACCACACTTATAGAGTTTTTTCCAGTAAGTTATCAGGAAAGTTGATGAAGGCAAGGCAGTGGATGTTGTCCACATGGACCTCAGCAATGCCTTTGACAAGGTCCCGCATGGGAGGTTGGTCAAGAAGGTCCAGTCACTTGACATTCAAGATGAAGTAGTAAATTGGATTGGATATTGGCTTCGCGGGTGAAGACAGAGTGGTTGTAAATGGTTGCCTCCCTGACTGGCGGCCTGTGATGAGTGGTGTGCCGCAGGGATTGGTGTTTGATCCATTGCTGTTTGTCATCTATATCAATGACCTAGATGATAATGTTGTAAACTGGATCAGCAAATGTCCAAATGACACTAAGATTAGGGATGTAGTGAACAGCAAGGAAGACTATCAAACCTTGCAGGGGTATCTGGACCAGCTGAAAAAATGGCAGATGGAATTTAATGCTGACATCTGTGAGGTGTGGTACTTTGGGAGGACCATCCAAAGCAGTAGGATACTGAGGAGTGTGGTAGAACAGAGGGATCAGGCAATATAGATCCATCATTCCTTTAAAGTGGTGTCACAGGTAGATAGGGTCATAAAGAAAGCTTTAGGCACATTGGCCTTCATAAAACAATATACTGAGTTGGGATGTTATGTTGAAGCTGTACAAGACATTAGTGAGGTCTAATTTGGAGTATTGTGTGCAGTTTTGGTCACCTACCTACAGGAAAGATGTCAATAAGATTGAAGGAGCGCAGGGAAAATTTACAAGAATGTGGCCAGGACTTGATGACCTGAGCTATAGAAATAGGTTGAATAGGTTCAGACTCAAGTCTCTAGAATGTAGAAGTTGAGGGGAGATCTGATAGAAGTATACAAGATTATGAGAGGTATGGATAAAGGAAATGTAAGCAGGCGTTTTGCACTGAGGTTGGGTAAGACTTCAAGTAGAGGTCATGGGTTAAGGGTGAAAGGTGAGATGTTTAATGGGAACATGAGGGGGGACTTCTTCACTCAGAGTGTGGTGGGAACGTTGAACAAGTTGCCACTGTAAGTGGCGGATGTGGGGTTGATTTCAAGAAATTTGGATAGAATTACTGGAACTCAACTTCCACATAACCCTGTATTATTTCTACTAGATGATATTGAAGGGATAAAGCCGAAACTTAAATTGAATAAATATCAGAAAGAATTTATAAAAATTGCATTGGCAGTAGCTGAGAAGACTATAGCAGTTACTTGGAAATCTGATTCGTATTTAAGTATGAATTGTTGGAACAATGAAATGGCTAGTTCTATTCCACTTGAAAAATTTACTTATAATTTAAGAGATAAATATGAAACATTTTTGAATATTTGGCACCCTTATTTACAAAAGATAGGATGGCATATTTAATTGCTTCGATAAAGATCTTGGTCCCTTGGGGAAACTAACGAATAAGTATATTAAATTTATTTTGAATCCCATGAAGCATGTGGAAACCTTCCAACACCCAGGCAGTTCTTCTTTTTTTCTTTCTTTCTTTTCTTTTTTAGGTAGGACTATATATGGGGGGGAGGGTTAAGGGGAGCGGGGAGGGTAGATATTATCTTTCCATGTATTCATTTTGAAAACTTAATAAAAATTATATTAAAAAAAAGAAATTTGGATAGGTACATGGGTTATGGAGTATTATAGTCCAGTTGTGGGTTGATGGGACTAGAGAGACTAATGGTTCAGCATGAACTAGATGGACCAGAGGGTCTGACTCTGAGCTGTAGTGTTCTGTGACTCCATGAATCTATCAGAGGCTGAGTGGTTAACTTGAAGAATATTAAATCATGAGAGGCAGAGATAGGGCCGATAGTGTTTTTTTCCTCATGGTGAAATGGGGGTGGGGGGAATTCATGGAAATGTAGCAGGCAAGTTTTGTTTTACGTTGAATGTATTAGGTACCTGAAGTGCACTGCCAGGGTAGGTGTAGAAGCAGATACAATAGTAAGGGGCATATCGTTAGACACAGGAACAGGTAGAGGAAGAACGGAGATGGGGTAGTTAGATTGGCATCATGTTTGGCACAGAAAAGATGGACTGAATAGCCTGTTCCTATCCTGCATTCTTCTATGTACTAATCAATCATTAATTTTCAATACTAATAAATAACAACTACCGAGACCAATCAATAGGGCCTCCCTCCCCTCCTATTTGTCGCACTTACTGTTGTGGACAAAGGGCACAAAGCATTGTTGAGGCACCCTACCACCCATCCCAACATCTCATTGCCTCACTACCATGTGGAAGGAGGTACAGGAGCATCAGGATTTGGACTGCCAGACTGAGAAACAGCTTCTTTCCTCAGGGTGTGAGACTAATGAATACACTGAGATCTCATCACTAGGACAATGAGCAGTTTCCTGCTCTGTTTTATGGTTTACTGTTTACCTGTGCTGCACACTACATGCATTAAGCTTGAACTTCAACATGAAGTATTATTTTCTGCTGGGGACTGAGGACCTGCAATAATTTTCCAAGAAGACTGCAATAAAATTTAATATCGTGCTGTAGCTTAACAATAAAAACCTGCCAAAATGCAAATTGCCAAACTACATGCAACCTGTTAATACAAGAGTGCGATACCTAATATGTCATAGCAGTAAAATGTGTGTGGGCAAGTGAAGAGTAATTGCACAATGAACGCAAAGCCATGTTTGAAGTTAGAGCAGGGAAGAACATTAAAGCTGTATCTCTTTGTACATATTCACAATGTTAGTACTTGCAGTATAGAACATCCAATACGATCGTCCAAACATACAATGAGTTTCATCTTTCACTTTGCCCGCAGGCCCTATTACTTCCATGTCATAAATTTATTGTGAATTAGTAAATGCCACAATGAGGACGAATAACCAGTTTCCTTTGCCAATAACACTCCAATGATAAAGGAACGGACACTGCGGACAGAAAAGGGAGTGAGGCAGAAATTAGGCAAATCGACACAGATCGAATGTAAAGAGAAAGCAAGAGACAAAACAAATAACATTTTTTAAAACCTCCAGGAAGAAAAATTACTGCCTGCAGGTCTGACATTCCGCAGTCAGAACTATTACTTTCCTGGGTCAGCGAGGTTGTGTTTCATGTCAAGACCATAAATCAGGTCATTAATAGACTTCTTACAACATGGAGAAGCAGCAGTAAATATCTGCGGTGGGATTCAGTTGAAATTACAAAGCAAATCCAGAGATTTCTTGAAGCTCAAGGGAGGAGCTGGCATTTAGCTGCTGTTTTTACAGGGCTAACGCTGGAGTGGCGCAGTGCATTCAGCTGTGTGCTGATTCACAACTCACAGTGGATCTTTGGCTTGTCTCAAGCATCTGGGCTTTTTATACGTCACCAACAGCAGGTGTCAGAAAGTTCGTACCTTCTGCTCGTGGTATCTTTTGGTATCATTTAACCCTTGAGAAATGTCTATATAACAAAAGGAAACTAGAATAAAAAATTAGAACATTAAGTATTGCAGCTATAAGCTAACCTTGTGAACAAGCTTATAAAGTCAATATTTGCTGGGAATAAAAGCAGAACATGCTGGAGATACTCAGTGGATTAGGCAGAAATTGCCTTGACAGAAACCGTGTTAATGTTTCAGGTCAGTGACTCTTTATCAGAAGAGTATACAAGTATGAAAGAGAAGAGATGAAATGAAATGAGTATACAAGCATGTTTTAAGGTGCAGAGAGGGGAAGGGATGACGAGGACAAAGGGAACGTATATGACAGGGTGATCAAGATTGCTGAGGTGATATGCTAATGTTTGATAGCTGTCTAGGAGAGGAAAATGAATGGTTTTAAATTGTAGGACCTGATGTGGCTGGAGGAGAGTAATGATACAAAGTCATCAACTGTAACAATCACTTTGTTCTTCTCTCTGCACAGATGCTGCTCAGTCTGCTGGGTATTTCCAGCAGACTTGATGCAGGGTTTTGACCCAAATGCCAGCAATTCCTTCCCCACATGGATGCTGCTCGAGATGCTAAGTTCATCCTGCAGATTATTTGCATTTCTTTTATTTCATATTTACAGCAACAGTTATGTCCTATACCTCACGTTGCCAGAACATTATTTTCTCTCTCCCTAATGACCATCATCTTACTTTTTTTCTACTCCAGACTAATCTACTATGATGTACAAGTGTTTATCTCTCTCTCCCAAATGATGATTGAAAGAGAGTCAATAACTTGTGATTGCTGGAGACCCTTGATCTCTATTCTGTCACAAACATTCCCTTGGTTCTCTCCACTCCTTCCTTTCTCACAACATAAAGTACAATGTGCTTATTTTCTCACTTCTTCAGTTCTGACAAAGGTTCATTAGCCGGAAATGTTAACCTGGAAACTTAGTTTCTGTTATTTCTCTACCACATCATTCTCTCAATTTGGTTATATGACTGAGTTACATTTTAGATTTAGATTATGAGAACACTCAGTCCTCTTTTATTGCCATTTAGAAATGCATACATGCGTTAAGAAATGATACAATGTTTCTCCAGTGTGATATCACAGAAAAACAGGACAAACCAAAGACTAACACTGACAGAACCATATAATTATAACATATAGTTACAGCAGTGCAAAGCAATACCATAATTTGATGAAGAACAAACCAAAAGTCCCCGAGACGATCAACTCCCGAGTCCCTGATAGCAGGCAGTAAAAGGGAGAAACTCCCTGCCATAAACCTCCAGGCACCTTCAACTTGCCGATGCCTTGGAAGCAGCCGGCCACAGCCGACACTGAGCCCATCTGTCCAAAAACTTCGAGCCTCCGATCAGCCCCTCCGATACAGCCTCCTGAGCGCCATCCTCTGCCGAGCGCCTTTGACCTCGCCCCAGCCGCTGAAACAAGCAAAGCTGAGGATTCGGGCCTTCTGCTCTGGAGAATCCGGTTACCACACAGTAGCAGCGGCAGCAAAATGGGCATTTCAGAAGTTTCTCCTGATGTTCCTCCGTATTCTCACATCTGTCTCCATCAAATCAGAATTGTGCACCGTACCCTACTTGACAGATTACAGATATCATTCACCGGAGAGGCCACGCGCGCTGCCATGGCGTCATCATCTTCTCCTCCTCAAATATTCCATGAAACCTCACTTGATAAGTTGTTTGTTCAGATTTTTATTGTGTAGGCCACAATTAGGATCAGCTCTTCCAATTTGACTACAAAGCCTGGTGTCATAGAGCATAAAAATGAGCCCTTGAGCTCACACAGACCATCAAGTACCAACCATGTTAATCCCATGTGGTCTGCAGCCTTTTATACCTTAATGATTCAAGTGTTCATTTAGATATTTCTTAAATGTTGTGACAGTGCCTGTCCCCACCATCCTCTCGGGCACTGCATTCCAAATTTCAAACTCCAAACACCCTCTGGGTGAAATAATTCTTCCTTGTATCCCCTCTCAATCCCTTACTTCTTAAACCAATGCCTTCTACTTATAGAGACCGCTGCTATGGAGAAAAGTTATCACGGTCTTCCTTACATAAGCTTCTCATTGCATTCGGTCTACCCTTCAGCCTCTTCTGCCTGAAGGAAAGCAAACCTAGACGTTTCAGACTTTTGTTATAAGTGAGACACACCATCGCAAGCAACATCTCGGTAAAAATCCTCTGCACCCTCTCAGAACTAATATTAACCCACAGAGTAAACAGGAGATGAAATAGCAGCTTGTATACTTGATAGTGAATCCCAAGTCTGTTTCCTGCCAAAGCCAGGATTTCTGCTTGTGCTTTTAGTGCAATTGCCTGCCAGTGGTGTAGTGGCATCTGCACTAGACTTTGAGGCAAATGATCCTGGGTCCGAACCTAGCCCCCTCCTTGCATGCTTTGCATCGGTGCAGGGTTGAGCATCGAGTTAGCAATTCAACCTCATAAAGACAGACAAATGCTAAAGAAGTGGTAAGGTTGCCTCCCGATGTGCCACAATCGTGGACAGGAACAACAAATTTTCGTGCAATTAGAGTCATGCACACAACCAGAAGAAAACCAGAGACTATGGTGTTCCGCAGGGGTCAGTATTGGGACTGCTCCTTTTCACATTGTTTGTCAGTGATTTAGATAGTGGAATTGATGGCTTTCTGGCAAAGCTTGCGGATGATATGAAGATCGGTGGAGGGGTAGGTAGTGCTGAGGAAGCAATCTGATTGTCACAGGACTTCGACAAATTGGAAGAATGGGCAAAAAAGTGGCAGGTGGAATACAGCGTTGGGAAATGCATGATAATGCATTTTGGTAAAAGGAACAATAGTGCAGATTATTTCCTAAATGGGGAGAAAATTCAAGCATCAGAGGTGCAAAGGGACTTAGGAGCCCTCGTGCAACACTCCCAGAAGGTTAATTCACAGATTGAGTCTGTGGTAAAGAAGGCAAATGCAATGTTGGCATGTATTTCAAGGGGAATAGAATATAAAATCAAGGAGATAATGCTGAAGCTTTATAAGACACTGGTCAGGCTGCACTTGGACCAGTTTTCATCCCTTTATCTCAGAAAGGATGTATTGTCATTGGAGAGATTCCAGAGGCGGTTCATGAGGATGACTCCAGGAATGTAGTGGTTAGCATATGAGGAGCGTTTAGCAGCTTTGGGCCTGCACTCACTAGAAATTAGAAGAATACAGGGTATTCTCATTGAAACCTACCGAATGTTTAAAGGGCTAGATAGGGTGGATGTGGAGAGGATGTTTTCTGTGGTGGGGGTATTCAGAACTAGAGGGTACAGCCTCAAAACTGAGGGGCGATCTTTTAGAACAGAAGTAAGGAGGAATTTTGTTTAGACAAAGAGTGGTGAATCTGTGGAATGCTCTGCCACAGTCTGCAGTGGAGGCCAAGTCTGTGGACATATTCAAAGCAGAAGTTGATGGATTCCTGATCGGTTGGGGTACATGGTGAGGGGGCAGGTGTTTGGGGTTGAATAGGATCCGGGATCAGCCATGATGAAATAGCAGAGTGGAATCGATGGGCTGAATGGCCTAACTCTGCTCCTACGTCTTATGGTCTTAAAACAAAATTACAATAAATTGGTCTTTATAGTAAATTTACATTATTAAATTGACATGCTTAAACATATTATCCATGGAATAGAAACCAGCTGTGTGTATAATTTTAAACAAATTGTAATGGAGCAACAGTACACAATGTGGATGATTGTGGATAGTAAGAAAGACAAAAACAAAACACATTAACATTTTTGACAATCATGAATATAACATTGTAGGTGGTGTAGTCGAGGTTTTCCAGTTAGAGGCTTTGTCAAAACTCCCAGGAAAGAATTGTAATATTATTGTCTTCTTATTCGTCCACAACAACCTCCCACAAGTGATGTTATTCCTATTTCAACCCTTAAAAGTAATGAGCGCATGGTGATAACAGGATCAGACTTACTTGCTCCACTGTTTCCCACTGTACATGATGTTGGCCATTCCACAAGCTTAGCTCGAAGTCAAAATAAATTTATTATCAAAATAACTATATGTCACTATACACTGCAGCCTGTGAGGAATTTGCACATTCTCCCCATGATCGCATGGCTTTCCTCTAGCTGCTCCAGTTTCCTCCCACAGTCCAAAGACGTACGGGTTGGCAGGTTAGTTGGTCATTGTCAATCGTCCTGTGATTAGGCTTGGTTTAAATCAGGAGATTGCTGGGCAGCATGGCTCGAAGAGCCGGAAGGGCTTATTTTCCACTGTATTTCGATAAATAATTAAATATACTACCTGGAAATTTATTATGTTGCAGGCACTTACAGGAAAATAAAGAAATACAATAGAATTTGTGAAAAACTGTACATAAAGACTGAAAAAAAATCAATGTGCAAAAGAAGACAAATTGTGAAATAAAAATAAGTAAATAAACGATACTGCGACAACGAGTTGTAGAATCCTTGAGAGTGAGTCCCTCAGTTGTGGAATCAGCTCAGATTTGAGGTGAGTGAAGTTATTCCTGCAGTTCAGGGGCTTGATGGCTGTAGGTGGCTAGTACTTAAACAATCTACTATTCATCTCTAAATTCATTTCCAATTACATTTAGAGCACAGACTTTGACACTGGCACTTTATTTCAAGAGGAAATAAAATCGAAGATTACCTCATGTTTCATTTTTTTTTCTCCTGGTGCTTCACAATTGAAAAAGTTTTACATTCTGGGGCAGAGTGCATTTTAGCTCTTCAGATCGGAAAACTGCAAGGATGGTCTAGCTCAAATGTTCACAGATCCTGTCCCATGATCCTCTCATATCCCTTTGCCAATCATCTGTACAGCTCTTAGCTCCATCCCTCCCCCTCCTGTCTTCTCCTATCATTTTGGATCTCCCCCTCCCCCTCCCACTTTCAAATCTCTTACTAGCTCTTCTTCGTAGTCCTGACGAAGGGTCTCGACCTGAAACTTCGACTGTACCTCTTCCAATAGATGCTGCCTGGCCTGCTGCGTTCACCAGCAACTTTTATGTGTGTTGCTTGAAATTCCAGCATCTGCAGATTTCCTCGTGTTCACAGATATCTTACTGGCTTGCCATGAAACAATAACTGCTGTAGAAACCAATACAGATCCCCTTCTCCAAACCAAGAAAAAGATGCAAAAAACGAACCAAGGCACAGAATGGCAAGATCGACCATCTTCTTGATGTCCAATGCAGACTCTTCAACCAAACACCTGTGGATTCTAAACATTGTTATTGTTAACTAAATCAACTGCATCCTTGCATCCTTAGATATTGCTTGTCTGATAAGTAAATGGGAATGATATGTCTTAGAGATCTTTCGCTTAAAGCAACAATTTTGCATCAAATTTCTTTGCTTTCTGGAACTAATAGTAGTCATGTGCCACTGAATATTTCAAACAGCAAAAACAACACAAAATCTTTGCAAATCAGCTCAAGTACTTTAGTTACTTGCACAGCTACAGATGTAGCAATTCCCAGGCTAATGAGACAGCTGCTGAAACTTGTGAATAACCATGCAAATGTTCCATTTTCAAGATGAAGATTAAGAAAAAAAATCACAGCCTATAATCTCCATTTGCCCCTTTCACCTTTACAATTCCTTGTTACACTGTAATTAGAATCCAAAACACTTCAGCGCTATCAAGATCGCATTAAATCCCCAGAACTGTAATATGCACCACGAAGGGGCTCTGCCTGATTCGATTTTTATTGACAGGCACGATATTGCCACTTGCAGACTTGTCCCTCGACAAAGGGGGGATGTTTGGCTGGTGAACTTGTGAACCGGGAAACAATAGCACTCAGAGTAACAAAGAAACACAGCCATGCTGAGTGCCACTGCAGGAAGCTGAGTGAGAAGTGTGGAGTGGGAACCACTCTACTATTAACCTGTAATTTACAATAAATAGTTTAGAGCAATGAATTAGCCTGCCCACTCAGGTATTTATCTTAGCAGGGCTGAATAAAGAAATTCCTTTCAGCTTTGATGTTCATATTGTTCCAACCTGCCAATGCTCGGACTCCAGTTTTGTGGGATGGGCCGCATGGATCTGTTTGAACTGCTTGCTTATTTTTTTCATCAACAGCAACCAAAAGCAGACCAAAACAGCACACCTGACCTAAAATAATCTTCTGGTGGATAAGTAAGTCATTAGCAAGCAGAAGATCACATTTTTTAAAGAATATAATTGACCCGAGTGCGTTGAAGAAAGGAAATCTGTGACTAATCTTTAGTAGCAATGGAAAATCTGCTGGAAAAACCCAGCAGGTCAAGCAGCATCTGTGGGAGGAAAAGAATTTTCAGTGCTTCAGATGGAAACGCTAAATTGTCCCTAAAAACTTGACCACTAAAATTCTTAAACGGTTCCTTTTCCGACACTAAGTAAAACAAGGATATAAAATTCTTTGTAGGGCTGAGACAGTATTTTAAAACTCTCTCTGGTGGAGTTCTGCCCATGGCTCTCACATCCAAAACCCTGTAAGATCGTTTAGTTAGATGGATTGCCTTCTGAAATATTGCTCCTCTCTACATGCTGGCTAAATTACAGACACTCTCAATTTCATGCACGCTTTCCAATTAATAATCCATAATAACACATAATTTTGAGTAGGAAGAAAGTAAGAGGCTCTTGCACAACCCACTGTCTGCACTGGAACTGTGGCTAATAGAGAAAGAAACATTTGCGAGGTGTAATGGCTCATTATTTCATTGTGAAGCTTATGCTGTTGATTATCTGGATGTATAAACCAATTCCACCTCCCCCCATTTAACCAGAAGATAGGGAAGGATGAAGACAACAAACCTAAGTTAATGTGAAACAAACAAAAGTGCAGATGCAGGAACCTGAGGTCAAAACACAAATGCAGGAGGAACTCAGCCAGTTAGCAGCATCTGTAGAAAGAAAAACCAATTAATGTTTCAGGTCAGCTCCCCTTCCTCAGAACTAGGGAGAGGTGTAGCGGAGAAGCGTGGTAGAAGACAAAAATCTATATGGTGATAGGTTAAGACATGTTACATGATATGGAGCAGGGTAACTGTCTGTTAGTGAGGTATTTTAAAGAAGCAATGAGAAAGAAACACAAGTATGATTGGTAATTGGTGAGAGAATATTTACAGTCAAAGTAAATTTATTATCAAAGTACGTATATTTCACCACATAATACTTTGAGATACATTTTCTAGCAGATATTTACAGGAGTATAAAGAAGTAGAATATCATTTAAGAAAACCTATACACAAATAAAAACTGACAAACAGTCAATTTTTAAAACAACCTGACAAAGAGGACAAATTGTGGAAATAAAAATAATAATACCAAGAGTCCTTGAAAGAGTTCATAGGTTTCTCCGAGTTGAGGTGAGTGAACTTATGCGTAACAGTTCAGGCGCCTGATGGCTGATGAGTAAAATCTGTTTCTGACTCTGCTGGTGTGGGACCTGAGCCTTCTGTAACTCTTGCCCAATGTTTATAGTGAGAAGAGAGCATGACTTGGATGGTGAGGGTCTTTGATGGAGAATACTGCTTTCTTGCAGCAAGGTTCAACGTTATTGTATTCAATGGTGCAGAAGGATTTGCTTGTGATGGACTGGGCAAAATTTACCACTTTCTGTAGCCTATCTGGGCATTGGTGTTTCCATACCAGCCTTGATGCTACCAGTTAATACACTCTTCACTCTGCATCCATAGAAGTTCATCAATGTTTTAGATAACATGTCAGATCTAAGCAATCTTCTAGTAGGTAGAGGTGTTGTCATGCCTTCTTTGTGATGGAATTCATGCACTGGTTCTAGGACAGATAACAAAAAGGAATTTAAAGTTTCTGACCCTCTCCGCCTTTGATTCCCCCAGTGAGGACTGGCTCAGGGATCTCCGGTTTCCTCTCCTGCAGCCAACAATCAGCTCTTTGGTTTTGCAGATGAAGTTGTTCAACTAGATTTTCAATCTCCCTCCTGTATGCCGATTTGTCACCACCTCTGATTTGGCCTACAAGAATGTTGTCATCAGCAAAGTTAAATATAGCATTGGAGCTGTGCTTAGCCTCACAATCACAAGTATAAAGTGAGTAGAGCAGGGGGCTAAGCTCACAACCTTGTGATACACCCGTGCTGATAGTGATTGTGGAGGAGATGTGGGTGCCAATCTGAACTGACTAGGGTCTTCATGTGAGGAAATTGAGGATCCAGGTGCACAGGGACGTACTGGGGCTCAGTTCTTGGAGCTTAGTGATTAGTTTCAAGGGGATGATCATGTTGAAGGCTGAGCTGCAGTCAGTGAAGAGCATCCTGATGTATGTATCTTCATTGTCCAGAGCGGAGTGAAGGGCCAAGAAGATGGTGTCCGCTGTTGACCTGTTGTGATGGTAGGCAGATTGGAGTAGATCCAAGCCACTACTCGGGCAGGAGATGATCTACTTCATGAACAATCTCTGAACAATCATGAACAATCATGAACATCGCAGTAGATATAAGTGATACTGGTCGATAGTCATTGAGGAAGGTTACCATGTTCTTCTTGGGCACCAGTATGATTGAAGCCTGTTTGAAGCAGGCGAGTACCTCAGACTGACAAATCGAGAGTTTGAAGATATCTATAAACACTCCAGCCAGTTGATTAGCACAGGTCTTCACTACTTGGCCAGGTATGGCATCTGAGCCAGAGGCTTTCTGTTGGAAGTTGGAAAATTCAATGTTCATTTCAGAGGGTTGGAGTGCTAAATGGAAGTTAAGCTATTGTTTGTCTCACTGAGGTTGGCCTTCACTATGGCAGTGGCAGAGACTGCAGACATAGTGGTTGGGACTATGACTCAGAGTTACAGTGGCATGCAACAGAAAGTGGATTGGGTACAAGTGCCCCTCAAAGAGATCAGCCAAACTGCAATTCCTTTCTTCAATGTAGAGGAGGCTACATTATGAACACTGAAAGAAGTAAATATTGATTGGTTCCTCTTTCTACACATGCTGCCTGATTACCTGAGTTCCTCCGGATTTTCTGTTTTTGAAACTTAATGCTAATATTCTGGCTACAGCAAGATAAGCCATACAGTTAGCCAGGAGAAAGGATTACCTGCATTTTGTTTTCTCCTCTAACGAACATGTCAAATTCCTTCATTCTGGCTGGATGTAAATCTTGGAACTCCCTCCCTAACAGCTCTGTGCAAGTACCTTCACCAGATAACAACCACCAATAGGTTCTCAGGGACAAGTAGAGCAACAGGTTCATCTAGGCAATATGAGATGGCTAATAAATGTCCAGATCAAAAAAAGGCTAAATATAAACAGGAAGTGTTAACTTAAAGGATTGTGGAGTGGCAAAGTTGTCCCCTCTTTGGAGACTTCTGTTCTAGCTCTGTGTATCATCTTTCTCTCCATACCACAGGGCAACACAGTAGCATAGCGGTTAGCTAACACTATTGCAGTGCCAGTGATCACTGATTGGGATTCAATTACTGCAGCAGTCCGTAAGGAGTTTATATGTTCTCCCCGTGACTGTGTGGGTTTCCTTCGGGTGCTCTGATTTCTTCCCTCATTCCTAAGAAGTATGGTTAGGGTTAGTGAGTTGTGGCCAGATTTAGGTTCAGATTTACTTATCCCATGTACAGTGACACATGTTGCTCATGTTAACAATCAGCACACTTAAGGACATGATAGGTCAGCCCGCAAGTGTCACCAGACATTCTGGCACCAGCAAAGCATGCCCAGCATGTTTGGCAGGACAACAGAGAGCACAATAAAACAAGACCTGTTCCACCCTGGATCACCGACAGCATTGCTGAAGTGCCCAGGGGATCAATTGAATGAGTTTCCAATCTCTTTTATACCATGGACCAGTACCATTAAGCAAGAGATCCATGGACCCCAGGTTGGGAACCCCTGGGTTAGGGCATAGCGGGCCATGGACCAATGCTGGGCGATGAAATTAATGTGTAAGTGTCGGCATGGAAACATAGAAAACCCACAGCACAATACAGGCCCTTCAGCCCACAAAGCCGTGCCGAACATGCCCTCTTGGACACCGTGATGAGGACAAACTCGGAGTGAAGGAGTAGCACCTCATATTCCATCTGGGTAACCTCCAACCTGATGGTAGGAACATCGATTTTTCTAACGTCCTGTAATTACTACTCCCTCCTTCCATCTCTCTTTTTTCCATTCCCCATTCTGGTTACACTCTCACCCCTTTTCTTCTCACCTGCGCATTACCTCCATTGGTGCTCCTCCTCCCTTCATTTCTTCCCTGGTTCACTGTCTCCTCCAATCAGATTCCTTCTGCTTTAGCCTTTTTATCGTTACAATATTACCTTCCAGCTTCTTAATTCACGCCCCCTCTCCACACACACAACTCTCCCGTCATCTCGTTTCACCTAACGCCTGCCAGCTCGTATTCTTACCGCTCCCACCGCCTTCTTATTTTAGCTTCTGTTCTCTTTGTTTCCAGCCCTGATGAAGGGCCTTGGCCTGAAATGTCCACAGCTCATAGATGCTGCTTGACTCGTCGAGTTCCTCCAGCATTTTGTGTGTGTTGCTCAACATTTACTTTACTTTATTGTCACCAAACAATTGATACTAGAGCGTACAATCATTACAGCGATATTCGATTCTGCGCTTCGTGCTCCCTGGAGTATAAATCAATAGTGAATATTAAAAATTTAAATTATATATCATAAATAGAAAATAGAAAAGGGTAAGTAAGGTAGTGCAAAAAAAAAAACCGAGAGGCAGGTCTGGATGTTTGGAGGATACGGCCCAGATCCGGGTCAGGATCCGTTCAGCAGTCTTACCACAGTTGAAAAGAAGCTGTTCCCAAATCACTTCCAGCATCTGTAGAATCAGTTCTGTCTAGGTTGAGCTGAATAACCTTTCTCCATGTTGTACGGCTCTCTAATGGCTGGACAATGGAATGGTGATTGGCAAGTTGATAGCAGTTATATCTCCATATACTGTATCTCTGGTTAGACAATGCTTGGAGTTCTGGCCAACTCATTATAGGAAGGATGTGGAAGATTTTGAACGGCTGCAGAGGAAATTGACAAGGATGCAGCTTGGATCCAGAGGATGTCTTATTAGGGTAGGTTGAGTGAGCTAGGACTATTCTCTTTCAGCAAAGGACAATGAGAATTTACTTGATAGGGGTATACAAGGTGAGAAGAAGCAGAGATAGAATGGGCAACCAGAGACTCCCCCACCCACCCCCCAGAGTGGAAACAGTTAATATGAGGGAGTGTAATTTTAATGCGGTTGGAGGGAAGTATATGAGGTAGGTTTTTATTTTATACAGCAAGTGGTAGATGTGTGGAAAATGTTGTCAGTGGAGGTGGTAGTGGCAGATATATTAGGGGGACATGGATGAAAGAAAAATATGGAACTATGTAGGAGAGCAGGGTTAGACTGATCTTAGAGCAGGTTAAAAGATCAGCACAACTTTGGGGGCTGGAGGGCCCGTACTGTATTGTACTGTTCCATATGTTGGCGCTCAGTTCCCTGTAGCAGGTATGAATTCTCAAGGCGGGCATTAAATTGGCTGCAAAGTAAAATATTGCAGCTGCTGAAAATGCGAAATACAGACAGAAAATCCTGAAGACATTCAGGACAGGCAGCAGAGGTGGGAGGGGAAGTGGAGTTAACATTTCAGGCTGCTGAACTGCGACTAGCTAGATTTGTTTTAAGGTGTGGAGAGTGGGAAGAGGAAACCAAAGTGTATGTCCGTGATAGACTGGAGAATGAGAGGCTGAATTGTGAAATAGGTATAGGGTAAAGTCAATGAGATCAGGCAGGACTGAGACAGATGTTTAGCATGGCCATTGGAAGGTTAGAAAAGTGCAGATGCTGGAAATATGAAATAAAACTCAACCTGCTGGAAATACGTAGCAGGTCGGATCACATCTGTGAGAAGGGAAATATTTCAGGAATGGGAAGGAGTCAAAAGGAGGTTGTAAAGCTTCAGGTGAGGGCAATGAGGAGGAGAATGTCCCTGATCGAGCAAAACTGGGGAGACCATGGGATAAGGTCACCTGGTCAATGAGTCCACTTCTATTAATCTAGTGTCCTGTGTTCCCTGCCACTGTAATTCTCCATCCCACTCCCATTCTGACCCGTCAGTCTGTCACCTCCTGTACTGTCATAGTCAGTCCCAATGCAAGCTTGAGGGACAACATCTTGCCTTCCATCTGGGAACATTGCAGCCTTCTGATCTCAGTACTGAATTCTACAGCACTTGACAACTTGATTTCTTGGTCTCTATCAGTTGTCTATCTGTGGTATTAGCATAGATCACACGTTGCCTATATTTCTCTCTGGGAATGGAGGTCATGCCAAATCCAATCTGCTGGGTGTGTCTTCCTGCTCTGTGTTTCACAAGCCCCTCATTCTTCTGTTCATGTTCTTACTTCCTGACTACTCCCATTCACTCACTGACTGGATAACCTTGTTTATAGCTCAGTTTTTCCCTGCAGATTAATACATTTTGCATTGATGACCACATGTGTCATCAACCTGAAATATCGACTGTTTCTCTTCCCACAGAAGCAGCCTGACCTGCTGAATATTTCCAACATTTTTTTTTGTTTTTTATTTGTTTGTTCACATTTGCAGACGGAGCAGACTCCATCCTCCATCAATTCAGGTGCAAGTTTTACCCCAAGTTTCCATTTGTCCATTACCATAATCCTCTGCCACAGTCCCATTGCAGCCTCTTCACCCTCTGCTTCCCCTGATATCTAGTGAATTTCAATTTTAGTTCTGTAAATAGAACCTTACATTCCAGATGGGCACATTGTAATCTTCCAGATGCAATACCAAATTCATAAATTATAGATATCCAACAGCTCTGTTATTTTATATTTCAGATTTTCAACATTACTCTGGAAACTGCAGATAATTACTCTCCATTAACTTTTCCTGTGACTGTGTTGCTGTTCCTTTTTTTCACCTTCTGCAGTCATTCCTTGCCTATTAACCTTTCCTGACCCTGACTGAATCATACCTTCCCCACCATTCTCTCCTCCCTTCCACCTCACTTTTTCTCCTTTAAACCCAGTATCTCTCTGAAGTTACCCCATTCTTATGATGGGTCCTTGACCAAAAACGTTCAGTCACTTTCTTCACAGATGCCGCCTGACCTTTGGAGAATTTCTGGCATTTTCCCTGACAAGTGCATTGAATTCCTTTAATGCTCACAAATAAAAAAAAGCACAAGGGGAAGTGATTTCTGGATAAGGATTAATAAGGACAGCGTTTTGCCAGGTTGCAGGAGAAGTCATCATGAATAACAGAAGAACGATTGTTTATTCAACCACTAAATAATACATGCCACTTGGAAAGTACTTGGCTTGCTTCAATACTGTAAAAGAGAAAGAAAAGATTATGCTTTAGAATTGCATACCTGTGAAGGCAGATGTTAAAAGAAATCCATATGTTGCTGTCAAAAGTACGGTTGTCAGAAACCAATAAAGCTTCCATCACATTAATTCAAGGTCTGCTTCCAGTCCTCTCATTTACAAAATGGCAGGTCTGCAAATATTAACCTTGTGCCTCATTGAAATTCTCCTTGCAAATGAAAAAAAGACTCATATTTCACAACAATACAAACGGTGTTAATGAGAAGAGGTGCCGGGGGAACACAAAGGAAACATCCTGAGCATTTACTCTGACGAGTTCAGTCATTTCATCTCTATTTAATTGTACGACAGTTATGTGCAAGCAAGTCACCTGAACAGATAAACTGAAGCTCCTTACAAACTTCAGTCACTTTGGGGTGAAATATTATAATTATAGTTATTTATTGTACCTGATTACATTGTTCTATTCATGAATATAAAGATTGCAGTGCTCTAAAGAGAGATGTGATATCTGCCAAACACATTGAATGTCTCCAGACATCATTGCGCAACAATAAAACAGCTGTTTTGTCATTTAATCGGTGTAAATGCGACTCCAAAATTAAATATGCAAATTGAGGGTCTGCTGACTCAACACAATCGCCAAGGTCAAAATGTACACAGAACTACGGAGAGTTTACAGCAGCAGCTGTCCTGTGATAAACTTTCACCCCTGCAAAAACAAATGCACACCCACCACTAACATCTCTCGTTACATCCACCACAAAGAAGAGGAACAGCTGTATCACAGTAGACATCAAAATGACTTTACTTAGAGAAATACTCCCAGTATTTAAAACATTCTGTTGGAGGGACACAGGTGGGTTGGACAACAACTGTGGGGTGGTGAAGGTTATGTGGGGGGGGGGTGTTTTGTGGGATGTGCGGTGGGGGGAATGGAATTATTGATGTTTCAGGTCAATTGCCTGCATCAGGACGGGTTTCAACATGAATTGTCGGCAACATCTTCCTCCGCACCTCCACCGATACGGCTGAGCTCCTCCAACGGTAAAGTAAATTGAGTAACAATATTGCAGCCAGATTAAGATTCTGGAGATGCAAGTTTAAGTCCCGCAACAGCACCTAAGGAACTTAAATTCAGTAGGTTAAATAATCTGCCACCAGAAGGTCAGAAATATACAAAATTTTGAAAGGAATAGACAAGATAGAAGTAGGAAAGTTGTTTCCATTGGTAGGTGAGACTAGAACTAGGGGACATTGCCTCAAGATTCAGGAGAGAAGATTTAGGACAGAGATGAGGAGAAACTGTTTTTCCCCAGAGAGTGCTGAATTTGTGGAATTCTCTGCCCAGGGAAGCAGTTGAGGCTTCCTCAGTAAGTATATTTAAGATACAGTTAGATAGGTTTTTACATAGTAAGGGAATTAAGGGTTCTGGGGAAAAGGCAGGTAGATGGGGCTGAGTTTATGGACAGATCAGCCATGATCTTATTGAATGGTGGAGAAGACTCGATGGGCCGGATGGCCCGCTCCTGCTCCTATTTCTTACGTTCTTATGTCCTTATTAGGTTGATATCACTGCTAACGAATGGATAGAATTGCCATAGTAACCCATCCAGTTCACTATTGCCCCTGAAGGGGAAAAGTATCTATCCTCACTATGTTAGGGCGATATATGATTCCAGATCCACAATAATTTGTTTCTAATTGCTCATTAAGATAGTCTATCACATCATTCTTTTGGGCTTAAACACCAAGACCTTGATCATCCCAACTGCAAATGTCAAGGAAGATGGCTCACCACTACTTAAAAGGATAGACTTTAATGGCAATTTTGTTAGTGATCTCATTAACAAGAAATTCCGAAGCAATGTGAAACCCAAGGCATCACACTCAATGCTGGACAGATGCTCAGTGATAACTGCATCTTGTTTCAATGGTGGCCGTAAAACACTGCACAGCAGTTGCACAATTTGGCTTCATGAGAAGTTTGATGCCTAAATGTTAAATTTTGTTTTTAAAACAAAACACAACCAAATCAAAATGACATTGTACCTAGACCTTGACATCTCAACCACGGTTCAGCGTTAACATTCATTAAAACAAATAAAAAATGCAACAAAGATAGCTTCAGTGTGTTGACAAATGGTACACTGTCTGAGCTTAATGCTGATGTTAACTTGGACTGGACCACCTTCAATTTAGCAATGGCTGCAGTAAGAAGAGAAACCCAAGGACAGAAGCAATGGCATTAACCCTTCCCTCTGCTCATAGCAGCCATTTCCTATGCATGTATACCAATTCCATTTTTTGCTCCAATGCTGCCTGAAAAGAATGATTTCAAATCTCACCAGGCTGACTACCACACTGTGCATGTTGCCCTTCATGATTATGTACACCTCAATAATATCACCCCTCTTTCTCCTATGCTCCAACGGATAACGTCCCAACCTGATCGACCTCTCTCCATCATTCAATCCCTGGAGACCCAGAAACATCCTCCTAAATTCCCTATGTTTTCAGAACGTATTTTGGATTTAGGGTGTCTAGGAAAACACTTAACTTCAGCAAATAACTTCAGCCACCAATATTCAGATCTGAATATGTACTGTAGGTTAAATTGAAAATGCAGCTCTGGACATTAGGTTCCTAAGAGCCGTGAACCACAGTTAACTGAAAGACCAGACAATGTTTGGGTGTCTGTAGTGTGAGTGCAAAGAAGGAGGTGTGAAAGTTACACACATTTCAAGGGAAACAATGTAGATGTATTGTAAATATAGAGTTGTCCTCTGATCTTTAGCACATAACGTATCATGTAATATTGGGTCAAGCAGGCCTCTTCCTCCCAAAAGGTCTCAGTACGATGCCTGCTATGTCTCATTTTGTCAAATAAAGAGACTACATGATATCTACCACCTACATCTCTCTGGTAACATTGTTCACACGATAAGATTCTCTACTCTTTACAGCTTAATGGCATCATAAAGCTGTAAAGAGTACAGAAATGAAAACAAAATTTTAAAAAATTTCAAATTTATTAACATCACACAGCTGGCTCTGAAACATGGTCCCACAGATATCGGCAACAAAGTTTGTACTTCACGAAGTTTCAAAGTGTAAAAAGTAATTGCTGGCAGAAGAAAAGCTGTGGTTGGTGGCTAAAAGCTCGGTCAGACTGGTGGGTGTTAAGGTCGATATTAGAAGAAGAGTGAAAAACAGAAATGTAGAGGAATTTGGAGATTGGCTTCTCAACGGTGACTGCAAACCCAGAACTTCCATGGCATCAAGTCAAACATGGCAAAGAATTCTCCTGATTATCAACTTCTTCAACTGATGAACCAGCACTCCATGATACTGAAAAATGCCTGGAAGAAGCAACAGAAGTAGAAAAAGCAGAGAATAGACTGTGGACAGGCTTCAGTGTCATTTACCAGCAGAGACTTGGTAGCACCAGCACGAACCAAGCTGGCTGATTCCTGAAGAACATAGCTGCCAGTCTAGATCTGTGGCAGGCAGTGAGTGAACCAATACAAGAAATAATCTCCTCACCACTGAACTCACCATCACCTGTCAGGTGCAGCAGATGGCCCACAACGTCCACCAGCACAATCTCATGTACCAGGATATTTCTCTCTCCACTATTAATACTGAGCGAGGGGAGCAACCTTCATTCATTGAGTGCTTTGATTAGCATGCTGAAAGCAGCACCTAGAATATCTAAAAAAGATGAGATACCAGCCAATTAATGCTGAATATAGGGTTATATTAATATGAAACAGCAAAAATAGTATACAATAAACTGATCTGCGATCTTACAAAGTTCAAAGCTTGAAATAAATTTATTATCAAAATACATAAATGTTACAATATGCTGCCTGAGATTAATTTCTTGCAAGCATTCACCGTAGAACAGAGGTGCAATAGAATTAATGAAAAACTATACGCAAAGACTGGGTGACAACCAATGTGCAAACGAAGACAAGCTGTGTAGGTGCATACATAGACAGGCAGGCAGGCAGATAGATAACACTGAGAACATGAGCTGGTCAGTCCTTGAAAGTTAGTCCATCGGTTGTGGAATCAGTTTAGAGTTGAGGTGAGTGAAGTTATCCACACTGGTTCAGAAGTCTGATGCTTGAAGGGTAATAACTTTTCTTGAACCAGGCGGTGTGGGACCTAAGGTTTCTGGACCCCTTTCCCGATGGCAGCAGTGAGAGGAGAGCATGGCCTGGATAGTGGGGGTCCTTGATGATGGAAGCTGCTTTCTTCCTTGTGGTGGTGATAGCTGAATTGGAGTGGATCCAAGCAGGAGTTCATACACTACATGACCAGCTTCTCAAAGCACTTCATCACAGTGGATGTAAATGCCACTAGATGGTAATCATGGAGGCAGGTTGCCATGTTGTTCTTGGACAATGGTATGACTGAAGCCTGTCAGAAAAAGAGAGGTTAAAGATTTCAGCAAACACTGCAGCCAGTTGATTAGCACAGGTCTGCAGTACTTGGCCAGGCACACAATCTGGGCCAGATGGTTTCTGTGGGTTACTCTTGTGAAGGATGCTCTCAATTAGCCTCAGAGACAGAATCACCGGGTTGTCGGGGGCTGTGGGAGTTCATGAAGTTGCGTCCATGTTCTGTCAGTCAAAGTGAGCATAAAAGGCTTTGAGCTCATCCGGGTGTGAATCTGTCACCTACTATATTTGCTTATTGTTGCTTTGTAGGAGATGCTAGCTTCCGAGCCTTGACACAGCTGTCGAGCATCTTTCTGTGATTCAAGTTTGGTCTGGAATTGCCACTTCACATGTGAGGTGGCTTTGTGGAGGCCATACCTGGACCTGCTGTACTTCACTGAGTCACCAATCCTGAATGCCGCTGACCTAGTCCACAGCAGGTTGCAGATCTTTTGGTTCATATACAGTAGGACTTCTGGTTCACAGTCAGAATGAGGTTTAATGTCATTGGCCTATGTCATGAAACTTGTTGTTTCGCAGCAGCAGTACATTGCAATACATGATAAGAAAATACAATAAGAAATATATAAATAAATAAAGTAAATAGTGCAAAATGAGAAAAAAAAGTAGTGAGGAGGTGTTTATTGTCCATTCACAAATCTGAGGGAGGGTGGGAAGAAGCTGTTCCTGAAACATTGAGTGTGTGTCCTCAGACTCCTGTACCTCTTCCTCAGTGGTGGCAATGAGAAGACGGCATGTCCTGGGTGATGGGGACCCTTAATTATGGATCCTCCTTTCTTGGGGCATTGCCTCGATGCTGGGAAGGCTAGTGCCCATGATGGAACTGGCTGAGTTTATAAATTTCTGCAGTTTTGTCCATGCTGTGCAGTGGCCCCTCCATACCAGATGGTGATGCAATCAATAAGATTGTTCTCCACAGTACATCTGTAGAAAGTTGGGAGAGTCTTTGGTGACATACAATACCAAGTCTCCTCAAACTCCTAATGAAATATAGCTGCTGTTGTGCCTTCTTCGTAATTGCATCAATATGTTGAGCTCAGGATAAACCTTCAGAGATGTTGACACCGAGGAACTAGAAGCTACTCAGCCTTTCCACTGCTGATCACTCGACGAGGAATGGTGTGAGTTCCCACGACTTCCTTTTCCTGAAGTTCACAATCAATTGCTTGGTCTTACTGATGTTGAGTGCAAGACTGTTGATGTGACACCACTCGACCAGCTGATCTGTTTTGCTCCTGTATGCCTCTCCGTCACCATCCGAAATTCTGCCAACAGTTGTGTCATCGGCAATTTTGCAGATGATGTTTGAGCTGTGCCAAGCCACACAGTCATGGGTGTAAAGAGGGTAGAGCACTGGGCTAAGCATGCATCCTTGAGGTGCGCCGGTGTTAATTGTCAGCAAAATGGAGATGTTATTGGGGGAGACTCCGAATGACTGTGTGCGAACACACTCGTCCATCAATATATCAGATCAAAGTTCTACCATATACCACTTCCGATGGCTGGAGTCAAAACTCACACAGTAGAATATAGAGGTAGTTATTGGAGGTCATCACCCCAATATTCAGACACCAACGTACAAGTAGCTTAGAGCAGTGTGCTAGGCTTCCTTCCGTCAGAAAGTTTCAAAGCAATAATGCTCACTGATTATAACACAATGTTCAGTTCTAGAAACATAGAAACATAGAAAATAGGTGCAGGAGTAGGCCATTCGGCCCTTCGAGCCTGCACCACCATTCAGTATGATCATGGCTGATCATCCAACTCAGAACCCTGCACCAGCCTTCCCTCCATACCCACAGATCCCTTTAGCTACAAGGGCCATATCTAACTCCCTCTTAAATATAGCCAATGAACTGGCCTCAACTGTTTCCTGTGGCAGAGAATTCCACAGATTCACCACTCTCTGTGTGAAGAAGTTTTTCCTAATCTCGGTCCTAAAAGGCTTCCCCCTTATCGTTAAACTGTGACCCCTCGTTCTGGACTTCCCAACATCAGGAACAATCTTTCTGCATCTAGCCTGTCCAATCCTTTTAGGATTTTATACGTTTCAATCAGATCCCCCCTCAATCTTCTAAATTCCAACGAGTATAAGCCTAGTTCATCCAGTCTTTCATCATATGAAAGTCCTGCCATCCCAGGAATCAATCTGGTGAGCCTTCTTAGTACTCCCTCTATGGCAAGGATGTCTTTCCTCAGATTAGCGGACCAAAACTGCACATAATACTCCAGGTGTGGTCTCACCAAGGCCTTGTACAACTGCAGTAGTACCTCCCTGCTCCTGTACTCGAATCTTCTTGCTATAAATGCCAGCATACCATTCCCCTTTTTCACCGCCTGCTGCACCTGCATGCCCACTTTCAATGACTGGTGTATAATGACACCAGTCTCGTTGCATCTCCCCTTTTCCTAATCGGCCACCATTCAGATAATAATCTGTTTTCCTGTTTTTGCCACCAAAGTGGATAACTTCACATTTATCCACATTAAATTGCATCTGCCATGAATTTGCCCACTCACCTAACCTATCCAAGTCATCCTGCATCCTCTTAGCATCCTCCTCACAGCTAACACTGCCGCCCAGCTTCGTGTCATCCGCAAACTTGGAGATGCTGCATTTAATTCCCTTATCCAAGTCATTAATATATATTGTAAACAACTGGGGCCCCAGCACTGAGCCTTGCGGTACCCCACTAGTCACTGCCTGCCATTCTGAAAAGGTCCCATTTATTCCCACTCTTTGCTTCCTGTCTGCCAACCAATTCTCTATCCACATCAATACCTTACCCCCAATACCGTGTGCTTTAAGTTTGCACACTAATCTCCTGTGTGGGACCTCGTCAAAAGCCTTTTGAAAATCCAAATATACCACATCCACCGGTTCTCCCCTATCCACTCTACTAGTTATATCCTCAAAAAATTCTATGAGATTCGTCAGACATGATTTTCCTTTCACAAATCCATGCTGACTTTGTCCGATGATTACACCACTTTCCAAATGTGCTGTTATCACATCTTTGAAAACTGACTCTAGCAGTTTCCCCACCGCCGATGTTAGGCTAACCGGTCTATAATTCCCTGGTTTCTCTCTCCTTCCTTTTTTAAAAAGTGGGGTTATATTAGCCACCCTCCAATTCTCAGGAACTAGTCCAGAATCTAAAGAGTTTTGAAAAATTATCACTAATGCATCCACTATTTCTTGGGCTAATCCTTAAGCACTCTGAGATGCAGACCATCTGGCCCTGGGGATTTATCCACCTTTAATCCCTTCAATTTACCTAACACCACTTCCCTGCTAACATGTATTTCCCTCAGTTCCTCCATCTCACTGGACCCTCTGTCCCCTACTATTTCTGGAAGATTATTTATGTCCTCCTTAGTGAAGACAGAACCAAAGTAATTATTCAATTGGTCTGCCATGTCCTTGCTCCCAATCATCAATTCACCTGTTTCTGTCTGTAGGGGACCTACATTTGTCTTAACCAATCTTTTTCTTTTCACATATCTATAAAAGCTTTTACAGTCAGCTTTTATGTTCCTTGCCAGTTTTCTCTCATAATCTTTTTTCCCCTTCCTAATTAAGCCCTTTGTCCTCCTCTGCTGAACTCTGAATTTCTCCCAGTCCTCAGGTGAGCCACATTTTCTGGCTAATTTGTATGCTTCTTCTTTGGAATTGATACTATCCCTAATTTCCCTTTTCAGCCACGGATGCACTACCTTCCTTGATTTATTCTTTTGCCAAACTGGGATGAACAATTGTTGTAGTTCATCCATGCAACCTTTAAATGCTTGCCATTGCATATCCACCGTCAATCCTTTAAGTGTCATTTGCCAGTCTATTTTAGCTAATTCACGTCTCATACCTTCAAAGTTACCCTTCTTTAAGTTCAGAACCTTTGTTTCTGAATTAACTATGTCACTCTCCATCTTAATGAAGAATTCCACCATATTATGGTCACTCTTATCCAAGGGGCCCCTCACGACAAGATTGCTAATTAACCCTTCATCAAATGAAGAAATGACAACTGTACCCAGCAAATCCTGGACATGTATGGACAAGTGGCAAGTAAGTTTCATGCCAGGCAATGGTAATTTCCAACAAGAAAGAGTCTGAATACCTACACTTCACACCCAAAGGCATTGTTAGCATCAAGTCCTTCACCATCAACACCATGGGGATAATGCATAAACACAAAGCTACAAGACACTGGGTATCCTGCAACAGAAATCTATATGCTGACACCTTAAATCCTTTCCAAGATCTGCAAGGCACAAGTCAGTAATGTGCAGGAATATTCTCTACTTACCTGGAGGAGTCCAGCTCCAATAACTCTGGAGAAACTTTACACCTTCCAGGACAACGTAGTTCATTTGACTGCCCCCCTCCCCCACACACATAACCCTAAAATTCATCCTTCCACCAGTAGTACACAAAAGCCATAGTCTGTACCATCTACAAAATACACTGCATGTACTCTAACAGCACCCCCTATACCTACAACCTCAATCACCTAGATAGACCAAGGCAACAGGAACATTGGCTCCCTCACGTTCCCCTCTAAGTCACACACCACCCTGACTCAGAAGTATATCACTCACTGATCCTTCATTGTTATTAGGCCTAAGACGTGGAACTCCCGAACCAGAAGCATTTACTGTCGGGAGATACTTTCACTAGAAGCTCTTCATCTCTGCCCAAGGGCAATTATTGGTGATGGTCAGATTTAAAAATGAATCTTGGGGGAAAAAGGGTAGTAGCCATTTTAAGAGTCTGTTAGTCACTGGAGGAGAATCTCCCTGCTGTCTAGAGAAAAAATCTCCAGGCATGTGGGCAATAGCGGTCTGTGTAGCAATATACACTCAGTGGCCACTTTATTAGCTACACCTGCATTACACCTGCTTATTAATGCAAATATCTAATCAGCCAATCATGTGGCAGCAACTTAATATATAAAAGCAGACTTGGTCAAGAGGTTCAGTAGTTGTTCAGACCGCATGTCAGAATGGGGAAGAAATGTGAACTAAGTGACTTTAACTGTGCAATGATTGTTGGTGCCAGATGGGGTGATTTGAGTATCTCAGAAACTGCTGATCTCTTGGGATTTTCACACACAACAGTCTCTAGAATTTACAGAGAACGGTGTGAAAAATTTTTTAAACATCCAATGAGCGGCATTTCTGTGAGCAAAAATGCCTTGCTAATGAGAGAGGTCAGAAAAGTATGGCCATGGAACATAGAACATAGAAAACCTACAGCACAGGCCCTTCGGCCCACAAAGCTGTGCCAAACATGTCCTTACCTGAAAAGACTGGTTCAAAGTTGAAAGTCAATTTATTATCAAAGAAGATGCTATGTCACTATATACAAACAACCATGTGATTCATTTTCTTGCGGGCATACTCAATAAATCCAATAAGCATAACAGAATCAATGAAAGATGGCACCAACAGGGCTGACACCAAGTGTGCAGAAGGGAATAAGCTGTTTAAATACAAAAATAAAATAATAATAATAATAATAAAAAAATAAATATCAACATGAGATGAAGAGTCTTTGAAAGTGTGACCAGATTAGTGATGGGGCAGGAGGCAGGTTATCTCCTCTGGTTCAGGAGTCTGATAGTTGAGGGGTAATAATTGTTCCTGAACTTGTTAGTGTGAGTCCTGAAGCTCCTGTACCATCTTCCTGATGGCAGCAGCGAGAAGAGAACTTGACCTGAGTGACAAGCTGACAGGAAAGTGGCAGTAACTCAAATAACCACGTGTTCCAAAGGTGCTGTGCAGAAGAGCAACTCTGAATGCACGACATGTCGAAGCTAGAAGTGGGTGGTCCGCAGCAGCAGAAGACCACAATCATACACTCGGTGACCATTGGTATCTAATAAGGCGGCCGTTGAGTGTCGTATCTGGAGACAGGAATTAGAAAAGAATCTTCAAATTCATTTCCCACTGAATAAAGCTGCCACAATTTGCACTCAGATTGTAGATCAGTAAGAAATCCAGTCAAAGCAGTTTGAATGAATGGACACAACTCAAAGAATAAATGGTGCTCTGTGTGATCCAGCAGCCCAGGCAGCAAAAAGAGTAAGAAAACAAATACACCTGACTCTGGAGTCACTAACATGTTGTACTTTAACCCAAGCAAAATTTGTGAACTGCAGGACTTAGAAGTGTATTGTTGAAATCATTCTGACTTCCTTGCAAGTTATCCTTTTTATTATCCTTGGTTTAGAGATGAATTTTCCCCAGAGCTCCTAGATTGGCCAATTGACTCCTAAAACACATCATCTCACTATCTAGGGGCACTTACTGAATGCAAATTGTTTGCTATGTCTCCTCCTTGACAAGAAAGACTGCTTTTCCAAGGACGTCATTGGATGAAAATGCTAAAGTTATGAAAGGTGCTGTATTAATGCAAATGAACTCTTTATTAGCTCTGAGTATTCAGAGGTGACAATCATCAATCAGGTCCTTGATGGCAGGTTACATCATGCATCCCCGACCATACTTTCTTCAGAAGCTGGTCAGTACTGCGATGCCAGCATCTTTTGACTGTTTCTAATTGCCCTTGAGAACGTGTTGGAGAACTTCCATCTTGAACTGTAGCATTCCTTCCAGCGAAGCCTCTCTGACAGAACGGCTGGGCAGTGCGTTCCAGAATTTTGATCCAGCAATGACAAGGAACTGATGGTATACGGTGTTTCCAAGTCAGGCTAATTAGACAGAAGGGAACACCACCTACAAGTGTTGGTGTTTCTGTGAAACTACTGCTCATGTCCTTGGTGGTATAGGCTGTGGGCTTGGAAGATGCTTTTGGAAAAGCCTGGATGAGAAGCAGCAGTTAATCTGTAGATGCTGAACATTGCAGTCACTGTACACCGTCAGTAAAGAGTATGCTTAAGCAGGTTATTGAGGTGTTGATATGGACCCAATCAAGTGGATTATTTTAGCATTGACGGTGCTGAGCTTCCCGAGAGTTGTCGGCAAAGAGCGATGATTCCAGCATGATGATGGTGGCAAGAGGTAAGTCACAATATCCAGACATTGACCTGCTCTTGTAGCTGTAGTGCAGATGTGGCTGGTCCAGCTGAGTTTCTGGTCAATAGTAACCTCTGTCCCTCAGGATGTGGGTTGTGATGGCAATGCCATTCAGTCTCAAGACTGTTGTTGAGATGATCATTTCATGGCAATGGGAGGAGGAGAAGGTGGCAGCGCACGCGGCCTCTCGGGTGAATGATATCTGTAATCTGTCAAGTAGGGGACCGTGCACATTTCTGATTTGATGGAGACATACATGAGAGTACGGAGGAACATCTGGAGAAACTTCTGGAATGCCCACTTCGCTGCCGCTGCTACTGTGTGGTAACCGGAATCTCCAGAGCAGAAGGCCCTGAATCCTCGGCTTTGCTTGTTTCGGCAGCTGGGGCGAGGTCGAAGGCGCTCGGGAGGCTGTACCAGAGGGGCTGGTCGGAGGCTCGAAGTTTTCGGATGGACGGACTCGGTGTCGGCTGTGGTCGGCTCCTTCCAATTCATCAGCAGTTGCCGATGCCTTGGAGGTTTATGGCAGAGAGTTTCTCCCTTTTGCCGCCTGCTATCGGGGACCCGGCAGTCGATCGGGACTTGAGACTTTTTTTTACCGTGCCCATGGTCTGTTCTTTTTCAAATTATGGCATTGCTTTGCACTGCTGTAACTATATGTTATAATCATGTGGTTCTGTCAGTGTTAGTCTTTGGTTTGTCCTGTTTTCTGTGATATAACTCTGGAGGAACATTGTATCATTTCTTAATGCATGTATGCATTTTTAAATGACAATAAAAGAGGACTGAGTGTTCTCATAATCTAATCTAATGGCAATACTATCATCACCTGAAACTGGTTAGCCTGTCATGGAACTGATTGGCTTGGAACTGCACAAGGTTAAGGACAGGAGTGAATCTTCAACGTGAATAAACAAAGACAAGCTGACAACCGATAAAGAACCAGGCTTATAAATATCACACTATGCCATATAAACCGCTGGGGCTGAGGTCACCACATATTGCAAAATGTGATCTAGTACTGAAGATTAAAATGCTTGCAATAAGGATAACACTGGTCAATAGGTCAGTCTCTTTGTGTTCTATTCACCTTTGCCACAGAAAGAGATCATCAGACCGGTTTCCACATCTAGAATTGCACCACTGAAAGGCCAAAAGCTTTGGAAGGTTAGGGCTTTGTATACCTATATTAAAGTGCTCAAAGAATGTATGCACCACATAACATCAGCAGCTTTCCAGAGTTTGACATCTGCAATTCATTCTTGTCAAAAAGCAAGGCAGGGCATTGAATGTAAAGTGGGATGTCACGCTGCAGCTGCGTAAAACTTTGAATTAGAGCACATTCAGTTCTGATTGCCACATCATGGGAAGGATTTAGAGGCTTTGGAGAGGGCACAGAACCGGTTCACCAGGACATCGCCTGAATTAGAAAGTATGAACTATAAGTAGAGGTTGTCCAATCTTGCATTGTTTAGTCTGGAACATTGGAGGGACGTGTTATTTTTAACATGACCTGTGCCTGGAATGCACTGTCAGGAGAGACAATAGACAATAGACAATAGGTACAGGAGTAGGCCATTCAGCCCTTCGAGCCAGCACCACCATCCACGTGATCATGGCCGATCATCCACAATCAGCACCCTGTTCCTGCCTTCTCCCCATATCCCTTGACTCCACTATCTTTAAGAGCTCTATCTAACTCTTTCTTGAAAGCATCCAGAGAATTGGCCTCCACTGGCCTTCTGAGGTGATGGAAACAGGTACAAAAACATTGTTTTAGAAACATTTAAACAAACTCAAGAACAATCAGAGGGGATTGAACCATGCCTAGACAGGTAGGATTAGTTTAGGTTGAAATGGTGGGCAGAGTGGCCTGTTCATGAGCCGAATGGTTCTATGTTCATGAAGTAATACATATCAGAAGATGACTTTACTCTCATCTAATATTTTAATGACCAATGAATCTGTTTAACATCATAACAAAATTAAATATTTTTGCTTTCATTTTTGATTTTTCTCCCTGCAGCTTGCAGTAGGCCCAGGAGATTTCCTAAAGACTCTGAGGCAATGCTGGAGAGTTAGGATGTACAAATACAATCAAACGGCTGACACCAGTCCACTCACGCAAGAGGATGAGTTCACAGCTGGAAATAGAACATGGACAATTGAACAGTACAGGGCAGTACAGGCCTTTCAGGCCTTACAATGTAGTGCTGACCCTCTAACCTAATTCAAGATCAATCCAACCCTTTCCTATCACATAGCCTTCCATTTTTCTATCACCTATGTGCCCATCTAAGAGTCTCTTAACTGTCCCTCATGTATCTGCCCCCATCACCCCTAGCAGCGCATTCTATGTACCTAATACTTTCTGTGTAGATTTTTATCTCTGACACCTCCCTATACATTCCTTCCAACACATTAAGAGTATGCCTCCTCATTTCCACACTGGGAAAAAGGTCTCTGGCTGTCCACTCGATCTATGCCTCTTATCATCTCATGCACCTTCATCAAAGTCATCTTTCATCCTCCTTCTCTCCAAAAAAGCACTATCTCATTCAACCAATTCTCATAAGACATGCCTTCTAATCCAGGCATCATACTGCTACATCTCCTCTGCACCCCCTCTAAAGCTTTCATATCCTTCCTATAATGTGGAGACCAGAACGGAGCACAATACTCCAATACTTGACAATTTCTGCCGAATAAGTTTTCTTTTCACATATTCTAATTTTTGCATTAAATTTACTATGACTCTGAAAGAACAAATTTGCATGTCCGTTGCACCAATGCCAGAGCCCAGATTACCAACTTTCTCTCTATCGACTCAAACCATTCCTCCCCCTCCTGTCTTCTCCTATCATTTTGGATCTCCCCCTCCCCCTCCCACTTTCAAATCTCTTACTAACTCTTCCTTCAGTTAGTCCTGACGAAGGGTCTCGGCCCGAAACATTGACTGTACCTCTTCCTAGAGATGCTGCCTGGCCTGCTGCGTTCACCAGCAACTTTGATGTGTGTTGCTTGAATTTCCAGCATCTGCAGGATTCCTGTTGTTTGGGCTCAAACCATAGGTTGCTTTTGATCTATGACCTGCCCTTGTTGTAGAATGTAGCTAGGCCTGATAGGGGTGGATTGTTTCTCTTCTTACTGAGTAGATGCAGAGCACAAAGGGGTCCCCAACTGAGGCAAACAAAGAAATGATAAAACATCGTTTGTCTGAAGAAGGAAACCTTTACACTGGTGAGAGAGAGGCGCTTCTCAATGGATGACAGAAAGGTCTTGGCTAAACACTAGGCTCTAGTGCAGGTCTGACACAACAACTAATCAACCTTAATGACTCAGTTTGCAGATACATTGATCAAAAAGGTAGAACGGAAGAACCATATGATATTGAATCCAACTATGTAAATCTATTGTAATTTTTTAGTGGCTGTAATTTCTTATGTCTCCCATTTCCTTTTGACAAATCCTCTTGAGGCAATGCCAACTGTCCTTACAATCCCTTTCCTGGCCTTCTATTTCTCTATGCATGTCCCATAACACACCCCCGATCCTGTCTCATCACCTTCATTAAGAACAATTTACAGCGGCCAATTAACCTACTAAGTAGAGCGTCTTTGAGAGACCTCTTGGAGGAAATCCATGTGGTCATAGGGGCAATACACCAGCATCTGAGGTCAGGATCAAACCCCAGCTGTTGGAGCTGTGTGACAGGTGCATGATATGAAAGTACGCTAAAAGCAGATCACTGGCCACCAACCCACTCATGATTGTAAACCTATCAACTGTTGCCTAGAAGCACTCCTAAGCAGGAAGCACATTGCTGAGAATCAGGGAAGAGTTGAAGTCAAACTGTTGCTGAAAATAGTGATGTGCCAGTGCACTGTTGGAACAAACCAGGTGTAAGGGGCACTGGAAATGCCAGTCAGTTTTAGATGGCCCGGTGCCTTGGTTACTATTAAGTACCTCACCTTCTAACACATGAGACAATTGGGTTGTGGGGTAGAGATACATCTCTACCCTCCACTAGCTTGCAGGTCATACACCTGCTTCGCCCCCTCCCCCTGATCAGGGTCATGTAAAGCCATGGGAGCAGGTGGTAAATGGTTAGATAAGCAGCTGGTTATAAGACCATTGACGCCAGGCAGACAATCTCCAGAGAGTGTTGATAACTGCTGGGGTCTCTCATCCTGTAAGGACAACACCCAGAAGAAGGTAATGGCAACCCACTTCTGGAGAAAAGTTTGCAAAGAACAATCATGGTCATGGATAGACCATGGTCACCTATGTCACACGACACGGCGCGTAATGATGATGGTGATGAATGCAGGATCGTTGATACATGGTTACAATGTCTTTTGTTTTATGTGTTCATCCACCTCAAGTTCCTGTCAGCAAGGATTAATCATTAATTTAAGGAGACGCTAGAATAACACAGCAAGTCTAAAATCCCACCATTCATCTAGATCATTGCTGATCTTCTACCATTTCCCTATATAATTCACCTATTCATCAGTTTCCTTAATATCTAAAAATCTAGTGACCTCCATTTTGACATCAGAGTCCTACAAGTCAAGAAGTCAAAAAAAAAACCTTCGAGAACATTCCTGAATCCTTTCCTCAGTGTTCCTGCTAAAGTTCAGAAGAGAGGCTGATGTTTGACATCCTGACAACTTAATCACCTGATGGAGTCCGCTGAATTCATTACCCTTTGTGTGGGGAACTTTCTCTTTATCTCTGTATTAACTGGTCTCCCCATTTCTCTGATGCTGTAATCGCCGTTTATGAAACGAACAAGTACAAAAGCTTTTCTTGCAGTTACATTACTATCTTTCAATAGCCCAAACCAACTTGTCTCACTGAGTAGTGGTTAAATGGAGCTGCCTTCGAAACAGCATAATTTTACTGATACAGCCAAGATCCCATACTCATATTTGCTCACAGCTCACTAAAAGTACTGACCCCTGGATTACTCTAATGAAGTTCAGTTAAGGACACCCATTTAGGAATGGGTGTAGAGGTGGAGAAAATGAAGGCAAAGCTCTTGAATACAGGAGACGGGCAAAACAGGTAGTTTTCAAAATTCACAAGCTACTACCGCAAGAAACTGTTAAATGAACAGACAATTCTTTCCAGTACTCTCAACCTTTTCCGTCTTTGTTTCTATCTGTTAATAAGCATCTGATGACCAGGAGAACAATCAGTATCAGATTGAAAATCAGAGAGACACCATTTAAGATTGGGCCAATGAGACGTGCAAAACAGGAAACTCATTAATTTTGTTGTCTGGGTTACGTCCACTGACCTTACTAAGGATGGACAATTACACACTGTGCAGCTGCTATGAAAAGCTAATTTTTCATTGCCTTATACCCTGAGTATATATAGCTACAGCAGGAATTCCTCCAGCTGACTCAAGATAGTTCCCCTGCCCTCAGTGCAACCGAGTTTGCGCTCAAGACTTGGACTCCACAGCCACCTCCGGGTCCATATAGCTGAGCCGCACAGAAACAACCATCATCATCAGACACAGTGGACAGGCATCATACATGCCCGTGAAAATAAACTTGATGTTGAAACCCAAAGGAAGATGCTTAAAATTAGCCCAGGATTTAGGTGATGAAAAGGCAAAAAAGTTAGCTGGGTCAACAATACTCATCAGTATCCAGGAACAACCTTGCCCAGGCCTGCGCCCTGGAGAGTGAAGACTTTCCAGGCGCAGATCCATGGTCTCACCAGACTAACAGATGCCATTATAACTGTGGAATAGGCCCTCCGAGCCGCGGTGCCAGCAAGCCACGATTTAACCCTAGCCTAATCACAGGACAATTTACAACGACCAACTAACCTACTGATCTGTATGTCTTTGGACTGTAGGAGGAATCGGAGCACCCGGAGTAAACCCACACATTCTACGGGCAGGATGTATGGACTCCTGAACTCTGAACTCTGAACTCTGATGCTCCGAGCTGTAACATCATCGTGCTAACGACTATGCTACCGTCACATCCCAGCAATTATCAACAGCAAAATGAAACCAGGACGACGAGCAATACCCACTCTCTACAGCCCTGGTTGTCTGGACCCGAGAGCCTGAATTATAGGGAGAGATTGGGCAGGCTAGGGCTTATTCCTTGGAACAAAAGAAAATGAGGTGTATGAAGTCATCAGGGGCATAGATAGGGTGAATGCACACACTTTCTCCCAGGGAAAGGAAACCAAGAACTAGAGTTCACAAGTCTGAGATGAGAGGGGAAAGACTTAAAAGGCAACTTCTTCACACAAAGGGTGTCTGTACATGGAACGAGCTGGCAGAAGAAGCAGCCACAATAACAACATTTAGAGGACATTTGGACAGATAGGTGGAGGGAATGGGTTTAGAGCGATATGGGCCAAATGCAGACACATTAGGTTCCTGTGTCTTATTGTTGGACCGTGTAGCCAGGATGAGAGAGGATCTTTATTTTGAGCATGTTAAGCACAGCTTTCATTTTCTCAGTGAACCTCGATTCTGAATTGAAGGTGATACATTCTGAAAATTTTTCTGTTAGTTCTATAGATTCGCTTCACTCCAGCAAAAACCTTGTTGAAAGTGAGGCTGAACGTTGTACAGCAGAAGACTTGAAGTGTTGGAAGAATGATTGACTCAGGTTGCTACTGAGCTTGGCTGTATTATTAACCACTGATTAGGGTCATAGTTCACGAAGTAACCACTATAAAGAGACAAATCAAACTTGAAGTTGGCACTCCATTAATCCCTAGCTGATAGAATAAATGATTTTAGTGAGTTTGAAAATTGCCATGGACAATGATTGGTGTTGTTCACAGATTTTCATTGGCATTGTTATGTGGTAACACCGCAGAAAGTGTATTCCACACAATACTGGGAGCATACAATTGAGGAGGACTCTGGCAATGACATTTTTAGATAGCAGACAGCAGGGAAGACCCCTCTGTAGTTGGCCCTATCACATTTGTCTCCTTTCTTGAAGGTGGTCATCTTGCAGTTACTGTGGCACAATGTTATTTCTTCTCACCATCCATCAAAAGAGCATAGGTTGTTGGCAACTGACTGGTTCAGACTCCTCCATGAATCCTGACCACTAGGGGGAGACACTGGTGCCTCTACTCCAAATTAATGGCAAATGCGTGTGAACGAGAATGCAAAAGATTAGTGGAGAGAAACTGAAACCAAAGATATTATTACAGAAACACCTCATGACCTTTAGTCAACACAAGTGGAGTTGACATTATGCTAGTGTAAGGCAGGTGAATACAAATTCTGTTTTCAATCTCTTTCAAATTATATTGATTACAGCTTATTGCCGAGAAAGCACATCCTTAGACATTTGGCACTCTGAGATATGTCAGGGATTGTAGTCAAGGAATGTAACAAGATCACGGTGACAGGTAACACAGTCTGCAGACATTTTAGTGCAGCATCTAAGCAGTTGACAATGTAGGTTAAAGCAAGAAGTGTTAATTTGGGACTGAATCGTAAACCTGCTACATCACACTTGGGATCTTAACTCCAAAGAATACTAATACCACATGACGCACACAAAATGCTGGAGGAACTCAGCAGGCCAGGCAGCTTTTGGGTATAAGATGAGGGTAAGGAGTATCCCCAAGCAGATTTTACTCCCAGTGGAAGGAAGGTCAGTGAGCCCTTGGTGGGAAAATGAAACGTTTCAAAGACAACATCAAAATCAGCCTGAATTAGCTCAACATTACATCTAAAAACTGCACTTAATAGATGCACCTGGAGAAAATCTGTTCACAAGGAGCTGCGCCAGGGGACAGCAACCTCCATTGTGCCGCGGAGAGCAAGCAGCAGCTGTGAAAGGAGAGGCTGAACCACCAAAGGACCCGACCGCGAACCAACCACCACCTGCCCACACCGCACCAGAATATGTCAATCGTGGATTGGCCTCGACAGGTGACCTACCGAAACACAACCCCCTGAAGAGAACATCACACTGGATTTGAGTGATCGCACTACTACTAAGGAATCAGATGTTTTGAGGGGTATAAGGACAGACATTTTATATTCCAAGGGTGGCTGCAGTCTGGAAAGCATTGCCTGAGAGGGTGTTGGCGGCAGTGACTCTCACAGCATTTAGAAAGTTCCTAAAATTTTTCAATTAGTTAGTTCTTCCTCTATATGTGCTAAACATACACTAACACAATTTAAAGTAGTGCACAGGGCCCATATGTCTAAAGATAAATTAGCCCATTTTTATTCCCATATAAACCCTATTTGTGACAGATGTCACTCTGAGGAGGCTTCTTTAACTCATATGTTTTGGTCCTGTCCTCTTTTGGAAAAATTCTGGAAAGATATTTTTGATATTATCTCAACAGTTTTGCGTTTTGATTTACAACCCCATCCTATTATGGCAATCTTTGGTTCGCCAATGGTAGAACATAGATTTTTATTCTCTTCAGCCTGTCGGATGATCGCATTTGTTACTTTAATGGCCAGGAGATCCATTTTATTGAACTGGAAAGAGACCAATCCTCCTACTACATTTCAGTGGTTTTTCCAAACTATATTATGTTTAAATTTAGAAAAAATCAGAAGTGACGTTTTTGATCCTTCGGCTAAATTTGAAGAGACTTGGAAACCATTTATTCAACATTTTCATATGATGTAATTTGACCTTTCCGAATCCTTCTTATTAACTTAAAATATATGAATAGAGGAGCAGAGTTGACGACATTACTGAACGTGTTCAATTTAAGATAATGGTCTAGCCTTGTTTTGCTCCATTTGCTTTTTTTTGGGTTTAGCATTTAGGTTTTTTTTGTTTCTTTTGGGGTTCTTCTTTGTTTTTTTTTTCTTTTTATTTCTTTTTTCTCTATGATTAATTATATTAAGAGTTTGGAAGTCTATTATACTTGTATTATTTGAAATCCTTTTTATATATGCTTATCAACAATAAGATTATTCCAATCTCTCTGTATCAACATTGTTATTCTGTTTATAATTTTGGAAAATTAATAAAAAGATTTAAAAAGGAAAATAAATTTCCTTAATGAACAGTTGAACCACGAAGGAGTAGGAAACTATGGACCAAGTAAATGGGGTTAGTGCAGATGGATGCTTGATGGTTGACATGAACATGATGGGTCAAAGGGTGTATGGCCATGTCTGTAGATCGATTAAAGTGAAATAATTTCTGATGACATAGGTAAAGTGGGCTATAATTCTAGCTCAATTCCTAATCACAGGATCCCCACAGGAAATCAGCTGCAGTCAATATTACTGGATTAAATAGACTATGTTACCCAGGTGCTGGAGGGAACAGCTGTGGCATGCACAGTTGCAACATTTAAAAGATGGGTTCATGTATAGGAAAGGCTTTTCAGGGGTTTCCATCCTGGGGTTCACAGACCCCTGGCTTAATAGTATTGGTCCATGGCATAGAAAAGGTTAGGAACCCCTGGTTTAGAGGAACATGGGCCAAATTTAGGCAAGTGTGACCAGCTCAGGAAGCCATCTTGGTCAGCATGGATGAGTTGAGCCAAAGGACCTGTCTTCTTACTGAATGATCCGATGGCTCCATAAAAGGTGCGTTATTGGCATCACCTGTTATTATGTGGCTTTCATGAATGTGACTGCCTGCTTAAGTGGAATAATTTCAGCTTTAAGCGTTTGAATAAAAATGAGTGGTAAGGGAGACCATGACACCAATAACATCAGCGGCAATGTGACCTACTCCCTCTTGTCTCACTCCACTCTACAAGAATAACCAGTAGCTTTATTCTGATTGAAGCCCAGCTGGCACCAATGAGGGACATTCAAATGAAGAAATAGTTTGGAATCTTATCTGTGATTTTTTCCGTAGAACTTCATAAAATCAACCAATTGGAATTCTTCAAAAAATGGTAATATTTTGATTATTACAGGTATCTTTAGCACCTTACAAACTCTTCTGTTCCAGGCCCTGAAGTTTGGTGCCACTTGGGGTTGGGTCGCGTAAATGTCAGGGCAAGGGTTAATTAGATAGTCTCATCCACACAGTAGCTACAAGTGTAAATTAGTTGTTTATAAGTTAGTCGGTATCGATCATGTTCGCTAGTTTGTACGAATGAATGGAGCGTTTAGCTCTGTGGTCACTCTAGCAAGCATCTCTACTTAACAAAAATTATTTTTCAGCAAAACAATTCATTGTGAATTGACAGTTGTAAAAGAAAATATTTTTCATTGCAGCGATGGAAATGCTGACATATCTTAAAGAAGACATTTTATTGATTTGTGGCAAGTTTTGATTTCACTTAACTAAATGAATGGAATCATAAAAACAAGCTGCTAAATTCCAGATGTAAAGATTAGGATGCAATAGATGAAGGTGCAGAGCCAGCATGTTCAGCCCTGCCTCACTGTTTATTACTTTCTTATGGAGACGAGTAAAACAGAGCATTAGCTGGTCTTTGGTGCATATAAAGTTTACAGAATACAGTAAAACTCCAATATTCTGCCATCCGACAAATTCTGTTGGTTTAGCATCTGGCTCACCAAATGACTCTTGTCAAGCTCTCCCTTCTCATTCACCAGGTCTTTGGTTACCACAAGCCTTTCTGGTTTAGCAGGCCCTGGTTCCTACATTCCTCTAAACACAGGAGCCTCAGTTACTGGGCTCCCTTTAAGGTCACCAAAGCCCCAGTTCCTGGACTCTATTTAAACTTAACTAATTCATCGGAAATTTCATTATCATATGTAACCAGGTAACTATTGAATATCATTTTTTTTATTGTTCGAGTGCACTTATATATTCACCTTGGTAACGCTAAAATAGCTGCCTGCCTTTAAGGGAAAACAGTGATGTCAATTTGCATGGGTGGAGTAGAACAAAGAGTTGTCATGTTCTAGAAAGAACAACATTCCAATGATTTTCTCAGATTTGGTGAGGAAAGATTTTCGCAAGTAAAATTGATCGGTGCTGGAATAGCGTGATTACGAAGTTCCTTAATCAGCCTACTAGCGTGAACTAGGAGAACTCATTTCAAGTTCGAGCCTGTATATGTTTGGAAGTTAAGCACATGTGTGCCAAATGTGAGCATATCTCTTAGTTAAGGTGAGTTGTATTTATTCATATTTTCGATGTTGTTTATAAGGTACAGGGTTGGTGGGATTCTAACATTGTTTGTATTGTTTTTTTTAGAATTGTCACTACCGTATTGATTTTGTATATATTGTTTTATTTTTTTTCATACTGCATACGTAACAAGAGTATGGTCTGAAGCTAAGCTGAGATTTGTAATAGCGGAAACTTCTTTTAATTTATTTTGTCATTTTTATTTTGATTCCCTCTTTCTGAAATAAAACATCTAAAACAGATAAAGGAATTTAGGACCTGAAAAAGTATTTGTTGTCCTGCGTGTGTATTTTTCCCCAGGCTACACGTAAAAGAAATTGAAGGGATCTAATAGTCCGTAAAACCTACTGTTGCCCAGTTATTGGAGCCGTACTCTACCCAGTACTCATTAAAAATCAATTCAGTTTGCACCACAACCACTTGTGTCCTTCTGCCGAATTCCTGTTGTTCACCACTCTCAAGGTGCTCAACACCAACCACGTCAAAGCAACTCATTCCACGGCGACCAGAAACACCGGCCTCTTCGCCACCAGCACACAACTATGGCTGCAGTGTACAACATGCACCACAGTTACTCATCTAGGGTACTCCCAAACCCACCAGGGACAAGGGCAACGGATGCCCAAGAAGACCACCACTTGCAGGAATTCACATTATTGTAAGTAGAGTCCAAACAAAGAGAACGAAGCAGTATTATGGCAACAGTGCATCAGAGAAAAACTTAAAACCAAGTCAAAATGTCAAAAGGCTGATGTTACAGGAGCTTCATGAAACATTCATTACAAGACAGATCATTGTAAGGAACAAATACAAATGAATTGGTTTCATCTAAAAGCCATTACAGAGATATGTTTGAATTGCAGATTAGTTTGGAAACTAAATCCAGAATGATGAAAAATGAAGGAAAAAAACACAGTAAGTGCCTTCGTAATACTGGATAATATAGAGGCTGTAATGTTGAAGGATGCAGGCTCAGAAGTTAGATAGATAGATAGATATACTTTATTGATCCCGAGGGAAATTGGGTTTCGGTACAGCTGCACCAACCTATAATAGAGCATAAATATAGCAATACAAAAACCACAAACAATCAAACAACAATATGCAAACTATGCCAGATGGAAATAAGTCCAGGACCAGCCTATTGGCTCAGGGTGCCTGACCCTCCACAGGAGGAGCTGCAAAGTTCGATGGCCACAGGCAGGAACAACCTCCCGTGACGCCCAGTGTTGTATCTCGGTGGAATATGGCCAGAGTCCAACAGTAAAAAGTTCAATATCCGGGCTACAAACACGTTCCTCGATCGTAATATGACCAGGATTGCACCATCCGTTGTTAACCAGAACAGGAAACCCCCAGCTCCTTTACGCTTACCGCTCTCAGTGCGGATGGACAGAGTAAGGATGGCGGATCAGTACATACGTATATGGATGAAAGGGGAGGAGAAATATGGAGGGCTATGGTAAAGGTGTGAGTGGATGGGAATAGGCAGAATGACAATTTGGCACTGACTAGTTGGGTCAAACGAGCTGCTTCTGTGCAGCAGTGCCCTATGGTTCTCTGCTCAAAATAGATGGAGATAATAGACAAGGGATTGAAATAATTGTGGACACAGCTTTTGAATGATAAATGCTCCATATGGGGAACTTCAACCAAGAATGAAATGGGGAAAACGTAGAGAAACAACTTGTTGGCAACATAGTTTGGAGAAAAAAAATATAAAGAATTGTTGAAAAGTTGCTGCACTACAATATAGGAGAAAGCCGATCAGGGATCCAGATCTTTTAGTGTGTGATGTACTTGATTAATAAGTGAGCTCATTACGAGGAAACTTTCATCAAGGTAGGCAGAATGTTACCTTAAACTTGATGGTGTTTGAAATTAGATATTAAATAAAGACAGCTACGCATGTACAAATTGCAAATTGCTTAGATTGGGAAAGTTAAAGGTACTTGAAAATATAGCAAAGGCTGCAGAGATTCTAGGAAGTATCAACACTTCAGGCAGCATCACTGGAGGGAGACACAAAGGTCAAAGATAGAACTGAGGAGTGGGAAAACATTTAAGTTGCAGAGATGGGGAGAAGTGGAGAGAACAAAGGGCTGGAGACCAAGAACATACAGGTTATACAAGCCGTCTAGTCAATAGATAAATGGGGCAATTAATGAGAGATGAGAAAATAAGAGAACGTGCTGGAGCTGTGAGCCACAGGAAATATAAAATAAAAGGGAATGCTGGAAAAATTCCACGTCAACCAGCATCTGCAGAGAGAGAATGCGTTAATGGCCAATTCAGACATAAACAGGAAAGGCTAGTGGTTTGAAATAGCTCAGTTATTTGCATATAAATGAAAGACTGTGGGTGAGTGGATGTGTTCCTCAAGCTTACTTCGGACTTCACTGGAACAGTGTAGGAGGACAAGGACAGAACATCAGGGTGTGAATGAGATGGAGAATTAAAGTAACTGGAAGCTCTGGGTCACCCTTGCATACTGAACAAGATGAAATAGCAACCCAGTTTATATTTAGTTTCTTCAATATACCTCCCAATTCTACTAACTTGGTTACATCTTGACCATTGTACTCCCTGTGACTGTGTGGGCCTCCACTGGACATTTTGGTTTTCTTCCACGCCTCAAAGACATGCTGGTGAGTTGATTGCCTACAGCGCATTACTCCAGTGGTGAGCAGCAGAGGTGAAATTGTAGAGAATTAGGTTGGGGTGGGTAATGGGATTGAGAATCTGAGAATCAGCATGGACAATGGGCCAAATGGCCCCCTTCTTTGTCACAAGAGGGTACACGATAACGTGAAGTACGAGGGTGAAAGGTACCACATAATGAGTACTATCACACTGGATTGCAAGTAATGAAAATGACTTGCTGCCTTCACCTGGAGGGGCTGTTTGGATCCCTGCTTGATGGAAAAGGAAGAGGTGAAAGGACAAATGTTGCAGTGGAACATGTCATGAAAGGGAGTAGCTAGTGGAGATGGAAGAGTGATACAGGGAATCATTGAGAGGGACAGAAGGAGAAGATCTCTCCGGTGCAATCTGTTGCAGGAGATGGAAATTAAAGATAGCTGTATAATTGTGCTGGCCAGGCTTGTTGAATCCTGGGTTATATCCTGTCCTTCAGTACTGTCTGTATGGAGCTTAGACTTTCTCCCTGTGACCTTGTGGGCTTCCTCCAGATGAACTACTTCCTCTCACATCCTAAAAATGTGCAGGTTGGTAGGATGGTAGGTTGACTGGCCACTACAAATTGCTCCTAGCATGTAGGTGAGCGATAGAATTTGGGGGTGGGGGGCAGCGGTAGAGAATGTGGGAAGAATAAGAAATGGGATTGGTATAAGATTAGTGTAAATTGGAGATCGATACAGACTTGGTGAGCTAAAGTGCCTGATCCCATACTGTATCTCTCTATGACTTTTAAGGAGAGGACATGGGAATTTTATCCTTACTCTGTGTGGAGGAGATCAAAAGTGCAAGAAAAACAAGAAAGCCCAATCAACTATGGCAGAGGGGATAGCCTGATTAAGGAAAAATATACACATCTTAAATGAACTGGTGTAGAAAGTCATGGAGATAGGACAGAGGCACAAGTTCAAGTGGAAAAGAATATGGGTCCTTACAGGGTGCAGGGTGGGAAAAGCTATCCGAGCCATGCATATTGGAGTGTTCATAATGGATGGTCTCATGGCTATGCCCAACGATGAAGATGGAAGACAAAAAGGAAGAGTCTCAAACACAAGGGATTCTGCAAAAGCTGGAACTCCAGAGCAACACAGACAAAATGCTGAAGGAACTCAGCAGCAACCATCTCCATTGGCTACTTCTCTTTTATGGCACTTCCAATGTAACATCTAGAAGGTCTCACATGTGGAGGTAAGAGCAGGGTAGAAACTGAAAGCAAAAGTGATGACACAACTGCTCCATTTCCGAGATCAATCTACCAGGAAAACCAATTGGGGAAGGGGCTCTGAGTGTGAATAAATCAAGAACTGCTTCACATATCCCAGAAGGAGACAGGTATAATTCACGCGATGCAAGTTCCTGTAACTACACTTATTGATTTGGAGAAACTGAAGAAGGCATTTAATGCAAAGAAGAGTTCAGCCAGGTAAGTGAGTATAGTTGGCACACAAGAGACTGCTGACGTTGAAAACCTGGAGCAACAAACAATATTCTGGATGAACTCAATGAGTCAAGCAATATTTGTGGAGGGAAGGGATGTATAGATCGGATGTAGACTGGGAGACTGCTTCGGTGCAAACTTACACTCGGTCCCCCCAAAAAAGTGGGATCTCCCAGTGGCCACCTATTTTAATTCCACTTCCCATTCCAATTCCAATATGTCTGTCCATGGCCTCCTCCACTGTCATGATGAGGCCATACTCAAGTTGGGGGAACAACACCTTATTCTCTGTCTGGGTAGCCTCCAACCTGATGGCATGACCATCGATTTTTCAAACACACTTGCCTCTCTCTGATGTTCCTCCTCCTTCTCTTTTCTCTATGACCTTCTGACCTCTTCTATCAGACTCCTCCTTCTCCAGCCCTGTATCTCTTTCACCAATCAATTTCCCGGTTCTTTACTTCATCCTTCCCCCTTCAGGTTTCACCTATCACCTTGTGTTTTTCTCTCTCTCCCCTTCCCCCTCCTTTTAAATCTATTCCTCAGTTTTTTTTTCTCCAGTCCTACTGAAAGATCTCAGCCTGAAATGGCAACAGTACTCTTTTCCAACGTGTGGGCACGTGGCCAAGTGGTTAAGGCACTGGACTAGCGACCTGAAGGTCATGAGTTCAAGCCCCAGCCGAGGCAACGTGTTGTGTCCTTGAGCAAGGCACTTAACCACAGAGTGCTCTGCGACGACACTGGTGCCAAGCTGTATCGGCCCTTGTCCTTCCCTTGGACAACATCGGTAGCGTGGAGAGAGGAGACTTGCAGCATGGGCAACTGCTGGTCTTCCATACAACCTTGCCCAGGCCTGCGCCCTGGAGAGTGAAGACTTTCCAAGCGCAGATCCATGGTCTCGCAAGACTAACGGATGCCTTAAGTACTCTTTTCCATAGACGCTGCCTGGCCTGCTGAGTTTCTGCAGCATTTTGTGCACGTTGCTTGGATTTCCAGCATCTGCAGATTTTCTCTTGTTTGTAATAAATATCAGGAATACCTTTTCTCCACAGATGCTGCTGGACCTGCTGATGTCCTCCATTAGATTGTATATTCAGCATAGTGGGTAACATACACAAAATTCTGGAGGAACTCAGCAGGTTAGGCAACATCTATGGAGGGAACAGTCAATATTTCAGGCTGAGACCCTTCATTAGTTCTGTTCTACTCCACAGAGGTTGCTTAACTTGCTGAGCTCCTCCAGCATCTTGTGTGTGTTGCTCGAGATTTCCAGCATCTGCAGAACATCTTGTGTGTGTTGAGCATTTTGTTTGCTGTTGAGATAAGGTAAAGAACAGGTCCTTCTGGCCCTTTGAGCCACTCTGCCCAGCAAACCCCTGATTTAACCCTGCCTAATCACGTGACAATTTACAAAGACCAATTAAGCTACCAACTGGAACGTCTTTGGGCTATGGGAGGAAACCGGAGCACTCGGAGGAAACCCATGCTGCCACGGGGAGAAGATTCAAACTCCTTATAGACAGCAATGGGAATTGAACCTGGGTCACTGGTACTGTAAAACACTGTGCTAACCACTACACTACTACTCTGTCCCTTAACGCTTACAGTGATGGATTCTGCTCTAGGAAAACATTTTCTTTCCTTGCCTTATTCCCCCACCTCTCTGCATGAGAATTCACACTTCTATTCTCACTTCTCCAGATCCAAAGGGTCACTGACCTGAAATATTAACTCCGTTTCTCATTTCACAGATTGCTGCCTGGCCTGCTGAGTGTTCCCAGCACTTTCTGCAGATTAAAAGGTAAATCACTTGATCAACAAATCCATCAAGAATATGCAATCCTCTGAGAAATAAAAGCAAGAGAAAAGCAATCACTTGCTAATGGAGTTAAAAAAAAACAGTGGACGGGAAAGCCTTACAATGTTGCCAAAAAGAAAGAGAAGAGAGCACAATCACTGGGAGGGTTTTCAAGAAAAAAAACTGAGGATGTCCAAAAATAATACAACAGAGAAAGAAAAAAATGAAAAATATAAACAGATTTGCTCTTGCTTCTGTACATTTCCAAAAGTAATAGTAATTAGATCAAAGGTGGTTAGAGGATGAGACAGAGATTTAATGTGTCGTAGAGAATGGTGCTACATGTGGGCTCACAGTTACAAGGATCAAGGATCAACTTTTTTGACCATACACACTTAAAGCAACGCACCGCAAAATGCTGGAGGAACTCAGCAGGTCAAGTGGCATCTGTGGAAATTAATAAGCAGTCCACGTTTCGGGCCGAGACCCTTCTTCAGGACTGGAAAAGAAGGGGAAGAAGTCTTCCCTCAGCGTTTTGCTTGTGTTGCTTTATGTTTCCAGCGTCTGCAGAATTTTATGTGTTTATGACATATATTTAAATGTGTTAGGAGTTTTCTGTCTTATGTTGGTGCGACATGCAACTAAAAACAACGGTGGTCAACAATTATAGGAATAATGAATTATATTAAAAAGTTAGAGGTTAAAGCATGGATATGAAATAAAAGTGTGCATAAGTGTATTAATACCATTATGTATTAATGTCACACCTTAAAGATGGAACCTTCAGAAATGCAGTACTCCCTCAATGTTGCACTGAAGACATTGCATTGAACCAGGAGCTTAACCCGTACCTTGAAGTGAGCTATACTTTATCGAGCATGGAAACTCTGGGCGGCACCGTCGTGTAGTGGTTAGCACAATGCTTTACAGTACCAGCCACCTGGGTTCAGTTCCCACCACTGTTTATAAGAAGATTGGACATTTGTCCCGTGTCCGCGGGGGTTTCGTCCAGGTGCTCTGGTTTCCTCCTACAGTCCAAAGGCATTCCAGATGGTAGGATAATTGGTCATTGTAGATTGTCTTGTGATTAGGCTAGGATTAAAAATTGGGGGATTGCTGAGAGGCGTAGCTCAAAGAGCCAGACAGGCCTACTCGACGCTGTAACTCAACAAATAAATACATGTCCCACTCCAAGAATCCATTTACACTGATCTTACAATGATACTAATCCTATTTGCTCTCCCTCTGTTTCCATTGACTCCACCCGGTTTTTACCATTCACTTACGTGCTATTGGCAATTTACAGTGATCAATTAACTAAACGACCTACACCGTTGGGATGTGGGAAGAAACTGGAGAACTTGGGGAAACCAACATGGTCACAGGGAGAGCATGTACTCCATTCCTATGGCACCCAAGGTCAAAATTGAACCTGGGTTAGTGGAGTTGTGAGGTAAGACTGACCCAATTTATACTCAAAGGGACTTTACTGAATCAATACAAACAATACCCATATACGCAGTCCAGAGGCATTTCCAGAGATAAAAAGAGGAATTATCTCGGTTTCTTTGAGGTCAGTAGAAAATACAATATTAGTTAATTTCGTGAATTTCTTCCCACTGAAAGCTTTAAGCTTCTGTAAGAATTTCCCAATATACAGAAAACCAAAAGTGTGTGTTAATTTCTTTATATCTTGATGTGGAGATTCTGAGTACAATGAATTCCACACACATCAATATCAAGTCTCTTAAATCAAAGAACAAAACCTTCTGGCTATCATGATCAATTGGATTTTTCTTAAAAAACATCCTTTAATACTTACTCATCCACATCGAAGAAGATAAGTTGGAATCCTTTTGATAAGTTTACATCAAGATTGGCATTCAATGGTATTTTTATACGCCAGTGCTTTTCACTGTAGCAGCTTAGCACATTGTATCAGTGATAGGAAGCATGGAGAGCAGAAACTACAGCCAACACACCAGAGAATTTTAGATGCTGATAAACATTCTGACGTCAGGAGTAGGCAGTTTAAAAGGTTTTTCGGCATTGACTAGACTAGATGGGCCGAAGGAGCTGTTTCTGAGCTGTACTTCTACATCTCGATCAGTATTCATCAAACGTTAACAAGAAAGCTTATTGCCCTTGTTTATCATTTAACCACAAACAAACAGTGATAAGTAGAGAGCTCACTTACATTTTGGATTTTTATAAGATCTTTCTAATTTTTGACTTTATTTATCAAATTTGTCTAATCACTTTTAAATTTGGTTAGTATCACTGGAGAATACTTAGCAACCTGTACTTCTCTTTCTTGGAAGTGATCTGTTTATGTCAGAGTAGATAGGCAATGCTGTCTAATATGGAACTGTCTCTTCAACAACAGATAGAAATCACTGTCTCAATAAATGGGCTTCCTTATTCACTCAAGAGACAAAGTATAATTCATATGCAATTATCCTTTGATTGTAAATCAAGTAGAAACCACTTAACTCTGACTTCCCACTTTATTCTGAAATCAATCAATTGAAGGTGAAAAGCCTGGTCTTTCATGCAAATGAGTTTTGCCTGAGTTCTGGGTGGAGTTTAGGAAACCATCCATTTGATATTTTGTTCAACATCTTGTGATTATGTGAAAGGTTAAAGGAGTCAGGGCAAAGCTGTGTGCTCCCAGATACCATTTCTTTCAAGTGCATGAAGTGGAGATTGTGTTGGTCTCTCAGATAAACTGCATGGCAGCAAACAGCCCACGCTTTGTTTTGATAAGAGCGACCTGTGATGTCTCATTATTTTGGGACCCAAGAAAAGAATTTCTGAAACCAAGTGAGAATTTCACACTTTATGCTTTTAACTTGCACAATCTCTAAGTGTGCTTTCTGATGACTTGGGAAACACAGCAGGCACATGTGAATTAGTGAGCTAATTTCTCGTTAACTCATGCCTATCGGGTGAAATAGCATTCAATATGCTGGCCATGGAGGGAATCTAAATAAGGAGACTGTTAACAAGATTTCAATTCCCAATTTGTAGTAAAAGTGTTGAAGGAATTTACGCAGTGATGTAGGAAACTTGTTGAAGTGATACACCCAAATTAATCTTCATTTTCAAAATGAAATCAACTTGTCATTGAAGAGGAGATTGCAGACAGCATGCAAATGCAAAATGGCCTGAATGACCTATTTCTTGATGTAATTGTCTATGATTCTAGTCCAGATCGTAATTTCTGATGTGTTAGAATGAATCAAATGCAGTCGGCTGGCACACTTTCTTTCAGACTCGGTGACACAGGTTTCAACATATTCTTAAAGTTAACCCTCAAGAAATCAGAAATAGCTATTTCACTGTACCTTTACCAACATAAATTCATGGTTTATGGGAGAGAATTCAGCAATTAAACAATAACTACATCATTGTCATATCTTTTTATGTTCCCTATACTTTGAATATTGATGCAACAAGTACTTAGGATGCAAGCTTTGTGGCTGATATTAACCCTTTACAGGGCCTGAGAGGTTTATTACTAGCCAAGCTTTCTAGGCGAGCAGCATTACCTTTCTAAAGGATCAAAGTTTATTATCATGACAAAGTAAAACTTCTAACAAGTATTCCTTAATCAGCTTCTTGTTGTAAACAAGAAGCAGTCTTCAGTACTTAATGTCAGTTAGTTCAATGATAAAAGCACAATTTTGCCTTGTTTCAATGCACAGGATGCTGGCCAACAGCAGGGGATGGCTGCTAAGAGATGTGGTTTGCAAAGTGACATGAGCGTGAGACTTCTTGTATGCATTATCCAAATCAAGGCAATTGGGTTGTGTCAAAGTTCAAAGTTCAAAATAAATTTATTATCAAAGCACATATATGTCACCATATACAACCCTGAGATTCATTTTCTTGCCAGCAATCACAGTAAGTACAAGAAACACAATAGAATCAATGAAAGACCACACCCAACAGGACAGACAAACAGCCAGTGTGCAAAAATAATGCACTGTGCAAAGACAAAAAGAGAGAAAAAAGAAATAGTAATAACAATAATAGATAAATAAGCAATATATATCGAGAACATGAGATACACATTATTTAGCACATCAAACATGGCCACAGTTAAGATTAAACAATGGTTGGGATTTTTGTTTACCCAGAGAGTTAGCTCTAACAGAATTAATTTTGGGTGTTTGGGATCTCTATCCCCAGAAGCTTTTAGAGCATCATCGAGAATTACTTTGTCATAGCAAAGGTATCTGAAAAACATCACTTGCAGATAATGTCAACTAGTAGCAAAACGGTATAAATGTTAGATGCATTGGGGATTGTTAGGGATGACAAGGAGAATGACAGAAAGATGGGATGACAGAAAGAAGAACTAGAATTCATTCCTCAACATTCAGTTTCTACAATGGATGACTCGTTCATCTGCAACTCATTAGTATATTTTAGTTTGTAAGAATTGCACTTGAGTCTGGAACTCCTTTGCAGTTCATAAATCTTTTGTAACTCAAAAATCTTTTATAAATCAGAATTCCTCTGTGAGTTGTAAATGTGTGATAAAATTTAAATGTGTATCATTAAAAATAAAACAAACTGCATTTAAACTACTTTGTTAGCTGGAAGTATGTTCTCCTTAGGAACGTAGAGGGGACCCACCACTCAAGCAGTGGGTGTGGGCAGCTAGACCTCATTGCAGAAACCAGACAGGCAAGTAAACTTGCCCTTGAAGTGTACGTGGATACAGGATCACATTTCTATCGTGAGGGTACCCTTAGATATCTATTTCGAATAGGGCTATATTGGTTACAGTGGTACACTTAATTGCAGTGGCTTCTTGGGGTGCAAAACAAAGGTGCAATTTTTCATCCTTTATGTCTTTTGAATGATCGCAAGGTACTGCTGGATATTAAGGACACCAGGTACTGCAGGTCTACACCATCAGCCTGCTGCTTGATAGCAGTGGATTTGGACTTGTCCTATACCCTGTCGCCTGCTACAGCCACCCAAGGAGGAAAGCATCAGTGGTCGTGTGCAGTCCAACAAATGATTCTCTGGTGTGCTTTTCTTGTGATCGCAAGACCCTGTCAGACATTGGTCATGTAGAATACTGCAAGCCAGGTTCACCAGTTCATTACTGAGACCGACGGCAAGGGGGCTGTGTGGCATTGGTTGTTGCGTGGACCAGGCACCCTCGCCGGGGGTTGTGGCGGGGCGGGGGGGGGGGGGGGGAGGAGATTCGCTTGTTGCACCTGCCGGAGGCGGTGTGGCATGGCTGGGTTGGGATTTTTCCCCTCCTGTCATTGCTACCCTCCAATGTTCACTTGGTAGAAGACAAGCTGGATCATGCTCATCTGTGACTGCACTGGCATGTGATGAAGAACTGTTGCATGCTTGTTCTTGCAGAAACGTAACTCTTGGAAAATATCCCATGCACCATCAATCCATAGGCCATGACACTCCGGGACTTGGGTGATATTATTTCCTTCTTGTGAGTGCATGTTTTACTGCTCTCCTAATTATATGTGCTACATTGCTTGTGTTGTGTGTGACTGTTGGGACTGTGTTTTTGTACCATGGCCCCGGAGAAACACTGTTTTGTCTGGCTGTATTCACGTGTCTGGTTGAATAGCAAACGAACTTGAATTTACAATCTCCATTTGAGTTCAGGGTTTTTGTGGACAGTGATCCCAATATCATTGCAGTTTTATTGACAGCAACAAGGAGGGCATTTTATTCAAAGTGTCTAAATTAAGCAATTCAATTCTCCCACAACTGGTAAATGCATCAATTTCTGTTTATTTCAACATCACCCTCAAACTGTTCATCACTACATAATTGTTCCAAAGTCTAGGTTGTCAGTGGTGGAAACTCTGTATTATCATTTGGAGTATTGTGTACAGTTCTGGTCACCGAATTATAGGAAAGATGTCAATAAAATTGAGAGAGTACAGAGGAGATTTACTAGAATGTTGCCTGGGTTTCATCTCCTAAGTTACAGAGAAAGGTTGAACAAGTTGGGTCTTTATTCTTTGGAGCGTAGTAGGTTGAGGGGGAACTTGATAGAGGTATTTAAAATTATGAGGGGGATAGATAGGCTTTTTCCATTGAGAGTGGGGGAAATTCAAATAAGAGGCCATGAGTTGAGAGTTAAAGGGCAAAAGTTTAGGGGTAACATGAGGGGGAACTTCTTTACTCAGAGAGTGGTGGCTGTGTGGAACGAGCTTCCAGCAGAAGTGGTTGAGGCAGGTTCGATGTTGTCATTTAAAGTTAAATTGGATAGATATACGGACAGGAAAGGAATGGAGGGTTATGGGCTGAGTGCAGGGCGGTGGGACTAGGTGAGAGTAAGAGCTCGGCATGGACTAGAAGGGCCGAGAAGGCCTGTTTCCGTGCCTTAATTGTTATATGGTTATATCAAAATATCAACTTACTCTGTTTCTCTGAACAAATTATTAAGTGTAGGGAGTCTCCTCCTTATATATTAAAATATAAATGCAAGAGTCAGAAAGTCATATTCACAGCCATTGTGTGAAGCAAGGCTCTCAGAGGGACTAATAACAGCACAGACTGACGGGTCTAACTCTAGAAGTGCAGGTTTTTGGAAGCTCGGTTAGCAATGATTGCACGGAGCTTTCAATCAGTGTCCAAACTATCAGAGAAATGCCAATTAGTTGCAATCACGACAAGGACATCTGAAATTATGTTGAGGTACAGGACTGGTACATCAATGAACTGCAATGGTCAGCTGTACTCTGAAAGGTCACTGTGGTCCCAATGGTAACTGGCAAAGTGTAGCCGAGCATGTGACCTTTCTCATACGGCAGCCTTTCCTCCTGAATCTCCACACTAACAGGCTTTGGGCAATTCTTGCCGTTTCATGGCCTGCACTTTTGGCTCTGCTGAAAGATTCTAATGGACTGTGACACCTTTTGAGCTTTTGTTTTCCCCTCTCCAAGGCTTTGCAATTTGTTCTACTTCACTGGCACCACTCCCCGTTGGAGCTCACTTACATTTAGCTTCCTCTCCACCACTGGCCTGCTCTGGGAACTCATTCAAGCCTGCACCTGGAGACATTCATAATTGTGACCATGAATTAATCATCTGAAACTCTTCACAAGCTGCACACTTCCAGCCATCCGCTGGTTTAAACTGCACCCATATTGTTAAATTACAGCTATGCAAATATAAAATGGATTTCACATTATGCTAAAGAAGGTAGTTAGATAATTGCTGGGACAGCATATCCGAGAAATCTATTGCACAGATAAGCGTCACACCAGCTGCACTGTGTCCTTAATCCTTGCAAGTTAAACAGAGCATAGCATAGCCTGACCTATAGCACATTTGGCAATTCCTCACACTCACAGGGTGACACAGGCTACAAGCCAATGAAGATAGAAAATGAGAGAGCGCCCTAAACTCCTTCCTATACTTCTGGGGAATATTTCCTTTTTTTGTCAAAGAAGGATAATAGCAACATTTAAAGAGCTTTCTCTCTCTTATTCCAGAGTTTAAGAAACCATGCCATAATCCTCTTAACATTATGGCAAATTTTACTCTGCTGTTCTGTGGTGAAATGGGAAAGGAATTATCGACTTCTCACGCAGTGCTTATCCTGAAGAATTCTCTGTGTTTTGCTGTGCATAAATGCGACTAAAATGGAAGTTTTATTAGACTCCGGCTTCCCTCACTGTGTCGTGTTAGAGAATGTTCACCAGAGAGGCCATTCAGCCCATTTAATAAAACTATTCATTGAGTCAGAACTACCACACTCCTCATCACAACTCTCTGATTGCCTCCCCTTCCAGACATTTAATATTACTGTCAAAACTATTCAGGTAGTTGTCCTTACAATAACACAAAGCACCCCTAAATATTTAGCCATATCTCAGGGAGCAAATGGCTAATACGAGAGAGCATCATTGTAGGGTCACTGGAGGGAAATATAAAGGAGGTGTTCGAGGTTTTTTTTACACAGGGAGAGTAGTGGTGCACGGAATGTGTTGCTAGAGCGGTGGCAAAGGCAGATACATTAGGGACATTTAAGAAACTTTAGATAGGCACATGGATGAAAGGAAAACAAAGGGCTATGTGGGAAGAAAGCGTTAAATTGAAATGTCAGCACATCATGGGTCAAGGGGCTTGTACAGTGCTGTGCTGTTCTATGTTCTAAGTATGTAGTATGTTCAACAGCCATCAAAAATAGTTTGCCCGTTTTGGCTCAGTGTGGAACTTTTTAAATACAGGAGCGGTGTGATGGACAGGAGAGGGTGCAAAGGCAGGTTACGTGGATTTACCAGGTGTGGCAGAGTTAGTCGAATGGCTCCCATGCAACTCCAGACATCCATGTTCAATCCTGTCCTTGGTTGCTGTCGAAGCACAATCCCCTCGTGACTGTGCAGGTCTGTCCCAAATGCTCCGATTTCCTCCCTCATCCCAAAGTGGTCGACTAATTGCCCAAGATAAATTTCCTCGGGTGTGCAGATGAGTGGTAGGGGGAGGCCAAAGGTGGGCAGCAGAGGAGTTCATAGGTTAAGAGCCACAAAGCTCAGTCCTCCACCCCACTCTGCTGAAGTTGCCTACTTTCTTTCCCCTGTGTTTAGCCAACATTGCTCTGTACCATTCCTACACAAACCAGCATGAATGTCTTGTAAAGTGAGCAATTGCACCTGCCTCTATCACTGCGTCTGGTAGCTTGTTTCACATACCCACCGCCACCTGTGTGAAAAGAATGTGCCTCAGATCTTTCCTCCCTCAGATTAAGCCCGTACTGTCTAGTTTTAGGTGCCTCCACTCTGGAAAAAATATAGGGTGACCATCCACCTTATCTTTGACCCTCATAATTTTATATACTCCTCTGAGGTCACCCCTCAGGTTACTAAGCTCCAGGAGGAACATCCCATTCTAGCGGACTTCTCTTTGTACCTCAGGCCTGGAATATGAGGATATTAAAATAGGTTCGAGTGTGATTAGTGGTTGATGGCCAGCACAGATTCAATGAGCCACTGAATATAATTTTGCTGCTGTATCTCACAGTGACATTGTCACACTAAATAGAAAATCATAGCTGATGAGCAAAGATTTAACATGCTGAGTTTCTCTTCAACAGAGGCTGAAGGGAGCTTTAAATGAGCTGCATAAAATGATGAAGCCTCAACACAGTAAAGAAGATCATAATATCATGAGATATAGGAGCAGAATTAGGGCATTTGGCCATTGAGGCTACTCTATAATTTAATCATGGCTGATTTATTTTCCCTCTCAACCCCAGATATCCTTCTGTTCTGAGGCTGTTACCTCTGGTCCTAAGTTCCCCACTGTTGGAATCACCCTCTCTACATCCACTCTGCCTTTTAATATTTGATAGGTTTCAATGAAATCTGTCCTCATTCTTCTAAACTCCAGTGAGTACCAACCCAGAGCCATCAAGTTCTCCTCATACATTATCTTTTTGTTCCCTCAATTATTCTCGTAAACCTCTTCTGAAACCTTCCTTAGATATGGGGTCCAAAACTGCTCATAATACTCCAAATACAGTTTGAGTATTTCCCTTAACAGAGGGTTCAAAAAGCTCGGCGGTGGGGGGGACAGATTGAGTGAAGAAAGATTAATGGAGAAGTGAGGGAAAACTTTTTTCTCCCAGAGAGATGTGGGAAATAGAACTCATCATATTTAAACAGTACCTGGATGTAGACTTGGTGAACAATGACCTGCAGGATTAAGGACATATTGTTGGTCATAAGAACATAAGAACATAAGAAATAGAAGCAGGAGTAGGCCATCTGGCCCATCGAGCCTGCCCCGCTATTCAATAAGATCATGGCTGATCTGTCCATAAACTCAGTTCCATCTACCTGTCTTTTCCCCATAACCCTTAATTCCCCTACTATGTAAAAACCTATCTAACTATATCTTAACTATATTTAGTGAGGCAGCCTCAACTGCTTCCCTGGGCAGAGAATTCCACAGATTCACCACTCCCTGGGAAAAACAGTTTCGCCTCATCTCCGTCCTAAACCTTCTCCCCTGAATCTTGAGGCAATGTCCCCTAGTCGGGGTCATTGGTCAGTGGGATAAATATGCTAGTGGTTTTAGTGAACTGCAAAGACTATGGGCTGAATGTCCTCTTTCTAGCTCATAAACTTACATAAGTTAAAATATTAAAATGACTGAAGCCTAAAACTTAAAGCACTTTTAAGAAATTAAAAATGAACCAAAATTGATGATGTAAAAATACTTCATACCATGCTCGTACATTAGCCTATGTCTCTTTGTCTGAATTGCTCCTGCAGCAGATTTAACCTGGCACAGGAGCAGTCAGCAGATGGCCCAGCATTAAGTGCAGATGAGGTGCTGCACTCTGCTCCACTGGTGGGCCCAGACCCCAATATTGGATTGCAGTTAGGTACTGTCATAAAGGAATCGGCAAGCACAACTCCTGAATACAGCAGCAATGCACCATTACTTCAATTACCAATAACCTCTGTAACCATTCAGCTGTCTTATAAACATCAGATTCAGGTTTATTCTCATTAACATCCAGAATGTCACAAAATTTGTTGTCTTGCTGCAGCAGTACAGTGCAATACATAAGATATACTATAAATTATAGTAAGAATTATATTAAAAAGATAAATAAATAGTGAATAATTATATATATAGGCATCCGTTAGTCTCATGAGACCATGGATTTGAGCCCTGGAAACTTTCCAAGGTGCAGGCCTGGGCAAGGTTGTATGGAGGACCGGCAGTTGCCCATGCTGCAAGTCTCCCCTCTCCATGCCACCGATGTTGTCCAAGGGAAGGGCACAAGGGCTAATACAGCTTGGCACCAGTGTTGTCACAGAGCAATGTGTGGTTAAGTGCCTTGCTCAAGGACACAACACGCTGCCTCAGCTGATGCTCGAACTAGTGATCTTCAGATCACTAGACCAATGCCTTATCCACCTGGACACGCACCAACGCAGTGAATAAAAAGATAGCAAAAATTGTGAGGTAGTGTCCATGGGTTCATTATCCTTCAGAAATCTGATGGTGGATGGGAAGAAGTTGTTCCTGAAACATTACATGTGTGTCTTTAGGCTCCTATACCTCCTCTCTGATGGTAGTAATGAGGAGTGGGCATGTCTTGGGTGGTGGGGGTCCTTAATGATGGATGCCACCTTTTTGAAGCATCACCTTTTTGCAGAAGTCCTCGATGGTGGGGAGGCTGGAGCCCATGATGGCGCTGGGTAAGTTCATTCCATATCAGCCTTGAAGTAATGGTTTCATTAGAAAGGATGTACTTGCCACAAAGAGAGTACGGCAATGTTTCACCAGACTGGTTCTGAGGACAGATGGTAAGCCTAATGAAGAGAGATTAAGAAGATTGGGACTGAATTGCCCAGGCTTTATCAATGTAGCCCCCCTGGCCACCCTCAGGGTCGCTCGGCTCACTGTCGTCTAGGGAAACAGCCTCGGCCCCGCCAAACTGGGTAATTCGTTTGTGTGGATGCTGTGTGAAGTACCCCACCCCGCCCAAATAACAGACAATACACCAGATGCAATTAAATGATTTACAGTTTATAGATATAACTGGAACTATATAATTAAAAGAGAATAAAATATAAAAGGAAAATAAAAGGCGCCACACTTATCAAAGTTCAATCTCTTCGTGCACAAAAACCGTTGGAGCTCAAGGACCTTCTTCTTCACCCTGTGACCCCCTCGGACCACCTCGACCGGCCGCCTGGGACCAACAATGGTGGTCGACCAGACGCTCCACGCGAGTCCGTCTCCGTCTCCTCGCCGAACGTCCCGCTCGGGGTCCGACCCCGTTAGCGGACTCACAGCACCTGGTCCATCCTCTGTCTCGCTCTCCCGCCTTCTGCCCCAAAACCCCGCGCATACAGTATCTTCAAATACACCAAAACCATAACAACTATCCCAATTGGTTAATAGCACCCTCTTATCACCCTCTAAACCACAACAAGCTGCTAGCGCAAACTTTCTCAGCGTTTAACACAACAAAGCCCCATTCCCCAGATTAACATAACAAAAACGCCATTTTAATTAGCCTCCGCAGTAACATAAAAGTCGAAACCCCCTTACATAAGAATGAAATCTAACCTCAATGAAAGGTAAAAAAATTCTCACAGGGCTCAACATGGTGGATACAGGTATGATGCTTCCCTGTTTAGGAGTCTTGAACCAAAGATTATGGTCTTAGAATAAAAAGTAGGATATTCAGGGCTAGTGTGAGAAGAAATTTCTTTAATCAGAAGGTGTGAATCATTCGACTTTTCTGGAGGGCTGAAGAGGCTCAGTCATTGAAAACATTTTATTTCTATCCCCGTTCCTCACAGATTAAAATACTGTGCAGAAAATTTTAACACATATCAATATTAAAATTCATTGATCATTGTCAGTGTCAGCTACTAAACTGATTAAACAGTTTGAATAGAATCAATCTCCTTTGTCTCCCTCTTCATGGCCACACAGCTAAGTGCAGTGGAGCATGCAGAAAGTGCTGGAGGAACTCAGCAGACCAGGCAGAACTGTGGAGAGGAAGAAAGAGTCGATATTTTGGGCTCAGACCATTGACTACTGTATTCTGTGACCAACGGCCTGCAGAAATTCACCGCATTTTGCCTTGGCCCAGCAAGATGAAGTTGGTCCCATCAATTGACACCCCACAATTCATTACAACACTCTTGATCCTCTTGGATCTCTACACTTGATCCTCTACACTCACAGGAATGTACTAGCCTATACTTTCAAAAGGCTCTGAGGTGCTGTGCTGGGAACCTCACATGAATATCAGCCTTCAGTTGAACTCCACCCCCTCCCCATTACCAAGGCCTTCTGTGGAGAAGCCGTCTATGAGGGTTGGTTTTGGTTGTGGTGGGTGGTGTGGATGCTCAGCACCTAGGTGAGGGGTTCAGGGCTGTCTCCTGACTGCACGGTGAGTGTGGACCATGGTTGAGGACTGGCAGAACTTGCTCCTAACCACTTCCTCCTGAATGTGATGGAAGATGTGCCAACTGACAAACTTGTTGTCACATAGACACGTGTTGGGGAGACTCAGACAATCAGTGGGATTAACAGCAACTTCCAATGCATCTAATATTTGGCCCCTATCAGAAGAAACCTCTCAATTCCATTCCCCCTAATCTTATTCCCCTCTAGTCCCGCACAATTTTACTCTTTCGATTCTCAAGCCGCTGACTGACACAACAGACAATTTACAGCCGTTCATTTCTGGGACATGGGAGAAAAACAGAGGATCCAGTAGAAGTCGACATGATCACAAGGAAAGTGTGCATATGACCAAGGGCTGGAACAAACCAAGGCGCTAAAGCTGTGAGACAGCAGTGCTAACCATTGTGCTACAGTGCTGCTCTTGAATAGACGGGTCATTTACTCAGCTATAATCATGGCTAAGTAAATTAATAAAAATGCACACATCTCACATGACAAAGTGTAAAATTTTCAGGGCACTTTACTACAGGTTTGGTTTGTATGGAGTTTAAATCCACACCAGTTCAATGGATTTTCCCTGAACATGTCTGAGAAGGCTGCTTTCGAAAGTCATAAATAGTTCCCACAAGCAAATCAGGATTACCAAGCTAAACCATGCACCCAAAAGTGTGTCAATGGCCAACGCCATGAGTATCTGTGCTATTTTAAGATGACTTCTTAAGCACAAAACTTCAGTCATAAACCTTCAAATTCCAAAGACCCCACATTCCAAAGGTTTACAGGTAGTAGTTAAAGAGACACATGGGTGGAATTGGGTGACACAGGCTCACTGTGCCAGAAGGGAAAGTTACACTGATATATCTCAAAATATCTTTTAAAAGTCCTGGATTTCACCAGTTTTTAATGCACTGTGACTTCATTGCAAGTTGAGTTGTGACTGCTCAGGGTTTCAATACTCTGGCTGGTAGGGTAATCGGTTACATTAAGTTACCCTAAGTGAAGGTGAGTAAAGTGCTTGGAGAAATAGGATATAAGGAAATGATTGGATGGGATGGGATTGATAGGATTAATCTGAGAGCTGGCATAGGGATAAAAATTCTTCGCCTCTTGAGAACCCCAGAGGAGGAGAGGAGGGAGGAATCTATCCCCAAGCTCTCACAGGATGTTGCGTGGAGCCAGGAGACATTGACTTTCAGTCTGGAATTGATGCAGACTTCCTTGCGGGCACTTTGGCAATAATCACACTGAATCCACTGCTGCAGGTGACTATTCTGCCGATGAAGGTCACCCTGAGTCTTCTTGTTTCGACGTGGTCTTGCACTGAGCCAGTTAGAGAACCGGTTTTCTGTTCCAGGGCTGCAGCTGGCAACTCCGGTGCAATATATTCCTCCAGTGAGCAGCCCACGAGATGGTTATGTCTGCAGCTCAACCATGGAGAAGCAGTCCCCTGTTAGCTTAGCTTTAGTAATTGTTGAGGTAGCTGACCAATCAGGTTCTGAGTTCTGAAGCTGACCAATCAGGAATTTTCTACAATTGGCTGAGTGTAGCTTTATTTATTTATCTGGAGACATCGCATGAAATAGGCCCCTTCCAGCCTTTCGAGCTGCCTAGCAACAACTCCCACCTCAGTTAATCCCAGCCTAATCACAGGACAATTAGCAATGGCCAATTAACCTACTAACCAATACAAGAAGAAACTGGAACACCTGGAGAAAACCCACACGTTTCGTGGGGAGGACGTACAGACTCCTTACAGAGGACACCAGGACTGAACTCTGAACTCTGGAAGGCCTGACCTGTAATTGCATCATGCTGACCACCTGGTCACCATGGCACCCACTTTAACCCACTGGAAAAGCAACAATGTGCTCCTAGTTCAGATGAGAATTTTCAATGCCACACTATTCACTCCAGCTGACAACATTTGAGCAGAAATGGGTGCTGTATGAATACTGATGCCAGTAAGTGTGTGCCTGATGTCAGGCAATGATAAGGCACACTGACAGCAGTTCACTATCAAAATTGGCATGATTTCACCTGTAAATGATCAGCAATTTCTCCAGGTAGAATAGATTTTGCCAATTTAACTTCTAAGTAGCCGGCAGACATGATCAAGTCTCAAGGCTTTTATCCATCAATGCAGCCCAATGAATGCAGCTCCCAAAGTTCCTCACTGTTACAAGGTCTATATATAGATCTTGGAAAAGGTGTTAGCCAAACAACTCCACTGCACAGGCTTAGCCCGTATCAGTTTTTTTTCTCCAAATGGAGGAAGATTAGCGAGCAGACAAAACAAACAGAGAACAATTAGGAAATGCAAACCTCTCCCAAAGGCTCAGCAGGTTTATCCAGTGAAGCAGACAACATAGTATGGCACCAGGTAAAATTCCCCATCTGCTCTGAGTTAGTTGTTCTCTGCCAGGACGGTGCTGGAGAACCACAGCAGACCTCAGTGCTCCTAGAGTTCCACCTTGACCTGTAGCCACTGTCATTTTGAAAGCATACACACACAGACAGAAGATGGTGACAGAGAGAACTTGGCAACGACACTGATCAAAAACGCTGTTGACAGTCAGTGTCATTGTTCACACATAAACAACTGCCACCAGGCGAGGCACCAGCCTGAGGTACCAACCAGTGCCAAGACTCAAGATTTTCACGCAGACATACTTCTCGTAGGGCGAAAACAAAAAGAAATGCAAATAAAAATCTGTTTTCCTAACGTACAAAACGAAGATACAGCACATCTACAATCAAGTTTTTGGTTTGGATCTTTCTAAGCTACAATTGTGTAAAACTCCAATAATTCTCACTGGCAGACTGGCATGCTTTTTTCTGCCAAATTCGTAACAAATGGTGGATATACTCAGTGCTGCTGACACATACCCATGGGCAAATATTCTGCCAATACCCAAGTGAATGCTGGTTTGGAATCCAATGAAAACAAGAACCTTTTTACTTCAGTTTGGGATGAATTTCAACCACGATTTAAGTACAGAATATAATTTTAAAGAAAAGATCCCATCCCAAATTGTTCATTTCAAAAGATGTGTCAAACATTTTGGCAAGACATTTCTAACCTGATTGCTTCTGAATTTTAGTCCCCATAGGTAAACATAGCTCCTTTAAAGCAGAAAAGTTAATTATATCAAATAAATTATTGCTAATATTTTCCTCAGGAGAATATGATTATTTACATCCAATACAAAGAGCTGTGGAAGCATTACAGAAGGTCTCAAGGGACAACACATAAATCCTTCTGAAACAGATGGCTGCCGAAGGCTGCCTGCCAAGCGAGTGTTGGCTGTTGAAAATGATAACAAGATAGAAAGCTGTTTTTATTTATTAAATAAATACTATTACGGTGCATTGTGCACAAGAGAGTTCAATAAGGTAACACATGCAATAACATAAACAGACAAATTAAATCAGGAATCTCAGAGTTTTTTTGAATTCTCAGTTTGCAAGGTACAATGAGATGCAACAAGAGGTCTAGTTGAGTTACTGAGTGGATAGCTGTATAGGTTTGTGAAATACCATCCCAGGCAGGCGGAATGCTCAAGGCCTAAATCATACTGACGCAGTGCAGTAGATGGTAGCGATATTACAACTGACTTCATCATCTTTCCAATGGAATGGTTAGAGAAAGAAGGAACATACATGCCTTGCCTTGGTCCAAAGCTGCCAAATAGATTGATACTTGGTGATAGAATGATGATACTTGATGATACTTGATGATAGATTGATGATACTTGATGACAGATTGATGATACTTGATGATAGATTGATGATACTTGATGACAGATTGACATAGTGGGCTGAAAGGACTGTTTCTGTCCTACAAGTCTCTATGAACTCATGCTTACCCTCTTGCAAACTCATTAAGCCACCACATGTATAAATCTATAATCTGTTACTACATCAGTCAAGTTAAGGGAACGTGCTACCAAAAGTATTCCATATAGTCCAAAGAACTGGCGCACTAATCAGGAACATAGAACATAGAACATTACGGCACAGTACAGGTCCTTCAGCCCACGATGCTGTACTGACCATTTAACCTTCTCTGAGATCAATATAATCCTTCCCTGCTATATAATATTCCATTTTATTAGAAACAAGTCCTATAAAAATGTCATGAACCTAAAATGGAGCGGTACCATGTGTGCCTTAACTCAGATATCGGTGGAGTTTTGACCTTCCGTTGAAGGCTGAGTGGTGGGGGGGGGGGGAGGTCAGTTTTCTGATCTCACTAGTTGCTCCACTTTCCAGCTCCTGCAGCCTCCTTGCATCCTCACCAGGAGGTTATTAACAATGTTAGAATTCTCCAATTTCAGAGAAAATGCTCTTCTCTTCTCCTGAGATTGCCTGTTCCTCTTAGAACCACCATTATCTGTTTTCTCCCCATCTCCATCCACTCCAACTCTTTCACCCGCACATCCTTTTCCTGCTGTTTCCATCTGCCTTCTGCACCTTCCAAATTTGCTCCACCTTTCTTTCCTATCAGATATGTGGCTCTTTGTCGCCTTTACCTATCACCTCCTAGCCACTGTGGCTAATTCTACTTTTCTGTCCTCCATGTAGTGTCCTCTACATCATCTGTCAGCTCTTGTTCCATCCCTTCCCCTCACCTCTTTAATACCATTATCTCCCCTCTATCTATCAGTCCGGATGAAGAGTCTCCAGCCGAAATGCTGAATGTCTATTTCCCTCCTGCCCCGCTGTGCTCCTCCAGCATTTTGTGTGTTGTTCCAGTTTCCAGCATCTGCATTCCCTTGAAGTTCTGTGGATTCTGTATTGATTAGGCTTGGTGATTCATACTCAAAATCAATAAGGTTTATATGGGAAACTTAAGGAACTGGGAGATAAACTTCCTATTTTTTCTGATGCAGCCCTACTAGGCAAGTCAGGAAAATGTATAAAGTGCTTTGGTTTACATGAATGAGAATTCCAGGAACAGTTATAAAATGTTTCCTGGGATTAACATGTTCATGTATTGACAAATTTTACAACTATTCCATCAGCTGTGAATGCAGTGATAGTGGGTATTGAAGAAACTGCAGAGCAGCAGGAAGGTTTGACAATATCAGGAAAGCAGATCACATCAGGTAAAGTCTTTAACACTGAACCTGTAGGGATCTTCATTCAGAAGAAATGGTAGACAAAATGCAGACACTGAAAGTGTTTTTTTTTTGCCAAGAAACAGAATACAACACCTCACATCATACAAACAACCTTTTTGGACAAGGCAAGAGACATTGAAGACTTCTTGTGTTCAGACAATAAACACACAATTTCAATTCAGAAACTTTTGATTAAAATCCTATTTGAGATCCAAGGGCAAAAAGACAGACTGATGTTACACTGGAGGATCAAGAAAGTGTTGCAGTGTAGTCAAAAATTTATCAAGGCTCTCTATGCCATCTTGGCTGGACAAATAAAAATTGAACAGCATTATTTTGAACAAGTACAGAGGAGTGCCTTCTGGTGTCCAGGCAAATAATTACCTCATGAAGAGCACCACAAAAACAGATAATCTAGCCATTATTGCAATGTATTTGTAGGTGTTTGCCATGTACAAATTGTCACTGTTGTAATACAGACAATGAGTTGAAATTATTTCATTGACTGAAGTATTTCAGGTGACCCCCTGAGGTCGAGAAAGGCACTATAAATGTAAATCTATCTTTATGATTGATTGCCTCTCAATGTCCCCCGATTTGGAGGTCTCTTTCTGTCCTTCATTACTTGTGAACAAGCAATGTCAGTGAACAGCAGCTCTGGCTTGTTCCTTCAAATTGCACAAGACCTAAACAAGACAGTCTGTGTATTATCGGACTATAATTTGCATTACTGTTGGCTTCAGATCCGTGGGTATCTGCAAAGGTAGCTTAGATAATAGTATGGTTTTCCAATATCTGGTAGCAATGTTCATTTTGAAGAATGTTGTGAAAAGTTAGAGGGTATAATAAGAATGCCAGCCAATTAAACGTACCCCTCTCCAAATGAATGAATTGGAGTGTTATTTCAAAACACTTACAATTTAATATCACTGACCAGGTTTCTACCTAAGTAATTTATCATCATTCATAATTTAGAAACAAAATCCAAAAGTAGAATAAAGAATGAGCTCATTAATTGCTCAAAGCTATTCAAAATCTCTTATTCATTAATCAGTTTAAACTAATACACCAGACTGAGAGTTTAAAGCACAGAACACAGCAGCAGATGGCCTATGAAGGGCAGTAGGTACAATAGCTGGCAAAGACAGCCCATCAGAGGCTGGGGTTAAAATACTATCATGTGATCGTGCACAGAATTTACAAGCTAAGTGAAACAATCTGGGTACCAATCAACATATATATGTAAAAGACACAGAACATATGAAATAAAAGGAGAAGGCCCTCTTAGCTTGCACTCGGCAGAGGATGGTGCTCGGTGCTCGGTGTCGGAGGGCTGGTCGGAGGCTCGAAGTTTTCGGATGGACTCAGAGTCGGCTATAGTCGAGTGCTTCCAGGGTGCTGCATTGGCAAGTTTGCGGCGCTGGAAGTTCATGGCAGGGAGAGTTTTTCTTCCTTCTACCGTCTGCGTGAGATGATGGGGCTATCGGGACTTTGAGACTTTTTTTGTACCGTGCCCATGGTCTGTTCTTTATCAAATTACGGTATTGCTTTGCACTGTTGTAACTACATGTTATAATTATGTGGTTTTTGTCAGTTTTAGTCTAGGTCTGTCTTGTGTTTCTGTGATATCATACTGGAGGAATATTGTACCATTTCTTAATGCATGCATTACTAATAATAGGCATTCCTTAGTCTCATGAGACCATGGATTTGCATCTTGAAAGGTTTCCGGGGTGCAGGTCTGGGCAAGGTTGTATGGAAGACTAGCAGTTGCCCATGCTGCAAGTCTCCCCTCTCCACACCACCGATGTTGTCCAAGGGAAGGGTATTAGGACCCATACAGCTTGGCACCGGTGTCATCGCAGAGCAATGTGTGGTTAAGTGCCTTGTTCAAGGACACACTGGCTGCCTCAGCTGAGGCTCGAACTAGCGACCTTCAAATCACTAGATGAGTGCCTTAATCACTTGGCCACGCGCCAACACAAACTAAATGACAATACTAAATGACAATAAATGAGGACTGAGTGTCCTCATAATCTAAAAATGATTCAGTAGAATCCTCACTGATCCTGCATCTCAAGTGCACTTTCCTGCCTGATCTCCGTACCCCTGATGGCTTTGTGTCCAAGAAACAGTCTCAGCTGGAGCATTCACAACCCTCTGACTGAGAGGGTTACAATAATTTATAAACCTCTGCACGAAGGAGCTTCTTCTCACCTCAGCCCTAAATAACCAAGCTGTTTTCTTGAGACAAACTCCGGATTCTTCAAACGAAGTGAAACACAATGGAAAGCACCCTTACAGAACTGCTTGGGGAATTTATATTTTTAAACCAACAGAAAACACTTAGTAATGCATTTTTTTCTCAACTATGAACTCATGATTGTTTGAATGACATTTTCTCAAAAGATAGATCTGGCTTTATTTTTAGTGGCATTAAAGTCGAGTTTAAGATATAGAGTTAAAAAGTTATCTGCAGTAGCAACACTGGCGTTTGGTATTACAGGCACAACACTCACAAGAGAAATATAAGTTAAACAGAGATTACACAAGATTATGCAAAACGGAGCACAATTAGAACCAATGGCGACAAAGTCCATTGAAGTGCAAAGTGCTCATAGTTTTGCTATACTGAGGTAGTGATTAGGGTTTTACAGAATAGTTTGAGAGTTGGATCTCAAAAGGGAAGTCACCATTTTCGAAACTGCTGGTGTGGAACTTCAGGATTGTGATTAGGGACATGTATTTTGTCAAGAGCTCTATTTAAGAATTGTGAGTAAAGAGCAGGCTAAGCTATTCCTTTCATTTCTAAGGTTTAGGGCATTGTTAATATTTTTTGTCCATTCCTAGTTGTCCTTTTAGAAGTTGACAGGGAGCTGCCTTTTTGAACTGCGCAGTCCTTCTAGTGAAGATATTCCTACACACCTGCTGGGGAGGGAATTCCAGGATTGGGATTCAGTAACAGTCAATGGCTGACAATATATTCTAAGTCAGGATAGTAGGTAGCTTAGGGGGGATTCTGTATATGGTGATGTTCCCAATGTGCCCACTGTCCAAGATCATCTATGTTGAGTTCAGGGGTTTGGAAGGTAATTTTTGGTGTAGCTTACCAGAGTAACTACACTACATTCTGTAAACGACACACTGCAGCCATGATGCTACAGTGGAGGAGGGGAAGAATAGGGTGGTTGAGTGCACATCAAAGGGATTGCTTTGTCCCAAATGGTGCCAAGGCTCCATAAGTGTTCCTGGAATTGAACACATTAAGGCAAGTTGGAAGTATTCTATCGTACTCCTGACCCATGTCTTACGGATAGGAAAAGACCTCAGGGTTAGGAGCTGTTTCACTTTTTAGCAGGATATCCGGCCTCTGAACTGCTTTTTTTATTAAGTGAAATCGTGAACAATAGCCAGATCAGAAATGCTGATCAAGTCAACTAGTTCCCAAAGAGAACTCTGATAGGCCAATCAGATGGTTCACCGCTGCTCGGCGATAGAACACAAAAAAATCATACGTACAATTAAGAAACATTAAAAAATAGTAGAAATGCTGGAGTCGTAATGATCATGATGAAGTCTTTTGCAGTCACAGTATTTATGTGTTGGTCTGTGTGAGTGTTTGCTCAGAGATGGTGATGATAAGGGACTCAGAGCTTGTCAGGGAGAGGTAATCAGACTCTCCCATTGTTACTGCAATTGATTGTGTAGTTTAGCTTGACAGTACAACTTTGAGGAACTGAGCAGGTTTCAATGAATGCAATCATTGATTTTGGCATCTTTCATATGTGGTATTTTTTGCTTTGTATTATCAAAACTGGATAATTGCAACAGAGGCTCCAGCAATTTACCACGCTGCAAAATGCACAATCTGCCTCAACCACTTGACATGAGGAAGAAAAACTTCACAATTTCCTTAATGCCATCTACCGAAGACTGACAATGTACTGCCAATAGTTTGTACTTATTGTGCTTTCATCTGGGGAACAGAGGTCTAGTTGAGAGCTCCTAATGCTTGTGAATGTCTCTTCAATTTCAATGACTAGCAAAAATACAGACAAATGCTGACAAAATGGACAGGGGAATGGTTCTAAATATCCGAGCCTTCAGCAGCAGTACAATCTTCTCCACTCTCCCCATTTCTCACTCTAGGAGTGGTGTGAGGAATGAACTAAATGAAAGTAAGGAGATTCCCTTGATTGAAATTGAAAGAGTCAAGGGTTATTATCCTCAGAAACTATAACAATCTTACTGGGATGAATAGACACTCTGCACCCATATCAGAGTTTAAAGTACATTGTGTTTTAATCAAAGTTAAGTCAAAGTAAATTTATTATCAAAGGACACATATGTCACCACATATTACCTTGAGATTCATTTTCTTGCAGGCATTTACAGGAAAATAGATAATACAATAGAATATATGAAGATCTATGCATAACTAAAAAACAACATGCAAACGAAGAAAAAATTTACAAATTAAATAAAAGTACTGAGAACATGATTTATGGAGTCCTTGAACGTGAGTCTATAGGTTGTGGCATCGGTTTGGAGTTGTAGTGAGTGAAGTTATCCCTGCCGGTTTAGGAGCCTCATGGTTCTAGGATAATAACTGTTCCTGAAACTGGTGGTGGGAGACATAAGGCTTTTGTACTCCCTGCCCAATGGCAAGGGGTGAATGCTGCTTTCTTGTGACAGCACTCCTTGTAAATGTGCTCAATGGTGCAGATGGCTTTGCCTGTGATGAACTGGAACTGTATCCACCACTTTCTGGAGATTTTTCTATTCCTGGGCATTGGTGTTTCCATACCAGTCTATGGTGCAACCAGTCAGGATACCCTCCACTGTGCATCTATAGAGGTCTGTCTAAGTTCTAAGTGATAACTGAATCTACGCAAAGTAGAGACACTGTTGTTCCACACTTTGTGAAGGTGCTTATGTGCTGGTCCCCAGACAGATCCTCTGACATATAACACCAAGGAATTCAAAGCTACTGATCTTCTTGATTGTACACTCAGTGGCCACTATTTTAGGTAAATCCTGAACCTAATAAAGTGGCCACTGAGTGTAAAACAAATCCAAATAACAACACTTCGCGCTTCGTACTAAAGAATATTTTAAGTGAACTCACTTTGTTTTACAAATTAGTTTTTGGAGACTAGAAGGCATTTGCAACAAAATATTTGCTTACTGCTTGCAAGAACTATTGATCTTTTTTAATTTCTAGTACAGTTACAAAGTAAATTAAACTCTTAACAGAAAAGTTGTTCTCAACATTAGGTCCTAACTGATTCCTCCAGCACATTTCAGGGCTAACACAAAACTTGCAGAATAACATAGATAGCAATAGCGAGTTTCAACAAATGCTCAACTCAAGCTGGAATTCAGTTCAACATCTGTATCCTTGGGGCATAGAAGGATAAGGATTGTTTATGATAGAAATGTAGAGGCAGATTTCACAATCTAATGACTCCCTTAAAGTTGAGGATTTTTAAAACTGAGAGGTTCCAGTCAAGTTACTCAACAGCATTTCAATGCCAGTATTGTATCTGTTGAAGGACACTACAGACTATATGCAGTTCTGCATACAGCCGACACCAAGTGTTTGAATAACTCAATTAATCAAAAACAGCAGAAGAAAGTGAACTACAGTCTCCCAATTCAGCCTGTGGAAATATGGTTTCATACACTATATAAATGGAGTAAATAATCTTATAAAGACACAGACTTAAGTCTTACGAAATAAAACCTACTTTGCTGCATGGAACAAAGGGGAAGGTTCCCAAAACATTAAGCAGGGGTGAACTTCACAATTTTTAGAGCATCATGCTTAATTCTCCACTATATTGATTGGTGAAAGATTCAATTACTCATAGTCCAGAAGAAACTGGAAAAACAATTTGATAACATTATTGCAACTGCTCTATTTGAAAGATCAATGGTTCTGAAATAGATTGTGATCCGGTGTGAGTTTTGCATTGCCTGTAATCAGTAAATATTGAAGAAAACCAGTTGGGAGCACTTGAGCAGACACACTGGAGCAACAGCATCAAATACTACTGCTGAAATCCCTATTTTCTGTCTTAACTGAAATTGTGTGAATTCATATTCATTATACTCAAAAAAAATCTGTCATTAAATTGAGCAAAGTTTTCCATATCATTCAAAGATCCAAATGCAACTTATGGGATATCAGAGTGCCTTTAGCCGTCTGAGGAAAAGGAAACTTGAAAGCTGGTAAACCTGGCAAGACTCTTGATCTGCCAGGCAGCGGTGATTTCTGCCTTCCTATGTTCTTCTGATGTACCTACGACAGGCATTTCAAAGCACTATTTCCACAACATACTCAAATTCCACTGGAAGGATAAGGAACCAGTGTCAATATTCTCGCCCAGGCCAGAACTTTCAATGTTGAGGCCTTGAAAACGCTCTGTCAGTACTGTTGAGTAGGGACTGTTGCTTACACAACCAATATTAGTCTATTATTACTGTATATACTGTTTATTCTGTCAGCACACATGTACGGAGTTTCACTACACCCTCGTGTATATGATAAACTAGTCTGAATCTGAATCAACCTCATCCTTCCTCAATAGAAGCATCAGTGGTGCCAAAATTTGCCTTGTCACTCACCTTGGAGTCGATAGTACTACAAGAGAAGTAAGTCACCTCAGAGTGAACACTGAAGACGAAGTCAGCCTCCAGTGAACCAATGGAAAAACTGAGTAGTGTATGGAATTGTGGAATAATCAGCTCCTCAAGGGGCTTTCATAGAGATAGGCACCCACAGCACCTTGGAATGTGCTGACTCGAGTTAACATTTAAATATTAGGATACAGTCATCAGAGTAACATTCTTCCTAGGGTCTGAAGATCATGGGTTTAATCCTTAGTACGCAGGTGAGTTGGTACTCCAGACCAAAATTTCAGTATCGTGCAGAAAATGCACTGTCTGAAGAGCCAACTTCTTAATTGGAGAAACCAACTTCCATTCATTGGAGGATGCAAAAATCCTGTGACTTTATTTCTAAGAACAGGAAAGTTGTGACCAGTGTCATGTTCAACATTTACAAGAGAAAATCTGCAGACACTGGAAATCCAAGCAACACACACAAAATGCTGGAGTAACTTAACAGGCCAGGCAGTGTCTATAGAGAAGGGTACAGTCGATGTTTTGGGCCAAGACCCTTCAGAAGTTCTGGAGAAGAAAAGAACAACATTTATCCAAACAACGTTAGTTAAAGCCTAAAAGAAGTGGCCTTTCATTTATTTCAATTGCATCCTGCTTTACATTTACTAGAAGTCAAAGCTGCGTAATTGACTTGAAAGCACTGAGATATCCATGACTGTAAGAGACACAATAGTTTGTTCTAGTTTGTTCTTTCATCTCTGCAGTTGCAACAGTCTGCCCTGGAACCACCAAACTCATCATACAAAAGAATTACACGTTATCAAAAATACACAAAAGATGGAGATTAAGTATTCTGCATGGCCAAAAATAGCATCAAAGCAGAATGACTTCCAATTCATAAAGAGTTAGATATTACAGTTTGTGAAAACTGCAAATGTATATATTCCCATGGGTACAAAATAGTAGGCTGGCAGTTTGAAATTTTAATTTGCATTCTTTGAATTCACCAGGATCATGCACAGTAGGAATTTTAACCTGAATGTCTGTGACCTTGAGAAGTGTACAGTCAGAGGTGTATCCAATGAGTATCAAACCCCAGTCTGCCGCATTCATCCATCCCAAAGATTGTACAGACCAGACAAGCTACTACGGTAAAGGAGTGGGGTGCCAGTTAATTAAAATGATAAATTCTCACTGATATTCCGTTGTAAAACTTGCATCACGTCGTGCCTTTTCACAGGAATAAGATACCCAAGTTCCTCACTTATAAATTAGGGAAGGAAACTGAGTTGTGAAGGCAACCTTACTCAGAGTAAATGTGCTGCTTATCTGGGTTTGGTATCCTGAGTGAAAAAAGAACAATACCTAGAACACCCAGAAAAGTTCTGACTCTTGCGTATTTAATATTTCTGTAATAATTGAGTAATATTGTTTGACTGAGCATTCTTTGTTTGTTTACATAATTTGTTATGGTTATAAGAATGACATGTGTCATTATGCCACCAGGTCACATATGAGCACCTCACTAAAGTAAAATGAACTAAGTGCACAAATATCTCCCGGCTCTTCCCGTTTTTCTTTCAATTAGTTTCCTGAGTTATAAAACATAGCAGTAATGATGAGGTAGTTTTAAAATGAACCTGAGATGACTACCTACCTGCTGAAGTGCAGCACGATTTTTCTTCAGGAAGGGGTGAGAGACCATCAAGTTAAAAAAAAGTACTGCGCATGTTTCTTCGAAAGGGAAGAAAGACAGTTGAGATAAAAAAGGCAGAAAACAAACTAAGTTCACAGGTTAATAAACAGTGAGTATCAGGTGATAATAATAAATTTAAGAAAACACTGGCTACATCAGAGAGATAGATGTTATTGATTGCAAACAGATAACTGGATGATGGACACTGAACACATTGAGCAGTATTTTGAAGCAAATTAACTAGCCAATGCAAAACAAGTGTCAATAATACTGAGTGCAGTTGGTGGAAAAACATACAGTTTGCATAGAAAGTTAACTGCACCAACCAAGCAAGCAGAAATGAGCTTTTCTGATATCATGAAAGTAATGCAGGAACAATTAGAACAAAAATCATTGTTGATTGCTGAATGTTTTAGATTTCATAAGCAGAATCAAAAGAAAAGGGAGTCCATTTCAACATATGTGGCTAAATTGAAGAGATTGCTTGAGCATTGTCAGTTCAGTAATGGACATAATGATGCATTGAGAGATTGTTTAGTTGTGGAATCTTACAAGAAAGCATTCAAAAATGGATCCCAACTGAAGCACAATTCACATTTAAAAGAACAGTTGAAATTGCTGTATCAATGGAAACAGCAGCCAGAAGCGCAGTCAGGAATGAAAGGCAAAACAAAATTGCAACATCTAAACAGAAACTTTCCTGGCTTGTATGGGAAAGAGTTTACTCTTGTTACTGATCATCATCCACTAGTGTCTATTTTCAATCTACAGAAGGGTGTTCTATTAAAAGCAACAATATGAACGTAGAAATGGGCTCTGTTTCTTGCAGGACACAATTACAAGATCAAATTCAAGAGGACAACTAATCATGGAAAAGCTGATTGATTGTCCCATTTACCTTTGGAAAGGGATGTACTGGAAAAAATTACAAAACAAAGACCCTCCTCTTGATGTATTCTCCTTAAAACAAATCAAAAGTCTCCCTCTTACAACAGAGATGATCCAAAGGGAAACCAGAAAAGATCCCATACTGTCTCAAGTCTACATGGTCAACTAAAATAGCTGGAATGTTCAATAGAAACTCCAGTTCAACCATTTTTAGCATCACTCGGATGAACTTGTCTTTGACAGGGGTTGCCTTATGTGTAGATTGAGAGCTGTTGTACCATCCAAACTGATAGCTAAAGTATTGGAGGAGCTACATGCTGGTAGTGTAGGAGTGGTCTGAATGAAAGGTTTGGCTTGAAGTTTGTCTGATTAATTGGGATAGATCTGCAGATCAAGCAGCTTGCCATGCACTGTTTGAGATTCCTGCAAGTCTAGAAGATGCCAAGAGCATCTCCAACCCTGGGAATGGCCTGCATTGCCCTGGCAGAGGATTCACGTAGATTTTGCTGGACCATTCATGGGCACAAATTTCTTAGTAGTGGTGGGTGCAGCTAAAGTGGCCAAAAGTGTTCCCAATAGCCTCCACTATAGCCTTGCACACTGTTGAAGTGTTGAGAAAACTCTTCTTAAGAAGCAGTTTTCCAGAACAATTAGTTAGTGACAATGGACGATAGTTTGTTGCAGAACAGTTTCAGTCATCCCTGAAAATGCATGGATTAAACATATTATATCAGCACTGTACCATCCAGCTATGAATGGCTTGTTGGAAATGTTTGTCCAGAGTCAAAGCAACACACTGCGAACTACATCAACGAAACACACAACACTAACACTGAATCGGAATCTCGCCAATTTCTTCCTTGCATATGACAATGTGGCACTCTCCGTAACCACCAACTCACCAGCTATGCCGTTCCTGTGTTACCCCTCTCGGGCAAATGATCTGCTCAAACCCAATCTCAGAAGGAGTCTTCCAGACAAACAGCTGAGAGAAACTGAGGGCTCCTCAAGTAAGGGGTTTCAATGTTTCACTCCTGACAGTCCTCGCAAGGGACCAAGAGGTGATCAAAATTGGGTACCAGAAAGATTAAAGTCTGAACTGAACCACTCTCCTACACAGTGGAGATTGAGTTTGATGTCATCTGGAGATGACACAAAGATCAGATGAGGAGAGAAGTGTCAATTGTTGGGCAATAAAGACATCCAGAGCTGTCAGAACCACCTCCTGCAGTCTTAGAGTCAGCTCCTACAACCACCACGGAGTAGGTCCCAGAACCTCAGATTGTTTCACGGTCACAAGTCTCACCTGCCAAGCAGAGTGACCCCATCCCCCTCCTTGCCAGCAAAGGCACTACTATATAATATATAATAATATATAATATTACACACACACACACGCACACACATACATATATACAAACGTACATACATACACAAACATACATATGTGTGTATGTGTGTGTACCTGTGTGAGTAATTGGTTATATATTTGAGTTGAGATACATTCTATATTGAGTTGGAATTTATAGCTAAGAAGGGAGGAATGTTGTGTATTTAATTTTACAATAATATATGAGTAATCTTGTAAATATATTGTTTGAATGGCATTCCTCATTTGCTTACATAATTCATTATGGTCATATGTAGGAAGTATGTAAATAGCATGTGTCATTATTATAGGCATCCGTTAGTCTCATGAGACCATGGATTTGTGCCTTGGAAAGTTTCCAGGGTGCAGGCCTGGGCAAGGTTGTATGGAAGACCAGCAGTTGCCCATGCTGCAAGTCTCCCCTCTCCACGCCACCGATTTTGTCCAAGGGAGGGTATTAGGTCCCATACAGCTTGGCACCGGATGTTTCATATATGCATACCTCACTGAAGTAAAATGAATTATGTACACGACTATCGCCCTCCTCCTGTGTTTTTCTTTCAATTTGCTTCTGGAGTTACAAAAAACATATCATCTCTGAGTGAACGAAGGCTGTGCACATAAATTCTGGCTTGGAACACAAGAACGAAACTGGTGAGAACAAGATGCAACCCATTTTCTACATATCCATCACCTCTTCAAAGAACATGTGATGATCCCAGAGATTATGACACCAAAGTGGCCTGAAGTGCATTAATCTGATGAATTTTCCAGTAGTCCTAGCCAAACTGCTTTTGCCCACTTTGTTCAAACATGTTGGCAGTAAAAGTTTTTGGTTAATAAAGTCACAAGGACATAAACACAGAAACAGGTCTTTTGGCCCAGCTCATCCATGCCGTGAAGGTGCCTTCTTGAGCTAGTCTGGTTTGCCTGCAATATTTTGGCCAATATCCTTCTAAGACTTTCCCATCCACGTGCCTGTCCAAACGTCCTTAAAGTGTTGTAATTGCACCCACCTCTATTACCGCCTCTGGTAGCCTGTTCTCCGTAAACCCACCAACTTCTGGGAAATAAAACTGACTTTCAAGTTCCTTTACATCATTCACCTCGAAGCATAAATCTATGCCCTCCAGGTTTAGCCTCCCCTTCTTCAGAGAAAAGACTGCTACCATCCATATTATCCTTGCTCTTTGTCATTTTCTATATAAGTTCACCCCATCAGCTTCCTTTGCTTCAGGGGAAAAAGAGTCCCAGCCTATCCAGTCTCTCCTTAAAATAGCTAAATAAGATGTTAAGAGATTCCAGTTCAGCATTTTCCACAGAGGTAACATCAAAAAGGGTTCACTGTTCATTCATTTACGGTTTCTGCTTTTTTTTGTAGAATTTGATTTTGTGTGCATTGGTTCCAAGTGGTGAATAATGAATATATGTTTATGTATTTCCTTTGATTCAATAGGCTGGGGATATAGAATATCATAGTTGTATTCTTTGAATTCACCTGGAAGCACACTGGAGCAATAAAAGAAAGGAAAAATAACAACAATGCTGTTTTCTCCAACACTCCCCAGTGTGTAATTAATGATGATATTGGGACGAGTTAGCTGTAACATCTCTTTTTGATATGCTGTTTACTGCTCGAGAAGCAGACAAAGACAAATCTATCTCCCATACGGAGTGGGGAGGTATAATGGTACCTCACTGACTGAAGACCATATCAGACCACTGAGGGGGAAAAATCACTCTCATTTGCCTACCTTACTGTTTGTACAATTGGTGAGGTGCCTTATCCATTGCTTAATCCTTGAGCAAATAGCAACAGGAAGCAGTTTCTGACAAAGGATCCAGAAGCAATTCATTAACTGCTTATCTTTCCACAGATGTTTTCGGACCTGCTCTATGTTCACAGCATTTTCTGCTTTTACCTCGCATTTCAGGTGTCTGTGGATTTTTTGTTTTTCTTCTATGGGAGAATACTGAAACTGACCTCACTGAGTAGCGACCAGCCTGCAAAATATTGTACTTTAACAGGTCTGCAGAGACCCACAGAGTCTGAATAATGAAATTCATGAGAGAATCTGGCCCTCCACATTCACAACATTATCTATCAATAGGCCTCTGCAGCTTTGACATAAATGAGAATCCATATAGGGTTTGAGTTGATGGTGCATATCCTCCAGTTTTCAATGGTGATCCTACAGAAGGAATACTTGGAATGACCCAAGGAAGAAGCTCACAACTGATCGCACAGAACTGTCTCCAGTCTCAGACCCACCCTGACACAGTGAAAATGGCAACATGTGAATCCCACGGAAGCGAATGCCACCTTCTCAACCAGTGGAAAGTTAAACCTTCTCTCACGTACACCTGTGGACTAGAAAGCAGGAAGTGAACTACATTATAAACCACAGTACAACTCCGTCAGTCTTTGCTAGCTTATCACGTAACCTCTAAAGCCAGCATACTTTGATGTTTTGAACTTAAGTGGCCAGCAGAATGAGACTATGATGGTCTCAAATACATTGGAGACTCAAATACAAGGTGAGGACCAACAGGTTTTATGTTCCAAATTTGTTACATTTCTACTGTCAAGGACCCAAAAGCACCATTGCTACATCAGCATCTCTTCTGTGTTCCTTGCCACTCAAGCAGGGTTGTGTGTTCAACATTCAGAGAGCTTCAGTCCCATAAGACCACGTTCCACCAGAGCAGACTTAGGCAGCTGGAAACGCACAATAAACACAGCTTTAACTGTATTCGAATCCAGCATTAAAACAGATCTAGCAGTGTTACCACAAATCCTAGTTGGACAGGTTTAATTGCTAAATTTCTACGTTATTAATTCAAAGCTTGCATGCTCTGAGATGGTCACCATGACAGACACCAGCGGAGCTTACCTTCACACCTGCCAGCTTTCTCCTGATACCCAGCACTGCAAGTACATTTCCCAATCGGTACCAGCCAGTCGCCTTCTGCACTGCAGTGCATCCTCGGAGGGTTATCCATTTCCGCTTCAGAGTCATTGATACATGATCCTCGCACCTCAACCAGGGTCGAAAAGGCAGCTTCTGCCACAGTGTCTGGGAAGACAGCCAAACTTTGCACTGTAGAGAGACAGGTTTTGTAATAGACTCTCACTGAAACGAGGGCCACACAAGCTCCCACGTCCTGGAACCCGAGATGAAATCCTTTCCTAACAAGGTGCTCTATCTCTCGAACTTCAGTATTAAGTTTCATTTTGCGTTCGCCGAGGTCTCCTTGTGTGAAGCTCTCATCTGCGGCTATGGTGTCAATTTTCACATACTTGGTCTCCATAATGTTTCTGCCAATGTCCTTGTCTGACTCAATATAGTAGAGATTGAATGTCTCTTTGCATGTCCCAACCACGCCTGGGATGCTGTTGCAGTCTCTCAAAGTGAACTTCAGTTCAATGAAGATCCTCTGTCCGTTCCGCCGTGTAATCCATCCCGTCTGAAGCCAGTTGTTTTGATTGGAAGACATGACATTACAGACTTGATAAGTGCGAATTGGTTTATAATTTTCATCTACCCCACTGATCTCTTCCCACTGAGGAGAGAAGACAAACAAATAATTCTCATGAAACAAGACAATCAGCAGTTTGAAGACACAAGAGGCTGCAGGTCAAAGTTTAAAGTTCAAAGTCGATTTATTATCAAAGTACGCAAATCTCACCATAAACTACTTGAGATTAATTTACTTGCAGGAAATAAATACAATAGAATCAATAAAAAAACTATACACAGAGAAAGGCTGACAAACAACCAGATGCTAGAATCTGCAGCAGGAACGAGCTGCTGAAGGAACTCAGCTGGTTGAGGAGCAAGTACGGAAAGACATGGACAGTTGACATGACCAATCAGCATCCTTCACCTGGATGGAAGAGGTAGAGGGGAAATAGCCTGTATAAAGAGGTAAGGGGGAGAGGTGGAGCAAATGGATAGATGATTGGCAGAAGGTAAATTGGGAATAAAAGGGGCCTTGTCTGGTTGACTGCTGGTGACTAATTGTGTTCCAAAAGTATCAGTGTTGGGTCCACTACTTTTCATGTTGTATAGAGTCATGGAGTTTTTAAAAGCTGCAACACAGAAACAAGCCTGTTGGCCCATCTAGTCTGTGCTAAACCATTAACTTGCCTAGTACCATCAACCTGCACCTGGACCATAGTCCTCCATATCCCTCCCATCCACATACCATTCAAATTTCTCTTGAAATTGAACCCTCATCCACCACATTACATACTCTTACCACCCTCTGAGTGAAGAAGTTCCCTCTCATGTTCCCCTTATACATTTCACCTTTCACCATTAAACCATGATCTCTACTTGTAGTCTCACCCTATCTCAGTGGAAAAGGCCTGCTTGTACTTACCCTATCCATACCACTAATAATTTTGTATACCTCCATCAAAATTCCCCTCAATCTTCTATGTTTGAGGGAATTAAGCCCTTAGCAGTTCAATCTTTTCTTATAACTCAGGTTCTCAAGTCCTGCTACATCCTTGTAAATTTCATCTAAACTTCTTCAATTTTATTTACATATTTCATGTAGGTAAGTCACTAAAACGGTACACGATACTCCAAATTAGGACTCACCAACATCTCATCCAATTTCAACAATACATCCCAAATCCTGCATTCATTTCCTTGATACATGAAGGCCAATGTGCCAAAAGATTTCTTTACACCCCTATCTACCTGTGACACCACTTTCAAGGAATTATGGATCTGTATTCCTAGATCCCTCTGCTCTACTCCGCTCCTTAGTGTCCTGTTATTCACCATGTAAGCCCTACTCTAGCTGGTCCTTCCAAAGTGCAACATTTTACAACTGTCTACATTAAATTCCATTTGTCATTTTTCAGCCCATTTCCCCAGCTGGTTCAAATCCCACAGCAAGCTTTGATCATCTTTCTTGTACAAATCCCATTCTTAGTCTTATCTACAAATTTACCGGTCGTTTTCCACATTATAATCCAGATCGTTGACATAGATGTCAAACAACAACGGCACTGCACCAATCCCTGCGGAACACCACTAGTCACAGGCGTTGAGCCAGAGAGGCAAACATCTACTACCACTCTCTGGCATCTCCTGCACTGCCAAAGCCTAATCCAATTTACTACCTCATCTTGACTGCCAGGAGGTTGAAACTTCTCAAGCAACTTCCCATGCGAGACCTTATAAAAGGCCTTGGTAAGGTCCATGTAGACAACACCCACTGCCTTGCCTTCATCAACTTTCCTGGTAACTTTCTCAAAAACTCTATAAGGTTGGGTAGGTATAGCCTACCCATGCACAAAGTAACATCGACTATCCCTAATCAGACCCTGTCTCTCCAATAACTTATATATCCCGTCCTAAAGAATACCTTCTAATAATTTTCCCACTACTGACATCAGTCTGATCAGCCTATAATTTGCTGATTTATTCCTAGAGTCTTTCTTAAACAATGGAACAACATTATCTATCCTCCAATCCTCCAGCATCTCAGCCATAGTGAAGGGTGTTTTGAATATCTTTGCTTGGGCCCTTGCTATTTCCGCACTAGTCTCACACAGGGTCCAAGGGAACATCTTGTGAGACCCTGGCGATTTATCCACCCTAATTTGCCTCAGAACTGCAAACACCTCCTCCTCTGTAATCTGTATCGGCCCCTGTTGCTTTGCCTCACTTCTATAGACTCCATGTCCATGGCCCGGGTAAATATAGCTGCAAAAATCCATTTAAGATCGCTTTTTGGCTCGACACACAATTTACCATTTTGAACTTCCAGAGGACCAATTTTGTCCTCTGGTATCCATTTGATGTTAATATACCTGTAGAAGCCCTTCGGATTCTCCTTCACCTTGTCTGCTGGAGCAACCTGATGCCTTGTTTTATCCCTTCTGATTTCCTTCTATGTTTTCTTGCATTTCTTATACTCCTCAAGTACCTCATTTGTTCTCACCTACCATGCATCTCCTTTTTTTTAACCAGGGCCTCATATCTCTCAAAACCCAATGTTCCCTAAACCTGTTATCCTTGCCTTTTATTCTAATAGAAACATATAAGCTCTATTCCCTCAAAATTCACTTTTCAAGGGCTCACACCTTTGCCAGAAAGCAACCTCTCCCAATTCTCACATGCCAGATCATTGCTAATACCATCAAAATTGGCCTTTCTCCAATACAGAATCTCAAACCAAGGACCAGACCTATCCTTTTCCATAATTACTTTGAAACTAATGGCATTATGGTCACTGGGTGCAAGTGTTGCCCTATACAAACTTCTGTCACCTGCTCAGTCTCATTCCCTAATAAGAGATCTAGTATCACATTCTCTCTCATTAGAACTTCTGTGTACTGATTAAGGAAACTCCCCATGGCACATTTGACAAGTCTTTCCCATTCAGTCTTTTTATGGTATGGGAGTCCCAGTCAATACGTGGAATGTTAAAATCACCTACTATCACAACCTTATGTTTCTTACTGCAGTCTGTGATCTCTAGAAATTTGCTGCTTTAAATCTCACAGTCTGTTGGGTGATCTATAATATAATCCCATTAACATGGTCTTAATTTTCTTACTTATCAGCTCTACCCATACAGCCTCATTAAGTGGGCTCTCCTGTCTGTCCTTTCTGACTACGGGCGTGAAATTTTCCCTGGCTAGTAATGTCACCCCTCCCCTTTTAATCCCTGCCGTTCAATCACATCTAAAACAATGGAACCCTGGAACACTGAGCTGCCTGTCCTGCTCCTCCTGCAACCACGTCTCACGAACGCCCACAATGTCATAATTCCATGTGCTGATCGATGCCCTAAGCTCATCTGATTTTCCTACAATACTCCTTGCATTAAAAGGTATATATCTTTGAACATTAGTCCTACTATGCTCAATCTTTTCATTCCTGACTTTGTATGCAGCCTCTCTCCACTATCTGTCTGATGCTGTGGTTCTCATCCTCCTTCAACTGTAGTTTAAACACCCCTACGCCCTACTAACAAATCTCTCTGCTAGGATATAAGCCCTCATCCAGCTCAGGTGCAAACCAAAAGGATATGTTAATAATCTGGATGACAGAATTGATGATACGTTAGATACAAAATTAGATGGAGGGGCAGGTAGTGTGAGGAAGCAGGGAGTCTGCAGGAGTTGGACAAGCTGGGAGAGCGGGCAAAGAAACGGCAGATGGAATGCATCTTAGGGAAATGTATGATGAACTTCAACAGAAGGAATGAAGGTGTAAGCTATTTTCTAAACAGGGAGCAAATTCAGAAGTTAGAGTGCAAGGAGACTTAGGAGTCGCAGTGCAGGATTCTCTATAGGTTAGCTTGCAGGTTGAGTTGATAGCCAGGAAGGCAAATACAACACTGGCCTCCATTTTGTGGGGACTAGAGTATAAGAGCAATTTTGTAATGCTGAGGACTTATAAGGCATTAGTCAGGCCACACATGGAGTATTGTGAGCAGTTTTGGGTCCCTTATCTAAGAAAGGATGTGCTGGCATTGTAGAGGGTCCAGTCAGGGCTAAGGAGAATGTTCCTGGGAATGAAATTGTTAACGTATGAGGAGCATTTGATGGCTCTGGGCCGATATTCACAGCAGTTTAGAAGAATGAGAGGGTATCTCATTGAAGCTTATCAAATATTAAAACAACCTAGATAGAGTGGGCATGGGACAGATGCTTCCTACATTGGAGAAGTTTAGGACCAGAGAACACAGGGACATCCCTTTAGCACAGAGCTGAGGAGGAATTGCTTTAGCTAAAGATAGTGAATCCGTGGAGCTCATTGCCACAGACGTTATGGAGGCTGTCATTGAATATATTGAAAGCAGAGGTCGATAACTTCTTGATTAGCAAGAAGTTATAGGTTATGGGGAGTAGGGACCGAATGGGGGTGAGAGGGAATAATAAGCAAATGGTAGAACATACTTGACGGGCTGAATAACTTGCTTCTGCTCCTATGTCTTAAGGTGTAAGAGCTAACAAGTGATGATGGATCCAGGTGAGGATGAAGTCAGGTAGGAGCAAACAAGTGAAGATAGAGACAGAGGCTTAGAGATGAGAGGTGTAGGTGGTAAAGGGCTGCAGATGATGCAATCTGCTAAGAAAGGAAGTTGACAATTGGAACTAAATAATGAAGGTATGGTGGGCAGCTGGGAATGGAAGGGGAGGGGGCACAGTCAAAGGATTGTGCGGGTGATGGTAGATTGAGCCGTTGTTGCAAGAAAAATAAATTAAGAAACGGGGAAATTTAGAGGGGGAGGGGGTGGTGGCAGGAGGAAGGGTGTGTATGAGAGGGCCTGGGCAAATCAGAAGGAAGGAAAGAGGGACAGAGGCAGAGCAGGTTAATTTAAGTTGGAGAATTAATTAGGTTACAGACTACCCAAGCAGTATAGAGGCGCTGTTCTTCTAGCTTGCATTTGGCCTCACACTGGAAGTAGAGGAGGCCGAGGACAGGCGGGTTAGTGTAGGAATGGGAAGGGAAATTACATTGATTAGCAAGCTGAAGGTCCAGATTGTCATTGTAGACAGATTGCACGTGCTCAGCAAGTGCTCACCTAATCATCAGCAATTCTCCTGCCTCCTTTGTCACACTTAAAGTTTTTAACAGAGCATCATAGTCAAGTATTTGTGTTTTAGCTAACAAAAAAAACATAGAGCAATGTCTGTAAAACCGTCATTTTTTAATGATAAAGCTGTGTGGAACTTTGTATAGAAACAGAAAATGTCTGAGAAACACCGCAAGTCAGTCAGCATCTGCAGGAAAGGAATGAAATTTTCAGGTCAAAGACACGATGAAGAAACAGAGTTAACCAAAAATGTTAACTCTGTTTCTCTCTCCACAGATGCTGCCTGACCAACTGAGTGCTTCCAGCATTTTCTATTTTTATTTCAGATTTCCTGCATCTGCAGTTCTTATTTTTAGGCCTTCTGCTCAATCAGACAGTCCCATTGATTTTCTTTTGATAACGCAGCATATGGCATTCAAAATGTTTCTTTAGACTGATAACTGACCTCATTGGTTTGTCGGATGAGCTGCTCTGTTGTTTAACAGATGTATAATCAAATCAAGGAGAGAAGGTATGGTTGCCATTAAGACACAAGGCAAAAGAGTACATGATCACATGAACAAAAATGAAGGTCTTATCAAAATAATAATAAATATAAAGCCCAAATTCATTTTAACTTGAATTTCAATGTAATAGTGCTTTATAGAGACCAAAGGTTAATGCATCTGTTTTTGGTTTAAGTAACCAATAATATCTAACTTTGTGAACACTAATATAAAACAATAAATGCAATTCAATAATAAGAACTGAAAGATTCAAGCCCTGGATATTGCTATCATATTCTTGTGTCCACATTGAGACACATGTCCAGGATTGAAGGAATGATCCAATGAAAACACTTTCAATGAAAGGTTTTGTTAGGTCTGCAGGGAATGTTTTACTTTGACCAGGGAGAGTAAAGCAGTTAGACAAATCGTTAATATTAGAGCTAGCCTCTGAAGAGGTGACACACATAAAAGACTGGAGGAACTCAGCAGGTCAGGCAACATCTGTGGAAATGAATGGGCCAAGACCCTTCTTCAGGAGTGAGAAGGAAGGGGGAAGCTTCCAAAATCAAAAGGTGGGGGAAAGGGGAAGGAGGCTAGCTGGAAGGTGATAGGTGAACTCAGGTGGGTGGGAAAGGTCAGGGGCTGGAGAAGAGGAGACTGGACCATAGGAAGAAGGGAAAGAGGAGGGGACCTGGGGAAAGAAATAGGCTGATAAGAAGTAAGAAGTCAGAGTGGGGAATAGAGGAAGTAGGGGAGAAGTAGAACTTGTTTACCAGAAGGAAAATTTGATATTCATGCCATCAGGTTGGAGGGTACCCAGATGGAATATAAGGTTGTTGCTCGTCCACCATGGTGCATGAGGAGGCTATGGACTGACATGTTGGAACAGGGATGGGAATCAGAATTAAAATTACGGCCACCAAGAAGGTCCACTTTTGGCATACGGTGCGGACTTGCTCAACGAGGTGGTCTCCCAGTTTACAACGGGTCTCACCAATGTGGAGGAGATCACATCGGGAAAAGTGCACACAACAGACAGCCCCAGCAGGTTTGCAGGTGAAGTGTTGCCTCACCTGGAAAGATTGTTTGGGGTCTGAATGGAGGTGAGGGAGGAGGTGTGTGGGCAGGTGTAGCGCTTGCAGGGGTTAAGCACTGGGAGGGAGATTAGTGGACAGGGACGAACGGATGATGGAATCACATTGGGAGCAATTACTGCTGTAAGTGGAGGAGGGAGGCAAAGAATTGAAGAGACGATGTGGGAAAGGATTTCACTCAGAGCATAAACCAATTGATAAGCTCAAACACAATTGACAGGTTGTTGTTCTGCAAGGTCAATTAGGATTATGGAATGGGGAAAATTGATGAAGCTACATTTATACAGTAGAATGAGCATAATCTCATTATGGGGGAAACTGGAGTCAAGAACTATTCCCCTCCCCTCTCCCCCCAAAATCATGTCTCTAATCTCATCTCTGTGTATACTTACTACAGAATTCCTCCAATAAACTTTCCATGAGATAGAGTGCTCTGTATTCAAATTCCTTTTGTCCACATTTTCTACATTGTTAGTTATTTTTTTTTGTTTTCATTTTTTTCCATGCAAAATTTTCTTATTTGATACTCAGATGGATAAGCTCTGTAATTTTTACATATTGGGACTTGGGCAGGGTATTGCATTAGAGTCTGAATCCCATGAGAAGCATTATTAGGATTGAGTGGAGGGAGCATGACATTGCACCTACCCATTCTGTGCTCCGGTGTGGAAAAAGTGTGATTACAATCAAATGAAATAAAGTTTTACTGGCTGTAAATGCTTTTCCCTATAATCAGTCTGTGAAGCCTCAATCACAGCAAAACCAAAATCGACTACTATCATGACCATGAACTCTAAAATTCTCTTCTGCTAATGGCTCACTTCTAAAAGTTCCCTTTGTTAGTTCCTCACCCATTATTTCACAACTTACTTAGTGGCAATTTCTTTCACCAAGTTGCTTGAGAAGTAAATCACAAAAACAGACCATTGTCATAGAATGATAGTTACAAAGGTTTTGTGGTACTTTGCTTCACTGAAGCACTTCTATTCTCCCTCCATGAAATTAGTTTTTTCTTCCATTACAAATTTACAACTTCAAAGTAGCTTTAACTATGACAATAATGTATTCAATGAACTTTCTTACATTGTATTCACTTTTCAAGATTGAGTCAGATGATACATTGAAACAGAAATAAATTATTTGACACTGTATAATGGATTATGTTATTCAACTATGGTCCAGCTATATTGCCATCAGTTAAGAAAGTCTAACTGCTGGTGAAAGTAGGCTCCGATTTCATTAAATTTTAACTGTTCTTTGGTCACTAAATTTGGCGAAATCGAAAGTGTCTAAACTAAGGGCAGTATCAATGGTCTATCTGTTAATTCTTGTCTACTTCGGGAGTGTTAATACATTAATGTGTTAATGCTCTGGGATGCAGTCTTGTAGTCTGCAGAGTACCAGACTATTCTGAATTTGCAAAAGCACCATTGGAGCTCCAGTTTCTCAATTACCTGAAAATATAGAAAAACGTTACTTTGGCTGCTGGAGTTTATGCCAGCTCAAAGCAGGGCTTTACTCCAGTGATTTTCAACGTAACCTATTCTCCATATATTCCTAGCAAACCCCACTTCCCCAACCACCCCTCGCCCAGGGGGGTCTGTCAGGTTCAATCACTCACCGGCACACTAGGAGTAATTTACAGCAGCTAATTAAACCACCAATAATGTCTTTGGGAAAGTGGGAAGAAACTGTATCAACCAAAGGAAAACACATATGAATGTACAACCTCCTCTCTGGCAGCATCCGAGATGAGAATTGAATTTAGTGACGCAGCGGCTCTGCCATCTGTACAACCCCACCCCACTGACTCCTTCGAACAAAGTCTCGTCTGGCTGGGTTTTATCCATGGAACACCACAAGCAGGGACTCAGTGTATAAAAGCACTATTGGAGCAGTAGAGAGTCTAGGTTTCCCAGGGATTGAGAGCAGCAGGGTGGGGAGGGGATGGAGGGAATTTCAAAGGAGGCTGCTGAACACGAGAGCCCACTGTTCCACATATAGTCGAAAGTTCCACCATAATCGCTGAAACATTTCCTTGCTCAAAAGCCTTTTCTACCTCCTGGTGTATTTTGTTCTCCATACCCTGAGTACCATTCAGGTGTCTGTCCAGAACTCCCAAAGTAGTCTTTACTTTTGCAGTTCCTCAAGTCCACCCCCAAAGATTCAACAACTTCTGACTGCATATCACTTCTTGCTATCGATTTACTTTCATGTTTTACCAGCAAGATTACCACACTTTCTCTGCCCACCTGCCTGTCTTATCCTTGACTATTTAGCTCCCAGCTCTGATCATCTTGTAGCCGTGCATCGGTAATGCCCACAAAATCGTACTCACCAATTTCAATCTAAACTGCCAGATAATTTACCTTATAGTGTCTACTGCACATATTCATATACACCATCAGTCAATATATCCATTGCCTCCCTTCTCAAAGTCATCCGTATCCCGCAGGAAGTTAAATTCTTATCTCCTTCTAAATGTTCTGCTACCTGAATCAGGCCATTTTATACGAGGGGTGATTGAAAAGTTCGTGGCCTAAGGTAGAAGGAGTCAATTTTAGAAAACCTAGCACATTTATTTTTCAACATAGTCCCCTCCTACATTTACACAGATCAGTTATACAGCTCTCGTTACATGAAAGTGCAGTTCAACTCTTTGAGTGATTATGCAGAAATTTTGAAGTTAGTAACATCTCCTTTTACATTAGGCCACGAACTTATCAATCACCCCTGCCGTGGACCACTTTCTGGAGGTCCAAGACGCCGACCTAGGGATCTGTATGCTCCACGACTGCTGGACTAAGTGTGTAAATGTAAGAGGGACTATGTTGAAAGATAAATATGCTAGGTTTTCTAAAATTGACTCCTTCTACCTAAGGCCACAAACTTATCAATCACACCTCATACAATGGATTTTCAATGGATTTTCTTTTATTTCCAGTCTGAGCATGAGATGATCATGATTGCTTTTGCCTTTCATTTTCTTTGTTCTCTCAGCTCTTTCCTTTTTCATTCTTCATTCTTGTAACACTTAACAAAATAATCGCAAGCGTTGAGTCTTATGCCAAGTCTTGTCTTCTGCAAAACTTTTGGATCACAGGAGTATCCGGATCCAACATCTCAGTTGGATCTCCCAATTAGCAAATCCAATTGCTGCAATGCCCTGCTCCACCTCCTGCCTTAGAAATCCCACCAATCTGGTGGCTGGTGGCACAAGGACATCAGCGCCGGACTCTGGAACGGAGGTTCCCGGGTCGAATCCAGCCGGGGCCGCTCCCGAGCACGCTTTCCAGCCGTGCCGGGTCGAGTGTCGAGATCGTAGCTCAACCTCGTAAAAATAAAGGGAAAAATACTGCGAAATGACCGTATGAGGAGTGGTGCCCCACACAGTCTCTCTCTCTCGTAAAGGCATGAGAAAAGATATCGCCCCGCCAACATCGTGCACGCACGCACACGCCAAAAAAAAAAGAAATCCCACCGATCAGCAGGGGTGGCCCACTGATGGTGCATTTGTAAATTTGCTATTAAACTGAGTGAGATACAGTAAAATGGATTTGGTTCATCTGTTTTACACTGCTAGCAAAATAGGCTTGAGGACAATGGCTTGTAGCTTTTATGTGCAGCTTAAATGGGTTTGTCAACCACATTACAAAGAGACATTAAACAGCTCTAGCTTAACCACAACATTATTCTTGCCATTAGTGCCCAGGTCAAAACTATTCAATCAAACAGGATACCTAAGTAAACAACAGGATTTATTTAATGATGTGAAAATCAATAAAAATGTAATCCTTAAAAGTAAATGTATAAAGGTGATAAGTAATTATTATGGCAAAGATTTCTCAGAAAATTCAAGGAGGTTGTTTAAAAAAAAAGTAATTATGGTGCTATTGAAAGGCCTCTGCAATAGGTTGAACAAATGATAACAGAAATGGAGCTACAATATAGAAACGGCTCATATGTGAGAGAGGATTCAAGGTTTCTGAGTGACAAATGGAAAAATGGATTGTGGATGAGATATATTCATGTGGTAAAGTAGCGGATGATTATCTTATATGATGAGTGATACAGAAATTTGCACAATAACACAGAGACAATTCAAGTATCACCATGACATCACAGTAATACAAGGAGAGAATTGTTCCCATAGTCCTCTCAACAGTAATGACGGCTGGTCATGGCATGGGCCACTTTAGAGATTGCATTGTCAATTTCCAAAGCAAATCTCTTCAGTGGCCGGTAGCTGAGGTTGGAGGCACAAAGTACAGTGGATGCTTATTGTCTTCCAGCCTGCACCTTAAATGGTGATGTACACTTTTAATTGCAAACCAAATGCAGGTAAGTTAGTTTAATGATATAACGCGACAAATAACGGTGATTGTTTAGGTTTTCAATGTGCACTTAAACTTACTGGGGCTTATTTCAGATATTTTGAGGATAAATAATAGGGAAAACTTTAAAAAAAACTGCTGGAGAGCAAAATTAACTGATTATGCTAAGTAACACCACCTTATCTGAGCATGCCTCAAGAAATGTAAATTGAAAAATATATATGTACATATATACAAAGTTAATTGTCTCATTTTCCCCAGCTAAATTCCACAAGTGCAAATTTTATTCCCTGTCTTGGATTTTGGGGTAATGATTTATAATTTGGGAGACATTATAGAGGTATATAATATCATGAGGATGATAGAACAGTCAACAAATGCTCAAGGTAAGAAAGATATTCAAAAAGGATCTGAGGCAAAACTCCTTCACCTAGAGGGTGGTGGTTATGGTCAAAGCTGTAGAAGTGAGTACAATCACACAGTTTATAGGATATTTAGATAAGCACATGGATAGAAAGATTAAAGGGATATGTACCAATTGCAAGCAAATGGTAAATGCTCAGATAGACATTTTGGTTGGCATGAAGAGTTGGGCTGAATGTTGTGAACCTGCGCTGTAGACCTCTATGATTACATGACCACTAATCTACCAAAGTAGTAAAACCCCACCTGGTTTAATTATGTTCTGCAAGAAAGAAATGTGCCATATTAATACGGATACCTACACCTGCAGCCCTGTAGTATTGTGGTTCATTATTGTCATCAGGAGTGATGAAGTGTCTCAGCCCAAAACGTCGCCTGTTTACTTTTTTCCATGGATGCTGACTGGCCTGCTGAGTTCTTCCAGCATCTTGTGTGTGCGGCTTGATTATATTCTTGTGAAAAGCTGTTAAAATGTACTACTAAACTATATTGTTATAAGAGTACTTGCATCATTTCAGTCCATGGATACCAAGAATGGCAAGAGTTTCTAAATTGAATATAAACATTTGTCGAAGACACTGTACTGTAAATGTGAATTCTCAGAATCTGAATCCTGGTATGAGTCCTGTGTGACATAATATTCCCAGCATTCACTATTTCCTATTTCCAAAAGGAAAATGATATGGATGCTGGAATTCTAAAATAAAATATTCATCAGATTGGTAGCATCCGTGAAGAGAGTTACAGAGTTAAGATAACATCTCAGGTAGATTCCTTTCATCAAAAACTCCCCTACTCTAACTTTCTCTACTCATTAATCCATTTTTATCTCCTGATGTTTCTATCTCAGATGAAAGGTCATTGAGCCAAAACATTGACTCCATTTTCAGCAGCTTTTGTTTCATTTTAAACTTACTTACTGGACTATTGGTTTGCAACACATATGGCCTCAAGCATTAATAAACTGTCGCAATAAATCATAGCATGACAACATTAGCTAGTAAGCTTTATTTTGCCCACTAAAAAACTTGATTTAAATTAACTGAAGAACACAAAAATTGACACATATCGTTGGTCATATAGTTTCTGTGCATCTTCCACCAGCTTTAATGGGATCATACCACCAAGCACACCTTTACCTTCCCTCCCCACTCTCTGCCTTCTGCAGGCGTTGGTCTCTCCATAATTCCCTTGTCAATTCATCCATTCTCACTTTTCTCCTTCCTGGGAGTTATCCTTGCAAGCAGAGGAAGTGTACCTGCTTATTCACCTCCTGCATCTTGCGTCCATTCACGGCCCCAGACAATCCTTCCAGGTAACACGTCAGCTGCAAATCTGTTAGGGTCATCAACTGTATCCAGTGTTCCCAATGGCACCTCCCCAACATTGGAGAGACCCAATGAAGATTGGAGGACAACTTCGTCGAGCACCTTCCCTCTATCCAAAACAAGTAGGGTTTTCTAGTAGCCCACCGTGTTTATTCCAAACCCCATTCCCATCCTGACATGTCAGTTAATGGCCTCCTCTACTGCTGTGACGACGCCACTCTCAGGTTGGAGGGGGAACACCTCATATTCCGTCTGGGTATCCTCCAACCTGATGGCAAAAACATAGGTTTCTCTAACTTCCAGTAATTTTCGTCCCTTCTCCTTCCCTCTTCTTTAATTCCCTACTCTGGCTCCCCCTTACCTCTTCCCCTCGCCTGCCTATCACCTCACACTGGTGCCCTTCATTCTTCCCTTTCTCCCATGGTCCACTCTCCTGTCCTATCAGATTCCTTCTTCTTCAGCCCATTACCTTTTCACTTCATTACCACCCCCTCCCCCAACCCTCTGGCTTTATCTATCACCTTCTAGCTTATTACCTTTCTTATTCTGGTTTCTTCCCCCTTCCTCTCCAATCCTGATGAAGGGTCTCGCTCCAATACGTCGAATGGTTATTCCTTTCCATAGATGTGGCCTGACTTGTTGAGTTTCCCCAGCATTATGTATGTGTTACATTGGTCATATAGGACTTGCTATCCTATCAGAAGGGCACGGGGTGCCTCTGGCTTCAGTCAGTAATTAATAACCCTGTTTACTTTTCCAGGGTTGATGGTGATGATAGCAGCTTGTAAGATTTTGTCTTTCAGGAGATACCAAAGTGCAAGGTCGTCAAACCAGGAAACTACGAAGGAAATAGTTCATTACTTACGCCATCAGATGGGTGAGCCGTCCATCCCAGTTCAGCTTGTGACTCCTTAGAATCCAACAAAACAACTAAAGTTTAAACATAGAAAAAAAAAGAAAAATTAGTAAAACCCACAAAAGTCAATCGATTGTTTTTTTATATATTGAAATGGCCTTCTAACACTTAATCACATCATGGAGGACTTCCACAATTTGAGAGTAGGAATAAGACAAAGGGGAAAAGAGCGGGTAGGAGAGACGGTAATTTGAGTGTTTTTATTTTCCTTAACAATGCTCCAGTTGCTAAACTGTAGTTCAACACACAGAAATATTGGAACAGTGTGGTATATAGAGTACTGTGCAAAAGTCTTAGGTGCATATATATAGCTAGGGTGCCTAGGACTTTTGCACAGTACTGTATTTGTTGACATGGAGCAGAGAGAGAGTTTGCAGATCGGGTGGGAACAAAGGATGTAGGGAATGGAGCACCGCAGGAGAGTTGCGGGACAGGTGGCAGGGAAGGAATGTCAGGGGCTGGTGTCTCAGGACAGACACACCCAACCCTGAGACACCTGGCAAGGCCATTTCATTCCAAACAACTGGTTGATTGATCATTACACAATATACCTCTGGTGCTTCCCATTCACTTCTCTTTCTATCTCACCATGTTTCCCCTCTCCCTGCCCCATTCTCATTCTCAGTCCACAACAGAGACCCACAATACAATCAGGTTTACCATCATTCACATGTGTCATGAAATTTGCTACTTTTTTTTGTGGCAGCAGTACACTGCAATACATAAAATTACTACAGTACTGTGCAAAAGTACTAGGCACCCTAGCTATATAGATTGTAGGAGCCAAAATCTTTTGCACAGTACTGCAGCTGGTGACTAATTGCCTGCTCAAAATTACTCCCAAGTGTAATTCCCTTGTACAAATCATCATACTGGCTTAGACTTGAGAAATAATTCCTGGCAATATAAACTCTGCAGCTTTGTTCTGTTTATGGCTTGCTCCACCTATATAAGAACACTGAGAATGTATTTCAGGAATTATATTGCTATCCAAATGGAGTAGGCACTTTGCCTTAACTGTGTAATATATGAATGAATACGTGGAGTGATATTATTGCAACAAGAGCCTTTTCGCATATTGTCCACAGGTCTGTAAGTGTAAGCACTTCATGGCAAAACGATATGCAAGGAGACAGTTTGGAACAATTTCTGAAAAAGGATTTTGTAACGGCAGCCATTCATTCTAGCAGGGTCAAACTGCTGCTGAGATACCACACTGTGTTTCAGCTTCAGACAGAATCAAGCACCAGTGGCAATAGGGTAGTAAATGTGTGCTCAAGCCCAATGTGCGGTGTGGTGAGTGATTTCTCTCCACTACCTCCCAAATTTAAAATCCGTTTGAAAAACAGCCTATAGCAGCAGATGCAGTTGGACTTTAAGCAGGGCGAAATAAATCGAAGCAGCTTCTCAGTCTCTATTAGAGGCATAGCTGGGAAGTTACAGCTGCACTCATGCACCTTCCAAGACCGTGTCGGAATGCCGGTAAAAAAAGGCACAGCAAACAGTTAAAGTTTTTTTTTAAAGTTTAAGTTGGCCCAGCTGACGTGGAACTAAGTTACAGACGTCCGTAAAATGAGAGCTAATGACATTCTGTATAGAGAAGCCATCCTCTTCACAGAGTGAGTGAGTGCGAGGGGATAGAAGTGTGACAAAGGTAGAAGGCAAGAGATTAAACAGGGAACGAAGGCAGGAAAGGCAAAATCAGAGAAGCCATGCATGTCTGTGGTGTGCATGTATATGTGGCTACTTTATTAGGTAGACCTGTACATCTGCTCATTGACCTAAATATCTAATCAGTCAATCATGTGGCAGCAGCACAATGCATGAAAGCATGCAGTCAAGGTCAAGCATTGCAAAAGGAGAAGCACCTTTACGGAGTACATAAAACCATTGCATCGATAGGAGAAGGGGGTAAAACAAGAAGGGAAGGAATTATATTGAATCAACTTAGACCTGGGCATACTATACTTAATTATTCCTCAAACACGAGGAAATCTGCAGATGCTGGAATTTCAAGCAACACAGATAAAAGTTGCTGGTGTACTCAGCAGGCCAAGCAGCATCTATAGGAAGAGGTACAGTCGACGTTTCGGGCCCAGACCCTTCGACAGGACTAACTGAAAGAAGCAGTTAGTCCTGACGAAGGGTCTCGGCCCGAAACGTCGACTGTGCCTCTTCCTAGAGATGCTGCGTACACCTGCAACTTTTATGTGTGTTCTTAATTATTCCTTCTACCTTGTTGGATAAAATTACTCTGGGGTGTGTAGCTGTCATCATTATGAAGCAGTTGAACACATCGTTTCACAATGCGAAGCATATAAGTTTGAAAGAAAGCAAATTCAGGCTACACCACTATCTTTCATGATTAATAGTTTTCATTTAAAAACTTTACTAATTTATAGAAGTGACTTTAATTCACAATATTGTCTTTCATTATTTACAATCTATAGGGCTTTTGGGGTAATTTAGTTCTCATTTGATTAAGTTCTGGTAAGAGTTTTATTTCCCAAATCTCTACACTACACTCCAGTCCAGTTGGTGGCAGTAATGCACCTTTAAGTTGGACTGCCAATCGCTATTAGAAGTCAGAAGAAGGAGAAGAAGATCAAGAAGTTCAGTTATTCATACTAAACATCAGAATGGGGTAGAAATATGATCAAAGTGACTTTGACCGTGGAATGATTGCTGCTGCCAGGTCGGGTTGTCTGTGTATCTCAGAAACTGCTGATCTCTGCTGATTTTCATTCTCTAGAATTTTCAGAAAAAGCTGCGCATAACAAAACAAAACATCCAGTCAGCAGCAGTTTGGTGAGCGAAGATGCCTTGCCAGACAGGGGTCAGAGGAGGATGTCCAGACCGATTCAAGCTGACAGGAAAGCGTCAGTGGCTCAAATAACCACACATTGCAACAGTAGTGTGCAGAAGAGCTTCTCTGAATCCACAGCACGTCGAACCTTGAAGTGGATGCGCTACAGCAGCAGAAGACTACACTGGGTCCAATCCTGTACCTGTAAAGTAGCTACTGACTGTACATAACAGAATGTACATAGGCTGAATAATAAGATTGCGGATGACACAAAAATTGTAGGAAGTATATGTTGAAGAATTATACAGCAGAATATTGATCAGTTGTATGTAGGGGCACAGAAATGGTAAATGGAGTTTAATCCAGATAAATGTGAAGAGTTCTATTTTAGGAGGTCAAGTGTAAGGGAAAATATATAGTAAATCAGAGAATCCTTCAGAGCATTTATATCCATTGCCTCCTGAAGGATCTAAAGGTGGTAAAGAAGGTAAATGGCAGCTAGCCTTCATCGGTCAGGGCAATGAGTATAAGAGCCAGGAAGTAATGTTGCAGCTGTATAAAACTCTGGTTGATCACATTTAGAATGCTGAGTGCTGTTCTGCTCACCCAGTTACAGTAAGGATGTGGAGGTTTACCAGGATGCTGCCTGGATCAGAGATTATTAGCTAAAGGGGAGAAGGATCTACATGGAGGACTTTGAGGAGACGGTGTTGAGCTCTTTGCCCTTATGTCCCAAACGCTTCTTCAGATGTGTCAATGACACCTTTGTAGTGTGGCCACACGGAGTCCAGGCGCTCCAACAGTTTCCCAATCATCTACAGCTTCACAATCATCTGAACAGCATACATCCAAACATTCAATTGATGATGGAGATGGAGAAGTACGGTTGCCTACCATTCCTGGACATTCTAATACGACAGAAACTGAATGGCACCTATCAGAAGCCCACTCACCATGGACTTATACCTCAACGTTACGTCTACTTTGATTAAAAGATTAAGGTCTGTCACGAGCCTCGTGGCCCATCAGACCGGTGCTTATGCCGGTTTCCGTGGCGTGAAGCGACTGAGAGTACGAGACTCCTCCCCGGATAGGACACCAGTCTATCACGAGGTTAACCCCCAGTATTTTTGCCGGTACCCGTTCTCAGCTGGGCAGACTGGAACATTGTGTGCTTACGTGTCTTGCTCAAGGACACACACGCTGCCTCGGCCGAGGCTCAAACCCACGACCTTCAGATCACTAGTCCAACGCCCTAACCACTTGGCCACACACCATACCGCCTACTTTGATTAACTGTGCAAAAACTATTTTGCATCTGGACGGTCTCCACAAGGAAATAAGAAGATTATGCATGATGATCCTACAGAATGGTTACAAGGTGAAGGAAATCAATTGGGCCCTTGAAATGGCCAATGAGAAAACCAGGAAATCTAACAATGAGGAGGAACCCGTAGCCACTGCCTGTCTTCCCTATATTTCCACAGTTTCTGCAAGAATCGCCAGGATCCTGAAGAAATAGCAGATAAATACCATCCACTAACATGTAAGGAAGCTCGAATCCCAGTTTATGCGGGTCAAAGATAACCTTTTACTCAGGGTGGCTGGTGTTTACAGGATTCCCCGTGAATGCAGAGCAGCACGCATCGGCAAGATGGGGCGCACGGTAGAAACCCGCATTGAGGAGCACAGGAGGTGTATCTGTTTGGGTTACCCGGAGAAACCGGCAATGACCACGGGATTGACTTCGACAATGCCAAACTACTGTGCCGCGCCATCGGCTTTAGGGACCATCTGGTGAAGGAGGATACTGAAATAAGATTAGAGAATAAGGATTTCAACAAGGATGAATGTTTTGCTCTAAGTAAGACTCAAATATGATTTTAAATAAAGTGGGACAATGGAAACCTAATTGGTTGAGGACTTGACAATCAGGAGAGATGGACGACAGGAGGTGAGTACGTATACCATTGGACTAGACACACCTAGTGATGAAGATGGTGGAGTTTGTCATCGAAACATCGGTTAAAATTGACGCCTGGATCTGGCAGGAAGCCCAAGAAGAGTTTATGTCGGTTATAAGGAGAGCTTGGATAAGCTTCAACTGATTCCTCCAGACTGCTGGAGTTTAAAAGATTATAAAATTATGAGAGACATACATAGGGCAGACAGTCAGAGTCTCCTTCTGAAAGTAATACGTCAAATACTAGGGAACATGTGGTGAGGTGGTTTAAGGTGAAAGGGGGTTTGCTAAAGGAGATGTGCAGGGCAAGTTTTTTTTTAACCCTGCGACTGGTGAGTGCCTGTGGAAATGGAAATGATTGTGGTATTTAAAGGGAACTTGGGCAGGCAGACGCACGACTATGAAGGACATGGATCATGTGCATGCAGATGGAATTAGTTTGATTTGGCAAAGCTCGTCAGGCCAGCCATCATGGGCTTGAGGGCCTCTTCCTGCACTGTACTGCTTTATATTTATAAATTACCTTTCAATACCCTGGGATTTCCCAAAGTCAATTAAATACTTTGGAGGTGTAATTGCGGTTGTAATAAAGTGAACTTGCCAGCTTGCATGGAGTAAACTCCACAATCAACAATGAGATAATGAGCAGATGGTCTGCTTAAGTGCTGATTACAAGGTAAAACTTGGCCAGGGTACAAGGCCAAGCCTCCCTGCTGCTCTTCCAACATGTCGTGTGACCTGTTGACTCAAGCAAAGGGCAGACAGGACTTTGAGTTAATGCCTCATCTCAAAGAAGGTGTCCATAATAGCGCGGCTCCTCATCAGCTGTGAGAACGTGAGGGGATCCACATGAAAACTTGTGTAATTCTGAGAGAATGAGGGACTGGATTTGGAGAGGATCTTTTTCCCGGCTGGCATGTCTTGAATGAGGAGTTATAGTTTCATGATACAGGGGTGGGGATTCCCAACCTGAGGTCTACAGATCCCTTGCTTAACCGTATTGGCCTATGGCATAATAAAGTTTGGGTAACCCTGAGGCATTTAGGAGGAGATATTTATTCACTGGTGCTAATTGAGAAGAGGGTGAATGTACTCCCAGAAGGCTGTAATAACCAAGTCACTGAATATATTAACAAGGAATCAATAGATTTCTAGATTCAAAAGGCATCCTGTGGTATGGAGAGAGTGTAAGGATCTAGTATTGAGACTGAGAATCAGCCAGGGTTGTAATTGATTGTCAGAGCAGAGTTGAAGGGACTGACAGTCTATTCCAGCTCATAGTTCACATGTTTCTATGCTTCTGTCTTTCTTGGACGGAATGAAGCCACGAGCTTCTGACCAAGAGATGAACGCAGTAGAGTTGGTCAGGTCTGACACCTGCACTGAGCAAGACTGTAACATTCCTGTATCTGGTTAGGTGGCAGGTATCTGGTTAACTGATGTACCAGGTGGGTCATTCCGCAGAGATGCACACACACAAACATGCTGATGGTGCGACCACAGTGTAAACCCCATCACAGTACAACCTCCAAGTGAGGACACACCAATCATCTAACACAGTATGTTTTGTAATCATGGGGAAGGGTGAAGTTTAACTTTCAATCTCTCCTTAAAGGAGAGTCCTTCTGCTTTTCAGAATTGGGATTTGGATGGGCTTGATGGCTAGGGATCAGGAGGAGGATTGCTGGAGAAGAGAGAAGTGAATTTGCTGGTAATGGGTCAAATGTTGCTCCTCACTTCTGGCATTTTGGGTAATAATTTTACATTCTAGATCTAGGTGTTCTTGTTACATCTGCCACTGAAAGCAAGCATGCAAGTACAGCAGGCAGCGAAGAAAGCTAATGGCATGCTGGCCTTCATAACAAGGAGAATTGAGTATAAGAGCAAAGAGGTCCTTCTGCAGCTGTACAGGGCCCTGGTGAGACCACACCTGGAGTACTGTGTGCAGTTTTGGTCTCCAAATTTGAGGAAGGACATTCTTGCTATTGAGGGAGTGCAGCATAGGTTCACAAGGTTAATTCCCGGGATGGCGGGACTGTCATATCTTGAAAGATTGGAGCGACTGGGCTTGTATACTCTGGAATTTAGGAGGCTGAGAGGGTATCTTATTGAAATATATAAGATTATTAAGGGATTGGACACACTGGAGGCAGGAAGCATGTTCCCGCTGATGGGTGAATCCAGAACCAGAGGCCACAGTATAAGAATAAGGGGTAGGCCATTTAGAACAGAGTTGAGGAAAAACTTTTTCACCCAGAGAGTGGTGGATATATGGAATGCTCTGCCCCAGTAGGCTGTGGAGGCCAAGTCTCTGGATGCTTTCAAGAAAGAGATGGTTAGAGCTCTTAAAGATAGCGGAATCAAAGGTTATGGGGATAAGGCAGGAACTGGATACTGATTGTGGATGATCAGCCATGATCACAGTGAATGGCGGTGCTGGCTCGAAGGGCCAAATGGCCTACTCCTCCACCTATTGTCTATTGACTATTCATGCTACTCCCAGCACCTAGGAACATGCTCACGTATCCACCGCCATAGAGCAGCCTTATAAGCATTTCCTATGACAAAGTAAAATTCTGAGCATTTTTTGCGTAAGGCATGAGCTCCATACCTATGTTGTTGGACATAAAGCTGCATCCCGGCTAGGGAGGCTGATATAGAGCATGAACATTTCGCATTTGCATTGCGAACACCAGATAGTGCATTTTTCTGGCAGAATCCTAAACACATGACTAACCACTATGTAATGACCAAGATGGTCAGTGTTGAACTCTCAGATTAGATTAGCTTTATGTGCCACATGTACATTGAAACATCTGGATGGCAGGGTAGAGAAAAATCTCTACCTGGGTAGGGGGGAGCGGGGTGAAGGGAAATCTCCTTTCCTCCGCTAGCCTTCAGGTAAGGTAAAATGTCGCACCCACTTAACCCTCCACCGCAGATCAGGGTCACATGAAGCCATGGGAGCAGGTGGTGAATGGTCGTCGAGCAGCTGGTGCATATCACAAGTCCTGGTTATTTGACCACCGACACCAGGCAGACAGTCTCTGAAATGTACTGATAATGGCTGGGGTCACCTGTCTTTTAAAGACACCGCCCAGAAAAGGCAATGGCAAACCACTTCTGTAGAAAAATTTGCCAAGAACAATCATGGTCATGGAAAGGCCATGATTGCCCACATCATACGACACGGCACATACCGAGCAAACGTTGAAGCATTCAATGAAATGCATCATTTACATCAAATCAAATCAGTAAGGACTGCGTGAGGCAGTCTGCAAGTATTGCTGTGATTCTGACACCAACATAACATGCCCACAATGCACAAACCCTAACCGTGTGGCTTTGGAATGTATGAGGAAACCGGAGCACCCGGAGGAAATCCATGTAGAGAAGGTATAAACACTTCACAGATAGTGGCATTTCTGTAAATTTTTGTGCTAACTGCTACTATACTGTGCAGATATCCAGTTTGATATCTCTCAGCCAGTTTGCCTCTAAATTCACTCCAATGGAAACCATAATCAGTTGGGATGAGCAATTCAACAGCCAATTTAAGGTACACCTCAATGTTAAAGCGTGTTCTAACCTGCACTTTACACAGGAAAGATATACTTAATCATTGTCACTCATAATCAAGACAACTTGACAGTCCCCATTCAACAGTCAGTCTGGAGCAACTAGACTGAGCTCAGTAATAGCAGGACTTTGCACTTGGGGAGAACATATTTGAAAATAAAGTCATGGAGTCACAGGGTCATACATTACTAAAGCAGGGCTCTCAGCCCATTATGGCGAGCAACAATCAAAAATGTAGCTCTACCAATTCTATTCAACAGCACGTCAACCCTAGCCTGCAATGTTGTGCTGATTCAAGTGGTATTTGAATGTTTTAATATGTTATGAAAGCAGCTGCCTCCTCCACCACCTCGTGCGGCACATTCCAGATTTCAACCACGCTCTTGGTGAAAAAGTTCTCTCAGATCCCCTCAGCTAAGCCTACTGTATCTCCTCGAGTCTTAGGCAAAATGTACAGTGAAGAATGCACAGTCTCGAGTGATGCAAGGCAAGTTAGGCGAGGAACTGCTCTAACCTCCTGGTGGATCTCCTGAAGCCTTTCTGGTAAACACCTGGCCAAAATTTTAAAAAACTGCTCGAGCCTCCCAGTGTGGAAAAGGAGATCTAAATCTCCGTTGATGAAGAAAGTGTCCGCCAATTGTGGAAGGTGCATCAGTTATACCGTACATGTTAAGGCACAGCCCACAGTGAAGATAAAGTCTAGTTACATTGAGCAAACTGTAAATAATATATTAACAGAGTGCAGATCAAATGCAATTCAGGGTCAAATTGAAGTTCAAAGAATCCTACTTTTATATCTTCATTATAAAGTTTGATGTTCAAATTTATATCAGTACAAAGAATTCTATGACCTCGGGAGGCAATGAGCATTTAAAACAGGTATATTTGTGTTATGGCCATTATTCGAATGTGGGAAAGATTCCTCTGTTCAGAAAACTGTTCCATAAAACTGCTTTAGCTGAAGAGAAAAATCTGACTATGTAACTATCTGACTAAACACCCTTGTTTTCTTTAAAATCTATTGTGATATTTTGTGTACTCACAAGAAAACAGAAGGAGCTCTGGTTTACAATCTCTCCAGCAAAATGGGACAAATAATCAATTGACTTCAATATCTAGAGCACTGTTTTTCTCCTTTAGAAGTGTAAAGTAACAACATTTTCCCCAAATTTGTTGCCAACTACATAGAGATCCATAGAGTTACACAGAACAGAATCAGGCCTTTTGGCCTTATTGGTCATTTCTAAGATGCCCCGTCCAAGCTAAAGTTTGGTCTATAATCTTCTGAATCTTTCTAATCAATGTATATCCAACTGCCTTTAAAAGTTGTTATTGTACCTGCCACAACCAATTCCACTGGCAGCACATTCCACACCCACACCAATCAAGGTATAAAAAAGTTGCCTCTCAAGTTCCTTTTAAATCTCTCCTTGCTCATTTTAAACCTATGCCCTCAGGTTTTTGATTCCCTAAATCTGGGGAGATGACAGGCAACAGGCAAATATAGGCAATATTTCAAAGCTTATCAATTCCATCCCACAGGTGACATTAACCCTTATAAGATTCGGATTTATTCTTCACCTATTTTTGTTCATTTAAGAAAAGTTCGATTTCAACGGGGGTAAATTACATAAAACTGCAAACAGAATTATTTATTCTCGTGTATTTAAATATATTAACTTATACATAAGTGCATCAAAGATTCCAATAAGAAGGTCAAAGTAAATTTATTATCAAAGTACGTGTATATCACCATATACTACATTGAGATTCATTTTCCTGTGTACATTTACTAGAAAATATCTATATGTTTGCCTGAAATATAATTAATTTAACATTTCTTTGATAGTGATCCCGTACTTTGAATCTGTATTATCTGCTTTGCTTGGCTACTATGCCCTGAACTTCAGCTTTTTTATTCACTGGCATTGGTAAACTGAACAGTGAAACCAATGCAAATCACTGCTTCCTTAGCAACAAATCCAGCGACGATCAAATTCCTAAACTTTTGCATATACTTGTTCTCTTTCTTTCAGTAAGTAACTGATGACCTCAAATAAGACTCAGAGTTGTATGTGATGACATAGATGTACTCTGATAATAAGATTTACTTTGAACTTTGACTCCTCCAAAATATTTAGCAACAATACTCAAGAGCTCATGCAAACAGCAAACCAGGAAGCAAAAAAATCAATTTTTATTTAACTTTAAAAATCATAAAAGCAGATGAAGAAGGCAAAGGTTGAGATGGATTGTTATATTTAAAACTTGCTCATATTGAAATACTAGTTTAAGTGAACTATAATATACATGTAACACGCTGTGAGGTTTCACTGCTAAGGTAATAGTTTCTCTGTAGCATCAATGTTTGGGTTATGACTAGAGATAACGGAGGCTTTGGAATGTGAGCTAACCAATGAGAGGCATGTTGTTCTTTCTCGTGGGTCTGGGAGCAGGGATTTCGCAGTCTTTTGTCGGCGAGAGATGAAGAGGGAAGACGCGAGTGGAGAGAGTTAGTAGACCGCTGGACGGAGTGGACCGGGAGCGAGGGTCTGAAGGTCAGTGACGCTCGGAAGAAGTCGATGGGGAATGAATGGACGAATCTGTGAGCTCCAACATGCACATTAGACTGTTTCATTAAAATGGGCCCTTTTTTTCTTTTTTATTTTCTTTACTAACCCTATAGTCAAATTAAGATTTATGAAGTTCAATCGTCTGATATTTTGCAGTTCGGATTTGTAACCAGGCAACACATCACGCAGCATCCACACAAACGAGATTTCTCAGTTTGGTTGGGCCAGAGGCTGTTTTCCCCTAGACAAACATGTGCTGGCCGAGCCTGAGGGTTACATAAATGAATGGAATTAGCAGGCCAGGCAGCATCTCTAGGAAGAGGTACAGTCGACATTTCAGGCTGAGATCCTTCGTCAGGTTGCTTGAATTTCCAGCATCTGCAGAATTCCTCTTGAATGGAATTAGTTTTGTTTTATGATTGATATCTTTGTTAAATTGCACTTAGAGGAACATTAAAAATCTCACAGAGACCTCAAGGAAGAAAGAGCAGGATTTTTACAGACGGATGCAAAAGGTTTTGAACAACACAACCACTCACAGCAGTTTCACAACTTCTACATAAAACTAATCCGTGTATATCCAACTGTCATTAAAAGGTGTTATTGTACTTAACTGCTAGTTTTGTTCAGTAACATTAACAATCGTTAGCCATTTTGCCATCAGTGTAACCATAACGTTCCAGGTCATTATGCCTGGGTGATGTTGGAATGTGTAATTCGCTGCACTCAGTGTTCCTGATCTAACTGTATACTACAAATCCCAAACTGGGTAGCCGTGGGATGTAATTACAATTTCCATTTCTGTTGTAGTGTTGCCCCAGTCCACACTTGTGGCCTTTGCTTGAGCAAAATATGCATTTTTCTTGATTTCTTCCATTTGTTTCCTCCGTTGGAAGAAACTGGTATGCCAGGACGTAATTCTAAGATAAGAACAGCAATGTAAAACTTGAGTTGTAGAAATATTTCTTCATACAGAGGGCTATGAATCTCAGAAAACAATCAGGCTAATTATCACTGGCATATCATGAAAACTGTTGTTTTACATCAGCAGTACAGTACAATACATACAAAAAATCTATGTTACAATAAGGAATATAAAAAGGTAGTGCAAGAAGAACAAAATATAGAAGTCATGTTCATGGGCTCATGGTCCCCTCAGAAATCTGATGACAGAGGGGAAGAAGCTGTTTGTAAAATGTTGAGTGTGTGTCTTCAAACTCCACTACCTCCTCACTAATGGTAGTAATGAGAAGAGGGCAAATCCTGGATGATGAAGGTCCTTAACAATGGGTGTCGTCTTCTTGAGCCATTGCCTTTTGAAGATGTCCTCAGTGATGTGGAAAAGAGGTCCCATAATGAAACTCTGGAATGAAGTACTCAGAAGATAATGAAAATGATATCATTGGAGAGGGTTGAAGTAAATTATTTAAAAAGCAGTGAACTGATAATTCTGTGAAACTTGCAGAGTAGAGGAGTTAAGGCCTGGGGCAAATCAACCATGATAATTTTGAATGGTGGGGCAGGCTTGAGGGACTAGGTAGTCTACCCCGCTCTTATTTTCCTGTGTTCACTTGGAAAGCATCCTTCAAAATCAGTCTCAATTTGCCCTTTTAAACAATCCACACAGATTGTACGTTTCCACATTTCTTTGACTAACGATTCACAGTCAGCTTCTTGTTCAGTCTGCTCAAATCAAGATAGGTTCTTCCTAATCAAACTTGAAAAGTACGATGTGCAGCTGAACAGAACACCGCACTTTCAAAACACTGATCAAATTTTCAATGGATTTCAGAAGTATTCAACAAACTCTTCAATTTTGATGAAATTTGATTTCCGCACCACCCATTAAGACTTCGAACACAGAGCAGGATGCATTTCTTAACAATGCAAAATCAGGCTGGCTACAAAGAGCCCACATTTCTTTTTGGTATTCCTGCTCCCTAAAAGTATCAAAATTTACTCTTATCCATCTTATGTTCAGGTCTTTAATGTGCAAAACTGCTTTAAATTTCATAATTTGTTCCAGTAAGCTACAACTCTTATTGTTTGCCAAATGACTTCCACAGTATGATTAATGCTTCGCACTTACTGACAACTCCCACTCTTGCAAGTTTTCTTCCCTCATGTTTTGAATCAGCACCATTATGGAGTCCGAAAGACATTGTTGTGCATGTAATCATAATGCTCTTTTCTATGCACGCACATATATTCTTCACGTGCTTTTCTTTATTCTGGTTTCTGTAGTATATTTTATGATGTGTTTTTGGTTTCTGTTCACTCCTTTTTTTTAGCTGCTATTTTGAGTGATTTTGATCGGGGCAGATTAGCTCTGTAGCCTGCAGATAATGAATGACACAGAATAGATTGAACTGAACTGAATATATCTGGACTCTTTTGAAGACTTTCTGTTTTGGTATTTAATATTCTGTGTCTTTTTTCCTCATTTATTTTGCCATTTGCAAAATGTGTTCTTTTATTTGCACATTGGTAGTTTGATGTTTTTCTTTGGGATCCATGGTTTTCTTTGTTTTGTGGCTCTCTGTGGGAAGATGAATTTTAGGGTTGTACACTGTATGCATATTTTAATAAAAAATGTACTTTGAATCTTTGAATATTTCTGCTTCTTTGTCATGTGTTCTACACCACCCCCAACCTTTCCCTCTAATCTTCTCCAAATATTTTTTCAAGTCTTACGCACTGCCTTAGTGCGTAGTGTTGCCAAAACTCATGCAGGGCATAATGTGCTGCAAAGTATTTACAGTCAAGGCCCATTAGTTACTTCTCCTGACACAACACAGAAACCAGATGCATTAATTGTAACCACTCTGGTATGATTCCACCAAAAATTAGGAGGAAAGCTTCGGTGGTAATGACCAACTTTGGCAAGAAGCAGATGACTGCCATCTGATATATGGGATGTTTAAGAGACTCCGAGTTAGGCCCATGGATGAAATGAAAAGGGAGGGCTATGTGGGTTAGATTGAGCTTGGAGAAGATTACTGGATTGACACAACATTGTGGGCTGAAGAGCTTGTACTGTGCTGTACTGTTCTATGTTCTAAAATCCCAGAATTTAATGGGAAAGCCTCAGCTGCTGAATTAAGCTCATGTTCCATATGTTCCAGCTTCCAAATGCTAATGGAGCAGGGTGAGAGGGGAGGCATTGACTCCTCACCTGCTCATTTGCTAGCCTTGAAATCCAGCTTTTCTTATTCTTTTTACCAGAGGGTAGCTCTGGCTGATTGCAGTGACATCATCAAACATTGGGTAGAGAGGATAAGAACATATTTCTTTATGGGCAATGCACATACATCTGGTGATGGTCTTCTGCTTCTCGCCCAAGTTGCTCATTGCCACCAGAAACTCTGCTCCTAACATTAAGTGGCATCATACCAAAATCATTATAAACACTGTCAAGGGATGGCTTCACACACAAGAGGAAATCTGCAGATGCTGGAAATCCAAGCAACGCACACAGAATGCTGGAGGAACTCAGCAGGCCAGGCAGCATCTATGGAAAAGAGTACAGTCGACGTTTCAGACTGAGATCCTTCAGCAGGACTATTAAGGATGGCTTCAGAGAGCTTGTCACAACCTGACTAAATCAATTATTGGCACCATGAATTATAAAGCTTGTGACTGTTTTTGATTGTTAGAAATTTTGTTGTCTAGATCATTGGAAGATTTTAAATGTTAGTAAACTAGACACAGAGATTATTTTGATTTGACATATGGAGATATTATTGGCCAATAACTGATTGCCATGGCTAGTCAGTATTTCGTATCCAATGACATTGACCTCTAGAAATGGAGGAATGAACCTTGGGATATCTTCTTTTCAAGAGGCATTAAATTCAGTCACAGGTAACGCATACTACAGACAAAGAGTTACTTAACATGTAAGCCCCCACCTTGACCATTGAGCACCCATCTTATGCTGAACAACTCCACCCAGATACTATCACTCATTTCCAAGTATGATGCCTTTGATCTGCAGGAGCGGGTTAATGAGTCACAAGGAACTTCCCGCCAAAATCACCCTGCGTTTTCCTTTCACTGTTCACTAACACTAAATAATTAGTTACCTTGCGTCACGGGCAGAGCCTGTGAAATGGAAACAGCACAGCTAGTAGCCAGCTGTCTGTCCCACACCCACAGCCACTGTCCCGCAGATCTGGCAATCCTAACCTCTTTAAGGCACTTTCTATTTATAATCACAAGGATTTTCCCCGTGTGTTCTGATACTTCCCAGCTCACAAAGACTTCCAAGTTAGTTTGTTAGTTGTCAACCGCACTCCACTATTGACAACTCGGGCGGATGGAGTTGATAGGGATTTCTAGAAAATAAAATGGACTCAGTTTAAATATTTGCTCAATGGCCTTGTTGCATTGAAGAGGCACATTGCTTCCTGTGTGACTGACTGTGGGATGTATCCTGTACACGAACAGCTGTGAAGACAGTTTATCTTTAAACCAGCAAATCTTCCCAGTTCAATTGAAAAGTAAATAGAATGAAGATTTCTGCAGTTATATCTTGGATGGAACCAATCAAGTGTCCTAACTTTGAGCTGCCATTGTTAGTATCCCCACTATTTATAAGATAATTCATAATTTATTGCGCACTTTTATCAAGATGGGACAGATTAAAAATCGCATGAAGGAACTCAAATTGGCAAAAGATAATATCCAACATTACAGCCAATCTTTTCGGTAGCATCTAAAATTAAACAAGTCTCAGATAAAATAGTGACTGTGCCCAGTGACGGAGAATGATCAGTTTATTCACATTACAGGCCAGTACACTGTGCAGTTAATAGAGGTGATGCATCATAGTTCCAGTGTTCTTGGTTGAACCCTGACCTTGGGTATCACCAAAGTTTAAAGCTAAAGTAAATTTACTGTCACAGTAGGTATATATCATCATATACACGAGGAATTGTGCAGATGCTGGAAATTCAAGCAACGCACATCAAAGTTGCTAGTGAACGCAACAGGCCAGGCAGCATCTCTAGGAAAAGGTACAGTCGACTTTTCAGGCTGAGACCCTTCGTCAGCACTAACTGAAAGAAGAGCTAGTAAAAGATTTGAAAGTGGGAGGGGCAGGGGGAGATCCAAAATGATAGGAGAAGACAGGAGGGGGAGGGATGGAGCCAAGAGCTGGACAGTTGATTGGCAAAAGGGATATGAGAGGATCATGGGACAGGAGGCCCAGGGAGAAGGAAAAGGGGAAGGGGGGAAAAACCCAGAGGATGGGCAAGGGGTATAGTCAGAGGGGCAGAGGGAGAAAAAGGAGAGAGAGAGAAAGAATGTTTGTACATAAATAAATAATGGATGGGATACGAGGGGGAGGTGGGGCATTAGCGGAAGTTAGAGAAGTCCTTACTCTTAATAATTTCTCCTTTGGCCTTTACCCTTAATAATTTCTCCTTTGGCTCCTCCCACTTCCTCCAAACTAAAGGTGTAGCCATGGGCACCCGTATGGGTCCCAGCTATGCCTGTCTTTTTGTTGGCTTTGTGGAACAATCTATGTTCCGTACCTATTATGGTGTCCATCCCCGACTTTTCCTTCGCTACATCGACGACTGCATTGGTGCTGCTTCCTGCACGCATGCTGAGCTCGTTGACTTCATTAACTTTGTCTCCAACTTTCACCCTGCCCTCAAGTTTACCTGGTCCATTTCCGACACCTCCCTCCCCTTTCTAGATCTTTCTGTCTCTATCTCTGGAGACAGCTTATCTACTGATGTCTACTATAAGCCAACTGACTCTCACAGCTATCTGGATTATTCCTCTTCTCACCCTGTCTCTTGCAAAAATGCCATCCCCTTCTTGCAATCCCTCCGTCTCCGCCGCATCTGCTCTCAGGATGAGGCTTTTCATTCCGGGACGAGGGAGATGTCCACGTTTTTTAAAGAAAGGGGCTTCCTTTCCTTCACCATCAACCCTGCTCTCAAATGCATCTCCCCCATTTCATGGACATCTGCCCTCAATCCACCCTCCCGCCACCCCACTAGGAATAGGGTTCCCCTGGTCCTCACCTACCACCCCACCAGCCTCCGGGTCCAACGTATTATCCTACGTAACTTCCACCACCTCCAACGGGATCCCACCACTAAGCACATCTTTCCCTCACCACCCCTGCTTTCTGCAGGGATTGCTCCCTATGCGACTCCCTTGTCCATTCGTCCCCCCAATCCCTCCCCAATAATCTCCCTCCTGGCACTTATCCTTGTAAGCGGAACAAGTGCTACACATGCCCTTACACTTCCTCCACCATTCAGAGCCCCAGACAGTTCTTCCAGGTGAGACGACCCTTCACCTGTGAGTCGGCTGGGGTGATATACTGTGTCTGGTGCTCCCGATGTGGCCTTCTATATATTGGCGAGACCCAACGCAGACTGGGAGATTGTTTTGCTCAACACCTACGCTCTGTCCACCAGAGAAAGCAGGATCTTCTAGTGGCCACACATTTTAATTCCACATCCCATTCCCATTCTGATATGTCTATCCACGGCCTCCTCTACTGTAAAGATGAAGCCACACTCAGGTTGGAGGAACAACACCTTATATTCCATCTGGGTAGCCTCCAACCTGATGGCATGAACATTGACTTCTCTAACTTCCACTAATGCCCCACCTCCTCCTCGTACCCCATCTGTTACTTATTTATATACACACATTCTTTCTCTCTCTCTCCATTTTCTCCCTCTGTCCCTCTGACTATACCCCTTGCCCATCCTCCCCTCCCCCTTTTCCTTCTCCCTGGGCCTCCTGTCCCATGATCCTCTCGTATCCCTTTTGCCAATCACCTGTCCAGCTCTTGGCTCTATCCCTCCCCCTCCTGTCTTCTCCTATCATTTTGGATCTCCCCCTCCCCCCCCACTTTCAAACTCTTACTAACTCTTCTTTCAGTTAGTCCTGACGAAGGGTCTCGGCCCGAAACATGGACTGTACCTCTTCCTAGAGATGCTGTCTGGCCTGCTGTGTTCACCAGCAACCTTGATGTGTGTTGCATATATCATCATATACTACCCTGATTCATTTTCCTGCAGGCATCCACAGTAGAACAAAGAAATACAATAGAATCAATGAAAAACGACACTCTAAGACTGGCAAACAACCGGTGAGCAAAAGAGAGCAAATTGAGCAAATACAAAAGTAAACATAAATAAGTAAGGGGGGAAAATAAGCGGGAGGAGAAGATGGCATCGCGACGCACAATACGCGGCCACTCCGAAATGATATCGTATTTGTGAAGTAAGATGCTGTGCACAATCCTGATTTGATAGAGACGGACGTGAGAAGCACAGAGGAACATCTGGAGAAACTTCTGAAATGCCCGCTTCGCTGCCACTGCTACTATGTGATCGAGAATCTCCGGAAGGGAAGGCCCCAAATCCTCGGCTTTGCCTATTGCCTGTTGCCGGGGCCAGGGTTGAAGTGCTCGGTGCTCTGTGTCGGAGGGCTGGTCGGAGGCTCGAAGTTTTCAGGCGGACTCAAGAGTCGGCTGTGGTCGGGTGCTTCCAGGATGCTGCATTGGCAAGTTTGCGGCGCTGCAAGCTCATGGCAGGAAGAGAGTTTCTCTTCCTTCTACCATCTGTGTGAGATGATGGGACTTTCGAGAGACTTTGAGACTTTTTTTTACTGTGCCCATGGTCTGTTCTTCATCAAATTACGGTATTGCGTTGCACTGTTGTAACTATATGTTATAATTATGTGGCCTTTGTCAGTTATTTTAGTCTTGGTTTGTCTTGTGTTTCTGTGAAATCTTTCTGGAGGAACATTATATCATTTCTTAATGCATGCATTACTAAATGACAATAAAAGAGGACTGCGAGTCCTCGTAATCTAAATAACACTGAGAACAAGAGTTCCAGAATCCTTGAAAGTGAGTTCACAGGTTCTGGAATCAGATTGTTTGAGGAGAGTGACGTTATCTATGCTGGTTCAGTACCCTGATGGCTGAAAGGTAGTAAACGTTCCTGAACCTGGTGGTGTGGGACTTCAAGCACCTGTACGTCCTTCCTGAAGGCAGCAGAGAGAAGAGAGCATGGCCTGGTTGCTGGGGGTCCCGGAAGATGGATGTTGCTTTTTTGTGGCAGCACTCACTTGTAGACGAGCTCAGTGATGGGGAGAGCTTTTCTTGTGATGGACTGGGAGGTATACTCCACTTCTTGTCGGCTTTTCCATTCCTGAGCATTGGGGTTTTCATACCAGGCTATGATGCAGCGACGTGTGTGAAATTTACACTTTCTCCCTGTGACCATATGAGATTTCTCTGGGCTTTCTGGTCTCCGTCCATATTGCAAAGACTTGCTGTTTAGTTGGTTAACTGGCCATTGTAAGTTGAATCCAGTGTACAGATGAGCTGGAACCTCAAAAGCTCTAATGGAAATGTAGGGGAGAATAAAATAAGTTTGGGCTGGATTAGTGTAAAACTGGGTGCCTGTTCGTCAGTGTGAACTTAGTGGGATTTGTTCCCATACTGTATCTGTTCATGATTCTAATAACGTAAGAAGAAAATGTAGAAGACATTAACATGAATTACTATTTTCCAGCAAGTGTGCATTATGTTCTTAACGTGTCATTAACTCAATAATGTTTTGGAAAAAACTCAATCACATTGCACTGAGAACTTACCGATCCAGAAACAGATCCTGTAACATCATAATAAGCCACGAGTTTGAGCAGTGTTCTGATCTACCACAAACTGATTCCAACTCTGCACCATGAGCTCAGTGTGCATTTCCTGATGTGGAGATGTTTGGCAATGGATTAAGAGAGTGAATAATACAGGAGCGGAGCGGACGATTGAAGAGACCTTTTCATCTGTGTGTTATCCCGGGTTTTCCTGTGCATTGTAATGCAGTGAATGGTGTAGAGTTTACACCAGAGCAGAAACATTACCATGAAAGACAAATGATTTATTCTGAGTATTTGCATACAACTTATAGCACAGGAATGGGCTATTCAGCCCAGCTACTTCTTGCTGACAGAAAATATTGACGAGTATATTGACTGGCTCCATTACAGCCTGGTATGGGAACACCAATGTCTTTGAACAGAAAATCCAACAAAAGGTAGTGGATTCAGCCCAATACATCACAGTAAAGCCCTGCCAATCACTGAACACATCTACGTGAAACACTGTTGTAGGAAAGCAGCATCATCATCAAAGATCCTCTCTTCTCGCTGCTGCCATCAGGTAGAAAGTGCAACATCTCAGGACACACACCAGCAGGTTCAGGAACAGTTACTAACCCTCGGACATTAGACTATTGGATAAATGGGGATAACTGCACTCAAATTCACTTGCCATCACTGAAACGTCCCCATAGCCAATGATCTCACTTTCAAGGACTCTTTATCGCATGTCCTCATTATTCATTGCTATTTATTTATATTTGTGTTTGCATAGTTTGTTGTCTTCTGCACTCTGGTTGTTCTTTTATTGATCCTGTTATGATTGTCATTCCATAAATTTGCTGAGTATGCCCACAAGAAAATGAATCTCAGGTTTGTATATTGTGACATCTATGTACTTTGATAATAAAATTTACTTTGAACTTTGAAAATGCTGAAGACATTCAGCAGAGTGTGGAAAGAGAAACAGATCTAACATTGCAACTTAAAAGGGGAAGGTTTAAAGGAGACCTGAGAGGCAGGTTTTTCACACGGAGGATGATGAGTGTAAGGAACAACCTGCTACGGATGGGCACAGTTGCAACATTTGAAAGAGACTTCGATGCGTTTGCGGATTTGAAATTTGGAAAGAAATAATTGGTAAATGCAGGCAAGTGCACCTAACTCAGCGTGACAATTGTTTGGCTCGGATCATTGTGCTATCCGGACTATTTCTTTGCTGTATTACTCTCCAACTCCACGGCCCTTTATCACGACAAAGGGTTTTCTTCTTGAAACATTCTTCCCACAGCTGCTGCCCAATATGCTGTGTGGTTCCCGCATTTCCTGTTTTTATTTCAGATTGTCAGCATCTGCAGCTTCTAGATTCTTGTTTCTTGCTGATATTTACACACCGCACAAGTCTCTACCTAACTTAATCCAGCTATTCCTACCTCAAGTGTTTTCTGCTTTCTCCCCCAAACACCTGTAACTAACCCTTTTGGACTTAGAGCATTCAGCACAACCATTCTTTGCAGTTGTAAGACTCCCATTCAAAACATTCTTGGCATAAAACTAAGCCTGACATATCCTTTCAAATCCTTTCCATCTGAAACATGAGGAAGTAGTGGTGTGTGGGGGGGGGAGTCGAATAGGGGTTTTGGGGGGAGAGACGAAAAGCCAAAATTTATTTCACTTTGACATCATTGTGATATGAAGGATCATCTTAGTGGGAGTCATCGTATGAACACATTTATCCAGATTTTCTTGTTGGTGTCCAGTCCATGAAGGGAACACATGACCTGATTTTGTCCCAGATAAGATCATCTCTCACCCATTAAACAGTTGCAGTTTACACTGATCAGTGCTGAGCTAATGGGGTTTTGAATAGCCAAGAATATATATACATCAGAAAAATAAGAGCAGGGATGGGCCAATCAGCCCCTTGACCCTACTCTGCATGCAATAGTACCATGACTTTTCTCATCTTGGCCTCAACACCGCTATCTGCTCACTTCCTATGCCCCATGGCACCCTTGTACTCAAATGTCAGCCAGTCTGACTGTGAGATTATTCAATACCTTCACCTTTATGGCTTTCTGGGGAGGGGAATCCCAAAGGGTGACAATACTTTGAGGAAAGGAATTCCTCCTCAGCTTCCTCTTAGCAGAGAGACCTCTGATTCTGAATGTGCTCTCCTTCTAGAAACACCTACCGGGAGAAAACTGCTCTCAGCATCCACCTTGTCAAGATCATTCGTAATCAAGGTGATGCTTTGAGGTTGTCAAGAAAACAAACAAATAGATTTACCAGCGCCTGTACTGGAAATTCCAACTTAGACTCATAGAGTCATTTAGGAACTTTTTAGGAACAGCTTCTTCCCCTCTGTCATCAGATTTCTGAATGGACAGGGAGCCAATGTACACTACCTCACTATTTTCTTTATTCTGTTTGCACTATTTATTTCATTTAATCTTTAAAACGTATATTTATTATTGTAATTTATAGATTTTTTTATTATTATGCAACATACTGCTGGAGCAAAACAACAAACTTTGTGTCAAAAGCTACCAATGATATAGCCTGACTCTGATTCACAATATCGAGATGTCGAGGTGTGACCCCCCGCCCCCCACTCAAAAAGAGGTCAAACACTAACAACATAAAGCCATTGGGACACCAGGAAGACACATCACCATGAGATGCAGCATCATTACAGAATTTACACTCTGGTCAACAGGGGACCAGGGGCAAAACGACCTCCCTCAGTGTGGCTTGAAGATCTTTTGCTGATCTGGAGGCAGGTGCATTCAAATCCCTACTTCTGGCCAGCATATTTCACTGATCCTCGGACTGTGATGCCATGATGGGATGAAACATCGACTGTACTTTTTTCCGTAGAAGCTCCCTGACCTGCTGAGTTCCTCCAGCATTTTGTGTATGTTGCTCTAATTTTAAAAGTTGCCATTTCTGTATGTCCATGCTCCAGCTCATCCAGCCAGAGTGATGTCAACAAAGGCCCTTCTGAGATGTCAGATGATACCCAATGTCCAACTGGAGACTGGGAAATCCGTTGCATTACGGTCTTGTAGTCGTCTGGCCACAATCTGTTGTTTGCCATATGTTAATGACTTGTAGGAGAATATAGGCGGCCTAATAAAGGAGTTAGTGAATGACATCCACGTTGGTGTGTGGTGAAAGTGAGGGTTGTCTATGGTTACAATGGGATGGAGGCGGGTTGGGAAAGTGGGCCAAGGAATGCCAGGTGGAACTTAACTGCGACAAGTGTGACATGATAGATTTTGGGAAGTTAAACCATTGAGTGAATGATAGAGAACACACACAAAATGCTGGAGGAACTCAGCAAACCAGGCAGCATCTATGGAAAAGAGTACAGTTGACGTTTGGGGCCAAGACTCTTCAGCAGGACTGGGGAAAGGTTGGGGGGGAGAGAGAAGCAGGAGGCGATTTTAGGCGAAATCTGAAGGGGGAGGGATGAAGTAAAGAGCAGGGAAGCTGATTGGGGAAAGATATACTGGGCTGGAGAAGGGGGGAGTCTGATAGAAGAGGACAGAAGGCCATGGAAGAAAGAAAAAGGGGGGAGGAGCAGCAGGGTGAGGTGATGGGCAGACAAGGAGATAAGGTGAGAGTGGGAAAAGGGGATAGGGAATGGTGAAGGGGGAGGGGGCTTTACCGGAGGCTAGTGAAATCGATGTTCATGCCATCAGGTTGGAAGCTACCCAGGCGGAATATAAGGCGCTGTTCAACCTTAGTGTGGCCTCATCACAACAGTGGAGGGGGCCATGAATGGACATATCGGAATGGAAATGGGAGGGAAGCAGAATTAAAATGGGTGGCCACTGGGAGATCCCACTTTTTCCGGGGAAGCGTCCTTGTCCAGCAGCAGCTGTCTCTGAGGAGTCTCAGCCCACTGGTACCAGTATTATGCTGGTTCCCCCAAGCACCAACAGCTACCTTCACCAAGGCCACACGTCATGCTCTCTGGTGGCATCAGCCCAACCCCGAGACCCTGGCCTTCAGTTTGCACCAGATTATTTGGAGGAACCATCCTCTTGGACAGCACCCCACTCAGCAGAACTCTGTTGTGTGTGGGTTAGGCTGTGAGGGAGGGCAGTCACAGATCTCGATTGGCACTATATGGAACTACCCCCTCCCCAACATAGACCCACTCCCAGCCGCTCTCCACAATTCCTATGGGGTTCTAAGGCTCGCACACCCAGGGAGGGTATATGGGCCCCAGTGGCACCTCAGCAGACTGGCAGGGGCTCACGGCAAGTGTTGAACTCCTTCAGCCCCTGTGGCTATGAGCTTGGAACTGGATAGACACCCTGATTCCTGTTCTTATGGATTCCTTTTAACCTCCCTACTGGTTCACCCAAAGGAAGCATTCTGGGGGCTCTCTGTCTCCGAAAGCCCAGTGATAGCCTGAGTCGGTCATGACCTACTATCATTTTGGCTGATATATTGAACATAAGGGTGATACGAGTCTGGAACTGAGGGTCCAGAAGTCCTTCCAACCGTCCTCCCAATGTTTCTTTCTCTCACCTCCCCCCCCGCCAGGTCTGCATCCTTCAGCAGCTCATACCTTACAGGTAAATTGAGGCAACAACTGCTGCCAGAGTGAGGTCCACGTATGGAGAGCATTCGCTGCGGCAGCAGGCTGTGGGAGCCTCGGTGAATGAACAAGGTCTCCACTCCTCCTGCCCTTCCACCTTGGGTCTCCTCCGGGTCACGGGTGCAGCAGCAGAACTTTCAAAAGATCCCTCACTGGTTCTGAAGGAGCGGGGAGATGGCGTACCTGTAGCTTTGACCCCTATCCATGACCCCTCCACCAGCCTCCCTGAGGCTCTGTCTGAACCCCAATATCCTTTGTGCCACGCTGGAATGAGGGGCAAACTTTTGCAGCCAGTCTCCTCCAAAACCCTGTCTGTTGCACCTACCCAAGCACTGATCCAGCCTTGGTCACCCAGCACCGAGCAAGCGGAGTGGGCTACTGCTGGTGGTCCTATGCGGAAGCACTAGTGGTGGCACGGTCCAGCGCTTGGGTTGAGGAGATCTAAGGTAGTGAGGACCTCTGGTTTTGTGCCCTCACTCTCCCATGTTGCCCAAAGCAAGACCCCCTTCTGGTGCACACTCCAACAGGAGAGGTGATCGTCTCTGACCATCCACACCCAATGGGAGTCATCCTGAGGTCTTGGGATGCCCTTCCCTCCACCAGGATGGTATCCATGGATCTGAATGAGCCAGAGTCCCGGGTGCCCAGCCTTTTCTGGGCTCAGTACTGTGGCCCTCAGTGCCCCCCCTTATGCTCTGACACCTGGGCATAGCGGTCCACATTCAGGACCAATGGTCTTCTGGGCTACTGGACATGGATATGTTCTCCTGGCACTTCCACGGGCTCGGAGATTGAAGGGTACAATATACATTGTCCAGTTACAGAACTGTGAGACAGAATATCCAGAGTCCGGGGCTCTGCAGAGAGACTTGGACCTTCTCCTGGGTCTGTCAATCTCAGTAACACACTGTTTCCCATTAGTGCTCGCATGACAGGGTGACCCTTTGCTGGGGTCGGACAATCCAATAGTGGCTCCCTCATCTGCTCTGAGCTCCACCCTCGTGAGTGGATGATCCACACGGAGACAGTCCAGATCCTCTCTGGACTCGGGAAGGGTTACCAGGCCGAGCGAGCTGCTCGCATCACTGGACAACCATCACTCCGCCTGGAACTTGGGCAGATGGGATGGAGGCACTTCTCTAGCTCCTGAGGTTCTCTACATGCTCCTGCTGCTCAGGGTTGCCTAATCTCTGAGAAGCTGCTGAAAGTTGCAGCCAATGGTGGTCATGATTACATCCACACACTGCTGGACTCTGTCTAACTGGACCTCAGAATGAGGAGGGTGGACCCTGTGAGGCAACGGATTCCAGCTCCTGGGACAAATTGGTCAATGAGAGGGTTATTCCAGAGTACCATCGCCAGATCCAAACAGAAACCAAACGGTCAGGATGTGGACCTGGACCTTCCAGCTTCTGACTGTTGCTCTGGGTGTTTGCAGACAGAATGTTCATCAGATCGGGTATCCAGCTGTGTGATGTTCATGGGAAACGCTCACTTTCATTGTGTCTGTCCAGGGCACTCTAAGCTTCTCTTCTCAGCCAAGCCCCTCCTCTTTCCTCATCCTCCGGGCTGCTTGGTTAGTCACCAGAACTGTGTGGAGAATGTCTGGGGTGAAGATCAGCTCCATTGTAATCTGGTCCTTTGTTTGCTGTTCCCCTGTGAGCTCCTCTTCATTCATCAGGCAATGTGACATTTTCCACCCCCTGTCTGTCCCCTGGGTTACTGTGGAGACTGGAGAGTGATTGGTCTGTTTGTTCCTCTTTCTGAGTTGTCTTTGGGTGTCAACAAGCTGAGCTGACAAGAGTTGGGGAGGGAGGGGGAAACCACCAGGGCATGGCCTCCAAAGGAAGAACACATGGAGGTCATACCTGAAGACATTTTCCACAAACTGTGCCGATGCTTCCCTTCCCCCACCATCCCACCCACCAATCACTGAGGGCTGATATTTCATCCAATCAGAGCTGGCCCTGGAGTTCCATTCCAATCAGAGTATCCTGCCCTAAAGGAATGGCATCAGCTCTCAGCCAATCACCGGCTGTCACAGTTAGCACTGTAGGACAGGATGAGGGAGGGTTCAGGCCATCGATGAGTGTCAAGGTTCTGTCTGGTTGCTGATCGAGGGATGGGACTGGAGACCATTGAGACCAGACCCTGAGCACCGACGGAGAGAGTGATCACAGAACACGTCACCCACAATATTGTTTCAATTGTTCACTGTGATTTAAAATTGAAGTGGAATTGACCATCTCTGTAGCGTTTCCTGATTTGTGCACAGGGAGGTAGGAGATTAGCAGGCTGCTGTCTGTCACTGGGCTCAGCTAGTTTTCTGACACTGAGACACATTTTGGTGGGACAGTACGGTAGTAGAGAAGTTAGAATAATCACCGTACAACATCATCTTCCCTCTTCTTCCACTCCCCATTCTGGTTCCCCTCTCCCCGCTTCTCTCCTCCTCACCTGCCCATCAGTTCCCCTCCTCCTTCCTTTTCTCCCTTCCTTGATCCACCCTGCTCTACTTTCAGATTCCTCCCTCTTCCGCCCCTGACCTTTTCCACCTATCACCTCCCTGCTTTCCCAGTCTGGAATGGAGGGATGACTGCATAGGATCAGAATGAGCTGCAGAAAGTTGCAAACTCAGCCAGCTCCATCGTGGGCACTGGCCTCCCCAGCATCAAGGAAACCTTCAAAAGGCCAATGCCTCAGAAAGGCAGCATCCATCATTCAAGGCCCCATCACCCAGGACATGCCCTCTTCTCATTGCTATCCTCAAGGAGGAGGTACAGGAGCTGGGAAACATACACTCAGCATTTCAAGAACTGCTTCTTCCCCTCTGCCATCAGATAACTGAACGGATATTAGACCCACCAACACTACTTCACTACATTTTTGCACTACTTATTGAGTTAAACTATTTTATATATATATACTGTATGTGTGCGTATACACACACACACACACACACACACACACACACGTACATACTTCCTGTACTTCACAGTTTTTCTTCATCATGTATTTCATTGTACTGTTGCTGCAAAGGTAATAAATTTCACGACATATGCCAGTGATCTTCAACCTGACTCTGATTTTCATTCTCGTTCTCATTCTGATTGATATATGAGAAAACAATCACAGCAGCAATAAATCTAAATCCAAAATTCAAACATTGTGCTGCATTCCACAAGAAATCCACATTAAAACTGACACAACCTCTGTTAGAGTGGAATGCATGCTGACATATTCTAACAGGAGAGTACCATTTCGAGATTCAAAATTCAAGGTGATTTAATGTCATTTTCAGCACAGGAGTATAAAGGAGGATGAAATAATTGTTACTTTGGAATTGACGCAGCACAAAAAGCCACAATAAGACAGAAGAATAAACACATCAATAGATAGACATAAGGCAGCTTATACACACAGGTTGGTGTTGCTCCATAAAGTGATGCTAGACTCAGCTCACAGCCCTCGAGGGCATCTGTGTTGAGGATGATGGGAAGGAAGGAGCATCCATGTACAATGGGAGTATAGTCATGTACTATTTGCAATGTAAACTTTAAAATGTACGCTACGTTCCAATCTCCAATTCTATTTCATAATCACTACTATTTAAAGGATTGACTTTATATTCAAGGGACTAAAATTTATTGGCACAAGTTTCAAAACTTAAAAAGTATGCAATGCATTGAGCACATCTACACAGAGCATTGTCACAGGAAAGCAGCATATATCATGAAAGCCCCCTACCATCCAGGACATACTCTCTTCTCACTGCTACCATCAGTACCAAGGAGATACTGAAGTCTTAGGTCCCACATCACTAGGTTATTATCCTACAACCACCAGGCTCCTGAATCAGCATGGATAACTTCACTCACCTCGACTCTGAACTACAACAACCTCCAGACTCACTTACAGAAACAGGCCCTTAGCCCATTTAGCCAAACCATTTAAATTGCCTACTGCCATCGACCTGTACTGGGACCATAGCCCTCCATATCCCTTACCATTCATGCAACTATCCAAGCCTCTCCTTAAACTTTGAAATTGAGCCCCCATGCACTATTTATGCTGGCAGCTCATTCCACCCTCCCACGACCCTCTGAGTAAAGAAGTTTCCCCTCATGTTCCCTTAAACATTTCACCTTTCATCCCTAAACCGCAATCTCTAGTTGTATTACCATCCAACCTTAGTGGAAAAGCCTGCTTGTATTTAGCCAATCGATACCCTTCAATAATGTTGTATACCTCTATCAAATCTCCTCTCTATGTTCCAAGGAATAAAGTCCTAACCCATTCAGTCTTCCCTTATGATTCAGGTCCTCCAGACCTGGCAACAAACTTGTAAATCTTCTCTGTACTCTTTCAACATTATTTACATTTTTACTAACCCTACTGCACACAATACTCCAAATTAGAATTCAGCAATGTCTTACACAACTTCAACATAGCATCCCATCTCCTGTAATTAATACATAGATTTATGAATGCCAATACGGCAAGGGATGCATACCATCGCAGACTTCAAAGCCAAACGTAGTGGTACCATCAACATCGCGGCCCCTCTCCCAGATGAGCACAATCGCTTTTATGCTCAATTCAATGTCGCTAACTCTGAGCCTCCAAGGAAAGCCATGTCTACAACCTGCAACCTGGTCATCTCTGAGGCTGAGGTACACAGATGTTTCCAACGAGTGGACAGTCACAAGGCTGCGGGACCGGATGGCATCCCAAGGCGAGTACTTAGGATGTGCACAGCACAACTGGCAGGTGTGTTTACAGACATTTTTAATCTCTCCCACTACCGGTATAGAAACATAGAAACATAGAAACATAGAAAATAGGTGCAGGAGTAGGCCATTCGGCTCTTCGAGCCTGCACCGCCATTTATTATGATCATGGCCGATCATCCAACTCAGAACCCTGCACCAGCCTTCCCTCCATACCCCCTGATCCCTGTAGCCACAAGGGCCATATCTAACTCCCTCTTAAATATAGCCAATGAACTGGCCTCAACTGTTTCCTGTGGCAGAGAATTCCACAGATTCACCACTCTCTGTGTGAAGAAGTTTTTCCTAATCTCAGTCCTAATAGGCTTCCCCCTTATCCTCAAACTGTGACCTCTCGTTCTGGACTTCCCCAACATCGGGAACAATCTTCCTGCATCTAGCCTGTCCAATCCCTTTAGGATTTTATACGTCTCAATCAGATCCCCCCTCAATCTTCTAAATTCCAACGAGTACAAGCCTAGTTCATCCAGTCTTTCTTCATATGAAAGTCCTGCCATCCCAGGAATAAATCTGGTGAGCCTTCTTTGTACTCCCTCTATGGCAAGGATGTCATTCCTCAGATTAGGGGACCAAAACTGCACACAATACTCCAGGTGTGGTCTCACCAAGGCCTTGTACAACTGCAGTAGTACCTCCCTGTTCCTGTACTCGAATCCTCTCGCTATAAATGCCAGCATACCATTCGCCTTTTTCACCGCCTGCTGTACCTGCATGCCCACTTTCAATGACTGGTGTATAATGACACCCAGGTCTCGTTGCACCTCCCCTTTTCCTAATCGGCCACCATTCAGATAATAATCTGTTTTCCTGTTTTTGCCACCAAAGTGGATAACTTCACATTTATCCACATTAAATTGCATCTGCCATGAATTTGCCCACTCACCCAACCTATCCAAGTCACCCTGCATCCTCTTAGCATCCTCCTCACAGCTAACACTGCCACCCAGCTTCGTGTCATCCGCAAACCTGGAGATGCTGCATTTAATTCCCTCATCCAAGTCATTAATATATATTGTAAACAACTGGGGTCCCAGCACGGAGCCTTGCGGTACCCCACTAGTCACCGCCTGCCATTCTGAAAAGGTCCCTTTTATTCCCACTCTTTGCTTCCTGTCTGCTAACCAATTCTCTATCCACATCAATACCTTACCCCCAATACCGTGTGCTTTAAGTTTGCACACTAATCTCCTGTGTGGGACCTTGTCAAAAGCCTTTTGAAAATCCAAATATACCACATCCACTGGTTCTCCCCTATCCACTCTACTAGTTACATCCTCAAAAAATTCTATGAGATTCGTCAGACATGATTTTCCTTTCACAAATCCATGCTGACTTTGTCCGATGATTTCACCGCTTTCCAAATGTGCTGTTATCACATCTTTGATAACTGACTCCAGCAGTTTCCCCACCACCAACGTTAGGCTAACCGGTCTATAATTACCCGGTTTCTCTCTCCCTCCTTTTTTAAAAAGTGGGGTTACATTAGCCACCCTCCAATCCTCAGGAACTAGTCCAGAATCTAACAAGTTTTGAAAAATTATCACTAATGCATCCACTATTTCTTTCCTTAAGCACTCTGGGATGCAGACCATCTGGCCCTGGGGATTTATCTGCCTTTAATCCCTTCAATTTACCTAACACCACTTCCCTACTAACATGTATTTTGCTCAGTTCCTCCATCTCACTGGACCCTCTGTCCCCTACTATTTCTGGAAGATTATTTATGTCCTCCTTAGTGAAGACAGAACCAAAGTAATTATTCAATTGGTCTGCCATGTCCTTGCTCCCCATAATCAATTCACCTGTTTCTGTCTGTAGGGGACCTACATATGCCCTCCTGCTTCAAATTATCCACCATTGTCCCTGTACCAAATAAAACCAAGGTGACATGCCAGAATGACTGGCGTCCTGTCACACTCACCTCAATAATAAGCAAATGTTTTGAGAAGCTGGTCAAGGACAACATCTGTAGCTTGCTACCACCTAAACTGGACCGCCTACAATTCACCCACCGACACAACCGATTGACAGATGACGCAATAGCCACTGCTCTACATAGCATCCTTACACATCTGGAGAAGAAGAATGCTTATGTGAGAATGCTATTCTTGGACTACAGTTCAGCATTCAACCCCATAATTCCATCCAGGCTTGACAGGAAGCTCAGAGACCTCGGCCTTGACGCTGTCTTGTGCAGCTGGATCCTGGACTTCCTGTCAGATCGCCAGTAGGTGGTAAGAGTGGACTTCCTCACCTTCACCCTTTTGACTCTCAACACAGGAGCCCCTCAGGCCTGTGTATGAAGTCCCCTCCTTTACCCCCTGTATACCCATGACTGTGTCGCCACCCACAGCTCTAATCTGCTAATTAAATTTGCCGACGACACTACATTGATTGGCCTTATCTCAAACAATAACGAGGTGGCCTACAGGGAAGAAGTCATATCTCTCTGACACAGTGGGGTCAAGAAAACAACTTCTCCCTCAATGTTGCAAAAACAAAGGAGCTGGTTGTGGGTTACAGGAGGAATGGAGATTGGCTAACCCCTATTGACAGCAATGGATCCGGGGTTGAGAGGGTAAACAGCTTCAAGTTCCTCAGCATCCACATCACCGAAGACCTCACATGGTCTGTACACACCAGCTGTGTGGTGAAAAAGGCACAACAGCGCCTCTTTCACTTCAGACGGTTGAGGAAGTTTGGTGTGGACCCCCAGATCCTACTGGGTCATAATTGAGAGCATCCTTACTGGTTGCATCATTGCCTGGTACGGGAACTATACCTCCCTTAATCACAGGACTCTGCAGAGAGTGGTGCGGACCACCCAGTGCATATGTAGTTGTGAACTTCCCATGATTCAGGACACTTACAAAGACAGGTGTGTAAAAAGGGTCTGAAGGATTATTGGGGATCCGAGTCACCCCAACCACAAGCTGTTCCAGCGGCTACTATCAGGGAAACAGTACCGCAGCATAAAAGCCAGAACCAACAGGCCTGGGACAGCTTCTTCCACCAGGCCACCAGACCGATTAACTCACACTGATTTGAGTGTATTTCTATGTTACATTGACTGCTCTATTTACTATAAATTATTATAAATTACTGTGATTGTACATTGCACAATTATACAGAGATGTAACATGAAGATTTTTATTCCTCATGTATGTGAAAGATGTAAGAAATAAAGTCAATTCAATTCAATTCAAGTTTTCTTTACCACCTTATCAATCTGTAATTTCAATGAATTATGGACCTGTATTCCTAGATCCATTTGTTCTACTACATTCCTCAGTGCCCTACCGTTCACTGTGTGAGACTGACTGGTTGGTTCTACTGAAGTGCAAGACCTCGCACTTGTCTGAATTAAATTCCATCTGCCATTTTTCCAGCTGGCCCAGATCCTGCTGCAAGCTGTGATAGCCTTCTTCGCTGTTCATTACACCCCCAGTCTTGGTGTCATCCACAAATTTGCTGATTCAATTAACCACATTGTCATCCAGATCGTTGATATAAATGACAAACAACAATGGGTCCAGCACCAATCTACGTGGCACACCACTAGTCACAGGTCTCCAGTCAGAGATACAAACATATACTACTGCTCTCTGACTTCTCTCACGAAGCCAATGTCTAATCTAATTTACTACCTCATCTTGAATGCTGAGCAACTGAACCTTGCTGACCAATCTCCCATGCTGGTCCTTGTCAACTGCCTTGCTAAAGTCCATATAGATAACATCCACTATCTTGCCTTCTTCAATTATCCTGGTAACTTCCTCAAAAGCTCTATAAAATTGGTTAGACATGACCTACTATGCACAAAGCCATGCTAAATATCTTTAATCAGTCCATGTCTATCCAAAATCTCATATATCCAGTCCCTTAGAATATATTTCAATAACTTTCCCACTGTGATGTTAAGCTCACCGACCTATACTTTCCTGGTTTATTTTTAGAGCATTTCTTAGACAGCAGGACAACTTTTGGTGCCTCACCTGTTGCGAAGGATGATTTAAATATCTCTGCTTGTGTCCTGGCAATTTCTACATTTGCCTCTCACAGGGTCGAAGGGATTTATCCACCATAATTTGCCTTAAGACAGCAAATAACTCCTCCTTTGTAATCTGTATAGGATCTATGAAGTTGATGCCATCTTGCCTCACTTCTATACACTCTGTATCCATCTCCTGAGTAAACACCTATGCAAAAAATAATCATTTTAGATCTCCTTTATCTCTTTCTTTGTTCCACACATGGATTACCATTCTGATTTTCTAGAAGACCAATTTTCTCCTTTGCAATCCTCTTGCTCTTTACATATTGGTAGAATCCCTTATGATTCTCCTTCACTTTGTCTGCTAAGGCAACTTCATGTCTTCTTTTAGCCCTCCTGATATCTTTCTTAAGTGTTCTCTTGTATCTCTTATACACCATAAGCACCTCATTTGTTCCCACCTGCCTATGTCACCTTTTTTTTCCTTAACCACGGCCTCAATATCTCTTGAACACCAAGGTTCCCTACACTTGTTATCGTTATCTTTTATTCTGACAGGCTTTGTACTTTCAAAACTTCACTTTTGAAGGCCTCCCATCTTACCAAGTACACCTTTGCCAGAAAACAGCCTGTCTCAATCCACACTTACCAGGTCCTTTCTGATACAATCAAAATTGGTCTTTCTCCAATTTAGAATCTGAATCTGCAGACCAGACTTACCTTTTTCCATATTTACTTTGAAACTAATGGCATTATGATCACTAGATGCAAAGTATTTCCCTACACAAACTTCTGTCACCTTCCCTGTCTCATTCCCTAATAGCAGATCAAGTATCACACAGCTTCTCATGGGGACATCTACGTACTAATTAAGAAAACTTCCCTGAACACATTTGACAAACTCCATCCCATCTAGTTCTTTTACAGTATTGGATTCCCAATCAATATGGAAAGTTAAAATCAGCGACTATAATAACTTTACATTTCTTGTAACAGTCTGCGAGCTCTCTATAAATTTGTTCCTCCAAATCCTTAGGACTGTTGGGTGGTCTATTATATAGAGCTGTTAATGTGGTCAAGGCTTTCTTATTACTCAGTCCAACCTATAATGCCTCACTAGGTGAGTTCTCCAGTCTGTCCCGACTGAGCATTTTCCCTGACTAGTAACTCCACTCCTCCTTTAATCCCTCCTGCTCTGCAATGCTTAAAACTTCGGAAGCCCAGAATATTGAGCTGCTAGCCCTGCCCCTCCTGCAACAAACTCTCACTAATGGCTACAATATCATAACTCCAGGTGTTGATCCATGCCCTCAGCTCATCTGCCTTTCCTCCATTACTTCTTGCATTGAAATATACGCAGCTCAGGACATTAGTCGCACCATGCTCAACCTTTTGATTCCTAACGTTGTCTGACAACATCTGTATCTACAGCCCATCCACTATCTGTTCTGGCACTTTGGTTCCCATCCCCCTGCAACTCTAGTTTGAACCCCAACGTGCAGCACCAGCAAACCTTCCCGCTAGGATATTAGTCCCCTTCCAGTTCGGGTGCAAACCATCTCTTCCTTACAGGCCCCACCTTCCCTGGAACAGAGCCCAGTGGTACAAAAATCTAATGCCCTCCCTCCTACACCAACTCCTTAGCCATGTGCTAAACTTTATAGTCTTCCTACTTCTGGACTCACTAGCACATGGTACTTCATACAGGACAGAAGCAGATATACATTCAGTATGACATATACTATTGTGGAATGTGACTCCAAGAACACCACTGAAATACCAAAATACTGATCTAGGAAACTAATATCTCTGCTCAACGTATTGCAGTGACAATGAGACAGAAGCAAACGGTAAACAGAAGAAATAATCCAAATTTAAATACACTGATGTATAAACCAACATTTGGAATTAGGTAAATCTCTGAACGGTTAGCAAGTCATCAGTCTCTAATACCATTATTTCTTTAACTAATTTGTAAGTGCCTTATAAATTTAAGGAGACTTTAATGAGAAATGGATGACACACAGCTGGGTTTCAAAGCCAATTACAGAGACAGCCTCAATAATTACACTGCACATAAATCGTCTGATACGCATCATGCTGAATTAAATAGTCTTTAAGTTCATAAAAGCCAAATTCACATGGTAAGATACACACATCATAAAATGATATAGAACTGAAGATTTGGTGTTCTGGGGACCAATTTGTTCAGTCACAAAAATATGGAAGTTGTGAGCTCCCATTAAGTTTGTTAAGTACATTTTACCAGCATGGAACAATGGTTCAGTAATCTAGTGACAATGGCAAACTTCTGTACACATGTGGAGGAAAGTATATTGACTGGTTACATCACAGCCTAGTATAGGGAACAACAATCCCCTAGAATGGAATATTTTGCAGAAAGTAATGGATGTGGCCCACTCTATCACTGGTAAAGCCCTCCCCTCCATTGAGCGAATGGATCGACATCACAGGAAAGCAACATCCATCATCAGGGACCCCCACCATCCAGGTTATGCTCTCTTCTTGCTGATGCCATCAGGAAGGAGGTAAGAGAGCCTCATGGTTCGCACTACCAAGTTCAGGGACAGTTATTACCCCTCAACTATCAGGTTCTTCACTCAAATTCATTTGCCCCATCACTGCACTGTTTCCACAACCTATAGACTCACTTTCAAGGGCTTTTCATCTCATAATTATTGCTTATTTATTTATATCTTTTTTTCTCTTTTCTGTTTGCATGGTTTGTTGTCTTCTGCACATTGTTTTTTTTTGTCTGCGCTGTTGGATGTGTTCTTTCATTGACTCTATTAAGATTGCGAGATTTACTGAGTATGCCCACAAGTAAAAGAGAATCTCAGTGACATATATATACACTTTGATAATAAATTTACTTTGAACTTCACACTCTGATCCTCTGAAATTCAGAACGTATGGTGGATTCCGATTAATTGGGACACACCAGAACAAGTACACTTTGGCCCAATTAAGCGGATGCTCCAACTGGTTGAAATTTCACGGAAATAGTTAAAAGGTGTAAAAAAGACAAACTACCATTTCACTGAGAATTAGGTACTTAAATGAAACACAGAACAAATTAGATCACTTGCAATAACTTTACATAACTTTAAAACTGTGCATTGGTTCCAAGTAGTTATCAATAGAGGAATTCACTTGTTGTGTTGTTTTGCTTGACTATAATGAACAAAATCAGTGCTGATAATGGACTGCCTTCATAGAATGCTTTAGACGATTGCATCTTCCAAATCTTCATTTTCATGGTAACATTCGAGATGATTGTTGACACCTTCAAATTCCTTGTAGTTCCGAACTTTTTGAAGTAGTGAAATAGTTTAATTTTCATTCCTGGTGATTTCTGGCAATTCTAAGCCTGAATGCTTGAAACCACAGTGAGCAAAACGGTTCTGAATTGTCTTACTGTTTGTTTCTTGCCAACTAACGGTGACAAAAATCACTGTCTTTGAACACAAACACACAAGATTGATGCCATTTAAAAATTATTCGCACTTAGCACAGTGAAGTACAAACACGAGAAAATCTGTAGGATCTAATAGGCACACAACTACACGCAAGTGACACGAGTTAGAATACGTTCAGAAGCAGTGTCCTGCCCCAATTAAGTGCGTAGTGCCCCAAGTAAATGAAGCATCTCCCAGATATCTTAACAATTTAGTTTTTTTCTTTAAGGATGATCCTAATAAGTGGCTGTTCTGATTAACCCGATTACCCAATTAACCTGAACCCACTGTATATGTTTTACCAGTAAGTAACTATGACTGACTAGTTCTATAACATTGCTTTGTATTTTTCATAAAATATTGTGAAGAGCCGCCTGATTTCACCTCTAGTTACCTCAGCCATTACTACCAGATTCCTCTTGCTCAAGCTTCACCCTCTGCTTCATCAAATGGCACTCACTCCCAAGTTCCCTACTAACTCAAACCTATCCCAGCCTCTCATCTTACATTCAATGCCTCATCTACTGCTCTGGACCCTCGGTCATGATCTGAATGCTTCTCCATTCTCTCAAATTATCCCCAGAATAGCCTAATTTCCTTTCTCTAACATCCCATCCCTTCTATTCTCATTCCTCCCCTCACAAATACCAACAAATGTTGACTCTTCGTGTTTAAAGATTCATGTTATTTATCACATGTACATCAAAACATACAGTGAAATGTTTTGTTCCCCAAATTCAGAACACTGTATTGAGATCCAATTTGCAATATGTAGATAGTTTTGGCATTTCCTTCACATTCCATTGGTAAGCATGCAGGTCAGAGCAAATTTGTTCAAATTAGTCCAATCATTTCCAACAGTCTATACATTTACATAAGACACATCCCCAGCTTCCCACCCCATTCCGAGATCACCCCCTTCAGTGCCCACTGTCACTACTATCTTTATCTACTCCTTCTTACAGTGTAGCTACGTTACCAACATCGACCATGAACATAATGTTAATTTCTATATGAGCACTGAGGAACCCCCTGCTTAATCTCACAATCACTTCTTTTGACTCTTCCATCTCTAACTAGTCATTATTTGATTGAAGTGGAATTTGAAAAGTCAATGATGAGAAGATGAAAGCCATCACCATCACCTTCAGATCCAGTCACGAATTCCATTCCCTGGTCACCCAATTTGCCTTTCTTTCTGCTGATTCATTTCAATTTCTGACAACATGTCTGAAATGGACTGTTTGCAACAACTGAGTCATATTTGACACCATGATGAATCACAGACCACATCACCCCCATCAAAGACATGGTCTAGTTCCAACCAACCTGACAGTTACCTGCAAATCAGTTTCCTACAGTTTTGCATATTTCAAAGCATACATGACTAGCCTCGAAGTGTTTCACACTGTAAACTTTAGCTCATCTAAAACTCTGCTGCCCACTACATAACTCATTAAGTCTGCTTGCCCGCCTCCCATGTAATTGTGAATATACACTCAGCGGCTATTTTATTAGGTACCTAATGCAATGCCAACTGAATCGATGTTTGTGTTCTTTTGTTACTGTAGTTCATCTACTTCAAGGTTCAAAGTGTTGTGTATTCTGTTGTAATGCATGGTGATTTGAGTTACTGTCACCTTCCTGTCAGTTTGAATCAGTCTGGCCATTCTCCTCTGACTTGTCTCATTAACAAGGCATTTGCAGCCACAGAACTGCTGCCCACTGGCTGTCTTTTTTTTTGTCTTGTGTGCCACTCTCTGTAATCTCTAGAGACTGTTGTGCATGAAAATCCCAGGAGATCAGCAGTCTCTGAGACACTCAAACCACCCTGTCTGGCACCAGCAATCATTCCACAGTCAAAGTCACTTGGATCACATTTCTTCCCCATTCTGATGTTTGGTCTGAACAGCAACTGAATCTCTTGACCCAACACATGATTGGCTGATTAGATATTTGCATTAATGAGCAGGTGTACAGATGTACCTAATAAAGTGGCCACTGTGTGTGCGTTGGTTTCCATTTAAGCAAAGCCTCAGTTTTGAAATTTCCATGTCTTTTCAAAGCCATCTTACTTTTCTTTGTCTAATCTCATCCAGCCCTTTCACACTCCAAGAAATCTGTACCTGTGCCCTCTTGTAGATTCCACAATGTAATCAGTGACAGCTCCTGCTGTTAAGCGTCCAGCTAATCAAACTGATTAATAGAGCCATTAATAAATGGGAGTTTATAAATGACACCATTAATAACAAGAGTGAATCAATCTGGCTTTCATCACCCGCATGCAGAGTATTCAGAAAGTAATTTCTTCACTTGGAAACTCCCGTTTGGAAAGTTATAAAATGAAGAATATTCAATGAATCTTCATGAACAATGGAAGAAATTTCCAAAATCAGTTGCAACACACACAAGGTGTTGGAGGAATTCAGCAGGCCATGTAGCATTTACGGAGAGGAACAAACAGTTGACATTTCAAGCCAAGAAGCTTCTTCAGGACAAATTCGGTTTTGTGTCTTCACTGCCAATATTTTATTTGTACGGTAGATAACGTACAGGTTTTTTTACAGTTATTTCAAACTCTTGAACAATTATAAAATAATAATCTGGGTGGATATTTCAGGGCAGTACCTAATGCCTGAATCAAACACATTAAAGGATAATCAAGATAAAAAGACAATAAAATTTAGTTCAATTTTTATCCTGTATACTACCATATTGAGTTCCATCCTGAATATTCACAGGTGGTATCACTGGAACTATGGAGCAGATCAGTAAAAGCAGAATAAGTCCGCTAACAACTACAGAGCATTGCCCCTTGAAATATGACTTTGCTTGTTGACTCAGGAAGACGACAACTGTGATATGTTACAAATAAAAGGTGTTGGGTGCTCCTCTAATTGAATGAATTGCTAGCTGTGTGCATGGCAATGAGACGGGCACACATGGATACATATTAATTTGAAGTGCCATCACTGATAGAAACAACGTGTGTTTTTGTGGAACCTTTAATCGTTTAAACTGTCACAGAGCAATGGTGGAAAAGGAAAGGAAAGGTACGTTGCATTCGGAGTTTCTCCGGTTAGCAGAAGATTTCCCTCCACGCCTCTCTGACGTAGTGGGGAACCACGTACAAGGCAAGTTACAGCAGTGGTTTGCCATTGCCTTCTGCCGGGTGAGTTTCCAGCGAGATCACCAGCTCGTAACCCAGCACGGATGGAAAGCGTGCTGGGGAGCCGGCTGGATTTGAACTCGGGACCTTTTGTCCCGAAGTCCGACGTCGATGCCACTACGCCACCAGCCAGGTCAATGGTGGAAATAATGGCTTGAAATACAGAAGGAGAGTCTAAAAGGGCAAGTCAAAACTTGAAGGTGAATGATGGACAGAATTTTGCACGTGTTGCTTTGGGAAATCAAACAAGATGGCATGAATATCGATTTTTACTTCTGGTGAACAAATTTCCCCACCCCTTCCTCTACTCTCCACTCTGACCTTTCACTTCTGCTCACCTGTCTATTACTTCCCCCGAGTCCCCTCTTCCTTCTGCTTCTGCTTCTCCTATGGTCCACTCTCCTCTGCTATCAGATTCTTTCTCCTCCAGCCCTTGACCTTTCCCATCCACCTGGCTTCACCTACCACCTTCCAGTTAGCCTCCTTCCCCTTCCCCCACTTCTTTATTCTGGCATCTCCTCCCTTCCTTCTCATTCCTGAAGAAGGGTCTCGGCCTGAAACTTTGACAGTTCACTTTTTTTCCACAGATGCTGCCTGACCTGCTGAGTTCTTCCAGCATTTTGCACGTGTTGCTTTGGATTTGCAGCACCTGTAGACTTCCTTGTGTTTAAAGCAATGTAGAGTTAGGGGAGACAGACGCAGAAACCAAGCATTTTGAGCAACACTTGTTCACATGGTAATGGTGCAATTTTTCTCACACCCTGTTCCAGATGGTTGCAAGCAACATGTTCAGCAACATGCAAGCTTGCTGCCAACTGGGACACTAAATCTGGGTTGGAGCTAATGATAGAGTAGCTGGTATGCACTGCATTGTAGGTTTGTGTATATGTGCTGGGGTTACATGTCATAGTTTTCACCGTGTGGCACGGCACATCACCATCTGCTTCTGACGGAGAAGCAAACAACCCAGTGAAGAAAAAGAATAGATGCCTGTACTGAAGAACAAAATCAAAATGGGTAATCTTCATCTGCAAATGTCCATCGAAGGAATCAACACTTCTTTGCGTTTGGCATCCCTTTATGTTCCCCTTCATATTCATAAGTAGGTGAAGACCTGACCTTACACAACAACCCCTGCACAGTCACCAGACACTCCGAGTGCTTCACAACTAAAGACATCTGAAGTCATTGTTACAATATAGAAAAAGAGAGCAGCCTAATTACATGCCACATGAGGTTGGAGCAACGGTAAGATAATGAGTAGATAATCGGTCCTTAGTTGAGGCATAAGCAGCAGATGGTCTGAGGAAAACTAGCGTTTTACACAACTTTTAATTTGGGATCATCTATACCCATACAAGAGGTTAAAAGCTAATTACCTGGAAAACTCAGCTCAGTCATTCATTCAATGGATTTGTTGTTTAACCATGGCCCATTTCGTGATAGAATGTTAGAGATTCTCTCAGAAGAGAACAATTCCCCTGTCACTCCTGCACTCTGTAAGTGACAATGAGTCTGATTTTAAGCACAACCTTGAACTTCAGAGCTCTCAAACTCCCCACAGTTTCGCCTCCGAGATCTAAATCAGCACCACTATTCTCTGAAATATCTGCAATATTTAAGCTTAAAAATTCCCAGAGGTATTATTTCTGCACAGGTGCTCATGCCAAGACCTCAAACTCTCTAATTCCCCTCTCCAAGACTCTGAACCTCTTTTTCTACCATTAAAATATGCCTCCCAGCTTACCTTTTTGATCAACCTCATGATCATCTGCCTTAATCAGGCTTGACTTTTATCTGAGAACATGCTCTGGGACATTTCTTTTTGCTAGTGGCTGATGGTGCTTTTTCTAATGCTTTGGTGATGTGCAAGAAATGGGATTACTTTTGATCAGTACTGCTCACCCAATGGACATTTTAAATCTAAAAATAACATGACACAAGGGCTTCATCTCTGTGTATTCCTGTAATCATTCACAACAATATCAGAGAAATCTGCTTGAAGGAGTCATGGTTTCTAGTAGCATGAGCTAGAGTTACATGACAAGTAGAGAGCAACATGAATTGGCAAATAGCAATTAGACTCATCAGACAGCAGAGACAGTAACGCAGGGGCATATACCCCACTGGCATCAACAGTGCACATTTTCTACAAACAAATGTTGCACACAAAATCTTTTGAACTTTTAAAAATGTCCAATTATTTGGAAGAGTTATTGGCAGAAATTGAATGTCTAACAGTCACACTTAGAGATGAGACAAAATTAGATGTTACAATTTTGAGAAAACAGGCATCCACACATAGACCACTCGCTACCTCTCACCACTCACAGTTAATCTCAGTGCAGCTCAGTGTTTGATTTCTGTGCTCGCTCCAACATAGACAAGCGTTTGTGAAGGATTTTTCTTTAATAAGGTGTGTTTATTAAAATGCTGGCTAAATAAGCAAACACATTCTTCAGATGCTGGAAATCCAGAGCAACATACACAAAATGGAGGAGGAGAAGATGGCGATGAGACACAGCGCGTGGGGCCTCTCCGGTGATGAATATCTGTTATTTGTCAAGTAGGATGCCGTGCACAATTCTGATTTGATGGAGGCAGACGTGAGAGCACGGAGGGACATCTGGAGAAACTTCTGAAATCCCAGTTTCGCTGCTGCTGCTACTGTGTGATCCGAAATCTCTAAAGGAGAAGGCCCTGAATCCTCGGCTTTGCTTGTTGCTCGGCGGCCGGGGTGGGTTCGAAGCGCTCGGCAGAGGATGGTGCTCAGTGCTCGGTGTCGGAGGCTCGAAGTTTTCGGACGGACTTAGAGTCCGCTGCCGTCGGGTGCTTCCAATGGTGCTGCATCAGCAAGTTTGCGGCTCTGGAAGCTCATGGCAGGGAGAGTTTCTCTCTTCTACCGTCTGCGTGAGATGTTGGGGCTATAGGGCCTTTGAGACTTTTTTTTTTACCGTGCCCATGGTCTGCTCTTATCAAATTACGGTATTGCTTTGCACTGTTGTAACTATATGTTATAATTATGTGGTCTTTGTCAGTTTTAGTCTTGGTCTGTCTTGTGTTTCTGTGATAGCATACCGGAGGAACATTGTATCATTTTCTAATGCATGCATTTCTAAATGACAATAAACAAGGACTGAGCGTCCTCACAATCTAAAAAAAAAAATGATGGAGAAACTCAGCAGGTCAAGCAGCATCTATGCAGGGGAATGAACAGTTGACATTAGGAAGATAAAAAAATTAATGTCACATTCTGTATACATTGAAAAGATATCACAGGGAAAACAACACACAGGTCAAAAAATGTCCGGCTCGTATTCAATTACCTACTTAAAAATCACAAACAAGAGAGAACCTGCAGATGCTGGAAATCTAGGCAATATACACAAAATGCTGGAGGAACTCAGCAGGCCAGGCAGCCTCTATGGAAAGAAGTACAGTCAACATTTCAGGCTGAGACCCTGCAGAAGCATTTTGTGTTTGTGTTACTTAAAAATACTTATTTTACAGTATCTGGGCATTTGTACATGGATGCTGCTTTTCTCAGTAAAATGGAGCATCCAACTCTGCCTCATCTCTAATTGCTACCAATTTAGACATCTGATATCTGAAAACAACTCTTTTGCAAGTAATTGTACACTTTTTTCAAATTTCAAAGAACTTTCTTTGCAATTTCATTTCAGAAAGAGTGCACTGATGATGACAGCTGGGAGTATGCCCCTGAGTTACTGTCTTGGCTGTCTGATGAGTCAAATTACTAAACCCAATCCATTTTATTCTTGTCACTTCACAAGAGTGAGTACATTCCATATGATTGCTCCAGTAACAACACTTTCATCACTTTGCTAATATTTGAGGTTAGACTAATTTTCAGATGATTAGCTAGATTGGATTTTCCCTGCTTAATGTGGACATGGCACTCCTGGGCAATGTTCCACTTAGCTGGGTAGATGCTAGGGTGCAACTGTTCTGGGACAGGTTAGGGGAATAATTAGTACAAAATGCAAGTCCACTGCTCTCTGCCCTTGCTTTGAAGGTACTGTATGTGATATAAGTCAAATTTGTTGTAGACCAGCTTCTATGATGGTAGGACCTTCGAAGGAAGCTGAAATAGTCCTGGCTTTGCTTCTGCACTTCAAGGAAAACATGACTGTCAGTACTTCATTCTTGACTTCAGTACTTACATGTTAGGCCCTGTTATCACCAAGGGTGGGGACGTTCTCCTGGCTTCCTCACCCTATTAGCTTGCTCAGACCATAAATAATCCTGGGAGAAAATGCTGCCCGTTTGTTGCCAGTCTGAAGACTAACCCAAGTGTTGAAATGTAGCTCAGGGCCACAATACTTCATGTCTGAGCTGAATCCAGTCAAGTCCCTGTTATTAACCAATGTGCCACTTTCCTCCAAGATGTCAGGAATAACATCAGGCTACATTTTCTTCATTACACTGCTGGACCCCACTATATCATATGTACTTACAATCCAAATGAGGATGCAAACATCTACAGGACTGGGAAACCAATTAAGAACATAATCTCACTCTACAAACTCAGAAGACACTTGGGAGTTTTCTGTATATAGAACATAGAACACTAGAGCATAGTACAAGCCCTTTGTCCCAAAGCATTGTGCTGACTCTCAACCTACTCTCAGATTAACCTAGACCTTCCCTTCTACAAAGGCCTCTATTTTTCTATCATTCATGTGCCTATTAAAGAGTTTCTTAAATAGGCCTAATCTATCTGACTCTAACACAACTCTTGACAGTCTGTTCTATATACTTATCCCTCTGTGTGGAAAAGAAAACTTAACCTCTGACATCCCCCTATACGTTCCTCCAGTCACCATAAAATTATGCCCCCTGGTATTACCCATTTCCACCCTGGGAAAAAGTTTGTGACTATCCACTCAATCTATGCTTCTTCCCATCTTGTACACCTCCATCAAGTCACCTCTCATCCTCCTTCACTCCAAAGAGAAAAGCCTCAGCTGTCTCAACCTATTAGAGACGCTCTCTCTCTAATCCAGGCAGCATCCTGGTAAATCTCCTCTGCATGCTCTCTAAAACTTCTACATCCTTCCTAAAATGAGGTGACCAGGACCAATATTGTATCTGTGGTCTAACCTGGGTTCGAGAGAGCTGCATATTACCTTGTGGCTTTTGAACTCAATCCCCCAACTAATGAAGGACAGCACACCATACACTTTCTGAACCACCCGATCCATTTGCACACAACTTTAAGGGATCTGTGCATGTGGATTCAAGCAGGTTACCCTGCCAGGAATCCTGCCATTAACCCTGTATTTTGCCTTCAAATTCAACCTACCTAAGAGAATCACTTCAAACTTCTCCAAATTGAACTCCATCTGCCACTTCTCAGCACAGCTCTGGATTCTGCCAATAGCCCATTGTTTCATACAATGTCCTTCTACACTATCTACAGCTCCACCAACTTCCATGTCATCTGCAATGTTACTAGCCCGCCCTTACATTTCTTAATTCGAGTCATTTATAAAAATCACCAAGAGCAGGGGACTCAGAACAGGCTTCTGCAAAATACCACTGGTCACTGACCTCTGGGCAGAATATCCCCCAACTGCCCTCTAAGGGCAAGATAATTCTGAAGCCACAAAGTCAGGTTTCCCTAGATCCCATGACTCCTGAATTTCTGAATGAGTATACAATGGGAAACTTTATCAAATGGCTTACTAAAATCCATATATACCACATCCGCTGCTCTAATTTCATCAATGTGCCTTGTCATGTCTTCAGTTCGATCAGGTTTATGAAGCATGATCTGCCTCCTTCAAAGCCATAACTTCCTAATCAGACTATGCTTCTCCAAATGCTCATGAATTCTCTTTCTAAGAATCTTCTCCAATAATTTTCCCACCACTGAAGTAAGAATCACTAGTCTTTAATTCCCAGGGTTATCCCAACTCCCTTTCTGAATGAAGAAATAACTTTTGCCATCCTCCAATCACCTGGTACTACTCTTGCAGAAATGGGAATTGTTTTTTTACCTCAAAAGCAGCAAATTCAAGCTGAGAGATCTGCTTACCATCTTCAGGGACATCAACATGACCAGGTGACCAATATTTCTAATTATCATTTCTGCAAATCACTACTGGAAATCAGGTTGCCTGGGAAAGTACAATGTAGTTAATAAATACTACTGAACACAAAACTATATCAGATAACCCCTGCACTATAGTATCAAAGAGTCGAATGAACAGTAGTTTTCTGCAAGCTGGGATAACAGAAAGAGCCATTAAATTGAAATTAAATTGGCCATAACCTTTCCAGATCACTCTTTGTCAATCTGCAAAAGGTGAAATTTCCCAGAAGCCAACCATTTTAATTCCTATCCCCATTCCCATTCTGACAAGTCAGTCCATGGCCTCCTCTTCTGCTATGATGGAGCCACTCTTGGGGTGGAGGAGAGAAACCTCATATTCTGTCTAAGTAGCCCCCAGTCTGATGGCATGAAGATTGATTTCTCCTTCCAGTAATTTTCCCTCATCCCCCTTTCTTCTTCTTCTATCCGCACTCTGGCATCTCACCTTTTCTTTTCACGTGCCTATCACCTCCCCCTGGTGCCTCTCATCCTTCCCTTTCCACTCATGGTCCAGTCAGATTTCTTTCTTCTCCACGTGACTTTTCCGGTTATCATCTCCCAGTTTCTTACTTCATGTCCTCTACCACCCCTGCCCCTCCTGGCTTTACCTATCACCTTCTGGATTGTCCTCCTTCCCCTCCCCACAACTTGTTATTCTGCCATCTTCCCTCTTCTTTTCCATTCCAGATGACGGTCTCGGCCTGAAAAATTGATTGTTTATTCATCTCCATGGATGCTGCCCGACCTGCTGAGTTCCTCCAGCATTTTGTGTGTATTGTTCCAGGTCATTATTTATTTTTCTTCTTACGTCACTCTAACTCAACATATCCCCAAAGAAGAACCTTCTCCTGGTTCTTACACAAACCCCTAGAAGATCTCTCTTGATGAGTGAGTTAACTTTCTCTCATCAGGATTGACAACTGAATCTCTCTTTGCATAAATTAAAACCTCAGAAGGCAATTTCTTTAAATGCTGGACATGAGAGAATGTGCTTTGTAATCTGAAGCACCGAACCCAAGTTACAACTAGGAGCGAAGTTTCTCTCTAGGCAATATTTTCCAGTAAAATTAAGCTAGACCCAAGGTAGTGCAGCTTACTGGTTTGATACAGTCATAACAACATGCTATAAGATCATGCAGAGAAGACTGTTTTCGGATTTTAAGTTGATATGGGAATACCCAGTGCAACTACCCGCTGATTGTGACAGGAAGTTCACTTAGAAGCAAGACAAACCGATACTGCATTTACATAGAAACACAGAAACCTACAGCTCATAACAGGCCCTTTGATCCACAATATTGTGCCAACCATGTAACCTACGCTAGAGTTACCCTACCGCAGAGCCCTCTATTTTTCCAAATTCCAAGTATCTATTTAAGAGTCTCTTTAAAGACCCTATTGTATCCACCTCTACCATTGTCGCTGGAGGTTGCCTCATAGCTCTAGTGTCACAGGGCCAATCCTGACCATGGGTTCCAGCTGCATAGACTTTGCAGGTTCTCCCTATGACTGCATGAATCTCCTTTGGGTGCTCTGGTTCCCTCCCATATCAAAGACGTGCAGGCCAGTGTAAATAATGCCTTCTGAGTGAGCATGTGAGGGAGACCAGCTCATGAGGAAATAAGTGGGAGAATCGTCATTAGATTGCTTAGCGAGCTAGAATGGGCTTAATCTAATGGCCAAGACATAAGAGAGACTACTGAGAGTTGCTGTAAATCTGGATCAGCACTCAAAATGCTGGAGGAACTCGGAAGGTTAGGCAGCATCTATGGAGGAAAGTGATCAACCCTGGCCCGCAGAGTTCCTCCAGCATTTTGTGTGTATAGACCTAATGGCATCATTCTACGGCATAAGGAAGTATAAAGAGTCTGGCTCCAGATAAATATAGTGACACCCCATTGTGGAAATGGACATTTGTGGTAGAGTCTTCAAACTGCTCTGTTTCCTGGAGAGGATATTCTTACTTGTTCCTATTTCTTATCCATTTCTCCCCCAGAAGCATTGTAATCCTGTCTGCCTAATAATAAAATTAAGGAGCACATTGACAGAGTACCTCATTCACCATGTTCCCTTCCATTCACAGGAAAAGGTGCAGACTGAGACTACACTTAACTTTCCTTCATTGTTACTGGGTCTAAATCCTTGACAAATGCACTGAGGCAGGAAATTAGGGAGATTATATATAGAGACAGACAGATATAGATATATATTTCTTTTTTCCAGTTTTTAGCTCCTGCTACAGATCGGGTATTCCAGTTGGTATTACAGAGCGGCCACATAACATTCAATGGGTTCACTGAAAGTTCACACATGTGGATATTCAGAATTCAACCTGTAATGGACAGCACTTGGTACATACACACACAGACATTATCTTGTCATCCTGCTGTCATTGCGGTGAGTGCACGCACTTCAATATCTTCCCCACTATATTCTCACAAAGGGCTCTAAAATGAGCTGACATGCTCAGGTTGGCTCTATGGTGCCTTTCCTGTCATACCCAGCAGAATATTCCATTCCTTTAGTAATGAGGTTGTATAAATACATAAATGTTGTTTGTATACGGGATTTAAGGTCGATACCTCTGTTTATTTTGTAATATGATTGTAACTACACTGTGGGGTGCATCATATTCTAATGCTTGTACAGTCTTAAGTTAACCATGATTATGATTATGATTGTGAGGACACGCAGTCCCCTTTTATTGTTATTTAGTAATGCATGCATTAAGAAATGATAAAAATGTTTTCCAGAATGATATCACCAAAACTCATGACAAACCGACTTAAAAACTAACAAAAACCACATAATTATAACATATAGTTACAACAGTGCAAAGCAATACCGTAATTTGATAAGAACAGACCATGACACAGTAAAAGTCTCAAAGTCTCTCGAAAGTCCCATCATCTCACGCAGACGGCAAACCTCCAGCGCCGCCAACTTGCCGATGCAGCATCCCTGAAGCATCCGACCACAGTCCGACTCCGAGTCCGTCCAAAAAACTCCGAGCCTCCGAGCACCAAGCACCATCTATACCGAGCGTTTCGACGCCAGCCTCGGCAACAGGTGATATGCGAAGCCGAGGATTTGGGGCCTTCATCTCTGGAGATTCTCGATCACACAGTAGCAGCAGCAGCGAAGCAGGCATTTCAGAAGTTTCTCCAGATGTTCCTCTGCGCTTCACAGCTGTCCCTATCAAATCCGGATTGTGCATGGCACCCTTAGTTACACATATTGATATTCATTCAGAACGGCCGTGTGCGCTGCATCACGCCACCATCTTCTCCTCCTTCCTCCAACAAAGTACAAAGCTATTATTGTGTTTTCTGCTAGATATCTTTTTGTAAATATTGGCAGTTTTCTTTTCACTATTTTCACCAATTTTTGAAAGTTTGACTTTTGACACACCTAATAAACAGTCTTGCAAAACAATGCTAAGTGACTCCAGCCATTTTTTTTTCCCCTTTGGTCATAATCTACAGTGTGTGCCCTCATCTAGACAGAGCTCCTTAACAGACTACAATGTTGTTCAAGAGAAACTGGATGGAGACATCAACCTTTCAGGTTTTCTAGGAATGGAAACTTCCTGAGAATAAACATTGCAAAAATATGTCCTTTGTTTAAAACAACATGGAACAAATTATTTCAATACTGTGGGAATATTGAGTGCATTGTACATTGGGGGATTGCAGTTGCTTTATTATTTTCTTGCTTTATTTGTTCTTTTATAAGATGTGGACACCACTGTAAATGGCAGCATTTATTATTCATTCCTAATGGTCCTCAGCAGGAGAGGCAATTAAGAGTCAATCACATTGGTGGTTCTGAAGCCACATACGGGCAGGCTGGGTTTCTATAACACCAACGACTCTGCTAAATGTATCCTCTCGGCTGGCACAATGTCACTCAGTGCTGGTGTCTCACAGCTCCAGTGACCTGCGTTCAATTCCGACCTCCAGTGCTGTCTGTGTGAAGTTTGTATGTTCTTCCTGTAACAACATGAATGTCTTTCAGATGCTCTGCTCCCCCCCCACCACATCGTAAAGACGTGCTGGTTTGTGGTTTAATTGTCCACAGTAAATTGTTTAAATATGTAGGTGAGTGGTAGGGATGTGCAGATGGAAAACTGAGGAAAACTAGTTGCAGGGAAAATTAGGATTGATCTGTTAACCAGTACAGACTCAAGGGATCAAAATAGCTTCCTTCTCAGTGTCCTGACCCCAGCGGCCTCTGTGGTTTGAATAGAGCATTGAGCTTCTAGGGTTCTTGAGCACCTGTATTTTCTAATCGTTATCTTAACGAGAGCTGTACTCTTGGTTTAATCTTATCAAGCTAATTGTGACTGCCACCTGTTTCCTGCATTCTATGATATTTGAAGAGGACTCTCGTTTAGTGCACGAGCAGAGTCATTGTGTTGGAGAAGAAGTTGTCTTGTAGTATTGCGTAGTCACTCCTCCGAGAGTCTGTTGGTATTCCTGTATCAAATCTCTTGTTTCTTGTCTCTTCATGGGGAATCTGCTGCCCTCCGCTCCTGGGTTGAGTCGTGAGCCTGCCACCTGCTAATTCTTCATTGAGTCAGAGCCAGCGACCTCCCGTGACAGAGAAAGCCTGTTGTTCCTCCACACTTGAGTACAGTTCTCTGAGAGTATACTGTGACTGTCTGTTGTATGAAATTATGGTAATGTGGTAATTGAGGAGATTTCCAGGTGCCACAGGAGTGAATAACTTCCCATTTCTAAACAATGATTCATACTTCTGAATACTAGTCCAGTAACTTTCCAACATGTGACTCTACTATCATGAATCTATGTGTTTTGGGTCACAAATATACATAGGCTTGGTTATGCAGTAAGGGACTGGACCCATCTGAAGGTTACAGAAAAGTTCATAAAATCACTTTTATTAAGTTTTCCCAATAACAGGCAAAGATATCGCAAAAGATGTTGCACACTAACATTATCTTTCAAAATCTGATTTTGATCCACAGAAGGAAATAGTCCAGTGGATAACTAAATGCTTGATTAATAGCATTTATGGAGCACCTTACAAGGAGGGGTGAGAGATGGCAATAGAGAGATGTTTAGGTTACAGTAGGTAAGGTTGCCAAGGTCTGAGCAGCTTAATTCAGTGACAATCAGGAGGTCCAAACTGGCAGAGTGAAGCTCTGGTACAGCCAGAGAAGTGTATAGAGATACTACAGCAAATGTATCAGAGGAATTAGAAACCAGGAACCACTGGACATCGGCTGAGAGTCTGTGAGAGTTGGGAAATAGACGGCTGAGTTTATTTAATTAAACTGGGAAGGAGGACGACCATCAACAACAGCCAGAGATAACAGGGACATGAATATGTGGCAGCAATACTTGAGCAGAGTCAGACAGTGTGACAAAGTAGAAAGAGGCATTAGTAGTGTCAGTGTGGATGTTCCAGCTGAACACCACAGAGGTCAAGTACAAGGCCAAAACCAAACGTTGTCAGGTTCAGTTTCGGCTAGTTTTCAGGGAGAAGGCTGAAATCAATGAGTGGGACCAAGACAAGAGGGTGAGTGAGGAAACTTCACATCAAACAGTTAATGACAACAGAAGGCTGAGCTGGTGGAAAGTAAAGGCCAGTACCTTATGGTGTGCTACAGCACAGAAACCGCACAACCCTTCACTGGAGAAAGACTACAGAGAGCTTCAAGATCAGAGAAACAAAAACATACATTCCTTGACTTATGAAAGGGATGCATTCCTGGAATATTTCAAAAAGCCAGTAGAAAAGAACTGAGAGAAATGCATTGTGGGTATTTCAGTATGGCACTTCTTCATGGATAAAGGGTAGGATGTTATTCATTTTAGTGAAAAATAGACTTATAAGTCAAAGATATACACCTTAAACAGTCAACAAAGTCACAGCAAAGATTTTAAAATGGAACTGTCGTAAGTTGAAAAATACTTGTCAGCTATTTGATCCTTCATCTCCGTTTGATCATTCAATAAGGTCATGGCTGATGAAACACATTGAAACCAATTTCCTGCACTAAATCTATATCCCTTAATACCCGGAAATCTATCATCTGCCAGGATCGGTAAAAGAGACTCATTCATCTAACAGAGATGCCACTTAAAAGTTCAGTGTGTCCAAGGACTGAGACCTCAATGGCTGGAAGATGTTTCCATTCATACTCTTCTTCTTTTATTTTTGAGGGAAAGAGATGAGTGATGGGCTAGGAGTGGAGGCGGTCCTGTGAGGTGCTGTGGGTCAACGGGGGAAAGAGTCGACTGCTGGTAATGGCAGGAGATTGCTGGTTGGGGCTGAAATAGTGCACGGAGTCAGGGGTGGGGGGAAGGAGGAGATCATTGACACAAAAACTGATGGGCACTTGGGGCACAGGAGAAGTCCTGGGTTATGAGTTGGGGTCGGGTCCGGGAACTAGTCACTGAGCAGGGGTTTGATAGCCAGGGTGGCGAGCTGCAGATGGGAAGCCTCAACATCAGCATATGGGCAAATTAATTGAGGCTTCTGGTGACTGGGTAGGACCTGCTCCGGAATGGTGGAGAGAGTAGATCTTAGAAATGTAAGTGGCTGCACCTCCACAACCTGAAGTGTTGACAAAGGTGTACATCACAACCACGTGGGCCAACTAGGAGAAGCACCTAACATCAATTGAAGTAGATGACAGGACCTCTGCAGAAGTATAATTCATCACTGGCAGACTTCCAGCACATTGTAATTCAACCTAGACATGGTTTTAATCACATCCCACACCAGAAGTTCATGTGTAGAACACAGAAAAAGAATGTCACTCAATCAACTTTGCAGGCCACCCTGTTTTATATACACTGACCATTGATATTTTGGCAAAACAACATTGCAAACATCATGAATACTTGATTTCTGAGTACTGTTCAGTATGAGTAAATATACTTACTTTCCCCTCTTTTAAACATTGCATGCTGCTAACAGAGTAGTCAATGGATCGACAAGGTTGGCCAGTGACGTCTCTACACTATTACTGATTTCAGAAGTTGCAGTAAATTAGTCATGAGTCAGCTAAATAATATCCCAGTCTTCTTGTAGATGGGAAGATTGCATTTAATCTTCTTTTCCTTCATGCATCTCCCTAACTTGCTCTGCATAACTTCCATTTATGTCATATTCTTCCTTGTTGGTATAGTTGTTAGTATCCCCACCTGTCATGCAGGAGTTCAATGTCCCAATGGGGAGCTCTTGATATTTTGGGGTGACATGCTGGCATAGAGATGAACACAATCACATTACAATGCCTGTGATCACTGATCAGGATTCGACTCTCTCTGCCATCTGTAAGTTCGTACAATCTCTCTAAACTACATGGGTTCACTCTGGGTGCTCCAGCTTCCACACACATTCCAAATACATGGAGGTCAGGGACAAATAAAGCTAATCTTTATGTCTTTAGCATTTACAGTACTCTGATTATTACAGTGCAGCCAAGATCTGTAGCCGAGTTCAGGAAAGCCTATTGGTCCCTTGTTGTCACCTTAATCTCTCCGGTGCAGTTAGAGGAAAGAAACACCAGATCCATATATTCAGAAGCTCACTTAATGCTAAACAAGATCTTGCATAAATAACTGTGATGGATCGAGAATGGCTGGACTTGCCTGGATGTAGTGTCTGTTTGAACATTACCTAGTACACTCTGCTTTTGTTTGTATTTAAGATCCTTTCCCTGAACAGTTTTCAGACTAATTTATTATTGAAGGGTCAGAAGTTAAATATAATCTAGTACCGAGTGTTTTAAGTGTTAAAGTTAAAGTCAAAGATGAATTTATTGTCAAATGCAGAAGCACATGCATGGACAGTTGTAGCAGCGTCACAGGCACATAGCGTCAGAGAAGAGAAAGCAAAACATAAAATAAACATACATTAGAGGCAAAAAAGTCACAGTCTTGTTGCAGTTTTGGTTGCAGTGTTTAATGTGTGATAATATTTAGGCCTGTTCTAAAGGCATAGATAAATAACACAGAGTTTCCTTAAGTCACCTGACAAGGATCTGCTTAATGTTAATAGTGAGCAAGTAAGTTCTGTCAAAAGGCAAAGAGAGGCATCCCATTTGAATCATGATATTGATATACAATGAAGTGGGGAAGTGTATTAATGAGGGCAATGCAATGAATGTGGTTCACATGGACTTAATAAGGTCTTTGACAAGGTCCTATACGGGATATTTGATCGTAAAGGTTAGCACCTGTAAGATCGAAACTGGATTCAAAAACTGGCTTGATAAGAGAAGACATAAAATGACGATAGAGGGTTGCTTATATTTTTGGATACCTGTGACTCGTGCTGTTCCTCAAGAAATTTTGCTGGGAGCCTTTACTGTAACATCTGAATGTTTTGGATGAGGATGTAGGAGGCAAAATCAGTAATGAGTGAACAGGGTTCATAAGACAGGTTTCCTGACAGATTTGGTGGGTTTTATTTTTAAACACAACATGTGTTTATTCCAAACTAGTTCCACAATAGTCCTGGTTGGACTAGAACTGTCATGGTCCAGTCCGTGAAGTCCGCATTCCATTTCACAGTCCAGTCCATCGCTCCTTATTCCAGGTTTTCCGGTTTTCCCTTGTTCTGTTGGGTGCTCTAATTGAGGCATATGATTCACATTTTGGGCTGGCTACATAAATAGCTCCTTGGTTCAGCTTCAGTTGCTGGACTGTTCCCTTCCCCTTCCTCCTGAAGCCTTGGCTGCAACCTCTGCCTGAAGCCTTGGCCTGAAGCCTTGCCTGCAACCTCAGGTGCGTCCTCGCCTGTATCGCTGTCAAGTTCTACCACTGGAGTGAGACCGGAGCCTTGCTGTGTCTAGATAAGGAACTGTCTATTGTTGTTTGGAACTGTCTCTGTGTCCATGCCTTTGCTAGGTAGGTCTGGCCATTTCCCGCTACCTTGTGTTGGGAACCATCTCTGTGTCCACACCTTCGTTAGGTAGGTCCGGCCGTTTGCCGCTACCTTGTGTTGGGAACTGATTCGGAGTCCATGCCTTTGCTAGGTAGGTCCAGTCATTTGCCACTACCTTGTGCTGGAAACTGTCTCTGTGTCCACGCCTTTGCTAGGTAGGTCCAGCCGTTTGCCGCTACTTTGTGTTGGGAACTGTCTCTCTGTGTTCTGTGTATGAGTCCCAACCCTACGTCCTGTTCCCAAGGAGGGGTCTCAGCTCTGTGTTCTGCGTTCCTGTCTCTCAAGACCAAGTCAAGGCTTCGGGATCTCATCCCGTCCTTGTGCCTCATCCAGCCCAGGAGTACCTCAACTAGTTCAAGCCCAGGCTTTGTGTTCTCGTCCTGTGCAGGAGTTCCACGTCCAGTCCTATAGTCATGTCTTGTCCTCACCTAGGTCTGGAGTCCGAGCCCGAGTCAAGACCCAGGTTCTGGGTCCTTGTCCAGTCTCTGGCTCGGAGTCCAAGCCCAGGCTCCTAGTTCCTAGTACCTCGTCCATGTCCTGCTTGCCTAGCCAAGTTCTAGCCCAAGTCTGTGTCCTGTTGCATCCCAAACTCTAGTCCTAGTCCTGTTCCTAGAACTTCAGTGTCTGTGCCTTGCATTTGGGTCTGCTCTCAGCACCCCCCTTATGACAAGAACTGACAATGAATTCTTTGTTTGAGCACTACTGTAACAGTTGGACTACTAGACATCTTCTTCGGCAGGCTTTTGGAAAGCTCAGACATTCTGAATGAGAACTAGAGCTCCTGACAGTCAGTCATCATTTCCTGACATGGTAAGGAAGATAACATGGTCTTGTACAGAAGGAGAAGCAGAGAACAATATTTACCAGATATTTGACATCCTATTTGTATTATGTCATCATTGTATCCAACATAATGAATCCTCACTGTCAGACACCGTGATTCATTTATTTTATTACTTTGTTCGAGGTCCAAATGCTAATTGTTTATCTGCATAGAGACTGAGGCTTTCAAAAATGAGCAAAAAAAAATTTATATTGTAATTTCTTCAGAAACTGTGCATATTTGTAATGACAAAGGCTAGTAATAGCTTTGTTGCAGATTCAAATGCAAAATTGGGTGCAGGAAGTGAGGTTCATTGAAATTCTCGGAGTTCCAGCTTCAATTATTTAACATGGCAAGGATGTACATTAAATATTAATTTATACCTGGTTGATGAAGTGACCTGTCAACAATAATCTGCAGTTTCTGCAGATGCACCAGCAATCTTGTCCTTGCCTTCCATTGTGATGTTCACTGAGAATAAGCTTGAGTCAAATTTGCACAGTTGTTGGCCAAGGCCAAAATAATTCCCTGGGGTCTGACATCACTGGAAACATGGCATATATTGCCTGCCCTTGCTTCTCGAAGGATACTTTGGAGGCATCACCAGTGTGGGGCTGAGGACGCATAAAATCTATACTGGGAAAGGGTGTTGGATTTCCTTTGCTATACAAAAGTGTACGAGTCCAGCTGTTTCTAGTGCTGCACTAACAAAGAAGATATTGCCAGTTCAGATCCAGAAAGGAGTGCTTGTTGAAGCAAAGTCAGAATCAGTTAGGTTTATGAAAGTTGTTTCGCAGCAGTAATACAATTCAACACATAAATGATTACTGTAAGTTACAAGAAGAAATATAAAAAAAAAGTAGTGCAAAAAGAGTGCAAAAAAAAGTGAAGAAGTATTCATTGTCCATCAGAAACTAGATGGCGGAGGGGAAGATGTTGTTCATAGAATGTTGAGTATAGGTCTTCAGGCTTTCACACCTCCTCCCTGATGGTAGAAATGAAAGGAGGGCATGTCCTGAATAGCGAAGCTATAAAATGTTGCATGTGTGTATACCTTGTTTACGCTTATCATGAGAATAATCGATAATATTAGTATATTCAGGTGCGCAATGATTCTGCATTGAATCTAGTACTTAACTTTCCACAGTTTCACAAAGTTTTCTCATTAAGAATGCTGAAGAAAGATTCCAGCTCGTGTGACTTTTAAGAAGGTGCTTAACTCCCTGACTAGCTTTGCGCACAATGCAGTGTGAGGGCATTAGGTTTTCACTTTCTGACACTGGCATCCATCTGCCACTCCTTTGCCCACTGTCCTAATTTGTCCTCCTGAATGCTCGCTATTTCCTGAACACTATTGCTCTTCCACCTCCCTTTGTATCATCTTCAAACCTGGTCACAGAACCATTAATTCCATCATCCGGTTTATTAGCCCATTGCAGCGATGTGCTACACACAGAGCTAGAAATAACGACGCACAGTTGGTAAGTCGCACTCGAGACTCGTTTATTCAAACCTCGCGGCACTGGCTTTTAAGCAGTTCCCTTCCAACACTCTCCGGGCAGCAATGACGTCAGAGGTGCATTACAAAAGTCTCTCCCCATGCGCGAGCTATTTTGTGAGCTGGTTCGCTTATGTAGAAAGTGCGTTGCCACATAACACCCACCCCCCGCCAGAACCGGCGATACACCCCCAACGTCCACAGTCTGGATCAGTCTCTGTTTGGGCGGTCTGCCTCTGCGCCGCGGTGCCTGAACCTCAACCGGCTGCGTCAAGTCCACGTGGCCCGGTTTGAGTCGGTCCACCATGAAAACCTCTTTCCCCCCAATGTCCAGAATGTACATGGACCCGTTGTTACTGATCACCTTGAACGGCCCCTCGTACGGCCACTGTGCACCCCTTCGTATGAATATAAACTTACAATTCTGCAGGTCTTTGAGTACGCAGGTCGGGATCTGTCCGTGCTGTGAAGTCGGTACAGGGGCCAGGTTGCCGAGCCTCTCACGTAGTCTGTCCAGGACTGCTGCGGGTTCTTCCTCTTGCCCCCTTGAGGCTGGTATGAACTCTCCTGGGACAACCAGGGGTATGCCTTTAACCAGCTTGGCCAACGAGGTGTGCAGATCCTCTTTGGGTGCTCTGCGGATTCCAAGCAGGACCCAGAGAAGCTCGTCCACCCAGTTAGGCCCTTTCAGGTGGACCACAAGAGCCGACGTTAATGACGGTGGGAGCGTTCCACTAGTGCGTTCGACTGTGGGTGGTAGGCAGTTGTGTGGTGTAATTACGTTCCCAACAGGATGGCCACAGCCGACCACAGGCTGGAGGTGAACTGGGTGCCTCTGTCGGAGGTAATGTGGGCTGGTACCCTGAAGTGTGCTACCCAGGTTGCAATCAGCGCTCGGGCGCAGGAATCGGCAGTTGTTTCATTAAGCGGGACCAACTCTGGCCATCTCATGAACCGGTCTACCATAGTTAGGAGGTATCGCACTCCTTGCAACACTGGCAGGTGCCCCACGATATCCACATGAATGTGGTCAAACCTCCGGCGGGTGGGTTCGAACTGCTGCGGCGGGGCTTTGGTGTGCCGCTGCACCTTGGCTGTTTGGCACTACATGCACGTTTTGGCCCATTCACTGACCTGCTTACGAAGCCCATGCCACACGAACTTGCTGGAGACCATCCGGACAGTTGTCCTGATAGATGGGTGCACCAAGCCATGTATGGAGTTGAAAACTCGCCGCCGCCAGGCTGCCGGGACGATGGGGCGAGGTTGGCCGATAGCCACGTCACACAGGAGGGTCCTCTCACCTGGGCCTACGAGGAAGTCTTGCAGCTGCAAACCGGAGACTGCGGTCCTGTAGCTGGGCATCTCGACGTCTGCCTGCTGCGCCTCTGCCAGTGCTGCATAGTCCACCCCCTGGGACAGGGCCTGGATAGCTGGTCTGGAGAGTACGTCCACCACGATGTTGTCCTTTCCCGAGACATGCTGGATGTCTGTCGTGTACTTGGAGATATAGGACAGATGTCGCTGCTGGTGGGCCGACCAGGGATCGGACACCTTCGTGAATGCGAAGGTCAACGGTTTGTGGTCCGTGAACGCGGTAAACGGCCTGCCTTCTAAGAAGTACCTGAAATGCCAGATTGCCAGATATAGTGCCAACAGCTCCCGTTCGAAGGCACTGTATTTGAGTTCGGATGGCCGTAGGTGCCTGCTGAAGAACACCAGGGTTGCCAGCGCCCCTCAATGAGTTGCTCCAGTACCCCACCGACTGCTGTGTTGGATGCGTCCACTGTGAGGGTGGTTGGAACATCCATTCTAGGGTGCACCAGAATCGTGGCGCCTGCCAAGGTTTCCTTGGCTTTAATGAAAGCAGCCGAGGCCTCTTTGTCCCAAGTAATGTCCTTGCCTTTACCCGACATCAGAGTGAACAATGGGCGCATGATACGAGCTGCTGAGGGGAGGAAGCGGTGGTAGAAGTTCACCATACCAATGAACTCCTACAGGCCTTTGACTGTGTTGGGCCGGGCGAAGTAGCGGATCGTGTCTACCTTGGCAGGCAGAGGTGTTGCCCGTCTTTGGTAATCCTGTGGCCCAGAAGTCGATGGTGTCGAGTCCGAACTGACATTTCGCTGGGTTGATCGTGAGGCCGAGATCACTCAGGCGGGAGTAGAGCTGGCGGAGGTGGGACAGATGCTCCTGACGACTACTGTTGGCTATGAGGATGCTGTCCAAATAGATGAACGCAAAGTCCAGGTCGCGTCCCACTGCATCCATTAGTCGCTGGAACATCTGTGCGGCATTCTTCAGGCCGAATGACATTCAGAGGAATTCGAACAGGCCAAACGGGGTGATGAGTGCTGTTTTGCGGATGTCTTCAGGGTGTACCGGAATTTGATGGTACCCCCGGACGAGGTCTACTTTGGTAAAGATGCTTGCACCATGCAGGTTTGCTGCAAAGTCCTGTATGTGTGGCACGGGGTAGCGGTCTGGCGTTGTAGCCTCGTTCGGTCTACGGTAGTCACCGCATGGTCTCCAGCCCCCGGCTGCTTTGGGCACCATGTGCAAGGGGGAGGCCCATTGGCTGTCGGACTGCCGTACAATCCCTAATTCCTCCATCCTCTTGAACTCCTCCTTCGCCAGGCGGAGCTTGTCCGGGGGGAGCCTTCGTGCGCGGGCATGGAGGGGTGATCCCTGGGTCAGAATGTGGTGCTGTGCTCGGTGTCTAGGCATGGCTGCCATGAACTGCGGTGGCAGAGCCAATGAAAAGTCCACCAGGATTCTGGTGAATTTGTTGTCAGACAGCGTGATGGAGTCCGGGTGTGGGGCCGGAAACTTGGCTTCACCCAGGGAGAATGTCTGTAAAGTCTTGGCATGGACCAGTCTTTTCCCTTGCAAGTCAACCAGCAGGCTGTGGGCTCGCAAGAAGTCCGCCCCCAGGAGCGGTTGGGCCACGGTGGCCAGTGTGAAGTCCCACGTGAACCAGCTGGCGCCGAACTGTAGCTGCACTGTGCGGGTGCCGTAGGTCCGAATCGTGCTGCTGTTTGCGGACCACAGGGTTGGTCCCGTCTCCCTGTTGCAGGTGTCATACCCCGTCGGGAGTAAGACGCTGATCTCCGCTCAGGTGTCGACCAAGAAGTGGCATCCCGACTGTTTGTCCCAGACGTACAGGAGGCTGTCCTGGTGGCCAGCCGCCGTAGCCATTAGCGTCAGCTCGCCCTGGCGTTTCCCGGGAACTTGCAGCGCGGGCGACAACGGCGGGTTTCTGTGCCCCACCGCTGGTGGTAGAAACACCACTGTTCATTGGCCTCCTCACTCCTGCCTCTGGGTTGTGTGCGCTCCATTGCCGGGCCTGGTCTGGGCTGCTGTTGGGCATGTGGCTTGGTAATCTGTCCGACGGATGCCCCTCTCTCCTTCTTGGTTTTCCAGAGCATGTCTGCCTGGGCCACCACCTTCCGGGTGTCACTGAAATCTGCGTCGGTCAGCAGCAGATGTATGTCCTCGGGCAGTTGTTCTAGGAACTCCTGCTCAAACATGAGGCAGGGCTTGTGTCCTTCAGCCAGGGCCAGCAGCTCTGACGGTGGCCTGTCTCCCAAACCGTCCAGGTGCAGCAAACGGGCACCTCACTCACGCCGTGAGAGGCCAAAGGTCTCTACGAGCAGCGCTTTGAATGCTGAATATTTGCCTTCTTCGGGGGTGACTGTATGAAATCCCCAACCCATGCGGCTGTCTCCTGGTCCACGTAATAGTAACGTGTGGAATCCAAAGATATCCCCTGAATCTGGAACTGGGCTTCTGCTTGGTCAAACCACACACATGGTCGCAGCGTCCAGAAAGTTGGCAGTTTTAGCGAAACTGCGTGAACAGATGAGTCGATCATCTTTGGTCCAAATCTCGTTTGGACCGTCGGGGTCACCAATGTAGCAATGTGCTACACACAGAGCTAGAAATAACGACACACAGTCTGTAAGTCGCACTGGAGACTCGTTTATTCAAACTTCACAGCACTGGCTTTTAAGCAGTTCCCTTCCAGCCCTCTCCGGGCGGAAATCTCGTCAGAGGTGCATTACAAAGGTCTCTCCCCACACACGGGCTATTTTGTGAGCCGGTTCGCTTGTGCAGAAAGTGGGTCGCCACAATTTAACATGATAAGTAGCAGAACCAACACCAGCCTCTGCAGAGCACCAGTAGTCACTGGCAGCCAACCAGAAAGAGGCCCCTTTATCCCCTCTCTGCCTCCTGCTGGTCAGCCAAACTCCTGCCACGCTGGTATATTTTGTGTAATGCCAGTGGCTCATGTCTTATTTAGTAGCTTTGTGTGGCACATTGTCAAAGGCTTCTGGAAATCCAAGTAAACAACACCCACAGACTCTTAGAAACATAGAAACATAGAAAATAGGTGCAGGAGTAGGCCAGTCGTCCCTTCGAGCCTGCACCGCCATTTATTATGATCATGGCTGATCATCCAACTCAGAACCCCGCCCCAGCCTTCCCTCCATACCCCCTGACCCCCGTAGCCACAAGGGCCATATCTAACTCCCTCGTAAATATAGCCAATGAACTGCCCTCAACTGTTTCCTGTGGCAGAGAATTCCACAGATTCACCACTCTCTGTGTGAAGAAGTTTTTCCTAATCTCGGTCCTAAAAGGCTTCCCCTCTATCCTCAAACTGTGGCCCCTCGTTCTGGACTTCCCCAACATCGGGAACAATCTTCCTGCATCTAGCCTGTCCAATCCCTTTAGGATCTTATACGTTTCAATCAGATCCCCCCTCAATCTTCTGAATTCCAACGAGTACAAGCCCAGTTCATCCAGTCTTTCTTCATATGAAAGTCCTGCCATCCCAGGAATCAATCTGGTGAACCTTCTTTGTACTCCCTCTATGGCAAGGATGTCTTTCCTCAGATTAGGGGACCAAAACTGCACACAATACTCCAGGTGTGGTCTCACCAAGGCCTTGTACAACTGCAGTAGTACCTCCCTGCTCCTGTACTCGAATCCTCTTGCTATAAATGCCAGCATACCATTTGCCTTTTTCACCGCCTGCTGTACCTGCATGCCCACTTTCAATGACTGGTGTATAATGACACCCAGGTCTCGTTGCACCTCCCCTTTTCCTAATCGGCCACCATTCAGATAATAATCTGTTTTCCTATTTTTGCCACCAAAGTGGATAACTTCACATTTATCCACATTAAATTGCATCTGCCATGAATTTGCCCACTCACCCAACCTATCCAAGTCACCCTGCATCCTCTTAGCATCCTCCTCACAGCTAACACTGCCGCCCAGCTTCGTGTCATCCGCAAACTCGGAGATGCTGCATTTAATTCCCTCATCCAAGTCATTAATATATATTGTAAACAACTGGGGTCCCAGCACTGAGCCTTGCAGTACCCCACTAGTCACCACCTGCCATTCTGAAAAGGTCCCGTTTATTCCCACTCTTTGCTTCCTGTCTGCTAACCAACTCTCCACCCACACCAATACCTTACCCCCAATACCGTGTGCTTTAAGTTTGCACACTAATCTCCTGTGTGGGACCTTGTCAAAAGCCTTCTGAAAATCCAAATATACCACATCCACTGGTTCTCCCCTATCCACTCTACTAGTTACATCCTCAAAAAATTCTATGAGATTCGTCAGACATGATTTTCCTTTCACAAATCCAGGCTGACTTTGTCCGATCATTTCACCGCTTTCCAAATGTGCTGTTATCACATCCTTGATAACTGACTCCAGCAGTTTCCCCACCACCGACGTTAGGCTATCCGGTCCCCGGTTTCTCTCTCCCTCCTTTTTTAAAAAGTGGAGTTACATTAGCCACCCTCCAATCCTCAGGAACTAGTCCAGAATCTAACGAGTTTTGAAAAATTATCACTAATGCATCCACTATTTCCTGGGCTACTTCCTTAAGCACCCTGGGATGCAGACCATCTGGCCCTGGGGATTTATCTGCCTTCAATCCCTTCAATTTACCTAACACCACTTCCCTACTAACATGTATTTCGCTCAGTTCCTCCATCTCATTGGACCCTCTGTCCCCTACTATTTCTGGAAGATTATTTATGTCCTCCTTAGTGAAGACAGAACCAAAGTAATTATTCAATTGGTCTGCCATGTCCTTGCTCCCCATAATCAATTCACCTGTTTCTGTCTGCAGGGGACCTACATTTGTCTTTACCAGTCTTTTCCTTTTTACATATCTATAAAAGCTTTTACAGTCCGTTTTTATGTTCCCTGCCAGTTTTCTCTCATAATCTTTTTTCCCCTTCCTAATTAAGCCCTTTGTCCTCCTCTGCTGAACTCTGAATTTCTCCCAGTCCTCAGGTGAGCCACTTTCTCTGGCTAATTTGTATGCTTCTTCTTTGGAATTGATACTATCCCTAATTTCTCTTGTCAGCCACGAGTGCACTACCTTCCTTGATTTATTCTTTTGCCAAACTGGGATGAACAATTGTTGTAATTCATCCATGCAACCTTTAAATGCTTGCCATTGCATATCCACCGTCAATCCTTTAAGTGTCATTTGCCAGTCTATCTTAGCTAATTCACGTCTCATACCTTCAAAGTTACCCCTCTTTAAGTTCAGAACTTTTGTTTCTGAATTAACTATGTCACTCTCTATCTTAATGAAGAATTCCACCATATTATGGTCACTCTTACCCAAGGGGCCTCTCACGACAAGATTGCTAATTAACCCTTCCTCATTGCTCAAAACCCAGTCTAGAATAGCCTGCTCTCTAGTTGGTTCCTCGACATGTTGGTTCAAAAAACCATCCCGCATACATTCCAAGAAATCCTCTTCCTCAGCACCTTTACCAATTTGGTTCACCCAATCTACATGTAGATTGAAGTCACCCATTATAACTGCTGTTACTTTATTGCACACATTTCTAATTTCCTGTTTAATACCATCCCCAACCTCACTACTACTGTTAGGTGGCATGTACACAACTCCCACCAGCGTCTTCTGCCCCTTAGTGTTACGCAGCTCTACCCATATCGATTCCACATCTTCCTGGCTTATGTCCTTCCTTTCTATTGTGTTAATCTCTTCTTTAACCAGCAATGCCACCCCACCTCCCCTTCCTCCATGTCTATCCCTCCTGAATATTGAATATCCCTGAACGTTGAGCTCCCATCCCTGGTCACCCTGGAGCCATGTCTCTGTGATCCCAACTATATCATAATCATTAACAACAATCTGCACTTTCAATTCATCCACCTTATTACGAATGCTCCTTGCATTGACACACAAAGCCTTCAGGCGCTCTTTCACAATTCTCTTAGTCCTTATACAATTATGCTGAAAAGTGGCCCTTTTTAATGCTTGCCCTGGATTTGTCGGCCTGCCACTTTTACTTTTCTCCATAGTACTTTTAGTTTCTACCCTCACTTTACACCCCTCTGTCTCTCTGCACTGGTTCCCATCCCCCTGTAGTGAACTAACCTCCTCACGCCTAGCCTCTTTAATTTGATTCCCACCCCCCAACCATTCTAGTTTAAAGTCACCTCAGTAGCCCCCGCTAATCTCCCTGCCAGGATATTGGTACCCCTAGGATTCAAGTGCAACCCGTCCTTTTTGTACAGGTCACGCCTGCGCCAAAAGAGGTCCCAATGATCCAAAAACTTGAATCCCTGCCCCCTGCTCCAATCCCTCAGCCATGCATTTATCCTCCACCTCATCTCATTCCTACTCTCACTGTCGCGTGGCACAGGCAGCAATCCCGAGATTACTACCTTTGCGGTCCTTTTTCTCAACTCCCTTCCTAGCTCCCTATATTCTCCTTTCAGGACCTCATCCCTTTTCCTACCTATGTCATTGGTACCTATATGTACCACGACCTCTGGCTCCTCACCCTCCCACTTCAGGATATCTTGGACACGATCAGAAATATCCCGGACCCTGGCACCAGGGAGGCAAACTACCATCCGGGTCTCTGGACTGCGTCCACAGAATGGCCTATCTGACCCCCTTACTATCGAGTCCCCTATCACAACTGCCCTCCTCTTCCTTGCCCTACCCTTCTGAACTACAGGGCCGGACTCTGTGCCGGAGGCACGGCCACTGTCGCTTTCCCCGGGTAAGCCGTCCCCCCCAACAGTACTCAAACAGGAGTACCTGTTGTTAAGGGGCACAGCCACCGGGGTACTCCCTATTACCTGACCTTTCCTGCCTTTCCTGCCTATCCTGCCTATTTCCTCCTCAGAGAACTTCAACAGATTTGTCGGGCAAGAATTCCCCTTAAGTAAACCATGCTGGCTTTGGCCTGCTTTATCGTGTGCCTTCAAGCAGCCAAAAAACTCATCCTTAATAATGGACTCTAGTATCTTGCCAACCACTGAAGTCAGATTAACTGGCTTTTGCCTCCCTCACTCCTCAAAGTACAGAGAGATATATTTATAATTTTCCAGTCCTCTGGAATCATTCCAGAATCTAGTGATTCTTGAAAGATCACTGCTGAAGCCTCCACAATCTCGTCAGCTACCTCTTTCAGAACCCTGGGGTGTAGGCCATCTGGCCCAGGTGACATTGACTCTCCAGCTTCTGAGGCAACTTCTTCTAAGTAATCGTGACTATCTCCTTAGGGTGAACAACAGAACATCCACAAAAGTAGCAAACGTTCAGAAGTCAGCAAAGCAGATTTAAACTGTGCTCTCACCACATCCCTATGCTGGGTTACTCTGCTTCTCCATCAGCAGGTATTATTCTCAAAGGCTTAATGTGGCATGTTCTTTAAATGCTTATTTGCTTTATCATTTTTCATTCAAAAGAAGCCTCTGTTAAACTGTAGCTAACAAGGGAAAGTCTGCAGAGGCTGGAAATCTGAGCAACACACACATACCGCTGGTGGGACTCAGCAGGCCAGACAGCATCAATGGAATAAAGTCCAGTTGACGTTTCAGCAGGACTGGAGAATAAACAGAAGAGGAGTAGCTTTAAAAGGTGGGGGAGGGAAAAGAGAAACATATGAGCTGAAACCCTTCGGCAGGACTGGAGAAACTGTTAAACTGTGGCTGAATAGTTAATCTGTATATATTCACAGTTTTTACTGGCAACATGCCATAAAGTTTTACATGATCATATATTTGGACACTAGTCTCAAATATATGAAACCACCTGTTCATGCTACATGTTGGGAGCAGGTCTTTACAGAACCATTAACTCCAGTATGCAACAAGGAACCTTCTTTACAAGCTCACAATTGCTTTCTCCATGATTTAACAGCTCAGGCTAAAAGGCACATTTTGAAGGTCAATGGGAGGACCTCATTCTACAGAGAACAAGATGTACACTGGGTACCACGGACAGCGAACAAGAGCACAATGATAGCGCAGAGGGCAGCTCGATGCTTTTACAGCTCAGGGGCCGCGGAGATCGGAGCTCAATTCTGACACCGTCTATAAGAAGCTTGTTTGTCCCCATGAACATGTAGGTTTCCTCCAGATGCTCCTGTTTCCTCCCACATGCCAAAGACATATCGGTAGGCAGGTTAATTGGCCATTGTATATTGTCCTGTGATTAGATTAAGGTTAAATAGATGGGTTGCTGTGTGATGCGGTTCATTGAGCTGGAAGTGCCTGTTCTGCACTGTATCTCCCAATAAAGAATAAATAAACAAATCAACATAGCATTATAGGTTAAAAGAACAAAAATCTGATGCAAAACTCTAGATTAGAGACATTGTCTAGTCAAGTTCGTGGTAATATGCACAACTGCATGCATGCACAGATGCAATGGAAAACTTAATTGCAGCTTAAAAACGTAATTGGGTCACGGCATCAGATAAGCAGCATTAAAAAAAAAGCATAAATGAAACATAATTTGTACACAATTTTTACAAGAAAGAACACAATCAGAAGAAAGTAAAAGTCCATTTGCGGTGCAAAGTATTCAAAGTGGTCATAGCCTTGCTATAACTGAGGCAATGAATAGAGTTATGCAGATTGGTTCAAGAACCAAATAATTGAAGGGAAGTACCTATTGTTGAACCTGGTTGTGGGGAATTCGGGCTTCTGTACTTCGTCCTTGATGTAGCTTTGAGAAGATGGTATGACCTGGATTGTGGGGAACTTTGAGGATGGATGTTCCTTTCATGACACAGCACCTCCTATAGGCATCTTAAATCATGGAGAAAGATGAGGGCCTGACGTATTGGGCTGTGTCCACTATTATGTACTGGGTTGAGTCTGCTCATTTAAATTGCCACACCAGAAAAAAAAGCTATGCAACCAGTCACAATACTTTGAATAGGTTACCTGTAGAAGTTTGTTAGAGAGCTTAGCGATAAGCTGAAACCCCTCAACTTCTGAAGAAAGTAAGGATATTGTCATGCCTTCTTTGTAATTGCATCTATATGCTGGCTTCAGGACAGGATATTGGAGCTGGTAATTTACAGGAATTTACAGTGTTTATCCACTCCATGACCAATGTAGACTGTTCATGCTCACCCTTCTACACCTTTCCTGAAGTTAACAGTCAGCTTTTTAGTTTTACTAGAGATTTATTAAAGAACTAGAAATAAAAGCCAGAATATGTTCTTGGCTGCTCTGCCATTTATTAAGAACATGGTTGATCTTTTATCTTGCTGTTGCTTTCTTTCCTGACCACATATTCCTTGACATGCTGGAGGAACTCAGTAAGTCAGGCAGCATCTATGGAGGAGGATAAACTGCCAGCGTTTCAGGCTGGACCCTTCATCAGGACTGGAAAGGAAGTGGGCAGAAGCCAAACAGAAGCTTGGCGGAGGGGAAGGAGTACATGCTGGCAGCTGATAGATATGACCAGGTAAGTGGGAAGGTGGGTGGGTAGGGAAAGGGAGGATGAAGTAAAAAGCTGGGGGGGGGGGTGATAGGTGGAAGAGGTAAGGGGCCGAAGATGAAGGAATCTGAGAGGAGTGGACAGTGGACCAGAGAAGAAATGGCGGGAGGAAGGGAACCAGCAGGACATGATGCATGGGTGAGGAGAAGAGAAGGGATGAGAGGCAATTTAGGAATGAAAAAAAGAGAGGAAGTGGAGATGGAGTAATTACCATAAGTTAGAGAAATAAATGTTTATACCATCATGCTGGAGGTACCCAGATGGAATGAGGTGTTGATCCTCCAATTTGAATTTGGCCTGATCATGGTAATAGAAGAGGCCGTAGAACAAGAATGAGAAATTGAATTGGAATGGGTCGCTACTGGGAGATCTTGTCTTTTGCGGCAGACAAAACAAAAGTGCTCAACTGAGTGGTCCCCCAGTCTGCATCTGGTCTCACTAAGGACACCAGGTACATAGATGGCACTGCGAAACTCGCAGGTGAGGTGCCATCTCACTGGGAAAGCCTGTTTGGAGCCCTTATTGGGGGTGAAGGGGGCTGTGTAGGAGCAGGTGTAGCATTTGTCCTGCTTACAGGGATAAGTACCAGCAAAGAGATCAGTGGGAAAGACGAGTGGAAAAGTGGGTCACTTACAGACAGGGAGGGTGGAGGTGGGAAAAGGGCATGTTGGTGGTGGAATCCCACTGGAGATGGCAGATCTTATGATGGATATAAAGGCTTGTATGGTGGTAGGTAAGGATTGTCCCCGCTCTGATGGAGGATGGGGTGAAAGCAGATGCGCAGGAAATGAAGGGGATACAGGTGAGGGCAGCATCAATGGTAGTGGAAGAGAAACCCCATACTTTGAGAAAAGATAACTTCTCAGATGCCTCATCCTAAGAACTGATGCGACAGAGACAGATGAACTGAGAGAAGGAATAGCATTTTTACAAATGACAGGGTAGAAAGATAAATAGTTAAGATAGTTATGAGAGCCAGTAGGCTTGTAGAAGAAGTCAAAGATAAGGAAAAGAATGACTCTGTTTGCAACATGTACATCAAAACATTGAAACATGTTGTGAAAAGCTTTGCTTGCATCAAATCAGTGAGGATTTTGCGAGGGGCAGCCCACAAGTGTCAGCATTTTTTCAGTGCCAACATAGCATGCCCACTTAATAAACCCACCCTAACCATATACCTTTGGAATATGGGAGCAACCTGGAGCACCAAGAAGAAACCCACATGATCATAGGGAGAATAGACAAACTCATTACAGACAGCAGCAAGAATCAAATGCCGCTCGATGATTGCTGGAATGGATTCTCAATATTCCTGGATTTCAGTGCTTTAAAAGGGATAGACAGGGCGGAAAAAGGGGAGGAGGGGTGGCATTACTGAGATACTATTAGAGATTATTATTAGAGATACTATTAGAGATACTATTACAGCTACAGAAAGGGTAGGTAATGTAGCAGGATCCTCTTTTGAGTCAATATGGGTGGAAGTCGGGAACAGGAAGGGAGCAGTTACTCTATTGGGGGTATTTTATAGGCCCCCTGGTAGCAGCAGAGATACAGAGGAGAAGATTGGGAGGCAGATTTTGGAAAGGTGCAAAGATAACAGGGTTGTTATCATGGGTGACTTTAACTTCCCTAATATTGATTGGCACCTGATTAGTTCCAAGGGTTCAGATGGGGCAGAGTTTGTCCAGGATGGATTCCTGTCACAGTATGTGGACAGGCCGACCAGGAGGAATGCCATACTAGATCTAGTACTAGGTAATGAACCGGGTCAGGTCACAGATCTCTCAGTGTGTGAGCATCTGGGGGACAGTGACCACCGCTCCCTGGCCTTTAGCATTATCATGGAAAAGGATCGAATCAGAGAGGACAGGAAAATTTTTAATTGGGAAAGGACAAATTATGAGGCTATAAGGCGAGAACTTGCGGGTGTGAATTGGGATGATGTTTTTGCAGGGAAATGTACTATGGACATGTGGTCAATGTTTAGAGACCTCTTGCGGGATGTTAGGGATAAATTTGTCCCGGTGAGGAAGATAAAGAATGGTAGGGTGAAAGGAACCATGGGTGACAAGTGAGGTGGAAAATCTAGTCAGGTGGAAGAAGGCAGCATACATGAGGTTTAGGAAGCAAGGATCAGATGGGTCTATTGAGGAATATAGGGAAGCAAGAAAGGAGCTTAAGAAGGGGCTGAGAAGAGCAAGAAGGGGGCATGAGAAGGCCTTGGCGAGTAGGGTAAAGGAAAACCCCAAGGCATTCTTCAATTATGTGAAGAAAAAAAGGATGACAGGAGTGAAGGTAGGACCGGTTAGAGATAAAGATGGGAAGATGTGCCTGGAGGCTGTGGAAGTGAGTGAGGTCCTCAATGAATACTTCTCTTCGGTATTCACCAATGAGAGGGAACTTGATGATGGTGAGGACAATATGAGTGAGGTTGATGTTCTGGAGCATGTTGATATTAAGGGAGAGGAGGTGTTGGAGTTGTTAAAATACATTAGGACAGATAAGTCCCCGGGGCCTGACGGAATATTCCCCAGGCTGCTCCACGAGGTGAGAGAAGAGATTGCTGAGCCTCTGGCTAGGATCTTTATGTCCTCGTTGTCCATGGGAATGGTACCGGAGGATTGGAGGGAGGCGAATGTTGTTCCCTTGTTCGAAAAAGGTAGTAGGGATAGTCCAGGTAATTATAGACCAGTGAGCCTTACATCTGTGGTGGGAAAGCTGTTGGAAAAGATTCTTAGAGATAGGATCTATAGGCATTTAGAGAATCATGATCAGGGACAGTCAGCATGGCTTTGTGAAGGGCAGATTGTGTCTAACAAGCCTGATAGAGTTCTTTGAGGAGGTGACCAGACATATAGATGAGGGTAGTGCAGTGGATATGATCTATATGGATTTTAGTAAGGCATTTGACAAGGTTCCACATGGTAGGCTTATTCAGAAAGTTAGAAGGCATAGGATCCAGGGAAGTTTGGCCAGGTGGATTCAGAATTGGCTTGCCTGCAGAAGGCAGAGGGTGGTGGTGGAGGGAGTACATTCAGATTGGAGGATTGTGACCAGTGGCATCCTACAAGGATCTGTTCTAGGACCTCTACTTTTCGTGATTTTTATTAACGACCTGGATGTTGGGGTAGAAAGGTGGGTTGGCAAGTTTGCAGACGACATAAAGGTTGATGGTGTTGTAGATAGTGTAGAGGATTGTCAAAGATTGCAGAGAGACATTGGTAGGATGCAAGAGTGGGCTGATATGTGGCAGATGGAGTTCAACCCGGAGAAGTGTGAGGTGGTACACTTTGGAAGGACAAACTCCAAGGCAGAGTACAAAGTAAATGGCAGGATACTTGGCAGTGTAGAGGAGCAGAGGGATCTCGGGGTACATGTCCACAGATCCCTAAAAGTTGCCTCACAGTTGGATAGGGTAGTTAAGAAAGCTTATGGGGTGTTAGCTTTCATAAGTTGAGGGATAGAGTTTAAGAGTCGCGATGTAACGATGCAGCTCTATAAAACTCTGGTTAGGCCACACTTGGAGTACTGTGTCCAGTTCTGGTCACCTCACTATAGGAAAGATGTGGAAGCATTGGAAAGGGTACAGAGGAGATTTACCAGGATGCTGCCTGGTTTAGAAAGTATACATTATGATCAGAGATTAAGGGAGCTAGGGCTTTACTCTTTGGAGAGAAGGAGGATGAGAGGAGACATGATAGAGGTGTACAAGATATTAAGAGGAATAGATAGAGTGGATAGCCAGCGCCTCTTCCCCAGGGCACCACTGCTCAATACAAGAGGACATGGCTTTAAGGTAAGGGGTGGGGAGTTCAAGGGGGATATTAGAGGAAGGTTTTTTACTCAGAGAGTGGTTGGTGCGTGGAATGCACTGCCCAAGTCAGTGGTGGAGGCAGATACACTAGTGAAGTTTAAGTGACTACTAGAAAGGTATATGGAGGAATTTAAGGTGGGGGCTTATATGGGAGGCAGGGTTTGAGAGTCGGCACAACATTGTGGGCCGAAGGGCCTGTATTGTGCTGTACTATTCTATGTCCTATATTATAAAGTGACTGCACTAACCGCTATACCACCATGCTGTCAAATAGTCTTTCCCCAGTTATGAAGAAATTGAGAAAGGGGAGAGAGGCATCAGAATAGACCAAGTAAATCTGACACATTCCTCAATTCCCTTAATGTCTAAGTTTATTCGTACTTTAACACACACGCTGCTTGCAGAATAGTGTTCTGTCATGTAATTAATGCTATCACAATTAATTTCTCTACAAGATAGTAATTGAATCTCACTGTTTCAGTAATTGAGCAGTGCACTGACATACTCTGTTAAAACATCTACATGAGCAATAATCCTTGCAGGAGGTGGCTGTAAAAAAACCTCAGCATGAAATGTAGTCTCTGGAACATCTCCTGTGAAACGGTGAAAGGAGAGTAATAAGTAGACAGGCACTGCAACAACTTGTCCCTTTTATGCACCCACATATCGCAAGGTGCTTCACCAAAGCGCCAATCAAAAGAAGTTGGCACTAGAGATTCTATAGTTGCTGGAAATCTGGATTAACATCAGATCTGGGCACCTCAGTAGCAGAGTAACCATGTAACATATAACCACATAACAATTACAGAACTGAAACAGGCCATCTCGGCCCTTCTAGTCCCTGCCGAACTCTTACTCTCACCTAGTCCCACTGACTTGCACTCAGCCCATAACCCTCCATTCATTTGCTGTCCATACATCTATCCAATTTAACTTTAAACAACATTAAACCTGCCTCAACCACTTCTGCTGGAAGCTCGTTCCACACAGCTACCACTCTCTGAGTAAAGAAGTTTCCCCTCGTGTTACCCCTAAATTTTGCCCTTTAACTCTTAACTCATGTCCTCTTGTTTGAATCTCCCCCATTCTCAATGGAAAAAGCCTATCCACGTCAACTCTATCTATCCCCATCATAAATTTAAACACCTCTATCAAGTCCCCCCTCAACCTTCTACGCTCCAAAGAATAAAGACCTAACTTGTTCAACCTTTCTCTGTAACTTAGGAGATGAAACCCAGGCAACATTTTAGTCAATCCCCTCTGTACTCTCTCAATTTTATTGACATCTTTCCTATAATTCAGTGACCAGAACTGAGCACAGTACTCCAATAGTGTTCAGTGTGATGTTATTATAGCCCAAGGAGTCAGAGATCAGAGTTAAAATCCAATGGCATCTGTAAAGAGTTTGTACGTCCTCCCTGTGAATGTGTGGGATTTCTTCGGGTGCTTCGGTTTCTTCCCACATTCCAAAGAAGTACTGATTAGTAAGTTGGTTATTTTAAATTTTGGGCCAGAAGGGCTTGTTGCGCGTTATTTTAAATAAACACACACAAAACGAAAAGTCAATGGTTCAAGTTAAGACCTCTCATCACTGAATATCCTGAATCAGTCTCAACACCCTTTGTCAGTGCAAGAATAATGAAAGGCTTCAGTCTGAAATGTTCATTTTCCTCCATAGATGTTGCACGACTCGTTGAGTTCTTCCAGCACTATGTGCGCATTGAATTAAATTTGGGTGATATTTCAGCTCCTGACCTTAAACACGTGGTAGGTTTTACAGTACATCTCATGGAAAAGAAAAGTAAGTGGTACTTAAGATGAAACTGCAGTTCCAAAGGTCCATCTTATCAAAACAAGTTTGCTGATGGTGGAGCAATACATAGGAGGCTGGAATTAAGAGAGCGTAAGGAGGATTTTTCTCATTTATTCATTTTTCTGAATGTGGTTGACGCTGACAAACTGGTGGTTATTTCTCATTCTTAACTGACCTTGAGAAATAGGGGTACACTGCCTTTTCAAATCTCTGTAGTCCTTCTGGTGAAGTTACCGTTGCTAGTGAGGTTGTTCCGAGATTTCGACCCAACAACCAGGAATCATTGGTGATATACAGCACTGTATTTTGGAATCGCATGCAACTTGGTCTATAGTTACATCTAAAATGGGAGAAGAGAAAAGGTAATTTCATAACCCCTCCACCGAGGACATGCTCTCACCTCATCAGGAAGGAGGTACAGAGGTTTGAAGACACACACTCAACGATACAGGAACTGCTTCTCCCATCCCCCACCCAGCTATCCAATTTCTGAATGGACATTGAACCCATGAACACTACCTCACTACTTTTTTATTTTTAGTTTTGCACTACTTATTTACTTTAACTAATATATACTTTACTGTAATTCAGATCTTTTTTCTATATTATCATGTCTTGCTGCTGTAAAGTTAACAAATTTTATGACATGTGCCGGTGATATTAAATCTGAATCATAATGTTGAAGTATGGAGAGATGCATTGTTTTGTGCCAACAGCCAACACAATCTGGTGGCAACATAGCATGCCCACATCTTACTAATATGTACGCCATTGGAACGTGGGAGGAAACCAAAGCATCCACATGGTCCACAGGAAGAACAGACAAACTTCTTACACATAATGGCAGAACTTTACTCTGATACTGTACTTGGCACTGTAAGGCGTTACACTAGCTGCTGTGCTACCTTTGCTGTCCACTGAATGACTGGGTTTAAACAATGTAAACGTGGAGAGCCCACCGAACACTTGTCGTCTGAACCAAAGCTGTGAGAACAGAAATGAAAAGATTATTTGTGACTGAATTGGCTATCCTCTTATTACGCTGCAACATGAATTTTACCACCCAACTGCTAAATAAGCTCATTCTGCCTGTAGATTAAGTGCTTTCATTACATATTACAGATAAAGTGATTAACAGCCGTGCAGATGTGACAGCTTCCTTCTGCTTGACCCTAATGACACCAATTAGGTCCAATAATGATTCACAAGAGGGCAAGAGTCCCAATACGCTACAAACCAAACAGGCATTTGATACAATGACTACAACTCTACCTCAACAATTCAGTTCAATTTATGAAAACAATTTGAGATGATTACACTCAGATAAAGTGAACTCTAGTCATATGTGATTCCACTCATTAACAATGGGAGGGGATCTAGTTTTCAGCAAAATCTCACACACGGGAGACCACTGGCACGTTGCCACAGGAAAACTTGCTACTACTTTGAGTCAGATGAACAAATGTTGTTAATATTGACTGGCGGACAGAAACTCCTGCAGCCAGCAAGCAACCATTGAGCTAAGGCAGTGCCAAGCAGTTAGTCAATGGGACGAGGGGCATGTTATGTTGGCACTGGAAGCATGGCAGCATTTACAGGCTGTCCCTAGCACATCCTCAGAATGCGTTGGTCAATGACGCAGATGATGCGCACACTGTATGTTTTAATGCTTTCATGTATATGTAATGAATAAAGTTTGAGGAGTTTTGGTATGCCATCTATAACGCTTGCAAATTTCTACAGATGTACCGTGAAGAGCATTCTAACTGGCTGCATCACCACCTGGTATGGGGAGTTGGGGGTGTTGTTACTGCATAGGGCCAAAGTAATCCGCAGAGAGCTGGAAACTTAGCCGGCTCCATCATGGGAGCTAGCCTCTGCAGTATCCAGGACATCTTCAGGCAGCGATACATCAAGTAGGTAGCATCCATCGTTAAGGTCACACATTACCCAGGACATGCCCTCTTCTCATTGCTACCATCAGGAGGGAGGTACAAAAGTGTGAAGGCACACACTCAACGATTCAGGAACAGCTTCTTCCCTTCTGCCATCCTGAATTGACACTGAACACTACCTCACTACTTTTTTAAAAATTTCTATTTATGCACTAGTTATTTAACTATTTAATTAATATATTTCACAGATTTTTTTCTCCTTTTCTACTATTACATATTGCATTGTACGGCTGCCTCAAAGTTAACAAATTTCACGACACCTGGCAGTGATATTAAACCTGATTCTGATTCTTTAATCTTTAAAGTTTGAGGCCAAGACGTTGAATGTATTTACGAAGGAGGTAGGTAGATCTACTGACACAGGATAGTACCAAGGGGCATGGGGAAGGAACAGCAATACAGTATTTAGAATGAAGATACCCCTTGATTGCCTCACTTGATGGCACAGGCCTGGGGTGGTGAATGGTCTATCTAGCTATGTTTCCATATTTCAATGAAAGAGCAAGTCATGCCAAATCTCTGGAGAAAGAGAAAGAGTTAAAATTTCAAAGTAATTATATGTTAACATTTTTTTCTCTCTCCCCAGATGCTGCCTGAACTGATCATATCCAGCATTTTCCATTTTATTTCAGATGTCCAAAATCTACCTCATTTTGCCTGGAGTTATTTCTGAAGCACACAGGTGGTCTGATTGAGCAGTCAACCCCTTCCCAAAAGATTTAGTTGTGTTTCCAGGCAAGTTTCTCCAGATAAGAATTGCAGCCAGGTTGCCTGACTAATACACTATTCTAAAAGTAGAGGCTACACAAGAAAAGTACACTATAAAACGTGTGTTACTGGAGCTACCATCTTCCACCTCTCCCCTCCCTCACCAGCCATCCTCCAGCAGGTTGATAGAAAAACAATCAATGACCTCTGATTGAAGGGAAAGGAAAGTGCAAAGCTGGTATGCTACTCAACCAACAAGCTTTAAGAACTCTTATTTTTATTTACTTCCATTTAAGAAAAAAACTATGTCCGAACGTGTTGTACTTACTTGTGACTTCTCCGTGGATTGTCACCTTGTCGCAGTGGAGAAGCTTGAGTAGTCCTGTGATCCCTGAGAGCAATGCCCTCTGGAGCTATGCTTCTGGTAGGGTCATCCATGGTCAAGGGTGAGGTCCCTGACAAAGAACAATCCAACCAAGACCTCAACGGTGGAACAGGTGAACAAAGTTACTTCGAACTCAACGGCTGTGAAGGCGGATGAAGGCTGCAACAAATCCATCAGCTCCAATCGTCGTGGTTTCCATGCCATTGGAATCAGTTGGTTGATTTGTGAAGTATCGTGTGCTTCTTGGAGTGCAACATCAAGTACACATTAAACAAATACACGCACAGGCGTCTTCACTCTGTGGCCCACTTCAGAACAAAGACCATTATCCTCGACCCCGAGGGATAGCCACAACGATGACTTATTTGTTAGTGATTAATGTAAATGATTTAATCTGAAGCTCTTACAAACTAGAGTTTAACAGGATTATCGTTCCTTTCGGACTCTGCAATAGGACATGTGGAATGCCTTAGCATTAACCTACATTGCAACACTGTGAAGTAGTTACATCAAGATGTAGGGAGTACGGGCAATGCTGGGGACGCAGCTCTGAAGAAATGGCAGTTAGGCATCTGTGTGTAACCTCCCTAGGGTTCCGGCACAGATGCCAAGTCCACCAGGTTTTGGAACATATTCTTCTCTTTGGTGGGCTACTTTGCATTTCCAATACATTTACATTTCCACCATTCCCCCACAAACTTCCCAAAAGAGAAAGTCCTTTAAGTTCAGCAAATGCAGTCTCCACCTCTCCTTTATATTTTCCCGGCCCTGACTGCAAGTTATTATTCCGTACCTCAACCATACCTTTTCTATAATTCAATATTTTTTTGTTAATTACATTGCAGGACATTCAACCTAGTAAGTTGCTTTGTTAATGGAGATTTTTATTCTAGTCTCCCTCCCCTGTGTCCCCAGTTCTAAAGTACTTCTATTATCTGGAGAAGGTTAGTGTCTGGGAATTGCATTATACAAATATCACTGACTGTTTCTCAGCCCAAGGCCAGTCTTGATGCATATAAAATACAAACTGCTTCATTCACCACTGAGCTGATTCTCACTTGACTTCTGAAGTGGCCCAGTGTTCGCATCAAGCCACTTCCTTATTAATCAATTATAATTTTATGTAAAAACATTTGAAAAAGAAGCCCTGCCAGCTCAACCAGTGAGCATAAGCAAATAATGTCTTCATACCGCACCTTGTTCATCTCATTCCCTTGTCAACCAGATCCTCTGACCTGGTGCAAGCTGAAATTGTGATGTACTTTCTCACTCTTAGACTACTTCAAATCTGAATCACCATATCAACAGGAGAAGGGACAGAGTACCTCCAGTCATCCAACTAACAATACTTTTTTTATTGCAGATAACTCAGGTTTTGAATATGAAGACACATACAATACTATGCAAAAGTCTTAGGCTCATATATATAACTAGGATGTTTAAGAGCTTAGCACAGTACTGTATTTGTCAATGTGGAATGAGGAGCGAGTTTGTAAATCTAGTGGGAATAAAGGATGTTGGGAATGGTGTGAGTGGAGTGCCGGGGGGGGGGGTATGGGGTGTCCAACAGGTGGCAGAAAATGAGTGCTGGGGTGGGGGTTGGCATGGGTGCAGACACACCCACCCTAAGGCACCAAGTAAGGTCATTTGATTCCAAACAATTGGTTTATTGATGATTACAGATTGCACCCTCCCCTTTCTTTCCCTTTTCCCGACCATGACTCCCCTCTCCCTGCCCTCTTCCTAGTCTCATTTCACAACAGAGACTAATATCAGAACTATCATGCACGTAAGTCAGAAGTTTTGTTTTTTATGTGGCAACAGTTCAGTGCAATATATAAAATTACTACAGTACTGTGCAAAGTCTTGGGCACCCTAGATATATTCCATATTTTATATATATATATTATACACACACACACACACACCAAAGGCTTTCGCACAGTACTGTAATTCCATTATTTGAAAAAGTTAACAATCTAATTATCAAAACACCCCCCCCCAATATAATACATGGGTGAGCAACTAATGAAACAACAAACATAATCCACTGGAAAAGTTTTGTAAATTATGAGTGTCTCTGAAAAAGAGAGAGAGAATGAATGTGATTCATTCTTCTCTGGATGTCTGAGGCAAAATCATTTTCCCATCCGTTACCCAACATCTGATAACCAACAATGTTTCTAAAATAGATCCCCTGTCTTTCCCCCTTAAATGTGCAAAAGGTTGCTGAATAAAAGGGTATAAGATGGCTCCTGGCATCTTGCGCCACGTGGACTACTGGGTGACTGAACTACAGCCACAGCTTTGCTTTTCATCCACACATTTCAGCAAAGGGGAGAAGGCCGGAGATTGGGCTGAGAGGAAAATTGGACCAGCCATGATGAAATGGAGGAACAAACTTGAGGGACCAAGTAGCCTAGTTCTGCTCCTATATCCTATGGTCTTATGAAGAGAAGCAACGTTAATCCAATCCAGGATAGTGAGTGACTTGGAAGGGTTTATGGTTCCACGCAACTGCTGTCCTTTCTAGGCTATTCTGCAATAAAACCCACCCAAAAGTCTGGATTCTTTTCTTGTACTTACTTTCACTATAGTTCTTCTCCCTATAATATCCATATAGAGAAAATCAAACATCACATGAAAAATTGCCAGCTTTATGGAACAAAATTCAGTTAAGCTCATCTCCTGATAGAGTTTTAAAAGCAGTTCATAAATGCTGCTTTGAAAAATGCGACCAAGAAATCTGCTTTAATAAAAATCAGATGCAGAAGACAGTGAAGAATTACACAATACTGAACCAGTTGATAATAATATGTGGATATACAGATCGTCTCATTAGTATTCTCTCCACATGATGTTGTGGAATTTCTGCCAAAGTGCAAGATTCAGCATCAAGGCAAACAAATATGAACTATTCACCAGCGCTGGCAGCAAAGAAATTTGAGCAGATGTGAGATTCACACCATTATTATTAATAGCATTTAAGCTTTTAACATCCCACTATAATCGTGATATAAGGCAGGTGAAACACAAATAAAATTAGGTTCTGCACAGACAGGTTAAATGTTCAAAATGTTCTTTCTAAAATAAACCAGTGATTGCCAAACTGCTATATTGCCAAGAACAGAGGCAATTTAGAAGAAAATTTGATTTGAGGTCTTAGATTTTGTAATCAGTGCATGAAGTAGCCAACCAGTGATTCTAAATGACAGCAGAAAAAGCGCTTACCCAATCTGAGCCCTGTACCAGGAATGAAAAGGACAACATGTCTCTTAAGCCTTTTCTAGGGAGCTTGCCTGTGGAACCTACCTTACACAGTTTGTGTGGGACTGAGATTAGATTCCTGATCTGTACAGGTTAATTTATGTTGAATCACCTCCAGAAAATTACACATCTTCTCAGCACACACTCAGAGCAACAGGTGCGCTCTAGTGTCTCAGTGCTGCAGAGATCCTTTCTGATCCAGTGGGCATTATAACATGCCTCAATGGACTCTGCTGTCCAGCAGAATAGGTAGAGTGAGCCAGCATTTCAACTAGTTGCAGTAATTTGTAGAACCAATGCAAAACATCCTGATGAAAAGATAATAACCTCAAACATAGCTCTATTTCCCTCTCTAGCCGATGTTACACGGCTTGCCAAATAATCGTAACTTTCCAATTTATTTCAGTCTTTCAGAATAAGCAGATATTTGCATGAGTGTTTTGAAGAACCAAATTATCCTCAAGTGATAAATGAAGGGCAACAAATGCTGCATATCTAAAACAAAAACAGATGATGGATATGATTCACAGCAGATCAGGCAGCATCTGAAGTGAGAGTTAATGTTTCAATGCTATGTCAGAACAGCTGGAAAGTCAGACAGATGGAAAGCCATTGAGTTGAGATGTTAACACGTATTCACTCTCCATCAGTGAATATTCACTCTCCAATGTTTAAGAGAAGTTTGGATAAGTACATAGATAGTGGAGATATGGAGGGCTATATTCCTGGTGCAAGTCGATGGGAGTAGGCAGTTTAAATGGTTTTGGCATGGACTAGATGGGCTGAAGGGCCTGTTCCTGTGCTAACTTCTCTACCACTCTATTTTATTTATTTAGAGATGCAGCGCAGTCACAGGCTGTTCTGCGCCAACGAGTTCCCACCACCCAGTTACACCCATGTGACCAATTATTCTGTTAACCTACATCTTTGGAATGTGGGAGGAAAGCAGAGTACCTGGAGGAAACTTATGCAATCAAGGGGAGAACGTACAAACTCCTTACACGGCACTTATGCTTAACCATAAGTATCTCTGAGATGTCAAAGATGAGTCACCATCTTGAACCACCGTAGTCGCTCAGCTGAAATGCTTCTACAAAGCTGCCAGTGAGAGATTTTAAGGATTTAAAATGACAGACTGGTGATACTTGTCCAAGATAGGTTGGCTGGTGACTTGGAGGGGAAATGGTAGACAGTGCTATTTCCAAATACTGGCTTCCTCTGTGTTAGAGATCTTCGATTTGGGTGCAGCCGTCAAAGAAACGTAGGTGAATAATTTCAGTACAATGTGCAATAGGTAGTTCACAATCACTGAGGGTGGATAGGGTGAATGGTACTGATCCTCCTAAATGCTGTTGAAGCTGTACCCAACCAGCAAGTGGAGAAAATCCCACATATTCCTGACTTTCCAAGATGTACTTTGGGATCACTTGCATCTCAATTTACTTTGTATTCCACCTTGTAGTTCAGTCTGCATTCAATTCTGGTTCCAAATAAGTTTGGCCTTCGAAAATTAGAAAAGAACGTTAAATCCTCGTCCTTAAAGCTACTAATTGACAGCCAAGAGAATCAGAGTGAAGAGAAGTCACCAGATTTAATAGGGGTTATCATCACACAAAGGACATAAAAACTATATGTTTGATTCAACTCAGAAATTACAATAGTGCAATAGAAAAATTGTTGAAGCAGTACAAACATCGATAATCAATAGCTCTTTCAGAAATATAAAGGCTGCAAAACAAGAAGTGATTATGATGAGACACTGACAAAAATGGAGCTGATTAATGGAAGGAACCAAAGGGTATGGAGAATGAAAATCTCAAGACAAGTAGTTCCTAGAAGGTAGAGCAGCCTGCGTATAATTGAGTGAATTTTGAATTGTGTTTGTTTTGCTCTGGCAGAATACTCTGCAAATCTCCCAGGACAAATGGAAAGCAACATTTTCTGAAGGCTGGAGACACGGCAATTTGACAGCTCAAAGCAGAGCTGCACTTGCCGGGGAGAAATGCAAGATGCCAGGAATGAAACCGAACAGCAGCCACAGGCAGTGATGCCCAAGTCACTGTTATATGTTACATGACTCACACTTACATATCTGCCAAATATTTAGCTCCATTGAGATGAAATGCAAGCTTGTTAGATAACAGCTGGTAAAAGTCACTCTGACTGCTTTATGCCAGAGCCCTCATTCAACTTCGTTTCCCCTCCCCTGTTCTCATCCTGAGTCTCTAAGTTACTACCACAATTTTTTGGAATGCACTAAAATAACAGCAGAAATTTATTTGCACAATGTTAAATCAAACCTGCAGATATAATGATGGGAAGTCAGTGAAATCTGCCCATAAATTAGCATGATGATTTATCCAGTATTTATCTTTAAAAAAGGGAAGTACCGGAATTGTCCTGGTCCTTGCGGAGTGAGAAAAATACCAAAAGATAAATGATCAAATCCTTGTCTTGAAACAGGCACTCAGCAGCCACTTTATTATGTACCTCATGTACCTGATAAAGAAGCCAGTGATCTGCTGCAGCTGTACCCCATCCACATCAAGATTCAACATGTTGTGTATTCAGCGATGCTCTTCTGCACACCACCGTTGTAACATGTGGTTATTTGAGTTACTGGCGCCTTCTCATCAGCTTGAACCAGTCTGGCAATTCCCCTGTGACCTCACTCATGAACAATGTGCACAGATGATTCTTGTCTTTCACACTCTCCTCTGTAAACTCTGGAGATAGCTGTGTGTGAAAACTTCAGGAGATTAAGAGTTTCTAAGATACACAAACTACCCCATCTGGCACCAACAGTCAAAGTCACATGGATCGTAGTTCTTCCCCATTCTGATGTTTGGTCTGAATAACAAGGAAACCTCTTGACCATGTCTGTATGATTTTATGCATTGAGCTGCTGCCATGTGATTGGCTGATTAGATACTTGCCCTAATGAGCAAGTGTACAGGTGTACCTAATAGACGAAGAGCTATAAATGAAAAAGATAACAAAAGCAACATTAATGTTTGAAGTGTGATTTGTTTAAGACCATAAGACAAAGGAGCAGAAGTCGGCCATTTGGCCCATCGAATCTGCTCCGCCATTTTATCATGAGCTGATCCATTCTCCCATTTAGTCCCACTCCCCCTCCTTCTCACCATAACCTTTGAAGCCCTGGCTACTCAGATACCTATCAATCTCTGCCCTAAATACACCCTCTGGCTAAAACCCTCTTTGCTATTTACATTGAAGTGTAAGAAATAAAAATCCATGTTAATTTTCACCACACAAGATTACTAGTATGTTTAAAATTTTACAGAAACGTGACATAATATATTCATTCTTTCACATTCTGCCCCAATTCTTAAAAAATATTAAATATGGAAAATACTTCTCAGACTACTAAATATATTTTATTGATGAATTTGTAGAGTACCAATTCATTGGCAGCACCACATCACCTTGAGATTCCTAAATATTCAACAGTACCTTGAAGTTCAAACTATGCCTTTGGAAAATCTCTGGAAGTTAAAAATTGAAGATGTTAGAACAAGATTGCAGTATCAGAAGGACATCAGGAATGGCTGTGTACTTTGCTTCACAGAGATATGTTTCATCCCCAGCACCTTGGACTCAGTGCTTCAGCCTGAGAGCCTCACCTTACACCACATGGAATGGACAGTGGTGTCAGGTAAAAACAGAGGCAGTGAAGTGATGCTTGCTTCATGGCTAACTCAAGACGGTGCACAGATATGGTGGGTCTATCTCAAATGTTCCAGTTCCCCCAAACAGTGATCTGGTGATCAAATGTCACCCATTCTACCCCCTGAGGGAATTTTCTGCCATCATCCTGGTTATGAGTGTATATTCAACCCCTGGACAATGTCATACTGACATCAGAGTAGCTAAGCACCATGATCAGCTGTCACAAGACAGCACAACCTGATGCCTTCCTGAACTCTGAAGAGCACACCCTGGAAAAATTCTCTGACCAACTACCACCAACATGACAGCTGTGGAACCCAATGAACCAACACACTCTTACACCACCATCAAGAATGCTTTCCACGCCATTCCACAACTGCACATAGGCAAGTCCAATCAGCTGGCTGTACTTCTACTTCCAGAGTATAGGCAGAGACTGAATGCTACAGCAAAAGTGATGAGGGCCACAAAGGTATGGTCTAGTGAGGTGGAGGAGCCTTACAGGAATGCTTCAAAATGGTGGACCGGACCATATTCAGTGATTCATCTTCAGATTTGAATGAACATGCCACAGATGGCACCGACTTCATCAAAGTTCAAAGTAAAATTTATCAAAGTACATACAGTCCACCACACAATAGACAATAGGTGCAGGAGTAGGCCATTCGGCCCTTCGAGCCAGCACCACCATTCACTGTGATCATGGTTGATCATCTACTATTAGTATCCAGTTCCTGCCTTATCCCCTGAGATTTTTTTTTCTCTGTGGGCATACTTAGCAAATCTATAGAACAGTAACTGTAAACAGGATCAATGAAGAACTGTGCAAATGCAAATATAAATAAATAGCAATAAATAACGAGAGAATGAAATAACAAGGTAAGGAGTCTTTAAAGTGAGACCATCAGTTGTGAGAACACCAAAAGTAGAATGAGAGTAGTTATCCCCTATTGTTCAAGAGCCTGATGGTTGAGGGGCAGTAACTAGTCTTGAACATGGTGGTGCAAGTCCTGAGATACCTGGACCTTCTATCTGATACACTAGTGAGAAAAGAGCATGGTCTGGGTGGTGAAGATCTTTGATGGTGGATACTGCTGTTCTATGGCAATGTTTCATACAGATGTGCTCAATAGTTGGGAGGGTTTTACCCATGATGCACTGGGCCAAATCCACCACCTTTTGTAGGATTTCCGCTCAAAGACATTGGTGTTCCCATGCCAGGCTGGCACACTTTCCACCACACATCTAAAAGAAGTTTACCAAGGTTCTTGATGACATGCTGAATCTCTGCAGACTCCTGTCGAAGTAGAGGTTCTGTTGTGTTTTCTTTGCAATTATATTTATATGACGGGTCCAGGACAAGTCCTCTGAAATAGTGACACACAGGAATTTAACGGTACTGACCCTCTCCACTTCTGATACTCCAATGATTACTGGCTCATGGATCTCTGGAAGTCTACAAGCAGTTCCTTGGTCATATGGAAATTGAGTGGGAGGTTATTGTTCTTACACCACTCAGCCAGATTTTCAGTCTCTCTCTAACTGCGATACAGCCGCCAATAACAGTGGTGTCATCAGCTAACTTGCCTATGGTGTTAGAGCTGTACTTAGCCATACAGTCACAGGTGTGAAGCGAGTAGAGTAGAGCAGGGGGCTAAGCACACATCCCTGTGGTGCTCCTGTGCTGATAGAGATTGTGGAGGAGATGTTTTTGCCAGTTTTTGACTGGGGTCTGCAAGTGGAACATCCAGGATCCAATTGCACAAGGGGGTATTGAGGCCCAGGTCTTGGAGTTTACTGATTAGTTTCGAGGAGATGATGGTCTTAAATGTTGAGCTGTAATTCATAAGGAGCACCCTGATGTGAGCATCTTTGCTGTCCAGATGTTCTAGGGTTGTGTGAAGAGCCAATGAGATGGCATTTGCTGCAGCCCTATTGCTTCGGTAGGCAAACTGGAGCGGATCCAAGTTGTCGCTCAGATAGGAGCTGATCTGCTTCAACACCAGCCTCTCAAAACACTTCATCACTGTGGATGTAAATGCCACTGGGTGATAGTCACTGAGGCAGGTTACCACATTCTTCTTGGGCACCGGTATGAAGCAAGTGGGTACCGCACACTGCCTGAGCCTATGCGGATGAATATGTGGCCTCCAGAACATACCACATATGCCCAAAGAGAAGCCATGTAAGAATCAGGATATTCACAGTCTACTGCGGGATAAATCTGTGGTATTTAAGACTGAGGACCCGGAACTCTACAAGAAGTTTAGGTATGACGTATGGTAAGCTCTGTTAAGAACAATAATGCAGTTCAGAGGGAAGTTAGAAAAGGATTTGGATATATGTCAACCCTGGTAAGGTTTGCAGGCCATCTTGTTCTACAGGGCAAAACCAAACAGCTGTGATGCTTCATTCCCAGATGAGCTCAATGCCTTTTGTGAATGTTTTGAAAGGGAGAATAATACTTGTGAAAATCCCTGCAGTATCTAGTGACCCTATTATACCTGTCCAAGGGGGAGGGATGGAGCCAAGAGCTGGACAGGTGATTGGCAAAGAGGATATGAGAGGATCATGGGACAGGAGATCTGGGGAGAAAGACAAGCGGGGGGGGGGATCCCAGAGGATGGGCAAGGGGTATAGTCAGAGGGACAGAGGGAGAAAAAGGAGAGTGAGAGAAAGAATGTGTGTATAAAAATAAATAACGGATGGGGTACAACGGGGAGGTGGGGCATTAGCGGAAGTTAGAGAAGTCGATGTTCATGCCATCAGGTTGGAGGCTACCCAGACGGAATATAAGGTGTTGTTCCTCCAACCTGGGTGTGGCTTCATCTTTACAGTAGAGGAGGCCGTGAATAGACATGTCAGATTGGGAATGGGATGTGGAATTAAAATGTGTGGCCACTGGGAGATCCTGCTTTCTCTGGCGGACAGAGCGTAGATGTTCAGCAAAATGATCCCCCAGTCTGTGTTGGGTCTCGCCAATATATAGAAGGCCACATCAGGAGCACCGGACGCAGTATATCACCCCAGCCGACTCACAGGTGAAGTGTCGCCTCACCTGGAAGGACTGTCTAGGGCCCTGAATGGTGGTAAGGGAGGAAGTGTAAGGGCATGTGTAGCACTTGTTCCGCTTACAAGGATAAGTGCCAGGAGGGAGATCAGTGAGGAGGGATGGGGGGGACGAATGGACGAGAGAGTCGCGTAGGGAGCGATCCTTGCGGAATGCAGAGAGAGGGGGGAGGGAAAGATGTGCTTAGTGGTGGGATCCTGTTGGAGTTGGCATAAGTTACGGAGAATAATACGTTGGACCCGGAGGCTGGTGGGGTGGTAGGTGAGGAACAGGGGAACCCTATTACTAGTGGGGTGGTGGGATGATGGAGTGAAAGCAGGTGTGCGTGAAATGGGGGAGATGCATTTGAGAGCAGAGTTGATAGTGGAGGAAGAGAAGCCTCTTTCTTTAAAAAAGGACATTTCTCTCGTCCTGGAATGAAAAGCCTCATCCTGAGAGCAGATGCGGCAGAGACGGAGGAATTGTGAGAAGGGGATGGCATTTTTGCAAGAGACAGGGTGAGGAGGGGAATAGTCCAGATAGCTGTGAGTTAGTAGGCTTATAGTAGACATCAGTGGATAAGCTGTCTCCAGAGACAGAGACAGAAAGATCTAGAAAGGGGAGGGAGGTGTCGGAAATGGACCAGGTAAACATGAGGGCAGGGTGAAAGTTGGAGGCAAAGTTAGTAAAGTCAACAAGCTCAGCATGCGTGCAGGAAGCAGCGCCAATGCAGTCGTCGATGTGGCGAAGGAAAAGTAGGGGACAGATACCAGAATAGGCATGGAACATAGATTGTTCCACAAAGCCAACAAAAAGGCAGGCATAGCTAGGACCCATACGGGTGCCCATAGCTACACCTTTAGTTTGGAGGAAGTGGGAGGAGCCAAGGGAGAAATTATTAAGATTAAGGACTAATTCCGCTAGACGGAGCAGAGTGGTGGTAGAGGGGAACTGATTAAGTCTGGAATCCAAAAAGAAGCGGAGAATTTCAAGACCTTCCTGGTGGGGGATGGAAGTATATAGGGACTGGACATCCATGGTGAAAATAAAGCGGTGGGAGCCAGGGAATTTAAAATCATCGAAAAGTTTAAGAGCATGAGAAGTATCACGAACATAGGTAGGAAGGGATTGAACAAGGAGGGATAAAACCGTGTCAAGGTATGCAGAAACGAGTTCAGTGGGGCAGGAGCAAGCTGAGACAATAGGTCGGCAAGGACAGGCAGGTTTGTGGATCTTGGGTAGGAGGTACAAACGGGAAGTGCGAGGTGTGGGAACTATAAGGTTGGTAGCAGTGGATGGGAGATCCTCTGAGCGGATAAAGTCGGTGATGGTGTGGGAGACAATGGCCTGGTGCTCCTTAGTGGGGTCACGATCGAGGGGTAAATAAGAAGAGGTATCCGTGAGTTGTCGCTGTGCCTCAGCAAGGTAGAGGTCAGTACGCCAAACTACAACAGCACCCCCCTTATCGGCGGGTTTAACAGTAAGGTTAGGATTAGTGCGGAGGGAGTGGAGAGCAGAGTGTTCCGAAAGAGTGAGGTTGGAATGGGAACAAGGTGCGGTGAAGTCGAGACGGTTGATGTCCCGTCAGCAGTTAGCGATAAAGAGATCCAGAGCAGGCAGAAGACCAGAGCGGGGTGTCCATGAAGAAGAGGAGGGTTAAAGACGGGAGAAGGGGTCATCGGTGGGGGTGGAAGAGTCCTTGCCGAAGAAGTAGGCTCGGAGACGGAGACGGCGGAAGAAGAGTTCTGCATCATGGCGAACACGGAACTCGCTGAGGTGTGGGCGAAGGGGGACTAAGGTGAGGCCCTTACTGAGGACAGAGCGTTCTGCCTCCAACAGTTGAAGGTCAGAGGGGATGGTAAAGACCCGGCATGGATGAGAGCTGGGATCAGAGGGGGGAGGGGGGAGGCTGGGGGTGTCAATGGAGAGGGGAGGGTTGGGGTGAGAGGAAGATGGAGCCTCTGAGGACCCAGGAGCTGACGATAGGATCTCAGGATTCCAGAACTAATCAGCTCCCCTCTACCACCACCCTGCTCCGTCTAGCGGAATTAGTCCTTACTCTTAATAATTTCTCCTTTGGCTCCTCCCACTTCCTCCAAACTAAAGGTGTAGCTATGGGTACCCGTATGGATCCTAGCTATGCCTGCCTTTTTGTTGGCTTTGTGGAACAATCTATGCTCCAAACCTATTCTGGTATCTGTCCCCCACTTTTCCTTCGCTACATCGACGACTGCATTGGCGCTGCTTCCTGCACGCATGCTGAGCTCGTTGACTTTATTAACTTTGCCTCCAATTTTCACCCTGCCCTCAAGTTTACCTGGTCCATTTCCGACACCTCCCTCCCCTTTCTAGATCTTTCTGTCTCTGTCTCTGGAGACAGCTTATCCACTGATGTCTACTATAAGCCTACTGACTCTCACAGCTATCTGGACTATTCCTCTTCTCACCCTGTCTCTTGCAAAAACGCCATCCCCTTCTCACAATTCCTCCATCTCCGCGGCATCTGCTCTCAGGATGAGGCTTTTCATTCCAGGATGAGGGAGATGTCCTCCTTTTTTAAAGAAAGGGGCTTCCCTTCCTCCACTATCAACTCTGCTCTCAAACGCATCTCCCCCATTTCACGCACGTCTGCTCTCACTCCATCCTCCCTCCACCCCACTAGGAATAGGGATCCCCTGGTCCTCACCTACCACCCCACCAGCCTTCGGGTCCAACGTATTATTCTTCGTAACTTCCACCTCCTCCAATGGGATCTCACAACTAAGCACATCTTTCCCTCCCCCCCCTCTGCTTTCCGCAGGGATCGCTCCCTACACGACTCCCTCGTCCATTCATCCCCCCCATCCCTCCCCACTGATCTCCCTCCTGGCACTTATCCTTGTAAGCGGAACAAGTGCTACACATGCCCTTACACTTCCTCCCTTACCACCATTCAGGGCCCCAGACAGTCCTTCCAGGTGAGGCGACACTTCACCTGTGAGTCGGCTGGGGTGATACACTGCGTCCAGTGCTCCCGATGTGGCCTTTTATATATTGGCGAGACCCGACGCAGACTGGGAGACCGCTTTGCTGAACATCTACGCTCTGTCCGCCAGAGAAAGCAGGATCTCCCAGTGGCCACACATTTTAATTCCACATCCCATTCCCATTCTGACATGTCTATCCATGGCCTCCTCTACTGTAAAGATGAAGCCACACTCAGGTTGGAGGAACAACACCTTATATTCCGTCTGGGTAGCCTCCAACCTGATGGCATGAACATCAACTTCTCTAACTTCCGCTAATGCCCCACCTCCCCGTTGTACCCCATCCGTTATTTATTTTTATACACACATTCTTTCTCTCACTCTCCTTTTTCTCTCTCTGTCCCTCTGACTATACCCCTTGCCCATCCTCTGGGTTCCCCTCCCCTTGTCTTTCTCCCCGGGCCTCCTGTCCCATGATACTCTCCTATCCCTTTTGCCAATCACCTGTCCAGCTCTTGGCTCCATCCCTCCCCCTCCTGTCTTCTCCTATTATTTTGGATCTCCCCCTCCCCCTCCCACTTTCAAACCTCTTACTAACTCTTCCTTCAGTTAGTCCTGACGAAGGGTCTCGGCCTGAAATGTCGACTGTACCTCTTCCAAGAGATGCTGCCTGGCCTGCTGCGTTCACCAGCAACTTTGATGTCAATTATATTAGAGCCCGGATGAACAAGGTGAGCTCTCTGCATGACTATCGCCAGGTAATGCTTACAGCTCAAACACAAGGAAACCTTCAGATGCTGGAATGTCAAGCAACACACATAAAAGTTCCTGGTGAATGCAGTAGGCCAGGCAGCATCTCTAGGAAGACGTACAGTCGATGTTTCGGACCGAGACCCTTCGTCAGGACGAATGCTTACAGCTATTGTGATTAGGTGGTTTGAGAGGTTGTTCATGGCTAGAATTAACTCCTGCCTGAGCAAGGGCCTGTATCCACTGTAATTTGCCTCCTGCCACAACAGATCTACAGTGGATGCAATTTCATCGGCTCTCCTGTCGGCTTTGAACCATCTGGAAAACAGCAATACCTACACCAGGCTGCTACTTATTGATTATAGCTCAACATCCAACACCACCATCCCCTCTGTACTTATCAGTAAGCTTCAAAACCTGGGCCTCTGTACCTCCTTCTGGAACTGAATCCTTGACTTCCTCGTTGGGAGATCACAGGCATTGCAAATTGTAAGTAACACCTCTCTTCCTCACTGACAATCAACGCAGGTGCACCTCAAGGCCTCAGTCCACCGGCCCGCTCTCTTTGCATTCATGACTGTGGCACGAAAGGCATCTATAAATTCTCTGATGACACAACGTCTGTCGGCAGAATTTCAGTTGGTGACAAGGATGCATACAGGAGTGAGAAAGATTGGCTGGTTGAACGGAATCACAATAACAACAAGCAGCAGACCAATCCATTTTGGTCTTTATAAAGGGGAAGTTGAGGGAACACACAATAGTCTTTATTGAGGGTCAGCAGTGGAAAGAGTGAGCAGCTTCAAGTTCCTGAGGGTCAACACCTCTGAAGACCTACTCATGGCTCAACGTATTGATACAATTATGAAGAAGGCACATCAGCAACTATATTTCATTAGAGGCTTGAGGAGATTTGGTATGTCACCAGAGACTCTGGCAAATTTCTTCACATGTACTGTGGAGAGCATTCTGACTGGTTGCATCACTGTCTGTTCTAGAGGCACCAACACACAGGATCAGGAAAAGCTGCAGAGGGCTGCCAACTCAGCTCCATCATGGGCGCTAAGCCTCCCACGATCGAGAACGTCTTCAAAAAGTGATGTCTCAAGGCATTCACATTTAGGACCCTCCCCATCCAAGACTTGCCCTTTTCTCATTGCTACCTTCAATGAGTTACAGGAAGTTCAAGATGCACACTTAAAGTTTTAGAAACAGCTTCTTTCCCCTGCCATCTGATGTCTGAATGGTCCATCAACCCTTGAACACTATTTCACTCTTTTTTGCACTAATATTTTGCTATATATAATCTTACTGTAATTTATAGTAACTTTAATGTATTGCACTGCACTGTCGCCACAAAATAACAAATTTTACAACATATATCAGTGCTAATAATCCTGATTCTGAGCTCCAGAGACCTGGGTTTGGTTCTTGTCTCAATTGCTGTCTGCGTGGAGTTTGCAGCTTACTCTTCCGACTGAGAAACACGCACAAAATTCAGGAGCAACTAAGCAAGTCAGGCAGCTTCTATGGAGGGGAATAAACAGTCGATCAATGGCCGAGGCCCTTCTTCAGAACTGAAAAGGAAGAGGGCAGAACCTTGAGAAAGATATTGTAGATGGAGTTAGTACAAGATTGCAGGTGATAGGTGAGGAAGGTAGATGGGAGGGGAGGGGTGATAAAGAAGCCTGAAGTATGTGGTGAAGCACAGGGATGAGGAAGAAATAATTTAACAGGAGAGGTTAGTGGACCATGGTGGGAAATGAAGGAGGAGAGGAACGATAGGGAGAAGAGAAAAAAGAATGAGAGGGTAACCAGAATGAGGAATGGAAAACAAGAGAAGGAAAGTGAGTGAAGAAATTAGAGGAAATTGGAGAAATTGAAGTTCATGCCATCAGATTGGAGACGACCCAAATAGAATATGAGGTGTTGCTCCTCCAACCTGAGTGAGGTCTCATCATAGCTTTAAAGGAGGCTGTGGACAGACATGTCCAACTAGGAATGTGAAGTCAAAATAAAATGGGTGGCCACTAGGAATTCCTGACTTTGATGGTGTGCGACTGAGTGGTTTATTCGAGGTGCTCTAGTATCCTCTCGCATCCCAAAGACTTGTCCAAAGGTAAATTAAGTGATCAGTGTAACTTGCCCAATGTTTGTGCTGGGGAGAGTTGGTCTAAAAGTAGTGAGGCTGAGAATAAAATGGAATTAGAGTAGAATTAATGCAAATGGGTGGTGGATTATTGAGATGCAATCTCAATGGCTCTTCACATGGCCTTAGATCACCTGGACAACACAAACAACTATGTCAGGATGCTGTTCATTGACTATAGCGCAGTGTTTAACACCATCATTCCTACAGTCCTGATCAATAAGCTACAGAATCTGGGCCTCTGTACTTCCCTCTGCAACTGGATCTTCAACTTCCTAACTGGAAGACCACAATCTGTGCGGATTGGTAATAATATCTCCTTCTCGCTGATGATCAACAGTGGCACACCTCAGGGGTGTGTGCTTAGCCCACTGCTCCATTCTCTCTATACCCATGACTATGCGGCTTGGTTCTGCTCAAACATCATCTATAAGTTTTACTAATGATAAAACCATTATTGGTAGAATCTCAGATGGAGGTGAGAGGGCGTACAGGAGTGAGATATACCAGTTACTTATGTGGTGTCGCAACAACAACCTCGCATTCAGCATCAGTAAGAGAAAGAGCTGATTGTGGACTTCAAGAAAGGGTGAGACGAGGGAACATGAACTAGTCCTCACAGAGGGATCAGTAGTGGAGAGAGTGAGCAATTTCATGTTTCTGTGTGTCAACGTCTCTGAGGATCTAATCTGGTCTCAACATATCGAAGCAGCTATAAGGGAGGCAAGGCAGCGGCTACATTTCATGAAGTGTTTGAAGAGAGTTGGTTCCTTACCTAAAACAGTCAAAAACTTCTATACATGTACCACAGAGACATTCTGACAGGCTGCATCACTGTCTGGTATGGGGGTGGGGCTACTGCACAGGACCAAAAGAAGCTACAGAAAGTTGTCAAATTAGTCAGCTCCATCTTGAGTACTAGCCTCCATAGTATCCAAGACATCTTCAAGGACCAGTGCCTCAGAAAGGTGGCATCCATCATTAAGGACCCCCATCACCCAGGACATACCCTCTTCTCATTGTTACCATCAGGAAGCAGGTACAGAAGCTATATAATTTCTGTTTTGCACTATTTTTAATCTAACTATTTGAAATACAAATGTATATATACTTACTGTAATTGATTTATTTATTTATTTTTTCCCTTCTATGTTATCATGTATTGCATTGAACTGCTGCTACTAAGTTAACAAAATTCATGACACATGCCCCTGATAATAAACCTGATTCTGATTCTAATTCTGGATGCTCAGCATGGAGCTGGTGAACTAAAAGACTATTTCCATGCTGTATCTCTCGATGCCCAATATACTTCATGATCTGAATTGCTTGTCAAACCTGGAATTCTGATTTTGTCCCAACAAGTTAAACCAGGTAAATTGTTTTGCTTCAATCCCCATATGTTTGAGGGCGGTCTTACTGCATCAATGCAGAGAAAAGAAAAATCCCGGAAATACACACAAGGGAAATTGGATATTCAGTCAGTACAATTGCCTTTGATTCTGTAGTGTAAGAGAGACCGAGAGAAAAGAAAACAGCTTCTTTCTAATCATTGTCCAATAAAATTACTAGAAATGGCAGCAATCAGCTTCTACTGTTATACTCAGACTCTCTCCCTCTTTGAGTGAGCCTCCAGAGGAGCCCTTTCAGATGTCAAATCTTATCGTGACTCTTGAACTTTGGCTCTTACTCCATTTTGCCACAGTGGGTTCTAATAGAAGACATTAGTTGGTTCTCCAAATAGGCACCCAGATGTTTTTCAATCTCTATTTCATTTTATTTTCAATCAAATACAGAAGTCATTTTCACCAGAAGTGGTACTTGTACTTAATATAACTGTCAAGAAGTAAGTGATTGTAATAAACCCAGACATACCCAGGATGTAGCACTGAGTGAATCCACACCTGAAACTCGGTTGTACAACAAAAAGGAGCTGAAACATCCGCCAACAAGTACAGCCCAGTTCATGATGGCTCCGACATGTTGGGTAGATGCTTTTATAGCTTTTCCAACCCTGAGCTATCAAGCTGGAGATGCCTTCCCTTGAATGAAATGTAAATTCAAGGCCCCTCTGCCTTCTCAGGGGGGTGGGAGGTGTAGTGTAAATATCCACACAACATCACTTCAATAGGCCAAGGCTTTGTTCTGGTATCCTTCCAAGGTATATCCTTTATCCAGTATCTCTGTGATATCATAACTGATCATTTATCCCACTTTAATTTATGTGCAAATTGGAGGGTGTACCTTCCAACATCATAATTTCAAAAAATTATAAATTGGCTGTGGAATCCTTTCTGACATTAGGAGATTCTGAAATACATTTTTACTTTCCTACTTCCTTTCTCCCTTCAGTACATTGAACTGAACAAATCATACTGGCTCTATCTGCTGCAAAGAGCTTCGATTCTACTCCTTCAGTTCTTGGTTCAAAAACAGAGATTAAACTGTTCATGGCACATGTAAAGATAAAATTAACTAGGGTAGCAAGTTTGATTTTTTTTCAAAAGAAGTCATAACAGGTTTTAAATTATTTATGGGTGTAGAGTGGATTTAAAGGCACAGCTACCCCAAGCCAAACCTACACAAACAAGTTTCTGCAGATACTGGAAATCCAGAGCACACACACACAAAATGCTGGATGAGCGCCTCAGGACAGTAAGCATTTATCGAGGGGAATAAAAGTTAATGTTTTGGGCTGAGACCCTTCATCAAGACTCGCAAATCCTGATGAAGGGATTTGGTCCATTAAAAACAACTGTTTATTCATTTCTATGGATACTGCCAGACCTGCTGAGTTACTCCAGCTTTTTGTATGTGTCGCTCTAAACAACCAAAAGATTCCATTTGTCCTACACCCATGGATTAGATCCTCCACCACCCCCACAAAACAGATTCCTTTTCATCTTTCAAGTCTGATATCCTTCACTGGTTCTGCAACCAGTTACTTGGACTGATTGCCAGCAGACTATAGATGTCAGGAACCTCCTAGCGCAGCTCAGAATTTCCCAAGTCCATCCTGGTACCATTCAGGAACACACAATGTGTAATTTTTTCATCAAAGCCAAAAGACATCAGGGTCCAAATGCCTCAGCTTCTAAACTGCCATCCAATGTTAACTTATCACACAGCATTCCAACCTTAGTTGCTGTGCACAAAAGCTCTTCAAGCCAAACTATAGATGGTTAAACTATGCTACCCTCTTTATAATCATTATATCATAAAGAATCGCTTTATAGTCATTGATGACTTTGGTGCAAAGTTTGCAGATAACATGAAGGTAGGTGGAGTGGCAATAGTTTTGAGAAAGTAGAGGGGCTAAAGAAGGACTTAGATTAGGAGATTGGGCAATGAAGTGACAGATGGACTATAATGTTGGGAAGTGTATGGTCATGCACTTTGATAGAAGAAATGGAAGGATTAATCATTTTCTAAATGGAGAGAAAATATGAAAAAATAAGGTGCAATACGATTTGGGAGTCCTTGTGCAAGGTTCCCTAAAGGTTAATTTGCAGGTTGAGCCTGTGGTAAAGAAGGCAAATGTGATGTTAGCACTCATTTCAAGAGGACTAGAATATAAAAGCAAGGATGTAATGTTGAGACTTTATAAAACACCAGTGAGGCCCCACTTGGAGTAGCGTGAGCAGTTTTGGGCCCCTTACCTTAGGAAGGGTGTGCTGAAACTGGAGAGGGTTCAAAGGAGGTTCATGAAAATGATTCCAGGTTTGAATGGTTTGTCATATGAAGACCATTGGATAACTCTGGACCTGTATTCACTAGAATTCAGAAGAATGAATTGAAACCTATGGAATGGTGAAAGGCCTTGACAGAGTGGATGTGGAGAGGATGCTTCCTATGGTGGGAGAATCTAAGACCAGAGGACACAGCCTCAGAATAGAGGGGTATCCTTTTAGAATGGAGATAAGGAGGAATTTCTTTAGCCAGAGAGGTGAATCTGTGGAATGTGTTGCCACAGACAGCTGCGGTGTCCAAGTCTTTATGTATATTTAAGGCAGAGATTGATAGATTCTTGATAGGTCAGAGCATGAAGAGAAGTGGAGAGAAGGCACGAGATTGGGGCTGAGAGGAAAATTGGATCAGCCACAATGAAATGGCAGAGCAGACTCAATGGGCCAAATGGCTTAATCCTAATCCTATATCTTATGGTCTTATAGTTTCATTATTTCTGTCATTTGTGCAAACTGAGTTTGAAGGGGCAGAAACCTCCTGCACCCAGACACTAAAGGACTTAAGTACATCAGGCCCAAGTATGTCAGACACATTGCCCTGCATCTGAGCTTTTTTGATCTTTTCTAAAGTTCAAATTTAAAAGTTCAATGTATATTTATCATCTAAGTACATATATGTCACCATATACAACCCTGAGATTTAATTTCCTGTGGGCATGTTCAGCAAATCTATAGAATAGTAATTATAACAGAATCAATGAAAGATCAACAAGAGTGCAGATGACAGCAAAGTGCGCAAATGCAAATATAAATAACTAGCAATAAATAATGAGGACATGAGATAATGAGATAAAGAGTACTTAAAGTGAGGTAATTGCTGTGGGAACATTTCAATGATGGGGCAAATGAATGTAGTAATCCCCTTTCATTCAAGAGCCTGATGGTTAAGGGGTAGTAACTGTTCTAGAACCGGGTGGTGCGAGCCCTTAGGTTCTTGTGCCTTCTACCTGATGGCAGCAGTGAGAAGAGAGCATGACCTGAGAGGGCTTCTACTGCTGTGCATTAAGTCAAATGCATCTCAACTACTTATAATAATTCCAGCTCCAGATTTGGCCTGACATGTTCAGGACTTTCGTGTGATCATGACAGTTTAATATTACATCTAGAGGCATTGTGTACTGTACAGTGGGGACAAAGTATTTTAAGAACTTCATTCACATTCCATGAAGTGTGAAGGCTGTAATTGTACACCCAAAGGGATGAAGGAACTAAGCAGGCAAGGAAGCATCTGTGGAAAATCATAAGCAGTCAATGTTTTGGGCCAAGACTCTTCGGCAGGACTGGAAAAGAGAGAGATGACAACTCAGAGTAAGAAGGTGGGGGCAGAAGAGGAAGAAGTACAAGGTTGTATACGATAGGTGAAACGGGCAGAGGTGGACAAAGATGAACTAACGGCAGAAATGGCTTAAACACGAGGAATTCTGCAGGTGCTAGGAATTCAAACAACACACATCAAAGTTGCTGGTGAACGCAGCAGGCCAGGCAGCATCTCTAGGAAGAGGTACAGTCGACGTTTCGGGCCGAGACTCCTTGTCAGGACTAACTGAAGGAAGAGCTAGTAAGAGATTTGAAAGTGGGAGAGGGAGGGGGAGATCCAAAATGATAGGAGAAGACAGGAGGGGGAGGGATGCAGCCAAGAGCTGGACAGGTGATTGGCAAAAGGGATATGAGAGGATCATGGGACAGGATCCCAGGGAGAAGGAAAAGGGGAAGAGGGGGAAAACCCAGATGGGCAAGGGGTACAGTCAGAGGGACAGAGGGAGAAAAGGAGAGAGAGAGAAAGAATGTGTGTATATAAATAAATAATGGATGGGGTACGAGGGGGAGGTGGGGCAGTAGCGGAAGTTAGAGAAGTCAATGTTCATGCCATCAGGTTGGAGGCTACCCAGATGGAATATAAGGTGTTGTTCGTCCAACCTGAGTGTGGCTTCATCTTGACACTAGAGGAGGCCGTGGATAGACATATTCAGAATGGGAATGAGACATGGAATTAAAATGTGTGACATATCAGAATGGGAATGGATTTTAATTCACACATTACGACAACTCAAGCACGGTTAAATGCTTTTATTGTAAGAATATAATTTCCTTTTAAAAAGTATTTACAAATGGTTAATATAAACTATGCCAAGTCATTGAAAGGCACTTGATAAATTCTTCATTTCTTCACTGAAGTTGCTCACAGTGTGTCCTTTCAGTCTTTAAATTTTGTTCTTCACAGAGGCATCTGGTAAAGCCTCTTCACCACTCTCGTCACCTTGACTCGATGCACATAACGTCGGAGAAGCTCACCAGCTGCTGCTTTTCAAAGTAAACACTCTCCAATGAATTGGGTAGTGGATTTTGATTGGAGTGGTACTGTTCAGTACCTGTACGATAATATCTCAGAACCTGCGATCCATCCTTGACACAGGTGTATGGGCTGCCATTCTCTATTCCAGAAAATTGATGAAGGTCTGGGAGAACACAGATTGTCTTCTGCACCATCATGAACACCAACCAACCTGGAACTCTCATGGTGTTGATTTCTAGCACTCAGGAGTGGTATTGCTGAGTCTGACTACAGAAACTGGAGTTGTTACTGCTATTTATAGGGGAAAGATAAATTGTGTGACATAGTTACACATCAACAATGGTTGACAACTAGATGAACCAAATGACTAAATATGGGCAGATATAATGTTCATGTCCTAATATGATGAAGCCATCGTTACAACGACCATATTTGAGCACGGTGTTTATCTTCCCCCTATAAATAGCAGCAACAACTCCAGTTTCTGCAGTCAGACTCAGCAATATCACTCCTGAGTGCTGGAAATCAACACCATGAGAGTTCCAGGTTGGTTGGTGTTCATGATGGTGCAGAAGATAATCTGTGTTCTCCTAGACCATCAATTTTTTGGAATAGAGAATGGCAGCCCATACACCTGTGTCAAGGATGGATCGCAGGTTCTGAGATATTATCGTACAGGTACTGAACAGTACAGCTCCACTCAAAATCCACTACCCAATTCATTGGAGAGTGTTTACTTTGAAAAGCAGCAGCTGGTGAGCTTCTCCGACGTTATGTGCATCGAGTCAAGGTAACGAGAGTGGTGAAGAGGCTTTACCAGATGCCTCTGTGAAGAACAAAATTTAAAGACTGAAAGGACACACTGTGAGCAACATCAGTGAAGAAATGAAGAATTTATCAAATGCCTTTCAATGACTTGGCATAGTTTATATTAACCGTTTGTAAATACTTTTTAAAAGGAAATTATATTCTTACTAATAAAAGCATTTAACCGTGTTTGAGTTGTCGTAAATTGTGAATTAAAATCCATTCCCATTCTGATATGTCACACATTTTAGTTCCACGTCCCATTCCCATTCTGATATGTCTATCCACGGCCTCCTCTACTGTAAAGATGAAGCCACACTCAGGTTGGAGGAACAACACCTTATATTCCGTCTGGGTAGCCTCCAACCTGATGGCATGAACATTGACTTCTCTAACTTCCGTTACTGTCCCATCTCCCCCTCGTACCCCATCCGTTATTTATTTATATACACATATTCTTTCTCTCTCTCTCCTTTTTCTCCCTCTGTCCCTCTGACTATACCCCTTGCCCATCCTCTGGGTTTTTCCCCCCACTCCCTTTTCCTTCTCCCTGGGCCACCTGTCCCATGACCCTCTCATATCCCCTTTGCCATTCACCTGTCCAGTTCTTGGCTCCATCCCTCCCCCTCCTGTCTTCTATCATTTTGGATCTCCCCCTCCCACTCCCACTTTCAAATCTCTTACTAGCTCTTCCTTCAGTTAGTCCTGACGAAGGGTCTCGGCCTGAAATGTCGACTGTACCTCTTCCTAGAGATGCTGCCTGACCTGCTACGTTCACCAGCAACTTTGATGTGTGTTGCAGAAATGGCTTGCTATTTATTACAAAAAAAGTGCAAATTTTAAGATTTCCTGATGACATAACAAATTATTCAGTCCATTATGAGTTTGCCAGCTTTCAGAGTAATCTTGCTCCCCACCCATTCCATTTCCCTGCAATGCACTCTCTGTCATGTGCCCATCAACTTTCTCTCCAGCTACATCAGCGATAACTTACAGTGTCACGTTAACCATTAACTCACTGATCATCATGTCTTAGGAATGTGGAGGAAAGCACAGCACCTAAAGGACACCCACACAGTTGCAGGGACAGAACACAGACAGCGTTAGAGGTCAGAGTCAACCCAGGTCGCTGGAGCAGTGAGTCACTGGCATTGACTGAGGCTGTGCCACATTTGAGGGGACATTTAGCGAAGAGTCTCTGGTGTTATATTAAACATTTGTAAACCAAACATCTACAAATTGGATAACTCCCAATATGGTGCATATTTACATCCAGGGCTATCCCATTTCACATATGGTATACCCAAGATAACATTTCCAAAAGTTTTTGCATTGATGTTAGATGCAAGACTTTTAATTCTAAATAGAAATTAATTGGGATAGATTGGGAGGAAGCTGGAAGCCACAATAATGTCTCCTCATGAATGGTAGCTCAGGTCACTGTGCTATCACTGCATGAGCGAAAACAACAGCTCTCAGATCCTCCTAGGATCTAGGTTTGTCCCTTGAAATTCAAGCCCAGCAAGCTATTAAATGAAGGAGGGCTTCACTATCAAACTTGATCATATCCTCAGGCAGTCACCCACACATTTGTGTATTAAGGGAGACGTGACACTGTCAGAAATGAAAAATGGGGCAGTAGTGAGAGTGATGATCTGTATTCATTCAGCATTTTCAGTATAGTAAGACCTTCCAAGTTGAAACACAGGGGTGGTGTTAAGCAAAGTTGGACACAGCCACTTAAGTTGACGCTGCTGAACTTCTCATCACAGCGCTAAGCAGTACTGCATCCGTATTGTACTGTCTCAGTACTTTTATATTTGTGTGCTGTAGCACTTCTTTATTCGCAGTTAATTTGTAAATAACACTATTCTTTGCATTTCTGGTCAGATGCTGAATGCATTTCATTGGCTTTGTATCTGTACTCGGCACAATGACAATAAAGTTGAATCTAATTTAATCTAATCTAATTAAGTAAAGCTACCCTAAAACATTTATTCCTTTCACCACCAACATACGGACCCTAGTGTGCATTAGCTACAAAATGTATTGTCCTTACTTGCCCAGGCTTCTCCAAAGCCACCTGCCTATCACAACACCTCTAACAGTAAGAACAGAAGCAACGGGTTTCTGGTTCTTTCTCCACCTTCCCCTACACCAAATCACACACCATCCTGTCTTGGGAATATATTGCTAGTTCTCCATCATTACTGGATCTCAACCAGAACACCTTCCACACCAATATTCTGAAGAGAATGGTCACCAGAAGGACTGCAGGAGTTCAATAAGGCATCCCATCACAATCCCCTCCAGGGAAATCAGACAATGCTGGCAGGGGCCAGCCTTTAAAATGAGTATTAAAAAAGCAATTGGGACAAATTGGAAGTCGGGAAGTGAAAGCCTGGAGACTGGAGACTGGATGAAGCCAGAGAATGGAGAGTGGAGGCCCAGAAGCCTATCCTGGAGTTGGAGTCCTGTGTATGTGTGTGTGTGTGTGTGTGTGTGTGTGTGTGTGTGTGTGTGTGTGTGTGTGTGTGTGTGTGTATGTGTGTGTGTGTGTGTGTGTGTGTGGGTGGTGGGTAGGAGGGAGGGGGTTTGTTTTTCTGCTGACGTCTTATTGCTCGCTGTGTTCTGCCCTTTCGTGTTCTATGCTATTCTGCTGAGCATCGGGGGCATGTTATGTTGGAGTCAGAATGTGTGATGATACTTGAGGGCTGCCTCCTGCACATCCTTAGGTGTTTTGGTTGTTAACACAAACAAAGCATTTCACTGTGTATTTCCATGTACATGTGAAAAATAAACCTGAATCTGAAGATGTCCTAAAATGTGGTAGAGCATTAAGGCTTTAATGAGCATTTTAGAGGAACTTAGAGACATTGAATGTTTGAAGAGGGATCTTCAATGTTGTAGATGGAAATGAAATTTGAAGCCAGGGGGTATAAAATGGTGGATTAGAGGAGCACAGGTATCCTGGAGAGTAGCATGATCAGGGGAGGTTACAGAGATACTGAAAGTAGGGCAGTGGAGGGATTTAAATAGGTATGAGATTTATAAGTTTACTTATTTTAAGCAGGAACCAATATGATGTGTGAGTGGGATAGACTGAGATAATGAGAGCCTGAGGAAGGCCAAAAATGAGCAGAGAAATGTTGGATGTGGGTTTTAGAAGCAGGCAAGTTTAGGTAAGGGAGGGGAGGAGAGAATCAGCAGCTTTTATGGTGAGTGGAATTGGTCCAGAACTCATCACAAGATATCCAAGTTTTGAATTGCAAGGAGCAACAACACTGAACACTTAGATACTTTAACTATGTACAACATAGAGCTTCTGGACAGGTTTATCTTCTGAATGGTTCAGACTACACCACGCTCCTACAAAGTGGTGGAGGAAGTACAATTTAAAACTCTATTGGAAAATATGGTTCCTTTTCTCCTTAACCCAACAGACTGAGGACATATCGGTTTCTTGCTGCTTTTGTTCGTCAGCCTGGACAGTTCCCAAGGCAAAGGATATGCAGAAAATAACCAATCCTGAAAAGCCTCAGCTATGATGCCCTGCTCCAGGGAACATCAAGAATACACTGTTTTGGTAATATGCAATTGAAATCTGTTTCTCAAGGGCAGAAGTGCACATCCAAGTATCAACTTTGTGTCAGACTGGTTCCCACACCATCCCTTCTTCAAAACAACCAACTTCATTAAATGAAAACCCTAGTTCTACAAAAGTTGTGCGTTAAGACACCAGTCAGTAAGATGTTACAAGCTAGTAAATAAACAATTGTATTCTATATAACGCCTTTCATGGTATTCCAAGTCACTCCAAAGACAACGAAGTGTTTTGGGAGTGTGCTCAATGGTTTAAGCATGGCACTAATTTGCTCATAACTGGTTTCTATAGATATCAAATTATTTAGGAGGCAAAAAAATCCTCTTAAGAATTTGGTCAGGTTTCTATATTAGTTTGAAATTACATTACAGGATTGTTTCACTATCTATGAGAACATGGTACATGCGATAGATGCATGGATGGCCTGGGTACGGAAGGCTATGGTCTGGTTACAGGTCAATGGAACTAGGCTATGTAAATGGTTCAGCATGGACTCGACGGCCTATTTCTGTGCTATACTTTTCTATAACTCGATGACTCTATGACATCTGGACCCACAGTTCAGTCACCTCCTCCTGCACTGCCCAGATTTTGTGTGCAAGTCACTAGATTTGGACTTGAAACCCAACCTTCTTGCATCTGATGCAGACCACCAAGAACTGGCTCATCAATGTTGGCTTAGAATTCATCAGAACAGGTATTAAATAAATAATCAAACCGTGTTGAAAAATAAAACAATCTGTTTTACCCGTGTGTGAAAGATAAATGTCATAGACCATACGACAAAGGAGCAGAAGTAGGCGGTTTGGCCCATCGAGTCTGCGTCGCCATTTTATCATGAGCTGATCCATTCTCCCATTTAGTCCCAATCCCCCGCCTTCTCACCATAACCTTTGATGCCCTGGCTACTCAGATACCTATCAATCTCTGCCTTAAATACACCCAATGACTTGGCCTCCACTGCTGCCCGTGGCAACAAATTCCATAGATTCACCACCCTCTGACTAAAAAAATTTCTTCGCATTTCTGTTCTGAATGAAACATAGAAACATAGAAAATAGGTGCAGGAGTAGGCCATTCGGCCCTTCGAGCCTGCACCGCCATTTATTATGATCATGGCTGATCATCCAACTCAGAACCCCGCCCCAGCTTTCCCTCCATACGCCCTGATCCCCGTAGCCACAAGGGCCATATCTAACTCCCTCTTAAATATAGCCAATGTACTGGCCTCAACTGCTTCCTGTGGCAGAGAATTCCACAGATTCACCACTCTCTGAGTGAAGAAGTTTTTCCTAATCTCGGACCTAAAAGGCTTCCCCTTTATCCTCAAACTGTGACTCCTCATTCTGGACTTCCCCAACATCGGGAACAATCTTCCTGCATCTAGCCTGTCCAATCCCTTTCGGATTTTATACGTTTCAATCAGATCCCCCCTCAATTTTCTAAATTCCAACGAGTACAAGCCCAGTTCATCCAGTCTTTCTTCATATGAAAGTCCTGCCATCCCAGGAATCAATCTGGTGAACCTTCTTTGTACTCCCTCTATGGCAAGGATGTCTTTCCTCAGATTAGGGGACCAAAACTGCACACAATTCTCCAGATGTGGTCTCACCAAGGCCTTGTACAACTGCAGTAGTACCTCCCTGCTCCTGTACTCAAATCCTCTCACTATAAATGCCAGCATACCATTCGCCTTTTTCACCGCCTGCTGTACCTGCATGCCCACTTTCAATGACTGGTGTATAATGACACCCAGGTCCCGTTGCATCTCCCCTTTTCCTAATCGGCCACCATTCAGATAATAATCTGTTTTCCTATTTTTGCTACCAAAGTGGATAACTTCACATTTATCCACATTAAATTGCATCTGCCATGAATTTGCCCACTCACCCAACCTATCCAAGTCACTCTGCATCCTCTTAGCATCCTCCTCACAGCTAACACTGCCACCCAGCTTCGTGTCATCCGCAAACTTGGAGATGCTGCATTTAATTCCCTCATCCAAGTCATTAATATATATTGTAAACAACTGGGGTCCCAGCACTGAGCCTTGCGGTACCCCACTAGTCACCGCCTGCCATTCTGAAAAGGTCCCGTTTATTCCCACTCTTTGCTTCCTGTCTGCTAACCAATTCTCCATCCACATCAATACCTTACCCCCAATACCATGTGCTTTAAGTTTGCACACTAATCTCCTCTGTGGGACCTTGTCAAAAGCCTTTTGAAAATCCAAATATACCACATCCACTGGTTCTCCCCTATCCACTCTACTAGTTACATCCTCAAAAAATTCAATGAGATTCGTCAGACATGATTTTCCCTTCACAAATCCTTGTTGACTTTGTCCGATGATTTCACCGCTTTCCAAATGTGCTGTTATCACATCCTTGATAACTGACTCCAGCAGTTTCCCCACCACCGACGTTAGGCTAACCAGTCTATAATTCCCCGGTTTCTCTCTCCCTCCTTTTTTAAAAAGTGGGGTTACATTAGCCACCCTCCAATCCTCAGGAACTAGTCCAGAATCTAACAAGTTTTGAAAAATTATCACTAATGCATCCACTATTTCTTGGGCTACTTCCTTAAGCATTCTAGGATGCAGACCATCTGGCCCTGGGGATTTATCTGCCTTCAATCCCTTCAATTTACCTAACACCACTTCCCTACTAACAAGTATTTCGCTCAATTCCTCCATCTCACTGGACCCTCTGTCCCCTACTATTTCTGGAAGATTATTTATGTCCTCCTTAGTGAAGACTGAACCAAAGTAATTATTCAATTGGTCTGCCATGTCCTTGCTCCCCATAATCAATTCACCTGTTTCTGTCTGTAGGGGACCTACATTTGTCTTTACCAGTCTTTTCCTTTTTACATACCTATAAAAGCTTTTACAGTCAGTTTTTATGTTCCCTGCCAGTTTTCTCTCATAATCTTCTCATAATAATGAATGGGCGCCCTTCAATCCTTAAGTCATGCCCTCTCGTACTAGACTCCCTCATCATGGGAAACAACTTTGCCACGTCCACTCTGTCCATGCCTTTCAACATTCGAAATGTTTCTATGAGGTTTCCCCTCATTCTTCTAAACTCCAAGGCACACAGTCCAAGAGCGGACAAACGTTCCTCACATGTTAACCCTCTCATTCCCGGAATCATTCTAGTGAATTTTTTCTGTACCTTCTCCAATGTCAGCACGTCCTTTCTTAAATAACCAAAACTGCCCACAGTACTCCAAGTGAGGTCTCACCAGCACCTTATAGAGCCTCAACATCACATCCCTGCTCCTATACTCTATTCCTCTAGAAATGAATGCCAACATTGCATTCGCCTTCTTCACTACCGACTCAACCTGAAGGTTAACCTTAAGGGTATCCTGTACGAGGACTCCCAAGTCCCGTTGCATCTGAGAACTTTGAATGCTTTCCCCATTTAAATAATAGTCTGCCCGTTTATTTCTTCTGCAAAAGTGCATAACCATACACTTTCCAACATTGTATTTCATTTGCCACTTCTTTTCCCATTCTTCCAATCTATCCAAGTCTCTCTGCAGACCCTCCATTTCCTCAGCACTACCAGCCCCTCCACCTATCTTCGTATCATCAGCAAACTTAGCCACAAAGCCATCTGACCTTGCTGCACAGCTGCAGGTTAAAAGGTATGACATTGTGGCCATCACCGAGTCATGGCTAAATGATGGATGTGATTGGGAGTTCAATATATCAGGATACACAGTGTATAGGAAAGATAGGAAGGTAGGTAAAGGGGGTGGCGTGGCCCTGATGGTAAGTAACAATATCAAATCAATAGAAAGAAGGGACATAGGATCAGAAGGGGTAGAATCCTTATGGGTAGAATTAAGAAATGGCAAGGGTAAAAAGACACTAATAGCAGTTATATACAGGCCTCCAAACAGCAGTCGGGATGTGGACTACAATTTGCAGCTGGAAATAGAAAAAGCATGTCAGAAGGACAATGTCAAGATAATTATGGGGGATTTTAATATGAAAGTGGATTGGGAAAGTCGGGAAGGTAATGGATCTCAGGAGAGGGAGTTTGTAGAATGCCTATGGGATGGCTTTTTGGAGCAGCTTGTCCAGAAGCCCACCAGGGGACCGGCTGTTTTGGATTGGGTGCTGTGTAATGAACCTGAGGCGATTAGGGAGCTGGAGGTAAAGGAACCTCTTGGAAGTAGTGATCATAATATGACTGAGTTCAGTTTCAAAATTGAAAAGGAGAAGCTGGTATCAGGTATACCGATATTTCAGTAGAACAGAGGAAATTACAGTGGTATGAGAGAGGAACTGGCCCAAGTCAGTCGGAAAAGTAAACTAAGTGGAGGGACGGCAGAGCAGAATTGGATGAAGTTCCTACAAGAAATAAGGAAAATGCAGGAAAAATATATTCCAAGAAAAAAGAAAATCGTGAATGGAAAAATGGCACAAATGTGGCTAACGAGAGAGGTTAAGGCAAAAATAAAACCTAAAGGAACGGCGTACAAGGAAGCAAAAATTAGTGGGAAAAATGAGGACTGGAAGACCTTTAAAAACTTACAGAAAGAAACTAAGAAAGTCATTAGGAAAGAAAAGATGAATTATGAAAGGAAGTTGGCGATTAACATAAAAAAGGATACTAAGAGTTTTTTTTAAATATATGAAGAGTAAAAGAGTGACAAGGGTAGATATGGGACGGATTGAAAATGATGCCGGAGTAATTATAATGGATAACAAAGAGATGACGGAGGAACTGAATGAGTATTTTGCATCAGTCTTCACAGTGGAAGACATGAGCAATATACCTGATAGCCGGAGGTATCAGGGAATAGAATTAGGTACAGTCAAGATAACTAGGGAGAAAGTGCTTGGAAAGCTAAGTGGACTAAGAATAGATAAGTCTCCCGGTCCGGATGAGGTGCACCCAAGGGTTCTGAAGGAGGTGGCTTTGGAGATTGTGGAAGCATTGGAAATGATCTTCCAGGAATCAATAGACTCTGGCATGGTTCCGGAGGACTGGAAGGTCGCAAATGTAGTTCTGCTATTTAAGAAAGGAAGGAGGCAGCAAAAAGAAAATTACAGACCTATTAGTCTGACATCGGTGGTTGGAAAGATATTGGAGTCAATCCTCAAGGACAAGGTTATGAAATACCTCGAGGTGCAAGACAAGATAGGCCGAAGCCAACATGGTTTCATGAAGGGAAGATCCTGCCTTACCAAATTATTGGAATCTTTTGAGGTAATCTCGAATAAGATTGACAAGGGAGAGGCTGTGGATGCTGTGTATTTGGATTTTCAAAAGGCCTTTGATAAGGTGCCGCATATGAGGCTGCTTAATAAGATGAGAGCCCATGGAATTATAGGAAAGATATTGAAATGGGTGGAGCATTGGCTGATAGGCAGAAAGCAAAGGGTGGGAATAAAGGGATCTTATTCTGATTGGTTGCCGGTTACTAGTGGTGTTCCGCAGGGGTCGGTGTTGGGGCCACTTCTTTTTACAATGTATATCGATGATTTGGATTATGGATTAAATGGTTTTGTGGCCAAGCTTGCGGATGACACCAAGATAGGTGGAGGAGCAGGAAATGTTGAAGAAACGGAAAGGTTGCAGAGAGACTTAGTCAGTTTAGGAGAGTGAGCAAAGAAATGGCAGATGAGATACAACGTTGACAAATGTACGGTTGTACATTTCGGAAGAAGAAATAATCGGGCAGATTATTATTTAGATGGGGAGAAAATTCAAAAATCGGAAGTGCAAAGGGACTTGGGGGTCCTCGTGCAGGATACCCTAAAGGTTAACCACCAAGTTGGATTGGCGGTAAGGAAAGCAAATGCTATGTTGGCATTCATTTCAAGAGGAATAGTGTATAAGAGTAAGGAGGTGTTGATGAGGCTCTATGGGGCATTAGTGAGACCTCATTTGGAATACTGTGTGCAGTTTTGGGCCCCCTACCTTAGAAAGGATATACTGATGTTGGACAGAGTTCAGAGAAGATTTACGAAGATGATTCCTGGAATGCAGGGGCTAACATATGAGGAGAGTCTGTCGGCTCTTGGATTGTATTCATTAGAGTATAGAAGAATGAGAGGGGATCTCATAGAAACGTTTCGAATGTTGAAAGGGTTGAACAGAGTAGATGTGGAAAGGTTGTTTCCCTTGGTGGGTGAGTCCGGGACAAGAGGCCATAGTCTTAGAATTAGAGGGTACCCAGTTAAAACAGAGATGAGGAGAAATTTTTTTAGCCAGAGGGTCGTGGATTTGTGGAATTCGTTGCCACATACAGCTGTGGAGGCCCAATCATTGAGGGTGTTTAAGGAGGAGATTGACAAGTATCTAATTAGTCAGGGTATCAAGGGATATGGGGAAAAAGCCGAAGAGTGGAACTAGATGGGTGAATAGTTTAGCTTATGGGGGAGCTGCGGAGAAGACTTGATGGGCCGAATGGCCTACTTCTGCTCCTTTGTCTTGTGATCTTGTGTATTCCATAATCCAAATCGTTGATGTACAATGTAAAAAGAAGCGGCCCCAACACGGATCTCTGTGGAACACCACTGGTAACCGGCAGCCAACCAGAATAGGATCCCTTTATTCCCACTCTCTGCTTCCTGCCAATCAGCCAACGCTCTATCCACGTATGTAACTTTCCCGTAATTCCATGGGCTCTTATCTTGCTAAGTAGCCCCATGTGTGCACCTTGTCAAAGGCCTTCTGAAAATCGAAATCCACTGCATCTCCCTTGTCTAGCCTACTGGTAATTTCCTCAAAAAATTGTAATAGGTTTGTCAGGCAGGATTTTCCTTTAAGGAATCCATGCTGAGTTCTGACTATCTTGTCATATGCCTCCAGGTACTCTGTAACCTCATCCTTGACAATCAACTCCAACAACTTCCCAACCACCAATGTCAAGCTAACAGGTCTATAATTTCCTTTTTGCTTCCTTGCCCCCTTCTTAAATAACGGAGTGACATTTGCAATTTTCCAGTCCTCCAGAACCATGCCAGGATCTATCGACTTTTGAAAGATCATCGCTAATGCCTCTGCAATCTCCACAGCTACTTACTTCAGAACACGAGGGTGCATTCCATCTGGTCCAAGTGATTTATCTACCTTTAGCCTATCCAGCTTTCTGAGTACTTTCTCTGTCGTAATTGTGACTGCGCACACTTCTCTTCCCTGCCACCCTTGAGTGTCCTGTATACCGCTGATGCCTTCCTTAGTGAAGACTGATGCAAAATACTTGTTCAGTTCCTCTGCCATCTTCCTATCTCCCATTACAATTTCTCCAGCATCTTTTTCTATGGGTCCTATATCTACTCTTACCTGTCTTTTACTCTTTATATACTTGAAAAAGCTTTTAGTATCCTCTTTGATATTATTTGTTAGCTTCTTTTCATAGTTAATCTTTTCCCTCTTAATGACCTTCTTAGTTTCCTTTTGTAAGCTTTTAAAAACTTCCCAATCCTCTGTCTTCCCACTAATTTTTGCTTCCTTGTATGCCCTCTCCTTTGCTTTAACCTTGGCTTTGACTTCTCTTGTCAACCACGGTTGCATCCTTTTTCCGTTCAAAAATTTCTTCTTTTTTGGAATATACCTGTCTTGCACCTTCCTCACTTCTCGCATAAACTCCAGCCACTGCTGCTCTGCCGTCTTTCCCGCCAGTGTCTCTTTCCAGTCAACTTTGGCCAGTTCCTCTCTCATGCCACTGTAATTTCCTTTACTCCACTGAAATAACGACATATCAGATTTCGGCTTCTCTTTTTCAAATTTCACAGTGAACTCAATCATGTTATGATCACTGCCTCCTAAGGGTTCCTTCACCTCAATCTCTCTAATCACCTCCGGTGCATTACACAATACCCAATTCAGTACAGCCGATCCCCTAGTGGGCTCAACAACAAGCTATTCTACAAAGTTATCTTGCAGGCATTCTACAAATTCTCTCTCTTGAGATCCAGTGCCGACCTGATTTTCCCAATCCACTTGCATTTTAAAATCCCCCACAATTATCATAACACTGCCCTTCTGACAAGCCTTTTCTACTTCCAGTTGTAATTTGTAGTCCACATCCCTGCAGCTGTTTGGAGGCCTATAAATAACTGCTGTCAGGGTCCTTTTACCCCAGCAATTTCTTAGCTCAACCCATAAAGATTCTGCACCTTCTGATCCTATATCACCTCTTTCTAATGATTTAATATCATTTCTTACCAATAAAGCCATGCCTCCCCCTCTGCCTACCTTTCTATCCTTCCGATACACCGTGTATCCTTGGACATTCAGCTCCCAGAGACATGCATCCTTTAGCCACGTCTCAATGGTGGTCCTGGTCCTGAGATTGTGGTTGAGGCAGACACTCAAAATTCACCTTCAATTTACTTATGTTGCAACTGGGCAGGAGCTGCTGACACCAGCACTGACTGCATAAACAGTAAAGAGTTCTTCACCCTGCAGCAATTCCCCTTGCTTGAGATACTCTATACAAAGATTTTTTTCCATTACATTTGCACAGCTCGACTTAGATCAGTCCACACTCAAACATTAACAACAGTACAAGACAACACATCAGCACTTAAATTGTGCCCTGCTTTGAGAAGTTGTTTAAATCTGCAGGACTTGTGGTTCCCCTAAGTATTCATTAGTAACTGCAGCAGCAATTGTGAGCGGCAGTCTAGATCCTTCTGGTTTTCAAGAGGGTCTACAACTTGCATTGAAGTTAGCAGGAAATTTTAACCTTATTCCCGCAACTGAAACTGGGCAAGTAAGTAATGGAAGGTGTTTAAGTTTGTCCAATAAATCAGTAACTGTAGGGAACTCACTCTTTCAAAATCCGTATGAGTAACAGTATGGTGGCATTCTTAAGGGTTGCACGAAAAATAACTTCATGAAGGACTGAACTATATATATTTTTAAAACTGATGCTGCATGCAGGGATCTTTGTATATGGTTTTTGAGAGGTTAAAGCAACAGGTCAGTGGTAAAGGAGTCCAGGCACAAGCAGGTAAATTTCTCCCTGAAACAAAATCAAGGAATGATGGAAATGCACAGCAGGTCATGCAGTGTACATGGGAAGAAGTCACCATTTCACATCAGTGACCTCTCATCACAACTGTGGAAGTGAGAAGACAAGGATTACTGAAGATGCAGAGCAGGGGAGGTGGAGAGAACACAGGGTAGTTGCAAACCAAAGTAGTCAAGGTAAAATTTACTTTAAATGGCCAATAGTTGGAACAAAATGATGCAGAAACTTCTATAAACCTAACAAAATTTGGTTGCACAGTGGCACAACTAACAGAGTTGCTGCCTCACTGCGCCAGAGACCTGGGTTCAACCAGGTCTGGAGTTTACATGTTCTCCCTGTGACTGAGTGGGATTCCTCCAAGTGCACATGTTTTACTCCCACATCCCAGAAATGTGTGAATTGATAGACTTCTATACATTTCCCATAGTGTATAGGCGAGTGGTAGATTCAAGTAGTTGACGAGATTGTGGGGAATATAAACATCTGGATCTATGTAGGACTGGTGTCGATGGATGGTTATGAATAGCCTTTTAAAAAATTGAAACAGGAAGGTTCAGCCACACAAGTAAATTTAAGAGACATTTTGTCACAACCACAGATTCAGCAGCGCATTAGATTCGGCAATTGCACTCGTGAATATGCACATGTCAGCGAATTATAATAACATTGCGATAACATTCAACTCCATAAATTCTGTCGAGACTTGGACACAGCAACGCTTCGCTGCTTGCTTGCATTCTGCCTTGCATGAGAAATTGGACTGTCAAGTCAACTGCCTGTGAAGACTAGCAGTATTCGTTTTATTGTTAGCTGCTCTTTTTAGCCGCAGTGCAGGCTTCATTTTCCATTTGAGTGTTTTAGTTAATGGCCCTGTTCAGCCTAGCGTTTATTATTATTAACACGTTTGCATTAAAGTCTGTGAACTATCGACCTGCTTCAGTGTCTCTCGCAATTGAGAGACACTCTGCAATTGGGCCATATCCAAACCAGGTGACACATTTACCTGTCATTGTTAAACACGAAGGTTCTAAGTGCCCAACCAGAACACGCGGAGCTTCTGCTGCAGACAAAAGAGACTGCAGATTATAGAACCTGTACCAACACTTCAGTGGGTCAGGCAGCTTGCACAGAGGGAAGTTGAACGGTCAACATTTTGGATCAAGACCCTGCATCGAGAATGTCCATTTCTCTCCATAGATGCTCAGTGGCCTGTTGAATACCTCCAACACATTGTAGGCTTCTGCTAGAGACATCTCGCATAAAGTAGCAAGCCTGAGCCTGATCTGAAACTGGGAGTGGGGCAGAAACTTAAGGTAACAGGAAGCTGGAAGCGTTGTGGTTTGCAAGTTATTTTGTTGGCTCATTTTTAAACTTTGTTTTTGGAGCCAGTCTTGAGCTAAATTTTGGGACATGGAAGAGGAGAAAGATAAGACCATAAGATATAGGAGCAGATTTAGATCAAAATTTCATCATGGCTGTTCCGTTTTCCCTCTCAGCCCCAATTGCCTGCCTTCTCCCCATATCCATTTATGCCCTGACCAATCAAGAATCTATCAGACTCTGCCTTAAATATACATAAAGACTTGGCCTCCACAGCTGCCTGTGGCAAAGAATTCCACAGGTTCACAACTCTCTGGCTAAAGAAATTCTTTCTCATCTCTATTCTGAAAGGACACTCCTCTATTCTGAGGCTGTGTCCTCTGGTCTTACACTCTTCCACCATAGGAAACATCCTCTCCACATCCACTGTATCAAGTCCTTTCACCATTTGATAGGTTTCAATGAGGTCATCCCGCATTCTTCTGAATTCCAGTGAATACAGTCACAGAATCATTAAATGCTCTTCATATGACAAGCCATTCAATTCTTGAATCATTTTCATGATCTTCCTTTGAACTCTCTCCAATTTCAGCACATCCTTGCTCAGATTAGTGTCCCAAAACTGCTCTCAGTTCTCCAAGTGAGGCCTTACCAGTGCTTTATAAAGTCTCAACATAACGATCTTGCTTTTATATTCTAGTCCTCTTGAAATCAATGCTAACATCGCATTTGTTTTCCTCACCACAGACTCATCCTTCAAATTAACTTTTAGGGAATCCTGCCTCAGATTTTTGCATTTTCTCTCCATTTAGAAAATAGTCAACCCTTTCACTTCTTCTACCAAAGTTCATGACCATACACTTCCCATCACTATATTCCATCTGCCCATTCTCCTAATCTGTCTAAATCCTTCAGTAGCCTCTCTTCTTCTCCAAAACTACCTGCTCCTCCACTTAACTTTGTATCATCTGCAAACTTTGCAACAATGCTATCAATTCCATCATTCAAAGTATTGACATATAACGCAAAAAGAAGCGGTCCGAACACATAACCCTGTGGAACACCATTAGTCACTGGGAGCCAATTAGAAAAGGTTCCCTTTATTCCTACTCGTTGCCTCCTGCAAATCAACCACTGCTTTATCCATACGAGAATCTTCCCTGTTATACTATGGACTCATAGCTTATTAGACAGCCTCGTGTGTGGCACCTTGTCAAAGACCTTCTGAAAATCCAAGTACACAACATCAAGCAAATCTCCTTTGTCCATCCTGCTTGTTATTTCTTCAAAGTATTCCAACATATATATCAGGCAAGGTTTTCCTTTTGTCCTGCATGTGCCTCCAAGTGCCTTGAAACTATATCCTTAAGGATCAACTCCGACATCTTCCCAACCACTAAGGTCAGACTAACAGGCCTGGAATTTCCTTTCTTCTGTCTCTCTCCCTTCTTGAAGAGTGGAACAAAATTTGCAATTTTCCTGTTTTCTGGAACCGTTCTGGAATCAAATGATTCTTGAAAGATCATTACTAATGCTTCCACAATCTCTTCAGTCACCTGTTTCTGAACCCTTGGTGTACACCATTTGGTCCAGGTGTGTTACTTACCATCAGACTTTTCAGTTTCCCAAGAACCTTCTCCATAGTAATGGTAACTTCCCACACTTCATGACCCCCGAGACCTGGAACTTCCAGCATACTGCTAGTGTCTTCCACAGTGAAGACTGATGCAATATACTTATTCAATTCGTCCGCCATTTCCTTGTCTACCTCTCCAGCATACTTTTCCAGCATCTGATATCCACTCTCGCATCTCTTATACACTTTATGTATCTGAAGAAAGTTTTGGTATCCTCTTTAATATTATTGCTAGCTTACTTTCATATTTCATCTTTACCTTCTTAATGACTTGTTTAGTTGCCTTCTGTTGGTATTTAAAAGCTTCCTAATCCTCTAACTTCCCACTAACTTTTGTGCTGTTATATGCCCTCTCTTTGGCTTTTATGTCAGCTTTGACTTCTCTTGTTAGCCATAGTTGTGTCATCTTTTCTTTAGAATACTTCTTCACCTTTGGGATGTATATATCCTGTGCCTTCCAAGTTGCTTCCAGAAATTTCAGCCATTGCTGCTCTGCCATTATCCCTGCCAATGTTCTTTTCCAATCAATTCTGGCGAACTCGTCTCTCATGCCTCTGTAATTTCCTTTACCCCACTGTAATACTGATACCTTTGACTTTAGCTTCTTCTTAAACTTCAGGGTGAATTTGATCATATTATGATCACTTGTCCCCTTAGGGTTCTTTTACCTTAAGCTCTCTAATCAATTCTGGTTCATTGCACAATTCCAGTTCATTGCGTATGAACCAGAAGATGATGAACATTGCTGCATTTTACTAGAAGTTGTATTTAACACAGCTCAGGCTGTAACCAGGAAGATTTTTCAAGTACAAACATAAACAAGAACAAGAGAAGGCTGATACTGTAATCTGGAGCAACAAAACAATATGTTGTAGAAATGCAAAAGTTCAGCTAGCATCTGTGGGGATAAATGAACAACTGACATTTTCAATCCAGATGAAGTGTCTTAACTCCAAACATCAACTATCTATTTTCCTCCAGCTTCTTGTTTGTTGCTTGAGCACAAACATAATATGGGTTGAAGGAAATATATCTTTCTCCCCTGTCCCCAACCTCTGATTTTTTCATAATTCAGAAACAAAAGAGTATTGTTTTAAAAAAATAATGGTAGATTTTCAGAAGAATCTTATAGAATCTTATAGAAAGGTGCTGCAAAGTTCTACTGAGGTTGCACCTGGAATATTGCGTGCTATTCTGGTTTCCTTACTTGAGGAAAGATATACTGGACTTGGAGGTTGTTCAGAGAAGGTTTACCAGTTTGATTCTGGAGATGAGAGGGTTAGCTTATGAGGAGAGATCAAATCGCCTTGTACTACTGTATACTTGCTGGAATTCAGAAGAATGAGAAGGGATCTTTTAGAAGGAGATAGATAAGATAGAGGCAGAAAAGTTATTTCCACTAGGGAACTAGGGAACATAGCCGCAAGTTTTGGGGAGGACTTTTAGGATGAAGATGAGAAGAAATGGCTTCTCCCAAGGAATGATGACACTATGAAATTCTCTGTCCAGGCAAGCAGTGAAGGCTACCTCATTAAATACATTTAAGATACAGTTAGATAGATTTTTATATAGTAGGATATATGAAGGTTATGGGGAAAAGAGAGGTAGGAAGTGAGTCGTGATCTTATTGGCTGGTGGAGCAGGTTCAGTGGGCCAGATGGTTTACCTCTGCTCCTGTTTCTTACGTTCTTAAAACACACAGGATCTGCAGTGGCACTGAGAGCAAACAGCAGGTTCATCAGGGATGATGAGCAGAATCTCAGTACTTTCCCAGTAGGAGTGATGGGAGAAGCACATCATTGTCTATCTGTGTCCTGGGGTATGCTTGGAAGCAAGTGACCTTCAATAAATGGAATGTTTGCAAAAAGCATTTCAGACTGAAAGATATGTCGGTTCTTTACATAACACCCTGATTTAAATCCACAAAGAGCACACCCACTGTGCCTGAGGTACTGTGAAGATTAACACAAGCCAGCAAAGAACCAACCACTTGGCCCCTCTAGTGGCTCAGCGGGTAAGCACATCCCACATCTGGTGTCTGGCATCGGCAACCAGGAATTCGATGATTTCTAGCGCTAATTTTTCTCAAGTTACCTATGCTTACCTTCCTCCTCTCTAATTGGCCTCAGTACCTTGTGGGTAGGGTAAAGAAAAGAACTGTCAGCATCCTTTTCCAATAGCTTGCCAGAAAATCCTGCCGGAAAGTCATGTTAGTAAATGACAATATTCCTTACTCACAAGATGTGGTCACCATAAGCGGGCCCATCTCATCAAGTAACATCAAATAAAGGAATGAATACAAACTGCCCCTACTGAGTAGGAGCAACAGCTCTTCCTACAATGTTATTTGAACCAGATGCACTTTTTACAACACTCCAGTCATTCCACGATCATCATCGCACAGACTAACTTTTCATTCTAGTTTTATTTAGCCACTTGTATTTGAATTCCCTTGTTGCCATTGTGGATTTAAATTCATTTTCAGATCAATAGTTTGTATATCAGTCCAGTAAATTAACCTCTATACAGACAGAAACAGATCCTGAAAATGTATGAGAGAACAGAACTGATGTCCTCTTTATAAATAGTCTCTCGCTTGCTACTATCAGAAATAGCAAGCTATCCCGATCAGAGATTAAGGGAGCTAGGGCTTTACTCTTTGGAGAGAAGGAGGATGAGAGGAGACATGATAGAGGTGTACAAGATAATGAGAGGAATAGACAGAATGGATAGCCAGTGCCTCTTCCCCAGGGCACCACTGCTCAATACAAGAGGACATGGCTTTAAGGTATGGGGTGGGAAGTTCAAGGGGGATATTAGAGGAAGGTTATTTATTCAGAGAGTGGTTGGTGCGTGGAATGCTGTGCCTGAGTCAGTGGTGGAGGCAGATACACTAGTGAAGTTTAAGAGATTACTAGACAGGTATATGGAGGAATTTAAGGAGGGGGGTTATATGGGAGGCAGGGTCTGAGGGTCGGCACAACATTGTGGGCCGAAGGGCCTGTACTGTGCTGTACTATCCTATGCTCTATGTTCTATCCCGGAGAGAACTCTGAGTCCATGGTATGTCCTCCCATCAGGAATGTCTGAGGAATGGCAATCCCAGCCAAAGGTGGGGAATTTTGAAGCAAGTTCTGTCATCTCTGAACTGCATTTTAATTCCCAAAGCTTCAGGACTGCACTTGGGTCTCAAGAGGTGTATAATTAATAACACATACAATGAGAACATTGCTAAATGTTAATTGATGACAGTTTCAGAGAAACTGGTTGTGCACTTGCTTAATGTAGTTGGTTATTAACGAGCTTGGCAGAGGGGAGGCGTTAAATTTCAATGATTATCTCTTCTATATTAAACGCTTATGTTATGTACCCCGTAACTGGGTTGCCAAACCAGCAGAAGTGGATCACTCAGTTGGAGTCTGGATTACTAGAACTAAGAAAGTTTTATTAAAGAAACAAGCAACACAGTACTCTAATCAAAAAGGATAATAAATGCAACAGTTCAGCAATGATAAACACACATGTACACAGAATTAAGATAACAGGATCAATCAAGCTCTATCGTTGTCTAGGGGTAAATGACCAGTTTCAAAGTGACGCAAAGTTCAGTTCAATTTAGTTCAGTTCAGTTCGCAGTAATCGCTGCTGTGGCGATGGACAGTGGAGGGGAGGAGAGAGAGAGCAAAAACGAATGAATATTCAAGGCTTCCAGACAGACTTCGCAGTCAGCTTTCCGGCGAGTCCTTTGTGATGTCATCTGAGGTCACCGACCGTGACCCCTCCGTTTCCAGATACGATCGTTGCCCTGCGCTGAACCTGGCACCCAGGCAAGGGTGGACACACACCAGGTTCCCGCCGATCGTGCCTTTCCACCCTGTGCGTTTATGGCCCGGTACTTCCCACCGACTTGTGAGAGACGCACCGCTTCCAGGGTCTTGTTACCTCAGGTGTCATGTGTGTGCCCTACCTTAGCGAACCTATCCCTTTTTATTCCCCTGCTGGGGTATCGCCTGTCCATCACTTCAAACAGTTCAGGGTTCAAAGGAGGAGCCGCTCTTGACAGCTCTCTCTCCCGTCCCTTCATTACACATCTCCAAATGCTGCTCCATTGTTTTCCTTATCTCTCTCTCTCCTGAAGACAGGTGGCAGACCAACTGCTGATCACACAGGACAGCTACATCTTAATCTATGTGTATTCTTGTCACACTTCCCCCCTTTAAGGATTTTTACCGGGGTGTAAAAATTACAAACATGAATACATTATTTGATACACACACAAATATACATCTTTATCAGCTATTTGGTTAATACAGCAAGTTTGAAGTTGTCAACACCTGACAGACAGTCAGCCATCACATTTTCTGTTCCTTTTATATGTGTTATTAATAATCCCTTAGACCAGGCTCCAACTTAGCAAACTTCATAGTGGCCAAAAACACTGATGAATTGCGATCAATGTAACCTCTCACTTGGTTTTGTCCTGGACCACAATAACAAGGGTCGTCCCATTCCGACTTAGTTTTCTCTCGCAAGGGCTTAGTAGGAGGGGGAGGGGTAGTGACCGCAGAGTTATTGCAAAACTTCCTATAGTACTCCACCATCTCCAAGGGCCTTCTGAGGGCCCTCTTGTCTGTCGGGGTTGGGAGGTCAGAGATAGCCTGCTCTGTAGCTTGTATCACTGCCAGCTGCCCCTGTGTCACCACAATTCCCAGGTAAGTGACCTTCGTGTGGCCAAACTCATTTTTTTCAAGGTTCACTATCAAGCTGGCTTCAGACAGCCGTATTAAATTGCCAATACACACCTCTGTGTTCGTCAGCCCTTTAGTCACTGAATTACTCATTCTATATGGATGTTGCTTGCTAGGCTGACCGATTGTACCTGACACCACCCAACATCCCAGTTCTTTGCATCGCCTCGGGACAACCAAACACACGGGTGCAAGTTGTTTAATTACTTCTCCTAAAGAGTCGCTTTGTTCGGAGATTAAGGGAGAGACCTTATCAGCAGAGCTGGCCAAAACAATAGCCTTCTCCCATCTGGTCGATACCATACTCATCTTTTCAAAATGTTTTTTTTCTCTTATCGGGGGGACCCTAGCTTCATTGATTTCCGTGCTAACACGACTAGGTTTGTTAGCATATCAAAAGCGTGTGACCGTCTCAGTTCGCGTCGGTCTTAATCAATAACATCCTTCCCCCTGGGCAGCCGGTAAACCTCTTTCATGGTTCCACCAACTGTTCCCTCCAGTACCGCAAAATGTCCACTGGGGGGTACCTTGTGGGCCAGGTTAAAAACCTCATCCCCATAACTCTTTTGCACCACCCCCCATTCCTCATCTGCGGGCACGGTACTTGGTCTCCCTTGCTTCCTTAGCACTTCCTCCTCCACACAATAGCCTACTAGTTCCCTTGTCAAGTCTGTGTCAGAGAGAGCTGTCTCTGCCAAAACCATCAGCCCCTCGTCTCGCTCCTGCGTCTGCACAAATTCTTTCCTGGCTAATGCTACGTCTGTCCCAGCTCCCTCACTACCTCTTGCCTCACTACACTCTTTCTTTTCACTTTCTACCCCCTTCTCGTACAAGGCTGGCAGAAACGTCTCAGCTAAATTTACTACCGCGGTCCCGTGATGAACCTGTGAGTCCATGGGCGGGGCCTCAATGCTGGCAGGCTGACCTGTCAATCTCACTGCTGGGAACACGATTCCCCCGGTGATGTCATTACCAAGCAAGACTTCCACACCTTTCATCGGTAATTCGGACCTCACCCCGATCGTGACTAGTCCAGAGACCAGGTTGCTTTGTAAGTGTATCTGGTGCAAAGGGACTGACTCTGTCCCTTCCCCAACACCTTAGACCTTGACCTCCCCAGTCTGGGTCTCTGAGCTAAACTCTAATACACTCTTCAGTATTAGTGACTGACACGCTCCCGTGTCTCTCCAGATCCGCACTGGAACTGGTTTGAACCCCTCCTTCACTGACACCAATCCGGCCGAGATAAACCTCTCGCGCCCTTCCTGAACTTTGGCAGACCTGTCCTTCCCTAGCGGTTCGTTTACCAGCTCAATACAGCCAGTCAAAATCGCCGTTTTTCCTTTTCCCGTCTCCTTCTTTGGGGCAAAGCACCTGGACGCAAAGTGTCCGACTTTCCCGCAATTATAACGGACGACCCCAGGAGACTTCCTACCAGACTGCTCCCGGTCTACCTTATCCTTCTCGTTAGTCCCCGGCTTACTTTCTGACTTTTCTGGCGGACTCTCCCCGCCGTCCTGACTACCCTTCTGGTAGCCTTTACTCGGGGCAAACTTCATTTTATGCGTCAACGCATACTCATCCGCTAACTTAGCAGTTGCGGCTAACGTGGCTGCCTCTTTCTCATCTAGGTAGGGTCTCATACCCTCAGGGACACAACCTTTAAACTGCTCAATCAGGATCAGCTATAGCAGTCTGTCATAATCCCCCTCTACTCTCTTCGAGGCGCACCAACGTTCACAATATGTCTGCATCTCACGGGCAAACTCTAAATACGTGCAGTCCCACTGCTTCCTTGCATTCCAGAACCTCTGCCGGTATGCCTCCGGGACCAACTGTTAAATCCTGAGGATGGCCTCTTTCACCACCTCATACCTCTGGGCATCTTCCGCGGACAAAGCTGAGTAAGCTTCTTGGACTTTGCCTTTCAGTACACTCTGAAGCAAAACAGCCCACTTATCCCTCGGCCAGTCCTGACTTATAGCCACTTTTTCGAAATGGAGAAAGTACTGATCCACGTCGGTATCATCAAATGGAGGAACCAGCCTAACCTCCTGGGTCGCCCAGAACCCACCACCTTGGTTCGGCACAAGCCCCTGCTCTGCCCTTATCCTTAACTTCTCCAGCTCAAATTCCCTTTCCCTCTGTTTCTCCTCTCGCTCCAGCTGTCTCTCTCTCTCTCCCGCCTTTCTAACTCTTCTCTCTCCAACTGTCTGTCCCTCTCTCTCTCTTCTCGCTCCAACTGTCTGTCCCTCTCTTTCTCTTCTCGCTCCAACTGCCGTACCCGGAACTCGTGCTCGAATCTCAGTTTTTCAAGCTGTACCTGTACCGCGTCTCCAGCAGGTTTTTCAATAGACACCACCTCCAGCTCGCCTTGGGGAAACACACCTTTAGATACATAGTGCTCTGCGATAGCTCTGTGTATCTGCTCTCTCCTCATTGTCGACTTCCCCTTAGCAAGATTCAACAGTTTGGCCACAGCTACCAATTCCGATTTCCTGGCATCCTCTAATGCCTCCAAGGTCGGCACCTTTATAAATTCCTCAGCCTCCATTTTTGCTGTTTGTCTTTTCTTTCTTTCGGGAATTTTGTCCCAATCAATTTACTCCGTCCCAAATTTAACATTCAAAATCTCGGACGAGCCCCCACTTATGTTACGTACCCCATAACTGGGTTGCCAAACCAGCAGAAATGGATCACTCAGTTGGAGTCTGGATTACTAGAACTAAGAAAGTTTTATTAAAGAAACAAGCAACACAGTACTCTAATCAAAAAGGATAATAAATGCAACAGTTCAGCAATGATAAACACACATGTACACAGAATTAAGATAACAGAATTAATCAAGCTCTATCGTTGTCTAGGGGTAAATGACCAGTTTCAAAGTGACGCAAAGTTCAGTTCAATTTAGTTCAGTTCAGTTCACAGTAATCGCTGCTGTGGCGATGGACAGTGGGGGGGGGGGGAGAGAGAGAGCAAAAACGAATGAATATTCAAGGCTTCCAGACAGACCTTCGCAGTCAGCTTTCGGGCGAGTCCTTTGTGATGTCATCTGAGGTCAAGGACCGTGACCCCTCCGTTTCCAGATACGATCATTTCCCTGCGCTGAACCTGGCACCCAGCAAGGGTGGACACACACTAGGTTCCCGCTGATCGTGCCTTTCCACCCTGTGCGTTTATGGCCCGGTACTTCCCACTGACTTGTGAGAGACGCACCGCTTCCAGGGTCTTGTTACCTCGGGTGTCATGTGTGTCCTGCCTTAGCGAACCTGTCCCTTTTTATCCCCCTGCTGGGGTATCGCCTGTCCATCACTTCAAACAGTTCAGGGTTCAAAGGAGGAGCCGCTCTTGACAGCTCTCTCTCCCGTCCCTTCATTACACATCTCCAAATGCTGCTCCATTGTTTTCCTTATCTCTCTCTCTCCTGAAGACAGGTGGCAGACCAACTGCTGATCACACAGGACAGCTAACATCTTAATCTATGTGTATTCCTGTCACACCTGCTATTCTAGCTTCCTTGCAATATGTTCAGTAACTTCCCCAAATATTAACATTCAACTACTGTTCACAAAAAAAATGATTAATTAATAAACTCATTAAGGTTCTGAGAGCAATATTCCCTCCAAGAAAGAACATAGTGCATGGTACAGAATAGGATCGGTACTTGGCCCACAAAGTTTGTGCCAAACACGCTGTTCAGTCAAACGAAATCTCCTCAGCCTGTGCATGATCAGATCCCTCCATTCCCTGCATATTCATCTGTCTTTCTGAAAGATTCTTGGAAAGAACTTTTCTATTCAGATTCATAGTTTTTACACTTTGTGTTTTCAGTTGTACTTTCTCATTTTTTTGTGCGCAGCGGGGAGGGGGATTTAGGGATCACTGTTCTTGTGGCATTTGTTCAGGGGTGGCAGGGAGGGTCCTGGGTCGATGCTCTTGTTGCATTTTGTGTTGTTTTTTTTTATACCAGGAGAGGGGGATTTGGGGGCCAATGTTCTTGTTACATTTCATGCAGGAAGAGGGGGGATTGGGGTTTGCTAATCGTATTGCCGTTCTCTTTGGGCAGACCACGGGTGGGGATGGGTTTATTGTTTCTCTTTGAATGACCTCCATGGTTTTCTAAGCTTCATGGCTATCTGGAGAAGAAGAATCTCAGAGTTGTTTACTGTATACGTTCTTTGATAATAAATGAACCTTCGAACCTTTTCCTTGAACACTATCTTCCTATCTGCATCTACCACCTTCAAAAGATATTTGGCTAAGTGAATGCATAGGAAAGACTTGGAGGGATATGGGCCAAATAAAGGCAAATAGGACTAGCCAATGAGCCTTTTTCAGTGCTCTATTAGTCTACGATTCTATGACCTCTCCTGGCAGCATGTTCCAGACACCAACCAGTAGGTGTTTAAAAACTTGTCCCACATATCGCATTTAAACCCTTGCTCTATTATCTTAAACGTACCCCAGCATTTGGCCTTTCTCTCTGGGAAGAAAGTTTTGAATGTTAACTCTATCTATGCCTCCCTTGATTATATAAACTTCTATCAAGTTTCCCCCTTAGGTTCTAACACACCAGAGAAAACAACCCAAATGTTGTCCAACCTCTCCTTAAACTTCATTCCCCCTAAACACAAAAGGTCCTGCAGATGCTGGTAATCCAAAGCAACACACACAAAATGCTGGAGGAATGCAGCAGGTCAGGCAATTATATTTAGCATTTCTAATTTAAAATGAGGAAAGCTACTCAGGTCAGCCAATATTGCTTTTGCCTCTAACCCTTGCAGAATTATTGTCCACTTGTTATTCGCGAAACCATTAATCACCTTGAATCCCCAAAGGAAAATGTCAGTAGGCTACAACACCATGAAAGAGTACATTACAACCATCTGGTTCTGGTTCAATGTCTGCACACTCCTTTTCCTGGGGATTTCAAAGGAATGATCCAGGTACTGGAATGGGGAGTTGCTAAATTTTCTCCCCCAAATAAAACCAAGAGCAGGAGATGATTAAGCTATAGATTGCACAGTTTCTTTGGTATGAGGTGGTAGGAAGAGGAGTTGTAGAAATAAGAAATGAGTTGCTTGTTAAAGACATATGATTCCCCACGTGGAGCAGGAACACATGGTCTCAATCAACAAGGCCAGTAGGACCTTTAAAAGGGTTTGTCTTTTTGACAGTACCACAGAAACCTCTGAAGCTTAAGCTGATGAGATCAATCAGAAATAGCTACTCAAAATGTCTCAGCAGGTAGGGCTGTATCTGTGGTGGAACAGTTAATGTTTCAGGTAGACAGGCCAACTATCTTTGTCCTGCAATCGATGCTGCTTGACCCACTAGTTATTAGGAGCTTTTTTATGTCTGAGTTACAGCGTCTGCGGTATTTTGCTTTCAGACCTAAAATGTCTCACTCTTCCTTCACTTATTTCACGTACTGAAAATTCCTCCCTTGATAAGGCCAGTTAAGCAAATACTAGGTAAGTTTGCTTCCTCTACACCGAAAAGCCTTTTGAAGCTTATTGTCATAGCGTCCCACCAAAAAATCTCCTACTTTTGCACAAAATAGATTGGCTTCAGAAACACATCCTCTCCTTCTTATGTTAGCTGTGGAACGAGATACCCACCACCAGCTTGTTCCCAACAGAATGTTGGAAGGAACCAGAATTTCCATTTCTGCCAGATTCAGCTTAAAATGAACTGAACTGAAGCAGGTATTAAATCAGTGCAGACTTACGATAGAGTGAGGGAGGAGATAGGAGAAAGGTGCAAAAACAGTCAAAACCTAAAAGGAGAAACAGGAATCAGATGGCAATCAGTCGTGAATCTGCTCCATTGTGTTAACTCTCCTACATGTTAATTAATCCACTTTACATTCTGGAGTTCCCCACCTTTAGACTTCCAACTCTGTGACTTTCTATTTGATTCCAGTCCTTGAAAACCCTTTTACCCCATTCAGCCCATCACTTGTGGAAAAGCAGAAAATGACCCACGGCAACAACAGGGAGGGAGAACATATTTAAAAATTTTTATCTGCATCTTACAGGCAAGATAACCCGACTACACGCATTTAAAAATATTCATCTATAAGGATTTAATGTTTGCTCTGTGAGGGGGCAATTATTATAAGCAAGTAATTAACGATGGATAATACGATCTTATTACTAACCTTTAGGTGATTACCTCTCTGATTACTACCAGAGGGGAAGTACACGATCCTGAATACACACACTCAACCTTTTTAGGAGTAGCTTTATCCCATCTGCCATCAGATCTCTGAACAGATATTGAACACAATCTCACTATTTTTCCTCCTTTTTGCACCACGCATACAGTATACGTGTTGCAATTTATTGTACATTTTATGTCTCCTGCTTCCAACAAACAGCACATTTCACGACACAGGTCAGTGTTAATAAACCCGATTCTGATTCTGAGCTGAGTAATCAGAGGTTTGGTTCCCGAATTCCATACCCCAATTTAGCCATGCAGTACTGTACTTTAAAAACTGGCTAACATGTTATGTCCTGGACATTACTGTTATGTGACAAACAGTTTGGCATTTCTTGCGTCTTCTGCTAACTGGTACTATCAGAACTTATTCTGCCTCGGCATGATGGAGATACCTTTGAAGGCATTTGATGTTTAATGTTTCAAATGAATGGAATAGCTCAGGTTAATCTGCCAACTTGCAAACACTAACATTTCAATTATGCCATTGAATCAACTGAATCTATTGTAGTTCTGCATAATGATATCCATTACATTCTTAACCTTGCCTTCATTCCATAGAGGGTAGCTTCCAGTTTAACTCTTTAAGGGTATTTAAAATACATTTAACAACTGTGCCTGCAATACCTATTGCTCCTTTAGGTGGTGCCACAATAGATAATTTCATTATAAAGATGCCACACACATCTCTTTTATAACTACAGCATATCAGATAATGCTAGTTGACCTCTGTAAAAAACACATTCTGAAAATGCTTCAATTTGCTACAAAAGTGGTCGGGGTGGGATTTTAACTAGAATATATTTTTATATACATTCTAAAATTTGTTTATATAAACTGTTAATGCTATTTTTCCTCTCACACTTCATCTGGACCATTTTTGCTTGTTCCATATCTCTTCTTATCCTTGCCTTTTAAGAGTTCTGTGCTGAAAGGTTTAATTGATCTAGACTCGGCAGCCTCCCTGGGACAAGTGCCTCTATTATATTTGAGAATTTATGCTTCCAGGTTTCAAGTGGATGGCCCCATTATTGCCCATGTTTTATCCCACCAGCCATGGAGTTAGATAGCCCTTAAGCTGAATTTTAGATTCCGCAGATCTGATAGGTTCAGTTTCCCTAATTTCCAGAAGCCACTATCCATGCCAGAAAACATCTGCTTTACAACTGTCTTCCAACAAAAATACAAAAGGACCATATTTCAAAAGCCCTACCGAGATTATCTTGACCACTTTAAAAGTAGGTGAAAGTGCACAAGTGTCCTGAGTACTCAAATGTAACTTCTCTCAGTGTTCTTTATGAAGTGTACATATTGAAAATACTGTCGGTACTAGTAACCCAGAGAAATACAAAAATACACTGGGAATACTCATGTTAGGCAGAGGGGAAATTATCATTCAACTCTCTGATCTGATACCTGAACTGGGAAAACTGGAGATAACAATTGGGTTTAAGGATCAGAGAAAGGAGAGAATGGAGGGAAGAAAAGGAAGCCATGATTGGATGGAAGGCGAGCAAGATTAAAGGATGAGAAAGCAATGTAATAAAAGTCAGTCAAAGGAGAAGCAGATCAATGTGAGAACATGCTTGGTCAGCTGGAGGAGGACAGGGAGGAGGGAGATAGGGTGAAGAGGGAGCTGGAGAGCAGGGGTGGTGATAATGAGAAGCAGTGGTGAAGAGCAGGGATGGTGGCAAAGGAGGGTGGGGGAAGAGAACAGGACAGGTTCAGACCCAAGTCAAGGAAGGAATAAAGGCTTGTGCTGTCTTGGTGGGGAACTGAGATGTAGAAAGGTTGGCTGTTCATGATGAATATGAAATGGGGTTGTGTTAAAGTCCCAGAGGACAAGATGGCACCGAGCTGTAATGCCCATTGAGGTTGTGACTCAGACAGTTGATATTTAGGTTTGTAGGGATGATTTTGGGGTGCAGGGAGTTAGGGGTTAGGTTAGGCTTTTGGGACAGGGATGAGGCGAGTGAGAGATCAGGGGCAGTGTATGAAGAGTCAGGGTCAAGAGTTTGTGTTTGGAGTCCAGGTTGCAGTGCTCCATGGTCAAAGGTCAGTGATCCCAAATATGGGGTAGGCAGGTGCTGAGGAGACCAGTCACCTCAAGGTTGAAGAGTCCTGGGAGAAAGGTCAATAAGTGGGGTGGGAGACATCAGGTTTGCCAGTCTGTGTGAATTTGGAAGTTGAATCTCAAAACCATGACTGGTGAGTCCTGGGATCAAGGCCCAAAGTTCAAAGTACCTTGATTAGTGAGTCCTGGATTTGATATCCAGAGGTCAGTGAGGACCAGAGGGAAGGCCAAAGGTCATCATCCAGAGGTCGGCGAGTCTGGAGGTAAAAGCAGGAAGGTTGATGACTGAAGTCAACAAATGTGGAGATAGAGACCCAAAAGTTGAAGCTCCTAGGTGAGCTTATCCAGAGGTCAGAGGTCGGATCTGTGATGGAGAATAGAAGCAGCAGCACTGTGTTGTAAAGAGGCTTGGCTTGGTGGAAATTGGCACAGCTGACCGGCTGATCATGATGCAAAGTTTTGGAAAGAGGCCAATAGAGAAAGAGAGAGGTGATGGACACAACCAGTCAGACAGGGGATCAATGAGCAAAATGAAGGAAAGGAGTTAGAGAAAGCTAGAAGCTTTTCTTCTCTTCATATTTGTGAAACACATTGAACTTCAATAGCCTCTCATGGAAGACAAAGGAAATGGAAAAGCAGTGATAATTGGCTTTGATTCTGTTGTATAGACTGGCAGGAAATGATAGAATGGGTGGGTATTCAGCATATATAAAAAAAATTAGATGCCCAAGGAGCTGGGTGGGGTAGGACATCAGAACGGAGTGCTCACACAGAAGGATCTCTGGGTTGTACTGGATCTGAGAAGGCAGCTAATGGAAAGGGACAGCAGAAGAGAATGTGGTGGAAAGGGGCTGAGAGAAGGCCCGTGACCTGGGAAGAAGTCATGTGCAGCCTCGGCTGTGCAACAGGAGAGACGTGAATGGCAGAGGAATGGCAGAACCAAAAACACAAAGTGACTATAACTTCTGCAGAGTTTGTCCAGGAAGATACAAGATGAGTAAAATCTTGGATTATCACGGTAATGCCCAGCAGGTGATGATGGAGCAGACAGTGTTTCTCATGTTGACCTTCCTTCCCTGCATAGGGAATGAAGACTCTCTCACAATGGCCTGACCCTCATGGCAGTTATCTGGACCAACCTTCACCCTACGGCTCTGCCATGTAACATAGCAACACCTATTGCACTGAGTGCTCCCACCTTGGGACTAGACTTTCTTAACAGGGGTCAGCAACTTCCTACAGCCTCTTACTTACTGCTGTATCATTTAGTATGCCTCTCAACCCAGAATGGATCACAGTTCTCAATAGGAAGATCAGGTTCTTTCAAGCAGCGCTTATGGAAAGATGTTGCACAGATTAATTCTGAATAAAGTAATTAATTCCTTGACTTATTGAAGAACAGTTGGTGGGTTACACAAGCACTCTGAGTCCTCTTCCTCCATTCAGCATTCAGCCGAAATCATGCCCAAAAACAAACACGTGCACAGGCCATCAGTAACAACAACAAACAGATGACTATAAAGCAAGTGTGTGGAATTGCACTCCAGGCAGTGGTGGCCATATGGAATAAGCACATTTCCTAAGGAGCACAGGGAAAGTGGCATCATGGGGTGCCACAATAGAACAGCAGTTAGAGGGCGTGTTTGCAGCTCGGGGGCGTCAGAGTTTGGAGTTCAATTCTGGCGTCCTCTGTAAGGAGTTTGTACCATCTCCCCATGAATGGGTGGGATTCCTCCCACAGTCCAAAGCCGTAACATTTAGTAGGTTAATTGGTCATTATAAATTGTCTTACAACTAGGCTAGGGTTAAATAGGTGAGGCTGTTCCGCATTGTATCTCTAACATAAAATAAATTTTAACAATCCCTCTTGCAATTCAACGTATGAACAGTGACAGGCAGTTCAGGCCCTTCAGCCTATCTCACTGCTCAATAACAAGCAAAAAAGGTCTGGTCACCGGTATCTAATCCAAGGCTTTGAATCATCCTCAGCCTGATTCCATCTGCAGCCATGATCAAATCAGATTTTGGTTTCAAATCCAAATGAGGGACGTGTGCTGTGCTGGTGAAGAATTTTAAAAAAAACAGATAGATTTTATTGTCTCGCTGCCCTTTTTCCTCTTGAACTGTGTAGCGAAGAATAGGAACTCTTACCGAGGAAATAGATTTGAAGCAGCCAGTGACTAAATAGCCAACCACACCCGAGTACACAGAATCCACAGTAAAATAATATAGAGTTTTAAACTGTGACTTCATCGATAGCAACAGCTGAGGACGTGGTGGTGACCCTCAGAAGTAATTCAGGCCACATGGCTCAAGTAGATTCTACCTGACCATCGTAACTTTCAAAACGAAGAAGTGTATCCCATTGCACTGGGAGTTAATTTTATGCTAACATTCCTGGCAGGATTACTGCAGTGCAAGGATGGCAGAAATTACATCCTAATAAATCCCCAACACAACCTTATTCGAGGGTTCACTGTCAATACAACATAATGAAACCTGGCAATGCCTTCGTTTTATAACATGCTGTCCAAATGAGTATTTATTTTCAATCAACATTTTAAATTGAACACTGAAGTCTAAGGTGATAGGTTGACATCTGACAAACCACGATGCAAGGTGATTGTGTTGATAAGTTACTTGGGGTTCTGTGAGACGGAATCACACTCAGATATATTTTTATTTTACAATTTACGTCAGTGCATTTAATTCACAATCTAAAGTAGCGTTTTAATTTTTTCGATAAACTTGATCATGAACTCTTCAACACGGTGCTTAAAGCATATATTTTGCTTTTGTCAAGATTATCGTCACCTAACTACATATATGTATACCATCAAATGAGACAATGTATCTCCGAACCAGGGTATAACGCACAGTAGTACACATAGCACACGATAATTTAAGAAAGTAAGGATAAAATCTACAGATGAATTTCGCATTAATAAACAAGTTAAAGTGCATAAATTAAATATTGTAAAGTACATAACAGATTTACCGGTGACCTTTTGAATATGATGTGGCAGGGAGTTCAGAAGCCTTATGGGCTGAGGGAAGAAATTGTTTCCCATACTGAATCTCCTTGTTTTTATCCGTCAGAATCTCCTGCCTGATGGTAGAAAGTCAAAAAGAATGCTGAATGGGTATGTAGGACTCTTGATAACACTAAGGGCCCTGTGTGTGCAACGCTTCTGATAAAAGTCTCCAATGGGTGATAGGGAGCCACTATGATCCTCTCAGCCACTCTCGCACTCTTTTGCAGGGGCCTCCAGTCTGGTGCTCGGCTGCTCCCATACCAGATGGTGATGCAGCTTGTCAGGACAGTCTCAATAGTGCAAACTAATCTGTAGTAAAATGAACATAACTTAAAATCTTAAAACTTACGTCCACCCGATGTACCTTTTATGATTATGAGAGGTTTCCTAAAGATTTTGTTAGTCAAATTTACAGAATTAAACTTTAAATATTCAATTAAAAGTCACAATAAAGTTAAAGCTGCTGTCCTCCACTATGTGGCAAAATAAAATGCCAGAACTTGTGACTTTAATGTGCACTTAAATGTCTCCTCAGGGCAGTGCAATGACATGGTGTAATGCAGCATCAGTTAAGACAGAAATCGCCTCACACTGTCACTTTGCTCAATCTTTGGCGTGGTGGTTAAAAGACAGCCAGCTGCCAATTCACTCTCGCACCTCACGGAGCATCTGACAGCAAACTGGCACTGACAGAGGGCAGGAGGGCAATTATACGCCCACTGGCACCATGGCACAGTGTCTGCCTGATGGTTTTGATAAAAAAAAAGGTCATCCTGAGAGAATGCCAGACTGGATTCTGCAGTCACAACAATCGCGAGACAATCAGCCCTTACTGTCACGGAAGAATTAACCGTGCAGCGCCTTCTGATGACTGAAATTGAACAGCTAAGCAAGGAAATTGAGAGGTTTGATACTCAGTTTGCCAAGCTCTTCCATGAGCTCGCATACACAGATTCAACGTTCAAATATAGGAAGAGCATGAAATTGGATTAGTTAACCGGCAGAAAATCTTGGTGCTTGTCCACTTATTCTGGAGAAAACTTATAGCTGCTTGCTAAAAATTATGATCCACCTCCGCTGCACAGGAAGCTTAACTTTATAAGAATATTGTACCTTCAGACAAACTACTGTTGAAGATTTAACCATCTGTCTGCCTCTTCTCTACTTCAATCACATCTTTTCCTCTCTTATGTTTTTGATCACCAACTTAACATCAGAGTTAAATATTCTAACTTATACTTTCTGCATACTACATTATCTAAAAGGATTTGTCATTCCGATTAGTTAAGAGGGACACAGTCACTGTGTTTCTTGTCCCAGTCCCATATAGAGGAGGACAGGTGCTTTGGTGAAATGTGGACAAAAGTTCCACGGAGAGTTTGTGGGCAAAGGCAGTGAAGAGCGAGCACTATTTGTTTGCCATTGGCCATGAATCTTTCCTCCCCCTGATGCTTGCTGACTTGCTGTATGCTTTCAACCGTCCATTTGAATTTCAGATTTGCAACATCTGCAGCAATTTCATGAGCGTTATGTTACAAAATGGATTACACACATTAATTAAATATCCCTATATTATAGAGCAACTTAAGAATTACGTGATTCTTATTTTCATCCGGCAGACCACGGCTGAAACCACTCTTCCACTAGAAGAAACCTAATTACAGTGTATCATTCCTTGACCGTTATGCAAGCTTGCCTGTCACTTCTGGCAGAATACTCAGTTGAAGGTGTTAAGCCAAGTGTGAGTGTTCCTGCCCTCAAAGAGTTACTTCTCCAAGTAACCCACAGTTGTTTGGTAAAGATCAAGGACAAAAACTTTCCACCAGAGAGGCATAACTAGTACTCTGGCACAGATCAGTGTGAACCACAGTTACTAGGAATCAGATAACATTGTCATGATTTGCACTGAATGAGTCCACACTCATCAGGGCAATTGCTGAATATGTCAGCGGGACTTATAATGTAGTTATACTCTCGCCCTCTTGTACTGATATCCATCAAAACAAAATCCACACACGGGAACCCAAACTCTGAGAAATACCATTGGGAAGCAAAGAGAAGTTTACACACATGTAAAAGAAAATAAATTCACAAACTACAGGGAAATTGATTGGGTGAAAGGGATTGATGGAATTTTCTGCTGGGAGATGGCATGGGCCAGATCAGCTGAATATCCTCTTCCTGTGTTTTAAGTATCTCTTTCAACTGTCACAGGGATTGCTTTGAAATCTCATTCAAACATAGAAGGAGGCTATTCTGCCCATCAGCTCTGCACTGGCTCTCACAGCATGCCCATCAATACTATTCCCTGCAACCCATTCCCTCTTATGTTTCGCAACTTCACTCTGATTCATTTAACTCTACCCAGATTAGGGGTGCTCTATTAAACTGTCCATCTTTGAGATGTGGGAGTAACACCCAGGAGAAGCTCACGCATCACAGAGAGAAGGTACAACTCTGCACAAACAGCACCAAAGGTCAGGATCAAACCTGGGTCACCAGAGACATGACGTAGGTTAAAATTCAATTATTTATTGCATTTCTGCCTTGAATAATAACATTTAACTGAATATTGGATTTTGATTATGTCCAAAGCAGCTATTGAGAAACTTCAGGACCTTCCAATGGATCTAATAGCTAATGAGGTACTTTAAGCATAGTGACTAAGTAAGAAACACAGCATGCTCACTGATCAGCGACCTACAGAGATACAATAAACACATTCATTAAGAAATAGAGGATTTCAGGTTGCTGCTCTTCTTTAAGTATTGCATTGGGAAAATTAACATTCACTCAAATACCAGGCTTACGATTTGTCCAATAAGCAACACTACATATGAATTTATGAGATTTAATATTCGCGTTTCTGGAATGGAACTTGAACTCCTGATCTTTTGATTCAGTAACAGGAATGGTACCAGTCCAGCCATCTTCAACACTGAATGAGAATTCAGAGTAACATCTCTCTCTCTCTCTGTTGATTTGTTTAAGGACGTGGAAATGGCAGAAAAACTGGGTTTAGAAAAATGGCCAGCTCAGAAGCATTACTGGTGGTGACACAATGACAATATTCCAGCAGGTTATGTATCATTTATTCACTGTAATTACTTGCAAAGAGCAAACAGCTTAAAATACAAGATTGAAGGAAGATATAAATTTCATATGAAAATAAACTATGCAAGCAGAGCTGACAATTTGTATAAACACTGCCTGATGGGATAAAGGAACACATTATTGGAACAATGAGTAAATATCACAGATGCAAAGCAGTCTCAAACATGCAATGCTCAGAATAATGATTCAGAGTAAGTGTTGTGTATATTTAGAAGGAAGCTGCAAGCAAGGAAAGGCAGCCATTGGGTTGTAAGGTTCAGTCAGCATCAACCCATCAGGAACCGAATGATGTGAGTATGAATCAGCGGAGATTTAAGGTCTATTAAGACCATCTGGTCGAAAGTAAAAAGATTATTATAAACTAATATCATCCACAGAAACAAGGAGTAATGTAATCTATCTGTGTTTGCTCTCCAGTAACATCAAGTCAAAGAGGTTATAACTTTCATGCTTAGTCATTTACTTCTAATAAGTGTCTTCAAGATAATAATGTGTTGTTGGATAAGGTAAATGTAGTAGTGATGTTGCTCATTGTGGGGAGAACATAAAAACAGATGATCACTAATGAATGTGATAAAGTATTCAGAAGAAATGTCATTAACTCAGAAAATGGTCTCTATATGCACACTGTTACTTTACTCATCCAACTAAAGATATGTTGAAGAAGCAGGTGGATTTACCATGAAGGTGAACCAACAAAGCAAGATGGAAGAGGTTCTTGTGCAGTAAAGAATAAACGCCCTATCTACAATTCAAGGTGCATTAACAGTGGGCAAAGGCTGGCTAATACTAATCTAATGTAAATACTATAATGATGAAACATTTCATAACTGAATTTATATTTTGTCAGATTAACATGGTTGAAAGTGAGCATGAAACTAAATATGGAAGAGTATTTTCTCTTTGTTTCATGGGTAAAGATTGTTAGGAGCTGAAGGGAAAATCAACCCATTCCTAATGGAAAAAACATAACCCACAGTTGGAGACTGGTAACTAAGGTGGGCAGGAGGCATTGGAGTTTCAAAGCTTCTGAACATGGCTGTGAGTGCAAACTCACAGATATGGCTGGGGCAGTGGGTATTCTGGTGCAAGACTCCTGTATGCCTTAAAATGGCTGCAGGCTGTGTATCTCCATGGCACCAGCACTACCTTCAAAACATTCCTGTTCTACTGTAGTCAAACTATAGAGCTGCAGAAGACACTAGAGACTGCAGACGCTGGAATATTGAGCAACAAGCTATTGGAGGAATTCATTGTGTCAGGCTGCATCTGTGGCAGGAAAGGAGTTTTTGATGTTTTGTTTCGAAACTCTGTATCAGGACATTCTATTGCAGTTGTAATGCAGGATTTTGACCCAAAACATTAACAGTTCCTTTCCTCCCACAGATGCAACCCAACACAATGGTTCCTCTAGCACAGTGTATAGCTAAAGGTATGGAAATGTGTAATGGTCACATCTACTAAGTGTTTATCATCTGTGACACCTGAAGAGATATTAGGGCTCACCTTTTTTATGATAAAGCGTCCATATTTTGACCAGCATATCTAACGCTTCTTACTTACTGCCCATTACACTGCTGGTGTTTAGGTCAGCAATGAAAGTCTTCATTTCTTTCTGTGTAGAAGGATTCTTCATTGCTGTTTCTGTAACGATTGTTTTTTGACCAGTCAGGGTTGTTAGCCCTGAGCTGAGCCCTTGAACCTGGAGGACTAGTAGACCACTCTTAGACTGGCCCCTACATTTTGACCTGTTTGGCATGGGTGATCACACCAAAAGCCAAAGCACAAGGGCCCAACTCCAGCCAAAATAGACTTCCAGATCATTGAGGCACGCAAGACTCCAAACCCCACAACAAGGTTGTGGTCTTCTTACAAGTCAGGAGCATAATCCTTTCATGGCACCTGTGCAGAAAAGTAGCCTGCAATAAGGTTCTCCAAATCTTCAGGAAGTGCAGGTCAGAAACACAGCCAGGTGCATCAAATGGGAAGCACGCAATGTGAGCCTAAACTGGAATAGGTTTATGTTGTGTTTCACAGGGTATTCTTCCAACTGTAAGATCGAGACAAGACAATGAGGCTTACAGGTTGTTTACTGCAATAACCAAGATCTGAAGGAAACTCACTTTCCTCCCTCCTTCTCAAATCGTTGTTTCCTGGAAGATACCCTCAGCAGCCTATCCTGCACTTCAATAATAATGAACAGAAAATTATCTTCGAAAGGTAGTGAGGGACATTTAGAACAAAACTGCTGATGCTGGAAACCTGAAAGAAATAGAATATGTTGGAAATAATTTAGCAGGTTAGGCAGCAGCGGCAGAGAAAAATAAAACATCGTTAACATTTCAGGTTGATGGCCCACGGACGCTGCCTGACCCACTGACCATTTCCAGCATTTTCTGGTTTTGTTGGGAAAACCGTTCTCGAACCTCTTTCGCCGATTGTTCCTAAAGCATCCCCGGCAACAATCTTCAGGGTTGTTCCTCATTCCGCGCCTTCTCTGAGCACACTGACTGATCGCCGCTATTGTCAATAACAGCTTCCAATCGCCATGGGACGAAAGGCTTAACCCAAACATCACAGAGATGTCGGGCAAAATCAGCAACTATATTCAGAATATGACGTCTTAATAAAGTACCGAATCGACAGGGCATCTGCCTTTGTGAGGAGGACTTGCTCGCATTGCAGAGTAATGAGAATTGTTAAAGAAACCGTTATATTGATAAAAACGAGTACTGTATATAAGCTGCGGAGAGAAAAAAACGACTAACGTTTCCCTTCTCACCTGTTCATCTATCATGACTCAATTATAATGGGTGTTCAGAGACAAAGGACAACTTATTTACATCACGTTGCTTTTGACAGGATACAAGGTAACCTCTGACCGGAGAGAGACAGGTGAAGTTTCCGATGTAATCCTTCTCATTACCACCTCTCCGACCATCGCACCTCTGTCCATCTCTCACTCAGTTTTATTTTACAAGCTGAAAATATTCCATCAAGCCAACACAGATAGCGATACAATTCTTGGACAGCGTGTAAAAAAAAAGATTCTCGCCTGCGATATATATCAAAAGCAATCTGTGGAAATGAGCATGTTGGCAAAGAGAAACCGAAGAAGAACTGTCAGGTGCACTTCTGTCTGGGCTGGATTCTGACCAGCAGTTAATTGGAGTACAGTATTCACAAATCCAAAAAGTTTCATTCTATATATACTAAGAGAATGTGTTCTAAGCAACTCCATTCCCCATCTGTCCGGCATTTATTTTTTTAAAGATTGAGAAAAATAAACCTTGTAATTGACACTAATTTCACACACTGCACACGCTATGCATTCTCCTTCCTTCCATACACACAGTACGCCCCATTCATTCACTCTCTCTTACACTGTTTGCACCATGCATTCTCCTCTCTGGCACAGACTATACACGCCATTCATTCTCCCTCACACACCTTTCATTCCCCATCTCAAACACAATACCATCCCCACACTCCCTCTCTCACACACACTGTACAGACCATTCATGCTCTCTCACGCACACATTACACGCTTTCCCTTCGCACAGTGTACATCACCAACTCCCTCTCTCCCACACGCGCGCATCCCACTCTATCCGCTCTCACACACAAACCTACCATTCACTCTCTAACATAGAAACATCATTCTCACACACAAACACACACAGATTCACAAGATTCATTCTCTCTTATTCCCTCGTACAAACAAAATCAAATTTGCACGCTCGCATACACACCATTCACCCATAAACTGACTGTTCTTTCACGTTCTCTCAGACAAAATTGACACTCACACGCATACCACAATGTACATCTCTCTCCCTTCACACACACTCTCTCTCTCTCACTCACTCTCTCTCACTCTCTCTCTCTCTCTCTCTCTCTCTCTCTCTCTCTCTCTCTCTCTCTCTCTCTCTCTCTGTCGGATCTTGGACCGCACAGACTTGATACTGGACATTCGGACCCTCTCCCACCCTCTCACACTCTGTCAGCCCACCCTGGGCAGGTAAGTGAGTGCCTAACCTGGGCGACCGGAGAGGGCACAGGTTCTGTCCGCTCTGCCGGCCCTGCCACCCCCGCCCGCTCTTTCCTTGTCTTCCCCTCCCCTCTGTTCACACTCCCGGCCGGTCGCTCACCTTCGTTCGCGGCGCTGTGGCCACTATGCAGGAGAAAGTTGAGCAGGACGAGCCGGCTGAAGCGCAGGCGAGCGCTCCACACAAAAGTCATTCTAAATTCCTGCCCGGACCCTTGTCTCCTTCGCCAGCTCCCGCCAGTCTAATGACTTGCTGTACTTGATGCTGGTAACTCGGGATCGCCACAGTTACCCCTCTCTCTTTCCTTGATCCTATCTTTTATTATATTCCGGCTTCTGCTCCCATATCATCAACCCAGGTGGATGCCTGGCGCCCCGGAGAAAGGGCGTCGGGACCTGATTGGCAGCTCTTTTGGCCAATTGTAACCTAAAGAAGGCGGTCGCCGAGGCCACTGGAACTTTGATTGACACCATATTATCCAATGATACAGCTCTCTGTGTTAATTAAGGCGGGGCCTCCAGCTTACCCGGCCAATAATTCACAGTGGGTGTGGGAAGTTTGACAGCCGGGCTCGCCCCTTTCGTAGTGATTTTAGCCACCCCAGGAGCACAAATTGATAATAATTATTATTATGATTGCTGTTAACCGCTTTGCATTCAAGCTGTTGAATTTAATTCCATCCAGCTAATTTACACCATGCAATCTTCAAATAACAAAAAAAAATGAGTTGGGAAAACTGTCATTTCACAGTTTAATACAAACGTTAGGAAACTGCAACACTTCACGCGGATTAAATGGAAAATATATGAGTCGAACTCAGATAAATGAAGATCACGGTTGCAGAAAGAGTAATATTATGTCACACTCATGTTGAAGATTCTCGGTGCATGGACTGTAAATATTTAAAAGCTCCCACCTCTTAAAAACAACTAGGTTTTGCTAATTGAGGGTTTTCAATCGAATATATAAAGAGAAATCAGTAGATCTAGAATAAATAAATTCTCGAAACGGTTCCGTAAAGTATTTCACAACAGGATTGCTTGAAAAGGCCAGAACGCATTAGAAAAATGGAACAGAGTGAATGGAAATTTAGCTGACGGCTTGGGAAGTTGTGGTAAATGGGATATGGCGAAAAACTGGTCAAGTGTGAGGTGCTTTCGACTTTGGTGAATCGGCGTTTAGCGTTTGGAATGGGTGAAATCGGCATTTGATAAAGAGTTGGCAATAAAATGCAATAAGAAAGCAAGCAACGTTTTGTTGGCAGCTGTGATTTAGAAGAAGGGATACATGAAAAGACATTGAAGGGAGCTGATTAACAACAAGCTTATATTGTGTTTTAGCTGAGTGAAATGTCATGGATGGATGCAGGAAAGTAACTGACTGTAAGCAAAGCGAGGTTGACTAAACGCTTGGCAAATAGGTTTTCGAAAAGTGACTTAAAATAGGAACAGAAACGCTTGTACTTTTATATGTCTTTCACAAAAGCTTGAAGGTGAATTAAATTCCTACTGCTGAAATGTTAGCAACATGGAAAGCAATTTGTACATAATAAACTCTCACAAGTACCATATGACAATGGCCCGGTAACAATGATTGAGAGACTGAAATTTGGTAATATCTTTGCTCTTTAAACTGTTAGCCTGGGGTATTTCGTGTCCACTTTAAGGAACGGATTAAGCCATAGCTTTTCATCCTATCTTAAAAAAGGTATGACCAGCAAAGCTCTACTTCCATTATACCACCGATGTAAGTTCGCTGTGAATATTAGTTTTCTTTCCTACATTTTAACATTGATTTTTCGTTAGCTGCAGTTAGTGACAATCTTAGATTATGAATAATGCTATATTGATGTATGTTTGTTTTAACTCTTTTGACAGAATGCAGAATTATATCACCGATGTCAGTATAACCTAGATTAAGAGGCTTGTAAACTTAGAGAGTTTAGAGAGTTGTAAACTTAGCCAGCTCCATCATGGGCACTAGCCTCCGTAGTATCCAGGTCATCCTCAAGGAGCAGTGCTCAGAAAGGCGGTATCCATCATTAAGGAACCCCACCACGCTCTTCTCATTCCTACCTTTAGGAAGGTAGTACACAAGCCTGAAGACACTCTCGATTACTCAGTAACAACTTCTTCCTCTCTACCATCCGATTTCTGAATGGACATTGAACCCATGAACACTACCTCACTACTTTTTTTATTTCCTTTGTTTTGCACTACTATATATATATACTGTAATTCAATGTTTCCTTTTTCTCTGTTTCATTGTACCGCTGCCGCCAAGTTAACAAACTTCATGACATATGTCAGGAGACATTAAACCTGATTCTGATTCTCAAATCTTTAAAGTGGAATCAGAACCACAACGGCAATGACTGCACTTTAAAAGTTTTTGCCTTAGCTCTGGACCAGTTTGGAACACTCTCACCTCTAAACTGGAAGTTTCAAGCTTCAAATGCACTTTCAAAACACAACATTGGCTGACATCTAAAGTCCACAATTAGAAAGTACTAAATCGTTAAAGGTGCTGAATTTCAATTGAAATAAAATCAAGAGTTATTTTGAATAGTCTGAACTATTTCTCTGACAATCTCATAACAAACAAAATCACTCATTATCACATAGCCTTCTTTGGAATTCTGCTGTGAATGTTTTCTTGTTTCCAACATTTTGATATTGGTTCTTCATTAGTTGCATTTAGGGACATCTTATATTGCTATAGTGATGCATGTTTGTCTTTACATATTTGACAGCATGCAGAATTACACCAGTGATGTAATATTATAAATACTTATTTTGTATTAGTTATTTGTTTTGAAAGATGAGATATAGCTGTGATTTGAAAGCAACAATTCACAGAAGTTTTTAATATAACTAGAAATAACTATTTTAGGGAATGACTAGGGAAAGAATATTGCCGATAATTTCATGGCCACCCAATAGTGATAAGTAAGTGTTTCATATTAGCAATGAGTTGTTCTCTTCTTCCAAAATTTGGAGCTAATTGTCAGATAACAGGTAGGAAATGTAAAAGCCAATCTAAAGAATAGGATGCTCCAAAAACCAAAATGATCTTTCTAGATACAAAATGCTGGAGGAACTCAGCAGGTCAGGCAGCACCTATGGAATTGAATACACAGTTGACATTTCACGCCGAGACCCTGGGAGGGGAAATAGTGTAAGATAGAAGATGGTAGGTGAAGCAATCTACGAATCCGTTGAGGTCGTCTGCTGTTTCCGGTGCTCACAGTGCAGCCTCTTCTACATTGGTGAGTCTCCACATAGATTGGGGAACCACTTTGTGGAGCACATTCCATCCACAAAAAGCAGGATTTCCTGGTGGCCAACAATTTTAATTCCAGCCCTCGTTGCCATTCCGACCTGCTGGTCCACAGCTTCCTCCACTGCCACGATGAAGCCACTCTGATTGGAGGAGCAATGCCTCATATTCCGGCCGGGTAGCCTCCAATCTGAACACTGATTTCTGTAACTTCTGGAAGATTTCCCCTTCCCCCTTCCCTCTTCTTCAATTCTCCACCCTGGTCTCCCTCTCACCCGTTCTCTTCTCCTCATCTGCCAATCTCCTCCTCCTGGCGCCACCCCCACTTCCCTTTCTCCCATAATCCGCCCTCTTCTCCTCTCAGATTCCGTCTTCTCCAGCCCCTTACCTTTTCCACCCATCACGTTGCAGCTTGTACTCCTTCCCCTCCCCCCACTTCCTTATTCTGGCTTCTTCCCACTAGCTTTCCGAAGGGCCTCGGCACAGAATGTCGACAATATATTTGGGTGGCTAAGCTTATTTATTTACCGGATTTTATTGAGATAGAGTGCTGAACAGGCCCTTCTGGCCCATTGAGCCATTCCGCCCAGCAACCCCCGATTTAACTTTAGCCTAATCACGGGGCAATTTACAATCACCAATTAACCTACTAACCGGTATGTCTGTGGACTGTGGGAGGAAGCTGGAGCACTCAGATGAAAGCCCGCGCATTGTGTGGGGAGGACATACAAACTCCTTACAGATGGTGTCAGAATTGAACTCCAAACTCCAATGCCCTGAGCTGTCATAGTGTCGGACTAGTTACTACGAGTTCTTCCGGCATTTCGTATGTGCTGCTCTGGATCTCCAGCATCTGCAGAATCTTTTCTGTTTACCTTTACAGACATTAATCTTCTAAATAAAATATTCAAAGCAGCAGAAGATCAAAAGGCTAAAGGCCAATGTAAATAGATTTGGAGTCACTGAAGGAACGGGGCCAGAGTAAAGGCGTTCACTGCTTGGGGTAGTGGTTAATTAACATAGCCCATAAAGAGCTGTTTTATCAGATTTCCACTCTGTCGGCTCCACACTGATAGCTTGATGTATCACTTGCTAAATTGTGGCAAGCTGTGTCATAGGTGCAGGAATTAGGGGTGAAGCAGGTGTGGCCGTACCCCCCAGGCACAGAACGATTGCTGATGCTGTCACATGAAATTGGCATTGTGATAAATGACATTCAGAACCCCTACTACAAAAATGGCCCAACGCTCTCAAGCTGTGTTTTCTATTCACCGCTCTTTTTTAATAGCTATGTGACAGCTTTCTAAATACAGAGCGTAATGAAGTACTCATGTGGTTTTGAGCTAGTTATTTAGCTTAAGAAAGAGGTAAAATGTCCAGAAAGCTTCTGTCTGATTAACGTTAGGCTAACATCTTTCAAAAGTGGCTTTGTTTGCTTTGCTATGCCACATATTTGCAGTGGAATAAACTCGACTAGTTCTGATAGTGTGTGCACACATTTAAACAAGTGTGTGTTTATATTTAAGCACATCTAAGCATTTACCTTAATTTGTCATCTTGTCCAAGGATCGATATAGCTAAAGGTGATTTTGTTTTAATTATGTGTGAAGTATTAGTGTATTAAACTGTTGAACATTGAATATATTTTTGTTATAGTTAAGCATACTGTTTACTTAGTGATATATGTTCAACACATGATTGCTTCGGTTGTAACAGAATAATAGTGCTGTGTGACCTCATACAGTCAGTGGCCACTTTAATCGGTATCTCATGTACCTAATAAAGTTGCCACTGAGTGCATATTTGTGGTTTTCTGCTGCTGTCGCCCATCCACTTCAAGGTTCAACATGTTGTGCATTCAGAGATGCTTTTCTGCGCACCACTGTTGTAATGCGTGCTTATTTGATGTCAGCTTCAACCAGCCTGGCCATTCTCTCCTGACCCCTCAGAACTCCTACAGAACACCTGTTCACTGGAGGTTCTTTTTTTATTATTCACACCATTCCCTTAAACTCTAGAGACTATTGTACATGAAAGTCCCAGGAGATCAGCAGTTTCTGAGATACTCAAACCACCCCATCTGGCACCAACAATCATTCCACAATCAAAGTCACTTAGATCACATTTCTTCCCCGTTCTGATGTTTGGCATAAACAACAAATGAACCATGACTGTGTCTGCATGATTTTATGTATTGAGCTGCTGCCACATGATTGGCTGATTAGATATTCACATTAATGAGCAGGTGTACAGATGTACCTGGTAAAGTGGTCACTGAGTGTACATTTAGCACATGATTATAATAAATTTTAGTATTCTGAATTTAATACATTGTGAAAGTATGTGCTTGGAGTTACGTGAATATACTAATTTGTTGTTAGTTTCTTGTTAATATCATGAATTCTTTACTTCGAGGGTGGTGTGAGTGTGGAATGAGCCACTGGCAGATGTGGTGAATGTAGGTTCACTTTCAACATTTGAGAGAAGTTTAGATAAGTACATGGATGGAAGGGGTATGGAGGATTGTGTTCCAGGTGTAGGTCAATGGGACCAAGCAGTATAATAGTTTAGTATGGACTAGATGGGCCAAAGGGTCTGTTTCTGTGCTGTAGTGCTCTATAACTGTACTTCCATGTGTGTTATATATTTAGTGGCATTTCTGAGGGGCAAAATGCGATAGTGCTGTAAAGTGTGAGCCATAATATTCTATTGAGAATAAGCTCCACACTTAATTTGGGGCAGCTAAGACAAAATTCATGTTGAGACTTCATTTGGGTTTGTTCAGCAAGCAAGCAACCTATATCCACAAGGCCTATTTTTGTGAGCAGATCGCACCAGTTCAAGTCATGGGCACTGACTCAAGCCAAACTGGTGACTCGTAAAGAAGAGATGCTGTGGCTGAAATTATTTGTGCAAGTAAAGCCCCTGACTCGAGTTTGTATAGAGACCTGACTGATCAAGGGTAAGATCAGGCACCACTTTAGAGGCTTTATTAAACAGGTCGGGAAGGAGGGGAGTGGTCCTCCTTCCACAGGCAGGAATTCAAGGGGCCGTGATAAGAGGTAATAAAAGTGGTTATTTTTGACTCCCTTTCCCTTTGTAAAAGACTATGTGCATTCCACCTACCTATGCTCTTTATGACTTTTTCACCCCCCTCAGTTTTCTATGGTCCAAAGAATAAAGTCTCGCTTCTTCACTTTTCTCTATTACTTTGAGCACTGAGCTCCTGCAACATGCTCCTGGATCTCCTTTGCATTCTTTCCATCTTAATATGTTTCTCCCTGTGTAATTTTGTGCAGTTTATGTTTAATTTATGTTTTTCTGGTGAATAACTTGTCTCTAATGCTATGTGCCCGAAATGCTGCTGCAGGTAAACTTTCCATTGCACCTGTGTAGACACGCACAATAAATTTGACTTCGACATTGAAATGTCTCTCATCCCAGAATCTTCTCTCATTTTCACACTGCAAAACTAGTTAATGCAGATACCTCCAATATCATCACCCGCACTTCGAAAACTCTACAATTAGTGCAGGAAACGGAGAATGGCGTGCAACTAGGTTCAAGGATTCTTGCACAGCCTTCAACACAGCAGCCTGTATGTCATGAAATATGCATATAATCACCTGTGTGTGTATTTCGTGGAGTTCGAAGGCAAGATCCGTCACAGTTGCTGGTCTCCAAAATAGGTCCAAAATTGCCTCATGTGGTTCCCTCAAAAGAACACAGGGAGAGGTGGCTCTACTCATGCACTGTGGTGGGATCTTCTCTTTCCTCATCGCCATGAGAGCATGGGCAGTACTGCAAAATATCCACCACACCTCCGGCAGACTGACGGCCAGGGACAACACTAAGATCATGCTCAATGTTTCCAACATCCACAAACATCCCTGAACTTCTCACGGTTATATCAAGGACTGAAAGCCGTGCGACAATATATAACGGCGAAACGGCAGAGCTGGGAATGAACGTTCCTCTCTCACGGACTGAAAACAGTGCAGCACTTCAAATGTTTAAACATTAAGAAAGTTCCAGCTGCGATGCAACAAAGGCTATGTGTGCGGAGTATTTCAGTTACTGCGCGGCCGCATACCCGCGCAGCTTAGAGGGAACAGTTGTGGGAGTGCGGGGAGGAGAAAGTTCTGGCAGTTCCTGTGCATCTGGGTCATTGCCCTTTTCTCAGTTCAAATTTTCAAATACATTTTAGGAACTTTAAATAAATTCAAAAGTCATAAATTACATTGGTGTTTTAACCTTTGCCCATCATTGGGGTTAAAAAACCAGCAGCCAACGCAAATCTCATCCTCATGCCAATCTCTCCCAGTGTAAAGTTCACATGCAAATGCAAGTATCTCCCGGTGTAAAATTCATCCCACTGCAAGTATCATCTCAGGGTGTAAAATTCATCCTAGCCCAAGTACCTCCTGGTGTAAAATTCATCCTGGCACAAGTGTTTTGAGGGGAACTCAAGGGCTAAGTGAAGTGATCACCTTGTTGCTCCCACACAAATGACTGTAAGCTATAAAAGAAACACTGGCGAACTATTAACTACGTCTCTGGAACCTTTGTGCTTGAGTGGAAATTCTAAAATTGCACATTGTTCAGGAGAAAATATTGGCAGTTACTCCAAGAATTACTGATGTTTTCCTCCAAAAATCTGTGTCAGTAAATTATCTGTGTATGTTTAATGGAGTATAATAAATAACGTGCGTGTTTATCAGCATGTGAATATATTAAACCTGTGTAAGAGGGAGTTTAGTGGTGTGTGAAAATAATGGATTGCCTGTGCCTCTATGCTTGTGATTTTGTTTGTGATATTGTTCTAATACGGCACAGAGAGAGCCCATGCACCAGGGGTTAGTTTGTTAATGCACCATCATGTTACCAGCTCTCTCCAAATCTTTAAACAGACAGAAACAAGCAAACATCCCCTTTCCAAATGTTTAAATTACTGTTTGAAAAATGTTATTGAAATATCCGTTGTACTTCCAGGCAGCCCTTCCTGTTCAAAATAACTCGCCCTATAATTTTTCTTTCCTCCTGTCACTTCAGGTTTTTTCTCTCTAATTACCATAAATTTATGTCTTCTGAGAACCAATTATTTTTAGCCCACTGGAGACATATTGGGCTAAAAGTCCATTTATGTGATGTGAGGATTTTAATATTTCTATGAGTAAATTGCATAAACACAGTAAAACTATGCTCTTTTATGCAGCCCACATATTGCGGGGGCGGGGGGGGGGGTCTGATATTTGCTGAACTGAATTTTCCTCATAGATGTTACACCATAACAAGCCAGAACAACTTGAGGCAGGAGCTGAAGATCTGATTTGCACAAAAAATGTGGTGTCCCCAGGTGTAAGTGTGTCTTTAAGAACTAAAAGTACTACATGTTACCACTTTCAATTGCTACCCAGGTACACTGGACTGGGAAACTGCAGAAGTCACAGCGTTGGACTGCTGGAGTTCTTCTACAACTGCACTAATTGTAGAGTTTTTGAAGTGCTGGAGGTCTCTGCATTAACCAGTAGATCAGTGGAAATTCTAGCATGAAGGATATTGCAACGTCAAAGTCAAGTTTATTGTCATATGCACCAAGCACATGTCTGCATGGGTGCAATGAGACATTCCTCGATGACTGAAATTTATATTATGAAGGGCCATAATTTTAAGGTGGTTGGAAGAAAGTACAAGGGGGATGTGAGAGGTCTGTTTCTTTGTACACACAGAGTAGTGAGTGCATGGAACACCCTGCCAGGGACAGTGGTAGAGGCAGATACATTAGAGGCATTTCAGAAAGTCTTAGGCACGCGGATGATAGAAAAAATGGTGGGCTATATAGGAGCGAAGGGTTAGTTACATTAATCTTAAAGTAGGTTAAAAGGTCTGCACAACATTGTGGGCCAAAAGGCCTGTACTGTACTATTCTAAGTTCTATGAAAAATTATCTATGAGCTGAAGACACATGGTCTCTCATGTTTGTCCAGCAGCTTGTTTGGGTGCTGCTGGGAAAAACTTCCAGCAGCACCCAAACAAGCCGCTGGACAAACATGAGAGACCATGTGTCTTCAGCTCATAGATAATGGGCACCAGAAGACAGATAACAGAATAGTCAACCCTATAGCCTACTTTAAGATTAATCTAACCCTTCCTTCCTACGTAGCCCTCTATTTTTCTTTCATCCAATACTTCTCATCTGTGTTCACCATGGAGAAAGATGTGGAGATTGGAGAGTTCAAGGAAAGGTATTCTATATTCTGGAGTATGTCTGTATCAGGACAGAAAAGTGCTGGGAATTTTGGAGCAGATCAACCTGGATAATCCCTAGGACTGAATGGGATCGATCCTAGGATACCAAAGAATGCAAAGGAGGATTTTTTGGGGGTTCTAATGATGATTTTTCCTGAGAAAACTGAGGAAAAAGGCCACTGGTAAAGGCAAATGGTAGTGAATGAGAAAGAAGGCATTCCCTGAGATACGGAGAATGAGCAACATCCACACAAAGAAAAATAATTTCTGTGACATAGATAAAATGTAAAACCCCCTCACACAGGAAACCCTTTCACTAACAGCAGTGATAAACCCACCTTCCTCCAGCTTCGTACATCCAGGGTGTATGCAACTTTGGGCCTGCCAAATCTGTGGCGTTGGGATATCTTGTCCACCCAAACCCTGGTTTGTGTGAATGCTGTGTGATTTACTGGCCCTAGCACGGATTAACAGATCGTACACTGCATGCAATTAAAAAGAAGTATATTTAAGAAAGTTAATTTAAGCAAACAGTTAGTAAATGAAAGAAAAAACAAAAAGGGCCAAGTACTTTTAAACAGTTGTAATGCCCTGGTAAAGGTTTCACTGAGAACGTAATGGTCTTCCTGTAGAAGCAGCCTTTAGGTTATGGTTAGAGATATCGGGTGTTTTAGAATGTGGACCATCCTGTCAGGTGAGATTTTTTTCTGCGTGCCTGACACCAGTGTGAGTTGGGGTCTTTGTTTGGCAAAAGATGACGAGAGAAGACTGTGGAGAAAATTGATTGTAGGATTCAACCCAGCGGGGGACCGCGATTCAAAGGAGCAAGCAGAGGTCTACTTTTGAGAATATGACTTTTGGAACAGTTGAGCTCCAACTTGTGCATATTTTTGACTGTTTAATTATAATGCGGCCTTTTCTGTTCCCCCCCCCACTTCTTTTCTTTACTAACCCTTTAGCTAAATTAACGCTCATAACTATAATTCCTTCAGTCACATGCAGTGTGCTGTCTATTCCTTTAGTCGCACGCAGTGTGCTGTCTGTCATTTCTTGGCACCGAGTTGCAAAAGGCTAGTAAATTACACAGCATTCGCAGAAGCTGGGGTTTGGGGCGGGAGAGGTCATTCCAATCTCACAGATTAGGAGGACCGGAGTGTGTATTCCCTAGACGTACGCAGCCCAAGGAAACTGGGTTTTCACAATCAAATGTGCACTTAAATTGGAGCTCATCTTGAACTTGTCTGTCACTCACACAGTGGACCCTTTGTCTGCAGGAAAGCACACACCACCTTCCGAGTGTCGCTTGAAATCCATCTCGAACAAACGGGTCACCCACGGGAGTATTGGTTCTTCCTTCTTGAAGCCATTTATCTGCAAAAAGTACCTTGTGGAACAGGAATGGCCTCATCAGCCACCTTTTCCCCCTGTCTTCTTCCAGATCCTGCCAACCAAGACCTCCAACCCAGCATTCTGCAGAACCTTCTCCCAATTCCACTACCCTGATTGGCTGACAACACATTTCTAAATCGAATAACAAGCCTCTTATCTTTAGCTCAAACTCAAACAAGCTGAAAGCAGAACAGACTGCTCTTACAGAACTGCTAAAATGAAACACCTACAGCATAACAGTAAAAATCTTAACCAGGGCTTTACAGATGCAAAGAGATATCACTGCTTGGGCCACTGCCTCAATCAAATTCAAACGGTGTTGTATGTTGTTTCTACGTTCTTCTTCTGACCGTGTCATTCTTCTCCTGGTGCCTCTTCTTCTAAAATATCTATATATTTTAGTTGTTAAATTAATTAGCCAATATAAATTGCCCATGGTATACCGTACTGTGCAAAAGTCTTAGGCACCCTGGACTTCATGTATGAGGGGTGATCGATAAGTTTGTAGCCTAAGGTAGAAGGAGTCAATTTTAGAAAACCTAGCACATTTATTTTTCCTACATTTGCACACTCAGTCCAGCGGTTGTGGAGCACACAGATCCCTTCTTTGTAGAAGTCGGCATCTTGAACTTCCAGCAGTGGTCCACAGCAGGGGTGGTTGATAAGTTCGTGGCCAAAGGTAAAAGGAGATAAGTTATTAACTTCAAACTTTCTGCATTTTCACTCAAAGAGTTGAACTGCATGTGTGTTGTAACAAGAGCTGTATAACTCATCTCCTTCTACCTTAGGCCACAAAATTATCAATCACCCCTGCTGTGGACCACTTCTACAAAGAAGGAGTCCACGACTGCTGGACTAAGCATACAAAGTATGCTCCACGACTGCTGGACTAAGCGTGTACACGCAGGAGGGGACTATGTTGAAAAATAAATGTGCTAGGTTTTCGAAAACCGACTCCTTCTACCTTAGGCCACAAACTTATCAACCACCCCTTGTATAGCTTCAAATGGTTTGCCTTCCGCACAGCCCTGATCTCAACATCATAAAACCTGTCTGGGAATTGCTGAAGAGACAGAAGCAACCAAAACAGCCAATGTCAGCAGAAGAACTGTGGCAAGTTCTTCAAGATGCTTGAGAAAGCCTACCAGCTGATTTTCTTATAAAACTGCACAACGGTGTACTAAGAGAATTGATACAACCTTAAAGGCAAAGGGTGGTTGCACCAAATATTGATGCGATTTACTGTTTACTAATTCTGTAGTAATTTTTTTTTTGATATTTTGAAACTTTTCATTTCATTATTTTTGAAAGCATCTTTGCTTTACAGACATTTTTACAAGTGCCTAAGACTTTTGCACAGTACTGTAGGTGAGTGATTGGACTGAAGGGAATGCAAGGTTACAAGGAAAATTAATGGGGTTATGGGGATTACTCTGTGAGCCCATACACACTTGATGGGCTGAATGTCTTCTTTCTATTTCATAAGGAAATAACGAGAATATGAGGAACATTCTCTGAGAGTGATGGACTCACAATACTGATCATTTGGCCCATGGTAGTAAGGACTCAACACTTGCCTATTTCCCAACAGGTTAGGAGCGAAGCAGATGTTGCGTCACAATGCTGGGGCATATAGAGCTGAAAGGGTCAATTACAAAACCCCAAGCATCAAGGCTGAGAAACAGACCCACAACGCAAAATAATGAGCTGGTCACAGAATTAGACTCGAGTAAGACCCCTTGACTGAAGTTCAATCTGTTGAGAGCATCACCTGTACAGTTGACAGCATTTTCAGAAGAGTGGGACTATTCAATAACATTGATGACAAGCAACTTAGAGAAAGAGTGTAGTAGTCGTAGTGCAATCACTCGAGTCGAGTACGGTATTCTCCTCAGGGGGTTGTCTATTGGTGAATCCTCAGGTGTTTGTAGAAGCCAGTCTAGGATCCACATCTCCTGAAGCAGTGTGGGAAAGAGCTTTCCAGACCTCACAGTCCAGCTTGGTCCACATTTGGGATTTAATCTAGGGTGTTAGGGTGGATTCCATCAATGGACAATGCTGGTACGTGACTTTGTTCAGTGTGGGGAGCCTGATGCACAGGCCTTGATATCAGGGTCAGGATGCAGTGGCATCAATGCAAGATGACTGGTGACCCTTCTCTGCTGTAGCCTTCCTCTGCTGTCATTGCCATTGTGATGCTTCACCGTTGGGTTCTTAGTTGGACCTCTCTTTGTCTGGAAGCTCTCCCTTGACCTTACCACCATGGATAATCCTAACAGGAACTAAGCACCAGATAGCTAAACTCTGGGCATCATCACTCCTGGGATTTCAGGAACTCACAAGTCTCTCCACTATGACAAGGTGGCCATCCTCAGTGAGGATGAGCAATATGCGACAGCCAGTTCACTGTAGTTTCAAGACAATGGCCGTATGATTATAAGGATCAGCAAGCTAGTCAAGAAACAAAAAGTTTAGTTGCAATGTGGTAATATGAGTTGGAGATGGCACAGACAACACTAATGGAGAAGCTGAGACTATGTTGGGGTGGAGCTCCGACCCTTCAGCTGTTTAAAAGAAATACTGACTGAACCCATATTGATTTGAATGCATTAAGAAAGGACTGTGTTGAAACGTGGAGGTAGGTCGAAGCTCTGACGATCTCAGGAACTGCAGAGGAGGTGTGAATTTACAGAGTATTAAAAGACCGCAGGTAGCCGTGGCCGAACTAAACTTTAGAAGTAATGTAAAAGGGAAAGACAGGCACGATAACTTGGTGACCGGAAGGGGCAGCAGGAAGGAAGAAATGTGCAGGGTACGAGTCAAAATTTCAAGATAGGAGGAGAACATGGCGGCGCAACGGCAGCGTGCGCGGCCTCTCTGCTGAATGATATCTGTAATCTGTCAAGTAGGGGACCGTGCACAATTCTGATTTGATGGAGACAGACATGAGAGTATGGAGGAACATCTGGAAAACTTCTGAAATGCCTGCTTCACTGCCACTGCTACTGTGTGGTAACTGGAATCTCTGGAGCAGAAGGCCCCAAATCCTCGACTTTGCTTGTTTTGGCGGCCAGCCGAGGTCGAAGGCGCTCAGCAGAGGATGGTGCTCCAGAGTCCGTATCAGAGAGGCTGGTCGGAGGCTGGAAGTTTTTGGATGGACGGACTCAGCGTCGGCTGTGGTCGGCTGCTTCCAAGGCATCGGCAAGTTGACGGTGCCTGGAGGTTTGTGGCAGGGAGTTTCTCCCTTTTGCCACCTGCTATGGGGGACTCGGGAGTCGATCGTCTCGGGGACTTTGAGACTTTTTTTTACTGTGCCCATGGTTTGTTCTTCATCAAATTATGGTATTGCTTTGCACTGCTGTAACTATATGTTATAATTATGTGGTTCTGTCATTTTTAGTCTTTGATTTGTCCTGTTTTCTGTGGTATCACTCCGGAGAAACATTGTATCATTTCTTAATGCATGTATGTATTTCTAAATGACAATAAAAGAGGACTAAGTGTTCTCATAATCTAATCTAATCTAATCTAAAAGCACAGGCACAAAGATGGAGAGCCACAAGAAGAATTTAAGGTACAAGTTGCTGTGACTGAGCTCATGATGCCTAGTTATATAAAAAGTTATGTGAACCCTCCCATTGTCTCAAAGATGCTGCCTGAATCTCACATGAAATATTGCTCCTGTGTGTTTGCCAGTGGAGCCTTCCAATGCTGGTAGGCTGCGCACAGCATAGGCACTGTCAGAGGACATGCAGCTGCATTAATAACCATTGAGGCTCCATCCCTTGCTTCAAAGGAGCCGGAGAAGTTGCTGCCAAAGAGAGTTTGTGAAGCTTTGCTATTCCCACTTGCTAACATTCGAGAGATACAGTACCTAAATATCATTAAAGCAGTTTTGTACATTTGATAAGTTAAAAAGCACACTCAGACACTTGAGTTCGTTTAGCATCATTGAATCAATCTTAATTAAACAGAAAGTGTATAACTACCCACCAATTTCAGCAGAGCTGATGTCTCTCGGTTTCTTCAATGGGGACCGCTATGCAATTTAGCCCAGCATGACCTAAGGGTAGGTGGACCAGCACAAATGCTGTAAGGTGTGTTGTTGCGTTCACATGGGGAGCCCTGTATTCCACAGCCTGAAGGAAGAGGATATCTCAGTATCCTCACAGACAGAAGTGCTGAGAACCGGCAGGTCCCTCTGTGCCGATCTGTGTTGGCGCACCGCGGTAGCGTAGCGGTTGGAGCGGTGCTGTTACAGCTCGGGGCCATTCCAGTGCTCCGAGTTCAATTCTGGCACCGTCCTGTGAGGAGTCTCTATCTGCTCTCCCAGTGGAATGTGTAGATTTTGTCCGGGTCCTCCGATTTCCTCTCACAGTCCAAACACCTACTGCATAGGTTAACTGGTCACTGAAAATTGCCCCATGATTTCATTAGGGTTGTGGGGTTGCTGGGGCAGTGTGGCTCAAAGAGCTGGAAGGACCTACTCCATAATGTACCATTAAAAAAAATGGCAGGAAGTCCATAACCAGAACAGCCTCTGAGGATTTCCTGTCTTCTGTCACAGAGGTCTTAGACAATAGCAAGCAAGATAACCTTGATCTAATGCTGAGCCAGGAGGCTCCATCCACTCTCTTTGCACAAATAAAACTCCTGGGAGCACTGCTTACCGACAGAGTTGAACTCAGATCTGTGGAATTGGATGGGCATGGATCTGCTGGAAGTGGCCAATGCTCTGCTTCTGGTAGGTGATATGTCAACTCCATGAGGAAGGGCACAATCATCCTCATCAACAAGCAAAGGGGGAGAGGGGGGACTTCAGGAATTGAAGACTCACTTCTATGTCAAATGTTTGAGGCCACTACCATCTGGGTCTAGTCCCCTCTGGGATCAGTGATCCACGTAGATCAAACCTGTGCTGTACTAAGCTCTGGGATATCATCCCTCTATGTTCAGAGAAGTGGATGTCTGCTTGGTCAGCTTGGACCAGAAGAAGTCTTTTGACAGGACATCACAGATATACATGATGGACATGGTCTCCAAAAAGGCTTTTGGGAGGGAATCAGGAATTGGAGTAAACTGCTGTACACTAATATTGATAGTGCAGTCCCAATCAATGGGTGGAGAACACATAGATTCCTCATCAAGTCTGGTATCAGACAGGGTTATCTACTCTCCCCTGCCTTTCTTTTGTGTTGCAGTAAATCTTTTGCCACATTCATCAGGAAGGATGAGACATAAGAAGGGTGATGATATCAAGTGGTGGAAGCACCCAGGTCAAAATCTTCCTCTACACCCTTTTTTATCCCGTGGACCCCTACCATTAACCGAGGGGTCTGGGGAGGCAAGGTTGGGGGCACCTGCTCGACATGGACAATGTCACTGTCTTCTGCCTGGATCCATGGTCAGTTCACAGAGTGATCAGCATCTATAACCAGTTTGAGTTGGGAATGGAAACCAGAGTCAGCTGCAAGGAGCGTGAGGAGTTTGCTCTTTGGTAACTGACAGGAATGATCCAATGTCTTCTTTACCATCATGTTCTGCTATAAACAGGTGCTGGGGAGCTGGTTCTGAGGGGCTAAGGTGTGTAAGAGAATGAACCGGAGCAGATTGGGAAGGTAAAACAAAACCTGGGTCTGTGGAAACGCTGATTTCTGGCGTAAACTGGGAGAACTTTATCATCAGGTGCAATGTGATCTTGGGGACGTTGTACTTGGTGCAGGTGGGGCCTGTACCCCTTGCTCCCCTAGCTTGGTAATATGTCTTCCAGTTTATCTAGGGGTCCAGGATAGAGGGAGTCCATCAGGTTATATTGTACAAGTCCTTAGAAAATGAGGGGTTAAACCATACCCAACACTGCCCTCATCCTGATGATCATCTTTGTGTGTGGATATATCAGACGATGTATGGACTAAAAATAGAGTACATGGGCAAAAGGTGTCACTGCATACTGAGTTTCTACCTGTCCCTGATGTTGTGGAAGATAGACCTTGTCTTTCTGCCATGCAATGCCCCTGTCATCTGGTGTCGCCTCAGTATCTATCCTTTGTGGAAGAGTTCTTCATTAAACACTTCTGACCACAAATATATCAGGCAGTGGTCAGTGTGAAACCTACTGTATATACTGTGTGGTAGGAACACTATTGAATCTGTGTGTTTGTTCATTGAGAAAATCATCCAAACCACCTGGGAGAATGCCTCATCGACAGATCTGACCATCGAGCACTTGACTGGCAGTGAGAGGTACCCTCCCAGTCAGAGCCTTTCTCTTCAGGAGACATATCACCTCATTGTCCATTGTCATCAGGAAGGTTGGGGTGGGGAAGGGATAGTGACTCATCTCCTTGCAGATTGTGGGTTTGTCTAGAAGCTGTGGAGAAGGATGCAAAAGCCCATGTCCCAGTTCATCTCCAGCAGCCACACTATTTCAAGAGCTGTTCCCAGAGAAACACACAAGGACAAACTTCAGGTGCTGCTGGAAGGTCTTCAACATGGTGATAGAAACCCTTTGGTCTACCCAAGACTTACTGGTCTTCCAACATAACAAGATGTCCATCAGGGAATGCTGCCAACTGGGACAATCCAGGCTGCAGGAGCACCTGCTGAGAGGGGCACTAAAGCTTTGTGCAGCCAATGGAAAGGCTCCGTGGGGAAAGACTACCACCACCAGACATGGAGGAGCAGCGATGTTTCGAGAGACCTTGAACGCTGCAAAGGGCGTATCACTCCCGGGGGACTCATGAATGGCATGGTGCTATGTTTACGCATTTTTTTCCCTTCTAAAAAATAAGTTGCACCACCAATTCATATTCAGATTCATATTTATTTGCCACATGAAAATGGAAACATACGGTGAAAAGCATCATTTGTTTCAACAGCCAACATACCTGGGGAATGTGCTGGAGGAACCCCATGAGTGTCGGCACGCATTCCAGCACCAACATAGCAAACACACAATGTTCGTCAAGAAAACAGAACAGAGCAAGCAACAAAACAAGACCCTTCCCTCCCTCCCACCCACCTGAATCCATTCTGTATGTATCGACCATGAATATAGAAGCTTTCCTTTGCACTTTTCTTCCTTAATATAAAGTTTTTTTTTACTATGAATAAAATCTATTTTTTAAATAAAAAGTGCCATTGCCAGAATTTATGGATGAGTACTAACACGTCTTTTGGCTGGCAGTGAGAGTTGCATTCCCCGTCAGATCCTTTGTGCATATTTGGATTTTTACTCCCACAAGCACTGGCCTCAAGATGGTAATGAGACAACCATCCATCTCTTTGTGGACCGTGTTTGCCAAGGAGTTGTAGAAAAGGGTGCTAAGGACCATGAAGAGATCCATAATTTATCGGTTGTTCCCAAGGACATATCCTGAGACAAATATATCATGGTGGAGGATTACAAATACCTGGGGATACGAATACGAATTGACAATAAGCTGGACTGGTCAAAGAACACTGAGGCTGCCTACAAGAAGGGTCAGAGCCATCTCTATTTCCTGAGGAGACTGAGGTCCTTTAACATCTGCCGGATGATGCTGAGGATGTTCTAGGAATCTGTGGTTGCCAGTGCTATCATGTTTGCTGCTGTGTGCTGGGGCAGCAGGCTGAGGGTAGCAGACACCAACAGAATCAACAAACTCATTCGTAAGGCCAGTGATGTTGTGGGGATGGAACTGGACTCTCTGACGGTGGTGTGTGAAAAGAGGATGCTGTCCAAGTTGCATGCCATCTTGGACAATGTCTCCCATCCACTACATAATGTACTGGTTGGGCACAGGAGTACATCCAGCCAGAGACTCATTCTACTGAGATGCAAAACAGAGCGTCATAGGAAGTCATTCCTGCCTGTGGCCATCAAACTTTACAACTCCTCCCTTGGAGGGTCAGACACCCTGAGCCAATAGGCTGGTCCTGGACTTAATTCCTGCATAAATAATTTACATATTAATATTTAACTATTTAACTATTTATGGTTTTATTAAACACAAAATAATCTGCAGATGCTGGGGTCAAAGCAACACTCACAACACACTGGAGGAACTCAGCAGGTCGGGCAGCATCAGTGGAAAAGATCAGTCGATGTTTCAGGCCGGAAGAGAGTCCAGTTCCATCCTCACAACATCACTGGCCTTACGAATGAGTTTGTTGATTCTGTTAGTGTCTGCTGCCCCAGCCTGCTGTCCCAGCACACAACAGTCCTGACGAAGGGTTCCAGCCCGAAACGTCAACCGATCTTTTCCACTGATGCTGCCTGACCTGCTGAGTTCCTCCAGCGTGTTGTGAGTTATGGTTTTATTACTATTTATTATTTATGGTGCAACTGTAACGAAAACCAATTTCCCCCAGGATCAATAAAGTATGACTATGACTATGACTATATTGTGCTGCTGGAAAATCATCAATTAGGTGAAAGAGACGCTTTTGCAATCCCAAAACTTACAAGATGATCTAAGGGAACGACATGAACTTACACTGTGATTACACTGGAGTGGGTGCAGTAACGATTCCTGAGGATATTGAATGGACTGGAGGTCTTGAGTTATAAAGACTGGATAGGCTGGGAGTGAAGGAGGCCGAGTAGTGACCTGAGAGGGATTTTTAAAATCAAGTGGAGTGTGGATAAGGTGAATGGCCACAGTCTTTTTCCCCTGGTTGGGGAAGTCTAAAATTAGAAGGCATAGATGTAAGTTGAGAAAAGAATGATAGAAAGGGGATTTAAAAAGAGTCTGAGGGGCAGGATCATGGGTGATGAATGAGCTGCCAGAGGCAGAGGCAGGTACCACTACAACATTTAAAAGGCATTTTGACAGGTAAGTGAATAGGAAAAGTTTATGGGATGTCAGCAGGCATATTGGTCTAGCTTAGGTAGCCACCTTGGTTGGTCAGGATGAGTTGAGTCAAAGACCGTTATGTCTTATGAACTTATCAAGGAAAATGGATCAGCCATAAGCAAATGGAGGTGCAGACTCGATGGGCCAAATGGTTTAATTCGGTTCCAATAGCTTATGGTGATAATAAGACAATAAGACTATAAGGTGTAAGAGCAGAATTTAGGCTAATCAGCCCATTGAATCTACACTGCCGTTAACTCATGGCTGATTAACTTTCTTTCTCAAACCCTTTCTCTTGCCTTCTCCTCATAACCTCTGATGTCCTTATCAATCAAGAACCTATCAATTTCCGCTTTAAGTATACCAAATGATTTAGTCTTCACTGCCATCTGAGGCAATGAATTCCACAGATTCATCACCTTCTGACTTTTAATATTCCCTTTCGTCTCTGTTTTAAAGGGACGTCCTTCTATTCTGAGGTTGTGTCCTCTGGTACAAGACTCCCCCACTATTGGAAACATCTGTTCCTCCACTCTACCTAGTCATTTCAATATTCAGCAGGTTTCAATGAACACTCTTCTCATTCTTCTTAACTCGAGGCAGTACAGGCCCAGAGCCTTCAAATTTCATTTCTGGGTTCATTCTCGTAAACCTCCTCTGGGTGCTCTCCAATCTAAGAAATAGCTTTCTTAGATAATGGGCCCAAAACTGCTCATAATACTCACTCTTGGTCACTAAAAACATTGGAACACAGCAAAAAGGAGTCAATTTGGCCCTTGGAGCTTGCTCCACCATTCAACATCATCACGGCTGATCATCCAAAATCAGCGGCCTGTTTTAGCTGTCTCCCCATATTCCTTGATCCCTCTGACACAAGAACAAATTTTTCTTTGAGTTGTTTAATCACTTTTTAAAAACTGCTTTCTGTGGTAGAGAATTCAATAGGAATAGGAACACTAATACCTTTGAACACAAAAACCTACGAAAGGTAATGGTTATAGCCTGGTCCATCATGGGTGAAGCCCTCTCCACCACTCACATGGAGTGCTGTCGCCAGAAAGCAGCATCCATCATCAAGGACCCCTATCATGCAGGGCATGCTCTCTTCTTGCTGTTACCATCAGGAAGAAAGTATAGGAGCCACAAGACCCACACCACCAGGTTCAGGAAGAGTTATAACTCCTCAGCCATTAGGTTCTTGAATCAGAGGTTCAACTTCACTCACCTCAACCTGAATTGTTCCCTCAACCTATGGACTTACTTTCAAGGACACTTCAACACATGTTCTTGATACTTAAACAATAAGACCATAAGATATAGAAGCAGAATTAGGCCATTTGGCCCATCGAGTCTGCTCTGCCATTTCATCGTGGCTGATCCATTTTTTTCTCTCAGCCCCAATCTCCTGTCTTTCCCCCATATCCCTTCATGCCCTGACCAATCAAGAATCTATCAACCTCTGCCTTAAATATACATAAGGACTTGGGCTCCACAGCTGCCTGTGGCAAAGAATTCCACAGATTCACCACTCTTTGGCTAAAGAAATTCCTCCTCATCTCTATTATAAAAGGATGCCCCTCCCATCACACAAAGCATCCTCTCAACATCCACTCTATAAAGGCCTTTCAGCATTCGATAGGTTTCAATGATGTCACCCCTCATTCTTCTGAGTTCTAGTGAATACAGGCTCAGAGTCATCAAATGCCCTTCATATGTCAAGCCATTTAATCCTGAAATCATTTTCATAAACCTCCTTTGAACCTTCTCCTGTTTCAGCATATCCTTTTTCAGATAAGGAGCTCAAAGCTGCTGTCAATACTCCAAGTGAGACCTCACCAGTGGCTTATAAAGTTTCAACATTACATCCTTGTTTTTATATTTTAGTGCTCTTGAAATGAATGCTAAAATTGTGTTTGCCTTCCTCACCGCAGACTCAAATTGCAAATTAATCTTTGGGAATCCTGCACAAGGACTCTCAAATCCTTATGCTCTTCAGTTTTTTTGTATTTTCTCTCCATTTAGAAAATAGTCAACCCTTTCATTTTTTTCTACCAGGGGGCATGCCTATACACTTCCCGACACTGTATTCTATCTGCCACCTCATTGTCCATTCTCCTAATCTGTCTGAGCCCTTCTGTAGCCTCTCTACTTCCTTAAAACTACCTGCCCTTCCACCTATCTCCATATCATTTGTAAACTTTGCAACAAAGCCATCAATTCTATCATCCAATCATTGACATATAACCTAAAAAGTATTGATCCCAATCCAGAACTCTGTGCAACACCAGTCTTCCTTTATTCCCACTCCTTGCTTCCTGCCAATCTGCCACTGCTTTATCCATGCCAGGATCTCTCCTGTAAAACCATTGGCTCGTGGCTTGTTAAGCAGTCTCATGTGTTGCATCTTGTCAAAGGCCCTCTGAAAATCTAAGTACACAACCATCGATTTTCCTTTGTCTATCCCACTCATTATTTCTTCAAAGAATTCCAACAGATTTGTCTGGCAGGATTTTCTCTTGATGAAACCATGTTGGCTGTGGCTTGCTTTATCATGTGCCTCTAAGTATCCCAAATTTGTTTAAGGAATATTTATTGCTTATTTGTTTATTAGCATTATTATTATTTTATCTTTCTGTATTGGCAAAGTTTTTCTGTCTTTTGTGCATTGTTATTTGTCTGCCTTGTTGGGTGTAGTCTTTCACTGATTTTATTGTGTTTCTTTGTATTTGCTGCGAATGCCCACAAGAAAATGAATTTCAGGATTGTTTGTGGTGGCATATGTGTACTTCAATCTACTAATTTTTGAACTTACATTCTGCTTTCCCTGGTTGAAAGTTTCTCCTGATTTCATTCTTAGATGGCTTGCTCCTTGTCCATAGAGAAATACATCTGGTTTGGGACCTCCCCCTCCATTGGGAACATCATGTCTGCATTTAAGATGTCCAGAGCTGTATGAATATGTAATGTAATGCAGATTATATTTTTACATAGCTATGAAGACATTAAATATTGAATTAGAATTGCAGAACAGGCATGTATGGTGTCTATTTGGAAAAGTGAATCACAGGAATTATCAAAGGGGTGGATACTTTGGAGATGATAATTGTTGGTGATATCCCTAATGACTACAGTTTAGCAACACCATGGCCACTTAGGTTACTTTGCATTGAAATGGACTTTATGTGATTTTCATTCTAATTGTGTTCTTTCTTGTAAAAATGTGTATAATTGTGAACTTGTAATCAGAACTTAGTCATGAAGGCTCTAAATGGCGACTCTTTTGCTTGCAACTTTGGAAACAGCTCTATTTCCATCTTTAATATCTCTATTTTTCCCTTTAAGGGTTCTTTCTGCAGACGGTTGGATCATAGGTCAGTGTCCCAGCAGGAGATCAGTGTGTCATGGGAGTCAGAAGATCTACGGCTGTGTGCCCAGAGACCTGAGACCTTTGGGCACAGAGCTCGGAAAAAGTGACACAACGGAGTTTTAACATCGTAAACCAGCGAGTTGTTTGTTATGTCTCCCCTCTCGCTGTGAAACAGAGACACCTCTTTCTCCCTTATTAGAGAGCCTGTGGTATGTTGAATACCGGGTGAATGAGTAGTCTTTGGGGTACTGCAAGTCTGTGTCTTTGCTGTTGCTTTGCTTCACTCTTGAGTGCTGGGTGGTGGGTGTCGATGCTTTTTTTTGCCGGTGGGGGGGAGGGGGGATTGTTGCTTGCTGCTGCTTACGTGTGGGAGAGAGGGGAGCTGGGGGTGACTTTGAGGTTCGAACATTTAACTATCATTCATTCTTTGGGGGCACTTCTCTGTTTTTCATGGATGGTTGTGAAGAACAAGCATTTCAGGATGTATATTGTCTACAGTATATTTCTCTGACATTAAATGCACCTTTGAAACCTTTGATGTGAATGCAGCTTATATGATGTATTTTCCTGTGATGCTGCTTCAGGTAAGTTTTTCATTGCACCTGTGCAAACATGTACTTGCGTACGTGGCAGTAAATGTCTCTCTGACTTCGTCTTTTCAGATGGACCTTCTTTTCAACATTCCATTCACAAAACACTTCACTCTCACCCTTGATTCTTACAGCCTTAGCCATAGCTTGAACCCTTAAATGAGATGTGAGTCATTATTTGCATTATCTTTGCCTGACTAAGAGAGAATTTGATATTCAGGATATCTTTTGTAAGTTTCTTTGAGAAGTACCCATGACTATCAGACCTGTGTTATAACTGTGTTACCTGTACCTTATTAATATCATACAATATTATTCACTTTACATTAACTAGGTGTCAGAAACTAACCACAACGTAAGGGTTTTATGAAATCCCCAGTAATGAGAATAAACTTGACATTTGACCTTTGTGTTGGGCACATGGCCAAGTGGTTAAGGCGTTCATCCAGTGATCTGAAGGTCGCTAGTTCGAGCCTCAGCTGGGGCAGTATGTTTGTGTCCTGGAGCAAGGCACTTAACCACACCTTGCTCTAGTGTCTGTGTGAGGAGTGGCGCCCCACACAGACTTCCAATCTGCGCCCTGTAAAGCATGAAAATGCCCGATGCAGGGCTCTCATGGTCTGCGTCGACGTTCCATTTGACCTTTTAGTTCTCTTTGAAGAATTAAATGGACAAAGAAATCAAGTAATTGAATTAATTGAATTTATGATTATTACAAGATGTACAGTAGAACTAGTTACTATGGTTGTTATAGTCGGGGGGTGGTAATGGGGACAAGCTCCCACTACCTATTAAATGCTCCCGATGATGTATGCCTCAAATAGCCTCTAAAAACCAAGTCCAGCTCCTTTCCTTCACATGTGGCTTAGCTACTAAGCACACAAGAACCATTTCTACTGAGATAAGAAGGGGCAAAGACGGGTTACTGGTGCCTTTAAGCCAGTCGCTTTGGGTAGATAGGGTTTTCAGCTATGTTGGAAGCTCATCTTGGAGAAGGGAAACTCTGATCTCAAACCTCCACTGCCTTGCTCCTGTACCCATTCATGAGGAAGGCTCTGGGCATAAACCCTGAGGGAAAAATCCAGAGCTGGAGTCCCTAAAGCAGTCCTACGTTGAGTTCAATGCTAACTGGCAACTCTTGCAACGCTGCTGGTGCCAAAAATGTATTGGGCTCTGCCGGTCCTTTGGGTTCATCCGAAGTGTGGAGAGGAGGAGCTTGCTTCGTGGGCAACCACTTGCTCTCTGTATTGCACTGGCCGGGCTTGTGGATCTAGGGCACAACGTCTATGGCCGACCCTAACCAACGGAGGTGCAGACAGTAAAACTCTCCTACTACCTGGCCATTGAGAAGCCCTGGTGCTTTGGCATCCATATCACCAGGTAGTGGTAGTTGTGATCGTTTCCACTCACCAAGGCCCGGGCTCTTTCTTTCCCTTCCAACTTTCTAGGGCTCTAGTTCCTGTGCTCCTTTCCCACACACCGGCCCTGGCTCCCACCTTCACTTACAGGTCACTGGGTTTTCAGTTCAACTGACAGCATACTGTTTCCTGTGCTTCCTTTCATCTTGTGTAGCTCGCTGGGAAACTTATTATAATGCTATGCAGCACCCAACGAAAACTGAATCGAAAATGTGTTGGGGTATTCAGCAATTTGGAAAATTTGCACATCCAGCAGAACCAAAGTCTCAAGTGTCCATGATTACTGAAGTTCTAATGTGAACAGTTGACTGCCTAATCTCAAATGGTAGATAATTAATTTGTATAAGTTTTTGTTTTGAAGGCAAAGCTATATACATGCCCTTCCTGAGTTACAAATAGCTAAATTAACAATGAGGTCCTGTAATTATTATTAAATTTAAACAAGAACCAGCCTGGAACAAAAACTTTTACGTGTAACCTGCCTGCAGTAATCAGGCACCATTATCTCTTAAGAACACAGGCAGCCAATTTCACCACAGGGACCAGTTAAGAGAGCTGCTTTAGAAATTAACAAGCCATTGCTACTATTGCTGCTTGTGCAACAAATACTCTATTGAACAATGTAACGTTGTTTCATCAATCGTGGGATTGAGTTTAGGAACCAAGAGGTAATGTTGCAGCTATATAGGGCCCTAGTCAGACCCCACCCAGAGTACTGTGCTCAGTTCTGGTCGCCTCACATCAGGAAGGATGTGGAAACCATAGAAAGGGTACGGAGGAGGTTTACAAGGATGTTGCCTGGATTGGGGTGCATGCCTTATGAAAACAGATTGAGTGAACTTGGCCTTTTCTCCTTGGAACGACGGAGGATGAGAGGTGACCTGATAGAGGTGTATAAGATGATGAAAGGCATTGATTGTGTGGACAGTCAGAGGCTTTTCCCCAGGCTTGAAATGGCTAGCATGAAAGGGCACAATTTTAAGGTGCTTGGAAGTAGGTACAGAGGAGATGTCGGGGTAAGTTTTTTATGCAGAGAGTGGTGAGTGCATGGAACGGGCTGCTGGCAACGGTGGTGAAGGCGAATACGATGGGGTCTTTTAAGAGACTCATAGAATATAGAACATTGAATAGTACAGCAAAATACTGGCCCTTCAGCCCACAATGTTGTGCCGACCCTTAAACCCTGCCTCCCATATAACCCCCCACCTTAAATTCCTCTGTATACCTGTCTAGTAGTCTCTTAAATTTCACTAGTGTATCTGCCTCCACCACTGACTCAGGCAGTGCATTCCACGCACCAACCACTCACTGAGTAAAAAACCTTCCTCTAATATCCCCCTTGAACTTCCCACCCCTTACCTTAAAGCCATGTCCTCTTGTATTGAGCAGTGGTGCCCTGGGGAAGAGGCGCTGGCTATCCACTCTATCTATTCCTCTTATTATCTTGTACACCTCTATCATGTCTCCTCTCATCCTCCTTCTCTCCAAAGAGTAAAGCCCTTGCTTCCTTAATCTCTGATCATAATGCATACTCTCTAAACCAGGCAGCATCCTGGAAAAATCTCATCTGTACCCTTTCCAATGCTTCCACATCCTTCCTATAGTGAGGTGACCAGAACTGGACACAGTACTCCAAGTGTGGCCTAACCAGAGTTTTATAGAGCGGCATCATTACCTCATGATTCCTAAATGCTATCCCTCGACTTATGAAAGCTAACACCCCATAAGGCTTCTTAACTACCCTATCCACCTGTGAGGCAACTTTCAGGGATCTGTGGACATGTACCCCCAGATCCCTCTGCTCCTCCACACTACCAAGTATCCTGCCATTTACTTTGTACTCTGCCTTACCCCGAGTTTGTCCTTCCAAAATGTACCATCTCACACTTCTCCGGGTTGAACTCCATCTGCCAATTCTCAGCCCACTTCTGCATCCCATCAATGTCTCTCTGCAATCTTCCACAATCCTCTACACTATCCACAACACCACCAACCTGCAAACTTGCCAACCCACCCTTCTACCCCCACATCGAGGTCATTAATAAAATCATGAAACGTAGAGGTCCCAGAACCGATCCTTGTGGGACACCACTAGTCACAATCCTCCAATCCGAATGTATTCCCTCCACCATGACCCTTTGCTTTCTGCAGGCAAGCCAATTCTGAATCCATCTGGCCAAACTTCCCTGGATCCCATGCCTTCTGACTTTCTGAATAATTCTACCATGTGGAACCTTGTCAAATGCCTTACTAAAATCCATGTAGATCACATCCACTGCACTACCCTCATCTATATGCCTGATCACCTCCTGAAGGAACTCTATCAGGCTTGTTATACATGTTCTGCCCTTCACAAAACCATGCTGACTGTCCCTGATCAGACCATGTTTCTCTAAATGCCCAGAGATCCTATTTCTAAGAATCTTTTCCAACAGCTTTCTCACCACAGATGTAAGGCTCACTGGTCTATAACTACCCGGACTATCCCTACTACCTTTTTTGAACAAGGGGACAACATTCGCCTCCCTACAATCCTCCGGTACCATTCCCATGGACAACGAAGACATAAAGATCCTAGCCAGGGGCTCAGCAATCTCTTCCCTCACCTCATGAAGCAGCCTGGGGAATATTCCATCAGGCCCCGGCGACTTATCCATCCTAATGTATCTTAACAACTCCAACACCTCCTCTCTCTTAATATCAGCATGCTCCAGAACATCAACCTCACTCATATTGTCCTCACCTTCATCAAGTTCCCTCTCATTGGTGAATACCGAAGAGAAGTATTCATTGAGGACCTCGCTCACTTCCACAGCCTTTAGGCTCATTTTCCCACCTTTATCTCTAATCGGTCCTACCTTCACTCCTGTCATCCTTTTGTTCTTCACATAATTGAAGAATGCCTTGGGGTTTTCCTTTACCCTACTCGCCAAGGCCTTCTCATCCCCCTTCTTGTTCTCCTCAGCCCCTCCTTAAGCTCCTTTCTTGCTAGCTTATATTCCTACCCTATATTCCTGCTACCCTGTATGATTTCTGGGCAAATAATATGGAGCTCAGAAAAATAGAGGGCTATGTGTAACCCTAGGTAATTTCTCAGGTAAGGTCATGTTCAGCACAGCTTTGTGGGCTGAAAGGCCTGTATTGCACTGTAGGTTTTCGATGTTTCTATGTTTCTAGCATGCTCTGATATCTCAAGCCCATCCTGTGAGCGTGGAACATCCTGATTCCGTACAACTGTAATGAGGCAGAACAGGACAATGCAGTAAATAAATATTCATATTAGTTGACTCTCATCAGCACCATTCACAGCAAAACTTTATCACTGTATCATTTGTGCATTCTCTCACTTACGGACAAAGTCGATATGGACATCTGTTAAAACGGAATATGGTCACAAACTGGGACAACCTTTAAGTGGTTCGTTAAGACCTGACTAAACTAAGATGTGATCTTTGATAAATTATCGTACCAGGCACTGCCATTAAAATAGATATACTGACTTTAGTAAAGGGTATTCTGACTCTTCCCCTCATTAGTAACACTGCAGAGTCAATTAGCACAAAGTACATAGTAAAATTTATTAATAGAGTACATATATGTCGCCACATACAACCCTGAGTTTCTTTCTTTTTTTGCGGGTATACTTAACAAATCTATAGAGCAATAACTGTAAACTGTAAACAAATGGTGCTAATGAAGATATAAATAAATAGCAATAAATATAGAGCATAATTAAAAATATAACAGATCCTGCTGAGATATAACAGGATTCATGCATGTACAGTGTTAACTCACCAACAGGTATTCAACATCTGGTAATAGACAAAGCATTTACTGCTCAAGGAATATGCACACCCAGGTTAAAACTGGGAATGTGATGACAATCAGTGAGACCAGGATGAACATCAGTGGCAATACAAAAGGCAGGAGAATTGAGTGAGAGGAAAAATAAATTGACGATTAATGGTAGGCCAGAATAAGTCGGCAAATAGTCTAATTCTGCTCCTATGTCTTACGGTATTAAGATCTTAAAAGAGATGCTGGAGGAATAGAACAAGTCAGGTAGCATCTATGCAGGGAAATGGGCCATCAATGTTGAGAATTTCATCTGCACTATAAGATCTCCACCTGAAACAGTGACTGTCCACTTCCCCCTATTGATGGTACCTGACCTGTTAAGTTCCTGCAGTGCCTCTTTTGCATTGCTCTAGCTCCCAGCATCTGCAGTTTCTCCTGTCTCTGCACAGGAGCAGTTGACCTACCAATGTGCCAGATTTGTGAACCGCATTAAGGAGAGGACTTTCTTACCCAGTCAGAACGTGCATTCTTATTTCTTTGTATGTTTTGTGAGACGCGAGTGTACTTTCCAATGTGTGTGTGAGGTTATTGGTTGTGTCAGTATATTTAATGAATTTGAGTGTGTATGGTATTGAGTGAGGGTGCTTGGTGTGAGATAGCGGGTGTAATTTGGCTGACCTTGTCGTGTGTGAACGTGAGTAGATCTGTAGCAACCAGCTTGCAATGAGATACCACGATCCAGCACCATCTTACTTGTGCTGGAGTAAGCAGAATATGGTCAGTCTAAACATGGATGGCTGCATTTAATCTGAATATGCTCAGCTCTGTGCATGTAATGATTTTTTAAAGTCTTTTTTGGAAATGTATACATGAGTTTTATTGTTATTATATTTTGTGGTGCATGCTTTATGACATGCCGGTATATTTAGCCCTGAGTGAGTGCTTCGTTGCAATAGTCTACAACTAGAGATGCACATTGTTGTTCAGTTACTTGTGAGTATTTGTGATAAATGAGCACATCCGGCAGTGTTGTGTGAAATGAAGTTGATACATGTGAATGTGTTCAGTGATTTGTAAGCGTTCAGTATTTCTTGAATATGTTCATTTCAGTATGTTTATTTTGCACGTGTATTTAGTGAAAGATGCTGTTCAAGATTTATAAGTGTCCTTTGTGAGACCTGAATCTGTGCTCAGTGGCCACTTTATTAGGTAGATCTGTACACCTACTCGTTAACGCAAATAACTAATCAATCAATTGTACGGCAGCAGCTCAATGCATAAAAGCATGCAGACATGGTCAAGAGGTTCAGACCAAACATCAGAATGGGGAGTAAATGTGATCTGAGTGACTTTGGCCGTGGAATGATTGTTGGTGTCAGATGGGGAGGTTTGAGTGTCACACAAACTGCAGATCTCCTGGGATTTTCACGTAAAGCAGTCTCTCGAGAGAATGGTGCCAGAAACAAAACTCGTCCAGCAAGCGTCATTTCCGTGGGCAAAAGGGCCTTGTTAATGAGAGAGGTCGGAGGAAAATAGCCAGACTGGAAGGTGACAGTTACTCAAATGGGTGTTACAACAGTGACATGAAGTGCAGCGTCGCTGAATCTTGAAGTGGTTGGTCTCCAGCAGTAGAAGGTATGAACATACAGTATAGGAGGTACTTAATAAAGTGGCCACTGATGTATGTTCAGCAATGTGGGTATCTTTAGTGATGTATGTTTGGTGGTATGAGTGTATCTGATGGTGTGGGAAGTCCAGTGGTGTAAGTTTAGTGGTGTGAGTATATTCAGTGATGTCAGTATATTTAGTGATGTTTGTTTAGTGGTGTGAGCATGATTAGAGGGGTATGCCTAAAGACAAGCAGGTTAACGTTGTGTGCGCGCTTATTGACATGCGGCTGCAAAGATGGGAATTTAGGCTATTTGCTGGAGCAGCTTCAGCAACTGGCAATCAATTGCAAAACTTGCCACCAAATTCTCTGGGAATTAAGCCATAATATCCTTGGAAATACTCTGCGGTGAGTATAGGCATCATTTAATGAGTTAGTTAGATGTTTCACCGGAATGAACACTTAATTACCCTGCTTACTTGGGGGCTCACTGCCAGTGGAGCATCCTGCTTCAGTTGCCAACACGGTTACAAATCAGGTCTATTCCGGTCCCGCTCTCTCCCCACCCCACTTCCTTCTCCTGCTGCCATTTTGATGCATCTTCTTGTACAGAGACTCAGGTCATTGATGAATTGATTAAATCAGCGCATCTTACAAAGCATGGTTCTGGCGTAGATGCTGCAGAGCCTCCTCCCTGATGGGAGTGGGGCAAACAGTCCGTGGGCAGGGTGGGAGGTATCCTTTATGATATTACTGGCATTTCTCTGTATATAAGTCCTTAATGGCAGGTAGGCTGGAGCCTGTGATACACTGGGCAGTTTCGTCTCCTCGTTTTGGTGCCTTCCTGTCCGCCACAGTGCAATTTCCGTACCATGCAGTGATGCAGCTTGTCAGGATACATCTGGTAGAAGAAAGTGAAGATTGATATGCTTAGTCCAGCTTTCCTCAGCCTCCTCAGAAAACATAGCTTTCTTAATTGTGTGGGATGTGTTCCAAGACCATGAGAGGTTGTGCGTGATGTGCAGTCCCAGGAGATTAAAGCTGCTTGCAGTTTCCAGCAACACACATCAAAGTTGCTGGTGAACGCAGCAGGCCAGGCAGCATCTATAGGAAGAGGTACAGTCGACGGTTCAGGAAGAGACCTTTCGTCAGGACTAACTGAAGGAAGAGCTAGTAAAAGATTTGAAAGTGGGAGGGGGAGGGGGAGATCTGAAATGATAGGAGAAGACAGGAGGGGGAGGGATGGAGCCAAGAGCTGGACAGTTGATTGGCAAAAGGGATATGAGAGGATCATGGGACAGGAGACCCAGGGAGAAAGAAAAGGGGGAGTAGAGGAGGCCGTGGTTAGACATATCAGAATGGGAATGGGACGTGGAATTAAAATGTGTGGCCACTGGGCCTCCATGGCCTCCTCTACTGTAAAGATGAAGCCACACTCGGGTTAGAGAAACAACACCTTATATTCCGTCTGGGTAGCCTCCAACCTGATGGCATGAACATTGACTTCTCAAACTTCCACTAATGCCCCACCTCCCCTTCATACCCCATCTGTTATTTATTTACGTACACACATTCTTTTTCTCTCTCTCCTTTTTCTCCCTCTGTCCCTCTCACTATACCCCTTGCCCATCCTCTGGGTTTCCCCCCTCCGCCTTTTCTTTCTCCATAGGCCTCCTGTCCCATGATCCTCTCATATTCCTTTTGCCAATCACCTGTCCAGCTCTTGGCTCCATCCCTCCCCCTCCTGTCTTCTCCCATCATTTTGGATCTCCCCCTCCCCCTCCCACTTTCAAATCTCTTACTAGCTCTTCCTTCAGTTAGTCCTGACGAAGGGTCTCAGCCCAAAACGTCGGCTGTACCTCTTCCTAGAGATGCTGCCTGGCCTGCTGCGTTCACCAGCCACTTTGATGTGTGTTGCTTGGATTTCCAGCATCTGCAGAATTCCTCATGTTTGCAGTTTCCACTGCTGTGCCCCCAATATAAAGAGGTGTGTAAGTGGTGCGACTTGTCCTGAAGCTGAATACCATCTGCTTTGTCTTGTTGACATCAGGGAAGATGTTATTTGCCTGGCACCCAGGCTCGAGCTCTACCACCTCCTCTCCCCAGGCCATCTCATCGTTGTTGGTGATGATCCCCACCACTGCCATGTCATTGGCAAACTTGACAATGTGATTACTCGGGTGTTTGGCCGTGTAGTTGTGTGTGGGCAGAGTGTACAGCAGGGGGCTGGGCACAAAGAGCCCTGGAGGGCACCTGTGTTGAGGATGATGAGAGAAGTGGTCCCACATCCTGACTTATATGAGATCTGTTGGTTAGGAAGTCCAACACCCAGTTGCACAGTAGAGTATTTGGACTGTGGAGTAGGAGTGGACCAGGGTCTGTGGGACGATCGTGTTGGATGCCGAACTGAAAAGCAGGAGCAGCGTTCTGCAATCCCACAAGGGTAGCTGTGCTTTCAGCTGCTTCTGTCTCAACCTCTGATAATGTTGACACCACTCCACATCTTTTTTTAAAACATTCCTTGAAATCTACCAGCACATCCCTTTACAATGTCAGTTTTCACTGATCGGGGTTCCGTTCTGGCCGCTGTCTGGAAGGAGTTTGTATGTTCTTCCCATTACCAAGTGGATTTCCTCCTGTGTGCTGAGATTTCCTCCCACATTCCAAGGATGTAAGGTTAAGGCTAGTGAGTGGTGTGCATGCGGAAGCGTGCCAACACCTGCGGGCTGCCCAGCACAATTCTCGCTGATGTTATTTAACGCAAAATTATGCATTTCACTGTAGGTTTCAGTGTACATGTGACAGATAAATCTATTTTTGTGTTTATCTACCCAAATATCCCCTGTGTGGCTCAATGTCAAATTTAATATTATTGTTTAATTTGACAATTTATACATAATAGATAAAGTTCCCTGTACCTAAATATGCAAAAGTGAGTCGGACCCATTACCCGGCATCAAACTCTGAGCATGCAATTCAGCTGAGAGCTTTGATCTGTTTACAGTTAGAGTGGTATCTCCCAGCTCCAGTCAGCCCAGTTCAATCCTGACTTCAAGTTCTCTCAGATCACAATTTTCATCTTCTCTCTTTAGCTGCAAGAGTTGCCTCCAGGTGTTGTGGCTTCCGCTCACATCCCAAGAAGCTGTGAATTGATTGGTTACTTCGCTTACATTCCGAAAAATTGTGAATTAATTGGTTATTCCTCTCACGTCCCAAAAAGCTGTGAATTGATTGGTTATCTCCTCCTGTAAATTTCCCAAAGTGTGTAGGTGGGGTTAATAGATGGAGAAAGGGAGAATATGTTTCAGAAAAAAAGGTAATTGCTTTGTAAGCCAGTCTAGGCCAAATGGTCTCCTTCCATGTGAACTGAAAAGATGGAACAACTCATGTAATAAACCTTGAGAGTGCAAAGGCAGTTTTATAACGATAAATATAAACATTAGCATTGAAACACACAGTGAAATGCATCATTTGCGTCAATGACCAACACAGTCCGAGGTTGCGCTGGAGGCAATTGCTTGAGTCGCCATGCTTCCAGTGCCCACACAGCATGGCCACACAACTTAGTGACCCTAACCCGTACGTCTTTAGAACATGGAAGGAAGCTAAAGCATTCAGAGAAAACCCACATGGTCACATGGTCGGAATGTACAAACTCCTATAGATCGTGGCAGAAATTAAATCCCAATGTCACGAGCCCTGCAACCTCTGTGGCTTCCTGTAGAGCGCTCAGCTTCCACGGTTCCTGAGCACCTGTATTTGCTAATCACAACCTTAACTGGAGCGGTTAAGCCCTTGTCTTTTTGCTTTAATCTTGTCAAGTTAATTGTGACTGGCATGTGTTTCCTGCATTCTATGATTAATTAAAAAGGACTCCTGTTTGGTTTCCTTAGCAGAGTCATTGTGTTGGAGAGAATGGTTAGTCTCACAGTTTCACTCAGACATTCGTCCAGAGCTCTTTTGGTGTTACTGTTCCTATAATCTCTTGTTTCCATCTTGTATTCTGTCATGCCTGCTCTTGGGTTGAGTTACAAACCTGCTGTCTGCTCTTCCTGCGTGGAGCCAGTGCCAGTGACCCCCGTGATAGAGAAAGCCTGCCATTCCTCTGCCCTTGGGTCAAGTCCTCTGGCACCTGACACCGTGACACCTGACCTTATGATCGCTAACTGCGAACATTCCCCCCCATATAGGACAGAAATAATTAATGTATAGACTTGAAAGGCCAAATGATCTCCTCCTATTTGATCAGGAAAGATGGAAAATTTACTGAGAGTGCAAAGTCATTTTGTGTGAATCTTCAGATTAAACTTCAGCTGCCTTCTGCATGAAGACAGCTTGTACTTATAGGTATATAGCCTCAAACACCATAAAACTTTCCTGAACACGATCAGACAAAATGGACAGCACAGCGGGATAAGGGAAGAATTGTAAGCAAGCCAAGAAAAAGGGTTCCATTGGGTACCACAGCATTGAAAACTGGGGATGAGAGATTGCACAGATCAATTGAAGATACATCCAGATGGTCATTAATCTTTGTTACAATACATCTTCACCTTGGGGAGCTGCAGAGAGGGAGAACGGGATGCTGACATTCACTTTTGAAAATATATCTATTGTGCTTTAACTCCATTCTATTGAAGCTGCCTCTCTTTGAAATATATCTGACAAAATTTCTCTTTTATTAACTGTCCACTTTTGCTGGGATTATACTCTGAATGTTCACCTCGTCTTCTGAAGGAGGGCAACATGGCTGCAGAGCTGAAAGAAATTATAATGAAAGGGAAACAAGAGAAGCAGTTGCTGATGGCTGGACCACGTCCGGTCCCACTATCACTGTTAAACATGCTTAAGTATAGATCTTGTGGAATTAGATTCAAGATGAAGTTCTTCAGCTACACCCTAGAAGAACAACAGCATACTCCATTGACTTCCCTTTTACCCACTCCCACTGATCAACACAGTGAGAAGGTCAATTGATTGTTCATTAATAGAGGTTACTAATAGAATTAGTAACAGTTATCGATAATTAAATGATGATGATCTCAACAGGGATTCAGGTTAAAATGAAGCTCGAACAGAGTGAGAGTAACCAGTGAATCCCAAAGAAGAGATTGGTCTGCAAAAGCAGTCCCTGTATAATTCTGAGATGGAAATTTAAATTTGTTTTGCTATTAATTCTTTTAACAATAGATTTCAGTTGCTCCTGTAATGCAAGCCCTTCACCACCTGTCACAAGCTTAATGTGCAGCTACTCATCTAATCTTCTTCTTCTTCTTCTTCGGCTGTCCATCGATTTCGATGCTGACTGATGCCTTGCACAGTAATAAGACAGACGGTGTTGTGCCCCCACCATGCAGTCTCTCTGGCTGCTAAGTGGTACACAGGAGTGCAACAGACTTAGCGGATAAGGAAATTGCCCCGCAGTGACAACTAACTAGTCTAGTGATACCATCTGTTGACCAGCACTCTGGTTCCTCCGCACCCCACCAAAATGGCTGTACCATCGACCCTTTCAGATTCATCTGCCACAGACACCATCGGACCCCCTGCTGCCGGCGTCCTCGTAGGGTGCAGCCTTTGCCTGAAGAGGCAGAACCTACAAAGTAGCGAAGGCATGATTTCTCATCTATTGATGGAACTATGGAGCAATTTATTAAATAAACCTTGAGTGTGAAAAGACATCTTTACCTGAACTTTCAGATTAACCTTTAGCTACCTTCTGCATAATGACAGCTTGTATTTATATAGACTTTTTCAATGTCATAAAACATCCCTTTGAAAATGGGCAAACGAAAATGAACACAGGAGAAACGGGAATAGTTGTAAACAAGGCAAGAGAAGGGGTTCTGCTGGATACTACGACATTGAAAAGAGGGGGGTGGGCAATGAGAGATTGGGCAAATGCATTGTAGAATCAGTATCAGGTTTAATATCATCTGCATATGTCATGAAATTTGTCAACTTTGCAATAGCAGTACAATACAACACATAATAGAGAGAAAAAACATTGAATATTGTAAGTATATAAATATATATATATATAAAATAGTTAAATTACGTACGTAGTGCAAAAAAATGGGAATAAAAAAAGCAGTAAGGTAGTGTTTATGGGTTCAATGCCCATTCAGAAATTGGATGGCAGAGGGCAAGAAGCTGTTCCTGAATTACTGAGTGTGTGCCTTCAGGCTTCTGTACCTCCTTCCTGATGATGGGAATGGGATGAGGACATGCTCTGGGTGGCGGACGCCATCTTTTTGAGGCACTGCTCCTGGAAGATGACCAGGATACTATGGAAGCTAATGCCTATGATGGAGCTAACTTATTTTACAACTCTCCGCAGTTTACTTTGATCTTGTGCAGTAGCACCCACATAACGGACATGATCCAGCCACTTAGAATGCTCTCCATGGTATATCCATATGAAATTTGCAAGTGTTTTTGGTGACATACCAAATCTTCTCAAACTCCAAATAAAGTATAGTCTCTGTCTTGCCTCCTTTATGACTGCATTGGTGTATTGGGTCCAGGTTACATCCTCAGAGATCTCGTCACCCAGGAACTTCACTACTCTCCACTTGCATTACAGCAGCAACTCTCCATTACTGATCCCTCTATGAGGATTGGTGTGTGTTCCCTCGTATTACCCTTTCTGAAGTCCACAGTGATCTTACTGACGTTGAGTGCAACGTTATTTCTGTGGCACCGCTCAGCTAGCTGGTATATCTCACTCCTGTACGCCCGCCCATCACCATCTGAGACTCTGCCAGCAATGGTTGTACCATCAGCAAATTTATAGATGGCATTTGGGCTGTGCCTGGTCACATGTTCAAGGGTGTAGAGAGAGTAGAGCTGTGAGCTAAGCACACATCCCTGAGGTGCACCAGTGTCGACTGTCAGCACAGTTGGATATAGTTTGTGCGTAGCAAACTCTGAAAAACAATCGGTTTCTTGTAATATCAATTGTATGACGCATGTCAACCAAGATTAAGGACAAATCTCACATTATTCTATAAAACACTACAAGGAAAGTTTTATCCACAGGGAGATGAACAGAGCCCAGAAGAAAGCATTTCTGAGAGAGCTCTAGTCCATCAGGAAGGCACTGCTGTGTTAGCTGGCTTTACACACTAAGGTCTTCGGTGTGAAATGTGAACCAGAAGAGCACTGAGCGGTCAAGGGTGAGGATGATTAAAAAGCTGATTAGTGCTTCAGAGGGAGATGGGCAGAACTAAATAATGCTGGGGAGATGGAACAAAGCATTAGGGAGAAGATGAGGAGATCCTGCTGACACAGAGTGTGCATTTAGTTATGATCTCCTGCTTTCATAATTTTTATTTCATTCCATTTGTTGCTTCAGCTTTTGTACTTTTCACCCAATCACCTTCCCACCTTCCCACACAATGAACATATCAATCGCTCTGTTGGGGAAAAATAGAGGCTGTATCACCTATGATAGTGACTCACTGTGGTTCTCTTCACAAGTAATAAAAGACATATGATTCAGGAGCTCAGTGGGTGTGAGCGAGCGGCAATGGGTTTTTGGCTGGATGGAGAAGAGACCTGCTGCTTCCACTCTCTTGGTTATTAAATGTAAAACATATAAAAAGCCTCTTAAATCATGTTCAGTTTTACTTTAACACTTCAAAGCACTATCCTCATTACATCCTCCTGTGAAATATCGAATAGAATTATTTTGCAGTAATTAAATTAACAGTGAGATTATTCCACCTAAAATCGAACAGAATGACTGTGAAGCATGAAATCCATCTGCTACCACAACCCACCAGCATCATACAGACATACTGAGAAGTAATAAGTGATGGTTTAACTCAGTGGTAATACTCTCATATCTGAATCAATTCAATCCCCATTACAGGCATAATCTTGGCTGCTATTGCAATGTAGCACTGAGAATGTTATGCATGATTATCGGTGCTTGCCGACAAGTTTAATCACCCTTGTCTTAACGCAATTGAACCTGGAATGATCTTGAGATGAAATCACTAAAAACAGGGCTATTTGGTGAGAGTTGCACACTTTAGAAAATGCTACAACTGTTAAGTAACACTCAGTGACCACTTCATTAAGTACACCTGTACATCTGCTCATTAATGCAAACAACTAATCAGCCAGTCATGTGGCAGCAAGTCAATGCATGAAAGCGTGCAGACATGGTCAAAAGGTTTAGTTGTTTTTCAAATGAAGCATCAGAATGGGGAGGAAATGTGATTTCAGTGACTTTGACCATGAAGTGATTGCTGGTGCCAGATGGGGTGGTTTAAGTATTTCAGGAACTGCTAATCTCTTGGGATTTTCATGGACAACAGTCTCTAGAGTTTACAGAGAATGGTGTGAAAAACACGTTCTGTAGGCAAACACGCCTTGTTAATGAGAGACGTCAGAGGAGAATGTACAGATTGGTTTAAGCTGACAGGAAAGCGACTGTAACTCAAATAAACATGCATTATAACATCGGCGTGCAGAAGAGCATCTCTGAATGCACAACACATTGAACCTTGAAGTGGATGGGCTGCAGAAGCCGAAAACCACAAGCATACACTCACTGGCTACTTTATTATGTACCAGAGGTGCACAATAAAGTGGTCATTGAGTGTATTCACTTGTAGGTCTTGCTAGGTATTGTCATTTATCATTCAATGCTAGGTTACGTTGAGAGCAAAAGGTTTCCTGCTTTAGAAAAAATAATTGGGAAGTCAAGGGGACAGAGTGCTCACAACTTGTTTCCAGCAGTGAGTTTTCCAAACTCAACACTGAACCATGTTGTAGCTATACACTGAACACTTTCCAATTTCTCCCTTTTGCCGCCTGCTATCGGGGATTCGGGAGTCGATCGACTCGGGACTTCGAGAACTTTTTTTTACTGTGCCTATGGTCTGTTCTTTATCAAATTATGGTATTGCTTTGTAACTATATGTTATCATTATGTGGTTTTGTCAGTGTTGGTCTTTGGTCTGTCCTGTTTTCTGTGATATCACTCCGGAGAAACATTGTATCATTTCTTAATGCATGTATGCATTTCTAAATGACAATAAAAGAGGACTGAGTGTTCTCATAATCTAAAAAAAAATTTGCTGGTGTCACCTTACTACTTGTTGTCATAGCAGTCTAGATGTAGAGAAGTGTTGGTGGGATAGAAGGAGCCCTGCCATGAAGCTGCTGACATGTTAGTTTTTTTTACATAGAGAGTGGTAGCTATGAGGAATGCACAGTGATCAAGGCAGAACCGCTGGGGACATTAATGAGACTCTTAGATAGGTACATGGATGGTAGGAAAATGGAGGGCTATGTGGGAAGGAAGAGTTAGATTGATTTTAGAGTAGACTAAAGGGTTGGCACAGTATCTTGGGCCAAAGAGACTGTACTGTGTTATACTGTTCTATCTTGTAAGTTCTATATTCTCGGACAGCCAAGTAAGCCACACCCAAGGCTCAACAAACGTTCAACCAGAAGTACCTTTGCATTCAAATAATGCTAACACTTTTGAAACAATTTAACATTTTCAGTTTTTGAATATTAAACTCTAACACATAAACTCTGTCTTAAACAATTATAAACATTTAAATGAGCTTACTTAATCAAATGAAACCTGTTTATTATTTGTGCTTTTTGCCCGTCCCGTGTAAGAGCTGGGTAACCACTGCAAGTTTATACTTTGATACAAGAACCCCTGAGGAGTCTAACACCGGAGTACAGTTGACAAAATCTTTACGGAGGGCAGCAAGCAAGTTAAGGATGTCCACATTAGCAGGTGGCATATCGGGAAGAAAATTTGTCAGCTTAACAGCCTGTTTTCGAATATTCCATTCAATCTCACAGATATCTCTAGCACAGAAATATACCCCTCAATGTACTGGCTGTGCTGACCATCAAGTTTTCATTTACATTAATCCAATATTATTTTATTTTCCCCATGCTCCCATCAATTCCCCCCAGACTCTACCTTCCACTAACTCATTCATGTAATTTTCAGAAGCCAGCTAACTTACCAATCCGCTGACTGTGGCATGTGGAAGGAAACAGGAGTGGCTGATGAAATGCACACAGTCACGGAGAGGGCGCGCAGACTTCATCAAGCTAAAGCCAGGAGTGAACATGGATTTCCAAAAGTGCTTCTGTCCATTTAGTTCTGCTTATTGCAGTCTGCTGCAAAACATTCAGGAAGGTTTCTGAGTGTTTTATTTCATTTAAATACATAATGTGTTACTGAGTTATTTTATACCTTTGTACACTATTTCCATGAAACTTTGGCCCATTGGGGCAGCTGCTTAATTGGACTAAAATGTACTGGTTCCTATGTGTCCCAATTAACTGGAATCCACTGTGTTGTATAATATATGTAACTTTCATTGCTGTAATCAATTAAAGTGTGTTCAAGATTTTCACATGCCAGCTTTTACATGCTCAGCTGGAGGTGCGGAATGGTCTTGGTAACCCATAAGGAAGACCCCTCTCTCCCGGTGGGTCTTTTGGGATGTTGCAGCTTTGTTCTTGTAAGTTGATTTTAATGGTTCAGTAGCAGAGCTGTCATTGTTGGAGAGAGGTGGCATCCTCCCTGAAGAAACAGGGTGGTGAGGTGAGTGGTGTAAACGGGAAGCTGGGCAAATAGCAGCGGCAGCGGGGTGAGCGGGGTATGTGTCTGAGCGCAGGCATGCGTTCTGGGTGCGTGTCTGTGTGTGTGTGTGTGTGTGTGTGTGTGTGTGTGTGTGTGTTTAAGTGTGGCGAGGCTTCTGAGGATGTGAGTGGCGCTGACGTGCCTGTTTTGTGGCTACACATGAGAAGTACAGTTCTGAACCAGAAGGTTATCCCCGACGCATGAACTCTTATCGGGCTTCCCGCCGGGTATTTCAAATGACGTTTCCCTGACAATATACGCCGCTCCGCATTCACAGGGAAGCCTGTATACGCCAGCCGTCCTGAGTCCCGGGTCACCTTTGACCCGCATAACCTGGGATTTGAGCTTCCTTACGGGAAACCCCGTGAGGAACGCGGAGCAGTTTACAGCAGCCCAGTATAGCGGGCTTTGTACACCGGAACCCCACATCAAAGAGTACAAGGAGGTGAACCGGTTCGGGTTACTCGGAGAAATCGGTGCTATCATAACATTGCGTATACAATGAGCACAGAATTGACTTCGACGGCACAAAACTGCTGTGCCGCGCCGCTGGCTTTTGGGACCTCCTGGTGAATGAGGCCATTGAAATAAGACGAGCGAATGAGCATTTTAACAAAGACGAAGGTCTCGCTCTAAGTAAGAACTGGAATCAGAGGGACCATGGGAACCTGATTGGTTGAGGACTAACCAACAAGGAGGGACGGTCGACGGGAGTTTAGTATGTATACCACCGGACTAGACGTGCCTAGGCATCATCCCATATGAACGTGGTGGAGTTTGTCATGGAAACATCGGTTAAAGATGAAACCGGTTCTCGAATTGAAGCCCGAGAAGAGTTTATTCGCCATGTATGCCAGGAAAACAGTAGAACCTTTGTTATGAATGACTTATCATATCAAGTCACAGCGTGTACTTTCTCTGCTCTTCCCAGATTAGTCACTCTGGGATGTGATCTCCACAGTCATTTCCCACCAGATCCAACTCTGCGCTGGATTCCTCCAGCATCTCAGGACTAAGGAGCATGCCTATTTCACTTCACGCATGCTCACTCTCTACATGGTCTCCTTTCCAAACACTTCAACAGTGAACACGTTAAATTCTTCTTTAGGAACATTGTGACCTAATGGAAAATATTCTTTGAGAGCTTGCTCCTTGATGTCTTTGGGGACAGGACGTGTACTGTGTTGATACTGAGACACTAAGCCAGTTCAGGGGCCTGCTCAGGTACAGTAAATGTAAATTTTGGCCTACCATTACAAGTTCAAGAGCAAGAGAGATTTTTCAGTACACTGACCCATTTATCCTACACTCAGTCTCATCAGATTTGCTGATAACGTTTCCTCCTTCGAGGCTTGTCTGATGTCAGTCTGAAAGATTAGCTGCTATCTTTGACCACAGAAAGTAGCTGTGAAACAAAATGGAGGGCTGTGCTAGATGGAAGCCTTGCAGGTACCTTCAAGTGTGATCTTTGGTTGTGCTGCTCCTGTATAAACTGATTTTCTTTAAATGATTCCTTGAAAATAATTTAATATCTAAAACAAGTACCTTATAACTTCAGTGGTTAAAATTAAAAAAAAAACAAAGTCAACAAACCACAAAAAGATCCTCTACTATTTGTAATGAGTTAAGAGGTAACATAAATAATGCTCATTTATCTGAGACATTATCTGCTTTTCTTTCTCCATAAAATGACCTGACTTGTCCTACTGAGTTTTTCCAGCATTTTCTGTTTATTTAAGGCATGATAATCAACCCACTCTTCAGCCTGCATTCTGTTGAAATAGCTTATAAGAGGCAATGCCTTTGTTTTAACTGGTTGGCATCCGTCTGTCTCAAAGGACAATTGGTGATGATGATCATCATCACAAGCCTGGGTGGAAGGTATGGAGATACTGAGATGCCCGGTCATCAAGATTCCCCTCTCAGCCTCACCAGTGTCATCCGAAGGAAAGCTTATGACGCAATACATTTGGCACCAGCTTGGCTGCAGGAGCTGCCAAAAGGATGTTCAATGACATCCAGCCACCGTAGGGGCTCCACTTCGGATTTTCTGTCTGGATTTACTCCTGTAGTGTCATGGTCTGGTCTGCGAAGTTCGCATTCCGGTTCACGATCCGGTCCATCGTTCCTTATTCCAGGTTTTCCAGTTTTCCCTTGTCCTGTTGTGTGGCTTAATTGAGGCACATGATTCCCATTTTGGGTGGGACTGTTCCCTTCCCTTCCCTTCCCCTTCCTTCTGTAGCCCTCGCCTGCTACCTTCACCTGAAGCCTCACCTGAAGCCTCTGCCTGAAGCCTTGGCCTCAAGCCTTGCCTGCAACCTCATCTGCATCCTCATCTGTATCGCTGTCAAGTTCTACTGCCAGAGCAAAATTACAGCCTTGCTGTGTCTAGATGAGGAACTGTCTTTCGTTGTTTAGAATTGTCTCTCTCTGTTCTCGCCTTCACTAGGTAGGTCCGGCTGTTTGCCGCTACCTTGAGTTGGAACTGTCTCTGTGGCCGTGCCTTTGCTGAGTAGGTCTGGCCATTTGCCACTACCTTGTGTTGGGAACTGCCTCTGTGTTCACACCTTCGCTAGGTGGGTCTAGCCGTTTGCCGCTACCTTGTGTTTGGAACCATCTTGTCATATCCAGCATTCTGTATATGAGACCCGGCCCTACATCCTGTTCCCAAGTAGGGTCCTAGCTCTGTGTTCTGCATTCCTGTCTCCCAAGACCAAGGCTCTGTGTTCCAGTCTCCCAAGTCCAAGTCTTAACTTCGTGTCCTCATCCATTTCTGGTCCTGCGTTCTGCCACCACGTCCAGTCCTATTGCCTTGCCACGTCCTGTCCTTGCCTAGATCCAGGGTCCGAGCTCAATTCAAGACCCATGTTCTGGGTCCCTGCCCAGTCTCTGGCTCGAAGTCCTTGTCCAGGTTCCAAGTTACTAGTTCCTTGTCCAGGTCCCGCTTTCCTAGTCTAGTCCTAGCCCAGGCCCTGTATACTAGCCTCGTCCAGGGCCTGTGTCTTGTCCAGCATCGTTTCTTCCCCACTTATCTTGCTTGCTTGACTCACCTAGTCCTGTTCCTAGTACTTCAGTGTCTGTGTCTTGCATTTGGGTCCTCAATCAGCGCCCCCTTATGACACATAGCCTTCATCTCTCCTGAGGCTGCCACAAGGCAGTGGGGCTATTTACTGGGGATCTAGTTCACGAGCACCAGGACATGCCCACACACTGGTGGGCCTCCGTGCTATGTGTGCAGAGGCCAAACCTCCTCCCTGTCCTCTTTAGTTCAGCCTGAGTCCAAAAGGAGTTCAGTTTCCATGTTTTGCCAGTGAGGAAGCACGACATGAGGCTTGTCATTGGAGAGTCCTGCAGGGAGGACTTACACATTCAGCCCTACTTTTCACATGACTGCTAGCCAGTGAGAGTGACACACACTACCCACTACACTGCCACACTAGGTGCATCGCAACAAATGTTTTGACGCCATACAAGCATGGAATACAGGATGTGGTCATGCGCAGCTTGTTGTGTATTTAACATTTAAATAATGCTGGGGTAATATTGTAAATATGTTGTTTGATTAAGCATTCGCTGTTTGTTTACATGATTCATTATGTGTTATTTTTAAGAGGTACATGAATGGTATTCATCATTACACCACTACATCATAAGTACACATCTCACTAAAAGTAACAATGAAGAGTAAGCACATATTCCTGGCTCTGTGTTTTCCTTCAATTAGATTTATGTTTTGGAGTTACAAGACATTACAGTAGTGATGAGTAAGATTTAAAACAAACCTAAGATAACAGCGTTCCTGATAAAGTACAGTGAGAATTGCCATTTTTATAAAAACATAGCATGGGGTTTCTTCTGAAAAAGAGAGAGACAATCAAGTTAAAGAAAAAGAGAGAAAGCAGATGAAATTCACAGGTTCATAAACAGTGAATACTGGATGATAATAATAATATATTTAAAATTTGAAAAAAGCGGACATGGCTGGCTACATCAGAAAGACCAGTGCATTCAATTGCACAACACACAACTTGAATATATATACTGAACGAATTGAGCAATACTTTGAAGCAACCGAAATAGCCAATACAAAATGAGTGACAGTGTTACTGAGTGTAATTGGTGGAAGAGCATACAGTTTGCTTAGAAGTTTAATTGCTCCAACCAAACCAGCCGAAATGAGCTTTGCTAATATCATGAAAGTTATGCAGGGGCATTTAGAATCAAAACCATTGTTGATTGTAGACACTTTAGATTTCATTTGCAGAATCAAAAGGAAGGGGTGTCCATTTCAGTTTATGTGGCAGAATTGAAGAAATTGCTGAGCATTGTCAGTTCAGTGATGGGCTTAATGATGCACTGAGGGTTTGTTTAATTTGTGGACTCTTAAGAGAAAGCATTCACAAATGGCTCTTAACTGAAGCTCAACTCAGATTTAAAAGAGCAGTTGAAATCACTGTATCAATGGAAACTGCAGGCAGAGACTCAATTGAATTGTAGTCAGGAGTGAAAGTGAGTGTGAACAAAATTGCAATGTCCAAACTGAAAACTGCCTTGCCAAACAAATTGTGTTACCATTGTGGCAGGGGCTCACATACACCAGACCAATGCAGGTTTAAGGGTGGATCTTGCAGAAAATGTAACCAACTAGGACACGTATAAAAAGCATGATTGCCACACAAAAATAAATGGACTGCACAGCAAAGAGAAGAAGGTTTAAAGTCAAGATGCAGTTTCAAAAAGAGCACTAATCTGCGTACTGTTGAGGGGAAAAAAATTATGATGAGGGTGACCCAGGACTGAAAACCTTGAGATTTACCATGTGAAAAATAACATGAGACACCAGAAGTGAACAGCAAATTAATTAAAATGGATTCTGACACTGGCTTGGATATTTCATCATTCCACAAAACGAGCTTGAATGGCATTACAAAGATTCTAAACTGAAGCCTGCAGATATCCAATTAAGAATTTATGCTGGAGAAAAGATAACTTCTATGGAAATGACAATAATAACAGTGAAATACAATAACCAACAAGCAACATTGGGCTAGTATGTGGTAAATTAGAATGGCAAACATAGTGGGGTTTTGATTGCCCGAGACCACTACAACTTGATTGGAGGTTTATCCTCTATTTACATGTCACATGCCCTGAAATTGAGTCCATAAGACCATAAGTGTCATGGTCCGGACTGGGGTCCCTTTAAATTTAGCTTGTTTATGTTACGATCCAGACCGTTGATTCCCTGTTTTCCCGTGTCCCTCGGCTTTGGTGATTAGAGGCAATTAACGCTCAGCTGAACCGGTAGTTTATAGTCTCCGGCTTTCAGCCGTTCGGCGCGGGAGTGCCTGCAAAGTCATCAAAGGCACGGTGTGCCGATGTCATCTGGCAGGAGCAAGCCTAGTCTCTGCCGAAGCGAGAGCCGGTAATTCGCCCTTCCTCACCGGAGCAACCCTGTCCAGTTACCTTGCCGAAGTGAGTCTGCAAAGTTTCCTCATCACCATTGGTCTGTCAGTTAATCCGCCGGAGAGAATCAGAAGCCGCTGTCTACTGTTCCCGGGCCGAGTCGAGAGCTCGTCACTACCCAGAGGCTCCAAGTCAAGTCCTAGCTCCGGTGACATTCTAGCGCCAAGTTGAGTCCTGGCCCTGGCGGCATTCAAGCACCAAGTCGAGTCCCGGCCCTGGCAACATTCAAGCTGAGTCCTGGCCCTGGTGGGCCATGATTCCTGTCCCCTTGTCTGAATCCCTTCTCTGCCCCTCTCACCTCTAGCCCTCGTCTGCAGCCCCCGCCTGCACTTCGGTCCAATTCCATCACCGGAGCTAGATAGGTACTGTCTGGTGTTCATTCATGTTGGTCTTGTCTTGTCTTGTCTTGTCCTCGCCTCCGTGGGGTAAATCAGGCCATCTTGCCGTTGCTCTGCAGGGGATCATGTCTCGTCTTGTCTGGTCCTCGCCTCCGTGGGGGTAAGTCTGGCCATCTTGCCATTGCCCCGCGGGGAGTCGTGTCTTGTCCTGTCTTGTAATCACCTCCGTGGGGTAAGTCAGGCTGCCTTGCCGTTGCCCCGCAGAGGGTCATGAGCCCTGGCCCTATGTCCTGTACCTAAGGAGGGGTCCCGGCTCTCTGCTCTGTGTGTGAGTCCCAGCCCTATGTCCTGTACCCAAGGCGGGTCCTGACTCTGTGTTCTGTGTATGTGTCCATAGTTCCATGTACCTGTTCCCCGAGACTGAGGCTTTGTGTTCCCTTGTTCCTCCTCTCCCTAGCCCATGTCACGTCCATGCCTAGTTCTGAGGTTCAAGCCCAAGGCAAGACCCAGGTACTGGGTCCTTGTCCAGTCTCGGGCTCGGAGTCCATACCCTAGCCTCTTCATGTCTCCTCTAGTTCTGGGAGTCGATTCCGAGTCCAAGCCCAGACTTTTGTTCCCAACCTAGTCGTAGTCCTGAGTCCTTGTCCAGTTCGCTATTTCCTGCTCCTGCCTAGTTCTCCTGGTATCAAACAATAAACTAAATCGAAGTAACCTCACAAGATGTGTCTTGCATTTGGGTCCACCCTTGCGCCCAATGCCTCCGCCAATGTGACAGAACGCTCTCACCAAACATGGACTCAGCAGACACAAACTGTTTTTCCAAACTCTTGTCAGCCTGAAAGTCAAGGTGTTGTTGTTCTGTTTTGCCTGCCGGCCAAATCCCCCCCACCCACCCGGGTCATCGATAATACAGGCAATTCTGTTGGTCGCCTGGAGGCTCCCATTGGGAGGGGGATACTGTCATGGTCCGGATCGGGGTCCCTTTAAATTTACCTTGTTTATGTTACGATCCAGACCGTTGATTCCCTGTTTTCCCGTGTCCTTCGACTTTGGTGATTAGAGGGAATTAACGCTCAGCTGAACCGGTAGTTTATAGTCTCCGGCTTTCAGCCGTTCGGCGCGGGAGCGTCTGCAAAGTCATCAAAGGCACGGTGTGCTGATATCATCTGGCCAGAGCAAGCCTAGTCTCTGCCGAAGCGAGTGTCAGTAATTCGTCTCTCCTCACCGGAGCAACCCTGTCCAGTTACCTCGCCGAAGCGAGCCTGCAGAATTTCCTCATCACGGTGGGTCCGACAGTTAACCCACCGGAGAGAATCAGGAGCCGCTGTCTACTGTTCCCGGGTCAAGTCGAGAGCTCGTCACTACCCGGAGGCTCCAAGTCAAGTCCTGGCTCTGGCGGCATTCAAGCGCCAAGTCAAGTCCTGGCCCTGGCGGTCTGTGATTCCTGTCCTACCCTCTTGTCTGAATCCCTTCTCTGCCCCTCTCGCCTCTAGCCCTCGTCTGCAGCCCCCGCCTGCAGTTCGGCCTAGTTCCATCACCGGAGCTAGACAGGTGTCTGGTGTTCATTCGTGTTGGTCTTGTCTTGTCTTGTCCTCACCTCCATGGGGTAAGTCAGGCTGTCTTGTCGTTGCCCCGTGGGGGATCATGTCTTGTCTTGTCTGGTCCTTGCCTCTGTGGGGGTAAGTCAGGCCGTCTTGTCATTGCTCCACGGAGGGTCATGAATCCCGGCCCTATGTCCTGTACCCAAGGAGGGGTCCCAGCTCTCTGCTCTGTGTGTGAGTCCCGGCCCTATGTCCTGTACCCAAGGAGGGGTCCTGACTCTGTGTTCTGTGTATGTGTCCATGGTTCCATGTACCTGCTCCCCGAGACTGAGGCTCTGTATTCCCATGTTCCTTCTCTCCCTAGCCCATGTCATGTCCTTGCCTGGGTCTGGGGTCCGAGCCTGAGGCAAGACCCAGGTACTGGGTCCTTGCCCAGTCTCTGGCTCGGAGTCCATACCCTAGCCTCTTCATGTCTCCTCTAGTTCTGGGAGCCGATTCCGAGTCCAAGACCAGACCCTTGGTCCCAGCCTAGTCGTAGTCCTGAGTCCTTGTCCAGTTCGCTATTTCCTGCTCCTGCCTTGCTCTCCTGGTATCAAACAATAAACTAAATCGAAGTAACCTCACAAGATGTGTCTTGCATTTGGGTCTACCCTTGCTTCCAATGCCCCGCCATTGTGACAATAAGACCATAAGACAAAGGAACAGAAGTCGGCCATTTGGCCCATCTAGTCTTCTCTGCCATTTTATCATGAGCTGATTCATTCTCCTATTTAGTCCCACTCCCCCGCCTTCTCACCATGACCTTTGATGCCCTGGCTACTCAGATACCTATCAATCTCTGCCTTAAATACACCCAATGACTTGAACTCCGCTGCCGCCCGTGGCAACAAATTCCACAGATTCACCAGCCTCTGGCTAAAAAAATTTCTTCGCATCTCTGTTCTGAATGGGTGCCCTTCAATCCTTAAGTCATGCCCTCTCGTACTAGACTCCCCCATCATGGGAAACAACTTTGCCACATCCACTCTGTCCGTGCCTTTCAACATTCAAAATGTTTCTATGAGGTCCCCCCTCATTCTTCTAAACTCCAAGGAACACAGTCCAAGAGCGGACAAACGTTCCTCATACGTTAACCCTCTCATTCCCAGAATCATTGTAGTGAATCTTCTCTGAACCCTCTCCAACGTCAGCACATCTTTTCTTAAATAACGAGCCCAAAACTGCCCACAGTACTCCAAGTGAGGTCTCAGGTACTGGATGATGCCACAGTAGTGTTCAAGGATGGCATCGGAAAGCTCAAACATATCAAGGGTAAAATAGTATTAAATGAGTTTACAAAACCTGCCCAATTCCTTGTACCATCCATGATAAAGGAGCCAGTGAGCAAGACCACATGGAGGCTGGAGGAATTCTTTCAAAGAATAGTTGAAGTTCATGGGCAATGCCAGTGGTCCGAATCGCCAAGACAGATGGGTCTCTCAGGATCTGTGGTGATTTTAAGGTCACCATAAACCTGATATTGAAAGTAGATCAATACCCTCTGCCCAGGGTAGCAGATATTTTTGCAAACCTTTCTTAAGTGAAAATACTTCAGCAAAGTAGGTTTAGCTGAGGCTTATCTGAAGATGGAGTTGGAAGAAGAGTCCAAATTGTTTCTCACCATAAACACTCAAAGAGGGCTTTTTCACCATAATAGACGTAGCGTCCACAGTACGCCGGATAATTTTGAAAACGCTGGTTTCGAGTAAAAACGACAGGCGTACACACTCAGTGTTTTTCAAAATATCTCTGTCCACACTAACACAAATACTTGGGTGAATCTCCTCCTACTGGGCACACGCAGGACACACAGAAAACAAGCAAAGAGGAAACTGTATACTTGGTGCGCGTTTGCCCAGTTCCAGAGTAGAAAAACTTTAAAGAAATTGCTCTTGGCTCTCGCGCAGGAGGACTTAAAACTGAAAAAAAAACAAATACTGGAGCGTATGGAGGCAACTGACAGGGAGTTCACAGACAGTATGACCCGGCTGATGACGAACATTGAAAAACTGACTAACTCTGTTGAATTAATAAAGCACCTTGTTAAATGTATAAAACATGCCTGCATCAGTGTTATCTTGTATTTCCATACAATGTTACATTAGGCTGTTACACATTTATTGTCAGAGAAGTACTTGCAAAAATAGGTAAACCACCTTCATACAAGCAAGGACAGAAAACGGGGCAAAGTGAGTATACTTATTTATTCAGTAAGCTATGGGTCAAAGTATTTGGTGAGTACATTTCTAACTCTTCTGGCTTCAGTCTCGTTGCTGTCTGTTCTGAAATTGTCAGGTTCTGTGAAGCGCAGAATCAAATATCGCTGTGATGATTGTACACTCTAGTATCAATTCTTTGGCGACAATAAAGTAGTAATAATAATAAGAATAATAAGAAGAAAACAATGAAATGCCGTGCTGTCGCCATCTGTTCCGGCACGTCATGACAGCGGTTTTAAAAAGCTCCGGTTACCCCGTACACACTGCAACGGATATTAGGCGTTTTCAGATTTATTCACTGAAAACGCTGTTTCAGTGTGGACAGAAGGTCAAAACGAAGAGAAAAAGCTTTGTTTTCAAAATTATCCGGTGTAGTGTGGACGTAGCCTTACTTTTGGAATCACTGCTGCACCTGCATTTTGGCAGAAAGTATGAACCAGTGCTAAAGGACTACCCAGACACTCAGTGTTACCTGAGTGACATCATTGTTACTGGTAGGGATGACAAGGAACATCTCCAAAACTTCAGTCAGTGTTAAAAAGATTAGTAGATTATAGGCTCAGAGCACAACGCAACAAGTGTGAATTCTTTAAATCAAGCATTACCAACTATGGGCACTCTATTGACACACAAGGATTTTTCAGGTGTGCTGAGAAATTTCAAACAGTGGTTTTTGTCCTGAGGTTAAAGGATGTGTCATAGTAGAGATCCTTTTTAGGATTTGTCAATTGCTGTATCAGGTTTCTGCCAAATCTGACTACCCCTTGAACTCATTACTACAGATCAGGAAGAAATGCCAATGGGCAAAGCAATGTGAGGTTGACTTTCCAAAAGACAAAGGAAATGATGATGCCAGACACTGTACTCACACATTATGTTCGACTTTGTCCAGTGAAGCTTGCTTGTCACATGTTGTGAGTGATGGAAGTGAATGCCTCATACTCTTTGCGTTATGTTTCATTACTGCTGCAGAGAAAAATTATGCACAGATTGGCAGAGAGGCCTTGATTCTGGTTTGGGGTGTAAAACGTTTCAACCAGTACTTGCTTGGGAGGGGATTTACCCCCATGACTGATCATCAACCACTAGTGTTTATTTTCAATCCATAGCAGGGTGGTGTACTAATAGAGGCAGCACAAACACAAAGGGCCTCTATTTCTTGGAGTACACAATTACAAGATCAAATTCCAGAGGATGACTAATAATGGAAATACTAATGGATTGTCCTGCTTACTCTTGGAAAAGGGAATACATGAAAATTTATAAAAGAGGATTCTCTTCTTAACGTAGTTTCCCTAATGCAAACTGAATGCCTCCTTATTATGGCAGAAATGACACAAAGGGAAACCAGAAAAGGCTCCACACAGTCTCAGGTCTACATGGCAACCTAATATGGAATGTGCATCAGAAATTCCAGCTCCCCCATTTTTACCAGGACCAGGATAAACTTGCTGTTGACAGCGATTGCCTTATATGGGGATTGCAAATAGTTGTACCATCCAAGCTGAGAGCTAAAGTGTTGGGTGAGCTACATGCTGGTCATCAAAATGAAAGTGATAGCTCAAAGATTTATCTGGTGGCCTGGGATAGATCAGTAGATTGAGCAGCTCGCCGTGCACTGCTCAGGATGCCAACAGGTCCAGGTGATGCCAAGAGCAGCGCCTCGCCATCCTTGGAAACAGCCTTCATTTCCCTGGCAGAGGATTCATGTATATTTTGCCAGACTATTCACGGGCACAAATTTCTTGGTGGTAGCAGATGCAGCTGCACTGTAGCCAGAAGTGTTACCAATAGCTTCCACTGCAGGCTTGCACACGGTTGGTGAGCTAGAAAGCTTCTTTTCAAGGACTGGTGTTCCAGAACACTTAGTCAGTGACAGTGAACCACAGTTCGTTGTGGAAAAGTTTCAGTCATTCCTGAGAATGAATGGATTTAGATCTATTACATCTGCACGGTACCACTCAGCTACAAGTGGCTTAACGGAAAAAATTTATCCAGAGTCTAAAGAAGGCACTGTGAGCAGTATCAGCAAAACACACCACACTAACACTGAATCAGAAGTTCGCCAACTTACTCCTTGCATATCGCAATGCAACACACTCCACAACCAACAAATCAGAAGCTATGCTGTTCCTGGGTCACTATGTCATAAGTGCAAGCCTCACTAAAAGTAAGGAAAAAAGTGTAGACATGTATTCCCGGCTGTGTGATCTCCTTTCCATAAGTTTTATGTTTCGGATGAACAGAACTGGATTACTTTAAGTTTCTTAACTTTCTTAAGGAGGAGAGTAACCCCCATAATATGACAGTATCTTACATTCAGTTTAAATGTCATAAATTGATGTCTGAAATTAGTTTTAAAATTATCTCAACGAAATGGCATGCATATGAGGGCTAATTGTGTGAATGTAGATGGGGAATTTTATTAAAAGGTATTCAAATGTAGGTAAGTAGTGGAAAACACTTCAAAAGTATTATAGTAACTCTCAATTAAATCACAATCTACTGAGAAATAATACCAAAGGAATTATTCTTCCAATCCTGAATCAAGAAGTTAAGAATGAAAGGGAACATTTTTAAAGTTGCAAGAATAGCTGCTGATCTGCGAATTGAGAAAATTATATAAACCAGCAACAGGTGATTAAAATTGACAAAGGTGGATAAAATAAAATATGAAATCAGTGAATAATTTGAAACAGCATCAAAGTGTGAAAAGGGGAAAGATCTGCAAAAGTAAATGCTGATCTCCATAAAATGAGAGAGAGGACTTTTAAGGGGGAATATATTAATGACAATTACATGTGTTACATACCTCAAGGAGATCTTGTGAGAATGATGTAATGATCTTTTGGAGGTCACCTGATGTAATTTTCCCACCGATGTGAGGTCACGTGATGACATGTTCACCACGGGTATAAAAGGGCAGACCTCTGGTGACGCAGTTTAGTTTTCCAGCTAGAATGTTCGTCATTATCTCCGGTCTTATAGGAATGGTTGTGAGCCAGAAACAGCCAGCAAGCTACACAGCAAAGCACCCCATGATCTACTCTATCTATTCCTTTCATCTGATGCTAAGAACACAGTCTGATTACCCTGAGACTTCTCCACCTTCATTAGATATCCTGTCACCACCCAAACTACTTCCAAACTCCAGACACGTTCTGTTCAAAGGCCTTCCTTTCTTGCAGAAAGCCATTCTGTCAAACTGGATGCCAATGGATGGAATTGTTGAGGAACATGTAAAGGCTGCAGGCAAAATATAAAGGCTGTGTCAAACTATACATCCCTGTTCCCAGTTTGGAATCTCTATTCTCCTTTGCATGGTCTAAGTATACACTTCTGTTAATATCTGGGCATTCAGCTTTGTATGCGAGTCTCAATGAAATCAAGACGCTTCTTTACCTGTTGATCTACTTTCTGTTGCAACAGAATGATGGCAAGCACAAACCAAGCAAGAAAGCCAGTCTTTCTTATAATATTGCCAACTGACCATTCCCAGTCACCTTTAACCACTCCTCCCACATACCTGTCAATAATTCTCTAATCTTTTAATACTGAAGCAAGAGCTTGATATAAGGTCACAAAACATCCAAGGTGTTTCACATAATCTCAAGTGAATCAAGTTTGCAACAGTGCCCAGTACTGGAATGGGTCACCAGTGATGGTTTAAAGCAGTTGCTCGTTATTGTCATCAGCTTGGCTAAGACTCTGTATACGATCAGTTTTGGATGATGCTTGAACATAGATGCTTCCACAGTCAGTTTTAATGTGGGAGGTACTTTTCCTTCATTCTTTCACCTGTCATCTTTCCATCTTGTCCACCTTTCCTACTCTAATGCAGCACCATCTACACCCCTCTCAAAAAGTAGCTTGAATGGGTTAACTCCTCTGCTGAGGGCGGGCAATTCTGTCAGATGAGGCTACCTTTTAGTAGCTCAAAGATGTCCCATGCAGAACTATTCAGGGCTCACTGACTTTGAGACCACCACAAGCAGACCAAACCCAATTTCACCTCCCACATTACAATTCCAAATTGCTAACTTTGGCCTTTTCAGCCCCATCCTATTTAATAACAGTACCTCTTAGATTGCCCTTAACTCAACGACACAGGAGCCAGGTAGTGTATTTGGTATCTAATTGGTTTGAAAAGTCAATATCTTTGTTATGGTTGGAATCTAACAATGAACTGGAGTTCTAATTAATATTGGCTTATATCATATGAAGGTGTTGGCGCGTGGCCAAGTGGTTAAGGCGTTCGTCTAGTGATCTGAAGGTCATTAGTTCGAGCCTTGGCTGAAGCAGCGTGCGTGTCCTTGAGCAAGGCACTTAACCACACATTACTCTGCGACGACACTGGTGCCAAGCTGTATGGGTCCTAATGCCCTTCCCTTGGACAACATTGGTGGCGTGGAGAGGGGAGACTTGCAGCATGGGCAACTGCCAGTCTTTCATACAACCTTGCCCAGGCCTGCGCCCTGGAAACCTTCCAAGGCGCAAATCCATGGTCTCACGAGACTAACGGATGCCTATAAATAAATCATAATGAAGGTACATCAATGTTTCAACCTTTTGTTAATGTTTCAAGGCACCTTACAGGGGCCTTTATCAAAACTTAATTCTAAACTGAGCCAGTTAAGAAGAACCTGTTGGAAGCTTCCAAGCACATTGTGGAAGCGTTAAGGGGAAGCATAAAGCTGAGAGGGAGAATAAAAATTAATTTTAAAAAAAGGAGGTTGAAAGCACAGAGCAATGGAAATTCCTGAGATTAACTACCTAACAGTGGTTATTGCAGAGAGCTGGAAAATATGATTGTATAGTGAGAGGTAATAAAAGCATTAGACTGGAGGCAGGGACATGAATGGGATTATAAACAGGAATGAGAATTTTAAAAGCAAGAAGTTGTGAGAGTTGTGCTTTGTTTGTGTTATTTGTAGAATTTATTCATTATAAAGTTCTGCTCACCCTGATTCTTCAAAATCCCTGTTGACAGTCAGTTGGGAATCATAGGCTTATCCCAATGCATTCATTCAACAATAAATGTGGCTTTGCAGAAGGGAAGTCAGCAGCTGACAGAGAAAAACACAGTTAACACAAAAAAAATCAAACCATCTGTAACAGACTGCCTTGGCTTCAATAGCTGGATGCATTTTACTTCACATTTCTAACACAAACAGCTATTAAATCCTAAAAGAGAAGCAACAGATAACTTCACTCACAGGAACAGCCATTAGACACTTGACAACCTTCCAGTACTGAGCTCAGTACTGAGTTCAATTACTTTTGACAGTGACTACTGCTCCAACTTCCTTAACCAGCAGATGTTGACAATAGACTCATTGGGAGTTTTAACAGTGTCTCCATTTATGTGTCTCAATTATACCCTTTTATTACCTCATAACATCTCTCTACAAGCCCAACTCGGAAATCCTCTATAATTCTCAATTTTAATGCAAAATCTGTATTGGAGGTGACAGAGAAATGTACTGACAGTCAGATGTTGTCATTTTTCCAAGGTAGGCAGCATTTAAAATAAACATTGATTATCTGACTAATGGTATTGTATTTAAAGGTTTGACGATTATTTTAATTTGAAGCACGAAGGTTGTCTGAAGTGCCTTAAGGAAGCAAAATGGATTACCTTTGTATTAAGATAAAACACTTCAGCTGTTGCTTTCATGATCGGTTGAGAACGTAAAGGGTCAGATTTGAAAGCGCAGGTGTTAATTGAAATGTGGATAGATACATCTGAGGTCAAGTGATAGCATGCTTGCCAATGAGTCACAGGTTAGGTATTTAAGTCACACTCTAGGGATTTGTAAGTGGTTTCTAGGCTGATACAACACCACAGTGATGGAGAACTTCATCATTGTGTGGAACCATTATGAATAATCCTAATCCACTATTTCATGAAAAACCAGATAACCACACCTGATGCTGATCAGTCAGAATCACTAAAAGGAATGATCCCATCTTTATTACATGGAAGCTAGATTGCTTTGTCAAAGTCATTTCTATGTGCCTTCTTTTAAGAAGTCACTGTGCCTCAAACATATCTTAATTTTCGCTTTGCAAGTGCACATTTGTTCCTTTTCTTTCTGGAGAGTTAACACAGACACATAGAGCTATTTTAACCTGTGATGGATATAAATTTTAACCAAGCTGTACAAAACTAGTTTGTTCATGGTTTGAATTCCAAGACTGCAAATGAGATGAAAGAAGACAAGTAGATTTGGTTTGGATAACGAGAGGCTTAAGAACAATTTCTATTCTTCAGAGAAACTGACATTTCCAGAGACAAATTCCTTTGTATCTCTTTAGCTCTGGTACTCAATCTTTACCATGTTCTATTGTGAATATTATAAGTCCTCTGGTTACCACAGCTGCTACTTCTGTTCCATTGCACCAGAATTTGAGAGTTTGAGAGTGAGATTGCTACTTGCATCTGATCTGATGAAGAGTCTTTGACCAGAGAAGTTCACTCTGTTTCTCTTTCCACCCATGGCACCTGATGTGCTGAATGTTTCCAGCATATTAATCCCTGTTCTTATCATTAGCCAACGTATCTGAAGATTTTAATTATGGTGTAAATCCAGAGTCACCAACCTCAACAAAAGTGATTTAGAAAGAAAATGGGGATATCATAGACCATTGCGCCTGTCCTTAGTATGGCCTTGGAGAACAGCTCCTTGGGTCGGAGAAAGTGTAGATAAGATTCACCGGTGGTGTTGACTGGATTGAAGAATGTTATTTTTGAAGAGTGATAGAGCAGACTATGCTTGTTTTCCCTGGTGGGAAGGAGGCTGAGGAGTGACCTGTTGAAGAATGTAAGATTAGAGGTTGAATTCAAGAGCCGTGAGGTAGTATTACAGCTGTATAAGACCTTCGTTATATCCCACTTAGAGTACTGTGTTCAGTTCTGGTCACCTCACTACAAGAAGGATGTGGATACTATAGAGAGAATGCAGAGGAGAATTACAAGGATGTTGCCTGGATTGGAGCATGCCTTTGAACATAGGTTGAGTGAACTTGACCTTTTCTGCTTGGAGTGACGGATGATGAGAGGTGTCCTGATAGAGGTGTATAAGATTGATAATGTGGTTAGCCAGAGGCTTTTTCCCAGGGCTGAAATGGTTAACACAAGGGGGCATAGTTTAAAGGTGCTTGGAAGTAGGTACTGAAGGGATGTCAGTGGTAAGTTTTTCACTCAGAGAGTGGTGGGTGTGTTGAAAGCACTGTTGGTGGCGGTGGTGTAAGCAGATACAATAGGGTCTTTTAAGAGACTCTTAGATAGGTACATGGAGCTTAGGAAAATAGAGGGCTATGCAGTAGGGAAATTCTAGACAGCTTCTAGAGTAGGTTACATGGTTAGCACAACATTGTGGGCTGAAGGGCCTGTACTGTGCTGTAGATTTCTATATTTCTAAGAGGTATAGATAGGGTAAAGAGTCAGAATCCTTTTCTCATGTTGAGGGTATAAAGAGCAAGAGGACTTTGGCTTAAGGTAAGAGGAAGGTGTTTTAAAGGGGAAAAGAGGAGGTTTTTTTCACACAGAGATTGGTGGCGGAAATGGCAGAAACAAATACAATTGCTGCTTTTAAGAGACATTTAGGTACACGCAAATTAGCAAGACAAACAAGGCTGGGACCTAATGGTGGCAAATGGAATTTGCATAAATCGGCAAAGAAAAGGGCGTGTATGTGAGCAACACACATCGAAGTTGCTGGTGAACGCAGCAGGCCAGGCAGCATCTCTAGGAAGAGGTACAGTCGACGATTCAGGCTGAGACCCTTCGTCACTTGAGTCCTGACGAAAGGTCTCGGCCTGAAACATCGACTGTACCTCTTCCTAGAGATACTGCCTGGCCTGCTGCGTTCACCAGCAACTTTGATGTGTGTTGCTTGAATTTCCAGCATCTGCAGAATTCCTGTTGCGGCGTGTATGTGATATGCCAAAGGGTCTGAATCTGTGCTGTATGATCTATAACTCCAATACTCTCTGACCTAGTGTGCCACTAGCTCTGAGCGGTAAGCCACTATACACTAGAGGTCAGAAGAAATTACTTCAGGTAAAGCCACAGAGAAATTCAGTCTTTCTGTCTCTGAATGAAAGTGAAAAGAGATTGTGTTTACAATGACTGCATACTCAAAGCAGGAGGTCAAAGAGTAACTTAGACTTTGTAATAACTAAAATGTCAAAATCCTTGTACAAAGTTAAAAAAAAGCTATCAAGGACAAGGTGGATAAATATAACCATAGCATCAAGCAATACATACACAATGTTCAAGAAACATATTGTAGGTTCCAAGTACAAAGTTCAAAGTAAATTTGTTATCACAGCACGTATACTGTATGTCACCATATACAATCTTGAGATTCACTTTCCTGCAGGAGTTTCAGTAAATTCAAGAACCATAATGGAATCAATGAAAGACTGCATCCAGCAGGGCACACAAACAACCAATGTGCAAAAGCCAACAGACTGTGCAAGTATAAATGAGAAAAAAATTATAATTGTAAATAAAGAGGCAATAAATATCGAGAACGTGAGATGAAGTGGATCCATAGCTTGTGGGAGCATTTTAGCGATGGGGCAAGTGAAGTTGAATGTAGTTATCCCCACTGGTCCTGATGGCTGGGAGGTAATAGCCGTTCCTGAACCTTCTGGAGCGGGTTCTGAGGCTCCTGTACCTTTATC